>NC_141359.1:28404053-29874053 GCF_057382095.1 Aulonocara sp. 'chitande type north' Nkhata Bay | reverse complement strand
TGCACGTGTGGCGTGTGTGTGTTGGACGTTCAGTCTTCAACATGGCAGGCTCCGGGCAGCCAGATATTTGTGTGATTGCTTTAAGAAAGAGAAGCTCAGAGGGAGGCTCTGCACTTCTTGATACTCTGTTTTGTTGTAGATGAGCTAAAAATATAGAGAATACATTATAAATAATGATTGGAAAGTGAGAAACCCTAATCAGCTATAAAAACAACAGGTGCTCTTACGAGGACTAGAATCCAAATATTACAAAAAGGTTATACACAATAGCATCATCATTTCAAAAAGCCACTACTTTTGGCAACTCAAGATATAGTTGACTTGCCAAAAGGTCCTGCTGCTTACATATTACTCTGTCAGAGTTTGGCTATGGAGCTTAGTTTAACGCATGGGGACCTGATATTGCCATTAAGATACAACAGTTACTTTTGTTAAAAGCTGGGGCAGCTGTGACTTCTGATAAACACCTGTTTTCCTTGTAGGTGACCCTCCTGAAAAGTTTACACCTGAAAGCCATGTCAAATAGAGGACTAAAAGCCCTTCAACCAAATTCAGTAAAGCTTTTGTTTTCTCTCCCTTTCTTCTTTTCTCTCACCTGCAGAATTCCACAAACAGACTGAGGTTTGCCCCTAATGCACTTTGAAGCAGTATCCTTATGGGGAACTCACAAAAAGGCTACAGCCCCAAACATTCCCTCCTCTCCTTTTAGCCTGATGACAGAGAGCATTTTCTCTTCCCTGCAGAGCAACCTGCACATGTTAGGAAACTATCCACATAAAACAGACCAAAGTAAGGTGCCAGTAAATCTCTCTCTGTCTCCTTGAGACATACAGCAAATTCTTTTGTTTCTCCGGGAAAACCAGATGCTATGAAATGTACAACAGACTGAAAACCAATGCAATGAATGAAAAAAAAAGAAAAGAAAACAACGAGAGATAGAAGATATACTTAGGGATATATTGCAAGCTGGGAGATAATATTAAAATAAGTTGCTCTGATAAATTACACCATATTTAAATAGTGATTTCTGACAAATGCAGAAACCCCCATGGTTATGCTTAAATTGTAAAAATATGAAAACTGTAAGTCCATAAAGCACATAAAAGTTTAAGGGCTTTGTGTTTTTTTGGGCTGGGATACTTGAATTGGGCAGCTGCTTTCAGTCATACTGTCTCTATCCACTATGACCTATGATGGACTCTTTGGTCTCCTTGACTTTAAAACTATATAAATCTTAGAAAAACACAAGGTCTTAGTTTGTTCCATGCATTTCAGTCTATTTCTAAATGACTCATCACATCTTCAGGAAAATGAGATTATTATCATACCATCTGTTGGATGTTTAGGGTGGGAGCATATACTAATGTAATGAACTGATAATGATCTCAGCATAACACCTGAGACACATGAAACAGGTAAAACAAAAATAGGATAAGCAGAAGGAAGAAAGGTGTGGGGATTACAGCACATACCCTGGTGTGTCTTTCAGCGTTTAGTGGAGCACTTTTATGCCTTTTTCTTGTGTCTTTTAATTCTAAATGTATTTTGTACGAAACTACTTTTTAGTTCCACTATGCACTGTGAGAAAAGCTGGCTTTCTTTGTGTCACATGTCAGCACTAATTACAAATCTGTGACAATTAAAGTGTAACTATAAAGATTAACATTAAACCCTTAATGAATTGCAAAACAGCGAGAAGTCTGTTTTTCATACCCCTGAACTGTATCTCTACTGTTACTCCTGAACCCTTTACTGAGAGCCTGAGACCATGTTTGTGTGTTTGCGTGTGTTGTGCATTTGTGTCCTTTCTTGTGTCTGGGGCTTTGAAAACCACAGCTGCTGCAGGTATTTTTCACCAACAGTGCCATTTCTTTTTAACTTGGATTGATTGAAAGATGACAAAGAAAAAGAAACCGAGAGAGAGAACCAGGTGGCCAGTAAGTGGCCTCTTCATTGATTCTGAATGCAGGTGTGTGTGTGTGTGTGTGTGTGTGTGTGTGTGTGTGTGTGTGTGTGTGTGTGTGTGAGGGAGACAAAGAGAAAGAGTTATCAGTGTGCGTGCATGACAGCAGACAGACGGTAGTTGCCTGGAAAGGTTTGGGTCTTACACTGTGGGGTCTTTGCGTGCCCTGACACCCACATAATGTTAATTATTATCCATGATCTGGTTGAGCTGCTGTTAATGCTCAGGAGAAAATTATTCCAATCCATGTGCTCATCCATGCACGGCCCTTAGACCAGATGTAACAGTTGTGTATATGCACACAAAAAATGACTTTGGGAACTTTATTAGTTTAGCAGGTTTAGGGAGGGGAACAACCCTGTTCTGGGACAGCAACCACATAACTCACAATTTCCAGAGCTCTGGCTTTTTTTTTTTTATGTTTCCAGCTTTTTACACTTCACCATTACAGTGGATGGACAACAAAACAACTAACAATTACTTTGGGGGATCACTCAAAGGTAATTGCAATTTATTTACAAAATGTCTCAAGAGTTGCTTATTAAATGCAACATCATTTAACAAATTCTTCAGGGAATATAAAATATATGTAATAATTCAATTCATCTTAGAGCGCCTTCACAATACTTTATTCTTAAAATTCACAGTAAAATCAATTTTTAGCCACAGAGAGGAACAAACTCAATGAACAAACTGAATGAGCACTGTGCAACTTAGTTAAAGTCCTGATAAGCAAGCACTTACCTGATTACAACTAGTTGATATGCTCACCAAAAGACAGCTAAAACTGTTTCCAGCATCTACTATGACCTTGTATCAGTAGAGGGTTTCATGTTTCTTGGTACTGGCTGTCGTTTATCTCTCTCTCTCATGATGTCTTTGGTATAACTTTAATTATTCTCTTGCTGTATGGCACTGGCAATGATACTCTGAGTCTATACGTGTCAAATATTTTGCGACATTTCAGGTTCACCTGTAGTAAACTGTCCAGTGTTTACCTCAGGTCGCAAAATGCTATCTGTGAAGTTATTATTTATTTGTGAGAAGGCTTTAAAGCTAAGTGAAAGAAGTCTGATACAGGTCAATAAGTCAATGAAACTCACTTCTGACAGATGTGTTTAAGAGTTTAGGAGATGGTAGTGGAGGAGGAGGCAGATGAAGAAAAGGAGGAGAAAGCGATGTTGAAAATATTCAGCAGATTTGCCCAACAGTTGCAGTACTCAGGAATCTGTAACTTTCTAATATTATTTTATTCATAAAAAATATCTTTGGAATTTATCTTGCACAAATCTCCACTATATACTGTGCTTGGAAGAATAAATATGCTGTAAGCATTGTTCTGTTATAATATTATACAACATAATAACAATATCATTCTGATCACCATGATCATTATTACAGAAAGATGATCAGCTGATTCTGGTTCTTTGCAGGATAATGCTATATTGTCTTTGCAGAATAATGTGATAATACAGTTTGACTGCTGTAGAAGAAAGTTTAGGCCCTTTGAAACACTTTCTCACACTTACTGTAGCTTCTAAAGCTCAGATTTTAGGATTTATATGGCATTTATATGGGGACTTCACATAGTATATATTGTGTAATAGTGTCACAATACCATAGTATAATGAATAATGTATTTTTGCTGATTCTTGATATAAATGTATTAATGTATTATAATTTTTTTTCTCCAAATTTCACTGAATGCTTTTGTTTTGAGAAGAAAACGTACTTTCAATAATCTTAAAATGCAGCTATATGGTTCGCTTGATTGTGTTTTTCTAGAACAATAAAGTTTCTAACTTTTCAACACGTCTACAATACACTTTAATATATGAATGTCAGTAAAGGTGATGCCACTAAGAAGTGTAATTGTAAACACTTTCATTGTTCTCTTTGACTACCATACCTTTATTACCTGCTGTCACTCTGAATAAAGACAAGGAGAATGCTTCACTGATGGAGACACAGGCAGATCAATCCCCCATAAAACAAGCTGTATTGGTTTATAAATCAGGCCTCCAGTCTCTGCCTGTGGCTGCTCAATAAGCATACATCACCTTTAATGTAAGGAGTGGGATGAGCTGCCTACTAGCTGCAGCTGGTAATAGATAATAAAGACGCACAACCGCACAAACACACACAGACGAAAAAGCACATATGAAAACAAATATGCACAAAGTAAACAAGACAACAAATGCTGATAGCATTCAAAAAGGCATTGAGTTCCATGCACACATAAATGCATAAAGTATTCACACAAAGGACACTTATTGACAACCCAAACACAAGTAATTAAAAGGAGAAAAAACAAAAAGCGAACAAAGTAATATTACAGCTGCTCGTCCTCATCCTTCAGTTCACACACACACACACACACACACACACACACACACACACACACACACACACACACACACACACACACACACACACACACACATCTAAATGTAAGACTGTAGTTCTCCTTTATCTCTGTAACTATTGGCCTTTACTTTTATTTTACTGCATTTTTGGGGGCTATCTGAATTTCAGATGAACCATCTGTTTGACTGGTTGCTGAAGTCTAATGGCACAAAATGTTATCATTGTAAAGAGTAATGACAGTTTAAATGACTGTATAAGGCAATATTCTAACATTGTGCTGATTTGTGGGCCAGCACTACCACTTAAATTGCAACCTTAAATAGCACATTGGTGAAAATGCGGAAACAAAAATAACAGAAGAAATACAGTAAGGGTTTTGCATGTTTGTCTCTTAATTTTCTTCCATTACTCCATTACTTTCTTCCATTATTCTTGCTCTTTTGCAGACCACAGTTAGACCAGGTCTCTCCCAGGTTGTTTGATATAGCTGATGGCTTATTATGGACATCTTACTGTCCCTCTATTGATATTATAGATTCAGGTCTTTATTCTTTTGTGGGTTCTTGCATCACTAATAGCATCAGAGTAGTATTTCTAAAGCACAAACTATACCCTTTAGACTTCATAATAACAAATGACAAAAATGTGCTATATAATTTCAGACTATTCAAAGCAGTGAGCTGAAAAATATGAACGGAGAAGTGGCTGATTGTCCCATGATAACATCCAAACTTTAACAATGTGCTTATTATTGTAACCATCATGATGAAGGTCCCAAATTAGGATCTACACTTCTTTTAAAGTTGTTTTTGGCAAGAGTCTAAAGTCATGTAACTCTTCCCCCCAGAAATAAAAATACACAAATAGAAGAGCAGTTATTTTAATGTGAAAGTGAAGTATAAACCACAAGAGAAGTGACTTACCTTCATTCCCAGCTCCTCAGCTTTTAACTTCCTTTCCTCTCGTTAATCTTAGCATGAAGAAAACCCAATTACAGCTACACTACTTTATCCATGTCCAAAATACTCTTCCTGGGGCTTAAGCCTCCATTCTAGCCTGATCAGTGAAGTTGTTAGCATTAATTCAAACAGATTCAGATTCTGAGGTTTCATTGTGTGGCTGTACTTGTTCAGGGGGTCAGCCAAAGTTCAGACCTCAATCCACCCCAAGGGAAATGGTTTCACACCACAGTCTTCTCTCGAACTGACCCAATTCTGCTACTGCTTGCCTCGTTCAGTGGCTGGATTATGTCTGTCCATGGTACTCTTGTGCATGTGTATGTGTGTGTGCAGTTCCACCAGTGTGACTAACAAGCTTGGCTGTAGCAGTCTGGCAGATTGAGAGACACCTAGTGCTAGTTAAAGCCTTTCGTACCCTGAGGTCATTGGCTCACTTTCCACACTGGAAGATAGAGGGATAGAGTGAGGAAGAGTATAAAAAAAGAGGTGAAACTACTGTCACTGAGCTGACATTTTTGTCAAGTTGGATACACATGCTCACATTTTGCCAAATGGCAATATTCAGTTCAAACAGCAATAAATGTACTCTCAATGACCCCCTTTTGCTGAAGAAATATTACATTTTGATTGACTTCATGTATGGGGATACATGCTTATAAATTCATAACTGCAAAATATTTAGGACAAAATTGTATGCAAGTAGCAAAACCACCAACTTGTCTTAATAAATGCTTTAACATGGTGATGTTTTTTAACCTAGAGGCAATTTTAGGATTTTTTAAAATTTTGTCCTGTCAAATATCCTGCACAGAAATATTTAAAATCCCAGTTAGTTGGCCCTTGTTAAGGTCCTTGTTCTAAGGCAGACTTAGAATTTCTTTGCAAAGATCTTCACTGTTATCCAAAACCAATAAGTCTACTAGTCTGAATTATCCTTTGTGCATGAAAATATGGACAGCTCCAGCACTGGTGTTTGAGTTTATTGTTCACTAGAGGCAGAGCTGACTGTATTCTGAAGTGTCTTAGTTTAAATTTGTCCAACAAAAAAGAAAAACAAACTTCTGTTCCCATGACGTACAGCATATATTGCTCTCCTGAGCAACATTTATATAATCATCATGTATGTTTTGATACTGAAACCAGCCAAACAGGATTGCAGTTTACACTTTTTCAACACTATCTGACACGTCTGAGCAGTCCATAAAAGGACCGTGCTGTATTGTCACTTGTGCCACATAATACCTGCTGGCTTAAGTAGGTTAAAAGAGAGCTTGAAAGAGAAATCAGGTGTAAAGAAATAAAGAATAAATAATAAAATCCTCACCTGACCCACGATGTACAAATGTGACATTATTTCAACACCAAATGGGTATATTTTTCTTCTAAATTGGTGATGCAGGCTTTAAATTTTATTATGTACTGAATTTTAATTCTATGGTGCCTTCCAGCTGTTATTTTATTCATACTGTGATTTGTTATTTTAATAGCCATGAATTAAAATAATCAGGAACAAAAAACGCAAATGCACGGATGGGCTATGCAATATTGTAGTGATCCATGTGCAGTTATGGAGCCAGGTTGCACATTACATAAGCATTTGTATCGTTGACACTGTGAGTCAAGGAGTTCATGCATACAGTCCTTCAGCCTATAAGAGAAGCTGGATCAGAGATTTGTTTAGTTTCAAAACCCTATTTTAAACAAAATGGTTATTTATGGCATTACAGATGAAACGTGTATACGTTTTAGTTATTGGACACCAGAGTTATTATGTTTTTTTTACTTTATATCTGTTGTGTAAACAAACTGGTACCGAAATAAAATGCAGTAATCACTGAAGCTGAACCCTCAATAACCCCTGTTTTTTTCCCCTCTTCATATTTTTTTCCTTTTTTACTTGGGAGAAGCTGTCTCCAGCTCCTAAAACGTACTTTTATTTATGACAAGTCTGCTCTTCATTGGAGGCCTGTGATGTGTTATCTGGGCCATGTCATACTATACATACCCTTTAATGACTAATTCAGTCTCTTGGCTTATGTACTAAAATAGAACAGGCACAAGGGAAAAGAGAAATCAATTGAAATGTTGCAATGTTTGACAGGACTGTGCTTGAGGAGACAAAATAAGGAAAAAAAGAAGAAGAAGACATTAGACGGTGTCGCTTCCTTTTGTTTTCTGGCTGAGAGAGTGTGTGGTGTTGAGACATGCAGAAGCTGTATGTATGTATGCAGGGTGCCGGTACGTTGGGGAATTTATTTTTTCAACTGTCTTTGATCACTTTCAGGCTTTGAAGTAACTCTCGGCAAGGAAGGGGGGGAAAAAAGCGAGGCAGAAGTCACCGCAAGTTCACATCGCAACTAGGACTTGCAAAAACTGCAATCTGCATAATTTATTCTTTAAACAGTTAAAATGGAAAGAGATGAGGAGATCTCTAGGTGCCCAACAAACCCGCCTCCTGCTTGACAACCCCAATTAAACACTCTCCCTCTCCACATTTGTTCTCAATTACAGATTGAAGAGCGACAACACGAGAGCCTCTAATGCTCATCAAGTGACTGATTTAAAGAGAGACAGAGGAAGGTAAAGCACCAGCAGTCTAGGGAAATGTAATTGATATTAGGGCTGGGCGATATGACCCAAAATTCATATCTCGATATTTTTTAGCTGGATGGCGATATAAGATGTATATCTCGATATTTTTTTTAAGCCATAAAGTAAGAACAAAAAGAGAGTTCTTAGTCAAAGCTGTGTCCCAGATGTCACACAGGCACTTTTATTTACATACAACACAGATGTACATGAAAAATTACTCAAAATTAAATTATGAGCATTCATTAAATAATAATGCTCCATAAATAAAAGAAAACAATGTTGTTTTTGTGCTAAACAAAGAGCTCACAATTGTGCCGTCAAAATGTAAACTAAAAGACGCTGAGCGTAATAACAAAGACAGACAGATTTCACAGCTGCTCGGTTCCCAAGTTTTACTGTGTGACTGATAGCCTGGAGTTTGAAATCCGCTTCATAACCACGTCTCTTACAGGTGCCATTTATGGTCCTTATACACACACACAATACGGTAATATTACGTTGAAGCACAGTACGTATCACTCCGCGAAGCTCCTCGGTAGCCGTAATGCGCCGACAATCTATCAAGCGGTGCAGCTCCGTAGCTTACCAAAGTCGTACTCAAACATTTTTGACAGATTGCTGAGCGCCGTGTACCACATAAAATCGGTTCGCGGCCATCAAGCACAACCAGAATTCATACATAAGGCGCACTGTCAACTTTTGAGAGAATGAAAGGATTTTAGGGTTAGCGCGGTTAGCTCGTTAGCGCGGTTAGCTCGTTAGCATGGTTAGCTCGTTAACACGTTGACGCTGTCCAGCCCCACGCATGGGGCGATGCACAGTAACTCGTTAACGGAGATTTGCCGTGTCCATCTTGTCGCTGCCTGCACGTGAAGCGATGGGGGAGAAGGGGGAGTTGTCTTCAGTGAAGGCGAGGCGGAGTAACGTTGCGTAGAGACAAAAGTGGACGAAAGAGAGGCAAACTTGCGGCTCCACAACTATAATTATAACGTAACATAGACTATATCGATATAAAGGATATTGTCACATCTTATATCTCGTATAAAAATATATCGATATGTTTTAAAAACTCGATATATCGCCCAGCTCTAATTGATATGTGTTGTAAATGAGCAAATAGAGGCAGCTGCGGAGGAACCATAAAGAAAGAACAGTCATGGTCATATATATATATATATATATATATATATATATATATATATATATATATATATATATATATATATAAACACACACTTATCTATCAACATGTTTTTCTTCTCCAAAACTCTTAGCACAGTGGATTTAAATATTAAATAAGATGCATCGTTCTATAAAATGTAATAACAATAATTATGATCACAAACAAACTTCAAACTTTTTCTAGTCTCTTAATTTTTCTTAATACTTAATATTAAACAGCTCCATATTATTATATAACATTATTTATCTTCAGCCATTAGTTCAACACCTACAACATCCTTACAAGAACAATGGGCTATCAAAAATTGGTCCTCACAGGGATATATAGACCTTACCACCTCAAAGAGATAAACCTCAAAGGTAATTGCATCACACAGAATATGAAGTACTGTATGATAGCTCCAGTCAGATTACTCAGACTTGTGGAATATTTTCTATGAAGCGGTTATTCACTACAGGTTTTTTTAATCTTCTAGCGAGAATTTTTAGATGGCAATCTTGCCCCAAATTTCCATTTTCTTACCAAAAAAGTATGTCTGCCTTGACAGTAACTTATTAACCTCAACCACATCATTCTGCACAGTGAAGGTCTAAAGTAAGACACAGTTTTAAGAATTAGTAAGTGCAATTTTCTTTCGGCCTCCAAGGTGAAAACATTCATTCAAAAACACCATTGTATTTTCCAGTGCAATTGAATGGTGAAAATGAGCAACTCAGTCAAATCACCTCTATTTATACATTTATTTAGGTTAGGTTAACAGATTAATTGATTTTATTATAACACACATGCTCACGCATATATATCTATATCTATCTATCGATCGATCGATCGATCGATCGATAGATATAACATAATGTATCACACTGATTTTTTTCTTAATCTGGAATAATGTCTGATGATTTATTTTTAATATTCTCAGTGATTATTCTCTGCTTATGTGACAGTAGGTAGTGATGCACAATGAGGCCATGGCCTGACAGAAAGAATTTACACTGGACATAATTCAAACCACCCCAAGCCTTTAGTAGCGAAACTCAGTGCCTTTTAGTGGTGCATTGAGCTTAATGACAGCTCAGGGGGAAATGAACATTAGCATACCAAATGCATCAAGGAGATTTCAATTATATCCTTTGTGGGAACAGCATAAATAAAGTCTAATACAATGACTGTGTAGACGACAAACAAAACCCCAGGCATTTAAGTTCACCCATACTGTGTGATGTCTATTCAAACAAATGTAGATTTAACAGAACTGTGAATTGAAAAAACAAACAGAAATAATCAGAGTGATCAAAGATGCTATTGTTTGTAATTTTTGGAGACAGTGGATTAGTATGTCAAAATTATTAACGAAGGACAATTCATTGTGACAAATGAGAAACAGGAAATCTGGCCTTTGATATATCCACATGTGCCTTCATCATGACTCTGTTGCTCTTATATCTGCTGCAAGCAATTTTCTTACAATGCAACTGTCAAACGGTGCTCAGTTAAAAAAAAAAGAAGCAAGGCATGACATCCTATGGTCATGACATGTCAGCGCTGATGCTGAGTGAGGTGGGATTAAATTCATCAGACAGACTTTGAGCCGCTACCGGGGTACGTACACACTCTGTTTCTCTCTCTCCCATTCCAGACACTCCCAATTAAGCCTGAAGTGCAATGCTTGTTAAACTAAAACCATCCTTTTCTGAAATGTCACAGTGTCTCCCTGCCGTGTGGCCCGTCTGTAAACAGCTCTGTTGCTGATGCCAGCTCGAACCCCCTGGTGTGTCTCCTCGTGTGTGTTTTGTGAGAGCAAAATTGTCGCTTGCATTATCACATTGTTGTGAATGCTTGAGTGCATATTGGACTTGTTGTTGTTTTGTTGTTTGGTGTGCTCTATGGGTTATATTTTTATATGTGTGTTTTATGCTATTCATTATGGGAGTCTTTGCCTTCCACCCACGCCCTCATTTGTGTGCATGTGTCTTTTGTGTGAGTATGTGTGTACGTGTGTGTGTGTTTGACATCTCATTTGGGGGAGCTGACAGAGTGAAGGATATGTGCTGTAATTGTTGTCTGACTATCTTCATGCTGTAATTGAAAATGTCTTATTGGTGAAACTTTTGTCAAGATGTTTATACGAGCATGCCATTTAACATTAACACAGCTGCTCCTTTTACCTGTGCAATTACTTAAGTGTAGCCCACCTCTGACACTTGACGTAGAGCCAGTGCCATCCTGGAACTGGGTAAATTACCATACCAATTGCTTGGTATGAACAGCTTGTTCTTAAAACAATAGGGCGATGGATTTTTGAACTCAAACTCCATCCATCTATTCATCCATGGTATCCATGGTATCCAGCATCCATCCATGTTCCCAAGCTGCCTTCCCTTTGTGTTTTGTGTGAACTCCTATTTTGTTGGACTTTGTATCAGCCAACACAAAGGCTTGCTTTCCTTTCTTAGGCAAACAAAGCTTGACAGTCAGATATCCAAACCATCTCCACTGACTGCTTTCACTGCTGCAGAGCAGCACCCCTACTTTGAACCACCGCCCAGTGACTGAGCTGATTACCTCTTCTCTAAGGGCAGATCTTCTTTGGAGGGAACTCATTTCCTGTTCATGATCCTATTCATTTGGTAACTACCTGCAGCTTGTGGTCATCTGTGAGGGTAGTAATGATAACTTTGAAGATAATCATCAGCTTTACCTAGGTACTTGAAGTCCACTTGAGGCAGAAATTCATCCTCTATCTTAAGCAGGAAATCTTTTTTTCAACAGTGTAAGCTAGACATCACTGCTTGATGTAGCCAACAATAGCAAAGATGTGATCCTGAGACCAAAGACAGAAGTTTGACGTTGTATAGGGAGTAAATGACATTACAGGCCCAATAACCAATTCTCCAGAAGCACCAGTTACACACACACAGGGACATGCCTTTTCCAAGTCCATAAAACATATGTACACTGGATGTGTGTACCCTCCAATATTTAACCTCCTAAGACCCAAACTCTTCCACGGCATGCATTTTTAATCTCTCTTTGATATTTGGACATTTTGGGACCTGATGAATGTGAAAACAAAGAATTACCAGATTTGTTTAACCTGATTTCTGTTTCTAAGAAAAATGAGAGCCACATATGAGGATATTCATTTAAACTTTCGATAGAACAGTGGCAGTATAATGTTATCGTAAGTGGACATCAGGCCCTTGTAGAGCAAAATTAAGTATTTTGGTCTAAAAAACCCAAAAATGCGATGTCCACATATGTGGACACCAGGTCCTAGGAGGTTAAAGAGCTTGTCTGCTGTCTCAAGATGATTAACCTTAAAAAAAGACAGGAAGAGTGGCTGGTTTATATTTAACAGATTATAAAGCAGTACAGGTTGGGTCACAAACTGTCACAGTATGTTGTGGTATTTTTATTTCAAAGGGTGTCCATTATTATTTGACTGATGTGCTGTTCAGTAATTTTAAATGTATGCTGCACAACATTAGTTGTATCCTAGCTTGCTTTTGCCCAATCATCAGAGGGAAGATTCACTGTACAACAACCTAAAACACAGGCAAACATATAAATAAAAGCACACAGACACCCTGTGATTACATTATTCATAGCACTGCTGAGTGCTCTTACACAGAGTCCGAAAACACATGATGACCTGCTGTACAACACTGAGTGATAACAGCATCAGCTAGATTGTCTTACACTGAGAGGGAAAGATGATGAAAGCTAAAGTGAGTGAGAGAGAGATGGAGGAGAGAGAGATAAAGAGAGACACTGAGAGACTGAGCTCTTCATCCAAGAAGATGTATGTGTGCTGTTCTTGCATTCAGTCTAGTTGCCTAGACTACTGCTAATGAGCAGGTGGGTACATATGTTATACAGCATTAAATAACAGCCTCTTGTAATGCACAACAAGGACATGCCGAATGCACTCAAACATACACATATTAAATATTTGCATCAAGAGAAAAAATAAGGTATAAATAAGACCATAAATAGATCAGCTAAGATGCAAATAGTAAATGGACTGGTTTTTACAGCATATAGTGCTTTTATATTCTAACTTATCACATGCCTCATTCACCCAATAACACCATTCATACAAGCACTTTTTGGGTAAATTACCATACCAATTGCTTGGTATGAACAGCTTGTTCTTAAAACAGTAGGGCGATGGATTTTTGAACTCAAACTCCATCCATCTATTCATCCATGGTATCCATGGTATCCAGCATCCATCCATGTTCCCAAGCTGCCTTCCCTTTGTGTTCTGTGTGAACTCCTATTTTGTTGGACTTTGTATCAGCCAACATAAAGGCTTGCTTTCCTTTCTTAGGCAAACAAAGCTTGCACTATGATTAAGTTTCTGTTTAACATTCACGCACACTCGCCCTCCTATTCAGCATTTTACCGAAGGATACTCAAAGACTGGAGGAGAAAGAGATCGCATCACCAACCTTCTGGAGAGTACCTTACCTGCTCTACCTCCCAAACTACAGCCAACAACATGTAAAAGCCACAACAACCAAAATAGTACAGCGAGTGACTATATGAATTCAAGTTTACTCTATAAAGACCTTTTGCTTACTTCTACATATATGTATGGATATGGATATATATCATAATTACATCAATTTTGACAAGATCCCCATCCCCCAGCAAATTTCACTTAAATTTAAAAAAAAAGCGACTTATGCGTATGCATTTTTCATATACTTCATTTAAAGACTCGTCTCATTTGGCCCATATAATATTCCGATTTAAAAATCTCAATTTTAAAGAACATTTTAAACCCATTTATATCAGTGTATATGTGGAAGAACATGCAAGCAGTAATATGGGTTATAGGCATTTATTAGCCTCAGTCTTACTGCAGCACACTGGCACTTCATCCAGGTAATGGACAGGAGATTAAAATACTGCTGTGACCAAATCCACTGAGTCTGAATGAAAGAAAAAGATTATTTGACTTAAGCTGGGTGGAGAGCATGTCCTTCATTCTCACCTAAGTGGAGTAAAAACATTTATTCAGGCTTTGAGCAGTTTATCTCTTCTTTGAGATGACTGAAGGTTTACATGGTTGTCAGATACTCCAGCTTCCTCCCATAGTACAAAGATATTCATAGCAAGGCTACATCTAAACTGAATGTAGGTGTGAATGTGAGCATGAATGGTTTTCTGTGTCCGTGAGTTAGTCGTGCGACAGACTGGTGACCTGTTGGAGGTGTACCCTGCCTCCCACCCTGAGGCAGATGGGATGTGCTCTAAGCCCAAGCAGAAAGAAATGGATGGATGGATGTTTGCCTGATATCTGTGTATGCTATTGCTGTAGGGGTTATCAAAGGAAAACAATAATACAAAGTAATCTGCCGTGTACAAAACTTGAAGAAGATTTTACTGATCAACTGATCTCAGTCTGAGATCTGATAGATTTAAAAGATTCCATTTTTTTAATATATATATATATAACTTCCAATTTTCAGGAAAGAGACAGCTACACTTTCTTCCACTAAATAGTTTTGTTCCATCTTCCAGTTCTATGCATAACATTTAGACTTCACTGAAAGCGACTTCCTTTTAGCATGTGAAATGTTAGTTCTGTATTATAGCAACAACTAGCAAGCAAATAGATATGACAAAGACATTAATCCTATGCTTTTCACATATTTATGAATGGGATGCTACTGGAATCACAGGTTGTTCAACCTGGTCATATCTGCTACATAGGAAGGCAGCTGTTGCATTTAAACTACCAATTTGTTGTAAACTAACACTTGAAAGATTACTTTAGCCAGCTACCTCAGTCTTCTCCTTCAATGCCTAAGGTGCTCTAGTGGCACTTTGTGTGGGGGCTTTTCAATAACTAAGCCTGTTTGAATGCTGGAACAATGAACAGGAGCTGCATTACAGGGCTGACATTGCAGTAAAATGCCATCACATTGCCCAAAGGGCTAGACTTAACCCAACTGTGAAATATGCTCCTTTGAGAGCAAGGGGTTTAGGATAAGGAGAGGAAGAAGGAAATTACTTTAATTTATTGTGCTTTAAGGGGCCAGCGTCGATACTGATAGGTGGCAGTGTTGAGTCTGCTTATGTTTGTAAATGGCACTGAGCCAAAATGTCTGTTCTGGTTGATTTAACCCGCCACCTCAGGAGTCTTCTTCAATGACCAAGGTGCTTAACTACTTCTTGTGATTTTTATGTGACATGTAGTTCTTCCAAAGATTATATTCAAATCAGACTAAATGGCATGTAATGTAATTACATGTATTTTCCCCTATGTTATATATATGTCAAAGATGAAAGGCACAGGGCCAACAGCAGGGATGCACCACATTACTCCTTTACCTCTTAAAGAAGAGATAAAGAAGAAGCCCACGAATCCATCACAAATTGTTCTTTTGCAATGTTTTTCCCAAAAGTTTTCAACAGCAAGTTTATCTGCCTCTGCTAGCTTTTTTATCACTCAATTAACGCATAAGAAATATTAAAGGAGCAGAATGGAGAAATGATTTTAGGATAGACGCACTCTAATCACAGCTGCAGTTTCACCCCTGGCCTGTTGATTATGATGCAGCTGCAGGTGCAGCTGGAAAGCCTCCCTGACCTGTGTCACAAGATGAATTGTAATCAACTGTGCAAGGACATCTGGTTCTGAATGGTGTGAGAAAACCAGCGAAATGTCTCAAAAGTGTTTTTTAAAAGGCTGTAGTCTATGGTGATTATTTTTTGGAGGGAAACAAACATGTACAATGGCATCTAATTTGTGCCAATATTTCTATAGATTATGCATCTTGATCATTCTGGTAAATCTTACATATTTTCTTGATCTTTACAAAACTAATTGCACAAGCTTGGATTACTTGTTAAGAGCCAGTGTCTTTTGTTGTGCTAAACTGTGAATTCAGATCAGTTACTAATTTAAAATGTGTTCTATATCCATGATATTGTAGTATATTGTTAGTTCTTAGGATAAATATTAGTAGATGCTTTCATTCTTTCATTTGTTAAATGTATAAAGTTAAATTCCATATTATGGTTTTGATAAGTTGCAACTTGCAAGTACATTAGGACACCTTTTAGATTGTGGATCTGTCTCCTTTGGATTATAGACATGTGTATCTGTTGACCTGACATCAGGACTTTACTTGGTTTGAAAAGAAGTCGCATTGGAACTTCTTGAAGGTAGCATTCCCAGTGAGCCGTGCTGTCAGTGATAACCCAAAGCTCATATCAGAGAGCTGAGGATCAAGCTGCTACCAAGCCAGCTGAGGTAATCTGTCACACCAAGGTAGCCACTGAGACAACGGGTGGTAGAATACAGATATACACAACAACATTCCTACACATATGATTCATCACAACACACATAGACACATGTTCATTTCTCTGTATGTATAAAGCACCACGACACACACATGCAAAACACAATCCTAAAATCCTGTGGTGAAGCTTTGGTGCCTGGACCAGCTTTAACACTGGACCCAGTATGATGTTTCACTTTATGACTGCTTTCTAAAGCTTCACTCATTATACTAAATTTTACAACCACACCATTTACCACAACAAGATTATCATGTTTGGATTTTACCAGCTAGTAAGGAAAATACGTGCTTTTCACCAGAGCACACAGAAAAACACCTCTGGTTTCATAACCCTCTCAATTGTTTAAACTTTGTGTAAAAATAAACAGCCTACTCACTAATCTTTCATAAAGCAAAACCAAAGTTACTGCAGAGTTTAGTTTTGTAAAAATGTTTTCATATGAATTTAAACAGTAGCCAAAGGGCAAAAAACACTGAAAATTTTCAAAAATTGCTTTAAAAAAGCCCTAAAATTAGAAATTTGATAGAAAAACAACAGACTAACTAAAATATGCAGTTTTAAGCTGTTGAAACAGACACTCTCTTTCTCTCGCTCACACACACACAAACACATACAAATACAGCCTTAGATGGCATCAGGTCCTCCTACTGCTACCATAATAACATTCATAATCATTCAAAACCTTTCACGTGACTACACCTCTGTTATCTGAGAAAATTAGCAGCTAGTAAAAATGGTAAGACAAACAACAAAAAAATATGGGTAATGAGTCAAAATGAATAGGGAAGGTCAATAACGGTTAATAGGTTAATAGGAAGGTTAATAAATAAAAATAATAATAACAACAATAATATTATGCAATTGTTCGACGTTTGAACCAGCAAGAGTGAGTATGTACATAGACTGTGGGGACTATAAAGCGTTCTCTAGTTGTTGCATGTGATGGTACAATGGGAAGTAAATTGTACTGAAGCACTGCAGGTTTCATATCATCACCTGTCCACATTGCTTATCTTTCTGACTGGTGGATGCATCAATACTTATGTCAAATATATATATATATATATATATATATATATATATATATATATATATATATGTCCTTTTTTACTATATATATGTTGTAAATAAACATTGATGGTCAAAATGAATTGAAATTACCGCTGCTATTTGCATTTAGGTGAAGTCTGAGATTTATTATCATTCTGACCACTTGAGAAAGAGAAATATGGGAAATAATTTAATAAAGGTGGGTTTAATTAAAGTCAAGGTTTGGTAAGGACATCTAAGTAAAAGCTAATTAAGAACCAAGAACAAAACATTAGTATTAAGACAGTTTAAAAACAAAACAAGCCTTTTTTCCAATTAGAGGCTGCTAACAATAACCCATGGGCAAAGCATTCAGCTGCAGGGTTCTCATAACCCTACAGCAGCGTCACCTTCACCATCAATTCTTTTTCTTTCAGAGCTTTGGAAAGACTGACTAAAAACGTCTTTGAGTTCAAAAAATGCTTCACTGAGCAGAATGAAAAGCAAGTTAAAATATACAAAACTTGGAAAACTTACCAACACATGAACCATCAATCTCCTCATACCCAACACTACAGACACATCTTCCCAGGGGAACCAACCAGTCTCCATCAGCTCCACAGAACAGTTTGGGTGTGTCTCTTTCTTCAGCATGGTCAACACAGGCCCCCCTCACTTCCACCAGTGAAGAAGAGTCCACGCGGGGCACTGTGTCTGGAAATGAGGCCAGGTTCCTCAGTGTAAATGGACATTTCTTATAGTAAACCCTCACAGACACTAATGCAATGCAAGCGCCAATGTCCTGGAAAGCCAGATAAAAGCCTTTCCTGTTTATGGGTCCCACCTCCCGCACCTCCGTATTGAGCTTGAGGATCCGATCTCCAAGATCCATCTGAGTAAAGCTCTCATCAGCAGCAATGGTGTCAATCTTGGTGTACTGCGCAGGCCTGAACTTGACACCGTGTGCCTCATCTGTCTCATGATAGAATAGATTGAAGGTCTCCTTGCAGGTGCCAGACACCCAAGGGATTGAGTTACAGTCGCGCAAGGTGAAGCGGAGCTCCACGTAGACCTTCTGGGCTGCCTGTCGTGAAATCCAGTTGGAGCGAAGCCAGTTGTTTTGGTTGGGCTCCATCACATTGCAAACCTGGAAAGTATGGATGGGTCGGTTGTGCTCGTCCATCTCTGTGATTGCATCCCACTAAAGGAAAAATAATAAGAGTGTAGAGGGTCGGGGAGAGAGGAGGAAAGAATGGGGTAAAAATGAGGGAAGAAAAAGAAAGAGTTAGTATTAATTCAAGATCTGCTAGCAGGCCTCACAGGTCATAGCATTCCATACAAAACATGGACAAAATTAACAACATAGTTGCGCAATATTAATTTAGTCCCAAGTGTGGCACTGAAGGAAAACTGTGTGGTCATTTCAAATCCCAAGATTGATGCTATACAGAGCACAGACGCAATCTGGAAGTTATAATAGCTTCCTGCTTCTTTCTGCTTCTTTCTGAGACACTTTGTTTATATTAGACTGTATTCAAACCAAATTTGGACAGTAACACATTTAGTTCCTTCAGTGGGCTGGTTTCAGTCATTATGCAAATGTACTGTTTATAAGATTGGGGAAACCTGCAGTCAGCTGAGACTGAAGAAGTCACTTGAATGAGTGACGAAACGTTTCTCCCACAAAACGCTACGTCCAGATGAACAGAATCAACTTTTGGAGAACACATGTAGTTGTTCAGATATTCTTCTCTGGATTAAGGTTAAAGAGAGTGCCAGCAAGACCATCTCAGTCCATACCACATTCAAGTAAAAAAATAAATAAATCATTAACAAACTAACAATCTGTTTTCCTCATATTCCTAGAGGTAGGTTTTTTCCTGGTATGATGTCGAGCTCCAGCTGCCTAGTCATCAGCTCTGCAACTCCCAGGTCACATGATTAGGGAGCATTGCAGCTTTGCAGGGTCATTAGGTTACCTGTCCCCATGTTGATGGGAAAGAAGTTAATGGGGGGTTTTAGCCTCCTGGTTCTGCAGCGCTCTCAGGTTTTATTAGAGTGGGGACTGGCTACATGGGCGACCCCAAAACCACACAACATCGACCTCAAAGAATCAAATTACCTGCCTGGGAAAAAAGGGCTCTCAAATCAGTTCGCTTACAATGCAGCGTCAGACTCTCCACGAGCTGCAGAGTTTGCCCTTGTGTGTGTGTTTGTGTATGTTTGTGTGTATGAGGTTTATATTTAGACTCATATTTACGCCACTTACCTCATAGGTTTTACTGTATATGACGATATATGGGATCTATTTTTACCCATCACTGCTGCTGCTACTGTTCCCATTACTTTGCATACATTTTCCTAGATGAAACACTTATGCATGCATACATAATTTTCAGGCATCGAAAGCTCAATTCGGTCACTGTGACTTCTCCAATGAACCTTGCTTGTGCATTGCAGTATGCACAGCTGTCTACTTCTTTGAGTCAAACACTAAAATCAACACTGTTTTCAGAGATGTGAGAAATATGCTCGAAGGTATGGAAGACCATGTATAAAGCTTTTAATTACCAACACATTAACATAAGTAATTTGACTACATCAAACATACACACATTTCATGTTCCCTTTCTTGGGTCTGGGGGGAGAGATGCCTGTTCTAAACGAGGGCTGGAAAATAGCTCGTTTATAGGCAAACAAAATCCGGAGGGTTGAGATAGCGCTGGTGGTTAATTTACCAATACTATTTGCCTGATAAGCTTGCACATTTAATAAGCTGTTTTTTCACTTAGATAAATATTACCTCTTGATGAGAGTAGTAATCAAAGCCTAATGTTTGCTCTCACATACTCATTATCCTTTTTAATAACATGTTCTAATTCAATCATCCAAAGACAGCAGGTTTTAATCTGCTCTTCGCTCAAGGTGTAAACGTAGCATTACAGTCAAACAAATTGAGTTTGATTAAATGTGATGTTGCCATCAAAAGTACACACTAAATCCAGCTGGACAACGCGTTTCTGTTGGGGCAAGGCATAAAGATAAAAAAAAAAAAAACCAAAACAAAAAAACAGAACATGAAATACTTAAAATATTGGCATGAAAATATTTCCATGAAGAAGCTGAAATGAGAAAAAAAAAATCAAAATATAAACAGAAAGAAATAACTTTGAAAGAAAAATATGGAAAAATGCAGAAATAATAACAACTGACTAGGAAAACAGACTAACAGATAAAAAACGAGAAAACATGGATCATTAGCTTCCATATATACAAAATGTAAGTAGACATATGGAGTTTACTCTTTGTTAAGTCCATATGGATTCACTGGGATTCCAAAGCTTTCAGATATGATTTCAGAACCGTCCTTTGTGATAAAATCTATGCCATGGCTCCAGACAGAGAAAAGCCTCTTAATGACTCCTTTGGGATAATCAACAAACGGAGCACCAAAGGACTATGGAAATGGACATGGAAACTGTTTTCTTTCCTAATACCCACATTTTTTCCCCAATGCTAGGTGACTGCATCACATTATTCTCCCCTTGAAGAGAGGAAATATTTAATCAGTTACTTTTTGTTGTCTGTCTAACATTACTGTCAAATTTTGTGTGATAGTAGAAACTAATAACAACTCGAGCTGATTAAATTTTGGTGAAAATTGGGTCAAGGTCAGAGTCACAACAAATTTCAAAATCAGTGAAAAAGCTTACCCACATTTTTTATGAATCATTTTTAAATTTCACAACAATATTTGAACTTCATCATCATTGTTAGGTCTCAGGGACGACCTTCACCTTAAAAAACCTCGACAAAAAACGCACCGAGTGATATCATATGAAAGGGCATGGGGAGAGCTGTACAACACACTTTTGGTTTCTTCAATACAATACCCAAACGACATAACAATGACCAATGATGCCATAACAGGCTGATGTCATTGTATTGCAATAAAACATCATTAAAACACTAAAGTTTTTGTATAGTCCTTGTCTTTCTGGGGAATTACACTCCCTGAGTGCTCTTGTAAGAATGCACACTTGATACTGACGGCAAGCATCTTTCTGATTCAAGGTCTAGTGATTTAAGATATTATGCAAACCATTCTTACAGTTTTCTTTCTTTCTTTCTTTCTTTCTTTCTTTCTTTCTTTCTTTCTTTCTTTCTTTCTTTCTTTCTTTCTTTTGCCACTGAATCAATTACAGATCATGATGAGTTTGCTCATTTACCACTGGTTGTTGGAATTTCTGAAATCTTCTGTTGGGATGTCAGCTAATGGTGTACTTGCACTGGTCACAGCTGGCCCTGTACGTGCTAGCATGCACTAACACTGTGTCTAAGAATCAGACTGCTGAGATAAACTGTGAGTATGCTCCAGTTTGTCTCAACATTTAAACTGTTTTTCATGCTGCCCTCTCTTTCATGCACACTTTTAAAAATCACCTTTTTTTTTGTAGAACATAATAAGGCTAATATATGATGGTTTTAAAGTGGTAAAACACTGTCCTGTATTATGTCTCACAAATCCTGACAATTATTTAACAGTGATTTTCATGGAGCCATCTGTTACTAAGGAAGTGCTGAAGTTCCATTTCTGAGTAGATGTATACTAGGGTTGTGCCACATTATATACATTTTAACATAATAAAAATCACGTTATATTGTGATATCATTGCTACAGCAATCCATGCGTTTTCGTTTCTTAAAGACAAAGGACACAGACGAGACAACAAGACAAACCCTGGCAAACCCTGACATCAAGAGCCATGTGTCAGCCTATGATAATTTCTTCATTCATGAGCTCCTCAAAGTAGTCCTCCCATCTCCTCAACGCACTCTCTTAATTAGTGCATTGCCATCTCTACCCTTACCCTAATGCACTGTGCATCCTTTCCAGCTCAATCTCTCTGCCTAGCCATGCCATAAAAGTCCTTTTCCTGCAATGTACAAGTGTCAATAAATGTTCAGTATTCTTTCTCTATATCAAACAAACTATACTTTGACAGTGTTTGAGGATGGTACAGATCATCCAGTGTGATTAAAACCCTATGCATAGTTTGAAAACGATAAAGAATCATCAACAAACATTTATGACTCTTTTTTTTAAACTTGCTGTCACTCATATTCAAGACTGATGCCCAGCTTACTCTGGTTCTTGCTCCAGCATTTAAAGTTGCTGATTCAATCATCCCTTCGGGTTCTTTCAATCTTATTTGACCACTTAGTCAGCTGTTGACCTGCAGTGGTGTCTGTAGGAAGAAATGTGCATCAGCACAGTTGAACAGTGGTAGGTGCTTTACCTTAGAGGAGCAACTGGAGAAACCCAAATTATACACGATAACGCTGTGTCCTAGTTTAAAGGGTTTACACGTTTGGGATTTTATGTGACTATACCAATGGCTTCTAGCTCAAACCTAAGAAAAACATGTAATTGTTATTTGGTAATTTGACACAATAATGTATTTGTCAGAATTACTAAAACTAATAAACACCTTCAGGCTTTGTAAAGTCTCATTTATGTTAAGGATAAGGATGACATCTGAAGTGGTGTTAAGTGAAGACCCATGTTAAGTGTTGAACAAGTCAGCGACCCATTAAATCTTAATGTATTATGTGTAAATACATGGCTTTAGTGACTGCTAAAAATGACAATTGAACAAGTTCTTTGTGTATGCTTGCACACACAGAGAGAGCAAGGTCAAACATAGCCCTCAGTCTCTCTGAGCAGGATATTTTTATAGCACACCAAGGCACTTCTTTCCTGATTGGACTCATGGTAACAGCTAATATTTCATAAAATATAAAATCCTTTCTATCAGACAGGATTTTTAATGGGGAATTATTGAACAAGAGACATGGGACCGAGGAAGAAAATAGAAAGCAGCAAAGAGAGGACAGACAAAGAGTTAAGAGTTACAAATGTGTGGTGTTCAGGAGATTTAAGAAAACTACTAGAGTTAGCGGCCATTGGAATGAGCCTGAATGGCAATGTAGATAAATCAAAGTGTCCAGTGACTGAAAGATTGAGGCAACGATATCAGAGCGATTCATCTCAGAGGGGCAAAACAATCCATTGTGATAGAAACGCACAGCTGTTGAAATCCCCAACTAAACACCATTCACAGCTGATCCACAAGACCTCCAAGACTTTGACATTTTGTCAGTTAACTGATAATGTCAAGCAGCTTTGTGGTGGCAGCACTTTAAAATAAGTCGCTAGAGATTTGCATTGTGAAGCTGGGAAGCAAAGCAATAACGTGTATTTCCTCTTAATTATTTCAAATTCCAGTGACAGCGTTGCCCCTTTGGGCCAAAGCCTGCAGTCCACTCACCACCTGCAATCCCCATCCACACTCCACTTTATTACTGCGTGTGCTGCTGGTTTGTAATCTCACTGTTGGATGACTTCTTTTTCAAAGTGCCAAACTTTAAGTCTTGGTTGGACACCTCACTACCTTGCCATCCAGCCCTAACATGCATAATTGAAAAATGGCCAGAAAATGTGGTTGATTGATTGCAGCCTGGGACCAAGGCCTTTACAGCCCATCTCTCTCACCCATGCAATCGAGCCAGTCATTTTACTGGCCACTCGCCTGGGGGTGAGCTCCTTTTATTAACACTGTGAAATCCAGAGCCCTATTGAGAGTTACACTTTTAACTACAGTGTCATAACCAGCTTGGCTCATCTTCACTTGAAATGAAATATTTAGTGATCCTAAACATTCCCACTACTCGGTTGGATTTGAGCCTGTAAAGAAAAAAAAATTAAAGACTATTTTAAAATCCAAAGTCCCACTGTGTGAATGATGTGTTATGACCAACTATAAAAGACTTAATAATTATAATACTGACATTGGGCAGGTTAAAGAGCAATGCTTTAATGAGAAGATTAACTTCCTTTTTAGATTTGGTTAAAAACATAGTGGAGTTTTCCAAAATACACTTAATATATGTAGAATCTAAGAAATACTTCCAATTTATTTTCCATATATTCTTTATCTCTCGTAAGCATAACACATATGGTGGAAAAACAGCAAGGCACTAAGGAGATTTTATTCAGAGCACTTAGGTGCTGCACATTTTGTAAGTGTGAACAAACCAAGTAGTGGGAGTTAAGTGGCCACTGGAGATAAAACTAGCAGCTCTTACACGAATACCATGAGATGGTGTCTGTGCATGTGTAGAATTGTAGAAATTTCCTAACAACATCAGATTCAGTCACACAAAAATGTACAGCCTCAACTCCAATGACATGGAACTTACCAAATGTAAGAATTCTTAAATATATTCTTGAAACATAAGAAGCATTTCAGTGACTAAATAATTAACGAATTAATAAATTCAGTCCAATCTATCATGCTAGGACGTTGCAGGGGGATCTAAAAGATTTCAGGGACAAATAACAAAAGTCATATGGGATCCAAACAAGACCCTGACATTAGAGAGAATACGCAGGTGTTCACCTGGGCCACAGGAGACTGTATCTGAATAAATATTCAAAATGTATAACTAAATGTCCTGTTGCCTTGCTCTTTCTACACAGAGAACGCATTGAGTTTGCTGGTTGAATGCTGCCCACACACACAAACACGTACAAAAAAACGCACACTGTGTCAAAGGAGTTGGGAGCCGATGTTTCCAGTCTCCAAAGACTCCTCTGAATTACAGCAGAGATTGGCAAAAAATGGAAGTGAAAGAGAAAACTGGCCAACATATACACCTACAAGAAGTTATATTTAGTTCCATCATTTCTTCGACACATTTTCATTTTCATTTCTTTTCTTGTCCAAACATCTCAATGCAAAGCTTTATAAGACACATGCATTACAGTAAGTAATTGTCTCGCTCCCTCGTGTTTCTCTCTGTCTTGTGAAAGAAACTTTTAAGTCTGGCTTTTAATAAAAAAGTTTTTTAGTTTACTTCCTTAAGAAATAAACAGTCACTTTACAGTGTATCCACTGATTATTTTTTCTTTAGGGACAAGAAGTGATCAGCTGTTTTGGCAGAAAAAAATCTAATTAAATTCCTATAACAGATTGTTTGGTGCTTTGTAAGAACCAGACTGTTTCTTGAGGTTTGCCGGTGTTTATTTGCAAATGCTGTGAAATTTAATAACATATAATGTTTCTCTTCCCTCTCCTTCCCTCTCTTAATGCCTTACATCTTAACAAATTACTTTGTGTTTCTCTTTCTGTTGTTTTGTTTCTTCTGTCGTCCGTGTCCTCTTTTATTCTCATGCACTCACCTCCTATGAATGTGTGTGTTCGTGTTTTGCCACTGTCACTTGGATTGAGAGATTTATATTTAATTGTAGAGCGTCCCTCTGCAATGGATGAAAAGACACCACCACCACCACCACCACCTCCCACACACACACAGCAGTAATAGTTATTAGAGAGATGGATGAAAAGTCTTAGCTCACTAGGGAATATGATGGCAGATATTTGATGTTAAGAAAAAAGGCACAATAAGAAGAAAGTAAAACAACTAAAAAGGGAAAAAGTAAAAAACAACAGTACAAATTGTTATTTTCAGGCTATTTTTAACACGTGAAAATTAATAATTACTGGCTGAAGCTGCAAGATAAGTGAATAAACTTTTCTCCCCCTTCCTAGTTTAGTCATCATTTAGTCTCAGAAGCTACAGTTAGCATTTTTCTATATTGAAATCACCTCATTAGATCCAACAGCAGGTGAATTACTCACAAAATTATGCTTGCATAATATCTAAACATCTTTCCAAATTTATCTTGCACAAACAGAAAAACAAAATTGGTGTATAGCGTACCTGGGGGCTGCACTGCCCCACATTCAGACCACATCTTTGCACTTTTGTCTGTGTGTATGCATAAGGAGAGAAGTGTTTTTGTGTATGTGTTCACATAGTGTATCTCTATGTGTGTGCATTAGGAGTTGGTCTATAGAGGGCTCATTATGGACAAGTGCCCAAGCTTAATTTGAGAGATTCCGTCAATATCTGGCAACCTCAGTGGGCCATTGTACTCAACTGTGTGTCAACAAGAAAATCAATACTTTGATTGGAGAATTATGGAAACTGATTTTCACTGTGTGCTTTAAAACTTCCAATTAAATTACTGATTGTGTGCCAACAAGGAATACTGGCAATACGTGCCACTGAACAAAAAACTGCTTAACAACACTGGACATGTCATAAAATCTTTTATATTGACACTGTAGAGGAAATGAAGGAGCTGTGCTATTTTCCATGTGACTTCCTAGTGGTGCAACTATTTATCATACCTACATAGTCAATAGTAATAATGTTAAGTGTGCATCATGACTGTTCTCATTTCCCTGTTAACTTCTTGTCAATGATTTTCAGATATGCAGTGGGAGCTCAAACCTTATAAGACATTACTTGGCAAATGTGCGTGTAGGAATGGAACTCACTCAAGAAAATTAAATGGTCTTTAACCTTCCAGCTCATCAACAGGATGTTCATGAGGTGTCCAATTGTACCCATGTAAGAACACCATATGTAATTGATTGATAAATTCACTATAAGCAAGTGGACATACTGTGGTTTCCTTCTGTGTCCTTTACCCAGGTAATACCCTTGTCTCACTTAAACAGACTGTTTCCAGTAATGAAAATCAATCTGAAGGGGACTAACTCCTTTTGCGTGTTGTGTGAGAACAACTTAGGACAGTGTTTAATGTTGATTCTTCTGACATTCATGTGAGAAAACAGATTTTCTGTGTAAAGTATAAATCGTATGATCGTACAATGTACATAAAAAATCAAAAACAAAACACAGAATTGTACTAATACTATTATTTACTAACAGATATTTTCAGGGATCTCGTGTCATTTTGTTGTTGTCACATCTAAAGTGACAACAGCCTGTTTTCATTTTACAATAAGGCACCATTCATTTGGACTGGTTCACTGTGTGAGTGGCAATAAACTGAACAACCACTGTTCAGATTGCGGATAAGAATTTGTATAAAGTAAGGTGTTTTCCCCAAAACCCACTTGTAGTAATGGATAAATGACTATAAGAAAGAAATCCAACATCCACCCTATCAAACACCTTGGCAATAAAATATCTTCTATAGAGATGCGCAGTCTGATGAGGGCATCAGATATTAGTTGGATGCAGGCTTAAACAGCTGGACCGGTTATCTGGGACATTTTTGTGACTCGACAGGATCGGTCTATTTAATCCCACGTTATTCTTTGTTCTATTTGCAGCATTTTGTGACTTTACTGACAGCTATCGCTGTGCTCTGCTTGTCAGCTTTTCTCTCTTTATTTCATTCGTTATATTAGACTCAGCAGTTGTTGATAAACTTTTATGTTAGCTTTTACGGGAGGTTAACAAGTTGCTGAAAACTTAATTAGTATTATCTTCGCCTAATCTGCACCGCCAGGAAAAAGAGGACTCTCAGAAAAACAAATGACAGCAAAGCACGGCAGAGATTTTCACGCTGAACTGAGATGACACAAATTCGAATAAACTAATTTGCTTTTTCTTTGTCACAGTATTACTGAATATTTTTGTATTACATAGCACTTGTATTCATTTCAATATGTATTTATTTGTTATATTTTCTCCCCCTCCTGATGATGTAAGACTCCTCTAACAAGACTGAGCTGTCATGTTTTCAAATTTCAACAGAGGAAAGAGGCTTTTATTTTTTTTCTCTTCCTCGAAGGGTGCTTTCACCCCGAAGCATCATGGCTGTCTCATACAAAGACCAAATGGGATTGCCATTTTCATGAGATCATTTCAGCGGGTTGTAGAGGCCAGTGCTCAGAAAGGCAGAAAACCAGCCATCATCCTTGATTACAACACCAACAAAGCAGGTGTGGATGAGAGGAGAGAAGACCAGCCTGCTGGTCTCTTGTCATATAGCACAACATAATAGATATCACTACCTAGAATGTCAATTTGATATGTAGGGAGCTAAACTCTGAACCTAAAACTAGAGGACATGCCAGAGCTACTGGAGACTGCTCGCATGGAAGGAGCAAAAGAAGGACGGAGATTCTACTTCTTTCATATAAGTAAATATAAATATCTCTTAAATCAATATAAATATAAATAAATACATATAAGGAAATATAATATGTCATATAGAAGCATATAGTGTAATAATTTCAAATGTGGTTTAGCTCAATTATTTTTAGTAACTCAGTTTGCAAACAGATCCTAACATTGTTACCAATAGTTCTGTTCCCCCACAAAATATAATGAAATCTGCCCCCAAAATATGAGTCACCTGCTGCAGTGACCCCATCTGCTGATACGTACCCTGCCTTCTGTATGATTGAAACCACTGATTCATAAGTTAGACGTATTTTTGATCAAGTTCTTCTTAGATATCTGTTTGACAGTGTTTTTTTAGTGAGTGATTAATCAGTTAAACCGAGAAAGGCCAACATTACTCTTCCACACAATCTCTCTCAAACACAGTATCCCGTTGCCTGTCAACCACATGCACCTAAATCAATAGGAGCAATAGAACAGCGGTGAGCAAATGAAATCCAAAGACCCCATGCTCCTTTCATTCTTGCATCCATCACAGTGGAAGGGTAGTGAGAAGGGTGGAACCAGTGCTCCGCAATCTGTCATCCCTGTTGTGCTCTCACAAAAAGGCATGGTGTTGGTCATGTCCTGAGTGATCCAAGTCGAAGACAGAAAGTAAAGACAGAGTTCAAACTGTGTAACATCTGGAAGACTGCTGATGTTGGGTTAATGCATGAAAGTCATGTCTAGTTACTCTGTCTTGTGATATTTTTTTAAAGACAATGGATTACACCTAAGTGTACGGTAGTTCAATGCAGTCTTGCACACATAGGTTGTATAATAGTCACGACCTCTAACCTATTGATTCATGTTTCTGAACATGTACAGTTATACAGGGTTTTTTTCCGAGCTCATTTTTTTAGCAGACAGGTGTCATATGTAGCGAATTGTACCCATGTATACAAAATGAAAGGCCAAAACAAAAACACATTTGGAGGTTGAAGGGATTTGGTAGTGAAGCGAATCATCTCATAGCTAACACAAATCCAAAAACAGTTAATGCAACACATTTGTTAAATTCCTGGATTTGTTTAATTAACCAGTGTGTTGGTGTAAAGATGCAAAATTACAAAGAAAAAAACAAACAAAAAATCTGTCATTTTTCAATTTGGTTTTGGTGAATATAGGCTAACTCTTAGACTATTTACACTTTTTAAAATGGGCACAGCTCCACTTTAACAACCTTCTCTGGACAAGTAATAAAAAGTAAAGAGAAAAAAGAAGACGCTTCAGCAAACTGAGTAAACCATCTCAACACAGTCAGACCAAGGCAAACAAAACCGCCCGCTTCTTAAATTGCACCACCAGGGTTATTACACTTTTCGCCCTTTGTGTCACTGTGAACGATCTTTTCACAGTATGCTTATACACACTTTGGGCTTTGAGGTAAACAACACAATGCTATGTTAGGGCACTGCAGGCACTAGAGAAAGAAGAGATAGCAGTTTCAAATTTCTACGTGTATTAAAACTGCCAGTGTCTGAAATATTACACACAAGGTAAGACAAGAGGGGAGAGAGAAACTGAAAGACCGAAGAGAAAGAGCAGTTACACTGTATATGGTAACTACACCACAAACCAGATCAATAAGTAAACTCACTATAAGGTTTAATTGATTTCCACATAATACAACTCTAAAAATGAGTGTGGCTTGTAAATTCATATGTGTATGCCATTAGAAAGAAATTACAGTGGCTGGTTGTGGTTGTCATTTTTATAATGGAAATTGTGTCATTTAATGTGAAATTGAAAAGATGAGACGGCTGCCAAAGCTGCATGCTTATATGTTCAATATATATGACTCTCCCACTACCTTATGTCTTTATTTCTAACTGTTATTATAGCACCTATTACAGCTCCTATTATGGCTCTTGAAGGTCGTAATCTAACATGTGGCCATGCCAGCTATAAGTTACTCTTTCAGCTGTTTTATTACAAATATTAAGGATGAAAAGCTCTATCTGTACTCTTTTATTTGATGAGAAAAAAACACATTTGTATTTTACCACGCTGGATTTCTTCAAGTCCAGAGTCAAAGCGAGTCACCGCAGTCCTTTAAGAAAGAAGAGCTCTGAATCAAACACTGTGCTGAAGTGTCCTCGAGAAAGGTAACATTTTGGAGGTCTTGGTGTGCTGCTAAATGGGGCCTCTGAACTCCCATTTGAGACATGTAGTGCTTCACTTCAGAGCTACAGTGGAGATGCTGGCTTTTAAATTTTGTCACGTCTTCAGCAGGATCTGCAATATTTTCTTAAAAACTCACATTTACTTTTAAATAGCTTTAAAATGCAAATAATCAAAAGGACTTCCTCCTTTGATGCAACAGGAAAAAAAATCTTGTTTTAAACATGGCTTTTAAATTAAGTATATCCAGCACATGCAATTTCATGTTTAAGTAGATACTAGTGCTATGAAATTATTTATGTTTTCATAATATACTGAAGCCTAATGGCTACATGTTGTAGTGGTTAACACATTGCACATTAAAGATCCCTGGTTTGAGACTGGGAGGAGATGCAAACCCAGCCCCAGACGGTTACAAGTTAGTGTACTCTTTGTACCAGTCCACAGGCAGGATAAATGGAAGGCTGCACCTGGAAAAACATCTATAAACTGCACTGCATCTAAATATGTTGATCCATTTGCTGTGTGGGAAATAAGGGAAGAGCCAAAAGTATCTTCTAATGTACTGGAGCCTATTCATAATTAAATGATGTCTTTCACTCAGCTTTCATCTTCAGATGCTTCCACATCTAACAAACTATGAGAGTTCATAGTTATTATAACACATTTCACTGTGTGTTTAGTCATCAAAACCCACATCCTGGTAAAACCCTACCTAACTGCAGGATCAACACTGGTTAAGGGTATGAACCATTCCTCCTTTCAGCCCCTTATTCTCTATCTCATTTGCCTAAGCGGTGATATGTCACTCCCCTCCACACATGCTGATTGTGTCTCATCTCAGCTGACACAGACCAGAGACCTTTATTTTTTCTTCCTCAACAGCCCAGACAAACTATGCGTGGGAAAACGGGGGAGAAAGAGCTTGTCGTTTTACATATCTATTTTTGCCAGAGAGGCAGACAAGCAGCCTGGAATGTCAATGTGCGGCTCAGCAGCCTCTGACTGATGTGAGATCACAGTGATGGCTGCACACAGTGGTACAACGAACACACACATACAGACTTTGTCAGTGGGTGAGGTAGCAGGGTGCAACCATAGACAGCTTAGATAAGAGCGGGTCACCCAGATAGAGGAGAGCATGCTGTACAGATACACAAATATTGTCGACATAGAACGTACATTCAAGCTCATGCTTCTGTTATAGTTTACACAAAAGTATAGCCCTCACAAAAAGGTACTGACTTTAAGGGTCTCAAATAAATAAAAAAATAAGATGCAATTCCTAGATCGCATGCCTTAATGAAATGTATATACCTTTAAAAAAAGTTTTTTAAGGACTATTTATAGACCACCACTCCACCGATGAGTGAGAAGCAAGGACCTAACTGGTGTCAATAACAGCCAAACACTGAAGTAGCTGATAAAGACAAGTTTGGCATTTCAATCTGTAGAAAAGGTCACCGCTATCTCATTTCTTTCTTATCTCTTTCTCCCAGTCTCAGTTCAATTAAATTCAAATCTGCTTTATTGGTTTGACACAAGAACAGTGTGATGCAGAAACAGAATTGTATTGATTGAGGTATAGTAATATTATGCTGACATGATGTACTGATGATGGATGTAAGATGAAATGAAAAAACAAAGTCAATAAAATGTGATGGTTATAGCACAAAGGATGGACATTGTACATAGCAACAGTTTACAGTGAAGGTTAAGGCCTCAGCTTTTTATAGGCCATTGTAATAATACTAATACTGCTATTAGTAACTCTTAAAAATCAATACCTCAGAGTGTACCTAAAGGCAGCATTCTTACAAGATGTCCAGAAATAATTAAACAGACGCAATAACTCGACTGCTAGACTAAAACAATAAATATTTATTGAAATACAGTGTTTCATTTAGTTAATTGTAATATCCTCTCTCTGCAGACAAACTGGATGAAACACAGACAAACACCCCCACAACACATTGCCTCTTTCCTGTTTACACAGTCTGCTGGTCATTGTTAAGAGGAGGCTGTCAGAGAGACACAGAGAGCGGGGAGAGTATAGAGAGGTAGAGAGAGAATAAAGAAAGGAGAGAAAGATATCAAGAGAATGGGTAGGGGGAAGATGAACAATAGCAGGTTCACAGGACAGTAAGATAGAGCAGACGGGTAGGGAAAAAGAGGAAGTGAATGCTGGGCTACATGCACCAGTGTGTGAGGATGCTCTACTAATTTAAATAAGTGTTGTAATAGTTGAAAGCCAAGTTGTCCCTAATAAGAAAAGGAAAATGCTGACAGTATTAGGAGAGGGATGTTTTGATTAAATTTAATGGTGCATTTACACCAAACAAAAAAGAGTTTTACATGCAAACATACAATTACAAAAATTTGCACAAGATGCAGATTTGCATCTGCATGAACTGAACCGAACACTAACTGAGGCATTTTGGGGGCAGCTGGAGTAAAACGGGTAATTACATAAGTATTTGGACACTTACAGAATTTTTCTGGTAAATACCATAAGCTCTGTGTTTTTTTGCCATCTCTTATCTGGCCTTACTGTTTTTGCATGTAACCAGGGGTTTGCACTTTGCTGTAAACCCTCTCTATTAAATTGCGTGAAGACCTCTTTGATGAAGACTATGAAAGCGTTCTTTACTTGTCTAAGACAAATAAAATTATAATCCACTTTAGTTATACTCTGTGGTGTTTCAGGCCTTTTGGTGTTGCTTCGCCCAGCAGTGCATTTAATCTTTCTGTGAATGTACCAGATTGTTGATTTGGCCATTCCAGAATTTTTTTTACTGTTGCTCTGATTGATTTTTCAGTCCAATAGCTTCCTTCACTTACACCAACATCGCACCTAGAGTGAACTTGCTATGGACGTTCAACACTTGGAGTTAACTAATTAATTAGATAAAATATGTGGCGTTATCTAATTATAAGTGAACAGGCCTTGCCTGGGCATAAAACTGCAGAACTCCTCTGTATATCTGGTGTGAATGCACCAAAGAGAAAGCAGCTAGGATTACTTAAGAATTAGGTATGTAAGAACGAAAAACCCATACTTATCAACTATGTCCAACACATAAAATTAATTCTTTAGAGACTGTAGATTATGATAATTATGTTCATATTTTTTGTGTTTTTAGATGAAAATATTAAAAAAGATAAATGAATAAAAACATTATCTTAAGCAGTATTTCCCCACCAGGTAAAAGTTTTCTGTTTAGGAAATAATTCTTCAAACTATTTAAAAGCATAAAATGTGACACTAATATGCCACAGAGTTAGTTTTAGGGTTACACTAAACAGAAGGACCAGTAGAAGAACTTGAGTGGGAAATAGTAGAGATACAGTACCTATGCAAAAGGCTGCGTCAAATTACAACAGTTTAAAAAACACTTGATTTTAATCAATCAGCACCCAACTTTGGGAATTGCCAAGAAAAAAAAAACACTCATGCAGTCATGACTGCTATTTCAAGTTCTAGTTTAATGGCCAAAAATTAATTGTTGGTCAATGTGATGTGCTACTTGAATACAGAATAATAAATCAGTCAAATTAACTTGAAGGGCAGGGTGTGGGTTGTTGAGAGCTGTATCTAAGCAGCACTGAGAAATAGACCAGTGCATCACAGAGCTGACAGATATGGAATTACTGCAGACTGGGCCTTTGTTGCCTCCTTATAACTAATGTTTGGCTCTCTGTAGCATCTCTTGAATTGGTCTGCATGCATTGATCCAAAGAAACCATAGCTCTAAAGCTGGGTACTATATATGAGATATATGAGACAATTAGAGACTATATATGGTCGTCAAAGTTTTTGTAAGATAAAATTAAAAGTAAAAAAATAGCTTATTAGAACATAATTTGGGCATAAAATGGACAACATGTTAAAGGATTACCCAAATGCCCACTATGATATTTCCAGAAGACTATTACGTTTGCCTTGGGTTTCAGTTTGGCATGATGCAATCTCTCTCCCACGTCTACCTGTCTTTCTGGTAACAGTAAGAGACATCTTTCTCTGGCAAAGCCATCTGACTCCAGTCTGTAAGGCTTAAACAAGCTTGACTGGAAATAAGTGCAGGCTATACGGGATTGTCTGGGCAGCTCGATCAATTAGGACAGAGAGAGCAGCAGAGAGACACAGAGAAAGCAAGTGGTGGGGTATGGCTTTCAGCAACCTTTAGAATTTGTATAAAATGTTAAGTGCATTTTAGAGCGCTTGCCAGCCTAAACATCCATCTACAATGAAACCATATCCCTCTAACAGGAACCATCCTCTGACCCCAAACGACCCCCATCAACCTCCTCATGCACAATCGAACATCTAGATTGAAGTTAGACCAGAGAGATGAGAAGAACACAAGATGTTTCTCGCTCTCACTTATCTTTCTGTGTTTCTAAAAGAGAAGAATGGACAAACTCTGGAGCTCCAGGGGTTGAATCTTTACCAAGTGACCTCATCTTTCTTCCATTACAGCTCTAACTCAGTTAATGAAAGAGAAAACTGAACAATCTGCAAACTTTTGAATTATTGCATAACGTTTTCTGCTTCAAAACTGCCTGGAGAGCTAACTTATTAAGTTAGAAATTCATGCAATTTTTAGGAGTAACAGCCATATCAGTTTGGTTATCTGTATACACTCTACATTATAGGATCATTCAGGCCGTTTTATTGATTCTAATAGCTTTGGTAACATCAGTTCAATAATGCTAAAGAACAATTACATGCAGTTTTTGACAGTGATTCACTTTTTATTTAGATGCTTTGCTTAGTTTATGTTTGCGTGTGATGTTTTGGAGACAAAAATATTGGATTTAGGGATTGTGCCATTATCGAAAATTTACTTTAAAATGATACAGATGGAGAAAGAGAAGTGGTTTTGTTCTGCACTTGTGTGCCCCAGGACTTCTACCAACAAAAGAAGCAAAAGAACTCGTGTACATCCATACCAAAATAATGTTAAGAGAAAAAGAAATTTAAAAAAGCTCATTTTATGAAGGTATTACCTTTCTCTGTATGTTGTAAATACAAAACAATCCAGAGCTTTTCCTTTGACCTTAGAAGGTCACCAAGCACAACCAGTCTGTTGCAAATTACCAATAAACAAACTTTACTACAAAAGTGAACAAAGCTTTTTGTGTGTGAAACAGTGTCACAGCTCATCTTTCAAATAGAACTCTTTAGTAAATTCATTTGTAGACTTTATTTCCAGACCCATGTATTTGCAGTAGTATCACCATAAACACCCAATACTTCTCCATTTATGTCACTAGGGGTCTCTGTATATATGTGATTCTGGAAAATATGCAAAACAAATCTGTTATCTATATGAAATCAAACATATCTTATTATATATGAAATTTTTTACTGTGAAATCAGCATCCTTAAGGTCTCTCTGGTTGACATTTTCAGCAATGTATGTATGCTTTCCTCATGTCCACAATTCTGCAGACAGTACAGACATTTTGAGCAACCCTTTTCAAAACTGTATATTTGGCTAGAAAAAATGAGAAATAGGTGAAAGTGAAATATTTACAAACATAAATCAAAATTCACAAAAACAGAGGTTATGTCATTTTAACAAGCTTGAAAGTCAATATTTGATATGGTCACCTTTACTTTCCAACACAACTTGAACTCTCTTAGACAAGCTTTCTTCTAATGTATTTACATAGTTTCCAGGCTTCCTGAAGGACAATCCTGAACTTTCTTTGGATGTTGGCTGCCTTTTGCTCCATTCTCTGTCAAGATGTTGAAGTCTGCCCTCTGAGGATGCCAGTCCATGACTTATAGTGCTCTATTCTAGTTATGTTTTTACTCCATTGGGAGTAAGAGCGCGTTTAAGATCACTGTCATCTTGAAAAATGAAGCCATTGCCAACCAGAAGCTTTTCGGATGTTATTGCAAAGATCAAAATCTCACTTTACTTTTCTACATTCATAATTCCATCAATTTTGACAATATCTCCAACAAAACTGCCGGAAATGCAGCCATAAATCATAACAGAGCCTAAATCATGTTTTACAGATGGTTGTAGACAGTGTTTTACCTTTTCTCTCAAATCATCTCCTAAGATACTGATCATGATTTGAACCCAAAAGAATGTTTAAATTTTGTTTCAACACAATACTGGTTAGACGCAACATTAATTCATCACCGGAGTTATTGGCTTTTGATGTGTGAATGAGTCATGCTTGAATGTTAAGTGGCTTAACAAACAACAGAACCATTTCTTTGGTTGGTTAATAAAACATTGACAGACCTTCAAAAAGCCTGGAGAATTATTGCTCCAGACCACTTTGAAAAAATACACGAAAGTCTGGCACCTTGGAAACAGTGCAAGACATTGATTCCTCTTCTTTCTTTTTCTTCTTTTTCCTGTTTTTCATCATCTTCTTCTTTTATTCTTTTTGTTATACTTTTCTGATGTCTTTTTGACCTTGAACGCTTTGAGGTCTAATACCACACAGACTACTATATGTTCTCATAGCAAGCGATGACTCCGTGCCCACTGTTAACTCAAAGGTTGGGTTACCCCAGGCCAATTGATGGAGGTCCTTGCAGACACTGACTGAGTGTTAAATCACTGTGAAATTGCAAATGTGCCACACGAAAGTAGCATAAATCTTAATCTTGATTTTTCAAGGTCAAACAGTACTTGTACCTGTTGCACAACCACAAACATGCTACATGCCATTTGTGTGCAACGGTCTATGAACAGTTTCGGAACTTTTTGATCGCAAATTATAAAAGAATCACTATGCAGTAATAGTAGGAGTGTGATTTGTTCTCTCTGTTGAGGTCAGGAAAGCGATTCCACTCCCTGAAGACCAACACAGAGAGACTGAGGAGGAGCTTCTTCCCGCAGGCGATACGGTCTCTCAATCACACCACCACACAGTACTGACCCACACATATGGTTCTTACACACACACTGGACTTTCTGGACATTGTTTTTGCACAACACTGGTCACTATATTCTTCATTTCCAGTTAATACTTGTACAGCTGCTGTTATTGTGTATATATTTATTTATATTTAGATTTCTTCATACATTCTTATATAGTTCTATATTGTGTATTGTGTATTTTGTTGTACAGTTATTTTATTTTCAACTTTAATTTATATATTTTATCTTATTCTTCCCAGTTAAATTTACCCTTCATTCTAATTTGTGTTGTACAGTTATTTCATTTTTAACCTTAATTTATATTTTATTCCTTCCTAGTTAAATTTACCCTTTTTAATTTTTCATATTTATTTCCTATCTTATTCATAGCCTTTCCTTTTTTGTTTTCTTTAGGTCACGAGCAGTTGTCCAAGCATTTCACTACATATCGTACTGTGTATGACTGTGTACGTGACAAATAAAATTTGAATTTGAATTTGAATTTGAATTTAAAGAGGAAGAAGCATTTTCATTGAGTGTTATGTGTAAATGTGTGACAACTACAAATGACCCAATCAGCAAAGCAATATTGTTGTTCTACCACAGATAATGCATCTGCTGGTTTAGCTTGTCACTTGAGTGGCTACTTTGGTCAGGGTGTAAAATGTCAACATTGTGTTGGTCAGTCTCGGTTTGTAACATTTTCGTTTCCATTTGAACGTGTCAGGTTGGATTTTCTTCAGTGACTCATTCAGTGGTTCATGGCATGCCTGTGTCCAAACAACACAGGGTGAGATGCATTTTCTTCAGTAGTGTCATAATATGATAATGCTATATGTACTTTACACTAGGACACAATGCTTGGCATTATATCTCATTTTGCGTGTGTGCTTATCAATGTGTATGTGTGCTTCTTCCCTTGGTTTTCTATCTGACCACAGAGAGTGTGACAAATGGATGTGTCAGAGCTTGATGGAGCACTGCGATTGCTCTGCTAGGCACAAAGCTATTACAAGACTATATAGACAACCCCAAAGAAAAATCCTGTTTCAATCAACCACACATAATCTGGGAGACAAAGAAAGATGTTCAACAGTTGATAGAGAGAGCCAGGCACTCTTCCTAAAGTAAGAACGCTTTCCGAAAGACATTTTAACATTTTCTGTTAGTATCTTAAAAAGTGGAATTTTCATCAGGCTAGCAGAAAATCATTTGCAGTACACTTAAGTATATACTGTTTGTCCAATTTGTGTTTGTATTTGTGCAATATATCAGGGATAGTTATATATTAGAGGAAGAGCTATTTTGTATGATATTGTATTATCTAATATTGGTACTTTAGCTTGCGTGCGCTAGTAACTGTGCAACTGTGACCATGTAATTTCCTCTGGGATAAAAAAAAACATCTGATCAGAATCACATTTAATGAATAACTACATTAAATGTGAAAAATGTTTAAAAATGAGACAAATGTTTTCAATAGATGACTCTTTTGGACTGCAAGTATGCAACATTTATTACCCATAGCATTTTGCCATGAGCCATGCCATTGTTATACATGTAAATAGTGGTTTGATACTGGCTTGGCGAAACAATTCTTTCCCTTAAAGGATGTTGTCTATATAACTATATATGACTTGCTTGTTGCTCCTAAACCTGTCTATATCTTCATTCATTTGACCTGTCTATATCATTAAATCATACAATGAAAAATATGGCAAAGCAACCCAGAACTGCTGATGAGCTGTTCAAACTTTTTTTGAATTGAAGTTGTAATAACTTAAGCACAACATAAATGATACAATGAAAACATCTGCAAATCCATGACACCTTAATCTCAATCGCAAAACTGTAACAAGCACTATTATCTGACCAACATTAACCACTCTAATAAAAATCCTGGATTATTACCTCTTCTTGCTGATGTTAACAGACTTTTTGGATAGTGTGACCAAACTGTAATGTCTTTTTAAGGCTCTGATCAGCCAGCTGGGAGTGCAGCATACTCGGTGCCAGAGAACAGCAGAGCTGAGGTTTTAGGTTTGGAATTCTGCAGAAATGCGTCATTGTCACTGTAATATATTTTCTGATGCAAGTGAAGTGAAACAGACAGGGATAAACAGCCTACTAGAGATAAAGCACCGTGACCTTGGGCAGGTTTTGTCTAACTGGGCCACCACACTGTTCTTTTGGTGCACACATAAAGAATCTATCCATTTGTGTATGCAAATATGTGTGTGTGTGTGCAGGTGTGTAACCTGTTAGTAACTTGGATAGGTAGTCTTTTCTATTTTTATGTGCATGCAAGTTTGCAGTGTGCGTGCGTGGAAGAATAATGAAAAAGAAAACTGTCAATATGCAACTCTTGGTATACATGTTCCTGAGTATGTGTGTGTCAGCAGGTCCCCCCATTATAGGCATCTTACCAAGAAGTCAATATACAATTGGCTGCTTGAATACTGCTATAACAGCCAGTCTTACAGTGATGTTGCTTGTCTATCTAGCTATGAAACATTAATGGATTCCCAGCTTAACCTCTTGTTGCCTGTCTCACCAGCTTCTTCTAGTTCTCTGTCTCTGTGTCTGCATTTGGCTTTGCATTTAGAGCTGGAGTTTTCTGCCAGCTCACCTTACACTAAAATTTAGCTGGCACACTTGGCCTTTCAATAGACTGCCATCAAGATACAGCAAAGATAATGGTATAGGATTAGTGCAGTTATGAAAGGCAGGAAAAAACAATGAGTGGAAGACAACCACAGAGGAAGACAATAAGAATAATATGAGAAAAACACTCTGAGAAACAAAGAAGTAAAAGTTGTTTTGATTACTTTTAGGTTTAGGCTCAATTAAAAAGTACTGCTGCCAAAGTACAATACTGAGTAAAAAAAACACACACCCACATTTCTTGATATTTTGCTTCCACAAAACTAGACTTTTTTGAACAATTGTTCTTCAGGATTTCTAAAGGTACTTTTCATTCTTTTGCAGTCCTTACACCTGAACATCATCAGATCTTTGCATGGTGTGTAGTATGTCTTAAAAAAAGTAAGATAACTAGAGAAGTGAAGGACAAAAGACATGAATGGTAAATGGACTGGTTCTTATATAGCACTCTTCTACTCTCACTGAGCCCTCAAAGCGCTTTATACAACTTGTGCATTCACCCAATCATACCCCACTGGAATGGAGGAGCCTGGGATTGAACCACCAACCTTCTGGTGAGTAGGTGAAAAAATCTACAAATCTAAAAAAATCTGTCTACAGCAGGTGAACAGTATCAGAAAATCATGTCCTTTAGACCTGAAAGATGCATCTAGTGTTTCAGCTGAGCTAGAAATGGTCTCAGTGGAAGGCTGGCTGCCACGGAGCCATTCTTAGGGAAGGGAAATGGAAAAAAGACTGAAGCATGCCTAATTATGCAAGAGGTGGACTGAAACTCAAATCCAACAGGTCTTATGGAGTGATAAATCCAGATTTGAAGTTTCTGGTTCAAATTCTGGTCAGTATGTACAGCGGAGATCAGGTGAGAGGTACAGCAGTGAGTATGTGTTTATCCATCATGCATTACCATTTGGAAAGCATCTGATTGGTAACATCAGCAGAGAATGATCACATGCCAGTGCAGTAAAAGCATACCTAGTTAGAAAAAAGAGAATAATTCCTGAAGACAATACACGAAAGCTTACCTAAGAAAGTTCAGGCAGTGCTGAAGAATAAAGGTGTTCAACCAAATATACACTTTGAAGCTTTATTTTTGCCTTTAATAGTGAAGTTCCAAGTATGTTTGCACATGTTCCAATAAATTGCTGCAACTATTTCCCATTTTTCTGGCAAGATCAAAACTAGTTTCTGTGCTCAAATCATATCAGAACTATTATTAAAAAAAATCAATATCAGAATTCAGATTTACTTGTTTTTTTCTGAAAACTGTCTATTGGAGGTAAAAAATTACTTTGTTTTGGGCACTGACGTTTACTTAACCAACACACAGGTACACTTCTTACATATTACAGGAATACAACACTGAGCGTAGACTTATGAATGAAGAATGAAGGTCTAGTTAACTCAGGTTGTGATGCCTCACCTTACCTTCTGAACACACATTTTTATGGAATATGGACTTTAACCTCAAAGACATGGTTGTGCCAATGTCAAATAGCGACCCAGTTGCCTTCATGGTACGACTGCTGTTTTTATAGAAACTTCACTGTAGGCTTAACTTAGACTGAACTATTGACCTATTGCATGTGAGAAAATTTCCAGAGCTTTTCACAGATAGATAAGTCTATCTGTCTAAACTCCGGCTGTCTTACAGAAACCAGATATTCTATTTTCTCTCCTTGGTTGCTAGTATTTCCTGTATTTATGTATTCAGCTCCTGCATTCAGCCAGGCACTAATAATCTCCTCACTCTTCCCTCCCTCAATTTTCCCCTCTCTCTATTTGCATCTATCCTGTACCTCCTACTCTTTCTCTTTCTCTAACTCAGCTTCGCTGTATTCCTCACACGGTGAGGGTTAGCCCAAAAACCTGTCAGGATATGTTCCGTTGTCAGCGAGATGCCGAGTGGGAGCGCATTAGATATTGGCCTCAGTGTGTCCCTGACAAGAAACAAGCCAATTAAGGAATCCCCCAGCACTGCTTAAGCCCGGTTATGGCAGAGGTCCCTGAGATGAATACTGGTGTGCTAAATCATCATACCTTTTTTATATTAGAGCCTCCGTGGGGAGAAGTGGAGTGGTTCAGGATTATTTCCTTTTTTTCCTTGCAGAGCTGCCGGCCATCACTCAGCAGCACGCCTTAGAGAAGTTTATCTGAGCTATGAAGGACACTGACATACAGATTTTCTTCTGTCTTCTTCTCTCTGTTATTCAGTCTCACTCTCAAGGCTAATAGTATTAGGGATGGAAAAAGTGCTTTGAGATAAGCCTCAGGTCACGTAGTTGCAATCAATTACTGTGGTTAAATATTGCGATAAAGAGATTAAGGATTAGGACTGGGGGAAAGTAAAGCGGCTTGATATGATGTACAAATGCTTTCATGAGTCCGTAAGCATTTTAATGCGTTTAATGTGTTAGTCATTTTATTCATTCTATCCAACATGGCCAACTAACCCTCTGTGCCTCTGTGATTTCACTCTCTTTTCAGCTCTGTTTCTTCCTGATACCCTGTCGTGCAAGCCCCATATTTAGTTTTTTCAAAACTTTCACCAAAGCTGGAAGACCAAATGAAGCTAATTGAGACCAACAACGAGCACATTTCATTTGAGCCTTGATGGAGATGTCTGCTGTTATTCCTAATTTCACATGCTGACTTGCTAGGGCCAAAAAGCTTTCTATTTCTACTTCTACTTCTATTTCTATTTTCTAATCATTTGCAGCACCCACAAAACTGATTGCAACAGTCACGACACATATATGGCAGTGGATGTGTTGTGCAATTAAAAGTTTTTAAACGTGCAGTAGCAAGAACAGTTTTAAAAGAAAAATACAACAAATATGAAAGTACGCCCTTATGGTCCTTGTGGGTTTGTTAAGGTGACGTCAGAGTGATGAGAAAGCTTAAACAGTAAAAAGTAACAGTCGGTATCCTACAGAAAGTGAATGATGAATGTTTTCTAAATGTATTAAGAATCAATATGTATTGAAAAAAGCAATGCTATCTCAGAACAGTAATGTGGGCTTCTGTCCAGTATACTACCACGAGGGTTAGCAAATAGATGTAAAGAAATGAAAATCTAAAATTATGCTTTTGCTACAATACCGACAGACTTTCCATCACTCTGGAGGACTCTGCACTGATACAAATGAATTTCGTGGAAACTAATCTAGCCAACACTGTAACCACTACTTGACTAAGGCTAAACGTATCCTAAGCTTAGGCTAATCTGTCAGCCTACTGTAAAAGCCAATGATTGATCATATTGGGAACTGTTTGTTCCTATTACAAAAAGAGACTTTGAAAACTGATTTATGTGCCCGAAACATTACAAATACACACACAGTGTGCACACAGACACGCGAGACAAATGTGCTGTTCTGAGCCTTACGCCTGTGAGGTATTGAGGTTGCACAGTCTAATATTTGACTGAGCAGTGTTCCAGCAGCAGTAAACCAATGTGCCGCCATTGTACTCCCCACTTACATAACACTGTTTATACGCCCCCAGTAGATATGAGTTATTGGCTGCTTGGGATCTCTGACAATAGATAAAAATAGGATTACGCTCTCCCTGCATAATGGACAACTATCAGTCTCTGTATTGAAACCTGCCTTTTCTCAGTTAGCATTACAATGTCAACGTGTGAAAACAAAAGGTAACATTAGGCATTCTTAATCCCTTAAAGCTCTTTTATGTAATTTAATAAATTAGCTGCTGCAATAACTGCTACAACGATCCCCCGACACGGTCACCCCCCCGCCCACCCCCCAACGCTGGGAAATGACTCGTGCATTTTTCAGCACTGTGTCTGCATACAGCTACAATATTCAGAATGGACAGATGCCAAATCAATCCTCTTTCCTTCTTCTGTCTCTTCCATTTTCCCCTTCTGATGCCCTGTTTTTCATCAATATAGAGCATTTCAAAACATACCCCCCCCCCCCCCCCCCCCCCAAAAAAAAAAGAAAAAAAAAACCCCCAAACAAACACTAGTTTATGTATGAACTTTAACTGGAGAAAAAAACATTTCAGAGTCAAAGTCCTTGAAAGAAGGGTGAATGTGTTTTTAATTCTGAGGATATTTCCACGTTCAAGCCATTAAAAAACATAACAACAGTCCTCCTTAGATGGTTTCCCATTATGGGCCAGCTGAAACAGGTCTATTAACTTTCGAAGCAGAGTAAGGATAAAATGATTAAAGGACACCTTGGCACTGAAAACTGAACCTGACCAACACGTATGATCATGTATGCGGTTGGTAAACATCTGTTCATAGATTTCCAGAGTGTTGTAGACACCTTGAATGTGACCCTGTAGGGAAATGACAGCTAGGGACTGAAAGAACCAACCACAATTAATTAACTGAAGTGTTGCACACTTTCCCTGTAATCTTCATTTTAATTAAAAGTATTCCCAGACAACTGTGATAATCAGACACAAATCTGTCCATAGTAAGGATTTGGTAGCCCAGTACTGCTGAGAAACCTACTGCACCTAATGACAACAAGAAGTGTTAAAAAGTATATGTGTGCTGTAAAGATTTCTATATATAGGTCACATTTTGCATTTGATTCCAAGGCAATAATTTTCATTTGAAGCTTGATTGTTTTAGGAAAACACATATCTTACATATATAAGATGTAAGATATGGAATTAAAATTAGGTTTCATTTTTTAAGGTATGTTTGAAATAAAAGCATACCTCCCAGCAAAAAAGATTTAACAGGACAGCTCGAGGCAGGAGATGTGAAGCAAAGACACGGAGTGAGGTCAGTTACATGCTGAGATGCACCTGGGTAGATAGGGAGGTAGTTATCCTCATTTGGAGCTGAAGTGGCTGTGAGTCAATTAAAGGTACATTAAATCTCTTCTCATTCAGGTACAGTATATATAACTGGGGTTACATATAGCAAGGATGTCATCCAAATGTTGCGACTGGATGCTCATATATCCATTAAGAAATAAGAAAAAAACCCCCAAAAAAAACAAAAAACAAAACTTGCTTGAGAATCATCACATTTTAAAGTTTTTCTTTTTCCAGTAATATTTTAATCCAGTAACAGTTATCTTTACACTTTTGGATATAATGCAAAGTGTCGACAAGTAATTCAGCATGAATTTTTGACGTTATGCAAAATGTAAAAAATGATATTGCCACAGCATTAAAATGCTTGCAAGCCCCTGGAGTGTACTCTACACAGCCACTCATCTTCCTCTTGTTACAGGAGTTGTTTAGAGGAAATATATATATATATATATATATATATATATATATTTCCACTTCCTGTTCAATTTCATATCATATACACAGCTATATTCTTTGCAAGTTCATCATTGGGGAATTATTTTAGGACAGAAACTCCATATGAATTTATTTTAAGGTGTACTGGGCAGGACTGACTGACAGCAGTTTATGCCCAAAACTAGAACTAGTGTGCAACTCTGATAGGCAGCTACATGATGCGCTGCTGTATTGGCCTGATACCAAGCTGTGTCTAATATGGTGGAGATTGACTTGCTCTTGCTTGCTTCCAGGTAGTGTGGGGGATTTAAACTATTTTACCTCCCCAGATCTTCACACCTTCCCTCAGGCCTCTCACCTCATGCCTTAAATATTAATGGTAAATCGGAGGACAGAGGATGAGTGAGGAGGGGAGAGGACTGACAGCTCAATCATGAAGACAGTAGCCTCGCTCCCTCCTCCCTAACCCTCTGGGCGGCTGTCACCATAACCTACATGATGTAATCACCTCCATAACCCTGATATGGGCCACCAAGGGCCATGTGGGGAGAGACAGAAAGAGACGGGTGGGGGTGAAGTCGTGACACCATTTGATCACAATTACTTTCAAAGAATACATGTAATTATTTATTTCTATGGAGAAACTACATATTTTCAGGCAAGGACTTTTTTGGGTTTATTTTCTGCATTTATAATGTATCTCCTACAATCACAATGCCAATTAGTTACATTAGTAATAAAATCACATGGTTTTAGCCACAATGAAGCAAAGTGAACATCCATCCATCCATCCATCCATCCAGTTCAGCGTAAGGATGCTAATGAGTGCTCTTATGGCATCAGTACCTATTCCTCTGAACGATACAGCAGATGTTTCCACACTCACATTATACCTTCACATCAGAGCTGACGTTTCTCTTTTTCAAAGTGTTTTCCACAAAGTGAATCTGATGCGATCCTACAAATGGATGGATTTTACACAAAGTCAAACTATTGCAACATCTCCCTTTGTGTAATCTTTAAATCTTTGTGTCAGGTTTTTTTTTTCTATACATTTTAATGACCTATCAGTACAGAAACTCAATCTTGCACTTGTGTCTTCAACCCAGCTGCAGTTGTAGTTGTAAAATGAGGCAGATTACAAAAATCAAGAGGTGCACAACCTAGGCAAACAGAGGCTCGTAAGAGTGGATGTATTTGATGTCAATGTTGTCATAAAACGGTTATTATTGGGGCCCAACAATCAAAGGCCATGGCCAACTCTGTGTATTTCACTATAATGGCCACAGATGGCTGTTAGTTTTCCACATCTATTATCTCTATATAAAACATCTCTGTACACGCTACATTTTAATGTATTTGAATAACAATAAATCAGGAAGAACATTTTAAATAATAATAATATCATTGGGATGTTTTGTGATATTTAACCATTTCTAACCTAAGTTTCCTCTAACACCCCAGCTGGCTTTCATTTGTAGGAAGTACAGACTGTCAGTCCACTGTTTGCCTCAGCTTCCAAATGTGTCCACACCTATTTATTCTGGAGGAGGCTGTAAAACTGCCTGTGTAAGGAGTCCGATATGGGTCGGTGAGTCAATAAAACTCACTTCTGACCACTGACGGTGATATTGAGGTGAGTTGTTGAGGATATCCTGAACTTTTGCTGTTGGTAAGTGCTGCTGCTTTTGCTACTGTTGGCTGGTGTTACTGAAACTTTCTTATAAGTGGATCCAAGGCCGTCAGACTCAGGCAATTAGAGAATAAACTCTCATGTGACATGAAAATATAATCAAAATGTTTACCAGAGGGAAAGTAAACAGCAAACTTTAGGATATATTGAAGTCTAAAGTTTGGTAGCATAACATTAATTTATAATTAGCTCCCTGGAAGTACAAATCTTAGATGGTCATACAGAGTTTAAAAGAACTAATTATTATTTTTAAAACTAGCTTATAATTGACTCTTTTCAATATTATTTTGTTTTACAGAAGTGATGAGCTTGCTTATAAACTGTAAAAACAGAAGTTCCGTTAACTCACACTTGAGTGTGTAGAAATAATGACAGTTTTTGCTATTTTGCCTCTGTACACCATGAATTTACAAACAGTCAAGATGTGCAGACAGTCAAGATATGATGGAAGTGTAGACTTGTAAATTCAATTCTGGGGTATTTAACAAAAGTTCAGTACTTAATTCTGAAATATATACTTTTTTTATACACCCATTTATAAAGACCCCATAAAATGTTGTGGTCAAGGAGTGGTCAAATTAACAATCTGGTATAGTCGTAGAACTAAAGTGCAAGATGACGGATTTCCATGGTAAAGAAAAAATCCTTCACTACATCCAGTCAAGTCAAAAACACTCTCAAGGAGGTGGGGACCTCACTCTCAAAGTCTACAATCAAGAGACAATTTGTTGAATGTAAAAACACAGGGTTTGCAACAAGGTGCAAACCACTGGTTACACTCAAGAACCAATGAAATTAGACTAAATAAGACTAAATGAAAAACAAAATTAACTTAATCTATCATCTGTCAAATATAGTGGAGGGAATGGTACAGTATATACATGTGTGGCTGCCAGTGGAACGTGGTCAATAGTGTTTACTGATTGTGTGACTGCAGATAAAAGTAGCAGGATGAATTCTGAAGTGTACACAGGGCTACTCTCTTTGTTCAGATTCAGAAAAATGCTACACAGCTAATCAAACAGCGCTTTGCAGAGCAAATGGATAATGACCCAAAACATGCTGTAAAAAAAAAGCCCAGGAGTTTCTCAAAGCAAAGAAGTGGCATCTTTTACATTGGCTTAGTCTCTCACCTTATTTCAGCCCAATAGAGCATGTTTTTCAGCTACTCCAAAAAAAAACAAAACTGAGGGAACCACAAACAAGCAGCAACTGAAGGTGCAGGAAAGACCTGGCGCCATTTGGTGATGTCCACAGGTTCTATACTTCAGACACTGAATGCATGTATGAACAACAATTGCGGTTTAAAATGATGTTCTTTTTATTTGGTACATATAAAAATGGTAGTAATTACTTAGCAGTTTTATCTAATCTTATTTAAACTCCTTGAATTAAAGCTGAAAGTCTGCACTTCAATCACATATTGATTATCTTATTTTAAATACACTGTGACATTGTAAAGAGATCAATGTCCAAATACTTATGGACCTCACAGTTTTAGTGTAGCTTCTCCCTCTTTCCTGTATTTAGGTTCCACCACGAATTGGGTCGTGTCATAGTTAATTGGCATGAAGGAAAGACCGGGATATGAGCAAAGTGGTGGAAGTCAGGCAATTCCACTGCTATTCCTTATTGCTTGAAGACATTTTCAATCAGACTTTTAGGTATTGTGTCAGCACGGTGAGAGAAAGCTTTTGATGCAGTGTGAAGGTTTTGATCTGAAGATGTTCCAGTTTGTTGTCAGTGCATCTATATTTTATCAAGGCAATATACAGGAATTGTTTGACACTTGCTGCTTTTTCCAAAGTTCTGATTTTCAGGTGGACACGAAATTGCTGTTGGGCTTCAAGCATTTACTGTCTGAACAAAATTGGAAAATCCCTTTGGTGTAGCTGACAGACAAAAACACAAAATAGGGTGTAGAGCAGTTATTGTTTCTATGCTGAGAGGCAACCTAAGTTTAAAAGAAAAGTTGAAAACTACATTCTTGGACTTTGAATAAGATGGCAAAATGAATCGTGAAAGAATGGAAAGAATTCTTAACATTTTAAGAATGTATATTTAATATGGAAAAAAAAGCATGTGTGAATTAAAGAATAATGTGGCCCAAACGTGACAGAAATGGTGTTTTGACAAACCATCCTACTTTGGCAAAATGTCCTACCCTAGGTAGTTTATGCACATTTCTGCTGTCACAGAGTAATTCCAGCATAAATTTAAGTAGGTATGACAGTTTGCCACTTAACGTTGCCCATCAGAGTATGCTTGTAGCTTATATTCTTAAAGGCAGAATGGTTTGCCACTTCAATTTACCCGTTAAATTATGGCTATAGGTAACATTCACAAAGGTAGCATGGTTTGGCACTTAATTTCACCCGTCAGAGTATGTTTCTAGCTGTTATTAACAAAGGTAGGACAATTTGCCACTTAATTGTAGCCTCGAAAGTATGCTTCTAGCTCATATTCACAAAGGTAGGATGGTTCACCACTGAATTTTAGCTGTGAAAATATGCTTCTAGCTCAGATTAACAAAGGTAGAACAATTTGCCACTAAACTTTAGCTGTTAAAGTATGCTTGTAGGTCACATTCACAAAGGTAGGATGGTTTGGCACTTAATTTTACCCGTAAGAGTATTTTTCTAGCTAATATTCACAAAGGTAGGACGGTTTGCCACTTAATTTCGTATTGTGCGCAGAAACAATGAGTAGGATGGTTTGTCAGGTAGGATGGATTCCCAGAACACCGAGACAGGAATTAATCAGGAGTACGAAACTGAACACCATAGTAGGAGGTTTTAAACCTCACCTCTATTTTGTATTTTCTGTGAGGACAGAGTAATCTGAATACAAAACGAATCCACAAAAGGATCATTCTACCAATTTTGTCCTCTTTAAATCAATATAGTTGATCTCCTTGATGCAACAGTAGCTATTCCTTTTTTAACAAGACATTCTGGACAGTAATAATAAATGAAATAACATGGGACAGAGGTTCCCCTCTTACCCCATTTATTGGATATGTCTTCCATCCAAGCTCCCCAAGCACAGACGTTGTATCCAGCAACACAACTGAAATGAGAATAAGAGGAGGAAATACATACATTAGCCATCTGGGAACACATAAAAAGTTCTCTTTCACACTGTAAATTGAAAAATCTGTCAAAAACGTGTTCATCTAGACATTTTTCATATTAACGAAAATGAGTTTCTTGGATGAATATTTATGAGCACAGTTGCGTGTACAGTAGGAGCAACATTTTTGCCACTTGCAACACAATTTAAAGTTTGATGGATTGCAGTCAAATTGCTGTCAACAGGCCATTCCCTCCTCTGCTATCCATAGCTTTACTTCAATCTCACCCACAATATGCTCTCCTACTGGCGATGATCAAGACTTTTCATGAAATACTATAAGTGATGTATCAATCCTTCCTATGCTAGTAAAGTGTATGTTCCATTGTGCCAAACATCAGTCAAGACCCTGCTATGTTTTATTGCATATAAATTAAAGCAATGATATAAATCATGGCACAGCATAATAATATCATTGTCAGGTGACTTTAAACTTCCAAGTAGTGTTAAAAAATACTATTTTAGAGGGGAAAATATTGTCATCCTTGTCAATACTTTGTCATGCTCTCAAGGACAACAGATTTAATAATTCAGGAGGAAAGCACTTCTCCCGGTGACAAGTGATTTACACTGAAAAGAAAAAACTGTGTCTTCCAGAATTTGCCTTCAGTGAGATAGCAGCATAATAACACAAATTAAAAAAAAAAAAGTTTTCCCACACATGTGACAACAGTAGGGAACAGATTTTATACAAAGACCCTGATGCATTTTCAGAATCCATAAATATTACATGGAGCCCATCCAGTCACCTTGTCAAAAGTGCCAAATACACAGTATGTGTGACAGTCTCTTACAGTATGTCCCTATTAGGTGAGTATGCACTGCATGATTAAGTGGGTACAGGAAAAGAATTAGTATTCAAGGAGAGAATCAATGCTAACAGACAAAAACATCAACAATAACAACACTAGTCTCAACAGACTTATTCAAAACTGTTCCCTTGTCTCTTTTAACACTGGAAGTCCCAGGCTTCTACCTTTCTACCTTTAATAATGATCACAAGAAGCAAAAATTCAGCTTTAAATATTTCCTTCAAAAATCATTGACTTAGATCTTAAATGTTGCTTTTTCAAATAGCGCCATATCAGTACCGACACGATTTCTGACAAACCAAAGTGTAATTTCGACTTAAAGTTAAAGACTGAATTTTAAGTGTCAGTCAGTCATGACTGTCCATTTAGAGCTCTGTAAGTGGTCCTCGGGGGACTCATTATAGCAACACAGATCTTTATCAGTGACAATATTCCCTGAATAAATCTCCATTAACATCATTACTCTAGAATAGCTAGTTATTACAACCAAATGTACATCAAAGAAAGCCATTTCAGTGCTGTGATATTGTGATTACGACCATTTGCGAATTACAATGTGAAGGCAAAAGAAATGTGATATGTCCTCTGTTAACATCAGGGCAAACAGACAAGAAGAAGAGACATTTGCATCTGTTTCCCAGTCTTCACACAGTGCACTTCTGATGGAGCCTGGCTGACAGAGATTGTCCAAATATCTGCTGACTGGGATTCTCAGAGGGGTGGAATGGTACATACACTTTTGACATAATGTAAAACCACTTTTGGATCAAGAAATGCACATTTCACAGCATCCAAGACCCAAATCATTCAGGACAATATTTTTTTTTTAGCACTGACAGAGTTGACAAATACAAAAAAGGCAACAAATACAGTGAATTTGTGTAAGTAGTAGAATAGATTTAAAACAAAAGGAAAAAATCAAAATGAATAAAAAATAAATAACTAAAACAATCTTTGTGATGACCAGAATATCTGCAGAGCCCTCTGCAAATTGGCTCACATGTTTCCTCATCCATAAAGAGAGAACTTTAAGAGTAGAATCTCTGATTAGTCACCAGAAAATCCACATACATAGCTGGATTCAAAATGCAAAAGTCCAAGAGTTGTCAGCAAAAAGATTCAAATAAGACAACATGAAACAACAAAAATACTGGCAGTGGACACTGGTACCCCTCAGCCTCCTAGTAGTTGCATCTTTTGTATGCATTTCAAAATTGTATGTCACTGATTTGAAAGATTTTCAAAAAACTTCACCTCTGCCTACTGACCTTGAGGCTGAGGTCACTGAGAGTTTTAGTGGATACATCTATGGTGTAAATTTCAAAATCCTAGGTGACTTCCTTCTCAAGGTATTACATTCACAAACTTGGGTGTCCCTGTCGACTGCCCTCCCGACAGGGTGATGACAATACCCAATCAGAATTTTACAGTGAGGGGTAAGAAACATTCATTTAAGTGCTTCGTTCACTTCCTCAGTGTCAGGCTAAAGGTAGCAAAACCCTAAAACAGCCCATCTCGACTGTTATCAGACCACTGAATAACTCTTATTAGTTCTAATCAGTCCTACACGTGTTGCTATAGGCAACACATGTAGGCAACACATATCTTGTATGACCTTCCTGTTCCTGAGTGTAACCAGTGGTTTGCACCTTGCTGTAAACCCTTGGTAAGGTGTGGCTTGATTCCATATTTTGCCTCACTCCTGAAGAACCTGTCAACTTGGTTTGATGCTGTGGAGGGTTTTCTTAACCAAAGAAGAGTCCTGCAATCATCCACTAAAGGTGTCTTCTGTGGTCTTGTGGGCCTTTTGGTTTTGCAGATCGGATCAGTGCATTCATTCTTTTTAAGAATGTACTAGATTGCACGACTAAAGTTTTTGCTAGCTCTCTCATAGGATTATTTAACTATTTATTTTTCAGCTTAATGATGGCCTTCCTTGCTTGCACTAACATCTCTTTGGGCCTTATATTGAGAGTTCCACTGAAAAGCTACCAACTGTTTAACACTTGGATTCAACTCCAGGTCTTTTATCTGGGAAAAAGCCTCACCTGGCCATGAAATTGCTTCAAACTGGAGTTTAATATACCACAAGTTACACCACAAACCCCCCCTTAGTTTCTAATTAGATTTATGGAAACTCAACTCATTATATTGTCTGCTGTGAGATTTATATGCAATGTAATAAAAACATTACAATAAAATAATGAAACATTTTATCTTATCTTTTCTTGAGAGTTTAAATAAGTAGCGCCCTCTTTTTCTGTGGCCATCACTCTTCTTGTAAACTTCATTAGGAAAAATGAAAACAAAGTGAGTACCACATGATGTTTATACCGCTATAGTTCAAGAGTAAATGCAGAAAATGTACATTGATATATATAACTCTATTGATCCCCCCCCCCCCCCCCCCCCCCGGAAAAAAAGAAAGGACACCATACTGAGCCTTTCATCTTCAAATCCCATCTTCACTACACTACTGGCTGAGTTTAATATTTCTGCTAACGGGTGGTATTGGATTAGTTCCAGCATCTCTGTGTGTTTATTTCTGCCCACCAATGCCAGGTCTGTGCCATGTCAGTGTCAATGCCAGATTGGAGACTAGGTGTCTCTGCCAATGCTGTTAATGGACACCATTAGGCTACTGTGGGCAGGTAAGCAGCACAATCCCTCGAGAATAGCCTAATTACTGAGAGTTGGCTGCGTCGTTCACCGCAGTAAGGAGATTCACACCTCCCCTCACCATATATAAAGAATAGTTGATGTACATTACAGTAGGAGGCAGTGTGAATGTATTCGGCTGACAACATTGCACTGTTCGGTTCAAGCCTTGTGTTCCCACCTTTATAAGAAAAGTGTGGCACCATGAAATTTCTTCTTTATTTGTGAGCCAGACAAAGGATACTTAGAAATGAAACACCTCTGGAGTTCAGCTGACAGTAGAGGAGTTAAAGGTGTGACCTGCCAATAGCACCTAAGCTCAAAAACCATAATAAAAAAAAGTGCCTTCATTTCTCTGATGCTTTTTCGAACATATTCACTCATTTAAAGATTTACAGTAAAAAATGTATTGTGAAATTTAGCTAGAAAGTAGTTTGAGTAGTGTGTGTGCGCTTGTAATTGATGGTGTGCATATATTTTAGTATATACTGAGCAATGTATCTTGGGTGCTAATCCAGCCCATCTTCTCTCCCTTTCTATAGCTCTCTTCATAGAGTTGTCTTTCTGAGAAGGACCCACAAATGCTGCCTGGAGCTGCAGGCCCTCTGGGACTTCCTCTGGTTAGATATAAATAGATCATGAGCTGGCCAACTCATAAATATATGGAGCTTCACTAGAATGATGACATCTCTTGTCTGGCCTACAGCCTTTGCAGGCAACACAAATACCCCAAAATAGCAGCAGCCCAAACAACAGACCCAAAGGTGGTCTATTTAAGTGCTACTTTATGCCAATTAGATATGGAAGCAGTATGAGTGTTCTGGCAAAAGTGATGAAAAGCGGTCTGCAGTTGTGTGCAATACTGTCTCTTTAAAGTATAGAATGTAAAGACACAAAAGGAGGCGTCTTTAACCTCCTAGGACTTGGCGTCCACATATGTGGACATCACACTTTGGGTTATTTAGACCAAAATACTCAATTTTGCTCTACATGGGCCTGATATCCACTTACGAGGACATTATACTGCTACTGTTCTATCCAATTTTTAAACAAATATGTGGCTCTTATTTTTCTTAAAAGCAAAAATAAGGTAAAAAAAAAAAATCTGTTAATTCTTTGTTTTTACATTCATCGGGCCCCAATATGCCCAAATATCAAAGAGAAATTAAAAATGCATGCTGTGGAAGAGTTTGGGTCTTAGGAGGTTAAGTGCACTTTTGGTAGAATAGAGGGCCTACATTAGACTCTTCTGGATTACAGAGGTGTCTGTCCTGTGAAAATCTAAAAGAGTTGTATGAATTCAAAACACAGTGCAGGTCTTCAAACATACATCCTTTGGTTGATTTGGCACACTAGGGTATTGAATAAAGTGTGATATTTAAGTAAAGTGTGATAGGAGACATATGTTTTGTAGTAACACTGTTTCCTATTATAATGAAAGCATCATCGTTTCTTATTATTAAAGTAGTGACGTAGTCTACAGACTAAATTAGCTCAAAAAGGAAAATAGGCCTTGATTCCAAATATTAATAGAACCTTTCGCTTTGCAAGCTTCATAGAAACACATTCTCGTAAACCCAAAGCCTCATAAACAATAACAACTGATGAACAAACACTAGAAAATTGATTTGGATGATGATTTCAGTCAGGATTGCATATTGTCCTCTAGTAGTGTAAACAAAGTGCTGCACTTGAAAGACATGATGAGATGATATGCTTTGAAATAGAAAACTATCCATAACAAAGGCAACCTGACAGGCATGACAGACTTTTCGGTGCATTTTCACAAACAAGACCAAACATTCAACAACATAATAAATGTCAGCAAAGCAAATCTTTGAAATGTGTTTCATTGGATCTGATAATAGCTCTAAGTGTATTCAAATGAGAGATTAGCGAAGGGAATACGTGCCAGTATTCAACACAGGTTGGATGCTGAAGGATCCCTCTTGAGCATAATGTGGTTATAGACACGTGTAAAGCAATAATGTCATAACAAGTGATTCCCATCAGTTATTTAATGCAAAACACCTGCACTGCCATCTCTGATCAGAGTGTAGGTAGTACTGACCAAAGATTTAAAAAGAGCAGACCTTTATTAATAAATTAATCATTAATTACCCTTTATGCCATGAAAAGAAGATCAATCCAAGTTTTATCTGAAAAAACTCACACCCTGGCCCACTCCCCATCATTCCCAGGATCTGTTAAAAGCAGAATATCAGTTCAAAACCTAAAGATTTGTAGCATAATAATCCCAAGTTATATGATAATAAAGGTCAGTGCATCATGCTGCAGTTAAATGGGCAAGTCAGTTTAACACTAAAACTAAGAATTCAGCATGATAAATTATATCCTCTTCAATCAAGTTTAAAAAACATACAAAAATAAGTAAATACACAATAACAAAAAAAACCTAAAGTTAAGAACTGGAAATTCAAAAAGTCTGTGTTTTTAACACTGTTAAAAAAACACTGTTTTTAACAGTGTTCAACACTGTGTAGATGACATAAAACAAGCTTTCATCTACATTTCTTAACAACCTTCCACAATATGGGCTTCAGGTTTCAGCATCACGTTCTGGAAATACAAAATGACTGATTCTAGAAATAAGCCATTTTCATACATGGAATATTTAATCTTGCTGACTTCATCAATTTGCTATAAAGTGATAAAATTCCCTTCACTGAGACATAGGTAATTTTAGCATGGCATTCACGGCTACATTCAGATACACCCACAAAAGTGCCAAAGAGAGCAGAGCTATTTTGCAATTGTCATTTGAAAGAATAAAAAAAGAAAAACAAAGGGACAAAAACATACTTTTCAATGTATTCCATTTACACGTTTGAGTCTGTCTTGTATGTCTTTGCTGTTTCGCGCTGCAGTGTCTAAGAGAGCTGTAACCTGCTGCACTTGACAGAGATCTCTCGTCTGATTGGGAATTGAAGTGTCTAAATCTAACTGTGAAATTACAAATGATATAGGCTGGATAAAATCTTATGTACATCTTACTGCTGTTTGCATTCTCTGGTGAGCTGAGCCACTGACAAAGATGCATGAGAAGCGCTCACGGTCATCATCTTGTGCACACCTATTCATCAATGTGGCTGCACACAATCTTATGCTGTGTTAAAATGATATTATATGATATGCATATTAGGTCCAACCTAGCATGATTGCGTTTGCAGCTTTTAAAGAAAAGCGCCTACTTTGTTCCTGCAGCAGAACCCAGAAAACAGTTGTTCATTCATTCTGTACAGGGAAGGCCTAATGGCCACAACAGTCTGAGAAGCAACACTGCTTAAAATATTTTGGACTGAGGTGTTTTTTTCTTGCTCATTCGTGACTTTGAAGAGTCATTTTCATCAGGGGTATGAAATGAATCTTGTTCACCAGGTGGACAAAAATGTGTCATTCCGTGCATGTCAATGATAATTATGTGAATACAGGAATGCTTTTGAAGAGGTCAAGCCCTGGGAAAATTAACAGTCTCCAGCCTGGAGCCATTTCAGTCTAGGGAGGAGAAATTTGTGGAAAGACCTTTTATTATACATAGTAGCAATTGTGTTCCACTTAACAATGATGGTACCTGTATATTCACGATAAATTAAGAAAAATCCTGGGAAATCTCTCTAACGGTCATTATATTTTGACTGATTGATGAAGACTGCATATACTGAAACTAATATCAAAATACACAATATTGCCCCTGCTTATCATATGTGCAAAAACACACACACCAGCCTGTTAGTTAAAGGTGCAGAGTTATGTTTTTTTGGGTGCTGGCTGATTGATTTTCTTGACAAAACACTGCTGATAAATATCTCCTTATTCTGATAATGGTGATAAAGGTGCTCCGCAGGAAGCAGCATTGAGAGCAAAAGCTTTAATCAGACATCACCACAAATCAATGCAAAGACTTGAATCATAATTTTCAAGTTTGTTTTTGTTTTTTTTGCTAGATCTTTTTGAGTATTGCAATGAATAACCATTAGAGTCTAAGCCAAGAGTTTTACACCATGCTTTGCTGAGCACTTTGTGTTTGTGTGAGATGCATTTAACCAGCTTAAAAAGACATTTGCATGTGGTCCTTTCATATTACAAGAAAGGATTGCTTTCCTGATTTTCATGCCTGAGATTTTTTTGGAAAGAACCAAAAACAATCTGAACAATTTCACAAATGTGGAACAAAGACATCGTCATCTAATTTAGCTAGTATAAACTGATTTTTGGCTAAAGCAAAATGTTACAAGAGCTCAAGAAAGTGGTTAGTAAATAAGATTCGTAAAAGTTCAGTATAATAAATATTTCTTCTGATGAACTGACAAGGCAGGGAACGGTGGGAGAAAAACCAAAAATAGTATTATGGGCAGAGATTTATTGATGGGGAAAAAGTGCTACTTGGCAGTGAGTGAGTAGGGATTTGTTAGTAACTCTCTGCAGTCCTAGTTGGATTCATGTAAGGAATACGATAGGTTGCTGTGAACAGAGACAGAGCAAAAAGTGGCTGTTTTTATCGTTTTTCTAACAGATGAAGTCTGACCATTTTTTTCTATGAAATTCCAAATCTTTGTAGTTCTGTTTGTTGGTGTTCAAAAGCACGATCTACACTAACCCCCCCATGTAATTCGGTTGGATTTTGTCTCCTGCCAACAGAAAGGAAAAAACAAATAACAAAAAATTTGTTCATTTTTTTCCTTCGTTGTTATGCAGTGACTAGATTTTAGAACTGAATGTGAAAGTTGCTTATCCAGTAATGGTTACCACATTGATTCATACTCTGTTCAGAAAGAACGCATAGCCCACACTCTATCATCCAAAAGCAGGTGAAATCACAGAGACACCATAGGTAGTCTTAATTTGACAAATACAGAAGCAATTATTTGAGAAACCCTTTGGCGTCTTACGAGACACTTTTCTTTGTCATCAGAGTTTCAGTTTTCCCATGCTGAGCTGCACCGCTCTGTGGCAGACAACGACTGCAATTGTGCCACCGAGGTCCCAGACCAGTCAATATGAGAGACTAAAGTACAGTGGAAGGCAGACATCAGTTCAATCATTCAATCTGTGGCAGAGAAAAACACACAGCGAGGCTGTTATGTAGCAGCTGTCTAGGAGAACAGGGAGTAGCATCGCTCTTATTGAACAGAGAGAACAATAAAATATAACCTGGGGGGCAGATCCCGCTGTATTTCGTGCCCAATCAATAAGACTATTTTAAACCTCACGGATGCAGTAGTTGTGTGTGCAGGTGCACGTGGAGCCATCGAGGAACGCACGCACACAGACACACAAGCATTTGACCACACTCTAACACAAGCATCTGTGTGAGTGTGGTCACTTATCACAAAGAAAGACAGGTGGGCAGAAAACTTATGCAAGAGCAAAAGAAGCATGCATGCAGGTGTGTTTGCCTGACGCAATTTCTCTTACATACACACGCGCTTACATTCAGCACTACATCTATATCCAAGTGCATTTACATATGCACTCTTTGACAGCTCAGACTCTAAACGTTTCTAAAATCTACTGCAACACTCGCCGCGCAAAAACTGACATGCACATACTCTACCAGACGCACACACGTTCTCCCACCTAATGATTAAATCCTTCTGCCGCTGTGTCTGTGCCGGTGTGTTTGCACGTGTACGTGTAATGTATAATGTGTAATTACAGCAGACCGACATGTCATTTCAGCAGCGGAATTTTATCATTTTTAAAATTTTGTCAGGTTCAGAAAAAAGCTCAACCCAGGAAATCCTTCGAACTCTAACAGCAACATAATAAACTTAAAGTCACAATCTGGATTATGCCACAGCTCTTGTCTGTGTAGAAGAACTGAAAAATAATAAAGATAGAAATGCGTAATCCGTGAAAACAAACGTAGAATGTGCATTTTATATTAGATATCTAAGTTTCTTTTTTTCTCCCCCCCTTTATTCCTTTCTTTTCGCCGTTTCCGGTGTCTTTTTTAAAGTAATATCGCTATGAAACTTCTCATTCTTAACTCACACGAATGGCTTTTTGCGGGACTTATGAGTTATGATTTGCTCGAACTAAGGATACCTGTCTAGTGGCTGAACTCGATTGTCCCATCGGGCTAATTTGCTGCCCTACAGTAGTGTAACGGCAATATGCGTCCGAAGACAGTAAGTGTGGTGAAAATTTTTAAAACCATTGGGAAAGAACTGAAAGATGATACAACTGTTGGAATTTACGCGACACAAAGTCGGGAATGTTAGGAGCGAAGCGCATCGCCCTGTGGATGTGTCTTACCTTGGTTGCAGTTACAGAAACGAGTGAGGGCAGTTCCAAGAAAGAGTGAAACGAAGAAAAATCTGTTTCCAAAACTCATGTCTGCAACATCTATCACCGGCTATGTCTGGATATTTTTAGCCGAGAGGTAGCTGTAGCCAGATAAAAACACGTCACTGGAAGGTCCAGAAACACCGATCCGCTGCTCCTGGTCTTTACATTTGATCCCGATGGTAGAGAGCTGCCGGGTGACACAGCCGGAGATGGTCCATTCTTTACCTTGTGGCAGTAGCAGCTATGGCGCGGAACGGAGAGGTTTTGAATAAACTCAGCAAAATATCTAAAGTGAAATCAAATTTTCACACAAGGTGAGAAACACTTCCCACCTAACTACTTTGGAGATTTCCCATGCGCTTCATTCGCGGTTGATGCATTTATATTAACAAAAAAATCTCAAGTACAGATTAAAACGCAATGTGGTGCCTTTCTGTAGCGCACGGAGTCGTGACAGACTTTCACTCCTGCTTTTGGTACGGCAGTGTGCCGAGGGTTGCCAGCTCCAACTCGATCCGCTGCAGCAGCAAGATGGGAACGTTGAATAGAGAAATGATTTGGATGCAGCGGTAGAGCAGCTGAAGCGGGGGCTACAAGGAGACTGAGCGCATCTGTGCAGGATGCTCGGCACTAGAGGGGGTTAGCTGGCAAGGCAATGGCGTGTGTGTGCGCGCGCTTGTGTGTCGACTCGTTTCAGTGCGGGCTTCCCAAAATTATTAGAATTATAGAACTTGAAATTACTAAACTATACTTTTGAACCTGCATGATGTGATTTTTGACCTAACAGCTGACACCTGGGTCAATTATATGAGTATCAGTTATTATGTAATATAAGGTTACCACGGCTCTAAAAGTCCTTGAACATGTACAACTTGTGGGAAACACTTTGAATGGACAATAAAACAACGAGTTAAATCCCATAAAAGTGAATAAATTAATTCAGCTTTGCTTTGATTTTTATAATTAAATGTCAGTGTATCTGTTCTCTGATATTCATATTCAGCTGACTGGTGTATTTTGCTCTTACATCCTTTGTCTTTGTTTTATATAATGAATTTGACACTATTTTATAAAGAAACACATTTATTCATAAAAATAATAGTAACAACAACAATAAAAAATCTCTATAGTCTACTGCAAACTTTTAAGACTTTTAGTATAAGTGAAATATAGTTTTTTCAGTAGGTCTTCTGTTCAAATTCCATTAAATCAAGGAATGTGCAAGAAAAAATATATAGATGGTAGCTTTCATCGTAGCAGCATGCAGTGTCAGCCTGTGTTCAGTATGTCACTACAGCACTCTTTATCCCACAGGAAGTTAAGTTTTATCCATTTCAAGTGAAACAGTGAGCTGCTGTGCTTGCCAAGCCGCCAATGTCAGCCAAGATTAGGGAAGGTCTTCCTCTCATCTTCATGGACGTCTCATCGAGTGAGTAAGCAAACCCTCCCCAACCTGACCCGGTTAAACAAAGGAATGCTGGCTGCTGTGATGAGACCCAGTCAATCAGGACACGAGAACAGCTTCCTGTCAGCACAGAGGAGGTAAATACATCAACATCACAATCCGTCACCACCACTTAGCTCCCAGCCAATCATTAAACAACATAGAGAAGCTGCCAACTGACTACTGACTTTGTGCAATGCAACATGCAAACAGATTTAAGGACGGAGGGCTGTAGAGTAGAATATATTGACCACTGTAGCCTTTTTGTGTACTGTAGCCTTTCCAGGAATGGATCAAGCAATTAATGCCATATTGCAGATGTATTGCAACTATAAAATGATGGACTCATGTTGTGGGGGGAAAAAAATCATAGCCATAGAAATTGTAGATTGGAGGTATCAGTATATGTAATGTATGACTGTTAATAATTGGAACACAGAAACAAATATTCCACCACACTAAAACCAGCCATTTAACCTCCTAGGACCTGGTGTCCACATATTCGGACATCACATTTTGGGTTGTCTAGACCAAAATACTAAATTTTGCTTTACAAGGGCCTGATATCCACTTATGAGGACATTATATTGCCACTGTTCTATCAAAATTTAAAATGAATGTCCTCTTATGTGGATCTCATTTTTTCTCAGAATCAAAAATCTGGTAAAAAAAAAAAAAAAAAAAAAAATCAGGTAATTCTTTGTTTTCACATTCACCAGGTCCCAATCAGCCCAAATAGCAAAGACAATTTAAAAATGCATGCCACGAAGGAGTTAGGGTCTTAGAAGGTTAAATCAAATATTCAACAACATTTAATCCCAAGAGCATTTTATAAATTGCTTAACATTTTCCTGAAATATTTTGTTTGTTTGTTTGGTTTTGCTTTTCCTTTCTTTTTTTTCTGTTTTTTTTTTTTTTTTTTTTTGGGGGGGGGGGGGGGGGGGGTATTTTTTAGCTTGTGATGTGGAAATATCATGTACATCAAATTCTTTTTTAAAAGTAACCTGAGCTACTAAACTATTTACAACTGCTGCTCTCCTTATGTTGTTACTACTAACACTGCTTGAATAGAAAATGAGAAAAAATATTGCTAATGACTTCACTTACCTCTTATTCCCAAACAGAGCTAAACTAGGGATAACACAGAATGATGAAAGGGGGAAACTGTTCAGAAAAGATCCTCTACTGCCACCCCTTGCCCCCACCCCTCACAATGATTTGGTTTCCTTTGCTGTAATAATGGTCAATGAGGTGTGACTGTAGTGTATTGGGGGCCTAACTGTGAGCTATGATTCCCCCTGTCTGGAGAGAACAAGCTATGTCCATCTGTACTCATCACGAGCATGGACTTGGAACGAGACCACATCAGCACAACTGACAGAGACAATGAGACTTTATAACATTAATGTCCACTCTATTGTGTTCACAATGAAGTGCCAGGCTATACCAAACTACTCTGTGGATTTATTCCAAACTATTTAAAACCTATCCTACAAGGAAAGTTCCATTTCAAATCCATTGTGTACAGTTAAGAGCAACAATCTACCTCACTTTGTTTAAGAACATTTTATTTTAAAAAACAAGCAAACAACAAACAACCGAAAAAAAATTTACAAAACGAATGCACCCCCCCACCCCCCAAAAAGAAAGAAAAAACCAAACAAACTCTGAACTTCTGTTAGAGCCACCACTTCTCTATGGCTCACAAAAGGTCCCCAATCTATGGCAGCCCTGAGAGGCCAAATGGACTGCAACTTAAGAAAACACCAGCAATAAGAAAAAGGCTGCAAAAGCAAACAAAACACAGCGGCAATAGGAGAAAGAAAACAGAAATAGGACAAACAACAGAACTAGGAAAAAACAGATTTCCAAAAGCACAAGATAAGTGTTTGTGGGCAGACAATAACCCAACAGACCAGTTGCATGAACCAAAACATGCTAGGTAAGTGTGTTTTCATCTCATGATTCATATAATACTGATGATGGATTTTTAGGCTAATAGTTAGGCCTCCACTTCTTTTAAGTGTCTCCAAGCGCAATTATTAGCATATTTTGGTTCTGGATTTAACTCAAACCTTAGGCTTTCAATGCCTTGTGCTTTTTATTTTTCATACTAAAATTATATTTATACTTATTAAGGTCATTCTTGGTTAAAAAAAAAATCATGCTGTTGGGGGAGGGGAATAATCTTATATAAATCGGAATTTAAAAAATTAAAGCTGGAAGTTTACAAAAATGTCCTCCTACAGATTTACTAGAAAAAATGAGTAATTTCTTTTTTAAAATAATTTGCAGTAATATTTAATAATAAGAAAATACTTGCTATTTTATTCCAGACTTACCATATTATATATCTAACATATCTTAAGCATCCTTGTGATCTAAAAAGACTTCAGAAGTCTATTGGTTCTAGCAAATTGAATTTACAAAGACATTTTTTTAAAGTTTGACCCAATTCAGTGCTGTAGTTCAATAAATAAACAATAAATAAATGCTAGACAAGATGTTTATCATCCATTTCAAACTAAATAAAGACAGTAATCTAGTCAAGGTCATCCTACTGAAAGCTTTGACTCTGTGGAGTCCAAGGACCAGTTAAAAACTGTTGTTCTGGGTTGGGACAATAAGGCTTAACCCCCCAAATCTCTGTCTTAATTACCCACTGTTCTGATGTAACAGTTAGAGACACAATACACCATCTAGTCAGTTTGTTGATTAGATATGTGATTTATACCGAGTTCACTCAGCAATGTTGTAATGACTTTTGGGTGCATTTTTTCCCATGGTATGAGCAAATTTGCTTCTCATCCTCAATAAATTTATGAGGCTCAAAGGATTTACCCTGCAACGGTAAGCCCATTTTCCTATTCTTTATTATTGCATTGGCACTGAGGGAACACTCGATAATATGTGAAGCTTTATTTTGTTGCCCAGGGCAAGGCTGACATTGAATATTTTCAAATAGCGTTGCACAAAATAGTGACAGAAGAAAAACAATTGCTCAAAACCAAACTGTGATTACACCCAGATTCTAAATTGCCTCCAACAATTTACAGTCTGTGTTGTCTTCCAATTTATTTTTCACAATCAAGTTCAGCTTTTGATTTACATGATGTGTGTGTACAGAGTTTGCCTGACCTGTAAACAAAGGCTGCCGGAGGGCCTTGAACCTATACATATGCAGATATTGATCTACATAGGGATGTGCACTGCTGCAACATGTCAGTGAACCTCTTGCCTGCTGGGCAAAGCAAGGAGTTCAAATTTTGTTTCTGCAAGGACATTTTGAAGAAGGAAAAGATTCATCACTAGTATCAACTATCTGGTTATGGAAACAAACCGTAAAAGCAAAAACCGACATAGCAACACCTTTGATATGGCAAACATTTTAGCATGAAATAGCTTATTACCACTCACTCAGCAATCTCATGATTGGTTTGCAGCCACCTGATAAATATCCGGTATTTACTCTCTCTGTTCTTGTTTTCCATCTTCAGCGTTTCCTGGGGAAAATTTCTGACACTTTAGCAGATAAGTGCTAGTTACTAGCTTTGTTCTGCTGTTGTACTGCACTTTTAGTGCAAAATGTTTGTTAATGCATTTTCTTGAAAACAATTGCCCATTTTGGAAAAAAAACATATCAGAGAGTGATCTGAAAAGAGGCAAGGGATGGGTATCTATCTATCTATCTATCTATCTATCTATCTATCTATCTATCTATCTATCTATCTATCTATCTATCTATCTATCTATCTATCTATCTATCTATCTATCTATCTATCTATCTATCTATCTATCTATCTATCTATCACAGGGCCAATGGAACAGTGTGTTATTGCATAACCAGAATTTCATTTAAATTAAACTAAATATGTGGACAGGTTATTTGGCTATATGTATTTTTGTGTATATTTTAAGCATATTTTTAAAGGTTTTGTGTTTTCATTGGCTGTTGGGTATGTGGTCATCAAAAAAGAATGAAGCAGAAGAGCCAAAAAGACAATCGTTTTAACAGTTACTTGAAGTGCCTATCTTACTACACACAGGCATGCACACACTTACACACACTTGTGCTACACCATCGAGGTTGCCCACCTCCCTGGCTGCCTAATGGGCCATAGGCTCTAATCTGGATGGCCACGGTGCTCAGGAGAATGAGCAGAGCAAATACAGAGCAGCTCATCAGCCCAGAGAGCCCGTGTGTCGGTAACCCCAGCTGTTAAAGACACATCCGCCCATCGTTCAGAGATGAGAGGAGGAAATGGGGAGACTTCACAAGCTGGGGTAATTTCCAGGGACTGACAGCAGATCCTCATAAACCCCTTTCCCCTCTTTATACCACGTCGTATTTCCCCTTTACTGAAATATTGGCATAGAGTAGAATTACCCCATATGTATCCTATGAAACCATTAAGAAAAATGCTGTTGTTCATTAATGTGTACCTGATCATTTCATATAATGATAATTTGATAGAAAGGAAGACACTTTTAATGTGATCCTCTAGTCGTATGTCTTCAGGTGAAAGGCATTGAAGAATGTCTGAATAGTTCATTGCACACTGAATATCTGCATATTTTCACATAATTCCTGCACATTCTTTTTCTCACTGAAGGTGAGAAAAGGATTTAAGTTTAAATCTTTAAGTTTAAAAAGGTGTCAGGGATAAAAATCGTCTCTGTCTTCCACCGTTCACTAGAGACTGAATATAATTTCTTAACTCAGCTATTCAACAGCAAGTCACTTGTCTAGCTTATTAGCCAAGAAAGCAAGGTGCTGCATTCAACCAGTCATGTTCAGAGCACAAATACAAAATGAATTCCAAATGGAAATGACAGTGTTGATAATAATCATAATCACAGTAAACATCATAACAAGTATCACCCACTACACCTCTGTGTGGATAAGTGTTTTCATTACATTTCAGACAGGTTCTGTAATTACAGGCAGCAGTGATGCAAGGTGGCATTCAGTGACTTGCCAGCTCCTGAAACCTGAACACCACCCCATCCTCAACCTCAGAATTTCCATTAGTAATTGACAAACAAATGGATTAATGGTGTATAAAATGACCCATCCATCATAGGGACTAAATGGGGGTGAGGGTGCACCCTTCTGTCAGACATGCCTTTTTAGAGTCTGGCACTTATGACCTCTGTGTAGCTGACTATAGCAGCCACTGCTATTATTTCACCTGTGAGCTGAAATACTTCTTTTAAAGTATTTCAGCTCACATTTCTCTACTGTTATAATATGTGAGCTAACTTCATCTTTATTAAAAATGATACTTTTGTGAAATGAAGATAGAGATCATCGTTGTCCTCCATCACACTAGCAAAAACATACTGGAACTGATTTTAGATAAGGGACAAGTTTACAAGTTATTGCCATTTTTAAACCACTGATCTTTTCTTTCTTAAAAACGGGCTTCTAAAATAATTTGGTGCTATATGTACGTTGTGTGATGTTGAATCCATAATGAGTTTCCAGTTATTGTAATAGAGAGGGTTTTCTATTGTGTGTGTTTTATTTGTCACATGAAACAAGAAAAACACAGCTCACAATATGTTTTTTTTTTTTTTTAATTAGTTATTTACAGCCTTGAATTGACTGTCAGTTTCCCTGGGAGCTTATTTCCTTTTGAACCTCTTTTTTTTTCTATCCACAGTTAGTTCACAGTCATTTAACACATGCAGGGAACAATCATTTTTATGTTAAAACAACAAAAATAATGGTTAATTATTGTTATTATTGTCATAATATTAACGCATTTTAAGTTCTGTAGAAATAACCGCCACATGAAACGATCAATCATACGCTCCCTGCAGTAAACGAGACACAATCTAGTTTCTTTCGACTACAAAGCCATCACTTTCTATTTGTCAATTTGGGTCTCTAACCTACAAGTTATATAGATATAGTTAAATGTTTAAATAATTACTTTAATGGAGAGAAAAATAAAAAAAGACAGAGAAGCCCTTTAACCACAGGTCCTCACAGAGCTGTCTGGATGAGGTCATCATACCAAATAAGCACAATTATTTATACAACTGAACAATTATTCCCAATGGACCAGCATCTAGATAGATCATGCACACACATATTATAGTATGAGTGAATATTTTCAACAAATATATGGTAATAATTGTTCAGTCCATTCACCCATGAGACCCAGATTACGGGCCTTGCATTCAGCTGAATCACTGACAACACTACTCATGTCCTGGATGTATATTCATCCTGCTTTCTTCTCCTGTTTCTCTTTAGAGCAGCACTTTTTTTGCTTTGGCTTGCTAAACATAATTTGTAATGCTACTGTCCCAATAAACTATTCTATAAGAGACTTGCTGACATCAACAGGTTCATGTACATTTTCCACAAGGCCAGAAAGTACCAGTGATGTATTTCCAAGCACATCCCCTGTAAACAAAACTTTTAGGAAAAGGCACTGTTTTTAAATAATGGAGTGTAAAATTATAGTTCAGGAGAAAAAAGAAAAACATATCCTGGATATAAAGACTGGGTTTAGGTCAATCTTATAATCTCACCAACTTTAATAAAGTTAAGTTATATACATTCTGTGCAATGTGGAAGGTGAGGCCATAAAACTCTGCCCAGTCTGGGCATGGGGGGAACCACACCAGCTGCCGATACCTGTACATCAGCACTGCTACAGTGAGCTGATGGATTCTCTGAGAATTTCATGTCCCTTTAAGATACCTGTCCATCTTCCTGCTTCTTTTTTTTAAAAGCAAAATTCTAATAACCCGAGGGATTAGAGAGACCTCTCCTATTCAGTTAAATCAATGTTTTGAGTGAGATAAACAATGACAAGGCAAAGTCTGCAGTCAATCCTGGACAGGTGCAAGCTTGTGTGTAGTCCAAGCACTTCTAACACTTGCACAATCATTGTGAAAAGCATATTCACTAACATTTAAGTGCTGCAGCCTTCTGCCTGACTATACATTCATTATTTGACAGTTACAGGGATAGGCCGTAGCATAATCATAGTAGCACAGTATAATAATAATAGGAAGTGAATTTCTAAATTGAAATAACAAAAACACATTTGAGGAAAAGACCGTTATAGCTGTAGCAGTTGTTTGTGACTGTCTAGCTTCCGTTTTAACTAAATCTAACTTTAAATGATTGCCTTCTTTTATAAAGCCATTATTGAGATACAGAAAAAAGAAATGGTTTAAGAGTGATGTCACAATGATGTAGGTTTTTTGAAGTACTGTCTCATTAGGCAAATGTTTTATACATGAGAAAAACAAAAGCGCTTGCAAGTATCAGCATCAGACCACAAAAAGTTTTAAATGCGCCTCACAGCAGGGGACCACAAATTGCAAGCGGTGGAAGGATACCTGACTGACCTTTGATTCCGCAGTGATTTTGATGAGATAATGTTACGCCATAAACTCTTTAGGCGGTATAACTCAAAGGAATGAAAGGAAACTTTCAATAAACTGTTCACTTCATCTTTTCAATGGAAAGTATAAAAAAACAAATCTATGCAGCAGCGTGAGGAATATCACCTATATGTTTTTTTTTCTCTTTTTCATGAGCATAGAAGTAAACAGAAGTAGCATCCACAAAAGCAAAGGGAAAAAAGTGACAGGCCCACTCTGCCAAGCTACTTTTTAAACTTATAAATAGAGCATTTACACTTCAAATGCGTAGTGCCATTCCACTAAAAACAGCATTTCCATCAAGAGATCACAACAAAGAAAGCTTTCGATTAGATATAAGTTGCACTGAGGCAAAAATAAAAGATCATTTATCAAATATTATGTACATTTACGGGAAAAAATATAATAATAAGAATTGAAAATGATTGAAAATCCTAATATTAAAGCTCATCAACTGAAAATGATTGAAAATCCCAATATTAAAACTCATCAACTGCAGCTGACTTCTTCAAAGTTCAGTACTGAGAGTCATGAATATGATTTAATGGTAATGGCAATATATAATGTCCTAAAAAAAAAGGCAAATATATGCAGAAGTTATAATCATTTTCAAGCAGATTTTTTTTTTATTTTTTTACTGTCACTCTTTGAGTGACGAAAGTAATACTTTTCTTCCTACATTGTTTGATTAGCTGACAGAAGAGAGCACAGCCGTACATGTATGAAAAGCCTTTTTTTTTGTGGTCTAAATAAACAGAAAAATAAATATCAAAAAACTTAAAACAAGGCTAAATAGTCTCCATGAGGTCTGCAAAAAATTTGTGGGCTTCACCGAGTCCCCCACGTGGTGAGATGTGATGCAGCCAGTCTTTCCCCAATCAGTGTCTCTCTTTAATATAATAATATTTTGACAGATCTGGCAGAACGATAACATACGGGGACCAACATTGCATATTTAATCTGTCGTTAGTTTTAGTCATTACCACAGATTTGTCCATTTCACAGTTTCTTTTTCCCAGTCCTCCTCCTTCTTACTGACTGAGCTAGAAAGAGAATAATTAGCTTGAGCTATTTTCTTCATGTTAGCAGTATTGCAGCTGACACGGTAATTGCAGCCTTTCAGAGAAGGGGAAAGTGTACAGAGAGGAGTGCAGCTACTCAGAAAACTACTGCTTTATTTAAGACCTCTTCACTTGCCTCAAGTTAGGCTCTCTGCCAGCAGCTGCCATGCTATCATCATGCTCACACATCTGTGCACATACAGTCATGCATGGCGAAACACACAGATTCATGCACATGCAACAAAATAATAGTTCCAATCAAACATTTTCTTTCATTTCAAAGTTAATTTGGTTGTTTTTGTTTGAAGATAATTCCACTAGATAATACAGCATCAGCTATATTTAATATGCTGTATATTCCATCCCCGTTTTAACCTAGTAAAGCACTCAAGTTCTGGAATAGATTACAGATAGTGTAGGGACAGTTGCTGAGCCTAAGGCATATAACTATAATTAGTGTCATAATAGATAACCACATTCATACTCTTCATTTCTCCACACCCTACGGCTGTGTTGATGAAGCTGTTATCACTTCAATTAGATCAGTGATAACACACAGCAGTCTTTTTGAACTACTATTCTGCATTCTGGGCAACAGTTTTATGAGGAAATTGTTGGTAGTTTTTGCACAGATTTCTTACTGGTGAAGTGCCAGTTAGCTATCAATCTGGAAATAAAATAGCCTTTTTGTATCTAATCCAGGATATGCAAATCTAGGTAGAAGATGGATATTGTCAAAGTCGCTGTACCATTTGTGCAGCAGTCTGCCTTGGTCTGACATTTCTGTCAAACAGTCAGACACAGTCGCTCAGTCCAATCTTTGTAGTCATCAGTAAGAGGAGTGCTCCAAAGTAATGGGTTTGATTTGTTCCAGAGCAGCAGGCTTTCTCTACCAATACACAGTTTGCGGGAGGGGAACAGTATGCATGGCTTCTTAAGAATGACAAATATGCAAACTTGACCTTTTCTTCTGACAAAATTGATTAATTGGAGTTCTGGAGTACGCAAAAAGAATCATGGATTTGTAAAAGCCGGCATTTTGTTTAAAAGAAATGCAACAACTTCCAAATAATAATAAGCACAGTGTAGAAAATGTCCCACATTTCAGTTGGGTACGTTATTTACTTAAATATGCTGCACAGAAACGACCCAAGAAGACAATTAATAACTGTTCAAAAATAAATCATTCTCATAGAATAATTCACTGACAGGCATTAATCACTTAGGACTATTGTGTACTTTTAGACTTTGAACCAGAACATTTTATTTCAAGACATGGGCTTGTTTTAGGCCCTTGAGAAGTTTTTTTCCATGATTGATGGTATTATAAGGATTTTTACCATTATTTTTTTTTATTTTTTTTTATCGAGTCACAAAGAGTTTGCTTTTAAAGATCAGAGGCTGGTAAATATATGGTAAGAGAAATAATTTTTAATATGAAAGTCTTTCTTATTTTGACCCATGGAGTTGAGCACTCCATGTGTATTGTTTTTATCAATGGTAGTTGCAGCTCTGTGGTCCTGAAAATTTAAGCATAAAAGTAATATAATAACGAATGTAAAAAAAAAAAAAAAAAAAAATAGTAAAAGAACTTTCCACAAGCAGATTAAAAACTGTTGAACTGGCTCATCAGTTTACAGGGAGTGCAGAATTATTAAGCAAGTTGTATTTTTGAGGAATAATTTTATTATTGAACAACAACCATGTTCTCAATGAACCCAAAAAACTCATTAATATCAAAGCTGAATGTTTTTGGAAGTAGTTTTTAGTTTGTTTTTAGTTTTAGCTATTTTAGGGGGATATCTGTGTGTGGAGGTGACTATTACTGTGCATAATTATTAGGCAACTTAACAAAAAACAAATATATACCCATTTCAATTATTTATTTTCACCAGTGAAACCAATATAACATCTCCACATTCACAAATATACATTTCTGACATTCAAAAACAAAACAAAAACAAATCAGCGACCAATATAGCCACCTTTCTTTGCAAGGACACTCAAAAGCCTGCCATCCATGGATTCTGTCAGTGTTTTGATCTGTTCACCATCAACATTGCGTGCAGCAGCAACCACAGCCTCCCAGACACTGTTCAGAGAGGTGTACTGTTTTCCCTCCTTGTAAATCTCACATTTGATGATGGACCACAGGTTCTCAATGGGGTTCAGATCAGGTGAACAAAGTGGCCATGTCATTAGTTTTTCTTCTTTTATACCCTTTCTTGCCAGCCACGCTGTGGAGTACTTGGACGCGTGTGATGGAGCATTGTCCTGCATGAAAATCATGTTTTTCTTGAAGGATGCAGACTTCTTCCTGTACCACTGCTTGAAGAAGGTGTCTTCCAGAAACTGGCAGTAGGACTGGGAGTTGAGCTTGACTCCATCCTCAACCCGAAAAGGCCCCACAAGCTCATCTTTGATGATACCAGCCCAAACCAGTACTCCACCTCCACCTTGCTGGCGTCTGAGTCGGACTGGAGCTCTCTGCCCTTTACCAATCCAGCCACGGGCCCATCCATCTGGCCCATCAAGACTCACTCTCATTTCATCAGTCCATAAAACCTTAGAAAAATCAGTCTTGAGATATTTCTTGGCCCAGTCTTGACGTTTCAGCTTGTGTGTCTTGTTCAGTGGTGGTCGTCTTTCAGCCTTTCTTACCTTGGCCATGTCTCTGAGTATTGCACACCTTGTGCTTTTGGGCACTCCAGTGATGTTGCAGCTCTGAAATATGGCCAAACTGGTGGCAAGTGGCATCTTGGCAGCTGCACGCTTGACTTTTCTCAGTTCATGGGCAGTTATTTTGCGCCTTGGTTTTTCCACACGCTTCTTGCGACCCTGTTGACTATTTTGAATGAAACGCTTGATTGTTCAATGATCACGCTTCAGAAGCTTTGCAATTTTGAGACTGCTGCATCCGTCTGCAAGATAGCTCACTATTTTTGACTTTTCTGAGCCTGTCAAGTCCTTCTTTTGACCCATTTTGCCAAAGGAAAGGACGTTGCCTAATAATTATGCACACCTGATATAGGGTGTTGATGTCATTAGACCACACCCCTTCTCATTACAGAGATGCACATCACCTAATATGCTTAATTGGTAGTAGGCTTTCGAGCCTACACAGCTTGGAGTAAGACAACATGCATGAAGAGGATGATGTGGACAAAATACTCATTTGCCTAATAATTCTGCACTCCCTGTAGTTGTTGCTGCTGTCATTGAGTGATACTACGATTCACACATATTGTTTTTAATTTGTGGGAATTAAGAAAAACAAAGCAATATTGACTACAAAAAGTATGTAAAAATTATAAAAAGTTCAAGTTGTAACCCATCAAATATCTTAGCATAAGCTAGATATTAACATGTTTAAAAAAGTGAAATTACATTTTGTAAGTTTGCATTTATATAAAAACAAATTTATGATACAAAAAATATACTATGGAAATTACTATTATAATTTTACAGCTATCTTACCATAAAGTTAAACCCAACACTGGAAAAATAGATATTAGGATAGGGGTAGTATATCATTAAAGAAATGCTAGTAAACATAAACATACCCAGTCTTTAAGTGATGTCTTATGAACAAACTACTCTTCATTTATTAAGGCTGTTGTGTTTTTAACATGTTTTAATGCTTTGTATCTTATTCTCTTTAATTTGAACAAGCCTAAAAAAAGTTGGTAATCACTGTTTGACTCTCTCAGTTTTTATCACCACTATTCATTTTAAACCTCAGTTTTTAAAACCTTACTGTGTAACTACAGCCCAGACCAAGCAGCAATATATTGACTAACCTCATACTGTGGATGGATTATCTCAGTTGTTCTGCTGACTTTAGTTTGGTCCATTGACAGATTCCTGCCATGCGATTTACATTTGTCCCTAACCATCGGGAACCCTCATGTTAACTTTCATCAAGTGGTAAAAGGTTACCATTCATCCTTCAGCTTCAGTGTGACAATGTGTTTATATTATGCTAACCATAGGTATGTAGCTAGCCGCCATGTAGCACATCAGTTATATACCAGCTAGCCCAACTTTAGTAACCCTACAAACATCACTGTTGTTTAGTTTTCTGTCTTCATTTGTGCCGGAAGTGATAGCAGAGCTGTATGTTTTAATTTTTTCAGAAATCTCTCAGTCATATTTAGGTGGAACCACCAAGCTAACTCCCTGCTAACTCCATTAAATTTCATAAATTCTGTTTTCATGGATGCCTGGATTTTAAACTTAATTGTTAGACCTAGTAGAGCAGCCACAGTGATCATTTTATTAAAGATGAAAAAATGTAGACCTTTTGTAACTCTCAGTGATGTGTTCATTTGACTTTGGGACCTAAAGCGGAGTTTGAACCCGGAAACGGCTAATGATGTCAGACTTAAAGACCAGAAAGCTAACTATGGCTGGTAAACATGGTAAACATACAGGTTTTTTTTGGTGTTTTTTGTTTGTTTGTTTTTACAGTATATTAAGCTTTGTTTATAAAACAATAACAGCACTAAAGACGCATTAAGAGACCTTTCATCAGATGGACATAAGCTATCATTTGACGCACACTAGCTTGCATGCTAAAGCATTAAATCCTCAAAATGGATGAAATCTGTTTTAGAATGACAGGAGATTAAATGGAATGAATTTAAATCTTTTAAATCTGCTTAGTAATTGCAGCATATGACAATCCAAAAGGGGGAAAAAAAGATAAATACAATAAGTCATTGAGTTCGTAAAGCTGAAACTTAAACTCAGAAAGTTTAAACTAACTGGCACAAATGACCTTAATTAGAAGACACGCTTATAATATAAACGACAATGACAAGCAATGACATTCATCCAAAGTTAACTTCTTTTTTCATAAGGCAAAAAGGAGAATCAAACTCTCAAATCCTGCACAAATATGTGTGATTATTACAGAATCATTGTATGCTGTATAACATAAAGAAAATATTAAACTTGAATCTTTCATCAGTATTCAACTCAGACTGACATTGTGTGTGTGTGCGTGTGTGTGTGTGTGTGTGTGTGTGTGTGTGTGTACTTTTCGGTCAAGTGGTGACAGTTGGACAAGCCCCTAAACACGTTTAGTTATCTTGTCAACACACACACACACACTCACACACACCCACAAACATACACACACACACCTCCTCTCTCACTCTCTCTCTCTTATTGCTGTCATTCTGTCCACCTTCGTGGCTTCTGACCAATCATGTCTTAAAGCTGGGTCACTTATAAACGAGTGTGTGTTTGGGAAGCCAGGATTCAGCCTGTTAGAGCCAGGAACCAATAATCTCTCACTCTGTGTACATGCATGTGTAGTATTGTATGTGTGTGAGTGTGTATTTGTGTATGTGAGAATCAAAAGGCCAAATCGACAATGCTGGATTCAGCTGACAATCATCTGGTTCAGTGGACCAAAGGCAGGTGTTAAGAATGACCTTGACTGTCCTAGTAACGAAGCAGTCAGGTACTGAGAGTCTTGGTGCCTCTTCATCATTGAGCAAAAGAGTAAATAACTTCCTAAGAAATAATTAATCCAAGTTGATTTTGTTCAGATTTTTGAAAACTAAAAGATAAAGAGAATTATGTGCTACACTGATAGAAAGTAGATTACTACCAACCAGCATGGATTTCCCAAAAATTTAAGCTGATTAAAAAAACATATCAATGGCAGAATGGGGAGTATTTAGTGAGAAATGACTCAGGCGTGTTTTTGTCAGCTGACACATGCTTATGCCTTTAACTCAAATGAGAAATTGTAGTAGTTGAGTACAGCCAAAGCTTTGCTGATCAAGAATCTGCATTTATGATATAACTGCTGGAGCATAGCAGCCCAGTGACGGGGACTTAGTGAGAGATTCCACCGTATTGCATCCGACCAGCAAGTTAGTTTTCCACTTTTCCTACTCTTCATTTGTTCAAGAACAGTGGAAGAAGAGGCGATATCATTTACATAAGCATAACCAAAAAAGAGCATAATAAGTAAAATTGATCAGTTTGACTACAACATATTTTTCTTTTCTTCATTTTGTACTTTTTTGTTTTTTCTTTTTCATTGTTTTTTATACCTGTTATATAAGTCGAATGGTTTTAATTAGGCAGTTACACAGTTTTCTCTCATTTTCTGATGTATGCAAAGCCATCTAAAGATGTCATATAAATAAGATTTGTCTTAAAATATATAGTTATTTGTGTATTATTTGAATGAGTATACCGTATGCAGTCATTACTATTGCCTTTAATGAATAAATTATAGGTACAAAATCAGACTCATTTGTTGTTTTTATCAATATGCTGTAAGTCATTGAACAACTGCAAACTTATTTCCAAAAAAGTTGGAACGCTGTGAAAATGTAGGTAAAGCAAGTATGAAATCATTCAAACAATAACTTAACTTTGTTTTGTTTTTTTATAACAAAAAATGCTTTTCATTTTTAGTCTGCAAGCAAGCCAGTTTACCAACCATACTTTAGTGCAGAGTAATACAGCTGTAATGCATGCATAATGTAATCTGTCAATAAGTGCATTGTAATGTATATACGTTGAATAGATTTCCCCAGACAGTATATTTAACTGAAAAGTAAACCACCTTCGAAGTACAGAAACCACAGGGTTAACCTGGAGTCATAACTCAAAATTCTGCCTCGTTGTACATGCCTCAAATTGAGTTGTCCATGAATATCTCAATATACCAACATATTCTAACGGGAAATGTAAAAGGCATGTGTCTGACAGCTAAAGCGTGGCCAAAATTGGGTCATGCAGCAAGACAAATATTGTGTTTGTGTATGTTGCTAAGCATTCATCGGAATTTAGCCATAAAATCAACAAAAGGCACAACACAGTATTATTAAATTCCCTTTATGCAGGTTTCATTTATATGTGGTAGTAGATCTAATTTTTTAATCTGAAATCATTAATGAATATTTTACACTCTTAATGCATGATTCCTTTTATTTCTCTTGCTGTCTCTTTTATCTAAAATATCATGCTCTTGTGTACCTATAGCTTTAAAGCCAATTATTTAAATAAACAATTGACATCATGCACAGCTTAAATTTCTTCTTTCGTAAAAGGAGCAAATTACTGCCTACCTATTTCAGAGAAGTTACCAGGACAGATGTCTGCCTTGTGGAACATGAGACTTTCATTGCCATGCACTTCTGAAATGATGGATGTGATGCATTTAGTTTTGTAGCATAACTGCTGTAACAAGAATTTACTGGAATGCCCAATATCCCATTACTATTGTGCAAGAAGTAAATACCGGTACTTTAATCAATTTTTTAATTTGTATTTTTTGGTACTATTGAAGCAAAACAAAATGTAACATATTGGAAAAAAATGAAAACAAAATGTATTTCAGGGCCACAGATAGCATTCAATCTATCAACCCTGATACCAGCAACATCTTTATGATAGGTAGGTGGAGATATGAAAACAAATGATCCATTAACCATAACATGATATTACAGCACACATGATGCATATCTTGTGCTTTACAAGGGATTCTTTAATTCAGGTAAATTTTATTCTCCCTGTTAGACAGACAGAGTGAGTTAAAGACAGAGTCAGGGAAGAGGACACCCTGCTCCTCCTCTTTGGCTTCCGTGACTATCACAAAGATTCAGAGCTGACTCTAATTCAACAGGACTGTCATAGCTCATGAAAAAATCATGTCGTATAATCAAATCGGAGTAAAAACCCTGCGCTTGGCCTCATGGGAGTCTCCGTTCGCCCTGAATATTTCATGTAATGGAGGCTCTCACCACCATGGAAACTCTCAACAGTTCAGGATTGCGTGCAAATATTGACTGTAGTGTGCAGGGACGGAGGCCGGGAGAGGCTGACTTCGCAACCGAGCCTGAGTGAGTTTTATAAATAATGGTAATCACATGTGACACCACTAGCAGTAGGGGGCTCGCGGCCACTCATATCCTCTTGCTCGATTGATGTTACTGAGTGCAGCAGAGCTAGAACGAAAGGAAGACACAACAGAGAAAGAAAGCTGAGGAAAATGAGAGGGAGGGGGGAAAAAGTGCCCTGATGCATATGAATTGACAAATGTCTGTTTTGGCTGCTGAGAATGGAGCTCAATTGTGGGTCTGAAGAAACATCAAAACACAATTCAGGGCTGACATCCAGTGGGCGGGGGCGGCGGGGGGGGGGGGGGGGGGGGGAGCTGACACTGTACCCAGGCTGCACTGCAGCTAAGCTGCTGGCTTAAGAGGACCTTCTCACACTGGGGCATCAATAATCAGTGATTCTATTCTGATGCCATATCTGAACACAGTGGCACATTAGACATTAGAAAACCAAATCATTTTCTCCTTGTTTTTTTTCCTTTTTGTGCTGCTTTTTTATGACATATATCAATACATATTTAACAACACACACCAGGTGATTCTAATAATATTATGTGCGTTTGAGAGAGAGAGAGCAGGAAAGAGAGAGACAGTAAGAATTGAGAGATGTGGTGAGAAAACATTTGCAACTCTTCAATCTCCATCACCACACACTCATTATCTCTTCGTTCCATTTTTGTTTTGCTCACGTGCTTCCTTTGTTATTACTCTTTGGTTTTTGTTTCTCCTTCTTTCTCTTTTATACAATATTTTCTTCTTTTTGCACATTGTTGGTCTGCAGCCACTAAATGCATCCCATTCAAGCTTTGAATTAAAAAAAACAAAAAAACAAAGAGAAAATCAAGTCAAGCTCCAAGTCTCATAAAGCACATTCAAGCAAAGTCCAAGCCAAGTCTCAGTGCATTCGATACATGTCTAAATTTAGTTTTCACAGCTTTAAGGTCACACTCTTACATAACGGAAACCAGAATGCTTCAGTACATAAGCATAATGATCTCATTTTCCTGGCACAGTTTGGCTGCTATTGTCTGTTGAACAGCTACCTTGTCAATTACACATTATAAAAACAAGACTAGAACAAAAGTAGCATTTGCATGTGATATAAAGTTGTTTCACACAACAATCTCTAACATAATATAAAAATTGCTTTTTCTGACTTTTATATCTGCTTCCTTTCAGATGAAACATTGGCCTGCAGCTTATTAGCTCTCATAAATGCCCAACACACCACAAGTAAAAGGGAAAAGTGACATGAAAAATATAGCTCAATGGTACTTTATATCACAGGGACTCTCACCTGGCGCCAGGTATTTTAAATTATGCAGACTCTTTGAGCATAAGAGAATAAACCACATAATCCCTTTAATTTATACTATTGCTTGGCACACATTTGTGCACATGCTCAAACATGTGCAGCAGCAGCAAACAAGTACACACATATCGTCCGTTCATCTTTTAGCGGATAATCACTTGACTATAAATGCTACAACATTGTTCAATGAAGTGCAGTTCAGACAGTGTGAAAAGCAAACTCTATATATGTGCTGGTAATGGTTGGGAGTGGTGCCGTTTGCATGTATTATCTGCACTTCTCAGACGTGGTAATTGAGGCTCAGTGCTGTTATGAGTCTGGGTGAGAGGCAAATAAATGCATCTCCTCACTGCTAATGCTGAAATCCGATCCTGTCTGCACATATTTACTGTGGGCTGCGTGCTGTCTGTGCCCGTAAGCCTGTGCATTACGCCTGATTCATCAGGCTGTTTATCTCGCCAAGTGAGCAAGAAAAAAAGACCTGCAGTAAATTTCCATTATTAGATGAAGTGTGAGGATGCCATGGGGGGAAAGGAGACAGACAGCAAGACTTTGATACCCCAGCAACCCTTCAGACAGTGGGTCTCGTCAGCTGGGGCAGATCATTAGTGGTATCACTCTGAGATGATGTTTTATAGTTTGGTGAGTTGATTTACTCTGATCAATGAGGGATCTGACTCCAGCGAGTAGAAACACAGTAAATTTTAACAACAGTGATGTTATTAGCCTCATGGTTCCTGGACTGCGAGGCCAACAAAGAGTTTACGACAAGCTGCCTCACATTAGACCTTGGCACAGAAGGCCAAGTTTTAAAACTGCAACTAACTACTTGAGTGTTAAACAGCCGTACACAATCCCACAGAAATTGACACATATTACACAGCATTTGACATCAATATTTCCTTGTGCTTTTGATGATGGCATAGATTAATTAAGTATATATTTCGTTGCTGTGATTTTGTTTCATACATTATAAATCCACCTGACAGTTAGTCAATTTGGGGTGTAACACTGAAGAAATCAAAATCCAGAACTAAGTACTTTGTTTAACTTAGTCAGAGATATTTTAATGGAGAGATGTGGCAGTCAAAGAATCCTCAAAGAATTCATCAACAACAAATAACTATGAGTTATGGAGACAGTAAACATTATATGGGGGCAGGTTTTAGTCATTTTATGTCCCAGTGACCAACCGATTCAGATAATTCTTCAAAATAACTTCCCAAATAAGTTATTTGGAGGTTTGAAGATGGCATCCAAGACTCGTGATAGTTAGGAAAGTATATATATATATATATATATATATATATATATATATATATATATATATGTTTTTGGCTGGGGCATCATTAGAGTAGTTGTCCAAACTGTTAGTTTTATTTGAGCTAGTTTTTTTTAAAAGTTAAGTGGCTTTACTGGTCCATCTCAAATGGATAAAATCAAGCCATATGTGGCTCATCAGTCATCCTTGCCATAGTATGAAATGAGAGAAGAAAGATGTAGCAGAAGAAACAAATGAAACTGTTAATATTAATTAATGCAGTTGGTATATATTATTCCTTTTAATTTCATCTTGTCACCATAGCAATAAAACCTTGCAATCTCAGTTTCAAAGAATTCATGACCTTACAAAATGCTAAAAGCATATAAGTGAATTCACATAAATACAGCTTGCAAATTAATAACCTAATTGTCTGAAGTCAGTCAGATGAAACAAACAATGTCATACAGCCCCCAGGATGTCATTAGGGTCACGTCCATTTTAAATGAGAAGTCTACATGAATAACATAGGTGGATGAAAAAGATATAGCTAGATAGTGTTCCCTAGGGAATTTTTGTATGACCTCCCCAGACAAATCTAATGTCTAAGTGAGACAGTAATCTTTGTATTAACATTATCTCCATCTTGAGTTGTTCCCCTGATAGCGTGATCAGCCGTGTTTAATTTCAGCATGCAGGTTTGAGAACTTAGTAGAGTTGAATGAGGTTTTTGTGTAACTTTATCTTATCTTGATTGTTGTCTGCTGCCAGAGTTCCAGGTCATTGCACCTAGTGTTCCAGCTCAAAGCTTGCAGATTTCTATTTCCTTGTCCTCCAGTTTCCCAGTCTCTCATTTTTTCACTGTCAAGTTATGATTTTAGAAGCCGTGTTCAGCTTCCCCACTTGAGTGATGCATCGACCCAAAGGATTGTAACTAGATTGCACTCAATGATCAACAGCTTCTCCTTCTTCCCCTCCTTTTATTTTGACAGGTCCAGCAGTTTAGTTCCATTAGTTTTAGTAGTCATTAATCATTAAGTGAAAACCTTTGCACAGAAATGAATATACACATATATGTTAATTGCAAATAAATGTAAATTGCCAACAGAAAATATGCATTATAAATCATGCAAACCATAAAGCAAAAGTGCCGTATTTCACTTTCAATTTATGCATTATTTTACATTAAATATCCAGTGCTGGTATAGCTTTTGGCTTGACATATATAATCATACTTAAATGAAAAACAAGCAAAAAAATACCCCCAAAACATATTGATGAAATTTGCTATTTACCCTAAAGAATTTTATAATCATAGCTACTTTATGACATAATGATTTTTTTTATTCTTTGTAAACAACCCTTTATTATTAGCCCATAACCAATTACAACCTAATATGTCAAAAATAATTCAGAACTTTTATCATTGATTTGTTTTGTTGTTATTTTTTCTGACTAAAATGAACAAATCGATCATAGACCACAACATAGATGAGCCATCTTGACATTATTAGGGTGACCAGATTACAGAGCTGCATATGAATGTACTACTAATCCCCAAGATAACATAAACTGTCCTCAAACTGATGGCAGCAGTCCGGAGCCAGAAAATTGTCTCGCAGATTATTTTGGCACACAGCATCCTACAGACTTTCTATGTGAATGTGTTTTGCCCTAACGCAGATGATAATATTGTCTAGAAGCAGCTTTTTCTCCTAATGTATTGTTTATAAGCACAGTGCTTGTTAGCCCCATACTGCTTTAAATGTGACCTTACATGGCGCTTTTTAAATGGTGTTGCTCCTGGCAGCACTCGGATTGCAGATTAGTTCCACCCAGTTTCGTCTGTGAATATAATTTAATTTGTGCTTTTTAAAATATTTTTTAATTGTTTGTTTGTTTTTAAATTCTCTCCTTTTAATTTCCCTCGAGGTCTTGTCATTTTATTTTTTCTTATTTGAAAACTCTTTTTTTTTTTAAATGTAACTGACAAACCAAATATATTCACAGAACCTTTGTTACCTTTAAAGACGGACCAGACACATAATTGCTAGTGACATACCACAGCTTTGTACTCCAACAACCAAATACAATTCTAGAAAGAAAAACCACCCCTAAGTTGAAACATACAGTATAAAATGAATGTAGAGTTAGATCACATAGATAAAAAACTGCCCTTTAAAATCAGTCCCAAGAGAAAGTCCTCTCTCCTTTCCTTCAAAGTGCAGAGTGGTGCTTCACTTGCCTTCCCCTGATGTCACGTTTGACCTCTTTTGGTTGCCTCTCCTAAAAGGAGGCAAGCACGCAATGCTGTGCTGCTCAGAAGACACTGCATATTATTCCATTTATAATGCATGCATCACCTAGGAGTTTATAAGGTCTAATTCTCTTTAGCACTGAGATATGTGTTATAAACATCTTTATGCATTCGTCCTTCCTGTAGGGCCCAAAAAGGGACAATATCTCATATTTAGTAATATGGCACAGAGCGGATTTTGGGGAAATCAAATTTAAGCAAAGCAATTCTCTTTTTCAAACTCATTATCTGAAGATTCACAGTGGAAACAAGATAACTGTAATAGGTACTTTGTTGTTTTACAATGTACAATTAATACCCTTAAATGAATCAGTGCAAGCCATCTGATTTTGTGTTTACCTCTGTTTACTGGACCTGTTTACCATTGCATGGTCCACAGGTGTATATGAAATGAGCTCCGGGAGATATGCTGTTTAGACAACGAAAGCACACAAACAGCTTTGCCGACACCATTCTGTATGTAATTACTTTTAGAGGTTGCACAAATAACAGATGGAAGGTGACCTTTTCACAATATTTATTTATGCTTGAAATTTAATCTGTCCCGGTCTGGCCTTTGTGGAAGAGAATGAGGAAAATGCTCAAATATAAAAAGGAGGCGGTGTTTGACAAAAAGCAGAGTGACAAAGTGCTTTGATTTTTTTTCTTTTAATGTATGGGTTAAAAAATGTAACTGACAGACTTCAGGAAACCAAAAGTCAGGCACTTACTTTGCATTTAATTATTAAAGCTAGGTTGTGTGGTTAACTGACTGGTTGATCTAATTTCCCTTATGTTTACCTCATTGTTCATTATTTTTTTAATCAAATGACCTTGCAAGGCTAGTTTGAAGCTTTGTAGAATGCTAATTTCCCCCTGACTGGAACCTGCTCTGTAACACCCAAACAACACTGGAATGAAACCAACACTGCATGCAGCTGTGATGCAAGTCGTCACTCACGATATTAAAACTCCCCAATTTGTCACTGAAATTCTTTCAAATTTTCTAGCATTGTTTCTCTCCCACTGCGAGTGAAGGCTAATTCAAACTTACTCATTAGCTTATCTCTTCTCCTCCTCCCACTCCTGTCTCCTCCCATGTCCTCAAGAGCTAACTCAAAGCTAATTTGCAATTCTCAGTGGCAGAGGAATTGATGTCTCATCTTGGTGCTAGGTAACAGAATTATGTGAGTAATGAGAGAGTGATGAAAGAAAAGAATAAGAGAGAGGGAGGCAGAAAAATGAAAAACTGAAGAATGTGAATAATTGGGTGTTTTGTCTTGATTTTGTTTCCACGTGGTGAGCAGAAAAGACATATTTGCAGCAGGGTTTAATTTCCTGACGTAAAAAGTGGGATGAGTTATTTCCGTGTTTAATGCTGTCAATGCTAGAGGCCACCATTTGATTCTGATCAACTCTACTCTGCAACCATTACTTTTGATCAGAGATATTAATGTGTTAGGTCTTAGAAAAGAGCTGGACAATTGCTTTTATATATGTGAGAAGCATTACAATTCAACATTAAATCTAAATTTTATATGGAAAAAACCCAGTTTCCTGCTGGATAATATATAACTTCAAATATGAGTCTTTTTTTAAATTATGAACACATTTTGTTATTTTTTTTATGTTTAATAAAACATTAAACATGGAAAAAAAACAACTACTATACTTAACCATGCCATGACAACAACACACTGGACTATGTTAAAATATGAGATCATTTTGAATATACTAAATGAAATTGCCCATGGTGCTTGTGTTGCATATCTGTTTCAGTTATATGAGAGAAAAAAGCTTTTTCTTTCTGCATCTATACATCTTTAAAATAAGATTTAGGGAAATAATTCAATCTTTATCTCAAACAGTTCTTTATTTTTTTTTTTTATAGCAGCACATGTTTTCTGTTTTTTTTTTTCATAATTCATGGCGTGCATTGTACAATAAATAGTGTCATGCTTTTTATCTTAAAGTACATAAAAGAAAGACAGTTTAATTTGTAAAACAAGCAGTACACAATAGAATCTTTATGGTTATCCATCTTATAATATACAATTTAGTGTTGTGTTGTATTTCCTCTATACACATTTGGCTACCTTGTTTTGGACAACAAAAATTCCCAAACCTGCTGTGAAAAGCTTCCATTGAATCCCACAACACAATAGTAGCATCTCTCTGCATAGAAAAATACCAAAACAAAGACAAGGTCAATGACACTGCAGCACAGGTTGACGGGTGTACCAGTTAATAATGTGCTAAGCCACAAACCCCTGTTGTGTTTTTCCCCTACTACCAATAATGTTTCTCAAAAGCATGAAGGCATAGAGAAACTGTCAAGTGAAATAGTGATACAGTTGTGACAGGTATGATCACTTGAACAACCTGACAAGTAACGCATACACAATTATTATCACCCATCTCAGGTTTTATATTTTTCTTCTGTCTTCCCAAGATAAATGAGTCACTAGTGGCTGTAGGGCACGGTGCTTATCAGATTTATATTTTGATGCTGGCAAACACTTAAGCTAGTTTTCCAGCAGTACATAGTAAAGTGTAAATTGGACATTTATTGCCATATCTCTGCTGTGTTACTTAATAGGTAATAACCATGAATACAAGACTCAAACTTCAAGAATCAGTGGAACAGTTGACCATTTATGCAAATACATACAGCTATAGAACTAATTTGTGGCAGCTCTTCTAATTTACAGCACATTTAAATTGAATAATCTTACAGTGTAAAGCTTTAAAACTCACTGTGTATTATTGCCATATTAAAAGCCAGTGTTGGGGAGTAACGGAATACATGTACCGCCGTTACGTATTTAGAATACAAAATATGAGTAACTGTATTCCGTTACAGTTACCGTTTAAAAAGGTGGTATTCAGAATACAGTTACTTTGTTGAAATAAATGGAATACACTGCGGTACTTTCCTGTTTCATTTTGTCGCGGGTCAGGACTGTTTGGGTTTTGTTTGACAGCTACGTTCTTTTGTTCCAGGCGGCAGCGTTACGGTTGCCATGGTTACAGGGCGACGCTCTCTCTCTCTGCGACTGTGTGTTTCCTGGGTGAGAGAGCGCCTTTTCGTTGTTGTTGTTGTTGTTGTTGTGCTAAGCTAACAGGCAGAATGCTACAAGCATAGCTCTAAAGAATGTAGCATCATGTTCAGTGTAGTCCGTGCTGCTGGGAGAATGGACTGCCATACACGTTATGTGTCTGTGAGCGCTAGGAGGGAGAAAAAGGGGAGTGGAAAGGTACGAGCAGTCATCGAGCAAAAACGGGAGCTGGAAGCATGTAAATATAATAATAACCACTGCAGCCAAGAAGAGTGCCTGACGAGCCCAGTTGTAAGTAAGCTATTAAGACTCGACTGTACACTGTGTTCGTGTTTTCCTCCGAAAACAACAAGTTCCGTTGGAGCAGCCTTTCAACGCCTCTCTCTGTCTGTCGCAAGAAAAGTTGACCCACACAACAAAGTAGAGCTATTTTTCGGCTACCAGCCGACAGGGACCCCGCCGTATTATGCTGGGCTTACACTGTGCGATTTTTTCAGTCGCGCGATTCAGCTCCTGCTCAAACTGTACGATTGACTCGCAGGGGTTAGAAGTTCATAGGTCACGATGCAGGGTCTCACACTATACGGCCCGATGCTCTGATGCGACCTGAGTGCTCACACTGTGCGTCCATAAAAATGAAGGTTATAACAGAAATTCTGTCGCTCGCTCTCCCTCTCCGTCTTTCACTCACACAGACACACCACCACCATCAACTTTGCTAAATTGCTAATGAAAAACATTGGTCAGGCAGCTGTGATTGAGCAGCAGTGTCGATCCAACTATTTTCACGGTTGTTGTGGTCGTGATAATTTTGTGAGGCCACATCGAAAGGGCTCGGATGGTTCTACAGGTTGTGCCTCCATCGCTTGTGTCCAGATCACACGCTGCACTGCCGTGCTACGCCGTCTTTTTCGCTGACATTTGTGTTTGCGCGTGCGCAGTGTGGCAAACTGCGGTGACACCCTCACGACCAAGAGATTGATGATCGGGAGCTGGTCGTGAGGTGTCAATCGCTTCTCGTTACCCCACTTATACTACACGATGCACGACGCACGATGAAGGCCAAAATCGGGCCAATCGCCAAAACGATCGCACGACTCAAAAATCGGCTCAAAATGGGCCAAAAATCGCACAGTGTGAGCCCAGCATTAGTCAGAGGTCCCTTTACTACAGTTCGGAGTCGCGGACCTTCAGTAATAGTAATAAATCACACAGCAATAGTACATTCACGTTGTTGTAAAAAGCATGATAATATTGTAGCGGGTCAGGGCTGTTCGGGGTTCTGCTTGTACAGTTATGTTTTGTGTATGTTGCCATGGTGACGGGTGACGCCCTCTCGCTGCGACGGTGTGTCCTTCCGGGGTCAGAGGGCGCCCTATGTGTGTTGTGGTTGCCGCGCTGAGCAGTTAGCTAGTGGCAGTGTGTTCTTCTGCAAATGTAATAAACGGCTGTGCTCCCTGGCTAGCTCACGGGAAGCAAGACCAAACGATACCTCCGTCTCCTCCTTGTCTGAACTCGCCACAATATATTAAGTAATCCAAAGTATTCAGAATACGTTACTGTCATTGAGTAACGTAACGGAATAGGTTACAGAATACATTTTGGGGCATGTATTCTGTATTCTGTAATGGAATACATTTTAAAAGTAACCTTCCCAACACTGTTAAAAGCATCACCAAGCTATGCTAGCTAGGATGATTAGCGTATCCTTGAAGAAACAGAATGTAAGGATCATGCTAGTATGATCTTTACATGACCCTGAATGACCCTCACAATGGATGGATGGATCCACAGGTCCTTAGTATTTACTGGTAGACTTGCTCTTTATTGAGTAAAGACTCTAACATCTAACTTGTTCTCACCGACATTTGGTGTCTCAATGAATCTAAAGAGTTTGTAAAGACACGTGTTAAGAAATAATCAGTGTATAACATTGTATCACATCACAGGAAGTCCCACAGCACTCTCAGCCCATAGTAATATAACTAAGGGATGGCTCAAGGTCACCTGATCTAGCCCTAACTGTAAATTTTATCAAAAAGGAAGGTTTTGAGTCAAATCTTAAACTTAGAGAAGGAGTCTATCTTCTGATAGCTGAACGTTCAGCCTCCCATTCTACTTTGTAAAATTCTAGGAACCACAAGTAAGCCTGCATTGTGAGAACAAATTGCTCTATTGGGAAAATAGGATACTATGAAATCTTTAAGCTATGACAGGGACTGATTATTGAAGACTTGATATGTGTGGAGAAAGATTTTAACAGAGAACCAATGCCAAAAAGCCAGTATGGGAGAAATGTGGCCTCTCTTTCTGTCAGAACTCTTAAAAGTCTAGTATCACAAAACATTAGTAATGAATGTGTTTGTAAGTAGACTAACAAAACATGCATCTAAATATGTATGCAAGTGTGCACCCTTGCATGTGTAAGAGCGTGCTGTTCACTTGAGCGCCTCCAACTGAGATGGCATCTGTCTGCATAACGGCCCTCAGGTAATAACAGTAAAAATCTCCCCCTGCTGTGTAAAATGAAATCGGTGCTACTCACACACACTCCTCATGTGGACAGGTTGTGTTTATATTGCAGGTTACCATGAGCAGCCACCCAGGAGGTCTCACAAGGCTCTAATTAGGTGAAGGGCGGGCTATCCAAAACCCAAATCAGCACACCTGATGACTTGACAGAGTTTTGTTTTGACCCACCAATGAGCTTGTTCACCTGGAAGTTGAACCTGTGCAGGGGGTCAATTATTCTCATGTGGCTTGAATAAAAATAGAAGTGCTGAAGAGTCAGGTGCCACAGGAATGCCAATCATTTCGTTTAAAATTTATATTTTTCATTAATTGGGCAGTGCCATGCATGTATTTTGACAATTTCTACCTGGTAATATGATTTCCCATTCAAGATGTTTTCCTCCCATTTTAAGTCATTAAAGCCTGTCATGAATAATCTATCAATTCAATGATCAATCAGTCACCCGAAGCTGCGTAATATTGTAATGTAAAGACCCTACAAAGTTACAGAGAAACCACAACAATCAGAGAATCTGCTAGTATATTGTGTAGATTATGTTTTCTCTGTATCATGAAAAAAACCCCCATCAAGTGACAACATGATTTTCCATAAATAGGAGGTTACAGAATGGAGGTCTGAGGAAGAGATTCCAGCCTGCAGCAAGATGCATAGCTCCTCTGGTATAATGTTAGAGGGGAAGCATACTTCGCCTTTGTCTGGACAGTAATTGCATCATCAATAATAACTGCTAAACGCTTTTTAAGTCACCTGCTGATGTGGCCACCATTAACCTCGCTGCGCTTGACCAAGGTGAACATCAAACATGCCATCAACACATAAGCGCACAACTGCACCAGTGAGGTGCCTTTCTCAGATAAAGCCTAAAATAAATGTCCAGGCTGACATGTAATCTTAACAAGAAATGCAGCAATACATGAAAACAGACACTAGACACTTTACTTTGAAATGAAATAAACAGCCCGATTCCTTTCGTGTTTGAAATCTCTATTATGGGTAAGAAATTTGGTTTCTCACCACTTCTGTATGCGGTTTGCAAAAGCCGTAATGTGGCCTGGATAGCAGTTGGTGAGTTAATATGCCCCTCTCTCCTCAGCTGTATGCCGCTGTCTCTGGATCTCTGAATGGGAAATCAATACTGTCTCCAGACCAGCATGAGTCAATATGTGTCACAGTGCTTTTTCTCTTGAAGCATTCATATGTGTTGCAAAGCTGGGGCTGTTTGAGTGCAGTCACACAGCATGCTGACGCCAATCCAGTTTTAAACCCCTTTTTTGATACAAATCGAGGAAAAATCCTCGACCGTGAGGCAATTTCACTCAGAAGGTTGAAGTTTAATGCTGTAAAATTTTACAGTTCTGTTTTAGATTTAAATATATATATATATATATATATATATATTAGGGGTGCAACGATATTCGTATCGATATTGAACCGTTCGATACAGTGCTTTCGGTTCGGTACGCATATGTATCGAACAATACAACATTTGTAATTTATTTTATCAACTTTCCTTCTGACGATGCTGTCTGTGTTGAGCGCTCAGTGAATCTGCGTTCGACTACTCCACCTAGGCTGCACTGTCGAGCGCAGATCCACTGAGCGCTCAACACAGACAGCATAGTCAGGAGGAAGAGCGCAGGGCAAGCTAGCGAGACAGAAGTTAAGCTCTCCTTGCAAGATGGACCTCCCCCACCCTCATTCAGATCTGGCGTTTGGAATTATTTTGGTTTTCATGTGACGTATGACCCTGAAGGTAAGCGAGTCATGGACTAAAGTAAAACAGTATGTTGGATGTGCCATGCAATGCTTAATTACATTGGTGTGAACTAGTGTGTTAGCGCAGTTAGCTCGTTAACGTGTTGGCCGTCTAGCCCCATGCACGGGGCGATCGGCGGTAGCTCGTTAACGGAGATTTGCCGTGTTGTGGCGTTAAGGTCATTTCAACGAGATTAACCTGAAAGCACTAGTGGGAACACAACGAATATGACTGCACATTTACGCCGACATCATCCTAGTGCAAAGACAAAAACAACAAGCATGCTACTAACTTTAGCCGAGTCATTTAGACAGCTGTTATCACGTGATTCTCCTTATGCTGCTGAGAATATAGCCCAGAAGAAGCGGATAGTATAGCTTTTATTTTGGAAAGAGACATTTCTCTGTAATAAACTCTCTTTTCCAAAGATGAGTGATTCCTCAATCAGATACAGGGCTTGCAAAATCGCTAGCCCGACGTCCCGGAGCTAGCGATCTTTCCAGTCGGGCTACAAAAATCTCTCTGCCCTGCCCGTCGGGCTATTGTAGGAAAAATATATGTCAATGCTTTTGCATTCTTTCAGAAATGTAGCTGGGTAATTATGTCATTGGCATCGGTGAGCCACTGTCAATATGTGACATATTGAAATCGCGTTTGAATTTGCGCTTGTTTTTTTGCTTTCACTTTGCAATGACAGCACTGATCTGTGAGTGATGATAATTTGTGCACCAATTCCTCTGACATCGTCTTATTAATCGTTAGCTTACTATGCAAACATGACAAGTGAAATCTCCCGCAGCAAGCTTAAACATGTGAGAGGTTGATCGCGCAAAGAATCGCTGAGCTTATGTGAGTCGTGTGTAAAAGTAGCAGTATATATATTTTAGTTCTGCTGAGCCAAATAAGACAGGTCAGGGTGAAGAAGTGACAGCCAAAGAAAAGCTTACCACAAAACGGAGAAGTTATGACAAATGAGACTATAAGGCAAAAAGAAAGTGCAGCTTTATGGTTTCATGGACAAAAGAATTTCTGTGGCTGCAATATGACGAGCTAAATAACCAGGGCTGCACATAAGTGGTCCGCAGGTGCGCATTCGCTGTCAAAATAAAAAACGCGCACAAGGGTTAGGGTTAAATTTAAAAACTGTACTTTTGAGTTAAAATATATATTTATAATTTTAATAAATGACAAATTAAAAAGGCATGAACATTTTTTTGTATCGAAAAAATATCGAACCGTGACACCAAAGTATCGAACCGAACCGTGAATTTTGTGTATCATTGCACCCCTAATATATATATATATATATATATATATATATATATATATAAAAAAACCACCCAGCACGCCCCTGCGGGCGGTTTATCCTTCAAGCTCGGGTCCTCTACCAGAGGCCTGGGAGCTTAGTTGTTCCCAGGACTGCGCTCTTCTGGACAGAGATCTCCGATGTTATTCCCGGGATCTGCTGGAGCCACTCGCCTAGCTTGGGAGTCACCGCACCTAGTGCTCCGATTACCACGGGGACCACCGTTACCTTCACCCTCCACATCCTCTCGAGCTCTTCTCTGAGCCCTTGGTATTTCTCCAGCTTCTTGTGTTCCTTCTTCCTGATATTGCTGTCATTCGGAACCGCTACATCGATCACTACGGCCGTATATATATATATATATATATATATATATATATATATATATATATATGTGTGTATATATATATATATATATGTGTGTATATATATATATATATATGTGTATATATATATATATATATCATGTGTCACCGCACTTCTGGGATGGATAAACATTGCACTAACTGATCATAATGTATTAATGGGGATTTGCATTTTCCCCCCACTCAGTGTTAGTTACTGAACAGGTGCCTCAGCTGCTGGAAATCCTCGCTTATACTCACTCCCTTTATTTCTTTTCTCCAAATACCCGTCTCCAGTTTCAATATTTTGTTTGAGATTTGTTGTTGTTAGAAATTTAAGAACCATACAGAGTCAAATACAAACTCAGATCTGTGGCCTTCTCACTGCCTGTGAAGTAGATTTTAGCTTTATTATATACTACGAATTGAAGTATTTCCATCACTAGTATGCTTTTCACATGGCTGAGAAAGTCTTTATTAATTGAAATTGTAGCTTTTTATTTTAAGCTGTAATTCCTGAGTGTTTCACAGTTATTGAAAGTAGGTTGAGTTGGTACGTTATGACTCATTCACTTAAGTATGTTTTGAGCTCAACCTTCAGTTTCGTGAAGGTATTTTTGTGCATATGTGTACTTGTAAACTTCATTTGTATTTTATAGCTGAGGTAATATTGTAATTCTGTGTGAGTTAAAACCTGAGGTCCTCTTTTACCTTCTCACCTTTGCTTTGAAAGCACAGCTTGGTCACACTACAGGCTAAGCCTTCATACTGTGTTGTACCACACACAACATGCTATGGGGCTATGGGACCACACCGTGTCTAGAACTCGTGTACTTTTTTTCCTTTAAAGTCTCCCTGTATTTTAGATTTTGTCAACAAAACATCTATTAAGTATTTACAGCATCAAGATGTTACTATTTGCTATTTCTTTGTATGTTATGTGGTGACTGGATTAGGAGATTTGTTATTGGCTGTGTTTTCAGTTGCAGCTGCTCAGATAATAAAGAAAGAAATTTGAATGTCCATAACACTCCCTGTTCAACTCTTTATAAAACCCCTGAATAAATTTGTCTTTAGTGGCAGGTTTAGATTGTCGCTAGAAGAATGAGTGCAGGCTGTCATTATATTAGTAGTAATTAACAGCTTCCTGTGGATTTCTCAAACATTACACTGACTGTGAAATCCATCATTTTAATTTCAGATTTTCACATAAAAACTCCTAGATACAAAATCTTACGAAAAAAAAAATGTAATCAGCACATTTGGAAAATATTCAGCTTTCAGCTAATACACAGATCAATAATGTGTTAAAAAATATTTTCAATGAAATGGAGAAAAAAATGAAATCACTAAAAGTGATTAGTACTATGTTGCACATCTGTGCGTGTGTGTGTGTTTGTGTGTGTGTGTGTGTTTAACAGCCTGAGCAGTTTGGACTTTACAAATGAAAAACAATAATGTCCATCAAGCCAGTTCCAGCTTTGAAATGTAGTTGACCTATCAGCTGAACACCTTTGGTGTAGTATAGCTCCAGTACAACGCTATACTACACCATATACTTTTTTAAATTTTCAACCAAGGAGATCTTGACTGTTTCAAGAAATGACATATCAACTGAATTTTTTCAATCGAGTTGATATGTCATACCTAAAGAAAAGCTTTAGCCTTTCTTTGTGGTCGGATTCATTATCATCCTGATGAATAACATCATCATCACCAAATCCAACTTCTAGCAATTGAATAAGAGTTTTCACTTTTCAAATTTTCAGTGTACAACTGGGCACTTACTTTTGAGGTAATGTTTACAGTCTTTCCTGGTTCTTTAATCGACATGAAATCCAGATTAATGGGCATTACATTTTCTTATGCGCTTCACTGGCAACAGACAAATGTTCATAAATTATATTTTTGGACAATACAGATATATATTTCATCAGTTAACATCACTTTCATATAATTATTTACTCTCCATGATTCCTTCTCTTTGCTCATCGTAAGCTGTTTCTAACCATTTGGTTTTCACACTTTCTTTTCCTGTAGTTTAGTTAGTTCAAGTTTTACTCCATATTTTTTTCCCAGTGCCTTCCACTCTATATCTCACCAAGGTTATTATCGTTAACGAAAACTAACGAAATAACGAAAACTAGAATTGAAAAAACATTTTCGTTAATGGAAATAAAAATAAAAACAAAAAAAGGAAAACTAACTAAAACTGTAATGAGTGTTCACAAAACTAACTAAAATTAACTGAATTTATAGCAAAAATGTGTTTAGTTTTCATTGATGTGTGCGTGTCATAAAATAGTCAAGGTTGAAAATGAAGTTTAGTTTACAGATTTTTTTCTTGCTGTGTCTCATTATGCCAGCAGGTGGCAGTACGTTAGTCGAGTCGTCTGTGTTGCTGCTCCGTCCACGCACAGAATCATGTCAGGAAAAGTCGGGAGAAAGCGCTAGAGTCCAATTTGGGATTACTTTGAATATGACTGTGTTTTGGATAAAGCAAGTGTCTTGTAGTGGAAAGAGACAAATTATGAGGGACATTTCTAAAGGGAGAAAAATCCCACAAACCTTAAAGTGCACTTGAAAAGCTCACACAAGAAGGCTAAGCTAGCTTACCTTGAGAAGGTAAGGGAGCACACTCAACCCTCATCCCCAGAAAACAGCAGCTAACCCCAGGCAAGGCAGCGTGATGCATCCCGAGACAACAGGACGGGGATATCTACATAACTGTGTGAGTCAATTGCCTTCAAAAAGTTTATCAATTCACTTGAACCAAAATTACGAACACCCGGTGCTGCGAGAGTTAATAGTCTCATTGGGGCCAAGATATACATTTTATCGTTGCCTGGTATCAATGGTTGTTCATCTGCCTTTATTTATTTATTTATTTAAAGAACCCATAGGTGGGAATGTGAGTTGTCTGTCTCTGTGTGTTAGCCCTGCGACAGACAGGCGACCTGTCCAGGGTGCAGGGTATGGTAGCTGGAATAGCAACATACCCAAGGATAAGCAGAAGAGAATGATATGATGAAACTGGGATTTTGTTGCACTTAATTATTGCAAACACAACTAAAACTATAACTGAAACTAATTAAAACTAAACTGAAACTAAGGATTTTCAAAAAAATAAAAACTAAACTAAACTAGCAAACAATTGGTAAAAACTAATTAAAACTGATATAAAATTGAAAATCTGAAGTCAAAACTAAATAAAAATAAAAACTAATGAAAATTGCAAAACTATTAAAACCCTGTATCTCACTACTTGGTTTCCCACCAGTCTGGGAACCACTGTCATACCAACAACAGAAAACCCTTCAATTCTAATGTTCTTTTCATCATTTCACCACTCATATGGTTTCACTTTAAATCAACACCAGTGTTACTATATAAATGTTATAATAATCCTGAAATCGGAGCAGCTTTTCAGGGTAAATAATTAAGAATCTTGTGATTAAATACAGGAAATCAATATGCAGACACAGATAGATGAGAGAGGGGAGGGAGGGAGAGAGAGGGGAGAAAGCGAGAGAGAGAGACCAAGAGAAAGACTGGTCTCTTGTGTCTGTAAGCCTCCAGGCCCTGCTTTCAACCCAGAATCAATGTTACTCCACTTAGAAGTAAATTGAAACTGTTTTTCCATTGCGTCCCCACCATTTTAATTTTCACCTGAAGGGGTCAGAGAGAGGACACTTTAGTGATGATGAAAGACATTTTCCCATTTTCACAGCTTGGTCACGCTTTGACACATCATTATCCCATTGACTTAATACATGGTTTCCCCTCTATCTCACTCTACCTCCCTCTTCCATCAGCACCCGTGTCTCTCTTGCACCCACTAGCTCTCTCTCTTTTTTTCCTCCATCTACCTCAGTTTACATCTGCCCATAGATCCCTCTATGCTTACCCACAATTCATACCTCCCACGTAGGTCCCTTAGCTTTCCATCTCTTAATCCTCTCTCCCCATCACTTTGTCCATCTACCTCCTCTCAGTTTTCTGCCATTTCATCTTCCCTAAAGATTCTCACACTTTTAATGCACTACATCCATCTCCACTTTGAGTGCTTCTTCTTTTATATTATCCTCCTCCTTTGCCATTCTATGCCTGTACTTTTGTTCTTTTATCTTCTGCAATTACTTTAGTCTGTAGCGTCTCCCTACTTCTCCCCAAAGACATGGTCCTAACACAAAAATCAAATCCCAAATTGAGAAAAAGATCTTTGCCTTTTTTTGTCTCTCAGTATTGTGCCTTTCAGTGCCAGGACAGTGTTTTCACTTCCAAGTCTTAATTGCTATTTATAACAGAAATATAAAAGGTCCTCTGAATGTTGCTTCTGAATTGCACCACATCAGAGAGAAACTTTAATAGCCCATTTTGCACAAATTAAAACAACAACAAAACCATGGGAGGCAAACTCATAAAGACCAAGTCCATACAAATACATTTTTTATTATATGGAACATGCGTAGATCTATGTTAACATGCTGCACAAACCCACAGATATAACGTGTGGAATGGGGAAACGACCTACAATTACACAGATCTAGAGCGACAAAGTTACACGGACACTGAGATGTAGTACATTTCTTGATGAGGAACTGTGGAACTAACCAGTTTTATTACACAATTTGCACAATAACATGAAAAATGTAAAAATGCAACACACACACATAAAGCTGAAAAAAAAGAACTGTGCTTCCAAAACATACATCACTCAAAAACACAAAGATGAGCAAAGATTAACCTTTAACTGAGTGGAGAACAAAACTGCTGCATTGTGGAAACATGCAATAGTGCTGTTTCAGCACCACGGACAGCTACAGCCCACTGTCAATGCACCGCTAATGCTTGAAAAATTGTCAATACCACCTATAGAATTAAGAGATCGGATCAGTCTAATGTAATTATCATAAGGTTATAAATGTAGCCAGTTAGGCTGACAAGTTTCTACACTGTAATAGCCAGTATACTTATCAGGGAAGTCATAGAAGGCTCCACTTACAAACTTTTTATTACATTATATTTGTGCCTATCAGGCAATTTTTACAGCACAAACGAACAGATAAACTAATACAGTCAATTTCATTAAATCAATGTCTGATATAATAAATTTGCTCACTGCATTATAATATTATACAAAGGAACACACACACACACACACACACACACACACACACACACACACACACACACACACACACACACACACACACACACATAAATATTAAATTACAGTATGCTTTCTAAATCTGTCTGCTGCTTGATGTGAAACTACTAAAAATATATGACTCCACGGTGGGAACAGGGATGGGGATTGTTACAAAGACCATTTGCATTCGTGAATTAAAAACAAGACCTGAATTGCATCTATTCATGACTGATGGTGAAAAGCATGATTTCGGGTTTCTTTTCAGCAGTGCAGCCAGGCTGACAAAAGTCACAGCTGTCTTGAGTTTTGTATTTCTTTGGCTCTCAGTAGCAATTCAGGAACTTCTTTACAAATGAAATGTTCACCATCAAAGAGAAAAAAAAAAACATGTCCTTGCATAGACATAACATCAAGTACAGAATTTTTGCAATTCTGTGATTATTTGCAGAGGAATGGTTTATTTGTAGAGTTTCATTCAGGGTTGAGAATACACAGAAAAGCACAGGAGCATGTTACTAATGATATGCTCACAGCATCAGACAATAGACTTGAATCTGTGCTTTTCCTGCAAGATATCTGTGCAGCATACAATACTGTTGATCATAACATTTCAGTTCAAAAACCATTGATTTTAAGGAAAGTGGTATTTCAATATGGAGAGACTGTTTATGATTGTTTTTAATCACCAAATATGAACATGTAAAATGTATTGTTTTTGATGACTAGACTGATAAGAAAGTATAAAGTGATATCTCGGGAGCAGGAAGGAAATAGTGACTGGACTCCCCCTGGACTAGACATTGGTGATGGAAAAGAAGAGAAAGCAGATTGGTTGATTGACACTTGATGAGATGCCGTGGGCAACCCAGATGAGATTAGGATAAAGAGGAAGAGGGCTGCGTGACAGATTGTCTAAAAGGGAACGTGAGTGATCACAATGAAAGTAAAGAATAGGGACTAGGGCCTGATTTGTTCAGAAAGATTATTGGACAAGAGTGTTGACGTTAAAGTGAAACTTGGGGAAATTAAAGTGACAAAGACATTTAGAGTAGTAAAAATAAAAAATAAAAATCTATATTATCAAGAGGATTGCAGAAAGAGCACTGGGGAACAGATCTTCCTTAACGAAGCTACATAAAAACTTCATTACTTTGCTTTTCAGAAGTACTGTTGAGGAACCCAAGACTCATATTTGACCACATGTTTTAACAACATATAAAAGATCTATAGCAGTGTTTATATTTGCATCTTAAAATCTAGACATCAATTTAAAATCCAGGTGTAGTGTTGTCCTGAATAACTGGGCTAGATAGGCCCCCTTTCATTGCATTTGTATGGCACTATTGTATGTAGTTAACATTTTCTTTATCACTTTTTGGTCCTGTTTCTTGATTTTTTTGTTTGTCTCTATGCTCCTCTTTTCTGTCATCTTTTTTCCCTGACTTCCCACAGCTGGTCACAGTAGATAGTTGTCTGCCCCACAGACATGCTAGAGATACTGAAGGTCTTTAATGTTGACAGAGAGTTCTTCCCCCTTACTGTTGATAAGTGTTTGCTCATAGGGGATCACTGGACTGCTCACTGTTATATTGTAAGTTTTTTAACTTACATTGTTAAGATGGACTGACTATTTTTATCAACTGGCATTACAAATTGAACTGAACTGGATAGATGGATGAATGGATGGATAGTAGATGGGTAGATTGAGGAAACTTTATTAATACAGTTAAATACCAATACCTTCATTTCAATGCATGAGCGGGTTTAATAATGTATACATCATCTTTTTGAAACAAAACACTGTGTATGCATGTCAAATTTGCATAGTACTATACTTTAAAAATGCTGTTAAAAGTTTTCATATGAGCTTTTCATCCTTCATCGACCAGTTTCTGTGACTATTGAGTCTTGTCCATATCTCTCCTTCATGTCCCATCTATATTTTAATGGAAGGAAGTGATGTATGAGCATTGAACAAGGGAGGGCCACAGGGAAAGCTCTATGCTCCCAAGATAATTAAATCAAGCTTTAAAATGTAAATATACCATAAAACAATATTGAGCTCCACTGGTTTTAATTGATGCCCGTCCTGAATGCTCGATGAGGCTGTTAATTTTGACTGATGGCTCACTAAAGCTGCATGATCACTGCAGTGGGCCTGGCAACGGTACCCTTCATATTCCTACCACATGGACAGTTACGAAAAGAGATTTCATTTTTTTTTTCAAATGGAAATCCCCAAAATATTAGAGCAGTTTTAAAATAACTAATAACTAGATGAATCATACTTTTTTCATGCAAAGCAGATAATAACATACATTTATGCAAACCAAGGACATGCACTTAAACACAAACACACACAGCCACCTGTACATGTCATAAAGTGTCCCCTGTGATCGTTTAACGAATTTCAGCACAGCAGAGTTGGAGCAAATATGGCAGACTGAAGCAGCACAGGCCAGCTCTCACATGTGTTTCGAGTGTCAGCCAATACCCCAGTCCAGCCTATCTCTGCACCCTCCTCCAACTTCATGTTTAACCCTGCCACACACAACGAGAACTGTGACCAGGCTCTATGCCATGCAGACAGACTGGCTCCTGCTGGGTGAGAAGACGGATTTAAGCTGATGTTGTATTGGTAACCAGTGACAGTCCAATTGGCAAAAACGTGTCCCTCCACAGAGCAGCAATGAACCGATTTAATTATAACCTCCCCTATGCTGGTATTTTTTGCACAGCTTTGGGAAATACCATTTGCATGATGTAGCCTTTGAAGGCTGATACAACTAGTGACTAAACAGTGATATTTCCAAAGCTACAACTATATAAATTCTCTGTTTAGTAATTTTAAATCCAACTGTAAACTAAAACAGCATACTGAAATGTCAGATGATGGCAATGAAACAATCTGATTAATCGGAAGATTAACCTGAAACATAATTAAAAGATAGTAATTACACATTAGTTCTACTCTCAAGCCTGCTCATAAACTATGCTATGCTTGTAAATATGAATGTCTAAAATATTTTTTGAAATATGTTAATTTTCAGCAACAAGATGAGGCATTTCCAGTGGTGGTCAGTCACTTATTTGATTTAAATATTATTTCAAATTATCACTCAATTATCAGATTTAGCAGCTTTAAACTTGGTGCTTTTAGTCACTGCCTCCGTAAAGTGAGGAGCTTTTTACATCAATGAATTTTGAGGGTTTACAGTTTTGTACTGTGTTGAAGGTTTTGGTATGAATAGTAATTATTATCGATCTTATCAGTAAAAACAATAACATCTATCTTACAGTAGGGCACTGCAAGAAATTCCAGTTAGAACAAAATAAATTATCTGGCAGCACAGTAATAATATAATATAATATAATATAATATAATATAATATAATATAATATAATATTAAATACATATTGAGATGCTACTGTAGAATCATAAGTGATCTGATGATTCTACAGCATTACTGTAGCTCTATAGATCTTAATGGTATGTCGATATATTCTGGCCCAAAAAGATTCTAGAAAACTTATCTTGTCATCTGAAGGAATCCAGATACTCATTTTCCTCCTTCTCTTCTTTATTATATTTCCATCTTTCTCAGTGACTCTTTCACAGAGAGCCTTTTGTTCTTTTCATCCTCTGTGTCGTCTCTTTCTCATAGTCATTTTGTTTCACCTTTTCTTTACATTACAGATTTACCTTTATTACAGATTTATTATTTTCTTCTTTTTTGGGTTGTATGGAAGCCCCAAACGCAATTTCATTGTTCTTGACAATGACAATAAATAAATAAATACTACTACTACCTGTATTGTTCTTCTCTGCCTGCTAACCAACCAGTTTCTCCAAACTTCCCATACTTCCCTGCTAAATTAACCTCTGTTTATTTATTTTTTTATCCAGAGCATGTAGAAAAGCTAGTTTATTGATACCATTATTGTTTGTTAGTGATAATGTCTCCAATCATAACTGATGATGTCTTATTCTGTGTGTTTCTATGTAACAAAACTGGTTAATTGGTTGATCTGAAAATGCAAATTTGATTTGTTCTTGTCTCATCTCAACCTAAGTGATACATCTTGTCATCGGATATAATTAACAACCGTCATCGGATATATATATATATATATATATATATATATATATATATATATATATATATATATATATATATGTTCGTTTTAACTAATTATCCTCCACTAATTAATGTGAAGAAAAAGCAATCAAAATGGCTACACCTGTCTAATTACATAGAAGTCAAACTGTGTGGTCTTAGATCCAAGAAAAGGTGAGTGATAGTCTCAAGGCTAGAGTGTGCTGACAACCTGTTTAATTAGATTAAGTAGGGGGTTGTTAATTAATTAGTGTATCATGGTTGGCTGGTAGGATTCTTTACGGACAGAGTTGAAAGGTGCTTTGAAGACCCGTGGTGTAAAAACTTCAAAGACACAAAGTGCTTCTCGCCAGACATTGTTACTGCCAGTATAAAATCCCATTCTTGTAAAGTAAAGCATAAAAAACTGAAGTAAAAGGAAAGTAGTTATAGTTGAAGTGTGGAGTCTTTAAAGCAGAGTCATTGTTAAAAATGGGAGACAAAAGCTGCAGTCGTTGTTCCCTGCAAAAATGTCTGTTAAAATTTAGCTGAAGTTAATATGAGGTATCATTATTCACTCTTACTAGATAAAGTGGATGTCTTTTAGAGTTATAGACTACAGTCATTGCTGCAACCCGGAAAAAGAATGGTGTGTGAGAAAAAGAAAGAAAGAAAAAAGAAAAGTACATTCCTTTCTAAAAATGAAGTCCTTAGACTAGCTCCTTTACAATGAAGTTGCACTGTGAAGAGATTACTTGGAAGCCATTATGAAATGATGATATATTCATTTTACATTCTACAACCTGGCCATAACAGTAATGTACAGCTAGATTATTTAGAACTTGATCTTTAAGATAAAATGATCTGTGGAGTACACAGTAGTGTGAACATCTTGCTGAGTAAGAGTAGTGTTATTACCTGTCCTAAAATCAGCATTGGAAGCTGTATAAACAGTCCCTTCAGAATTTTAAAACCCAAAGTAATTATTTATTTTACTGAATTAACTTTTGACTTTGGTCTTCACATTCCGACAGTCTAGTTGGTCATCATATAAGGTGGAACACAAGTCTCAAAAATAGCTGCTCTTTTCAATTTGGGAACCTAAGGCAGCACTGGCACTAAAAAGACCTGCTTTGTCCATTATAGGTATGTTCCAGAGGGAAGATGAAACCTGGGACCTAATTCTCATTGGCACTTGTGCTGGTATATTTAGGCACTCCAAGAGCTGCTGCCTGGGGCCTGGTTACAGAGTGGTTTTAGTGCCATAAAGGAGCTGTTTGAAATCAGCTGAAAATCAGCCTCCTCTGTCTCTCTTCACTGATGATCTTTTTCTGTCTTTCTTTTTTTTTTGTTAACTGGCACATAGACAAGTGCCACTGAGCAGGAAAAGGCCAGGACAGAGAACACAGTTGTGCCCTTCACCAATGAATATAATTACTTCAGGACATTTAATGAAACTATGCTGATTTTCTTTTTACATTTACACTATAGAATCACCTGAGTTACACTCCTCAAAATTATATTTCCTTAGAAGGCAAAAATATCAATTCAAAGGGGTGAAAAACTCAGTTAAGTTCATTGAGAAAGTCTAAAATTCTTACCAAATCCTTTTTTTTCTCCAAAAGATTTATTTATTATCAAGTTTTATCTACATTGGTCAAGTTTTCATCTTCTGGATTGAAATTCTATTTACTAAAATAATTGAAACCACAAACCTTTGGGGCCACAAAGTCATTCCGGATGGTTTGAAGAAAAAACACTCAAGTCAAAACATCATGGATCTAGAAACCTGCACATCTGGTATTTTCACAAAACAATAAACCAGTGTTCTTCTATGTCTGTGCCACCCCCTGCCCCTCCTCTCACATGTTGTCAGTGTGTTTGGTGTGTGTTTGTTTGGCGTTGTTTTGATCGCCTATGCTTGTGTGTTTGGGCTGTGCTGGCTGGGCGGTGAGCGTGCCCGGTGCAGAGCTGATGGCGTGCCAAGTGCTCCCTGCGGGCCGACTGTGCCTTCCACTCTGCTCAGCCACCGTGAACGCCGAGCCGACAGACTGCTGCAGGGGGAACACCACTTTCTTTATCCGTCTCTTTCTCTCTCGCATACACACAGAGAAGCTGCATCCTCTTTCCCCATCAGCTTTTTTCTTCCCTTCCCCCATCTTCCTTTCTTTTTTACCATTCATTCCCACCCTCTTTCTACACTTTAAATCTTTTCCCCTTTTTCAGACTGACTTTTGTTAAATATAAATTTACCTATGTAAAAAAAAAGAAAAGAAAAGAAGAAACATCTGAATATTGCTAGTTTTCTTTTCAGTTTCATAAACTTAAAAAGATTATCTGGGCACAGTGAAGCAGATCCAGTTGTTAAATGTCTTTTTTTTTCAGACATTAGAAAATAACTTGCATTCTTTATCTAGATAACATTTATGTCAATTCAGTGAAGTTAGCTGTGCATAATAATAGTTTATAGTATTTACAGTATTACTGTAAACACTACTGTTGAAGATCTGTGTTGTCCTTACTTATCTCATGTCATAGTAGCTCTTCAGAGATGCCCCATCCCCTTTGGATTTTACTGGAACCCCTTGCCCAGGCATTGAATTGCAGTACCTACCGTTCATTAACATTTAGCTCTAATTACCAGGCTCATTAAAGCATTGAATTAGCAGCAAAATTCTTTCAGCCTCCTCTCTGTGCTTAATCGTTAAGCAAATGGAGCGTCACAAGTTTGAAGTGATTACTATTGAGATGTATGTGCCATGGCCTCATGAAATGTCACTCAGCTGCCCTAAAAAAGGAGAGGGAGGAAGGACTGGAAGCAATTTACTTCCACTTGGCGGCAAAGATGTTTTGTGTGCACACAGTGAGGTCGCTTCTACCTTCAAACATCGCACAGCTATTATTCTAGTGCTGCATGCTGTGAGAAACCGTTTCTCCAGAAGGTCAACAACATTTACATGTAGAGAAAAAAAGCTGGCAGCTGCTTAGGTATCAAGCTTAAAAACATTTCTCACGCATTTGGGTCACTCGCACTGCAGAGCTTCCCCATTAACCATCACATATGCATGCACACACACACACACACACACACACACACACACACACACACACACAGATGAACATGTTACTTTCTGCAACCTGTAAAAGGCAAACATATATATACATACAAACAAAAATACATGCCGTGCTCCTTAAGATTCAGAAGGTTGGAATTAGGGCTTTTTTAACTGTTTGGTGTTCCCAGGTCGCAAACCTGAATAGGTAATGTCAGAACAATTGATAGGTTAATCTTCTGAGGGACGTGTGGAAAGAAAGCTGTGCAGTGAAGTGTGATTATGTGCGTTTCTATCTATCCCACAACTGATTACCCTTACTTAATTCAGTTCACACTTTTGTTTCACCATGTCCCAACATGTCTTAATACATTTGCAAATGAGGCTAAAATTGAAATGGTAAAATGTAGAACCCAGGAGTTCATACACACTCCATAATTATTAAAATCTATTTCCAACAATGGCTTTTTTGATTTAAATGAGTCAGTAGTTGTAACAATATTGAATGCACAGATGCATGCAAAATAATTATGGACAAATATACTATCACCTACATAAAAAATAGTGCATTTAATAATAGTAATAGTAATAATAAGTAATAGTTCAAAACAGTTAAGTAAGATAGTGTTATTTAGTGATTTCTTTCTTTTATCTAGGAGTCCATTCTTGTCTAAAAAAAAACAAACAAAAAAAAAAAACCTCTGCATTATATGTTACATAAGAAATTACGGTGGTGAAAAAAATCAGTTTAGCCAGCCTGCCTCTTAATAACTTATGCAGTCGAGTTGGCTTGTCGTACAAATAAAATTCAGTCATGAATGTGGAAAAAACAAGTCTTTAAAGGTAGATTTATAAATATCAGCGTAGTTGAAGTGTTTTTCTTTTTTTAATTTTTGGGAAATCTTGGGAAATTAATGTGGTGAGTTAAATAACCTTTCTCATTCAAAAAATATGGTAAATCTTAAAATGATGTCGATTTAAGTACTTCTTAAAAGTTGTCTGGAAGTGCTTGTTGTTTTTAAAAACTGATTTTTGCTATCTCATAACTAATTATTATGAAATAAAAGTTTTTTCAGTAAAATGATGATATGAGAACATATGTGAACAGCCTTGAATTAACAGTATTAGTTGTTGTTGATATTGAAAGCTGTCCCTTTGTGGTTTGTTTTTCATCAGTTTTGACCAAGGAGATGACATTTTAACCATGTTTGCTGGGTTGTGAAGGCCTAAATTTGAAGCATAGGCTGACCCATATGGTATGGGTATGTGAGATCTAAATGAATTGCCTAAATGTAAATATAACTGAACTCAGCCTACCTTATTGGTTGTTTTAGAAAGTCTTTGAACACATTATTAATTAAGTAACAGTAGACATCTGACAGAAACCTTTTTTTGGTTTGTTTTCTTAAACTTTGGATGGCTTAGGGACAACAGGCAACAGGGGCTTCCAGGTAACTTTTAAGAAGTACTTGAAACTGACATCATTTTAACATTTACGATATTATTTTTTTTGAATGGTAAATGGACTGATTCTTATATAGCGCTTTTCTATTCTCCCAGAGTACTCAAAGCGGTCTATACAACATTGCCACATTCACCCAATCACACCCATACTCACAAGCACTTTCTTTATACATAGTGCTTTCTAAGTACATTCACACACATTCACACTCCGATGGATGCATCGGAGAGCAACTTGGGGTTAGTATCTTGCCCAAGGATACTTGACATGCAGACTGGAGGAGCTAGGGATCCTCCTGAGCTACAGCCACCCCATACATGAATGAGAAAGGTTATCTAACTCACCATATGAACACTGGACAAAAGTCAGTTATTGTATCAGTCTTGATGTCCCGCTGTTCTTAACACTGTTCTTAGCCACAAATGCTGACACAATAATCTGAATTTAACAGTTCAATAAGTTGTTGCCTTTGTCACTGCAAAACTTCACATCTTTAAAAAAAGGTGCACATTATTTTAATACAACTGAAAGTCAGCAAAAACAAATGAAATGAAATTAAGGTATAAATTAAGCTATAAATTAAGGTAAATGCACTATATAATTTGAGTAAGGAAGTTGTTTGCATTTACGGTGTGTGGTAAAAGTTCCATGGTGCAGTGCACAAGGTTAGAAATGCCATGGGTGTTTTACTGAAAAGCAGCAGGAGACAGAGTTAATGTGGTGTATCACTATCCGAAAGACCTGTTCCTATTACAAGCCACTCATCTCCAACAAACTCTCCCATGCCTCTTTCTACCTCTACACTTCTATCTCTATCTGTCTCTCTAGGTCTCACCTCTCTCCATTTCATGGCTGTTTTCTTCCTCTATTTGCTTGACAAGACAATGGATAATAACCCTGGAATAGCACAGAGACCAGCAAATGAGAGTAATCAAGCTGTCTTGTCCTGGTGGCGTTCAGGTTCACTCATCAAACCCTAATTATCACCCTAGAAACCAATGTTCCGCTTTAATTGTTCTGATGAATGAAATATTACAGAGAGGAGTCGGGCTGCAGCCGAGCGGAATAACAGCTTTTAGCCATAAAACACATCGGAGCAGGAGGAGGAGGATGAAGAGGAGGAGTGAAGGTGACTCAGGAGAGAATGAAACAGTGTACGAGAGCTGGACAAAGTCATGGATAAAAAGGAGCTCAGCATGAAAGATGTGAGAAAAAGGTAAAACAAGGTTGAGAATCTGGAGAATGACAGGAGTCACATTCAGCAACTCAATCAAATGGTTCACTTTGGGAATGCTTAAGTGTTGTGTGTTAAATTGTTTCAAGATAACACAGTAAGATGTGTCTATCTATCTATCTATCTATCTATCTATCTATCTATCTATCTATCTATCTATCTATCTATCTATCTATCTATCTATCTATCTATCTATCTATCTATCTATCTATCTATCTATCTATCTATCTTTCTATCTATCTATTGCATTGATATTGACAAAGAACATCAGTAATCAAATGTTGTACTTAAGAGGCATACATAATTATTTGTATGCTCTTACTATTTATTTTGACTCTCAAAAATTTACATTTGGTACATTCATTTTTTTTTAAAATTTATTTCAGTTACACATTGCAAAATCAACAACCTCCAGAAAATAAACCAAGAGTGCATGAAATGAGCTGATTGCACGCACATCTGGTAACAAACTTTTTGCATCTAAAATTGTACCTTTAGGCTGTCAAATGAATGGTGCACAGCCACATGTATGCAAAACCAATTCTTCGTCCTGACTACAAATGGAGCTAGGAAAGTTTTTGACACCTGAATTTATACACAGAGACCTTGCTGTGATATAATGTTGGAAAAAAACCACAGTCACCAATAAGGGGGCGTATGAGACAGATCCACAGGGGTTAGTAGCAGAATTGATACCACTTCCTTCCCATTCCCCAGTTGTGCCCTGTGCAGATAAAGCAGGGGTGGAGCTAAGACAACAGAGGAAGATGAGTTACAGTAGCAGGAGACTAGTATTACACACATAAATAACAGCCACATGCAGGTACAGAATTGAATATGCTGCAGACAAAAAGGAACTGCAAATCTTCATCTATCTTTCTCTGTTTTTCTCATTTTCAATAAAGATTAGATTAAACGACAGATGGAGTGTTACTAATATATGTTATATTTAACAGATGGCACCTGAAAGGCTGGGCAGAGTTGTCCCACTGAATATCTAATTAGGAAAGAGGAAGTAAAAAAGACAAGAACTGTTGAGAGAGGAAAGAAATGAAGTAAACACAACCAGCAACAATAAGAAAAAGGGGTACTGATAACTTGCCTACAAATGCTTAATAGGGTAATAAATTTCCGCTAGGGCACAGGAAATAATACAATCAAATTGGAAATTTAACTTTTGTCACACCAGAAGTTTGTTAACTAAATGGAATAGTGTTGAGTCAGAACATTTTGCTCATTGCGTGACAGGTCTCCCCAAACATCTTTACTTACAGTAAATTATGAAACAGGTATAACCAGTCCTGTAAAACGATTCCTTGTTTTGCATTATTCATCACTTGTAAGTTCATAATAGATTTTATTGCTATACTTATGTGCAGATGCCTGATGCACATATATAAATACTCACATGTAAATATAGTGTATTTGTATTTTTCATGAACGACTGAGAGCTGCTCAGGCTAACCACTGCCTTTTCCTGTCAGATATTGCTAATGGGATTATTTTAACCCTCAGAGTCCTTTTCAAAGCATTTTGATTTAATATGCTATTAGTTCTGAAATGTGCATTATTAAAAGATGAAACAATTCATCTTGTTCTTCTATCTTTAGTGTAAATCTGATGTTTTTGCAATTTAGCCAGTAATGAGGTGAGATCTAATAGATCTCTCAGTAGAAATTACATATAGTGTATATGTAATTGTGTAATATGTAATGTAATTTAAAAGACAAATCCAGTGACTCATACATGTGTCGTGACCTGTGGTTTTTGTCAGTTTGAGTCTTAGTGTATACCTTCTGGTTTAAATTCTGTTTAAGGATTTTTGTTTTGTTGAATAATTTTTTGGAGGGGCCTGTTCTTGGGGTTATAAACATACCGTAATTGTCGGGCTATAAGCCGCTACTTTTTGCACAAGCTTTGAACCCTGCGGCTTTTAGTCAGGTGCGGCTTTTCTATGGATTGTCCATGATTTTTGTGATATCGTAAGACGATTTGTTTTGTTTGTTCCGCTGTTGTACGGCACTACGTTGCCTGGCGGAAGGGCATGTGATCAGACACACAGTATCGGGGTTCAAGAGTGGTATGTTGGTCATGTGTCCATCCACCAGGCAACATAGTGCTGTACAAGTAGCGCGAAAAACAAACTTCAAAGTAGCGCTACGCGTTCAGCGGGAGTCGTGGATGACGAGCGGCGATAAACTTGCGAAAAGCAAGTTATGCTCAACTCCACCGGTGGAATCTGACAGCGTGGAAAAGTGTGAAAACATCCATGATCACCAACGGATTTCGAAGGGCTGGACTGCTGCATGATGGAGAGGAGGACACCGCCACGGCCCTTCTGAGGGTGTTCGACTCTGACACTGACAACGAGGATTTCTTTGGTTTTGAAAGTGACAACGAAGGAAAGAAGCGGAGAGTGGATGACGAAGCCATCCTGAGCTTGTTCGTATCCGACACTGGAGAAGAGGACTTTGGTGGTTTTAGTGCGCAGGAAGATGGTGGTGAATGACTGACTTTTCTTCTTGTTAAAGCCGTGTCACTGCACCTGAGCCTAAAAGGTAGTCCGAATCTATTTTTCTGGTGTGCTGTAGGTTATTGTTATGTACTACATTTGTTACTCATTTATGAAGCACAGTACATGTTTCATACGTGTAATTACCGCTACTTGTACATATACCTAAAAAGTTATGCAAATATGTACCCATAACTTGTTTTTCAAAATATTAATAAAAGGGGTGTGTCTCCAAACAGCCATCTCTTTCCTGACAATTCCCTTTGTGCATGTTCTCTCACATATGATAAGTCAGCATTGAAACACCTGCGGCTTTTGGTCAGGTGCGGCTAATGTATGTACAAAACAGGATTTTCCCCTGATTTTAGCTTGTGCAGCTAATATTCAGGTGCGCTTTGTAGTCCGGGAAATAGGGTACTTGTTTTTAGTTTAATGTTGTACTCCAAGTACCTTCTTTCATGATTACTGCTTCCACGTAGTGTTGCTTCCTGTTTTATTTTGACAGTCATTTGTGGCTTTTTCCTTGTATTTAGTATCCACCAACAGTTTGGATTTTGTCAATTATGTGCCTATTTATCATCATTATTGTTGTTATTGTTGAAAATTTATCTTTCATTTACTTTGTTTTGTCAATGAATCCTTCTTCTGGGTCTTTTCGCTACATCCCATAACAACACACTTTCTATCCTTAGTTATGCTTAGTATGTGCTGAGAACTGAACAAGCTGAATCTTCAAAATTTGCTTCAATTGATCATTAAATGAAAAAAAGAAGCAATTCACAAATACTTTGGTATGCTGCATCAATAACTGGTGATAAATCACTCCTGAATTGCAAATTTGAACTATTAAGCTAATAAGGCAGTGCAGAGCATGGTGGGTTAACTTCAAACAACAGGAGCAGAGCTCGTAGGAGGTGCATGCAGCATGAGATGAATGCTAAATGTGAAAATTAAACATTCTTATCCAATATGTTTGAAACATAATGCAAAGATTTGAATACATGCACAACAGAAATGAAAGGTGAAACAAGGCAGTTTAGGTTTCATCACATTATACAATATAGATCAAAGTATAAAATACAAACAGCTGAATGTCAATATAATATTTATGTCACAAAAGTATGTCTGACCAAAATGAGTTTGCTGAGACCAGAACTAATGCTTCTTTTTTTCTGGAATGAAAAGTTATTAAATATTCTGGAAAGATTCTGGGTTTCTCTTGATTTCCGTTAGAATACAGGGAATAAAGAGAATAAAATAATTACTTTGCAATCCCAAATGTTAATATTAATTATGAACACCTACAGTATAAACACCTGAATGTTAAATACACATGTTGAAATAACAGCTTGAATTGTAAAGTAATTACATACAGTTTGCATTTGAAAAGTATATAATTTTCAGTTTTTCTTTGTGCAATGTGGATATAAAAAATGGCAATTGCTTGAAGCAAGCCAAAACGTAAGTAATTAATGAAGAAAATACAAAAAAACAAAAGAAAAAACAAAAAAATAACCTTTTTCATTTTCTATCTCCAAACAGAAATGGTGATGCTGCTACCACAGTAGCGCAGGGTCTGTAGAAATTAGAAATCTTGTTCCTGTTGAGGGCAACAAGTCCTTGCCTCTTATCTGCAGTCCAGCTGAGTTGCTTGGTCCTATCAGCAGGCTGTTATCTTGGTGCCCTCATAAACCTCAGCACTGTATGAGCTGCCTGGGCCTTATCAGAGTCTGTCCTCCTAGAGAAGGATCCATGGCCGCCGGGCCTTCACCGACCCTGGATCGACCTCTCCTTGGTACTCCTCTTCCAGCCCTGTTGGTCTGTTTTACCTTGAGCTCTCTCACTATCTGTGTCTTTCATTCACTTTCTTTCCATTCAGTTCTCACTCTCTCATTCTCCCAATGTCATGGCAGATCTAGTCAGATTTAAAGAAAACTTACAGGATGTCATTTTAAAAATAAAAAAGGGCCTTTGCTTCTTTTTCCTCAAAGAAGTTTACTTTAAATTTAAATCAAAATGGTCTCCTTAAACATATATTACCTAATGATGATATTATGTTATGTTAGATGTCCTTGTAATTGTATTCACATTTGGCAACACAAATTTGGCAGCTGCTTAGTCAAAGAATAATACTTTACCACTCTCCCTTTAATTTTTCCTGGAAACCTCATGTTTTCCACCTGACAGCAACAATATGTCTGCATGTCTTTTCATGCTGGGATGCCACATTGGTATTCATGGTGTGCTGTAGATGGAGCACCAGCATCCAGCATATTACAGCCAACCAATTATTCTGTAACAATAGCGAACATGCATATTAGAAATGTCAAATGAAAACAAGCTAAATGTGCTCAGAGCTTTCCCTCCAGAACAGTAACTGGATAAACAAGACCACACAGCTTTGCCACAGTCAAATGATTTCTCCAGCTTCAGTAACATACAAAACATAGATACATATATTTGTAGCAAATTCTAACCAAAATCAAATATTACAACTTGAAGCCAGAAGATCAGTTCATAAAAATCAAAAGCATTACTTGATTTTAATTTGGATGATTTTCACTCTAAGGCTTTGAGTGTGGCTGCAATTTTTAGATCCCTGGAAGGACCATTATGATAATTTGCATTTATGCTTCTGTGATTTTTCAACAGCCCTTAAACTTGGGTACCAAAAAACATGAAATATTAGTTTCTCTTTCAAACTGATGAAAGCGTGATGTCTTGCTACGTACCACTCAGAATTTTTCAGTAATTTCCAGTTGAAGAGTCACAGTTTCTAATAATTCACAAAACATGTGATCAAATAATTTAAAAAAAAACATTATCTTTATGTTAGTATGATATTAAATCTTCCAATAAAATAATATGATGGCTATGTGCAAAACACTGAATGCCATAATTTAAAGCAATCCGGTTGTTCAGTCTGACGTCACTAGCCGTGTCTGGGTCTAAACTCCGCTGCAGGTCCATATATCAAACGATCACTATGGCATTACTGAGAGTTGAAAAACTGTCTAAAGTCTTTCATCTTTAATAAAATGATCAGCGTTCTGCTCTACCAGGTGTAACAATTGAGTTTAACATCCAGGCATCCATGAAAACGGAATTTATGACATTTAACGGAGTTAGAAGTTAGCAGGGAGTTAGCTCGCTAGCTTCTATCTAAATATAATATAGCATGTCCTGACTGCGGGGTTTTGGAAACAAATTCAAACGTACAGCTCTGTTATCACTTCCAGCATAAATGAAGACAGAAAACTAAACAGCAGTGACGTTTGTAGGGTTACTGAAGTTGGGCTAGCTGGTATATAATGATGTGCTACGTGACCGCTAGCGACACAGCTATGTTAGCATAATATAAACAAGCTAACCTTTTTTCCACTCGATAAAAGTTACCGTGAGTGTTCTCGGTGGTCAGGAACAAATGTAATCGCATGGCAGGATGCTGTAAAAGGACCAAACTTCAGCCAGGAGAACAACTGAGATAATCCATCCACAATACGAGGTTAGTCATTCATATACTGCTGCATGGGCTGGGCTGTAGCTACATCCTAAGGTTTGAAAAACTGAGCTTAAATAAATGATTAGCGGTAATAAAAGCCGAGGGAGGTCAACAGTGATCACTGACTGTTTTAGGAGCTTTTTGAGATCAAATAGAAGAAAATACAAAACATTAAACATGTTAACAACACAAAAGCCATATTAAACGCAGACTACTTTAGACCCGGAAGTAGGATTCGTCGCGTCATCACTGAACAACCGGATTGTGAGCACACAGCTATTAAAGGACCAGGATATTTGAGTTTTCAGCATAAAATGAAAAAACAAAATGAGGCAAACAAAACTTTAATAAAATGCAAAGCCATACATAACGTCAATATAATCATATAATCATCATTAATGAAAAAAATTGCCTTACACACACTGTATATATGGACCAAATTGCCAATTCATTAAAGTTGACAGGAAAATGAAACACCATCAAAGACCTTTGACGAACCCTTATTTATGGAAAATTGCCTGTCTAGCACCAGCAGTTAAAAAAGGGACATTCATGTGCAAGTAAACCTGGAGAGACACATGCTAATTGACAGGCTCAAGAGGCTGCACTACACTGGGCAACTGGCAACTCAGGTAGATGTGTGCTGAGTGTAGAGACACTGGTGAGTTTACAGTGGCAGTAATTACCAGAGGTGATGGTGACAGCAGCACTAATGAGTGTTGACAGCCACACCTTCATGGCTGTTTGTTCTAATAGCCTAAACATCAGGGATAGAATTGATTAGTTTCTGCACTCACACACAAACAATGTGGCACACATGTAATCTGGCCCATGGCACTAATGGGCGATGTTCATAATACTGCGTGCACACACAAACGTACAGATTTCATTAAAAGTTGAATAAAATATTTTAATCAAATCGATTTTCTGACATTGTTTTTATAACTGCAATGTGTTCCCACTGAGCATCTCGATATAACAGCTGTGCTTTGGACACCTCAAGTGTAAAATTTCTCTGCAGAGGTGGGAGTAAGTGACATGCGTGCAAATCAGAAGCAGGCTCAAATCTTTAAGAATTCACTCTGAGGAAGATTACGTTTTTAACCTGGTAACATGTCGACACAGTGTTTTTCTAGAAGAAATATTTAAGAGACAGAAGCTATTGACATGGTTTAGCATTTTTGACTTGTGAATGTATGAAAATAACAAACTAGAAAAATGATTTCCTTACACCAACATTATCAGTTGTTTTAATGCTATAGATCCTGCTATGAGTGGGATGTGGAGGACCACACCAGTCCCAACCTCACCCTTGGTTTGTGCACAGCAACAACTTTTCATAAAGAACTGTGTCCCAGAAATATGTTTTTTAAGCATTTGGTTTCCAGGAATAAGGTAAGCTGCAGGAAGATAAATTAAGATACAATGAAATGACATGGCCCACAAATTATGACTTTGCAGGATCTCTTGCAACTATATTCTGAAGATAAGAGAGACTGATGTGATAATAATAATTACAACTGCTCTAAGTGGCAGAGCTAGGTTTCTGAAATGCAAGATTGTCTGTAAATATCATTGTTCATTATAAACACAATGTTATTTTAAATACAATTTGGAATGCATGTAGAAATTTGTCTTTTAAAGATGGAATGTTTTTTAACAATTGTATTTTTTCACTTTCCAACTGCACACAAAAGAGCATAATACAAAGATGTTTTTAATTTTTCTTTCAGTACAAAGATAGTTGGTGAAGAAAAGTCTAATGCAGTTGACCCCTAGGGCATAATATTGCAGGGTTGCATGCTTCTAAAGGGTTTATAATGTCAAAGGCCCCGACCATCTATGGTAAGTTATTTATAAAGTGCTACTTGTAGAAGAAAATTTGCAGACTTGCCGGTCGTACACAAGGGAAGCAATGAAGTTCTATCATATTGTCAAAACACGGTAGAGTGCAGGACCCAAATGGCATCTCTGATGAGGATCTTGATACAGGAGCCAAACAGAAAGTCCAAGCTGCAAGAAAACAGCAACAGTCACAAGAGTACACAAAGGAAATCACACGGGGAATCTCAATAACCACTGTGACAAAGACTGAGATCAAGACAAAGACTGTTTTTTTTTTTTTTCTTTTTGCCTGTCCCGTTTGGCTCTTTTGCCATCAGAATTGTTGTCTAAAGGCAAAGAAAGATGCCCAACGGATTTACTTTACCAAATTGACCATCCCAGCCTTGCCGTAATGGTCCATTTGATTCACCTTTTATTGTTCATTTTATTTTCACTTACTGAATATGGGACAGACTTGACTGGGGGAAAGAAGGGGAGAAAGAAAGAAGGAAAGAGAAACAGCTGAGAAGAGGGACGGGGGAGAAGGGCAAAAGACAAAAACCAACAGAATGAGCAGAAAAAAAAATAAGAAAAAAAAATGCATATATCAATCACCTGGGTCACCTGCTGAGAAAGAAAAAAGAAAACAAGCAGAAGAGAACAAGAGTAATAGAATAAACAACATCACAATGATATATGGGAATATGACAGTAAATACTAAATATTAAACATTATTGTGCAGCACATAAGATCAACAGAACACAGTGTGCTTTGAGGTAGGAGCCAAAAAGGGTGTAGTTTGTGGGTGTGATCACCCGTGTGTACACCTCTGAGCATGGACGCGCTTGTTTTTTGTTTTTTAAAAGGTTCCTTCATGTAATGATCTGCTAGAGGGTGTGGGGGGGCCACAGCCCCGTCCTCCAGGGCATGAAGCAGGTATGGAGGAGATCAAAACTCCAGACATCCAGAGGCCCCCAGAACACAAGAGACCAAGGAAGACCAACAGAGGGGCAGCCGCGCCACTGTCCCGGAAAGAGCTGAGGAGAGTCCCAGATGAGGGCTCACTCAGCAGCCGCGGAGCAGAAGCCGGGTGGAGTTGCAGTGACGCGCCCGTGAGCTCCGCCGGCAGCCAGCCGTGCCTGAGTGACCGAGCCCCAGGCCGAGAGGCCGGGGGCACCCCACCTCCGAAGTGGCCCGAGCAAGCCCCAGGCTCCAGGCCCCGATAAGCGGCCGCCAAGGAGTGAGCCGGTGTGTACCTGGACGCCCATCCCCGGACACAAAGAACCACCAACGCACCGATGTCTGAGGGAGTCCGCCACTGGCAGGGGAAGTGGTGGTGGGGGGAGATAGGCCTCCAAACCTTGGAGGGCCTAAGATGTCCCCAGAGAGGTGGCGCCTGATACCCAACCTGACATATAGACACAGAAATACAGGCACACACATATACAAACATCCATTCCCACCCTCATGCTCTCATATGCACTTACTCCACACTCAACCAACGTGGAGACAGACATAAAGAGACGCTGTACACACGATCACACACAAGACAAAGACTGTTGATACAATGAGGGGCGGGGTAATCAGGGAACGGAAAGAGCTGAGGGAATGAGACAAAGGTGTAAAAAAGACAGCCGCATGAGGGTATCCAAACTCCAGCGACAACTAACTACTAAAATACAATAGAAACTAACCGAAAAGATAACTACTAAGAAGAAAAACAATAACACAATTACAAGTTTTCCACTGATGCACTGGTGGTTAGAGTTGGGCTGTAATCACTAGTGCATTTACTTTGAATTTGACACTAATAATTAAGCATTAAGTATATTTAGAAGTTTGAGAGATTTAAGAACTTTGCCTCTTGGGGTCAGAGCGGTCACAACAGGTTAAAAATGTGGATGTTTGTGAAATGACGAGTTTCACGATGAGCCAAATGCCCAATTCATTCTAAAAGCTATGAATGGTATGGAGAAGACTATGAAAAAAGGAACGCCAATGAGATTATGGTAATCAACAGATGACAGTAAATTTTAAGCAGTATGGAATAGTATTAAATGTAAAATAATCAAAAAAACACAAGGCTCAAATGACTTTTTATAGACTAAAACACAATCCAAGATCCAAAATGATACAGTTTTCAAAATAAGTAAAGCCAGGAAACTCTCTATAAAATATGTAATCTAATTCAATTCAATTCAATTTTATTTATATAGCGCCAAATAACAACAAAAGTCGCCTCAAGGCGCTTCATAGGTACAGAGAAAAATCCAACAATCATATGACCCCCTATGAGCAAGCACTTTGGTGACAGAACCAAGCTCAGGGAGGGGCGGTCATCTGCTGCGACCGGTTGGGGTGAGAGAAGGAAAACAGAATGAAAGACATGCTGTGGAAGAGAGACAGAGGTTAATAACAGATATGATTCAATGCAGAGAGGCCTATTAACACATACTGAGTGAGAAAGGTGACTGGAAAGGAAAAAACTCAATGCATCATGAGAATCCCCCGGCAGCCTACGTCTATTGCAGCATAACTAAGTGAGGATTCAGGGTCACCTGGTCCAGCCCTAACTATATGCTTTAGCAAAAAGGAAAGTTTGAAGCCTAATCTTGAAAGTAGAGATAGTGTCTGTCTCCCGAATCCAAACTGGAAGCTGGTTCCACAGAAGAGGGGCCTGAAAACTGAAGGCTCTCCCTCCCATTCTACTTTTAAATACTCTAGGAACAACAAGTAAGCCTGCAGTGCGAGAGCAAAGTGCTCTAATAGGGTGATATGCTACTACAATGTCATTAAGATAAGATGGGGCCTGCATATTTAAGATCTTGTATGTGAGGAGCAGGATTTTGAATTCAATTCTGGATTTAACAGGAAGCCAATGAAGGGAAGCCAAAACAGGAGAAATATGCTCTTTCTTTCTAGTCCCTGTCAGTGGATTAGCTGAAGACTTTTCAGCGAGTTTGTAGCACATCCTGATAATAATGAATTACAGTAGTCCAGCCTGGAAGTAATAAATGCATGAACTAGTTTTTCAGCGTCACTCTGAGACAGGATATTTCTAACTTTAGAGATGTTGTGCAAATGGAAGAAAGCAGTCTTACATATTTGTTTAATATGTGCGTTGAAGGACATGTCCTGGTCAAAAATGACTCCAAGGTTCCTCACAGCATTACTGGAGGCCAAGGTAATGCCATCCAGAGTAAGAATCTGGTTAGATACCATATTTCTAAGATTTTCAGGGCCGAGTACAATAACCTCAGTTGTAGCTGCCGTCATAGGCAACTCTCGCATTTAAGTTCATTTTATTAGATATGTAAGGTTGAAACAATTAGTAGTTGAAATATTAAGAAATAAATCAATAGTAATTCATGTTTTGTTCATTGATTTATATGTTTAAATGTGTTATTTTTACTAATTGTGCAATTAGATAGGAACCTTTTCTATAGTTCCGTCTGTTGTTGCTAAGAGGGTATTTTTGGCTGGCACACTCAGCAAGCTAATTGAGACGAGCCACGAGGTTTGCACGTCCACAGTAAGATAGTAAATAGTAAGATAAATAAAAGAGTGCCTTTTTTGGACCTCCCCACGATGTAAGGATTAAAGTTTTATTCCCTTTGAGTGAGGCCAATGAGGTAAATGTTTTCTTTTGTTTATTTTCGTTGTATGTAAATATGCTAGTGTTGCGTGATATTCTAGTGCAATTACCGCAGTGTGAGGTGTAATGTGTATTTTATTGATTGTTTTGTTGGAATGTTTCGCCATATATAATGCTTAGGGGCTTTATTAAGAATATTCATTTAAGTTTGTATTTCTTTTTAGTTCTGATGGCATTGTATCGGCTGTGGTTGGACATCATTACAAGTTAAGGCATGTCGAAGAATCCTCCTGTCCGAAATAAATGTCAGTTAAAACACAAGGAACAAGTTGAGCTTTATTACGACTCGAGGGGAGTAACAGTCAGAACTCAGCCTGCTTCGTGCTGGAGGAGAGAGAAGGAGAAAGAGGTCTGCCGCAGCGGAGCCGAGCGGGAGCGGAGCTGAGCCGAGTGGGAGCGGAGCTGAGCCGACAGCGCGCCGGGTCACGTGATTAAGCTCGCGTCTCTCTCACGCATCAAAGACGCTCAAACACACACACAGACATCTCATAAAGCAACCAGAGTCCAGCGGTGCAGCTTGGTTAAGCTACAAAGAAGTAACACGTTTATACAAGTTAAATGTGGAGAGTAGATTTCTTTAGCTCATCTTAAAGGGACTCTGTCAAGCAATGAAAGTGGAAGTGTGGTGGTTTGGAGTAAAAGTTTAAGCTCATGTTATTGTTGTTTATGCTAAGTAACTGTAATTAAGGTACGTTTAAGTTGATTATAAGGGTTTGCTTATTATTTTAAGACTGCATTAGATATTTAAAGGTCACATTATAGTATTTTGTTTGACATTGAAGGTTATTTTCTGTTTTACTACAAGTGAAGAGCAATTTACTATTTTGGTTTAAGAGTTTGTGACATATGTTTAAGTTGACTCTTTAAAGTAAAGCAATTTAAGGTCCTAGGTGCTTCATAAGGTGACTATTCACGTATTTAAGTTGACCTAGGTGACTTGAGTGTAGTACAATACCTTTGACTGTCTGTGACATGGAGCAAGAAGGCTGTGACACTGAAGCTGTGGAGCAGCAAGAAAGTTTGCCAGAACCATGCACAAGTAAAGCTACTAAAGAAGGAAGTTTGAGGAAAAGTCAAAGAGTTAAGAAGTTCACTGAAAGGGGCCAAGCACTACATGATGAAAAGGTGAACAAGCTTCAAGCTCGCTTCAAAGTCAGTTATGAAATGTGGAAAGTTGTTGCAAAACAAGGCAAAAAGGCACTTGAAGAACCTGTTAGTGCAAAACTTAAAGAGCTTATCGGCCGAGTTGAACATACCTCGGCAGAAGTGAAACAAGTTTATGATGAACTGCGCAATCATGAAACTCCTGATGCAGACACTCGCCGCAGAGTGGACACCTGTGATGCGGTTTCTCAAAAGATGATAAAGCTAGCTCAAGAAAAATTAGCAGCAGAAGAAGACGAAGAACTTTCTGAGAGATTGGTTCACTGGAGTGATATAGGATCAGCATTCAATTCTGCCGCCTCTCAAAGATCCAAAGGTTCGAATAGCAGGCAATCAAGAAGCTCAAGTAAGTTGTCTGTAAAGAGGCAAGAAGCAGCTGCAGAGCTTGCGGCTACTGAAGCAACTCTGAAGATTATGGAGGAATTGGAAAGTGAAAGAAAGGCACTTGAAATCCTTGAAGCAGAGAATGCTGAGAAACAGAAGGCCTTAGAGCAAAAGCGAAGAGAGCTTGAAAGGCTAGAAACAGTAAAGAGAATGAATGCTGCTAAAGCACGTTTGAAAGTGTACAATGACGAAGGAAGCTCAGATGAAGAAATATCAGACCTTCTGCACGAAAGGAGCAAACGGAGAAATGTCACAGCTAAACCGATGAATCAGTTTGCACATTCGCAACTTAATGCAAATGCAGAGCCGTTTGATATGCCACAAGCCAACTTAAGGTCACAACCAAGAGAAAGCAAACAGGAAGATAGTACCACAACATTGGCCCAAGCTCTAGCTGAGTCCATTCACATAAGTCGCCTACCAGTACCAGAACCTACAGTCTTCAACGGAGATCCTCTCAAGTACAAGGATTGGAAAATGTCGTTTCAAATGCTGATAGACAGAAAGAACATCCCAGTGAATGAAAAGATTTACTATCTTCACAAGTATGTTGGAGGACCGGCGAGAAAGGCTGTTGAGAGTTATTTTCTGTTGGGAACAGAGCGTGCTTATTACTCAGCATGGAACATTTTGGAGGAAAGATATGGAAGTTCATTTGTAATCACCAAAGCTTTCAGAGATAAGTTGACATCATGGCCAAGGATTGGGAACAAGGATAGCGTTGAACTTCGAGAATTTTCAGATTTTCTCAGAGGATGTGAAGCGGCCATGCTTCAGGTTAAAGGTCTTGAAGTTTTGAATGACTGCAATGAAAATCAGAGAATGCTAAGCAAGCTACCTGATTGGTTGTCAGCAAGATGGAATCGAAAGGTCATTGAAATTGAAGAACAAGATGGTTCTTTTCCAACATTTAGCCACTTTGTTCACTTCATTGCGAGAGAAGCCAAGATTGCGTGCAATCCAGTAACATCGCTTCATGCACTCAAAGCAGGTGACTCAGAGAAAATGAAATCTTTCAAGACAAGAAGTGTTGGAGCAAAGGTGCTAGTGAGTGCTGCAGAAGAGACGTCCAACACAAAAAAATGTGTGTTTTGTGAAAACTCAAATCATAGCATTCACACATGTAGGAAGTTTATGGACAAGGTCTTGAGTGAAAGAGTCAAATTTGTGCAAACTAAGGGACTGTGCTTTGGATGTCTAGGCTTTGGACACCAATCAAAGAAATGTGAAAGGAGAAAGATGTGTGACACATGTAAAGGGAAACACCCGACATGTTTGCATGAGGAACGAGACAAAACCTCAAAGAAAAGGAAAGAAAAGGAAAGTGACAAGGAACCACAAATGAAAGAGATGGAAGGCAATAAAGAGAGTAGAGAAACCAAACCCAAGGAAGCACCAAGTGAAGCAATATCAAACCGTGTGATTCAAAGTGACAGAAGTAATCTCACATCTACAATCATTCCAGTTTGGTTATCCACAACAAGCAATCCTGAACATGAGATTCTTCTCTATGCTCTTCTTGATAGCCAAAGTGACACGACATTCGTCTTGAAGGAAAAGGCAGATGCTCTGGATGCAGAGAAGGAATGTGTGCAGTTAAAGCTCTCGACAATGTCTTCTAAAGACACTTTAGTACCAAGTCAAAGGCTGTCTGGGTTACAGGTCAGAGGTTTCTCTTCTTCAAGGAGAATTCCTCTTCCTGTGACATACACAAGAGAGTTTATTCCTGCGAATTTGAGTCATATTCCCACACAAAGGACAGCAAGAGCGTGGCCACACTTAGAGCACCTGGCTGAAGAAATCGCTCCACTGATTGAATGTGACGTAGGCCTGCTCATTGGTTACAATTGTTCACAAGTGTTGGTACCCAGAGAAGTTGTGGCGGGAAAAGATAATGAACCTTTTGCCCAAAGAACAGACCTTGGCTGGACAATAGTTGGAGGAGCTAATCCATGTGTTGACTATGGGGATGCCATAGGATGTAGCCACAAGATCATTGTCAAGGAAGTGACACCCAATCAGTCAGCTGAGCAGTTGGTCAAAGAAGTGCAATACGTCTGTCGCACACAAGTCAAAGAGGTGGTCACATCTGCAGATGTAATTAAAGTGCTCGAGTCCGACTTCAATGAAAGAAAGGTGGAAGATTCACACTTCTCACAAGAAGATTTAAGGTTCATCTCCATAATGGAAGAAGGAGTGAAGATGAAAGCAGATGGACACTGTGAGTTACCTTTGCCATTTAAGGAAGACAGACCAAGTCTGGCAAACAACCGGAGCTGTGCAGAACACAGACTCAAAAATTTGAAGAGAAGATCTGAGAAGGACAAGCAATACCACAAAGACTACACAGAGTTCATGAGAGAGACTATAGAGCGTGGTGATGCAGAAAGAGTTCCCTCTGTAGACCTGGACAAAGGCCCTGCCTGGTACATTCCACACCATGGAGTGTATCATCCTCAAAAGCCTGGCAAAATAAGAGTGGTGTTTGATTGTTCAGCAAAGTACGGAGGGGTGTCCTTGAACGACTACCTGCTTACAGGGCCAGAGTTAACCAACTCTCTAGTGGGGGTCCTGTGCCGATTTCGGAAAGGTCCAGTTGTAGTGATGTGCGACATTGAGCGCATGTTTCATCAATTCAGAGTCAGAGAAGAAGATCAAAATTACTTTCGCTTCTTGTGGTGGGACAATGGAGACTTCAACTCTACTCCATCTGTCTATCGCATGCGCGTACACTTGTTTGGAGCTGCTTCTTCCCCTGCCTGTGCGAACTTTGGTCTCAAGTATATTGCTGCACAAGGTCAAGGCAAGTTCAGTGAAGCTACCATAAGATTCATTGAGCGAAATTTTTATGTGGACGATGGTCTTATCAGTTTCCACTCAGAAGAAGAGGCAATTCGTTTGGTGAAGGAAGCAAAGGAACTTTGCAGCACAGGAGGCTTGCGACTTCACAAGTTTGTTTCAAACAGTAAGCAAGTGCTTAATTCACTACCGGAAGAAGATTGTGCAGAAACAGTAAGAAAGGACTTGTCACTGGGCGAGCAACAAATTGAAAGAGCCCTAGGTGTCAAATGGTGCATCGACTCGGATTATTTCCAGTTTCGAGTAGTTGTGAACGAGCAGCCACTTTCCAGAAGAGGAGTGTTGTCCACAGTAGCCTCTATTTACGATCCACTTGGCTTTGTGGCACCTTTTGTTCTACTTGGGAAGCAGATACTACAGCAAATGTGTCGAGAGAAAGCAGATTGGGACGAACCACTCACAAGCGATCTGAAGTCACGGTGGGAGTCCTGGTTGTTGGATCTAAAAAATCTAGCAGATGTCAAAATTGACAGATGTTACGTGCCAAAAGATTTTCAAACAGTTCAGAAGTACGAGCTTCACCATTTCTCAGACGCAAGTGTTTCAGGGTATGGTGTTTGTACGTACCTGAGAGCTGTCAGTGAAGCAGGACAAGTCCACTGCGCTCTTGTCTTTGCCAAGTCCAGAGTAGCACCCACGAAGGTTACTACGGTGCCACGATTGGAGCTGTCTGCAGCAGTTGTAGCAGTGCGGATTAGTGACATGCTCAAAGCAGAGTTGGAGCTAGAAGATGCTCAAGAATTCTTCTGGACAGATTCTAAAGTTGTCTTGGGATATATCAACAACGATGCGAGACGTTTCCATGTTTTCGTTGCAAATCGCATTCAGCGTATTAAGGAAAGCACTCAACCGATGCAATGGAAGTTTGTGGTATCAGATCTCAATCCAGCAGACCATGCCTCGCGCGGACCGAAGGCCAAAGACCTCATTACCTCCAACTGGTTTAGTGGTCCAAGTTTTCTTTGGCAAGAGAAACTTCCCCACGAAGAAGTCACGGTGGGGAAACTTGATGCAGAGGATCCAGAAGTACGCAAAGTTGTTGTACTCCATACAACTACAGAAACAAATTCTTTGGCAGAACGTTTTCTGAAATTCTCCAGTTGGTCAAGGTTGGTCAAAGCTATGGCAAGACTTCTCAGATTTGTGAAAGAGTTTAAGGGCTTGGAAAGGAGAAGCAATAAAGCCACTAACCTTGAAGAAAGGAAAGAAGCCGAGCTTAAAGTCATATCCATTGTACAAAGATCAATCTTCTGCAAGGAAATCAAGGCACTTCAAACGCGAAAGGATCTACCCAAGGACAGAACAAATAGACTCTATCGACTCGATCCCTTCCTGGATGAGAAGGGTGTTCTTAGAGTGGGAGGTAGATTAGAGCGTTCTACATTGCAGCCACACGTCAAGCACCCGGTCATCTTACCAAAGACTTGCCATATCGCAAAGTTACTGATTGATCACTATCATCAGCGGGTGAAACATCAAGGACGGGGCATGACGATAAATGAGCTGAGATCGAACGGAATATGGATACTAGGATGCAGTCAAGCAGTATCATCCTTTATCTACAACTGTATTAAGTGCAGGAAATTCAGACGTCGAGGAGAAGAGCAAAAGATGGCAGTGCTATAGTTCTTTACTGTTGTGATAAAATGTATATATCATTAGAAATCCATTATATCAATTATATCAGTGTATAATATTGACAGTGAAAAGTATGGAATAGAAAACATTTGATAGTGCAAATGTTCATGGAAAGTTCATGGAAAGCTCTGATCTTTAGCCACTGGATTATTTTTGAAAATATGCTGTCCTTATTTAAATAATTCAAATACAGCTTACCTTTCTTAAAGGCTACATTCATTTTAACTCACTCTGCTCCAGTGGAGTCAATGAACTCCGGAAATGGTTGGTAATTGTTTTTCTTATGTATTGCAAAGCAATGTTGTTGTTTCTCCTGGGAATGGGAGATTCTGTTCACATGAAGCATCATCATGGGCAATCGTTAATTACTCAGGTCAAACCTGAACAAAAACACATTCTGAATAATCTGGAGCTGGTTGTTATTATTACACTAGTGACTTTCAGCTGGCCATCATGTTTTTCAGCTCAAGTCATACAATAGTCTTCCACCTGTATTTCACTGGTAGTTGGTTTGTCTTCGAGTCCACAAATTCAGATCTGCAACTGACAGATTATAAGATCGCACAGATTGAACAGAATGACAACATAACTTCAAGTGAGTCACCTCACAGTCACAAAAGCCTGAACGATCTGAGGCCAGTGCCAATACAGGATATCTTTTATTCAAACAAAAAGGGAGGTCTCTTTACAGTTTCAGTAACCTGGTTTTAGTGTGGTGGCTGGCTGGTGTATATTGAGTTAGTTATTTCAGGAAAAAGAATAAGAATAGACGGAACAACAGAAAACAACCTCTTGCATTTCCCTGATCATTATATTGAGACAACTTATCTGGCTCTAATTTGGAAATAATGAATTATATTAGCTGCAAATCCTGTTCCCTTCTAATTAGTGGCTCTGGGACCAGGTTTGTCGTTTATGAGACGTTCGAGAATGGAGTAATTACATTGTATAAATCAATTAGGGCCCTCCAATTGTGTACAATGTGTTTTCCAAAGCAGATTAAATGGTGCTTATGATAAAGACAAAACGTGTCCAGTACACTGTGAAGTGGGAAATTAAAAGGAGGAAGGAGAAGTAAAGGGAACAAATGAAAGAGGAGGGAGGACAGAGGAATCAAAACAGGGCTCCAAGGGCAAGGGCATGCTGAGAGGATAATTTGCACTTCCAACTCAGTCTCACATGCAGGCTGAGACACAGATGTGTGCAGAAGGGCAGAAAAAGTATATATCTATATATACATATACACACACACACTCTTTCTGGTATTATTAGTATTATTGTGAAACCCCGATGTCATCATACTGGAGAGAATTAAAAGTCAGCTATAATATATTATATTACATACCAAGATTTTTGGATATGCACTGCATATTCACAATTTTAAGCGTGGAAGAAAGAAATGAAACTCTATTACAGCTGCAGCTTTTTATTTATCTCCTTTTTAAAATTAAAAATGCAACTTTCAATATCCCTTCAAAAGGGCCTGAGTCATCTATATCATAAGGCATGTAAGGGTGATGCCACAGACTGATGACACAGCCTCAAACTTTAAGTTAAATGTTATTTATTTACAGTGATCATTTTTGCAAGGTAGACTGTATGCATAGAAGTATATGATATTGATCGATAGAAATTATGGACACAGATCTAACAACAAAAGCTCAAAACACTCCTGGTGTGGTCTAGTTGGCAAATTGTTGATTACACGTAACCCCCATTCTATCACTATAACATGAAACAGTGGATATCCAGGGTTGTGGCATTCATGTAAGGCTAAAATAAAAAAAATATTGAATATTTTAACTTTTTATTTTGTCCGTTTGAACTGGAACACATGGGGACTGTAGCAATTTCTGCACTGAATTTGAAATAAGCCACGCATGCCCATTATTATACTCGCGTGTTTCTTTTTTTAAGTTTACAAAAACGCTCAATCGTGGTGGTGGTGGTGATGACAGCGGCTCACTTTTTGGTGACTGAGTCATAAATAAATTAAAAAAGAAGTAGAGGCTTGCGTGACAAGAAGCGATTTAACAAGGCACTCTTTCCTCTTCAAGAGAGGGTTAGTGCTTTGGCCTCAAATGTCACAGTTTTTGATGGTGACAGAGTCTGCTGGTGCAAGCAAAACAAATGTTAAATGAATTTGGTGTGAATCCCTTACAGACTGGGAGGAGGCGGGGGTGGAAATGGAAAGAGCTTTTAGCGATACACACCATCACACACATCACTCTATTATGAGATCAGGTCGGGTTGTGAAATAAGAGTCACAGAGCGTCCTCTGCTGCTGTCTGCAGACTTCAGTCTTCTGTTGGCGATTTTGATAAGATGACATGTTATGGTCATACCAATATTACCTTGGGAAAACTCCTAAGGTGAAATTTTTGTAACAGCTAAATGTTCAAGTACAAAAAGTAAAAAACAAACAAACAAAATTAATAAATTTATTCCTGCTACATTAAATCTAAAATGCATCCTCTGAACACAAAATTGCATTTCGCGGGCATGGTCATTACACTATGAGGCCCTGTATGTTGTATATTAAGTCAAAGACACTCAAAAGGCTAGAATTGCTGGCTTAAGATTTAATAGATAAGGAAGAAAACATTTAAGGAGGAAGTTGTGAAAATAAAGAAGTGACTGGATAATGAGAGATACTACAAGATAGTCAAAGCATGAAATAAACTTTGGATTACTTAGGGCTGAGCTGGAGAGTTCTCTTGTCTGTGAAGTCATTACAAAGAGAATCCAATCATCTATTCAGCTTGACTGTCAAGGCAGAGAAGTTGCTGGAGAAAAACATGGAGTTTAAAGTTGGACAAAACTATAGAAAATGTGACAGAAGAATAAAGCTTGAAAAAGAGTTTGTGATCTTGCTTCCGCTTGCCAAATCATTTCTAAATTGGTCCACCTCAAAAATCTGTAGAGAAAATACACCATCTTAAAAATATTTTCAAATGTCCTGCCAAAGGAAAATCTAAATCCCCCTTTGGTTTTTAAGTCACCAGTCACAAAACCATTATATTACTCCTCCCAGTGTTTCTGCACAGTTGCAAAACAAGACTCATTTGTTAATTTAAATATGAAACACAAGGTATGACCAAGTGTAAAAGGTAATATTAGAGGATTCTGTTGATGTTATTATTACAAGCAAATATTATCAAGTTATTAATAAATATTACACTTGGTTGTTGACAAAATGTATGGAATGATTCGGATATTTTTCATATAGGTGAAATCAAGAAACAAAAAAACAAACAAAAACCCCAATATGATTGTCATTGAAGACAAAGTTTAGAAAGTTTTTGCAAATTCTACTGACTCAGCTGTATATTTTTAAAAAGTTCAAACAAAAAAAACACCATTAAACAAAACAAAACAGAACTAGACATAAGTTTGGAGGAATACAGAATTTAAAATCCTTACCTGATTTAAATTGGGCAGACCTCATGTTCAAAATGATCTTGCACACATCTGGATCATTTGTATTGGTGCAGCTGTTCTTATTATCTCTCAGTGGAAGTGATATAATGCTCCATTTGCACTTTTATCACTACATTTAAAATAAACCACAGTATATCTATACACTGTTCCCTAATTTAAAACTGCTACTTTTTGGAAAAATATTGGCAAAAATATATTCAAATATTTATCAAAATGACATAAAACAATGCTAAAAGAAGCAAGATAAAGCTACTTGTTCCTAAACAACAAAACATAAAATAAAACTTTTATTATTGTGAGGGTATAAATTATGTAAGTATAATTATAAGTGCAACCGCAGTGCCACTTTGAAGAAATGTGGGTAATGACTGGACAGTTAAAGGTGCTACCTATCTGTACCCAACCATTTTTTAACATCCTCTCTGTTATTTCTACAAGAAAGTAGAGCTGTAGCTTTCCTCCCACTTAACTAATATTGCTCATACATTTCCTTTCCCTTGAATAATGATAGGATTTGGGCTTATTCATAAACTGAAAGAACATACAGCAACTGCTAAGGCCAGGCTGAGTGCATTGACATGTCATTTTCAATCATCTTCAGTCTTCTTCATGGAATACTTGGCTAATAATAATATGCTTACCTCCCGGAGCGTATTGTTCCCTTGGATGGATGCTCTGAAGGATTTTTTCCTATTTACCCCAGAAAGGATCTTGTAAACATCGAGCACTGTTGTCTTCCATGGACTTCCAGGATTTTTTATGTTGCTGAGCTCACCAGTGCATTCTTCTTTTCTCAGAATGTCCCAAATGTTCCTGTTATATCTCTGATGGGTTGTTTTTTGTTTTCTTGCACTATGGCTGGATGGTTTCACTTCTGTTGACAGCTCTTTTGACTGCAAGTTGTGGATAAATGTCACACTTGGATTTGTCTTCCCTTTACTATAGATGTCCTTAAACAGGTCATGAAGGGTTGCAACACTTTTCAACAAAAATAGTCTCTGTACTCTGTAGGTTAATTTAGTTCTCATTAGGTATAATCTTTCACAGCATAAGACGTAAAATGCTTCATTTTGCTTCCTTTTCTTTTAAGAATATCCTAATGTAATGAATAACATATGATTTTTAAGTGTTCAGGAAATGCTTGTGACTTCACTGTGTGACAAGTTACCCCAGTGACATCACTACCAATTGGACAGTTGAGAGGTAGCATTTGAATTCTTTAGCCTTTTCTTCAATGATCTCCAGCAGCATCTCTTGACTTAGAATTTAGGTTGTCTGCTTCCATTTAAACCATATCCTCAAGCCAGATTTTGTGAAGCACTGAATTCATTGTTAACAAAATTCAGTGAATATTTTCTTGCTCGCTTTATTTTCATTTCTTGATTAAGTTTTCACTCATTTAGTTATTTTAGTTTTGCCACTACACTACTAAATTAAATTATTAGGGTTTTCTTAATCCCAAATATTTGTCATCATGTCTTAAATAAATTGTTTCTTTGACTAGCGAGCAAAGAGAGTTTAAATAAATATCTAAAATACCTTTATCACTGAGCAGATGATAGTGGAAAAACAATCTTTTGGTATATTCCCAAGTTTCTTTTCCAATCAGTATAGCTGGAAATATAGGAGCTAGAATTTTGTCAACATCGTACACAATAGTTCCACAGTGGCAAAAAGAAGCTGTCATGTTTGCTAAGCTATACGTCTCAAAGAAAACGTTTAATGATAGTACTTATAAGAAAACTCCAAATCTCTGATTTTGTACTATAAAATTTTATTAACATAGGAAACAGGTATTCACACTTTTTGTGTCATGAATCTGAACATTTTATTCCTCCTTTGCCTTCTTTGTTATAACGCTTTATTTGTATTTAACCAACAGCACGTGTTTGCTCGTACCATAGCTTTCTAGCTCTCTAGAGTCTGAAAGCTGATATTAGTGTCTTAAATTCTAGAGAAAAATAAGACATTGAACATAACTGTCCCAAAGGAAACAAATTCCATATGTTAAAAAGCGTAACATGCCACTACAAAGAAAATTATACTAAAATTAAATTACTGTCTTGAGTGAATGAAAAGCATGCTCTACTCTGTTGAAATCAGTTCTAAGTCTAGAGTAGAGAGAGCAAATGATTTATTCTTCCATTTCTCTTGCATGTATGTCTTGTTCCAGATATCAGATAATTATTTAAATTCATCCAGCCTTGGACTTTAATAGGTAAGATATGTGTTAACAAGATATAAGTCACATTTTCCTCCACATTGCTATGAAATTCATGTCTATGGGTAATTATGTCAGTTGTGTCTTTACACTATTATTCAGGCCACAGTCACCCATATTTTCAGCTGACAACTCTCGAATGTTACACCAACTTGTTCTACTTATATTATCCAAATTTGCAATAATAATCAGCATATGTTATTTCCCTCATTATTTTCCACTTTTTCATAATTACTAATCTTTCCGTTCATCACATTTTTGACTTTCCTCCTTGTCAACAAAGCATTAAAGTCTGAAAAATAAATATTGCAGTACAACCAAGTGTGAACACTTAATTATCCAAGTCCATGACCTATTTTTGTAGGAGCTTTTCTAATTTGATATAATCCGATGTTTTATGAATATGCAAGTGATAACATATTACAGAGTTAAAATTAGTCAGACTATTTTTTTCCCTCTGTTTAAAAAACCTTGCACTTGTACTCTTTGCTAACACAGAGTATATAAAATTCTCATCCAGAAAAGTACCCTCGAGGTAAAGTAAACACAGATCCAACGCAGCAAGCAGCAGTTCACCATCCTGTCCACAGTAAGGTGGAGATCAAAGGCAGCCGTTCCTCCTCAGTGCCTGGGAACACATGCTTTGATCCTCTATTGGCTTGACCTCCATTCGACCTCGTGATTTTCAAACAAAGGCCTTTGTTCTCATTCTCAGACCTCAGGAAGGACCCAGGCGAGTACAAACTCAAAAGTTTGAAGACGAGGAAAGATGGGTAGAATTCAGTTACGGGCGAAATGAGACATCATGTCAGGGATGGAACGAGGAAGCTAAAGCTGAAAATATTCAACAACTCTGCTGAAATGCAGAAAAATATGTGTGCGACTAGATAAGGCTGGAAGTATGCCTTGCAGAATTGCAGCCCACCTGATTAATAGTTAATCTCGTAAGCATGAATTCACAGCATTGTGCTAAAATGATTTCTGCACACTAATTTAGTGCCGTTTATATTGTCATGTACTGAGGTGAATGTACACTATGTCTTTTAATTTGCTAATGAATATCCATTTTAATATGCATAATTGTCAAGCAAAAAACAACAGGCATGGTTTCCAAGCTAATGCCTTTTTTCTTTGTAGCTTATCTTCCAGTAATGCACATGTTTTTGAAATCAAAGTCAATGAGAGACGTTTGAATTGTGAAATACAAGATCAGAGTTTGGTGTGGCATGTTGGTGTGATAGCTCCATTGTAACAAGTTCTACACTGATGTTTTCCATTTAGTAATAGAACATTGCATACCTGATTTTACTCTGCACTGACATGACAGGCACAATCATCTCTAAGAAAAGAACATTATGTTGGGAATGGCTAGTTAGTTCAAATTAAAAACAATATATTAAAAAAAGCAGATGCAGCATGATGTTTTATGAACTGTATCACATGCAAAGGTGTCGTGTTGGGAAGCAGCCATAAGTTAACCAACTCCAAATATACAGAGACACACATACTATCCCCCTTCTGTCCACCTTCAGAGTAGGACATAATTTTAATATAAAACCTACTCTACAGCCATGCTTCACCCTGTATCCCATTACACCGACAATCATCATCTTCCCCTCTATGTCAAATTGTGTCAGGGACTGTGTGGAAAGACTTTGGCCTTGTGTCATAATGCACCAGTCAGAATGGAAGAGAAATATTTATACCTGCCAGACAGATAGACTGATGTTTAATTCATCGGTTTAAGACTCTGGCCCTCCTGACCCTGGACTCTGGGAGACGGAGGCTTTTCTGGGTTTATAACCCCTCATTAACACCCAGTGGGGACACACACGTCAAATAGGTTCACTTGTGCGCATGTGTTTGTGTGAGCATGGTTGCAAAGGTGTGTTTTGGGAGCTAGTGTTTATATCAAAACATCATAACTGTGTTTTTTATGCAAATGTCTACCATATAATGTGTTGTTATTTTTATTTGCCCAGCTGTTGTGTGTATCTGTCTATCTACTGTAAGTGTAGGGGTGTGTCTGCCATTAAAATAGCCACTGCGGCAGCATTTGTTTGCCCCCTGACCCAGCTGTTGGCTTGCCTGTCAGCAAGTACACACCTTATTGCTCCCAAGGCTATATTCAGTACAACTCTCAGCATATTAAGTCATTGTTATTCAGGCAAAGGACTTGTGGTAAATGATGGCAATGAAATTATAATTTCTATAGTAAGATCAAATGAAGGTAAATAATGGGGGTGGAAAGAGTTTAGATATGGTGATGAGACTTCTGAGAGTGAGAGACACTCCTACCGATCCTTTCTCTATTCTTCATTTCCTTGAGCCTACCACAACTTTTCCACCCTCTTTCTTGACAAATGGCATATAAGTGAAAACCTGAATCATCAACTAAGAAGCGATATCTTAAAATATATGACTCGGAGCATATTGACATCACTCTTAACGTGCACAGACACAACAGAAAGGTATGTGAAGATAAAGGAACATGCTAACACTCTGCTGAGTGTCTGCTCTCAAAAGTAAGCAGGATAAAACAGATGGGGAGCTAAATTGGTATTCAGTCAGTCTTGGTGTTGTGTGCCATCTGTTGAGAATAAGATGCCACCTTCAGATTGCAGAGGATAGATGAGAGGGCTACTTGCTGGTTGCAATCATCTCGCTAAAGCCACAGCTTCCTGGCTTTGCTGTAAACATTACAGCCACTAAAGTTAGGTTTAATGTGCAAAGTACATATACATTACTAAATTAGAAAAAAAAAGAAGCACAAAGTTAAGACAAGCAGAAAAAAACATCATTAAATATATAAAACAACAGTTAGTCAAAACCAATATATTTAATAAAGCAGGATCACTAGGGTATAGTGTTGCGTTTTCATTCTTGTTCATATGTTGCCGTGCCTGCTAGGTGTCCCTGATAACTGCTGCAGAGACAAGCTGTCAAAAAGGACAAGTGTCATGCTTAACCACACATAAACATACCACTGTCATCTTACTTTGACATATCAGAATATGTGTATATATGTGATTTTTTTTATGGCTTCCTTACAGACAGTACAAACACTGTCAAGATAATAACAGATAGTGTTAACCTCAAATGCGTCTAAATATTAATAGCAATGATGCATATAGGCCATAGTTTAGTACATTTAAACAAAGGTATATACACTTACGCATACGAGAAGTGGTCTTATAATTGAGACTGCAAGCAGTGCAGCTGTGAACTCAGCAAGACAGATGCACAGGTTCAACTCTAGTACCATTGCCTGATTTGCATGAGCTGCTGCTGGCTTGTCAGTCATTAGGATGCACTCAAACTCACAGCGTACTGGCAGCTAAAGAAGTCTCCCAACAAGGAAGCACAGTCAAGCTTGTGTAACAGAGAAAGAATAGGAGAGCAGCTTGTGTGTCATGGCTTGATTTATACATAGGGCTGTATTGCACCACGATAAGGCTGGAACAGCCTTATCATACATGAGAAAACAAGACACCACTGCCTGTACAGCGACAAAACTCACTCAAGTGAATATTTTAATTTTCACTTGTTTATGAGAAATACTCAGTGTACAAGTTCATTCATGCAACAGTTCAGAGGCTAATTTGCGCATATAATACAGGCATCTTTAGTCTTAATGGAATGACTCATGCGTCACTTTACATTTATTTGTGCACATTTCCTTTTCTGGCTGTAAAATGTTATATTCACATCCGACCATGATTCATCTAGTATACATCTATGAGCTACTCATGCATCTGGTTAGTGTCTGGGTTAATTATTGCTCATTTGGGCATTAATGTCAGGGCTGGTGAGACTAATAGTTTGTTCATATTATAGGAGTGAGGATAATAGCACTATAAAAGTATAGGCTCACTGTTCTTATCATATGCATGGCTACAGTCTGTCAAAATATCACAAGCGAACAAATGGATACACCATTTACTGGTGCATCTGAAAAGGAGTCACATTTTTGTGGTATTTTAATTGAAAAAGGTAGAATTTCTTTCACATATTCTATATCGACGTAACACTCCTGAAGTGTTGCTGAAGCCCAGGTGCCTTGATCTGTACTTTTAACTTTCCCTTGACAGTATCTCATTGTCTATATGGATCTGGCTAGGGAAGTTGGCTAGGGTGCTGAGTATAGTGCTTTCATAGACCGCAAACTAGTTAGTGGTAGTCTTGGCACTGTAAACAGGTGCTGAATCCTCATCGTTAGCGGACGGAAAAAATCTTGACAAGTAGATGACATGGCACTCCAAATCACAGATTGCTTAAACTTCACAATGGACTTAAAACACCTTGGATTTTGTGGCTCTCTATTCTCCAGAGTCTAGGTGCTTGATTTCCAAATTTCCTTTCATCTGAAAATCTCATCTGAATCCTTTGAACAACAGAGTTCGGGAGTGGCTTGATATTAGAATGCAACAGTTGTACTCCTTTTCCTGAAGATATCTGTGCATGGTCCACTGACACCAGAATCAGTCCACTCCTTGTGAAGCTCTCCCAAGTTCTCGAGTCAACTTTTCTTCACAATCCTCTCAGGGTCACAGTCATCCCTATTGCTTGTGCACAGTTTTCCCTTCAAGTCATCTTTCCGTTACCATAGTTCAGTTCAGGTACTCTGCAGACAGACTGCCTTTTCAGCAATGACCTTCTGTGTCTTACTCAAAGTTGAAATTTTGTGAGTGAGATCTGTGTATATTTTTTTTGAAGGCAAGTAGTTTTCTAAGAGAGTTAAAGGTTGAGTAAGACATGAAAAATACTTAATGTAAACAGCTAAGTAAACACACTGTCCCTTCAATGCTCTTTCAAAAGCTTCGCTAAGCGAATTCAAGGACAAACTACCAGGAAAACAGGCAATAAACTGAATAATAAAAATAAAACTTTATAATGTAAAATATAATCATCTGAATAGAATGCCGGTAAAAAAACATAACAGAACAAGAACTAAAAAGTGTTTGTTATGTTTATTTTATAAATAAAAGGTAGTCAGGGTTTGTTTTTTATATTTGTAGATACGCACCAAGGAATACAATAATACCTAAAGAAAAATCCAAATCAATCAGAATAATCCCACAGAGCTACTAAGCGCACCCAAAGCACATGAGAATTATAATTTGCAAGAGTTTGTTTTTTAATGAAAAAAAGAGTGAAGAGAGGAATGTGGGAGTGTTACATAACTAAAATTACATAATATTACATAACTAACCTGTGGATTAGCAAAAAGTTTGCCAGATGTGTCCTAATATTGTGTTCCCCAACCGCTGTGCTGCGGCACACAGGTGTGCTATGAGAGATGATCAGGTGTGCCGTGGAAGATTATCTGGTTTCACCTGATTAGTCCCCAACCTTTTTTTGCGCCACAAACCGGTTTATTTCCAACAATATTTTCACGGCCTTTAAGGTGTCGCAGATAAATACAACAAAATAAAACCAGTACTGGTACCAAAAAAAAAAAATGAAGATTTATTCATAAGACATGGGAAAAGTCCCGGGAAAACCGAGTTAACGATAAAAATGATTAAAAAAAAATAATGCTAAAAACCGCCAAAAACCCTGAAAACCATAAATTTCACACCTGAGCCTCAACTCTCACGGCCCGGTACCAAATGACTCACGGAGAGGTCCATGGCCCTGGGGTTGGGGACTGCTGCTCAAAGCGAGCAGCTTGAGTAACGAGCAGGACAATGCATTCACTTCCACTAGAGGGCAGTACAACTACCTGCTCTAATTAAATGGGTTGCCAACTGCCAGTAAAATAGAAGAAGATGAAGAATAAATTACATAATAGTCATGCTGTGAGAGGACACAGCTTGTAATAGAAATAGATAAATATTTGAAAAGAAAAAGTAGTTAATCTGACCTGGGTCCTGGAGAGAATTTTGACCCACATGAAGGCCCTAGCATGAGTACTGGTCAGAAGAAAGCAAAAAAGGTATAAAGGGCAAACCAAGCCAATTCTGCTATGGCTGGTGTGCAGGGAAAAATATCAATATCCTTTTTGTGACATTTTTGTTTGGTGGCGGCCGTGTGATTTGTCAAATGTGAAATATATGCCGTGGCTGTAAAAGGTTGGGAAACACTGTCCTAATAAACACAAAGTATGCAACTGAGAGTAACTAATGTGTCTTACTCAGAGACACGTATCGACTATACTTGGCTGCATTACCTAGTATAACACTGCGCTGACAAGATTAGAAGAATTTGAATATTTTAAAATATTTCCCACCACTTCTAGAAAAGGCACAGGAGCAGTCCAGTCCAAAGTTAACACTAACAGAACAGATCACCAAAAAACACACATAGGAAAGCTGAGCAGTCCAACCAGCATAAATATCTGACAGGTAACTTCTTTTCAATAAGTCAAGATTTAATTCAGTACTCTTATGGCAATTATGCAAGTAAAGGTTATGGAGAGATAAGTGTAGTTAAACAAACAAGATTATGTAGGACAGGAAGAGGAAGACTGAAGCCATCATACAGTACTTCTTTAGCCAGTAAAAGCTGGAATATCAGATCAAATAGAAAATCCCCCCCTGGCAGCTCCTGCCACAAATAGAATCTAATTATGTGGGAAATATTTCTTACTGTATTTTTGCCCCCAGAATTCAAAGTTTCTTATTGTTGAGTAGATTACTCTTCTTTGTGAGAAAAATGACTGTGCATCAATAACATTGTTGCCTGGATTAAGCCAGCATGACCAAGTTAATCTTCCTTCTTAGGTATTTCAATCACATATTTTCTTTTTCTGTAACAGTTAATAATCTAGCTACTTGCAGTGTTGTATACAATCTATATTTAAAATTTTAGGATTTATGATATTGCGCTATAAAATAAAATGAACTTAATTTGACTTGACCTTATACAGCATTACAGGGCACTAAAGTTCTGGTTCTTAAATTGGTGTGGTTCTGAAACTTTGGAACCTTCTTGCTACCAGCCAACCCAGCTCACATTTCCTTCCCAGATGCTTATTAAAGCTAACCCCTTTCTTTGACAGCCATGTGAACCATGTAGTAACTGTAACTTCCCAACATTCCCATTAGAATTACTTAACTAAAGACGTCTACAGACCTTAAAAATATACTAAAACAAACATATATACTTTGTGTATATATGTTCTGTATAGATGTTTGTTTTGCACCTTTTCCAGGACTCATTTCCTTCATATCTAAAATGATCTTAAACTGTGTTCAGTACTCACCACAGCATGCATCTGTCTGGTAAAAATGCAGAAAACAACAGAAAAGGCAATGTGCAATGGATCAGTGATGGTGTATGATGTTTGAGATCTGGGATCCCAGGAATGATGGTATGCAAATGTATGCATAAAATGTTTACACGTGGTTAATTCCCATCTGTCAATCAACAAAGAGTCTTGGGAGACTGTAAAACCTATCAAAATGTGATGGGAGGTAGGAAAAAAAGATCAAACAAAACAGAAAACACATACACTTTATCAAGATAGTGAAAAGGCTCTGTATAACTTATTATTATTGTAACACATATTTTACATATTCTACACACTTACTAAGTAACTGCTTGAATTAACCGCGAATTGCAGTATGAGACAAGTATTTATAAAATTTATATTAACCTGCTTACAAACAGTGAGCTCACATCTTAATCATCATATATACATATAAATGTGCATTTATATACTTTGTTAATCACTTCTTTAGACTTTCTAAAAGATACAATTACACATTATATATGAGCTTATTAACCCAAAAATAATATATGTATTTCTAAATTATATACTAAGGAGAAGTGATCTTTCCAGTACAAGCCAGGAATGTTTGATTGCCTTGGTTTTTAAATTTGGACATACTCACACACACACATACAAACAAAACACCTTGAACTCTTTGCCATCATCTTCAAACCACTTTTCAGAGGGAGATTATCCTTCCAAAAGGGGTCACTGTCATAATGAAATACTGTTGCTGCTCGATTTCATCATCAGCAATAATATCATGTTGTATACCTGTCAAAAGTAAAATTCAAAAGTATACTAAAGACTATATTCTGCTGACATCTTTTTTCCAGGAAAAGGATGTGCATGCCTTCCCCAGGATGCTGAGGATCGACCTTCTGTTGGACCATAGTCCAATCCCTGATGGTGACCTGCTCACTACAGCCACTTTCAGCAGTCTATCTCTTTCCTGACAATTCCCTTTGTGCATATTCTCTTACATATGATAAGTCAACATTGAAACACTTGCGGCTTTTTGTCAGGTGCAGCTAATGTATGTACAAAACAGGATTTTCCCCTGATTTTAGCTTGTGCGGCTAATATTCAGGTGCGCTTTGTAAATAAATAGGTAATTGCCATTTACCCTTCTGATTGATTTGCTGGTTCTCTAAGCAAATTTGATTCTCTTTCATAAACAAGGAAATTTCTAAATGTGAATGTGTTTAGTTTTTAAGGGTAGGTTTGTGTCTTCAAAGCAACCTGACATCCTATAAAAGAAATCCAGTTCATTATTTTGGCACAGTTAATTGAGATGAATGGAAAGCTTTACAATTTAATGGCATGAAGAAAAAATATGTATAGAGTCATAGATACTGTAGATGTGGGTGGATGATTGAAACAGAATATGAGGATGTGGTAGTGGACCACAGACGGATGGACGAATATGTAAGATAAAATAAAGGAAAAATGAAAAAAAAAATCACTAAATTGAGGTGAAACCTGATGAAAAATTCAGCAAATTTTTTTCTGAGATATTCTACAGTATGTGGAAAAACAGGCTACAGTGATAGACATGAAAGACCGCAGCCATTGTATGGGAGTGTTTAAAATTGTATGACAGGACTGCAGAGCATTTCAAAAGAATTCAAATTCAGGGTTCAACCAGAGTTGAAATTAGAATACTGTGCCGCTGCTCATTTCACTCCTTTTTTTGCTCAGTAGTGGTGAAATGTGAGGAAACAATAATCTCTTTAGTCATTCCCTAAAGACTGTGGGTTTTTTTTAGTTTTTCTAAAACCTGAGAATATGTATTACCAGCCATAAATGTGCGGCTGGTGTGTGTATGTGTGTGTGTGCGTGCTTGTATGTGTCATCATGGCAAAATGAGGTGGTGGAAACACCTGCTGTAGTCAGAAAAAAACGTTACAGATTTGAAGCTGAAGTAGGATTATGGGTGCCTGACCGATGAGTACTGAGGAAATGGAGCCAGATAATGTGATTTCAGGTAAATAAATATGCAAGTACTATAGGAAAAGTAGACACTATACCTGTACTCAAGGTTATTCCTGAGGTGTATACTATTTTGCAACCACTTAGTTGAAAAGTATGTTAATAGTGGCAACCACAACTAGGGTAGATTATAAAAGACAGGCGTCGCCCTTATGACCATTGCTTTGTAAAGGCCCTATATGGATCTCATTAAGTATTATGAGTGTCACTGTCACTGTCTGTTTTTTGTTTTTGTTTTTTGAAAAACAGATGTGAGACTAGCTGAGAAACTCGAGACTTGTCAACCACAAGGCAGACATACACTAAATAATAAATTAGCACCATCATTTAAACTGTGGAAATCTTTTATTAAATAAGATTTAAACCTAGTAGCTGACAGCTTGTCAGAAACATGTTTACATGTTCAATGTTTAATGACGGCCTCTAATCATTAAGTGTTTTGAAGACTTCGTAAGTTGCTATGCCACCTAGCAGGTAACACCCTGGCAGCTGTTGGATAAGGGCATTGGAACAGACTGTTTGATTCTCCCATTTACAGCAGCTAAATGTTTTATGATTGGTGAGAGCCAAACACTGCAGTCTGCAAAGAGTTTGCCACTGCACAAAGCTACATGGACTGTATTAAACACATACACCAAACAGTTGCATGCAAGTCTTGGATGCTTGAAAGTCCATCTTGAAAGTCAGGCTGACTTAGCGACTCACTGTACCTTTGCAAATCCAACACAGTCATCACATTTAAAAAATTTCTACTATGCAAACCATGCTCAAAGACTAGGAATCGTGCATGTACAGCTGTTGGTAAATCAGAAATCAGGACAAAAATATTTTTTGAGATGTTTAGACTGAAAGCACTTACCTGCACATTAGAATAGGAAGTAAGTGGAAAGGAAGCAGTCAAGCATCCAAACAGCAGACCGAGACATCATGTGGACTCTACATAAACTCTCGTCCTCAGCTTGAAAGTGGTTATCACTAACATGAACAGCACTGAAGAAGCAGGCAATTGTAAAAAGGCAGGAAGATATCCTCAGGGAAGACAGAGACAGAGACGTGAAGTGATTTTCTGGCAATACCACGAGCTACAAACAATTTCTTAATCAGATCAATTATCTGACACCCTCCCAGCTCCGGAGACCAAACCCTTCTGTGTGCCTAAGAAAGTGTCCTCACTGTAATACCGCAAATGCAAATTCAAGCCTCCAGCATATAATTTTTAGTTGCCTAAGATGCCACTTACTCAAGGCCAACACAGGTGGAGGAATAACCAAACTTTCAGCAAAGTAGTAATGATCCTGCAGGCAAGGAGAACAGTGCGTTCTCATCCCAGAGTATCAAATGCTGCCACCCTGTCTCATGCTGACAAATTATGGACAAGATGTCTTTTGGCATTTGTGCCTTGGCACACTGGCCCATCAATATTGTACACTACAAGTTAACTGCAGTCTTTTAAAAAGTCCATATTCGGAGGATACAAGGATTGCAGTGGAAAAAAAATCTGAAGTTTGTTAATCAAAGATACATTTATATTCTGTTTGGGAGCATTGCATTTTGAAACATGTTTTGTTTTCAGTTGCATTTTAGTTTTTCTTGTACTTACTCTGTGTGGAGTTTGCATCCTTGTACTTGGATGGGTTGCCTCCGGGTATTCCGGCTTCTCTCGCTTCCTTCCACAGTCCAAAGTCGTGCTTGTTAGGTAAACTGTTGACTATAAATTGGTTGTTGGTGTGAATGTGAGTGTGAATAGTTCTCAGTTTCTATGTTAACCCTGCAATAGACTGGCGATCTGTTTATGGTGTATGCTGCCTTTTGTCCTATGATAGCTAAAAGGACACAGTGTAGAGAAGGTAAAAAATAAGTAAACCACCATATCCACTAAATATACAGAGGCAGGGTGGAGAATAGCCTGTCACCCTGTTAGTGAGTGGATTAAAAGACTTTGTGGGAAAGTTTATAGAACACTTCCTGAGGAAGTCAGGAAGTTTGGACCCAAACACAGAAGAAAGATTTGAAAGATCTGTCCAAAGATAAGAACATTTTGATTCTCTGTTTTAAAGCTTTTTTGGGGAAATCATTTCTGTAACCCCCACACCCAAAAAAAGCACCCCCCCCCCAAAAAAAAAACCAAAAAACAAAAAACAAACAAAACAAAAAAAAACACTAGTTAATCAAAGATATTGGTCTATGATTGGAAGGTCAGGGGTTCAAATCCACCGAACAGCTACCCTGAGGTACCCTTGAGCAAGCTACTACTGCTCCGCTGGGGGCTGGATTATTAAAGTATAGATTATTATTATTATTATTATTATTATTATTATTATTATTATTATTATTATTATTATTATTAATTAAAAAATACTCCAAAGGAAAGAAAAGTGACCAAAAAAGACAACAAAACAAACACTAAAGCATTTTACTATCTTGAAAAAGCAACTTGGTATCTACTCATGTATCTATAATGCTTAACTTTTAATATTTAGACGCATATATGCCAAGCGTTTTTACAAAGCGAATGAATAGTGGGCTGAAAGGAGAGAAAACAAAATGAGCATTACTTTGGAACAGCTAAAGAGCAAGAATGGAGAAAAAGAAGTGTAGGGAAAAAAGAAACAGTCAGAGGGTAACAGCACACCTTAATTTCCTCATTGATTAACCCTACTAATGTGCTAATCTAGCCTGGTATACTTTCTCTCTGCAACACCAGCCTCATCAAGAGCCAATTAGCTCCTCTGCAGCCCACGGCCATCCATCATAACAGGACAGACACGCTCATCTTTTCTCCTTAGTGTTGCAACACACAACAGCCCTCTACAGTCAATACACCTCCCCATGCAGAACTACTGCTGAATCAATAGGCCATGGGAATTGCTATAACTTCAACAAAATTCATACTCTTATTCATCAGTTGGCTGATGCAAAAACAGTACTGTTTATATGTGGGTATTGTTTTGGAAAAGCTGAACAAAAGTCATAGTGAAACTTCCACTACAACTTTTAAATAAAGCACCGTCAATTTAGTGTTGGAAATCCAGGAGTAAAACTGGAATAATGACATTTGTAGCTCAAAAACAGTTTCAGTGCATATTTTCTGCATGCCAGACAATCTTTGTGCACCTCTTTCAACATATGCTGGTTTTAAACATATCCATCTGTATAGAGGTGGGTGGAGTGGCTCAAATGTTTATCATGTGGTGTTAATAATATTGTGACGCCAATGGTTAAAAAGGAAATGCAGAAATTTGCACATTTGTCAAAACCTCTTGTGTTGCACAAAAAGAAGGTCCTGAGCTTCTCATTTTATCAACGTTTGTCCATTTCTGTCAAGAGTCCAAAACTTGTGTGAGTTTTGGACTCAAAAGCAGACTCAATACACATGTATTGAGTTTACAAAGTTTATTTACAAAAATGTGAACTCAAACTGAGGAAGGTTGAGCTCAGAGAAACGTTTGAACACTGGGAACACAAGGAGAGGGATGGAACGGGGAACTCTGTTACAGAGGAGAGAGAGCTTACTGGGCAGGAAGGCAAGAGAATCGCTGGAGGTGAATGAGACCGATTAGTCCTGGAAGAGGTGGCCGTGAGTGTCCTGTGGGGGATGAGCATGGTGAGGGGGATGGTCTGGTTCCAGGAAGTCCAGAGGGGGAATCCAGGAGAGTCAAGACGAGCAGGAGGGCAGGCAAGGGAGCGGGGTGCGTATGAAACCAATGTTAAACACAAAACAGATGAGCATGAATCTTAATACAAGGAGGCCAAGTTACCACCAACGGTAGCAGGACGAACTGACGGAGAGTGGCAGGTTTAAAAATCCTCCTGCTGATTGACATGAAATGGGGAGCAGGCGAGGTGCTGGAATCCCCACCCCAGAGGATGGAAATCTGGAACTCCTCTCACAAACAGGAAAACCGCCATACAATCCCAGTTGAGTTGAAGGGTAAAAGGCTAAGGAGGGCACCCCTTACATCTTTCTCCACAGGAGTCTTTCCTGGTTTTTCCTGCAGGATTCTGACACAGATGAGTAGGTTCTGGGTCTTGTCCACAGTTTCAGCCAGGGATTCCCAGAAGACTCCTGGAAAAGTTCTGATAAAATGTCTGAACCATTCTACCTGGGTCCTTGTCTCTTTTAGATATGAAAGGAACTGTACAGTAGCATAGTGTTTATCAGACTTTATTTTTTATTTTTTTACTTTCTTTTGTTTAACTGGAGCAATTTTAATTATACAACTAAAAAATAAAGCCCTTGTATTATATCAGTATTCATCCTGTAAGGGTTTTAATTTTAATTTATATTCATTTTTGATATCTCTACACAGAAGACAATTAAGTCACTGAACTTTTATTCATCGATTCTTTTCTCTTTTTTTTTCCGCAGGGCAATGATTTGAAGAAAGAAAACATATTTCAACTGAAGCTTTAATATTAAGTGTGTGTGCGTGTGGGTGTGTGCGCTGACATCGCTTTCATCTGCATATTTCACTTATATAAATGCACTGCACCTACACAAACCTTCTAACGCACAACCGCGTGCCATCTGTCACTTCAATGACTGGTGCACACTGTGTAGGAAATTATTATTAGGAAGATTACTGCCAATTCCTTTCTTCTTGCTCTCAAAAAACAGACATGTTACATGTCCGCATATTTAAAGTGCATTATTTTCATATCGATGTCAGAAGAAAGGCTGATATGTAGACGAATACATAAGATAAAAAATTGAACATACAGCAAATAATTTATCCATTCCACCTGGAATACATTTGCAAACTTTGTGGGAGGAAACATACAGAGTAGAGCCTGCACAGAAAGGTTTTAGGATTCAAAACAGCAGTTGTAAAGTCATCATATTCTTGCTGTGAGGCAACATTGCCAACCACTGTCACCCTCACTAGTGTAAAACTTTCAAAAATGAATCATCAAAATATATGCTCCCAGTAAAATAATTTCTCTGGAGAGGAGCATTTAAATATATGCAGACCAGTTAAGAGTTCCTCAGATTTTGATATAGTGTTCTCCTGGGTGTGTATGGCATGCTGTGGACTGAAACTTGAGGTAATTGGATAGTGGAGGGTTCCTGGAGGAGCTTGGGTGCAATTTCTAATCAGCAGCAGACTTTCAAAAGGTGGTCTCTAAAGAGTCCAGGTGGACTCTTGAAACTACATTTTCATGAGACCAACACAAAATTATTTGATGAGCTTTTGCACTGATTGATGAATGTAAGATTCTCAGGTCATTTTGCTATAAGAAGATGGAAAGTATTTTGGTCATGTTAAGATTTTGCAAATATGATTGACAATTAGCTGTAGTGACTGTTTCTGGGCATTTAGGTGCCTATAGGTAAATGCCTACTATTCTTTTAGAATACTTACTGTAAGTTTAATTTCACACAACATCTGTTCTGCATCACATCATCCAAACCAAGGAGAAGCTTTACATGAAATCTTGTTGGCTTATTTAGTTTAAATCATGCTGATAATAAATATTAGATAATAGTAATTTATTTGTTTTTCATCTGCTTACTTTTTGGCACTTTTACTTTTGACTACAAGTTTCGTTATTCAACCACTTACAATTCACAGTTTAGGGCTACTAAGCTGCTTTAGCACTCAATACCTCTCTTTAAAAAAAATGCTTCATATGCTATTTCATATTCTAATTATATCAGCAATCTTCAAAGAGCGTCAGTGGATATCTGCTACAGTGTTTGGACAATTGCATGAACCTGTTTTATGGTGTGCTCACATTGTCAGCCAGAGTATGTTTGAACCCCAGAGCCTAGCTGATCACTGGGAGCTGTGCCCTGGGCACGGGTGTGATTCAGCTGGACTTGGACGCAGTATGCATGTATGATAGCTAGCTCCAGCACAGATCCAGAATACTTCCTCAAAGACAGATGCCTTTGTAAAACTTGCTTTGTTGTAACAAATATGTGAGTATACAGTGTGTCACCACTTCTATAATTAAACCACAAAATGTATAAAATTGTAAGTGAACCTCGCATTCTGAAAGAGTGCGTGTTAAAAAAGTGTGTGTGTGCATAGAAGAGAAGCAGAGCAAGAAAGAGAGAGGAGTTGAGACGGAGGGAGAAACTTGTGCTTTCATCATAAATGTAAGTGCAAGCTGTGAGTTTGGAGTGGAGGACAATCATGCTCAAGCATGAAACGAGGCAAACATGCACAGCGTGACTACACAATTAGACAATTGTTAGCTACAGAATTATCACAATACTGACAACTTAAGAGGTGTTGTTAACTTGTGAAACTGAGACAGATGCAAGTCTATGCTCTGCACGCACTGAAACTTTCAGCTATCACGCAGCTGAGTGAGTCATTTGCTCACAGCAGTGTCAGTGGTGTTTCGGTGAAGCATACAGTAGGTAATGAATTAAATTAGCTTCAATCAGTAGGCAAGGCTATGACACTCTTTTAGAAAACTTGAAAAAGTCCTGGAAGACAAAGCAAGAATATCATTCCACCTAGAAAACAGGACACTGTGTGTTTTTGTGAATGTCTATTCAGTGCCAATTCAGAGGGCACTAAATATTGGATGCCTCATAAAAATGTCACTATCAGGATATGGATTATAAGAATGAAAACATATTTCACGAGCTGAAGGTGAGAGTTGCTTTGTATTATTAGGATTTATATGAATTGTATAATATACATTCCCCATTCCTCGTGGAAAGCAATAGTAACAACAAACTTAGCTGGCAAGGTTCATGCATACTAAACTGGCTTATAGTAGCTAGTCCTCTCTGTTAGAATAAGCAATATCTCTATAATCAAAGCCATACAAATCTATTTTGAGGGTTTTGACAAACACGAGAAACCTTGAGGTAGGAAATTATGTTAAACTTCCCAGTGATCAATATGAGTGGTGCAGCACAAGACCAGCTGTGTTATCTATGCTTTTCCCTCTCCATCTGCTGACACTACAGCTGAGCTGACACACTCCCACTTCACTGGCTGTTATTTCCTGACACACACACACACACACACACTGAGTTTTTCACAAAGATCACAGCTGTGTTTGGACTGTTTATTTTTAGGACATCACTTCTGATTGATGCGGCTTCAACACCTTTTAAACTGTGACAGTGCATTTGAGTTGAAAGTGGAAAGAAGTTGATCTACACTGTGCAATCAGCTTTTAATATATCGTGAAGTGCTTAATATGTAACAGATTTTTATTTTGTAAATACCAAAAAATATAGTACCATACATAGTAGGATAGTTAGGTAAATACATGGAATAAATAGAGAGCAAATTACCATCACATTCACGGAGAACATACAAGTATGACCGACCTTAAAGTATGAATAAAAATACAGCCTAGGTTCATGAGAAATCTATTTGTTCATTGAATTCATCTATTTCTTTTCTTTCATGCTTATATATCAGTGCCCTTACTTCTTCTCAACTTTTAGTGTATTTGTATTTTCCTTTTGAATCGCTGCCTTAGTTCTACAGTTTTATTGCAGAAAATGGAAAATAACAAAGGCATTCATTGAGTAAGAATGCTGAATTAGCGAGTTCTTAGGATCTTTCTATGGCAAAAAGCTGTAAATGACTGTGTACACTCTTGTGAAGTGCCTGTTTACCTGCCATTGTCTCAGGGGCACTGTCAAACCTAATCCTGCTTGAGCCTCGCCTCTCGTGTTCCTGCTTCAATTTGACTGAATACAAATGAGTTTTGCGCCAAGCAGATAGAAACGTTGTATGTAGAATTAAGTGCAATGAAGCCAACAACAAGCATACAAGCAGTAATCACAATTTCTTTTGTGGGTGTGATACTAAGATACTGATTGATTAACTCTCAATTAGCAGGCTGTCAGTCTCTTGAGTAGCAAACTAGTCACAAATTATGGATGCCCTAACCAAGACTTGATGTACAGTATAATTTATCTAAACTAATAGCAGGGTTGGATTCAATATCCTGTTGAATGTACACTGCTCCAATGTAGACTAAGTGACGTAATTTGCAACTTAATTCACAGTCAGTGCCTCTTGCTATATTATTTCTGTGAGCAATCATAACGAAACATGTTTTTCACTTGGGAAATAGTGTGGAATTAGTTGTTCCAAGTGGGAGAGAAGACTAATCTAGAAATGGATGTTTATTGACAATCCCTCAGTGTTGTAGAAGAGCAGCTGCTGCCAAACGGGAAACACAATACTCATTGCTTGGCTCACTTGACACAAATACACAAAAATGCACACACTTCCAAGAATGTTTGCCAGCTGTCATACGCCAACCATGTGCCAATTTATCATTAAGATAAATGTGAGTTTTCCAAGTCATCGTCATCCTGTCACCCCAACAACACAGAGTCCGTGGAAGTGATATCATTATTGAATATCAGCTTTTCTCACAGCAGGAGTGTTCACTGTAGGGGGGCTGAAGCAGTTACTGTCAGTGGTCATGCCTGTGGAAGAGCAGAGATCAGAGAGAAAAGAGTTTGATGGACAGTCTGATCAAGTAGCCTAGCCAAGGGTTCCTAATGGAGATGTCCATCTGGTGCTTTATGTAAAGTACATCCTCAAAGAGCAGCAGTACAGGGTATGAATTACCGGATAAACTACTGCTCAACTAAGACAGTCACTGGATGTTGCGCTGGAATCTTGTTTGTCAGATTGATGTTATGTCATTGTCACTTTTGTTTCAGAAAACAAGATCTTCATATTTTAAGAGTCTGTTATGTCCTGTGTTTAAATGTAACTTCTTGAAATAGTGTTTGCTATAATATTTGTTCAGATCAGTAGCAGACATACACCTGTGGTAAACATTGTTCCTGTCCACGGCAAAATGTAAGAGATCTGTAGCAACACGTAAATTCTTATGTGTGAAAGATGAAAATGACTTCAAGTGTAAAAATACCAGGTCTTCTATAGACACATACCATGACTGAATATAAATAAAGACAGGCAGGTCCATGAATCACTTCACTATGGAACTTCAGCCGTGTCCCTTTTATTCCCTGCAGCCTTGACGATAGCAATAACAGCTGCAAGACTGGGAAGACAGTGATCAATCTGCATTACATTTACAAACTACTAAAACAACACTCACCTTTTCTCCTTGCTGCACCATTGCATTGTAGCTGGGGCCTGAAGTCGAGGAGAGAAAGCATTAAACCAAAAGGTCAGCCCTCAGTTATTAGGCATGGCACTGTTTGCTAATAGCTCTGCCTGGAAAGGCAGCTATTGATCAGGATCTGTCCCTGCTCCAACAGTGAGGAATACACACATTTTGTTTGTACTACCTAATTGAGCAGGTTCACCTTGTGGGTAGTCCTCCTACATGTACAGATGTAGCTACAAGTCAGAATAAGTTCTTCTTTTGCACAACAATCAAAGTACACAAAAACACAATCACTGGCACATATATTTGTTACTTGAAATAACAGGTGATGTACTTAAATTGTTAGTGGGTGAATGTGCAACTGTTTCACTTAAGATGGACTGCATGAACTCTCTGTGGTGAAAACTGCAAACAGATGCAGAGGAAATTCTAGACATAATAAAACCTATGGATTCCTGATGTGACAACATTTTTGTTGAACATTTGGAGTGGTAAACTGGCTATGAAAAAAAGCCATTAATACTAAATTGGATCGTTAAGACTAAAGATAGTATTAAAGATGGGCGTCGCTAACGTGATATTACGCATTGGTTTGTAAGTCCTGTTCTAAAGCCTCAAGATAGGTGTTTCTGCTGCCATTCCCATTTGTGTTGCAAAAAAATGGCTATGACAAGAGGCAGAGATAATCCTCCATTCTGAAATATATTAAAATACATAGAATTTAAAATATATTTTTTATTCAATTTAACCCAAAAGGTAAGTGCATCAAGAGGGCAACACAGATAGCAATTTCCCTACACACTTCTACAGACAGACAGACAGACAGAGAAATAGATATGACATCACAACTGCAGATTTCAAAGAAAACTTTCAAGGCATTGTGCTTCTAGCCACATCCCATTCAGCTCTATACATTTTGGGACTACATTGTGATTGACAGTGTTGACTCTGTTTTCAGGTAATGCTTTGCCTCTACATTTGGTGAGATAAAAACACTTCTGTCAAATGAAGCCAAGAAAGTTCAAGTTGATAAATTAGTTCTTCAAGTTCAACCTCTTTTGAACTGAGCTGTTGCTGTAGCAGAGACCTGATGTTTGTAAGTCTGAAGGGTACCCAAGCACAAACTCGTCACAATTGATGATCTGTCTGTCACACTTCACCTCTAACATGCAATGTGCACTGCAGTTCAACTTTTTGCTTTAAAATGTCTCTTTGCAAATCCTAGAAGTTTATGGGAAGGTGAATTGAGAGCTGGTTTTGCACTCACATCAGCAACATCAATCAAATGTCAATCTGGCGGTTGAGATTCTCAGCTTCAATGCATGTAAAACGGTCATGCTCTTAAATGCAATTTGCTGTACTACATGTGGAAGTGCAAACAGCATTTGTACTGGACGAAAAATGGAAGCCAGAGTTTCCCTCAATTCATAAATTTGTGTCTTATGAAAAGCCTTTTATCCTTAGCCATGAGGCATGTGATGAATTGCTGCAGTTCCACTAAAGCCTCTGTTCTGTGGGAGGTCAATAACTCATCTATGATCACTGAGTGTGACCATCGTGACGCACTCTGATCAAGAGAGTATAAGACTCTCTGTGATCTACTGCAAATAAGTCATTGCTATGCCTAGTTTCACAACCTTAAACAAATCTTTAACAGCTTGATGCCTTTCGCAGTTTCATCAATGATACTGTGCTCGGCGAGAAAAGTTCTTTAGTCTAGCCGCCCCACACATAAATCATTTGATAATTATGCATTGTATGCAACGGCCTGGCATGTTGACAAATTAAGCAATCTGAAGAGGCAACAAAATGCAAAGGGTTTAAATGAACCATTAACAGATAACTTGGACTTTAGCATGCAATGTATAATCCCTATAGGTTCCTTTCATGTCAATATAGAATTAATTATGATGATTGTTCATGATTGTTTGTTGGGCTGGAGATTGACATTTCTTAGGTCTTTAAGTTAGGAGCATGAAGAATAAAAGGAAAAATGAAACATTAGTTAGCTGTTGAGTGTCACTTCCTTAGCATTATGGATGAAAAAAAGAATCTGCATGTCCCTCCAAAATGTTTTTATTAAAACAGTTTAAAACATGAATGGAAAAGTTAATGTTTATATTAAAAATGTAGATGTAATAATAATAGATGTAACTGGTTTGTGCTGGAGTTCTTTGGAAGTAGTTATTATTACCATTGTCATGTTACCTTTTCTGGAGATTTGACACCTTTGAGTTTGTCTATCCATCATCATAGATGCTGAAAGAAACTGAAAGTTTGTCTTATCCATTATCATTCTCCTTATCTAAGATATATTCTTATCTTATCTGTTCATCGAACAATATCAGTTTCCTTATGTCTCCTAAATCTATCCTGCAGACATGCACTAGGAATTTCAATTGGTGGTGTAATCAATGGTCGGCTGCGCAACCAGTACGGTGCTGTAGGTGCCACAGGTTCTGTTGCTTGACCAACGATTATCTTCCACGCTTTTCGATCTAAGGCGATGGTTCTTGCCTGCTCGAGGTCAAGTCGAAGGGCCTTCAAATCATCCTGGATTTGTTTCATCCATGTCTTTTTTGGTGCATTTCGATGCACCCTCCAATCGGTGGGGCGGATCAACCAGAGTAGGCCATGGGGGTAGCGGCTCTGGTCCATTCGACAAATGTGGCCAAACCAACGGAGTCGGCGGCCCTGGATTAGGTCGCCGATCGTCAGTTGGCTACCGCAGCTGATGAGGATGGTGTCATTCGAATGACGGTCGCGAAGGGAAACGCCGAGAACGCATCTAAGGCAACGCATTTGGAAAACTTCGAGCTTGCGGTATATCAGGTCGTGTTTAAACATTGTCCACGTCTCTGCGCCGTAAAGTAGAATGGGCAGGATCAGGGTTCGGTAAAGACAATGAGATGTTGTTCTTCTTCCAAACGCACCAGTGCAGGGAAGCGAATGCTGCCGCCGTCTGCCCAATTCTGGAGCGTATCTCCACTGATGATGCCACTTTCTTCTCCTCGACGAGAGACCCCAGATATTTAAATTGTTGGACTTGTTTGATCTGCACACCGTCGAGGTGGACGATCGCTGGTGAGCCGTCGGTGGTCAGGACTTTGGTCTTCTCTGTGTTAATCTTGAGGCCGTACGGTTTGGAGTGCCGGGCGATGTCATAGAGGATGCGAGTCGCCTCGGTGTCGTCTTCGGCAAAAATGGCGCTATCGTCAGCGAACATTAGATCGGTGATAAATTGATGTAAACACTTAAGGACATGTTTAAGGTTGTTCCTTTTTTCTCTTGACCGCAGGATCTGTGTGTCCTCGCTGGAGTCTATCTAGGTATTGGACGAATTTCTGTTTTGGCGTATTACATTTTCAGTCCATAGTTCCTCAACTTACTATGCAAAAATGGTTGTCTGCATATAGAAGCTAAGTTTTTCTATTCTCCCAGCATTTTTCAAGAGTTCCTTATAGATATTGAAAAGAGTTTGAGGCTCCGGAGCGCCATGTCTAAATTGAACATCTGGTGGACCCTTCGATGTATGCTTTTGTGCTAGTGTTTAAACCACTAAGAACTGCTACTACTACTACTACTACTTGGTTTGAATCTTCGCCAAAGTTATCTTTGACACTTTTATAAAACACAACAATCTGGCCAAAACACTGCTGACACAAATGATGCTGTAGTAAGGTTTAACTTGTCCCTATTGTTATAAAAAGAAAAAAAAAGCCCTTTGGACCTAATATCACAAAAAAAAAAAAGAAAGAAAGAATCATGACTGCAGTACAATATTGAACACATTGAACAGCTTGAACACTATATTGTATGGCATCTGTCCAGCAGAAGGGTGAATTTGGTATTCATTGTCAATGAAGAACATCACACCAGGGATAAATATTCTTCTTCACAGCACTTTTATGGGACATACATGGGGGAGGGACTGAAATAAGAGTTTAGAGAGTGTATGTGGAAAAAAAGAGAGATAAAATGACAAGGAAATGAGGAAGTGTACAGAGAGAGCAGAGGCAGCACTGTGGAGCTTATTAGGATTGACTCCCCCATGCTGCAGACATTTTAATAACTGTTCTTTATGTTATAATAACACAGGGCTGTCCTGGCATAGACGGTTTCAATTTCTCCACCAGTGTCCATCATCCACTAGGCAGATTAAGGGCCTTGTGTGGCCTAATCGCAGACAGAGTCAGATTGCCCTTAGCGTGGCTTCGTTGGCTGTTAATGAGTCAATTTTCTTGGAGTGAGCTCCACTCAGGGAGAACTAATCTTTGAGTGGTGTGAAGTAGGGGCTACAGAGGGGGCAGAGTACAGCACTGAACTCAGGGGAGGGGGAGGTGGAAGTTCTTATATCAGTGTCGTCAGGAGGATCTAAGGATTGTAGATAACATCAAATATTGAAAGTTGCAAATGCTGTCATTAATAGCATAGGTGTGATGCATGCATGTGTTTAGTATTCGAGATTTTGCAGGATGAAATGTTTAATTTCCCTTTTTTTTCCTCAAGATTTCCGTTTGTTTTTTTCCGTTTAAACTGAGCTTCATAGTTTTGTGGCATGCCTTGTGAAATGCAATAATAAATTATAATTCCAGATGATACATCAAACAGAAGGATTATGCTGTCAAAATCATTTTTTCAAATTTGCAATCATGTGAGGAAACTTGACATTATTTCCATGTGGTCAAGTACAAAATAACACTGTGGTATTCTCAAATGGGTCTTACTGAGACCTTGAAGGTGTCATGGCTGTGTGGAAAAAAGCAGGGAAAGGACCCAAAATGCAGGACTCACAGAGGCAAGGTGAACTCAAAATGCACAACTTTATTGTGGATTGCAGACTGGGCAGAAAACTAGCTATACTAACAGACAGGCAAGCAGGTAAACAGTACACACAGCGTAGTATGAGGGCGAGCAGATGTTAACGACGCGACACTGACACAGAGAAACACAGGCCTTAAATATACAGAGGGAGCAATCAGGGGATGACAGGAGGGAAACACTGCTGGGTCAAATCAGGGCTGACGAGACAAGGGGGAGCAAAACCAGACACACTAGACTCAGGACAGGGACTATAAAAGGAACAGGAAATACAGAACACAGGGAAGCCACATGACAAAACCTATAACTGGACTCAGGAAATACTAAAGGGCAAGGGAGCAAGAGACAGTGAGAAAAAAACACTACAGTGGAAATCTAAACACAAAAAATGTACAAAACTCAGAAACACTGGGTCACCAACACAGGACCATGACAGAAGGACTGTGAATTGGAACCTTCAGGAAGTAACAGCTATTGCTTCCTGTGCTATGACATTATTGGATGTCATGGCATGACAGCTGGGTAGTGTTAACAATTGCTGAAATATTACAATTCAGAGTTAATAACTTTTACCAATATTAAATGTATTGAGGTTGAGGGGTGGTGAATTTTACCTTCCTGACTGCAGTTTTCATCCAATAGAGACCTACAACTAACATTTGCATCATATACAATAATCGTTACTCTGGTTTAAACTCTACCTTTGCCTAACTCTTACTTACACATAAACATACGTGTAACCTCACAAACACTAACCCCACTATAAAGCAACTTAGTCCCAAGCAAAATGTGAGACAATCCAAATGTTCCCATTGTATGAAAATATAAGTATATCAAATTAGTCAAAGCACAAAGAGCACATACAAAACTCTTAACTTCCTGTTAATCTTGATGTCCTAAAAAGTCAAAAACATTAAAAGTTTCCTTTTGCTCCCTGTCAATAGACATATTGGCAAACAAGTCTCATTTACTGGATTCACTAATGCGCTGAAATAATCCACTTGTCTGTTGATGATTAATAAGAGCTTTAAAGCATCTTGATTCCCTTTATTGAATTTAAACCAAATCCATCTTAGCAGTCTGAGCCCAATGCGAGTTTGTCAAATAATATATTGACTGCAATATATTATGCAAAACACAGGTCTAACTATTAAAGACCACTTACTTCAAAAATGTCAAAATAGAAATTGATGGGTGGGAAGGAATAGTAGAAAGAGTTCCTGAAATGAGGATATAAATGTTATGTCTATGAAGGTAACAGTTTCATCATAGTTAAACTAAGGTAAGGAAGGTCAGTGATGTACAAAACAGCCACATGAATCATCTTTTTATACACCACACACTTTTGCACGTGATAGAACATTTTTAGGTAAAACAAGTAGTATCATAGTGTATTTACATAATTAAGTTTATCTTCAGTTCTGCAGGTGTTACAACACCTGCAATGGTTTAACCGTTTCAAATATATCAAAATATAATATGAAAATTCAAATATATATGAAATAGATCTGCAAATCAAATTCATGTTTTTGTGATTTAAATCATTTCTGATGCAGTTGCAGTTGTGCTTGCACCTCTGTGAGGCATTGAAACTGAGCTGAATTCCATTAGTTTTTTTTCAGAAAGTAAAGGATTGGATAAACATAAAATTTCACCTGATACTGGTTGAAAGTCAGGAGACAACATTCCAACCTAAAGAACAAGTTAATGTTTGTACAGTATTTTATGGCAATCCATCAAGTAGTTTTTAGAGACGTCACATACAAATCTCTCTATACTTTATAAACTCTAGAAGGGGGCCTCATACGTTATTGACCTTGAGGATTACATATTTCAAAAGTCTAAATATAGAGAGTGTTATGTGGTGTACAGTTTGCAGTCCCTAAAAATGGTTTGCAATGTCTGATAGTGGCCCATGAAAATAAATCAAATTTACCCTGCTACGACCCATACTTTACCATGCATTGTGAACTCTTACACAAAGATGGCATATTAAAGCCTTAAAACAGCTACAGAATTCACTGGCATTGTGGTTAAAAAGGAACAAAGAAGGCTAAATGCACCAAAAGAGATGGCAAGCAGCAACAGTTGAGGCTAAGAAGTGAGCTTACATCATGATTGAGACTGTTCTGTGCAGTTTCCAGGACCTAATTTGTGGAACTGAATAAGTTGAAGACTTAAAATGTAAATGCAGCAGTGAGGACAGACACAGTTACAGGCTGCCTAGAGAAAGAAAGAACATTACCAGCGAGAGAGAATGATGTACTTGTGACACAGACCTTGGCAGGACAGGATATGTCTTTGTGTGACGGATGGCAGTTTGGACACTTAACAACTGGCCATTTACTTCCACTGACCTGCTTCTGTGGTGTATTTTGGGAAATCTCATTTCCTGCTGCTTCTAAAAGGTTACCATCTACATTTAGGAAATGTGATTTTGATTAGGCATTTATTAGTGATGGTACAGGCAGGACAAAGGAAAAAGGAAGGTTGGGAGAGAAGGAAAATGACAGAAATTAAAGACTTGAAAGTTTATCCCATCCAAAAGTGAACCTGTGATCTTTATAATATAGTGGGTTTTTTTTTTTCAAATTATATTTTCCATTTCTCCCCCCACTTTGCCTTAAGCAATCAGTTTGTTTTATATTATAACTAGATCATCTTTGTGTGTTCGTATGTCCACTATTTTATACTGTATGCTGGGTGTCCAAGGATGCCATGACAAAATTCTGTATGTCCGGCCATGAAGCAGTCTAAAAAGTCCAGAAACTAGAACACATGATGTAACTTAGAATTATATTTTTCACCTTAGATTGGCCTCTGAATGAATGGCTTAGATACGTCCTAAATTAATACATTTGTTTATGTGTCTCTCATATTGACCACATTAAACACATTTACCTTCACCCACTCCCACACACAGTCTCAGATCATTGTCTTGCCCTGTAGGGTGAGTGAAGGACAGTGTGCACCGGAGTGAACTCGTAGTTGATGAGAAAATCTGCTCTGGTGGTGGAAGCTTGTCCCAAATGAGTCAGTGCATGAGCAGGTGTGAATGAGTCAATTAAGAGTTTTAATGAGGGGGAGGCTAAGATGAAGGAAGGCATGGAGATGATGGAGAGAGGGGTGTTGAGGAGGGGAGGTGGTAGTGGATCTGCATACCTAAGTGAAGGCAGGATTCTGATCTAAGAAGGCTCTCATGTGGATCGGATCTCTGCCAAGCTTGGGCTCTCAGTAGTCTGAGAGCCTGTCTGTCTGCTTCTGCCAGTTTCTGTTTGCCCTGTTTGTGGAGTCTCTATTGTAACTCAGTTGAACCAAAGATGAAGATACTGACAGACTTTTGGTGGAAAAAAACTTCTGATGTTCTTTTATCATCATCCCAGAAAAGGCTCTTACTGTATGGTGAATCGCTTGTACTGCATTTTCCTTCAACTTTCTAGGAAGAGTTGAGACTGCAGCTACAGTTTGAAAAAGTCCTAACAAAATCCACTAATAAACTTTGTATTTCTGAGGATATAAAAGACAGAACTTATGTTACACGTAATATTTCAAATCAATTACAATTTAAAAGGTTTGGATTTTGTAATTGTGTAATGTTGCTACCAGTGTGCCTTTTACAATCAATACTATTATTAATTCTTTAAGACTTCTTTAAGGTATAGTTAAATCTAGGCCATATGTTCTGGGTCACCTTACTTAAAATGACTGAAATGTATGATGTACTGATTGTTCAGCAAACCCGCTACATGTGCAACTAATCAAGTGTAGCCAAAAAAGTGAGGCTTTCAATTCTCACAAAACTGCAAGGTACCTACTATGCAGTTGTGGTTTCATAATTGCCTGGGTCAGCCAGTTTTGGATATATTTTTGTCAGGCTTGCCAAAAAAATGGATGGAGCTATAGAAAACATTGACCCAGTTCTGAATAGAGTTCTTTATATTTCGTTTACTCTATGCCTTTCTCTGCAGAGCTACTGGTTTTTGTCTGTTCCATTTTCATGTGTGACCAGCTTCTTTCTCTTGCTCATTGAGTGGGCCCTGTTCCCAGGCCAGTTGGGATAATTAGATGTGGGAATGCAGAGAATAAGTCAGTGCTCATTCCAATACACATCCACACACACACATACAGACACAGTACATTCTGGATTATGCAAATTAGTAGCTCATGTTTCCTTTGAAATGTACAGAATGAGGAAGGAGGATGGTTTGCTTCAGAGATAAACACAGGGTTCAGATGGAGGACACGGAGAAAAAGTTAAACTTTATATGATGTAAATGAAGCTTCTAAAAATGGGTTGTGCTAATCAGAGGAACAACTCACAGTACAGAGCCTTTGATGCAGCGTGATGTGATGAAATCAGGTACAAATGGTATGCCAAGACAATGTCTTGCTTTTCACGTAATTTCACACCATAGAAAACACACTATCCTTGACTTTAGACCTGACCTTAACCTTTTTGCTTGACAGCAAAAAGATACATGAAAAGCTTAAAATGCCTAGACACGATAAAAGTGTCTGGATTGGGTGCCTTATAAACACATTGCCACAATAACACTGTGTCTTGTTATTATTAAGGCACCTGTTCCTTTCCATCGCACTATAGACGCACTATATATATTGGGAGTTAACAGCTAATTACCAATTCAATTGTGTTGTTTAATCACACGCTAGTTTTGCGCTAGCATGCTGTCTATGTAGATGTTTGCTAAGACCGAAGTTTTGTTAGCAGTGTGTGTGTGTGTGAGTGCTAACACACTGCTGTCGTGGACTCAGTTTGCACTTCACGATTACACTATAGTGCTTTTTGTGTAGTTTTGTGTTTTATTACATAATATAACATAATATTATATACATATACAATTATAGTTACCTTCAGTGAAAGGTTGTACTCATTTGATCCCTGCCTGCTTATAGTTTGTATTTGGACCACAGTGGCTCATCATTCGATAATTCCTGGATTTATTTTACTAAATAAATAATAATAGTATCTTTAATGACATGAAAAAGAGACTCCTGCATGGGCCCACTGAGTGGTGGTGTTACAGAGGGCTGTAAAGTTGTGATTTTATAATGACCTATGGAAAATTTATGTTCATTTCTTTATACTGTGTTTAGTATGGCATTTGTGGATGAATGTCAATCTCAATAAACTGAATATTTTGTGTAATGCTACACTAATGCTACACTTTTTCATGCCTTTCTTGTCCTCCACATCTTCAAGGTTGTTGCACATCTACTACCATTCTCTGTTCTTTTTTCACTTGGTCTGTTTTGTTGCCAGTCTGGACTGCTGTTTTTCCATTATCTCTGCATGTTAATATTCTTGTTAAAGCAAATCCCCTCTGAATGTATCCCTGTATTTACATGTCCTAAATTTTGTTTATCATACTGTAAATACCAACAATATGGTGAGGTACAGCCATAAAGCCAATTATCCGGTGGATGGAAATTGCTGCAATCAAAGTTCAATTACCAGGACCAATACAAGGGGGAAATACTCCATTCCTTTGCAATGTTGGCTGTGGTAGAACAGTTGGTAAAGGATAATATGATCATCAATTTGCAATTCTCATATTGTTTCATTGTTTTATTTCTGCAGTTTGAGAAACACAGCTTTTGGTCACAACAAATGATACTAAATAACTTTTCTGGTCAACTGTAGTTTGACAACGTTTAGTTTTCGTGACATGTCTGAACTACAAAATTATACATTTTTTTCATATTTCTGAAAATCTCTATGCTGATATCATACAGTGAACAGGATCTGTGGTACATGTGGGCAATTAAACTGCAGAGGAGACAAAGGCGATACCACAGACTTGGGAATGCAGCCTCTATTGTTATCACGAAATGACCCATATCAGAATAATAGCAGTTTAAGTATGCATGAATTCCAAAGAATACAGGTAGAAAGAAACAATGGATTAGCATGGTGTGTGATTATTATTCATATGTTTGACAAACAGAAAGGAAGCTGCTGATATGCATCCAGCCAAAACAGAGAAAGAGTGAATGAGAGAGAGATAATTTATCAATCTGTTCATCAGCACCTTTTTACCAACACTGGAAGTCTGGAAATCTAAGTTCAGTCTCATAGGAGAACGAGGTGTTTAAAGTCTGAGAGGCAATAACAGAAGAAAAAAAGCATATAAAATTGCATTACTACATATACATCATAAATAATTATTTTAATTTTATTTATTTATGTTTTTAATTTAAAGACAGTTCCAGTGGCTGAACATGGATCTACCTAAGAAAAATTATTTACTCATTACCTTTGTTTGAAAAATCTGGTTGTGATTCATTTCAGTGATTCAACTACTCAGTATTATGCCCAACAAAAGTCCCCTTAGAATCTTGTATCCTGCAATTCATTCCCAAGCCTGGGGAAATGTAGCCAGTGCTTTCCTGCTAAACACCCCCACCATCCACTGCTCTTGAGCTGTGTCCAGAATTCTTTCAAAGAAGATGATCAGGTGTTGAGTATATATATTTTAATGTCAGGTTTGTTTGAGATAAAAAGTAAATTGTGCACATGGTTGCGCATGGCGGCTGGAGAAAGCAAGATGTGTTACTTGATGTATATTGTTCTCCTTAGTTACTGATAATAGTCTGGTCTCTGTCATCTGTTACATAATCCTATTAACTGAAACTCAAACATCATGCTTCATCATTAGGCCATTACAACTCCGATGTAATCTTGGCTTATGAATTAAATTACCTGTGTCCTACATGACATTAATAGACTCTGAACGAGGGTTTATGCCAGCAGTGGGGCTAACGTTGATAGGAAATGAGTTATTCCTCTGGGATTGCTAATGAAATAGCCTTAATGGTTAAAGTCGTATAGCAGGCACAGCATGACATACTTTAATGAACAAAAGAGAAAAAGCGATGACTAAGCACAAATCAGATTGAGGTGAAACCCCCCCCCCCCCCCCCCCAAAAAAAAATAAAAAATAAAAATAAAAAAGATCGTAGTTGCCCCGACACTGCATCAATTCATAGTTTTACACACTGATATCATGATTTTGGATTTATTTTTATCCCTTCACACCTGTGGTGGCTTAAAGCTCAAAGAAGCTGTCTTCTTTAGCTGACTTTACCAAGAGTTCATGTGGAGGGCATGACAACTTATCCAGACATAAACAACAACATATCAAGCTATCAATACCTGGCAACAACACAGAAGACATTCTGCTGCCAACTGCAGAGGAGCTATAAACACCCTTAAGGCATCTGCTGATGAGCCTTTTTACCTGGGTTAAACGAGGCCTGCTACACAACATTTGTTTTTCACCTGCTGCTCTGTTCGGGAATCTGCAGACATGACTCATGGCAAGAAGAAAGATGTCTATAGGGGCTGTAAGATAAATAGGTGTGCTGGAAGATTTTAGTCTTTTCTTCAAAAGCAGTTTTACAGGTGGAAGGAAAAACAAACATACAAAAAAAGGAACCAAACTTTGAAAAAGTACATTATAGATTTGCTGTGTTAATAAATAACAGACAGGCATTCTTTGGGTGGAGATGGTACTATTTTGGTTTTCAATAAGTGCTTATGAAATAAAATAATCAATCTTTGAGTATTTTTCCCATTGTCATTAACCTGGACAATTACAGAACAATAGGATGACATTTCCTAATCACCAGTATTCCTGTGGAAAGTGAATAGAGACAATGATAGAATAAAACTTTTTCCTTTATGGAAAGAGAACTGATATATATTTACTCAAACAGGGCAATTTTATAGTGTGCATGCACTATGAATTTATTTATTGAAGTCAAACCACATTCATGCTATGCTTGGATCAATATGTTGTGACAGTTCCAAGTAAATATATTCATTGTCTCTCTAAGTATTGTCTATATCTCTCTGTGCAGTGTTATTAAAAAGTTCCAAGTATGAAATTCTGTCTCAGTGTTGTTCATGATTTTTGAAGTTTCACTATTCTGGAAGGTCTAAAAAAACGTCAGCTCTTGTGGGGCCTTTGGGAGTACAATGACCTGGCCGTTTGGCAGTCTTTGGAGCCATCAAGGGGTACTTAGCTACATGGTGATAATATAGAAGTGAACTGCATTCTTTCCAGGGGGATGATAGAAAGAAAACTGTCTTAGCAAATAATGCTTCAGTCGTAGTTAATATGCTCTGATAACACACGAATTTGCTCTTATTCTCTGTCTGTGTTTTATAATACTCATCCATCTCAACTACTGAACAATTATTTTTGCAAAAGGTCCACATGGTCACTTCAGTAATTCACTAACAGCTATTAAACCCATAAAAACACATGTTGTAAACTCAGCCTGCAATAGGTTTGTATCCGTCAACTCAGACTACGGATAGGAATGTGGATAGTTAAATGACCTGATATCAGGTATGTCTGTACCAGAAGTAAATTGGACTCAAGAATGAATACTGGAAAAGGATAAATGGTGCTCAGCTGAGCACAGTCTGCACTCACTCATACAACAGTAAAAACATCTGTCTGCATGGACCATGAGTTTGTACCAGCATTAAAGGAATTACGGGCATTATGAGAACCTCAGGAAATAAGGAGGAAACCCTTAAGTTTGTTGTTTCATTAGATATTACTGAAAAGTTCCTAATATCAGTAGCTTATTTTTATTTAAACTAATAAAAAGAATGTTGTTGTGGGTACTTTTGAGCTCTGAGAGACCCAGCATTATGATCTGTTAAAAAAGAAATAAAAGTCTGCACATCTGACAAGCTAGTTTGATCCAACCACTATGTGCAAATGGGTTGAAGAAAAAATAAAATATAAGTGGTGCAAAGTACAACCAAAAAGTTCTGATACTTGGCATTGGGTGATCGTGGCTCAAGAGTTGGGAGTTCGCCTTGTAATCGGAAGGTTGCCGGTTTGAGCCCCGGCTTGGACAGTCTTGGTCGTTGTGTCCTTGGGCAAGACACTTCACCCACTGGTGGTGGTCAGAGGGCCCGGTGCCGCCAGTGTTCGGCATCCTCTGTCAGTGAGCCCCAGGGTGGCTGTGGCTACAATGTAGTTTGCCATCACCCGTGTGTGAATGACTGGATGTGTAAAGCGCTTTGGGGTCCTTAGGGACTAGTAAAGCACTATACAAATACAGGCCATTTACCATAAATAATGGTACACCCCTGGACCTATTTCAGTACTGCCGTTATTTTCAGACCTTTGCCTGAAAATCCACATGACCATTTATCCTTGGTCTCCGCAAAGCACAGTCCTTCTCCTCTGCTGTATCAAAAAAAAGAGTCTTAATTTTTTCCAGAAAGTGGGTTAAGCTGCATAGAAGCATCTGTGGCAAGTTGGTGGTGAACAGCTATGAAAACTGCCATTGTGACCAAAAACATTTTTAATATACTGTGCGTTGGCACACAGAATATAGTAAAAGACAGAGCTAGCTACTGTGACTTCCTAGTAAAGTTAGAATGTTCAACATGTTGAACATACTTAGTGTCATGGTCCCCGTGCCTGCTCGGCTGGCCCTGTGTGGCTACATGTTATGTTTTGTCTTTTCTCTCTCTCCTCTCTCTCTGCTCGCTGCCTGGGCGGAGCTCATTGTGAGCTCCCGGCCTCCACCACCTGTAGGCAATCACCTGTGGCTCCTCACCTTGTTTGCTCCCGCTACTTAAGGCAGTGACTGAGAGCACCTCGCCGCTGGACTACTGAATAACGCTCTTTAGCCTCAGCCAGTTTTGAGCTCTGTCCGTGAAAGCTCCGTGCTAACCCTTGTTCTCTGTATGCAGATTTCTCGTGTTTGGTTTGGAGACTCTGGACGCTTTTCCCGACCCCGCTCTGCACCCCTGGGAACCCTGGCCCCCTTCTCCTTCACCTGTATATAGTGCACCTGGAGTGTGTAAATAAACCTGTTTTTCTGAGATTTCAGTCTGCGCCAAGTCCTCCCTGCTCCTCCGTGACACTTAGGGTTGCCAACTTTTTAACTATTGTACTCCCAAAGGACCCTACTTGGAGCAACTTTAAAGTGGGACACAAGTCAAGTGTGTCCCACTTTAAATAAAAGTTTCAAGTGGGACAAAGTTTCGTGCACGGTGGCATGGTGGTTAGCACTGTTGCCACACAGCAAGGTCCTGAGTTCAATTCCACCATCAGACCGGGGGTCTTTCTGTGTGGAGTTTGCATGTTCTCCCCGTGTTTGCGTGGGTTCCCTCTGGGTACTCCGGCTTCCTCCCACCATCCAAAGACATGCAGTTAGTGGGGATAGGTTGGTTAATCCAAATTGCCCATAGGTGTGAATGCAGGAGTGAATGTGAACGTGAATGGTTGTCTGTCCCTGTGTGTTGGCCCTGCGACAGACTGGCAACCTGTCCAGAACGTACCCCGCCTCTCGCCCTATGACAGCTGGGATAGGCTCCAGCGCCCCCCGCAACCCGCGAGGGATAAGCGGAAGCGAATGGATGGATGGAAGTGGGACAAAGTACAATGCACATCCAGCTGGGCATTGTGTAAATATGCACTGTATGTTCACATTACAGTAAAAATGCAGTAAAATGTTGGTATTCAGTTTAATCAATACCTCATCTAAAACATTAAAGAAAAATACAGTCAAGGATAACAAAAATTACATCGGCACTTCCTTTGAAAAGTAGGCAAAGAAGAAATGTTTTTTCAAATAAAACAGTGTAAATACAGGCTTCAACTGCGCAGTTTATTATGCTACACAGACTAAGTCACTGATGGTTGTGACTGGACACAAGCACTCGTCTGATACAACTGCGATCAAATCTAATTTGGTATTTGTAAGAGTGCTATCTCCTGGTCAGAATGTGACATTGCATTTAACAATCAATATACGAAACATTTACGGGTAGAATAAGGGACAAACCAGTGCTCATTACACGCAATGTCCCAGCTGAAGCGGGTCATTTGGCAACCCTACATACATATTATGTTTGTAAGTTTACCCTTTTTCGCTGCTTCTGAGCAGTACTGGCAAAATGAAAGTTGCGCTTTTGCATAGTAGATCAGCCATAAAAAGTCCTTTCCCACTCTTTGTTGTGCTTAGAAACTTTTCCTTTCTTGTGAGACATACCTTGTGTGTCTTTGTTTCGCCCTGTTGGGTTAATTTTCTTCCCTTTTCTTTTAAAGGTTTAAAATTTTGCTACATTCTTGCAGTGTAGAAATACTGACTTCAAATTTCATTGGACCCTCTTAGCTGCCTGCGCATACCAGCTACCAGTGGACCGGCGGAAATCACAAAGGAAATGTGGGAATTGTAGCATTTAAAGCTAATTATATTGATATGATAACAATTTGTTATCAGGATAGACTACAACTACTCTGTAGCATTGTGACGCATCATGGCTTCGCAAAAAAACAAAGTGGCTTGCAAAGCTGTTACATGAGCGCTACATATGCAAAATAATTTGTCACACAGACAGTTTTTTTCTAAAAGTGCAAGGTTTTAAAAGGTTACATTTTTGGGAATGTTCAACTATCCTATTCAACAGGGTTGAATAGAATAGGCAAATCATGAATTTTACATTTCCAAAGCATAAAATGTACATGCTTCCAGAACTGCTTTGCTGCATGAAGAAGTTGCATTACCAGCGAGGGGAAATATATGAATATCTATCTGTTACTGGACTAATGTGTAAACCACAGTTGTCCATAACAAACACCATGTTTGAAAATAAGGGTGTCCATAAGTGGCACCAGGACACCCTTGGCCAAAGGTCGATGATTGATTTTGCAATCGTATCAGATCTCTATGGGAGACCATGCAGGAGGAACAATGGCCCTCAACCACAAAAGAGTGGACTGCCCACTCCAGGTCAGGGAAAAGTTATTGCCCCAAGTGGAGGAGTTTAAGTATTTTGGGGTCTTGTTCATGACTGAGGGGAGAGGGGAGCGGAAGATTAACAAACAGATTGGTGCTGTGGCTGCAGCGAGCATAAAAGTAAAAGTTTACAGGTCAATTTACGACCCTACCCTCACTTATGGTCCCGAAAGAACGAGATTGTGGAGACAAACGGTGGAAATTAGCTTTCTTCAAAGGGTGGCTGGCATCAGATAGGGTGAGGAATTTGGCCATCCAGGCGGGGGTAGAGCTGATACTCCTCCATATCGAAAGGAGCCAATTGAGGTAGTTCGGGCATCTGACAAGGATACCTCCTGGGTGAGGTGTTCCAGACATATCACATATGGAGGAGGCTCTGGGAGAGACCCAGGACACACTGGAGAGATTATATCCCTGGGCTGACCTGGGAACAGCTTGATGTTCTCCCAGACAAGCTGGAGGAGGTGGCCGGGGGCTTCTCTGCGTAGGGTGCTGCCCCCCAACCTGCCCCTTGATAAACGGAAGAAAATTGAAGGATGGATGGATGGATATTTCAGATTTGTTTTAAAGACAAAAAAATGCAAATGTACGTTTCCACACAGAATAAAGTTAGACCTCTGTTCTACATTGAAATCATGTTCACATTTGTCCATCTATGGTTCCATCTTTGACTTTGTACATAACCAGCGAGACGTTGGGAATTCAACTATATTTACTAGGCAGTGCTAAATAACTTATCTGAACAGGTCTTCCAAAAATCTAAAAATAGCGGTGCTGAACATGGTTCCCAGACTCACAGCAAAATGATCTTGAAGAAAACTTTACAGCAATGACAGAGGAAGAGGACCCAAACAGAAAGAGGCAGCTTAAAATCCAAAATTCAGTCTTTAATCTCTTTAATCCAGATGGTGGTCAATCACAGAAAGGCAGTTAGAGAAGCCAGGCTTTGTAGGCAAGGCGCAAGGAGAAATTAAAGAACAAGAAAACTGGAAATGAAAATATAACCATATAGCTAAAAAACATGAAAACTGTGTCAAACTGTTAAGGTAGGTGCGAAAAGCAGGAGGTGTATAAGGAAACTAATAGGTCTTCTGCACTCAGCTGAATGTCTCTATCCAGCTTATGCAGTGAGCTAAACATAAAATGGCTTCAGTAAACACTCAGGAGACCGCGTGCCATTCTTCGGAGCTTTACTGATCCTTATTTTCCTTTTTTTTAAAACTGTAATAACAGAAACAGAATACAGTGTATTCACTCTCCATACAAATACACAAAGATTACATTAAATATTGTTGACTTATGTAAACAGTCACTACACAATCAAGAGATACAGAGATGGTAAGAGATACAGCTAACACCACATGCTGGTATGCTTCATGTTAGCAGGCTAAACAAAGGGCTAACAGCTAGCTTGTGCTAGTAATGTAACAAACTCGCTAAACACACAAGAAGCTCATTACTTTGCTGAACAAGGTACTAATAAGTGGGAACAATAAACCGTTTTGCCACACTTACAGATTATGCCTTTTCAAGGGCGTCAGATGCAGGAATTTACAGAGACACAGCCAAATGGACCTTCCCTGTCGAGCGCTGGGAGAAAACCACTGCTTGCGCTCTAACATGGTGCTACCCTGTCAACCCACTAGATGGCAGGCTTTGCCCAGACAAGATCAGGAATAAACATATTTTCTGACATGTTGCAACAGTTAATTACAGAACGAATGATTATGACCCGCCATATAACAAACTTATAAAAAACATGCCTTAGAAATAACAGGAGGGACAGAATACTCCCCGCCTGACGTCTGCAGGACGTCACACCAACTAAAGCTGAATCCCACTATTACAAAGGATATTAAGAGTCTTTCAGACTTAGCTCTTAGGTACCAACAAGACGACTTCACTGATGGGTCTCAGGTACACTCTACATTCGCCACTGCGGATGATCTTGACTTCAATCTTCCTTACTCTGCCATCTTGACTGGGGAAGGTCTTTGTGACTAGCCCTAGTGGCCAGTCAATCCTGTTTTCTTGTCCCTCTTTGAGCAGGACCACATCTCCAATTTGTAGATTGGGCTTTGATGCCCTCCACTTGCGACGACCCTGTAGTCCGCTGAGGTACTCTCTCCTCCATCGTCCCCAGAAGATGTTGGCTAGGTACTGTACACGTCTCCATTGCGCTCTAAACAGGTCCTGATCGTGGAACTGACCTGGTGGTACTGGGGGCGCACCAACCTTTTGTGTGAGTAGCATGGCAGGAGTGAGAATCTCAGGATGCTCTGAGTCAGCAGAAACTGTGGTAAGTGGCCTTGAGTTGACTATTGCAGTGACCTCCGACATGAATGTCACTAACACCTCATGTGTGAGCTTTGCATTTCCGTGCTGCAGCAGCATTACGTCAAGGATCCGCCGACTGACGCCAATCATGCGCTCCCAAGATCCAGCCATGTGCGATGCATGTGGAGGGTTAAATTGCCACTCACAGCTTCTGTCTCCAAGATACTTGTTGATTTTGTCGTTATGACAACCCTTCTTGTCGATTTGGAGTTCTCTGCAAGCACTCACAAAGTTTGTGCCGCAGTCGGATCTGAGTAGTTTAACAGCACCTCGCATGGCAACGAAACGGCGCAGAGCATTAATGAAAGATGAAGTGTCCATTGCTTCTATCACTTCGATATGTATGGCACGAGTGCTCATACACGTAAAGATCACTGCCCATCTCTTGGCCTCTGCTTGACCTCCTCGTGTCTTTCTGACTGTAACAGGCCACGGACCAAAAACATCTAGGCCCACACACGTGAAAGGAGGGTCTGTACACATTCTGTCTTCTGGTAGATCTGACATGATCTGCTCTTGTTGCTTGCCCCTTAATCTGCGGCATATGACACAGTTGAAGATGACACTACTGACGGCTCTTTTCCCACCCACAATCCAAAAACCTGCAGCTCTGATTGCACCTTCGGTGAAGTGTCTGCCCTGATGACATACTTGTGCGTGAAAGTGTCTGATTATGAGCTGGGTTATGTGGTGTTTACTGGGAATGAGCATGGGGTGTATCTCATCTGTTGACAGTTGAGCTCTTGCGAGCCGGCCACCGACCCTAAGGACTGCATCAGCGTCTATGTAAGGACTCAGCTTGCTAAGTGGACTTTGTGTGCGAATGGACTCACTCTGCTCCATGCGCTTGATGTCATCCGCATACACCTCTTTTTGAACTGCACGAATGATAGTAACCTTGGCCTGCTGGAGCTGTTCTTCTGTAGCATAGTTGTTGCACTTGTGCCATCCACGACATGTGCTCTCTGTTTCACCTTTAAACGACTCGGCAATGTGCAGCAGTCTGGCAATAGTTTTTAGCAGACGACTCCAATTTGAGAATCTCTCGAACCTTGTGGTCCCGAGCTCTTTTTTTGACAGAAAGGTGGCACAGGATACGATATCTGGGCGCAGCTCAGTGTCGTTTTCAGGGCAAACAAGGTCAAAAGGTTCTTTCTGTATTTGTCGTTGGCCTGAATCTGTAAGGAAGGCAGGTCCGCTAAGCCATGTAGAGTGAGACAGATGCTCAGCGGGCAGTGCTCGTGTGGCATGGTCAGCTGGGTTTAGCTGTGTGGGTACGTAATGCCATTGGTGGGTCTGGGTAGAACGCCTAATGCGCTCCACACGGTTATGCACATACACATAAAAGCGTCTTTTTTCATTGAAAATATATCCAAGGACCACCTTCGAGTCGGTGTAGAAGTTCACCTCATCGATAGTAGTGTGAAGCTCCTGCTGGACCATTTCCGCCACTTCTACAGCCAGCACAGCAGCACAAAGTTCCAGTCTTGGAATTGTGATGTCTGGTTTTGGAGCCAGCCTGGCCTTTCCAAGAAGAAACCCAACTTCACTGAGCCCATTGCCTGCTGTGAGTTTCAGGTAAGCGACGGCTCCAACAGCTTTTGTGGATGCATCACAAAAAACATGCATTTCTTTTCTCTGAGATTCAGATAGTGAGATGGATGTATACATGCGGGAGATCTTGAGCTGTTGTAAGTGCTTTAGGGAATCTTTCCATTGCTGCCACTTGTCCTGTTTCTCCCTCGGCAGCGGTGCATCCCATTCGCTAATGTCCATAGAGATCTCTCTCAGAATGGAGCGGCCTTCGATGCTGACTGGCACAGCGAAGCCGAGTGGGTCATACAAACTGTTGATGACTGACAATACACCACGTTTGGTGAAAGGCCTGTCATTGATTTCAAATTGAAATGACAATTGGTCTGTCGACAGGTCCCAGCCTAACCCAAGGCTGCGTTGCATGAGTGGGGCGTGTTGTCCACGTTGGAGTTCCTGCGGGCCTGTGGCTAGATCTTCACTTGGGAAGGCACTGACGACTACAGGGCTGTTGGATGAGATCTTGTGAAGGCGGATGTTAGACTGAGCCAGCATCCTTTGTGTTCTGTGAAGGACGTCAATCGCCTGGGTCTCAGAGGGAAATGACTTTAGCCCATCATCTACATAAAAATGGCGCTCAATAAATTCCCTTACATCACTGCCATATTCTTTCTCTCCTTCCACAGCAGTCTTCTTGAGTCCATAGATGGCAACTGAGGGGGACGGGCAATTCCCAAAAACATGGACTGTCATGTGAAACTCGTCCACTTCTCCATCGAGGTCGTGATCGCGGAACCACAGGAAACGCAGATAATCACGATGGTCCTCTCTGACCGTGAAGTTGTGAAACATCTGCTCCACGTCAGCCATCACAGCATGTGGGTCACCTCGGAATCTGAGAAGCACGCCCACAAGGCTGTTATTGAGATCTGGGCCTTTACACAGTACTTGATTCAGAGACACATTTTCGAACTGGGCGCTTGAATCGAAGACTATTCTGATTTTTGCTGGCTTTTGGGGGTGGTAAACACCAAAGTGTGGGAGATACCAGCATTCTTGGTGGGGTTTGAGAGGGGGTGCCCTTTCTGCATGACCTTTGTCGAAGATCCTTTTCATAAACTCCACATAATGATCTTTCATCTCCGTCTTTCTCTTTAATGCCTTCCGTAGGGACATGAGGCGGTTGAGAGCCTGCTCTCTGTTGTTGGGTAAGCGACGTCGGGGATGACGAAAGGGCAGGGGGGCGACCCAGTTATTTGCATCATCTTTAGCAAACTCTTTGTGCATAATGTTCAGAAACGTCTTATCTTCTGCAGAGAGTGCCATTTTGTCATCATCAGTAGTTTGTTGAAAGATGTGTTTGCCCAGTTCATCTTTGACCTGTGTGCTCTCAAAAAGGGGGCATTCTTCTGTGATCTTCACTTTTGTGTAGATTCTGTTGCCACAGGGAGAGAGAAAACTGGGGCGGCCATTATCCAGTATGTTAGTCTTGTAGGAGTTCAATGTGGGTCTGTGAGCTCCCGAGAGGCAAACATCCCCAACAATTACCCATCCAAGATCAAGCTTTTGGGCATAAGGTGCTTCATTGGGCCCATTTGCCTGGCGTCGAACCTTGTGAGCCTGAATTACATCACGGCCTAAGAGGAGGAGAATATCTGCCTCTGGATCAAGAGGGGGTATTTGTGCAGCTATGTGAGCTAGGTGATGATGAGCAGCTGCAGCTTCTGGGGTGGGTATCTCACTCCTGTTGTCAGGAATCTGATTACACTCTGTCAGTGTTGGTAGTGGTATGGACACTTTTCCGTCCACACCCTCAATGACAAAGCCGTGAGCTCTACGGCCTGTTTTGTTCGTTGTGCCAGAGCATGTTTTCATTGTGTATGGAAAGGCTTCACCATGTACATTAAACATGTCAAAAAAGGGAGAACGAGCCAGTGACACATTACTTTGGTCGTCTAAAATTGCGTACATTTTCGTTTTCATTTGAGGGGCTGTGCTGTGATATACTTTCACCATGCAAATTTTAGAACAAGACCGTCCTTGTTGTCCCTGTCCACATACCTCAGTGCAGTTAGATGTAGTCACTGTGGAGCTCGGGATGTCTGGCTCCCCGCCGTGTGCCTCTGGTGTAGAATCAAAGCTCCCACTTCTCCAAGGGGGTGGCCCGGCATGCATGGCGGAGATGTGGGTATCGCTTTTGCACTCCAGACAACGAATATCAGCTTTACAGTCTTTGGCCCTGTGTTCTGTTGATGAGAGACACTTGTAACAGATCGAAAACCCTTTGAGCAGACTTTTCCGCTCATCCAGTGTTTTCATCCTAAACCCTCTACATTTTGCAAGTGAATGGGGCTTCATGTGTACTGGACACCGTTTGTCGGGATCAAGAGAGTGAGTGTTAGATTTGTTGCTGGGTGTGCCAACCTGTGTTTTGTTTGCTGTTAGCGGGGCTCTAAAATGTGATTGTCTCACCAGCGGCCTTTCTATCCTCATGTGCCCAGTGCTGTAATTTTGTAGGATAAAGCTGGGGTCAGTTTTCATTTCAGCATTGCTATTTACGAACTGGACAAAGTAGGAGAAAGGCGGATAGTGCACTCTGTGTTCTTTCTTATACTTGGACCCCTGTTTGATCCATGACTCTTGCAGGGTATGTGGGAGTTTTTCCACAATTGGGTTTATGCCTCTTGGAGTGTCAAGAAAGCTGAGGCCTGGCAGATATCCTTCGTTTTTTGCTGCTTCAAGTTCCAGGAGGAGATCTGCAAGTTCCTGTAGAAGGTGATTGTCTAAGTCACATTTTTGCTCTCTACTGTGTTTTGACTCACCTTCCATATTAGTGTTATTGTGGAAGTGGGTATCTACATACTCTTGAGTGCGGCTGACAGCCGCAGCTATTGTGGCAGGAATGTCTGGTGGCTTCACAGACTCTGCTTGGTCCAGAACTGCAGCCTCTAGGACCCTTGCAGCTGCAAGTGCTGCTTCTGCTTCTCCCTCCTGCTTCAGAGCATTTAGCGCTGCCTCCATCCGGGCCTTTTCGACCTCCATGTCTATTTGGCGTTTGGCATATTCTGCTCTTGCTCGAGCAGCTTCGGCTTCAGCTCGTGCTCGTGCTGCAGCAAGGCTTGCTGCTGAGCTGTTTGACCGGCGTGAAGCTGCTGAGCTGTTTGACCGGCGTGAAGCTGCTGATCTGCATTCCGACCTGACTTCCAGCTGTGAAAGCTGCGAGGTGTCCCCGTGGTTGGACATGATTGCTGTCGCTGGAGTGTCTCAGGATCCTGGCAGTGCACTTGATGCGTGGATAATCTTTTTACTCTTCTGCCCTCAGCTGAATGTCTCTATCCAGCTTATGCAGTGAGCTAAACATAAAATGGCTTCAGTAAACACTCAGGAGACCGCGTGCCATTCTTTGGAGCTTTACTGATCCTTATTTTCCTTTTTTTTAAAAACTGTAATAACAGAAACAGAATACAGTGTATTCACTCTCCATACAAATACACAAAGATTACATTAAATATTGTTGACTTATGTAAACAGTCACTACACAATCAAGAGATACAGAGATGGTAAGAGATACAGCTAACACCACATGCTGGTATGCTTCATGTTAGCAGGCTAAACAAAGGGCTAACAGCTAGCTTGTGCTAGTAATGTAACAAACTCGCTAAACACACAAGAAGCTCATTACTTTGCTGAACAAGGTACTAATAAGTGGGAACAATAAACCGTTTTGCCACACTTACAGATTATGCCTTTTCAAGGGCGTCAGATGCAGGAATTTACAGAGACACAGCCAAATGGACCTTCCCTGTCGAGCGCTGGGAGAAAACCACATGGTGCTACCCTGTCAACCCACTAGATGGCAGGCTTTGCCCAGACAAGATCAGGAATAAACATATTTTCTGACATGTTGCAACAGTTAATTACAGAACGAATGATTATGACCCGCCATATAACAAACTTATAAAAAACATGCCTTAGAAATAACAGGAGGGACAGAATAATAGGAAAGAGACAGACAAATCATAAGTGATACTAAGAATGTGGCAAAATAGCAAACACAGAAATAAAAGTAGGGTAACAGTATAAAAAAGACCAAACTTAAAGAGGAAATATTGACAGACGTCAAATCACATATGATAAATGACTTTAAAGACTAAAGTACCAGAACGTTATGATCACACCTTCTACAGGCGATTTACCAAAGAACTCTAGAAACTATCATCGATTTAAAAACTCTACTAAATAGTTTGCAAAAGAGTAAAATGACTCTGATAAACTTTAATGATGTTCACCTCTGACGTCCAATGAGGCTTTCAAGGTGCAAGAGTTACAAGGGTTTTTTTTTTTTTACTGTTATCAGAAACAATCAGGTTTCATTAGGAAATATCAGCAAATCTAATTTATTTATTAAATTGTAAAAAAAACCAAACAAAAAAAACTACATTGGGCCATTAGAGGAGAAATTGTCACAAAAGATATATATTGTTTTTTGGAGAAGCTATTTATTTTTATCTGGGTTTCCAACCATGTCCTCCCTTGCAATAAATAGCAAAGCTACAACTTGGCCTTGTGGTGGAAAGGTGTTGCTAGTGGTTGTGTTGGTTGGTGCTTGAATGATGCATGCACATATTGCAGACAAGGGTAAACGGAGAGAGAGAGAGAGATATTTTTCCACATAAGTGCCTTTAGAGGTGCAGAAGGGGATGTGAAGGCCCTTGGCATTGGCTGGCGGGTCTAACGGACTGGAAACAAGGGTTTATATTCAGCAATTTATAGTCTCAATGCAGGGAAAGGAGTAGAAGAGGGAGGAGAGGAAGGAGTAGTGGTAGAGACCTTGGGAGGTGAAATGAAGGACATCATCCAAGACAAACCCTCATCAACAGATGTCAATGAGAGATGCTGGGCTAACAAAAATAAATAGGCTTGATTCGATCTCAATTTGACATGGCATTTTCAGAAAGCTTTTTACTCTGTTTTGCATTCATCCATCCACTGTGTATATTACTGAGCAGGCCAACTTGTCTGTTTCAGTGACAGCTAACAAGAGAGATCCAAAATATAAGGGCCTATAAATGACAATTCCCTTCAGAATTTTTTGGACAGTTATGTAGTAAAATCAAAACACACATTTCTAGACATTTTGATCTAATTTAAGAAAGTGAAAGCAGAACGACGCGGTATCCCCAGTATGTCTTTTTTTGGCATTGCATTACAAAATATGCAGTCCGAGTAAAGCAAAATGCATAGGCTTATTTGTTTTCCCTCCCAGTTCTCTCTGTCTTTCCCTGCTGTCTCCAGGTTTACTGTTGGCTGAGTCTCCCTATCTCTTATGGATGATTATGTTGGCAGGTAGTTATGAGACCAGGTGATTAATCCCCCAAGGGAGGGAAACAACATTAACCTGCCTCTCTGCATTTGCCACCACATCACCTTAGAAAAAAACACATACCAGTCCAATATATTTTCCAGTAAGGGTTGGGTTTTCCATGAAATCCTTGAAATAATTAAAACATTCAAACTAATGCTCTTGAATTGGGTACCTGTGACAATTAGACTACCAAGACTGAGTGAGTGACTCCCACATAGTCCCCAAACTTTTGTAAGCTGTTAAATTGATTTAATTTTCGAGATAAACATTTTTCATCCTTTAAGCTCAATCACTGCATGACTTGTATAAGAAAATTCCTAAATATGAGAACTGGATTTTATCATCTTTCAGCATAGCAGATTTTTTTTTCATGCAATGTTTAAGCTAAAAGCCACCTTGTGACTATGAATGATTTCTTCTAATATTAAGTGCTGTATTTTCCCCTTAGGGGAATATCTTATCTGCTGCTTGAGCACAGCTAAATAAGGAAAAAGGATTGTTAGGAAACATGGTTCAGATGTCTAAGCTGTAATAGGAGATCAGTGACCTGTAAAAGACTGCAAGGGATAGAAAGGCTTCACTAGAGCAGTCTGCCCAGGAAGATAGAGAATAAACCCTCTACGGTAAGTATGCCTTCGAGCACGTGCAGCACTTAGGTGGCAGATTGGAGTGGCCTTTGCAGTGATATGTTCACTGTTAACACAGCTTTTTTTTGTTCCACTGGCAGGAATGTTAGGGCCAGTATTTTAACAGAAAGAACTTGAACAAAGAAAAAAACTGGAAGAGCAATAAAAAAGTATAAAGAAGGGAAAGTCATATGTCCAATAAATGACCAAAGCCAGTTAAACTACATGTACATCTTACTAACAAGTTGCTCCTGGACCTTAAAACTTTATCACTTGTAAAGGTAAAGCTTTGAAAAATATGTGCTTTTAGCCTTTTTAGATTTGAGTGAAAAACCTACAAGATTTACTTCATCCATCAAACCACCAGATGTGGTGTTTGTATGTCTTGTCGTGTTTGAGGACAATCATCTTGTGTCTTCAGCCAGAATGTCTTACTTTCAGACTTTTACATACTCTAAAAGAAACTCAGAGAACACAAAAGACAATTAGAATTAGGACAATATAACAATAAATGTTTTGCCTAAATATATAGTCACATTCACCTGAAATTTAACTTTGACTGGTCCTGAAGTCATGCTCATCCTTCAGAGTGAAATCTGACTGACTGAATTGGATCCTTGAAGGGTTGTGCTATAAGATATGACATTTCCCATTAACTGACTGTTAAAGGACTCTACTAGAGTCTCAACAGGAACATTTTAGTCCTTACCTTTTGTTTTTTCAAAATTGACTTCAAAGACAGCTCAAGAAAAAAAAAAGCTGTTACTACATATACTTTCACTAAACAAATGGATTTATGAATTATGCACTTCTTCTCCAAAAGCAGCGTTTATTTTGTTACCTAATATATTTTTCATTAATCATTGTCTGTCTTCCTGTACCTGTCTCCCTGTGCCACCCAGCTTTCAGCCTTGGAATCCATCTGTCTTCCTCTCTGTTTGGTGCAGATGGAGCAACATGACAAGGGCACAGGAGCCAATCCATTCCCACCTTGTCATCTGCAGGCATTTCGATCTGCCACAGCACTCTTCCATCTCGATTAGGGGTGTCCTGCAGCCGGGAGACAAGCCTGTGGATATGTATGTGCATGTTTATATAGCTCTGTGTCTGTGTATGTGTGTGCACGCACTGTGGAAATAGGGGCATGTGGTCTGTAACTGAGCCTGTACCACAATATCCGCCTCTCGCTTCTTCTGGTCAGCCACTTGTCAAAGCCACCATCATTGTCATAACGTAGACCTGAAGAACATTTCCACTTTAACCACCAAAATGAAGTTTACTGTTCCCTTGAGATGTCAGCCAACAAAAGTCAATCTCAAATCTGGCATTTCTCATAAGTGATGAAATTGTATGACTCATTTGTATATTTGGTAGGAGTGGGGAGGGTAGTTTGTTTTGTCAACAACTCCATCTAGGGGAAGTTCAAGTTAAGGGGAAGGTTAAAGAATTTAACCACGTTAGAAATGATTAAAGGTCACGGATTTGAAAACCACAGCATAAAACACACGTGTTCGGAGATCTTAGCTGTTTATTTAAGCTTTAGTTTACGGTTTAGCTTTACCATATCCTCGTGGACCATACCCTTATTTACAGAAATGTGCTTTTTTTTTCCATTTCTGCTGTTTATTTTATTTTTGTTTAAATCGCCGTTTGGGAAAGTATGGAGAGGCAGAGTAATACAGGGACCCAGGCACAAACACGCACACACATACAAACGCTGAACTAACCTCCACTTTCTGTTTGTCCTGATTAAATATGTTTGCTCATCTCATCAGGTGGACACAAATCTCAGCAGTCCATCCTGGATAAATTACATAATAGTGTACTGACATATTGATGTCCTTCAGAACTCGCTGACTCCACTACAGTAATTGTTATAAAATGTTGACATGGTTTTTCTGTGATCTTTGCAACATTGCATGAAATTGTACATTAATTGGAGATACTTTTTTTTTATTCATGAAGAGGTGCAGGGTTTATGGTGAAAGAAAAAGGTAAACTGGAGTAAGAAGTATTAATAGAATATAAAACCAGAAACAACACCAGAGATAATAGTTTTCATTGAAAGAAAACACAGCACCAGTAAAGCATAGAGAATGAAAGCACAACTAGGTTATGTGTCCTTCTGGTCTAACTTCATGCAGTGCTTTTAACAGTCTGCCCTTTTCTACACAGAGCAGAGAATGATATAACTGCTTCATGACACTAGGGGGTGAAATGACCCATGTTTGAAGTGCTAACTTAAGCAGAGGGGGAGAGTCCAAAGCTACACTGACATAAAATGTCCAGGCACTCATGAGTGTACTGAAGCTGACTGCTTTCAGCCATTTAACCAAAGTAGGTGCCGATTTAAGGGTGATACAGTTAATTAGATGAAGCAATTGAAGACAGTTCATGTTTTTGTTCAGTTTGTCTTCTTTTTAAAAAAACGAGTAACAGCATCTCTTGGAATTTCAATTTGTAGCTCCTCTACCAGAAACAAAGACAATCTTTAGACATTGTGGCCCAGCACCCTGTACTATGCAGTCACATCATGTTTATCTTTACACACATCTGTACAGTTTTGTTCTGTCATCTATCAAACTTACACAAGCTCTTGTTCATTTTAATGAAGTCAACAGGCAATTACAAGATAAAGCTGTCCTTTTCTATTGTTCTCTGTATCCTCTGTATATGGTTGATCCACTGAGATCAAGTAGCTATACTGAAAATAAAACAAGTGAACACTAAAAAACTGGTAATGCTTGTGTAGCAAAGAGAATTTTAGCACAGTTAGCAATTAAAGTTTAAGCTGCTCAGCTGTGAATTAAAACCCCAAACGACCGAAGGCACAATACCGCACAGTTCCCACAGGGAACATTTAATATCCAGATCACTGATTGCCTCATTTTAGAAGGGAAAGCCACGACCCCAGTATCAATCTCCCCGATTGGCTTAATGACAATGATTTTGACCTCATTATCCTTGCCCCTCTGACCATCTCTCTCTCTCAACTCACTCATTTATCTCACCCTTCTCTTTCCTTCTTTCTGTGCATCTATAACCCATATATCAGAGTGATACAGGTCTTTTATTAAAAGTCGGATATTGCCCTGTCATGTAATTCTCATACGATGTGATGGAGGTACCTTTGTGGCTGCTGGTAATTCAAGTTTACACCATGGACCAATTGCAGTTATGCTTGCAAAGCAAAGTCATGAAGTGACTAAAATGTGCATTTGATGATACAAGTTTACCATTTTAATTCACTGACTTAAATATTGTCTTTGCAATACAAGGTGTTTTAATATTACTGTCCTCCCTGTCAGTGGAGAACTTTTGGGATCTGTTGATAAAACTGGTTTGTTTAAAACCCTTGTATGGTGTTCGGGTCTGTGAGACCCGTTTTCAGTTTTTTTTCAAAAGAAAAATTAAACAATTAATTATTTTTTCAACCTGAAATTCATCGGCTTTGGCTTATTTTCTGTGAAGAACATAAATCCAAACTAATTTTCAATGACCTCATACTGTACCTCCCCCCACGCATTTACATTACATACAAGGTGTTTGGGTCCACTGGACCCAGGTCTAATAAAAGTGTTGAAAGTGCAGGTCCTGTGTTCCCACACTCTGTCTTCCTCCTTTCTGGTGCTGCTGATAGTGTTTTCTTCCCCCCCTGCTCCGCACAAAGTTGCAACATTGTTGAAAATTCAACTATCAACACCGTCTGCTCTGACATTCCCGCACATTTTACCCTCTTTCTTGAGGTATCCAAATTTTATTTTCTCATACCCTGTCCCACCTGCAAATTAGGGGCATAATACTATAAATAAGACTTTGCTAGTGTGGTTCTTTATCACAACTGATCAAGATGGCAAAAGATTATCTGCTGCGAGGGCCATCCAATTGATTTTGGAAGAGAGAAGGGCTTCGGATGATGATGTTGACAAAGAGGTTTCAGAATATTTCACATTTCTGAAAATTCAGAGTCTGACAGTGACTTTGAAGAAGAGGATGAGGTTGAGCACCATTTAGTAACAAAACGAAGACGATTACCCCATCTGCAGCCAGCTCCAGGACCAGAACAAGCCCACCAGACAGCAAGTGAAGAAATATGGATGTCAATAACTGGTGAAATTGAATGGTCTTCTTGCCCAAGAAATGAGCCACCCTGCAGAGCTGTTCCTGTGATAAGCCAGGGCCAACACGGCTGACAGTTACTCATGTGCAGGACATCAATTCTTCATTTGAGCTTTTCATCCCAGATTCCATCCAGAAAATTATTCTGGATTGCAGTAATCTAGAAGGAAGGTGTGTTTTTGGAGAGAGGTGGAAGGAGATGGACCAAATTCATCTAAGAACCCCAAAGGCCTACTTTGGGGTTCTTATCCTTGCAGGAGTTTTCAGGTCCAAAGGGGAATCCACAGAATCCCTGTGGGATGCAGAAACCTTTCCACGCATCAATGTCTCTGGAAAACTTCCACAAAATTTCCAGGATTATCCGTTTTGATAACCGAGACGACAGACCAGCTCGACGGCAGAGAGACAAGCTAGCTGCCATCAGGACAGTGTGGGATAAGTGTGTGCACCACCTCCCCCTGTTTTACAACCCTGGGCCTAATGTCACCATTGATGAGCAGCTGATCCCATTTAGTTGTGAAACATATTGCTTCACGTGTAAATGTGTTGTGTCTTTCCACTCACTCCACTTGATTATAACTGATTTATGTTTTTTATAACATTTTATATAAAAAAAACAAAAACGAGAAGCACATTAATTCATAAATGTGATCCAACAAAGGTAAAGGGAAAAAATTAACCATGTTTGCTGTTCATATGTCTTGTAATTGGGATGAAGTAAACATCTGTTTAGTAATTTAACATAAAATTGTTTGATAGTGTTAATTTGGAAAGCCAAAACTCTAGCGGGTCCACCAGACCCATGAACACTGGCTGAGTAACAAAAATATGAACACCACACAAGGGTTAAGTGCTTCTCACTCACACCAAGGCCAGGAGTTTATTTATTTTTGATTGTCTATTTTGGTTTTCTCTTATGATAATACTTAACTTCACACATATGGGACATATTATTAAGTTAACAAGAAATCGCTATTTCAGTGTATTTCCCTCGAAAGCCCTACCAGTTCCTTGTCATCCTTCCTTCATGCTTTCCTTAGAGACACAACACTGGTCAAGACTGTGACCGAGAGGCTGTTTGGGAGTTTTTGTCTTTCCTTCTCTTCTTCCTGGCTCTGTGGACCTGAGAGTGAAGAATATCAAAGCACTTCTTGTGACATTCCTTCAATTACAGAAATACCCAGAGAGCTCTCATACCGCTATATTGTGAGGGGAGCTCTGCTTGATACAGTGACATTGCAACCTGACACGCTTTTTCATATCGAGAGTATTTCAGATAAAGCTTCAAGGACATATTGCATTTCAATGTTTTCCAAATAAATTCTTTTACACTATCTTTCTTAAACTCCTGTTTATGTTGACGGATTGTATGCTGTCTGGTATTAATACTACACAACCAGTCAATCCTGTTCAGCTCCTTTTCTTTTGAATCTTCTCTGTTCTGCAACCTTTTTTACAGGAGCACATTTACATATTTTTTAACAACTGTTATCTTCCTTTGTAGGCCAATATTTTTGTATCACTTTTTAAAGTAGCCAATTTCATTGCCTTTTTAAAATAAAATAAAGATAAAAATAAAAATAAAAATAAAGAAGTATGCACAGATATCGTACATTCTAAAAGTTTTGGAGTCGTTATTCAAAAAAAGCTATATATTACACACTTCTTTTCTTAAAAGTAATGCAGTACGTTACTTAATTACTCTTAGGAGAAAGTAATTCGTTAAACTATTTGCTGCAGAGCTTTCTCACTGTAAAATTATCTGAAATGCATTGTGCCATAATCACCAGTTAATAATATAAACGTTAGACTACAGTCCCTCACACTAATACCAATCCCTATCCTAATGATAATATGATCTTTCTTTTAGTATTTATGTAAGAACACAAAACCAGTAACACAAAGCAAATGTGAAAACCAGCACAAAGAGACTTAAGGGCACTCAGATGCCTTTACCTGTTACCTGTTGAAATTCGGGGTCTGGCGTTCTGTGATAAAGTCAGCAGTCACTCGGCTGTATCCTCACTCTGGGTTCTTGGCTAGCTTTGTGTTAGCATGCTAAATTCTGTTAGCAGTAAAATGTGGTTGTTTCTGTCCTGGACACAGTTTTTTCTACCATAGTGCTTCTGTCCTGAAAAATTAAAAATAATAACTATATCTCCACTTTAGACTGCTACACCATTTTTACACTAACTGTATTCAGTAGATTGTAGCGAAATTCAGCAGGAAAAAAACCCAGATTTGTGTGTCTTTTATGTGTCGTTTTTTTCTTTCTGTTCACTGGCCATGCAGATGACTAAAAAGTAACAACAGAGCTGTAACTTTAATTATATTAGTACTCATTAGGAGCTCAATAAATGTGCTTCTAGTGAAGTTTTCACCAAATTGCTCATAAACTGCTAAAAATTGTATCAAACATAAGTTGTGCAATGGTATTGAAACCCCATAAATCCAAACAATGAGCTGGAAGACACTTGAGTACTTTGTGAAAGCTGAGCAGTAATTTGATGACCAAGAAAGTGACCCATTCAAAGTATCCACTCATTTGCGCCAACGTTAACACCAAATTGATTTAGAATGTTTTAGGAATTCATTCTTACTTTTCGCCATTAAACTGTATAATAACTCTTCATTTTCTGACAGGTGAACACACCTGTAAGGTATGAGATCCCAAAGATGTATTTGCATTATATCTTCATGCAGCTGTTTTATATGGGTTCATATGGCTTATTAATGCAACTTGCACTTACTATCTTAAACAGTGTTTTTACTTTTACTGTTTTTAACTAATTTCTTTTTTACTTTTCTGTTTTTGCTACTGTTATAAATACATACATTCCTCCACTATCACATAGTATGAGGAGGCCATTACCAGGCGACTGTGGCACTTTTTTTTTAACTCTGTTGTTTATTTGTTGTTTATTGTAGATTGTACTATTTTTTTTGCTGCCTATCATGCTTCTGTAACATAAAATTCACTTGTAGGATTAATAAAGGGTTTATCTATCTAGTTAAATACTTGACAACTAGTTTCTTAATATAAAAATTATGTTGGACTTGGACATATTTTTGGGTATATATATATATATATATATATATATATATATATATACTCAAAAAACAAAAAAACTGAGAGAGAGTGAAATGTCAGACTGCAGGCCTCAGTTAGCATTTTAAATGCTTAACTGTACAGTTACAAAAAGGACTTTAAAAGTATTGAAAAAAAACTCAAAACAAGTGTCAAGATAAAGAAAACACAAGATATCTGGAACAAAACCAGCACATAAGCACAAAAACCCTATACTAACCATCAAGCACAGTGGTAGATGCGCGATGATTTGGCTGTGTTTTGCAGCCCCGGGACCTTGCAGCCATTGAATTAACAAACTCATCTTTATACTGAAGGATTATGAACTGAAATTGAGGCCATCTGTCTATAAGCTAAAAGTACAATGATCCCACACCACACACCAAAAAGTCTACATTAGACCGAATCAAAGGCTTTCAGTGATCCAGTCAAAGTGCTAATCCTAACCCAACCCACCTGCAATGCCATGGTAAAAGCTTAAGAGAGCTATGCATAAATGAATGACCACGAGTCTCAGTGAACTGCAGCAGCATTGTAAAAAATGGATGTTGTTATATGCAAGGATAGATGGAACTGTTGTTTGTCTGTCTCTTGTTTTCCTGGTGTAGGGCCTCCACCTATTGGCCCATTCAAACTTGATTGGTACATGCCTATATGCCTACTGATCTGGACACAGGTGTGAACAGATGTAAAAAACTGATAAAGTTATAGAAACAACAGTTACTTTAACGTATTGCTGATCATTGTAGTTTTGCAAAATGTTGAATGGGTCTACGTGGGTTTTCACACATAGCTTTACTTTTTTTGTAAAATAAATAATGACACTGTGTAAAATTTCATTGTTGTTGTTCAACAGAGGGTGTATGTACCTACGTTTAAGACCTGCTAAGGACTGGATCATTTCTAATTATGTGCTGATGCATAAAAACTTATGTTGATTCCATCCATTTCCCGACAGTGATAAGGCATAATTGTGAGTCCAATGATCTTGGCAAACAAGTATTCCTCAGATTTAGTTGGGATTTCTCTTCCAGTGTTTTGGTTCTAGACTAATTTACACAGAGCTGCCATAATTAAAGGTTGAGATAAGATCTGTTTTGCCCAAAGGTATGGAAAGGATTTAATAATGAGATGTGGTTTGAATGTGTGTGTGAGAACAATAGCAAGCACAAATCTGAATCAACCCTAACAAAATCAGTGATGGAAGAAGATATTTAAGAGCAAATAATCAGGAAAAAAGAACAGGAAACAGATTTATACAGCAACATTTTCTCTGTGGTGCTGATGAAGGTGAGTTCTAATACTCAGAAATCTTGTTTTGTGTTGTCGTCATACAATCTCGCCATTAGGAATAGATGACTCACAGTTGACACACCATAGCAACACAGAGAGTTATTACACACATGGTGATCAAACTTTAACAACAGCATTTTTGTAGTCATCATGTGGTTAATGTTTTTCTTTCTTTCTTTCTTTCTTTCTTTCTTTCTTTCTTTCTTTCTTTCTTTCTTTCTTTCTTTCTTTCTTTCTTTCTTTCTTTCTTTCTTGCTTGCTTGCTTGCTTGCTTGCTTGATGTCTATGGAAAAGCTCAGTCACTCTAGTGAAGTATAGAACTGTGTAAAAGCTTTGAATCATCCCTCATTTCAAAATTTTGCTGTGAAAACGTTGATGTCCAGGCTCTGGGGAGGCCAATCCATGACTGATAGTGTTCCACTGCATTTTTCTATCTGTCTATATTTTTACTGCATTGGGATTTTGTTTGGGATCATTATCATGCTGAAGAATGAAGCTGTTGGTAATCAGCTGCTCTCCAGATGGTCTTGCACGGTGGCTCAAAATTTGATTGTTCTTTTCTGTGCTCATCATTTTAGCAGTTTTGGCAAAATCTCCAACATCTCATCAATGCAGCCGAAACCATGACAGAGTCTCCACTGTGTTTTACAGGTGGTTTTAGACACTAACTGTTGTACCTCTCTCCTGACATCCTCTGTGCATAGTAATAATTAATGCAATTTTTCAAATTTGCATCATCACTCCATCAAACCTCTTCAGACCAGTTCTTGTGTAATTTGGCCTTTCTCCCGGCCTTTCTCCCGGCCTTTCTCCCTGTTTTCCTTCCTTAAGAATAAGTTCTTGACAGCTACCCTTCCACAGAGACCATTTCTGATGGGGCTTCAACTGAAGGACCAGATGTGTCTTTCAGATCCTTTATTGCTCTCTGCTGAAATTGTTTTCTATTTCTTGAGGACATGCCTTTCAGATACTGTTCATCCACTTTAAATAGATTCTTTAGGCCTGCCATTTCTACTTTTGTCTTCCATTTGCCCAGTTTCATCAGTTTTGTAAGAATACACTTCACACCATACCAAGTTATATATCAAGTTTTTGGCTATTGTCTCTTTTGGAATCACTTTGTTGGTGCAAAAATGCTATATTATGATGGTCAAACTGTGTTATCTTTGGTAAAATGGGTTCTTGGCTAAGTTGTGTGTCATGTATATGATTCCTAGGTCAGTGTTAAATGACTTCACAAACAAACAAAAAGTTACTCCCCTGAAAATGGTCAGATATAAGGACTGGGCTAAAAATAAGCAGCCACTGTCCAAAGAAAACCTTTGAAAAACCTTCAGAAAGGCTAGAGAACTATTGCACAAGACCACTTAACCAGACCAATTACAAGCAATATACGTGTTTTGGAAGTAAAATCCGAAGAAATCAAGTAGAGCTTATTAGTCTAGTTTTGGTACTTGCTCTTCCTCTTTTACGTATTTGTTTTTGTATCACAAAAGTAGGAAACATTATGGAAGAGGTCTGTTTTTAATATCCAAGTACTCTGTCCTAATAAACAAAAAAGAAAAAAAAGAGTACTGTAGTACACAGTGCTGTATTATAAGTCCTCTGCCTTTTTTAGTATTTTAGTCTCTTTTGTCCTTTGGCAACATTTTAAAGCTGTCTCAGATGAAGTAAATAAACAAAACAAAACAGGAATATATGGTGAGTCAGTATATCTCATTATTTCTGTTCCTTCTCGCTCATATATAGTTTCCCCATCATTGCTTGACTACCAATCTGAATTCTGAAAAACAGTTGCCACAGTTCTTGAAAAAAGACAGTAATTATGCAACCAGCATCCAAAGTTTCATCTCAAAAAGAGTGAACTCTTGTCCCCACTGAAGTCTTCTCTCATCCTCAAAACTTCTCTCCCCTCTCTTTCTCTGACAGCGCAGATCAAACAGCTTTGCACAGCGTGTTATGCTGCATAGCACAAAGTGACTGTGTCCCTTCTTGTGTTGAAAAGGCTCCTAGGTTTCAGGGAGCTTGTCAGTAGAAATCTGTCAAAAGTACTCAGCTGGGTTTGTTGGACTAATACCCAAAGACCATGAGGGCTTACCCCAGGAATCTGGACACTTCACAAAGAAATTAACTTAGCAAATCAAAAGCTCAACGCCCTAGCTGACACCCTAACCACAGTCCCCTTTGTTTGGTTTTAGCAGTGTACACAATACACTTCTGTTTGCTCTGCTCTATTTTCCTGCCCAGGAGTAAGCCTGAGGGTAGGGTTTGTGTGTTCTCTGTACTCACCATCCTGTCTCTCCCTCTTCACTTGTTTCTGTATGTAAGCAAATAAGCCTCCAGTCTGCGTTCCTATTGGCTTTACCCAGGTCTTTCTCTAAAGAAGGGGAGGTCCTTGAAGCCAACTCAACCACACTTCCTCAAAACTTTCCTGTGAGGGTTTGCGAGTGTAACTGTCTTGATAGTGGCATAACTGTTGCAGTGTCGTTCTGATGACCATCCGGTAAATGTAAGGAGATCTAAAGGTGATCTGATATCATCAAAGACTGTTTGTCTTGGACTACATTCCTGGTGTGAAGGGTAATCCTACCAGGCAGCCTATGATGGAAAACTAACAACATTAAGGTAAAATACATATTTCAGATCAAACGATTGTTATAGCCTCAGAACTTTGTTTCTAGAAACATACTATGATTTGTATTTGAAGGGCAAGAAAACGAGACTAAGAGAAAAAGAAGCTGAATGTCCGTGTATGTTCAGTGTTTTTATTTATTAATAGCAAGCACAACTCCAGCTAAAGAAAGAGAAAAAGTTGGACCAACTACTTTATCTGTTACATTGTAAATGAATTCTTTCAAGACCAGCTTACAACATACAATTGTCTGACCTAGGAAAAATAGGCTACAACAATTGAGAACTCCTCCTTCTCTACCTGCATTGAAATAGGAGAATGTCATCAGAAACACAGGAAAGGGAGGAGATGGATGGGTGGAAGGAAAATATTTGCTTCTTTCACAGACCAAAAATGTTTTCACAGAGTGAGACTGAACTCCTTGAATTAAGCTCTATTCTGTTCCAGGTTTTTAGGCTAAACACAGGAGAATGTGCTCTCAAATCCTTTGAGCAATTTTTTTAATCGGCTCTTCCATGCGGAGCAGGTGGGGAGAGCAAGAAAGAAAAAGAGAGAGGGAAAGAGTTCACCTCAAACTATACTTGTACATTCTTTGAACTCCTGTGAAGTTTATATAAGTTACAATGCACACTCACACACACATAGGATCTTTCCTGTTTGAAATCTATCCAGAAGTGGGATACTCTGTGATTTGAAACGCTCCATTCCCCCCCCCACACAATCATGTGCTTGCAAAAGATTATTTTACTGCCTCTAAAACTCAAATCCCTGTGTTGGCTAAAGCATTTTAAAAATGTTGGTATGACCATTTTAATGACAGAAATATGCAGTTGAGTGCACTTCATTGGTCAAAAGCATGTAGAAAATCTAAGTCAGTATCTCATGACTTCAATCAATATGCAGGAAACCAAAAAAACATCAAATTAAATGCTTTCTTTAACAATGTTTCTTGAGATATTGTTTTAATAAACTTCCAACTAAATAATCAGATGTTTATCCAAGTGACGTTATCTGTTCTCTGAATTATTTAGAATGCGACAACCTGGCGACAACCTTCTCCGTCTTCTGTTTTTGTTGTGTGTAGAGTTAAACACAAACAAGTCAGTTCCCATGGGAAAATGAGCTCAAGTCTGTTTGACTGATTCCACAGATAAACTTTTTCCCTGTTTTTCTTTCTTGTTTTTTATATATACAGTTAAAAATGCTCTGTACTAAGCAGAATCCCAATATGACTCATCATTTATACTCATCAGAACAAATAAAGTCATTACATACATACAGAGTCAACTGCAAGATTACAAGCTTTACCTACAAGTATTCTAAGGGAGGGATTTAGGTGGTTAGTGACAGCCTTTGTATGAAAACTTAAGGCCTTACATAATATATATATATATATATATATATATATATATATATATATATATATATATATATATATATATATATATATATAATGCATCGATTAAACCACCACTACGTCTAGTTGGTTGGTCAGCAGCTGTTTGTCTGGAACTTCAAGTCCCACAGGATCTTAGCCCTGTTGTTCTCAACCACCTTTGGTGCTGTGTCCCATTGGGAGTTGGGGACTTCTAGTCTATATGTAGCACAGATGTTGCTAAACACTGTCTCAACCACTTGATTGTCCTTGTCAGTGTACACTGTCCCAACTTGCGTCTTACATCCTGTTGCATAGTCTTCAACTCGGGTTCTGTCAGCTGTGGCAGACTCCTGCCTCTATAGATCTGGTGCTTAGGGCTTGTTCTTGTGCTGCCATGATTAGAGTGTCTTGGTTGTCCTTTAGGCTGGCCTTTTCTAGCCACTAGTAGGATTTCTTGATGTCAGCCACTTTCTCTGTTGATGTATGCAGGGGCTTGGTTGTTCATGATAGTTCCTCCTCCTGTTCCTCGTTGCCATATCCATCCTCTGAGTAGCTCATCTTGTGGACCATCTTCCTGAATTAACTGTGGATGCTTTGTGTTTCCTCTTGAATTGTGGCTCTGAACCTCACTAATTCTTACCTTCTCTCTTCCCATTGCACTTAGAACTTCAGGCATTGGGTGCAGAACTCCATGCATTTTGAGAAGCCTCACACTTTTCCAATCTGAATGACGCCCCAATGCCCTTGCAGTAGATCCTGCGAGCTAATTGGCTAGTTCACTCCCGGCATACAGCTTGATGTCATCATATGGGAGGTGAGTGAGGGTCAATCCACCCCTGAATCTATGTCCATATTCACTTTTAGTGATGAGCTAAGTTGAGGCTTACACAGAACAAAAGCTGGGATAGCGCAGCCATCTTACAGCAACCTTATTTGTGCTGCCACGTATTCATGAAGTGGTCTTAGTGTCTTCAGACAGTAGGCTTGGATCATATAAGGGCCTAGTGCTGTCTAGCTCTTCACTGCGGATACTCATTGAATGTTCAGAGCACCAGTTATGGATTTTTTTATAGTACAACTAAGAAAGAAAATATTTTTTAAAAATAAAAAATATTATTGTATTTCATATTTTAAAATCATCTAGTATTGACAGAAGTAAAAAGAGCTCATTGCCCATGACCCTATTGTCTCAGCTGTTTTCCTTTAGAATAATTGATACTCAAACCTCTTGATTTAGTGTCATTCTTAAAATTTAGAAACAATCCAGACATGAACTCTAAAAAATATCCATATTAGAACTACAAAATGTTATTTCGTGCTTTTGGTGAAAAAAAGGGCATAGTCATAGACACTTTTTTTAAACTGATTGACACATTCTAGCTTTACTGTCAGTATTTCATACTTTTGTACTGTATATTTTGTTATTATTTACTACAGTGTGTCAAAATGAATAATTTTTCTTTTATTTATTCTGTTCAGGATTTTCTCATCAGCACTGGCAAGATCTTTACATACTGTAATAACTTATAACTGTGAGAGGAGTGCTTTTTCATAATGAGAGACAGATTGGTGGAGTTGCAGCAGAAGGCTCAAGAGTTATCTGTGGTTGCAACTGAGAATACCAATCCTTTCTCAGTGGAGGATGATGATGACGACTCTGTGGCGTTTGGGGTCATAAAGCCACAAGCTGTGGTGTTTGAGGAGGAGCCAGTCATTCAGGACTTTCTGTCAGAGGTTGAGCATATACAAGATGACATTGCAGTGCTGGAAACAGAGGTAAAAATGACTAAACTAGACTTGCATTTAGCATTTGTTTATTTATTTATTACACGATATTTGCAGGATAATACTTACTATGTTATTAACGTGTGTTTCCAAATCTTACCTACAAACAGGTCCTTAAGTTCACTCAACAGCAAAAGACCATGGTGGCAACCATGCGTCGTTTTAGTGTGATGAAAAAAGAGAGCAGCATAACACGAGACATAAAGCTCAGGGCCGAAAGCCTCCACCGTCGTTTAGACAACCTTTCGAAACAGGTCCAGAAAACTATGGAGCAGCAGGGACCTACTGCTGCTTTAACGAGAATACAAAGCTCCCAACATGCAGCACTACTCCGCCGCTTCCAGCAGGTCTGGAGTATATTCTTACTATTTTTTTTTTCTTTTTGATATTTAACTCTTTCTTTCTTTTTTTCTTTCTTTGGTAGATTAGTTTGAAAAGAGTTAAAGTTTCACACACACACACAAACACACACACACATACACACACACACACATATATATATATATAAAAAAAAACACCCAGCACGCCCCTGGGGGCGGTTTATCCTTCAAGCTCGGGTCCTCTACCAGAGGCCTGGGAGCTTGAGGGTCCTGCGCAGTATCTTAGCTGTTCCCAGGACTGCGCTCTTCTGGACAGAGATCTCCGATGTTGTTCCCGGGATCTGCTGGAGCCACTCGCCTATCTTGGGAGTCACCGCACCTAGTGCTCCGATTACCACGGGGACCACCGTTACCTTCACCCTCCACATCCTCTCGAGCTCTTCTCTGAGCCCTTGGTATTTCTCCAGCTTCTCGTGTTCCTTCTTCCTGATATTGCTGTCATTCGGAACCGCTACATCGATCACTACGGCCGTCTTCTTCTGTTTGTCTACCACCACTATGTCCGGTTGGTTAGCCACCACCATTTTGTTCGTCTGTATCTGGAAGTCCCACAGGATCTTAGCTCGGTCATTCTCCACCACCCTTGGGGGCATCTCCCATTTTGACCTCGGGACTTCCAGATTATACTCGGCACAGATGTTCCTGTACACTATGCCGGCCACTTGGTTATGGCGTTCCATGTATGCCTTGCCTGCTAGCATCTTGCACCCCGGCGGAAGGGGCTACATGAATAGGATGCGGGACCTATGGATTCTTCGATATATATATATATATATATATATATATATATATATATAAATATATGAATACATACATACATACATACATAAATAAATATATACATTTATCTGTATTTGATAACGTGAAAAGAAATGCAGTAAATGAACTGTGAACACTGTGAAAACTGTCACTGCACCGAAGACCATGTTTATGTTTTCTACTGATGATAAAAAACATGGGACTAAAACGTCTCTCATTCTTCATACACTGTCTTCCTCTTATTTCTTTTGGCTGTAATTATTTTCAGGTAATGCGAGAGTATAATGAAGGCCTGCTGACCAAGCAAGAGCGCTGTAAGCACTTCATTATCCGGCAGCTGGAGGTATCAGGAAAACCTGTAACAGAGGAGGAGGTGGATGAGATGGTGGCCACCGGAAATTGGGAGGTGTTCAACGAGAACCTGCTGAATGATGTCAGAATCACGCGGACACAATTATCTGAGATCGAACAGCGACACAAGGTAAGGGAAGCACAAGTAACTCACTGGACCAACACAAAGGTAACAATAGATTCTTGAAGGCACCTAAAACAACCAGCCATTCATGGCAAATAAACTAATTCAGTGTTCTTTATTTGATAGAAATTTGCTCCTTGCTAAAGTTAGATATCCAGTCTGTTCATGCTGTGAATGTGAGAATCTTTAATAACAAAAATTAACAAGAGCGGTTTGAGAATGCATATGAGATAATATATCAATATTCAGCAATGCTAAACAATCCTTTAAAAGGCTCTTGGAAATAGATCTGGATCAACTGTGGAAGCTAATAACATTGAATCTGGCCCAAACCCAACCTCTGGTAAAATTTTCATGCAAATTCATTCGCTTTTTGATTAGCCCTGCTAACAAACAGTCAAACCTAAACAAACACATATCCTCTTTAAGGGAGGTAATAAAAAAGTGCCATTTTTAGCATGTTTTACAAATACACTACATCAGCTGACACAAATGGGTAAAGGAGCAGAAAAGGTTTGTACTGGTTGTTATTCTAGACATTTATCAGAGATTCGTGTAGACCTGGGACACCAGGTGAATAAAATTGACTCCTTGAGAATAGAAAGAAGTAGTGCTCTCTGTCCTAACAAACACCTTTACAGCCAGTGTTGAATACAGAGAGATGTGTTAGTGAAACAGGACATTAATCACTAAGTATATAAAAGTCATGAGAATGTTGAGCATTTTCCCATGCTCAGGTCATGGTCTTCCTCAGCCTGCTCCTTCATTGCGTCTTAAATCTTCTGGTCCTTTCTCCCATCATCTGACTAATGTCTCTCTTACCTGCAGTATTAATCCCACTATCCTTCTCCACCAACAGGAGTTGTTGAGCCTGGAGAACAATATGAAGGAGCTTCGGGACCTCTTCATGGACATTTTCATGCTGGTGGAGGAACAGGGGGTCTTTATTGAACACATTCAGACCAATGTAGAGATGACGCAGGATTACGTGGTTGCATCTAATGAGAAGTTTAAGGCAGCTGCCAGGTATAAGAAGAGGAACCCAATTCGACAGCTTTGCTGTTGCTGCTGCCCTCCATGGCGATGCTGCTTGTAATACATAGAATAATTAGAATCATAGCTTATTGGAAAACTGATTTTACTTCATTTTACCTGTTGGAAGTAAGTAACACTGGCTTTCAGTACCGCTAAAGTGACAGGAAAGGTACTGAACTTTTGGCTGTTGAACAGAGCAACAGTGAAGACAGATTCAACAGAGCATAGAAACCAATTAGGGGGAATGGGCCAGAATTGGTATGGGAGGCACCTATTTCATTCAAGAAGGTGTGAAGTGGCTGCTATTAGAAGAGACAGTTCTGTGAGTGCTACTCACCAACACTGTTGCATACTGGAGACCTTCACTGTCATCTGACAGAGGTCGCAAACAAGGGGAGGCCACTGACTTTGCTACATCAGCAAGACTGATATCTCACCGTTTTTCTTTTTTTTTTTCCTTTTGTCCTGCTACACAAACTCTTGATAATGACTTGTGGCTTGTTTTTAATACATTATCTGCACTTTAAAATGTCTTTTCTTTTGAGCACAAACATAAATTTACTTTAAGAGTGGCATTGAGCCATTAGATATTCATTCCAGTCTTGGTCCACATGCTGATGGAAAAAAGTTGTTTTACAATTAGTCATTAGTCTCATTTGCATTTCAAAGTAAGATCATTTTCAGTGAAAGAAAAAAGTAATTAATTTATGCACTTTCACATAGACGTATTCAAATAAAACTTTGAATAATGAGGCTTGATCAAAATATTTCTGCCATAATCACAAAACTGCAGGAAATCATCGAAGCCATTTGTGTAAAAATAAGAGCGAAAATTACATTTGAGGAAATTCATTAAATTCTTTATGTTTTGCATTTTGAGTGTTATCAATTCTTTTGGAACCGTTTCATTGTTCAGATGAATATTTTGCACCAATATGCATCATTATTAACCAGACTAATACACTACACAAAAGGGAACTGGTTTCAGAAAAGGAACCAAAGTATTACTGGGAATATGTTGACTGAAAAATAGAACCAGCAGACTCACACATGATGATAAGTAATGATCTTCTCTCCCCCATTTACTTAAGTTAACTGTATAATATTAACTAACAATCCCTGCTCATGACAAAGCCAAAAATAAGTGCTGCATTAATTCATTAATTAACTGCTGACCTTCCTCACTGGAACAGCTGAAACTCCTCTTTTTGTCTACAGTGCCAGTGATGTTCCTCAGTGAGTCATTGACCCGTGTTCTTGGGAATCCGGGACAACATACAGGTGAACTAGGTGTGTCAGAGCTAGCCTGGATAATCTGGTTTGTCTACTATCCCAGGATAGTTTCCACATAACAATCCCGCATTACTATAGGAATACTGTGTGTACACATAGCAGTTCACTTCAAACGCATGGTAAGATGACATGCCTTGGTCAAATAGTCTTCTGCTTAACTATATATTTAATTATATATATAGTTATATAGTGTTTATGTAGTGTTTAACAATAATATACATATAGTTAAACACTACAAGTATATTATAATTTTAACTCTAGCTGTAAATTAAGAATAAAATTTGATCAAGAAAATGTTAAAAAGTTACAATAATGACCTTTAAAATTTGTTTAGTAAATTACACATCTTTTTTTACAACATTCAAATGTAAAAAGATGTGTAATTTACAATTTACTTGTATTATACTGTTCCCTTAGATTTAGAAGGAGAACAGGGTGCGACATGTTTGATAGCTTCTTCTATCTGACTGAAAAAGTATTTTCCTTAATCTAATCTCGCGTGTTGTACATCAGCCTTTCCAATATTAAAAAGACATCTTGAAACCAAGACATTAATGCATGAAATACTTAAATTTAATCGTGTATATCAAATAACAATACACGACAGTGCATAGTTTACCCTTTTACACTGACATAGTGAGAAAAAATGAGACACTGCTGCAAATTGCAGGGTTACTGAACAGCAACAATGCCATCCAGTGTTCACTAAGATAATTACCAGTTTTTTAAAAAGTTATTACTTAATATGACATGACTGTGTAGTTATGAAAGTGCTGGAACAGCAAATAAACAGCAGACAGTTTTCTCCTAAAAGTGCAGAGATTTATTTTATAAATATTGGTGTGGGACTAGTAACACAAATATTACTCAGATTAGATGAACACTGCAAGGCAGTATCAAGATTCAGCTCAAACCATGATAAATACAAACAGTTGTCAGCAAAGCCTAGGAATAAAACACCTTTTTTTCTTGCATTGGTTCTATAACCAAACTGCAGAAGAATTGTGTTTTTGTGGTCTAAGTAAAAACTGTTCAATTAAAATGCAGATGTAAAATATCTGTGAGATATTTGCCATGACAAATGGAATAACCCCCTTTTGACTCTAAGTTAAATGAATGTATTCACACAGCATCAGTGATTGTGACACTTAAACTTTACTATTGTGAAACTTGTACAGTATCTTATACTACTCTATTACTCTAGTAGCCCATGACAACAGCAGACTGCTTGAGAGCAGTTATCAGTTCATAAATCTATGGACATCTATTCAGACTCACCAGGTTTTACCCAAAAGTCTGTTGTTTTTTCTTCCTCCTAGCAACAACTTGCTTCAAATTCAAAAGGTTTCACTCTGTGGGAGCGGCTCTATTCAGCAAATATGTTCAGATGTTGAGAAGTTCCACTGTGGATTTATCTTGTTTACCCCCAACACTCAAGCCCTTATCCAATATTTCATCTGAAACCCTCTAGCCTGGAGCCAATGTAAAGTTTGTTCCTTTTAGCCAAATCAGATTTTCTTAGACAGTCGGTTTGCTTGGACCTGCTCCACCAGGCCTGCTCATACAGCTGTTATGAGAAGTCTGGACCTAAAAGCAAAATGTCCTTACTACCCACTTGTCCAAAGAAGGACACGTTTTTCACTAGTACAGTCTAACATATGAAGCAGCATTTTTGGGGTCCTAACCTCTTAAAGGTTTTTTTTTTTTAGTTATTTTCAAATACCAGAAAATGCTGATGAAGGATAGGTCATACTTATGGTTTCTCATTTAACCTCCTAGGACCTGGCGTCCACATATGTGGACATCACATTTTTGTTTATTTAGACCCAAATACTCAATTTTGCTCTACAAGGGCCAGATATCCACTTATGAGGACATTATACTACCACTGTTCTATCAAAATTTTAAACGAATATCCTCATTTGTGGCTCTCATTTTTCTTAGAAACAAAAATTGGGTAAAAAAAAATCTGGTAATTTTTTGTTTTTACATTCATCGGGCCTCAATATGCCCAAATATCAAAGAGAAATTAAAAATGCATGCTGCGGAAGAGTTCGGGTCTTAGGAGGTTAATGCTCATGCAGTTCTCAGTGTGGTACATTTGCATGCTACCTATTCATGCTACCTATTTGTCTTTGATGTAAATATATAAAAATTGTGTATGTTTCTGTTCTGTGTCTTATGTACTGTTTGTTTGTATATGTGTCTTTCTTGCTGCTGTTACACCCAAATTTCCCCTTGTGGGACAAGGATTCTTCTTCTTCTTCTTCTGCTTCTTCTTCTTCTTCTTCTTCTTCTTCTTCTTCTTCTTCAATTTAGTACCACATATTCATTGTGAATAACTTTACTCAATTGCCCAACGGCCCATCAGTCACGTCTGATTTAACAATAATGTGAATGGTGTTCATGGGAATTTACAATGCAGATGACTGCTGACAGGGTTGCAGTGACGTCTGTTTGTGGTTATGTACTGTACATATTTCTTCTGTCTGCCCTGTCAGTCACAACATTGATCCCAAAGACTTTCTCCAAATGTCTGTAGAACATCAAAGCAGCCCTCCGGTGAGTAACACCAGCTGTGGTTATAGAGAGCTGACATTACTTTACTGCCTGGTTTTATCACACCCATCAAAATCTGAGCACGGAGATATCAGTGCCCTCAGAAACACATAAATCACAAAGAAACTGCAGTGTCAGAGTGGCACCTCCTTTGGAAATGAGTATGGTTAATAATTTCATAGCAGTGCTGTTTGGTTTCTCTGATCAGAAGGCAATGTCCAGTTTCTGATAAATTTGCACTATTTCTTGACCATATTTTATACCTTTTATGTGTGATGAAAATGAAGTCAGCATTATTGTTGGTTTGAAACAGGGCTGCTTTTAGCCAGTTATCACGATGTACTTGGAAAAATAATAGGTGAGCAACTCGGAAGGTATGTGTTACCTTAGCCCAGAGAAAAGAGCCCATTTCTCAAGGTACAACTTTGCACAATGCCCCAAAAATGCACTAGTTAAACACTAATTCTCTCCATGCATTTCATTGTGTGATTTTTCGTAAGCAGTGTGTGAGCAGTCTGAGGCATCAGATTTAATTCTGTGCGGCAGATGAGTTCGGCTTCAGGGATCTTATGTTACTTGACCGTAATGGGAAGTAGTGAGCAGTGAGCAACTTTGGAAACAGAGTGTATGGTTCATACCCAATCAGTTAAATGGTAATGGTGTTTCCTTTCCTGTTTTCTCTCTCCTTTTTAAACTTTTGATTGGGTGGGAAAGACACACAATGAGCCCCTGTCCATAGCTCTGTCCAAAGCTGTTGCCAGCCTAGGTTTGAAACAGGAAATGAACAATGCTTTGTTTGGCCACTGAGGTGCTCCAGTCTTCTTTAGTCTAATATAGTCTTTATACATGGTTTGCCTCAATCATATTTATAACAAGAGTTGAGGGAAATGTCATAGTGTTCTCACAGAGATATTTTTAGGGTAGGTCAGTCTTCATTAAAAAAATGAAACTGAAATTGTTTGAAAGAACATAATCTTAATATATAATTAAATTTTAAGGATGGGCTCCTGGTTTTCAGGTGACATTTCAGTTTTAGTTCTGGCCATCAACTTTTGATACACATCAAATATGATATAAAAAAAAAAAAACCCTGAAAATATCCTAACTGAACCAAAGGAAAATAAAATCATTGGTGCTTTAAAGATTACAACCATTTGTAATAAGTATCAGACAGAGTAGTTATGATCAGTGTTGGTCAAGTAATTGGAAAAAGTAATCAGTAACTAATTACTGATTACTTCCCCATAAAAGTAATCCCATTACTTTACTGATTACTTATTTTCAAAAGTAATTAATTACTTAGTTACTTAGTTACTTTTTAAAAACACGATTTACAACCTGAAGAGGTGATAAAGCGATAGATCTTTCAGCCCAATTCTACTTTTTCTGCATAATCCATCATACAAAATGTAATCAAATGGAAAAGTCTCTTTTTTTAACTTGTTTTATCAGTTTTAATATTTTAACTTTATGCATCAAGCAAAAATTTCATTATATGCAACATTCTCTGACTTGAATAAATTAGTTTAACATTTAAACCTATTTTCTACACATTCCAGCGCATAAAATAAAATATTTTTTGTGTTTACACTCAGTCTTTCAAATATATGCAAGTAAAACACTATTTTCACCTGTAAAGCAGGACTGCAGTAGGCGGAGGTTTACCCTGGTGCAGGTGTGCCGCGGTCAGTTGAAGAATCCGCGAGTTTCTCTGTGAATTTCCCATTACGTCGTTGCGCACTTGGTGCTTGCTTGGAAGTTTAGGGGTTTTTTTCGCTGTAAAAAGAAGTTTTCTTCACACGCACGATGGACGCTAATGTTTTTGTCACTTTTTATGGAATCAAACTCAAAGTAAGGTCAGTACTTCCACGCTTTAAACGCTGCACGCTCATACTCTCTCCCACAATCGATATGTGATCCATTGTTGATCTGCACACAGCTGTTGTCACTAACGGCGCACTCGCTTACGTCACTGTCACTGTCTCGCAAATAATCACAGTTTTAGTAACGCAGTAATGCAGCTTTCCTACGGGAAAGTAACGGTAATCTAATTACCGTTTTTGCAATAGTAATCCCTTACTTTACTCGTTACTTGAAAAAAGTAATCAGATTACAGTAACGCGTTACAAGTAACGCGTTACTGCCCATCTCTGGTTATGATAGTAGTGAGGTACAAAGTTATAAAATCCAAGCAATGGTTTTGTTAATACAGATAGTAGTTAGATAATATAAGAACAGTACTTTACAGGATTGAGATCAGTTATTTTTCAACAAGATCTAGAGAGAATGTATACACAGCAAAATCTCCAGTGTTAATTTAACACTGGAGATTTTGCTGTGTAACAATGTATAGAAGATCAAACCTTCTGTCCATGATAATGATAAAACGTTTTTTTTTTGTTTAAGTAAAATCAAAGGGCTGTTCTTTCTAGATGCATTTTGTTTATGTTAGATATTTTACATTGACCTTATATTGACTGACATAATATCTATTCCTTCAGAGTCAGTGGCTGCATGAATAGGTATTCAGACACTTTCCTTTCATACTGTGCTATCATTCCTAAAGAGTATAAGCAAGTCCATAATATAATGGATAACGTGAGCCATCTGCTCATGCAATGTCATAATTTGTCATTGCACATTAAAGACTTTTGAGTAGAAAAAACATTATTTCTTAAATCTATTGCTCTGGTAAATATTAGATATAATTGAGAGTGAGAATGTTGGAAGGCCAATAAGACATTAGCCTCTATGTACTTTGTAACTTCGCATAATTTTTGTCACTTTTACACCTCTCAAAAGTTGTTTGTGCTCTTCTTTGTGCGTACTTATTCTAATCTCTTATAATAATTTCTTAAGATGCAAAGGTAAGCTATGGTAGCCCGAGATTTATAAGCCAGCTAATGTCAAAAGTTTACTCTTATATATATTACCAAACATAAGATAAATGTCCCAACTTAAATCTTTTCTCACAGTGATATATGAGCTTCAGTAATAAGAGCTTTGAGAAGGTCAGAACTTGATTTCCTTCTGTGAGCCATCTGTGACGATCCTATGCAGATACAACAAATGGTGATGCTCACATCTGTGTGTATCTGCTGCAGTGGCTTAAAAGATATTTTCATCTTCTTGACAGGTGTGTGGATCGCCACATGTGAAACTTGTGTAAAACAAAGGGAAGCAAGTATAGTACGTGTCACATGGTATCGCTTTTATGGCCACTGTTCTTTGCAGTGATGGGAGAAAGTAAACTGTAACTGTAAATCCACACTGGGATCCTGGCATTGTATCAGCTCCCCAATAAGAGTAATAATGTTTGAAATGGTCGTTGTATGAATGTTTATGCTTGGTTTGATCTTTGTGTATTTTCTGCTCCTCCAGAGATACTCAGCACGCTACACTCAGATTCCTTTGGCTTGGGTTCAATCAAGATTTTTCCTCCAGAATTTTCCTATTCCTCTTGACATATGGCGTTATGATATTGACAGATGTGTGTGATATGGGAAGACGCGAGAAAGCTTTCAGCAGGGGTGACGCATGTTCCAAGCCACAGCTGCAAGTTTGAAAAGAACCTGATGTCACACCGTCATTCAATTCAAGTGAATATAGTAAACTGTCAATCTGCGATGCACTTTTAATGAAAAAATTTAAACCTACACAGTCATCATTTATGAGCGGATCTAGCAAGATTCAGGCAATAAAAGTATTACTAAAACAGCTGTTATTACATTTTTTTAATAATTATAACATTAAAAAAAAAACAGAATTTAAATTCACATAACTTCATTTTTGAGATACAAATACATAAAAAGTAAGATATTCAAATTCCTTCTGTATTTAAACATGCAATCAACACATAGCACAAGAACTGTGTAAACAGCATTTACAAACCTACACATATCTGTGGACAATAACACAAAAATCACAACATGACAAACTTATCCAAAAACATGTAAAACGTTTAAATGGTCCTAAGCTATTTTTTTCACAACTCTGTACAACTCTTAAATACATTTAATACAATACAAGCATGTGGTTGCTTCTATGTAGCTATTGAAACTTTGACACGTCTTAATTTTTCAGGTCTTTAGTTGTATACCTTAGTATCATATATAATAATTCAAAGGCCTTCACAGGCTTAAAACAGACTAAGTCATAAAAACCATATGCCTTTTAGTCATATCTGCTGTCTTAAACTTAAACAAACAACAGAACAGACTTGTATACAGCTATCCACCTTGGTATTAAATGTTTACATTTAGCAAATATGATAAATTTCCCAGTTCAGACTCTAATGGGTATGTAGTACTTATGGCTTATTTTTAATTGCTTGTCACTTGATGACTTGGGTCAGAAGTTTGTATTCCAGTCTTATGTTCAGTGGAAACATTCTGGATAACAGTTGACTAGTGACTGAATTATTGAATGAGCTTTCTTGTAAGGCCCTTCATGAAATGGGAATTGACCAGCAGAGGGAGCCGAGATCCAAGAATTACCATACTTCAAATGCTTTGGTGTCTGTGACTTCCCAACAAGTAATAAAACAATTCTCTTTTGGTGCGCACTGCAGTCGTGAAAAATTATCTGTTACTGGTCTTAAACAAGATAAAACCTGCATTTAGATAAAACCTTTATAGCATCGCTTTTTATTCTGTGCTGTTGAATATTGATTCATGGCCTCAACAATGAAAGGTGAACAGAGGCAGGGGCAGTCAGGCCACAGCTGACACATACATGAGGATGGAGGAGAGGTGAAAATGAACTGAGACGTGGGTGAATAAAACATGTCTCTAAGGACTTTGCCTTGTTTCACTCCTCTGTGGGCTCCAAGAGAACTGCGAGCCTCCCTGATGGTAAATCCTCTCTGTAATAGGAGGGCAAATACATTTAGTCCCCTGGGCAAACACACACACACACAGTGTTAGACATGTACGTGCAACGTATTCACAGGCCGAGACACATCACTCGCAATATGTTGTATAGCTGTCTTTTTAGTGCTGTTAGCCTTCATTTTTTGAAAGTAGCGTTATCTTTTGCAGCACTGCCTCTTATTAGTCAAAATGATTGCGAGTGAAAATGTGCTATCGGTTCAGGGGCTAAATACACAGGACATTTGTCTGACCTTGTAAAAAAAAAATGCAGACAAGCTATTAAGACCTATTAACATGATGCTGTCGTGGTCCACTCCATTCTATGTAATAAGTAATACGATCTTGACTCCATGCTTTATTCTACCTTGTCATCAAACTCTGCAGAAAGTGATTAGATTTCTCCCTGAGCTTCATAATGTTATTTACTCTATTGGATAACAGTGTGGGGGAAATAGTTGTGTGGTCTACTGCAGAAGCAGTAAGTGCATTCAGCACAATTTCTGCTATCATAATCAAAAGTGGAAAGTTGAGTCTAATCTCAAAGATAGACCGAAGTGCACTGCTGACATTGAGATAAACTGTAAACTGTGACCATGTGTGTATATAAAGACTGCAAACAATGCCAAATATACACGTTTTTAAGAAAAATAACAAATTTCATTGTAACATTTAGATGGTTTAAACTTACAGTAGAATTTTAAGATAAGTTTCAGCTCTACCATCATTAAGTTGATTACTCAAGATAAATGAAAGCTATTTAGACTGTTAAAAAAATCTTTTTGCTCACTTAGATAAAAATGCAAAACACATTTCCTCCAAAAAAGGAAGACTGATAAAGCACAGGAACTAAAGTTTGGGATTTCAGAGATTTCTTCTCTTGAACTGGGAACAGACAATATCTGCTTCTGCAGCATCTGGCATAACTGTTATAGCATAACTGATAAGCATAAGCATATAAATGAACAGTTTACATAGTCTTGAAATAGTCTTGAAAGCAGTGGTTTTGCACTCAGACGAGGCAAAATAAATATAAAATAAGCTGACACTGACTTTTTACCACTAAAATTTGGTTCAGATTTTTCAAACTCTAATTATTAACTAATTATTGATGTCTTCCTGACACTGGGGAATGTGAAGTTTAGTTTAGTTTTTTTTTAAATTAATTAATTTTTAGGCTTGTGATAGTGTGCACGGCAGTGTGAGTAGGAAAGTCTTTTCAATGCTCACCACAAGATAATGAAGTTTAAATATATCTGAAATGTGCACCTTAAATTAAGAGAGATGCATTTGCAACAGCTTAAAATCTCCAAGCAAAAATTGATTGCTACGATTATAATATCTCATTTTTTGGGTATTTCAGTGAAATAAGTACTACAGCTCCAGGAAGAAAGTCGAGCAGCCAACGCTCATAAGGGTTCTCTGGGTTATGGATTACAGTGGTTTCACCTCAGTTCAGAACTCACCTCCGGGACTTCATAAAGCTCCTGACTCTTGGCCAGACTCTCATTAGGCCCACACAGCCCTTTGCCCTCTATCCGACAGCACTGGCAAGCGCTGTAGTAAATGGGAGTGAGTCAAATGTCTACATTTGTGAAGCCAAACCATATACATCACAGCTCAGTGACGAAGACATAAACACACACATTAAGACACAGTCCTATGCGTGAGATGATTTACAGCAGTGAGGACAGCTTCTCTCTGAAACATCAGAATTTGGATGCATAATCTCCTTAAATTCTGCCAATTATTTATTTATCACCGCTTCCTGTTAAGATAAAGATGCTCCAGAGAGCGTAAGACAGTAAGAGTAAAGGACTATGTGCTTTATAGCTATTTTCTAATTACAGCAAATGTTTCTTTTGTAGTACAAGTAGATTATGATAGTTTTTCATGCTATTCTTTATTTTTCAATTAAATCTAACCTCATCAATCCACATGGTTTAAATCTGTGACCACCGTTTAACTAAAAATCTGAACCAAGTCATCAAGTTTTTGTTCAAGCATTTTGTGAATCAGAATCACTTACCACTGCAAAGTAAACACCACAGTACAGTACTGTGATCTGTTACATTGCACAGTACTATTGCATTTTATGCCGAATGAATTTATCTCTATAGACTTTGATATCATATCCCTTTAATTTCCTCAATTTATTTGAATTCATGCCTAAACTATTTCGCCTCCATGCTTGTCAAAACGGACGTTGGTGAAGAAGCAATGTCATTTACTTTCACTTTTCATAAGGCATTCCATTTTTCACTGTCTGTGAACAGCCTCTTGTGTCAGTTTAAATGGAGTGTATTTAGAGGAGTTACTGGGCTTCACCCTGAAAACGACTGCTGACACTTTACAGACATTCACTAAACTCTGTGCTGGGAATGGAAGTGGAAAAAAAAGACTAATAATGAATAAATTTTCCCTCATCCACGTAGCCAAGATATTCTATTTACAACCCATTTCTTTGGGTCTTTATATCCAGTTAATGAGATTTCAAATAAATGTAAAGTGAACTGCATTTAAATTGCTATTCAGTCTGGAAGCATGGCACTGGAAAGGGGAAGGATTCCGCCAGATGACAGAAGAGCTATTACCAGACTGCTGCGTTCGGTGAACAGAGCAGGTCTAGGAAAAGCAATAAATGGTAGGCACTGGTGAGGATTGTTTGAGGGCTTGAGACTTCTAATCTAGTGAACGTGTCGAGAGGGAAAGAAAATAAATAGAGAAGTGAAAAGATGTTGATAATAGAGCAAATGAAGAACGGTTGTTGAGATGTACTAACAACTAACTTGAGTGTTTTAATTAATCTTCCACATAAAATTACATCATCTTATTTTTGTCGTCACACACTAAGGTTAATTATGGAGTTCCACAGGGTTCCGTGTTAGGACCAATTCTGTTTACATTATACATGCTTCCTTTACGCAAGTATCATTAGAAGGTATACAATACATTTTAAGTGCTATGCAGATGACACCCAATTTTATCTATCCATGAAGCCACACCAATTAGTAGCAGGAATGTCTTAAAGGAAGACATGCAGGAATGTCTTAAAGACTCAAATTTCCTGCTTCTAAATTCAGATGAAACTGAGGTTATTGTATTTGGCACTAAAAATGTGGTTTCTAGCCATATGCAAAATATGGATGGGATTATGCTAGCCTCCATTAACACTGTCAGGAATCTTGGAGTCCTTTTTGACCAGGATATGTCACTTAATGGGTATATCAAACAAATATGTAGGACTGCTTTCTTCCATTTGTGAAATATCTCCAAAATTAGAAACATCCTGTTTCACAGTGATGCTGAAAAACTATGCATTGATAACTTCTAGGCCAAACAACTGTAATTCGTTATTATCAGGATGTCCTAAAAACTCTTCAAAAAAAGCTTTCAGTTGATCCAAAATGCAGATTAGTATTTTTTGTACTAGTATTTGTATTATAGTAGGGTCTTTACCTTACGGGCGATTGCGGCTCAACCGTTGGCAGTTTGTCTTGTAATCAGAAGGTTGCCGGTTCGAGCCCCGGCTCGGGCAGTCTCGGTCGTTGTGTCCTTGGGCAAGACACTTCACTTACCGCCTACTGGTGATGGCCAGAGGGGCCGATGGCGCGATATGGCAGCCTCGCTTCTGTCAGTCTGCCCCAGGGCAGCTGTGGCTACAACTGTAGCTGCTTCTACCAGTGTGCGAATGTGACAGTGAATGAATAGTGGAATTGTAAAGTGCTTTGAGGGTCTGGAAAAGCGCTATATAAATGCAATCCATTATTATTATTATTACAATATAAAGTGCCTTGAGACAATTGTTGTCATGAGTTGGTGCTTTTTAAATAAAACTGACTTGAATTGAATTGGACATTTTAAAAACAAGCACACTTTGTGATATGTGGGTGATACATAAACTAAATGATGTGAAAATAATTTTCACAGAGGTCATAAACCTATTAAATCACTATTTTGGTTGACATTTACATTTCCAAATGATATGTGTGTGTGTGTCGGTATGGGTTGGTTTGTTGACAACAACTTGGGAATCCTCTGCGAGATGAGGACACACCCACATCTGCTCCATACCAGTGTCATGGAGGATGTTACGGCTCTGAGTCAGTTTCGTGGCATCTGACACCCACACAGGAAAAACAGCAAACTTACTGCAGGACAGACTGCCTCAGTGATGATTGACTCTACATCCTGCATGCCTGTTTTATGAATTATATTTGAGAAGAGTAAAGTTATTCACATAAATAAAGTTTTTTTTTTCTTTGCAACTGATCACTACAGTCATACTACACTTGAAAAGAGAAAGAGAGAATATGGAACTTGTTTAGTTACACATTCAGCAGAACACAATTATCCAGCTTAAGCGGAATTATATATAACCATGAGTGTTAGTTCCATTACCAATTAGAGATCACCCTCCTAACACCCAAACTCATTTGTTGTTTGCATTTTCAATTTCTCCTATTAGTTGGACATTGTAAGTATAAAAAGTAAGAATCACCTTTGAACAGAAAGTGTTTTTAAAAAGGTGTGACAGGAGGACAATGGGTTTATCTTGCAGCACAACACAAAGCTGCCATATTTTATTAAATTTTAAAACACTTAAAAAGCAAAATGAAGGTGCAGAAAAGCCTAAATCAGATAAATCGTACATGGCATTTTCAAAGCATGCAAACTTTCTTATTACAAGTTGCCAAATCTGCCAGAAATAGGCAGATTAATCAGTCATTGCTCTCTCTCTCTCTCTCTCTCTCTCTCTCTCTCTGGAATTGCTGCACAGAGGATGTAACATCTATAATAAGCACTGAGGTTTGTGTCCTTGTCAGGATTAAGCCATCCTCAGCCTCCAGGTTAAGAAAAGTGGAACAGAAGATATTCACATACATCTCTCCACAACTGCTGATGAATTCTACAAAAATAAGAAACAGTTAGTTAAAAACACTTCAATTTCACCACTGATTTATCAGTGATATCCATTTATTCAAAAAATACTGATAGGTGGATGACTGGAATAACAGGATCCTATAGAACTTTACAGTAGTCATGCTACTTTACCAAATTTTGATGGCAAGATGCACAGTTCCTGCTTTAAATCCAGTCATTTATTAGATTCAGATATCAGAACAATCAGATTTTTAAGAGGCCAGAAATGTGAATACTCGCGTATTAAAATAAATTAACTCAATAATGCGATCTCCAGTCTTAGCAGGGCTCGCAGCAATATAAGGAATGAGAGAACTAACAGCTATTGTTTTAGTAACCCTGTATGAGTTCTTTTGACTTTAAGTATCAGAAAGTAATGTGGTAACATCTGGAGTGATGTGTTTACAGACATCATTTTAATCACAAGTTGTAGGCTGCGGCCATTGCTCTAACACTGTGTATAAATGTAACAGGGCTGAGTGCTGGTTCTTACAGTTTCAGCTGCTTCAAGCTTCATTTGTTAAGCGCACATTAGCTTACAAAACAACAGTAGCTAGCTTGTACAGTTGGGATGTAATATTTTCATAAACTAAGATGATCTTAAAAAAATAGCTACATGCGGTGATCCTAGCATTAGCCATGTTAGGACTTGGCACGCTCTGAGGTTCAGCTCAGCATTTCACTGCAGAGCCCCTTCATTCTTCATACATCCGTGATGGGCACAGTGCAAATACCGAGGCTGAATGACCTTTCACAAGCACAGACACTTCTTAGCAGTGCAAAGCTATCAGCACAAACAGCACTGTAGAAAAATCCAAGGTCTAACCAATCAGAGAGCTCCTTACATCACACTGCGTGGCTAATTTGCATTGCTTGGAGAGTTTGGAAATGAGCTAGCTAATCTAATAGTTGATTCCAAAGTTTATCCATTTGCTAATATAATAGCTAATCCGTGAGCTAACAGGAAAAAGAAATGTAGTGAGGAAATGGATTTTCAAATGAGAAGTGGAATCACCATTTTAAATGTCAGAAATAAATCTTTGATTTTTGAATCCATTTACTTATTTCTCTATTTGAAATTGTATTTTAAAAAGATTTTGAAAATCTGTCTTTGAAATGAGGTTTTTATTGATAGTTGAATTCTTTTTGTAAAATCTAATTTTTCATTGATAGATTAATAATTCATTTTGAAACATCGATTTATACAAAGTGTTTTGTAGTCAAATTATTAGATAATAAATTACTTACTAAATAACCTATTACACATAGTGGTCACTACAGTGGTCAGCTATTCAAATGCTGTTTTCTTGTATTTGTGTCAGTGTTGATGGTATACTTGCACACAAATCTCTACATTGGACACTGATGTTGTCCACCTAAGTGGAAATGTAAAAAAAACTCTTTGAAAAGTACATGTTTAAAAAATGAAGTTCAAAAATCTTTTTTTCATGCCTAAAGATGAATAAAAGTACTTACGAAAAAATCCTGATTGAGGTTGTCTTAATTCATGCATGAAGGGGTCAAAGAAGAAATTCACAAATTTACCAATTTACAATTGCATATTGTATTGCACCATTAATTATTTAAGTTATGTCAATGCATATGACTCTTCTTGTCCTCCATGAAACATAAGGATCCTACTCACTTTGACAAGCTAAAAATACTTTATTGTTTTGAGGAATAATTTGTGTCTGGTATGTTTTTTCACTTAAATGTTGTATATTTTTACATGGTGAAAATATACAACCATGTAAAAATATGGTTGTATATTACATACACACACACACACCACCACCACCATACATATTTTATCGACTACATAAAGTGCCACTGCCACAGTGGTTGCATTGACAATCAAATATATTGTTAAATATCTTGTATTTTCTCATGAAGTAAGTTATAGTTGATCTGGGAGTAGTCTGTCATTCCAAATGTACTTATTTTCCTCCCTTTCCAGTTTCTTTGGCTCAGACTCCTCCAAGTCCCTACTCACAGGTTCCACTGATTCTGGATGAAACCAATACCTATGGATTCCATTCCATGCAAGAAAATGTATGGAGATATCAACGCAAGACATGAAAATGACACAGCTGCAACAGTCATGCTTCTAAAATTTCCTGTCTGGACAGCACTCATAAATACTCTTTGGACATTTTGACTTTTGGACAGATGGTTTTCTAATGCTGCAACATTCTTCAGATAATAGTTTTAAGGGATTTTGGAGTCAATGTTGCTTTTCTTCACAGTTGACATCAAGAACTAGGTAGTGGTCTAATCCATCTTGTCAGGAGTCCAACGGTGCCCCTCACTGTGGGATTCCTGCTCAAATACTCAAATTGGACATTTATCATAACTGCTGCTGTTTGTACTTATTTTGACCTAGATTTTGACTTCAACAGTATTTTCTAATGGCTTTTGTATATTCTTAATTTGGTACAAAGTTGCTAAATTAGATATGGAATGTGGATCCCCTTTCTAAATAATTGATACGGGTCTCTTTAAACCGTGTAGGATCACAGTCTTTCTCTAACCTCAGTGTACAGACTTCTAATTGCAGATGTGGTTTTGACACTGTGACATTAATGCCTTTATTATCTGTTCAATTGCAAGCTTTTGAAAGAGACATGTGCATGCCTCTGACCCGAGCTTGACTTGACTTGACTTAACGTAGAATGTGATCAAAGAGAAAAAATAAGAAAGTTTTAAACAGAGAAGTTAACATCAGACACCACCCCTCGTTCTTTCAAATTTTTAATATTACAGTTTTGTTCTGTTCTTTTCATGCGCTTTCTGTCCTCTCCTCTCTTCCTGCCTCATGGGTTTTCCTGACAGCTGGTTTCCCTGACATGTGTTTGCTAACAACAGGCTGGTGAACAGTGATCACTCAATCCTCCTCTGTCCAAATATTTCAGACTGTTTCCATATCAGACCCGAATCATTGGAAACTCCACAGCATCTCTTATTCATGGTGACCATAAATTATTCTCCCTGATATGAGCTCCAGTCACGTAAGGAAAAACTGGAGACTGTGGCACATTTTGACAGAGAGCGAGTGACAAACAGAAATGAAAAGAGAGAAGAAGCTAGACAGCTCATGCTCAAAACAGATTAGTAGAGGATCAATGAAAATAAAATGAGAAATAATGGAATAATAATAATGGAATGGTTCCTTCTGGGCCAAACCTTTCACATAAATTCACAGAAGGGTGCAGGTACTGTACTGTATTGTGTATCCGCCGGGATCTACAATATGAGTGAGCAGGCTGATTTTTTTGCTCAATGAACACTGGACACCTGTAGGATTTAGACTTTGAGCTTGTAAAATTTCTTTTATGAAGCTATTTCTAAATAGTAAATTATGCTGGTTGGATTGTTACTGTTTTTCCTCATTTGTACTTATTGGTAAGTTGCTTTTATTTTATTTCTTTACTTTTTATTGCTGCAAATAAACAAACTAATCTGAACTTAACTAAGTTGTTAAAGAGATAGATTCTTGTTTTTTTATTGATGGTTTAGGGCACTAGCATTTCTGGCAGTTTGCTATAAATATTTTGGATTTTTTTAATCAAAAGTAAAACAAATCACAATTAGTGTAGTTAAAAAAAATGAATTGTGATTTCCTTCATGAAAATATGCAAGCCGCAAACTTAAATACCATGAGCCGTCTGGATTAGAACTATATTTGAAATAATTGTTCGCAGTTTAAATTTTACTTGAACTCCAGAATGCACAAAAAAGAAAGCAAATAAACACTTTAATGCAATGTATAGTCTACAGTGAAAAATTGGAATTATAAAAGTGAATTGCTAAGAAATAAAATCTGTGAAATACTCAATAATATATTTTACAATAATACAACAGATGAGAAACATGCAGAGCTATTTTAATTTTTAAAAGTTTTAATGAGTCAGTTTGTTGTCCAAAGAGATCTTAAGTTCCTTTTGGATCAGTGTAACTACAGTAAATTCTTTTCAAAACCCCAATTGCACATTTTTCCCACGGAAATAATTAACTTCTCACAGATAATGATGCTTTTTGTGGCAGAGCAGCTGGGAAAACATTATATGACTGGGTTATGACACAGAAAACCTTTGATATGGTGGCACTGGTTTCCTTGATCTTTTTATTATGGAACATTTAAATGGCATACAAAAATGCTGCATCTTGGAAATTCCCTTTTCTTTTTGTGTTTTTTTCAAAAAGAGATGTGGGCACACGTGAGAAACTGAAAAAAGCCCCAAACAGAAACAAACAAAAATAAAAACATTTGCAGTCATTAAATATGACTTTGAGCTGTTTGCCAAGCATAGTCTCATTTGTCTGAATCGTCACTGTGTGAGGAAGTGCCATTACATTTCATTACTACTTTTATTCAAAGAAGCTCAAACACACACACACACACACACACACACACACTGTAAACACATTCAAGGTTATGTTCTTACAAGCAGGGGGGCAGATCAGCTCCATAATAAATCAGCTCCCTGGTTGGTATTGGTTTGTGTATTATTGTTAAACCCACCATAGCGCAGCACTTAAGGCCTCTGATCCATGAAGAGTGCTGGTGTGTGTCACAGTGATGGATATAGTCATTACCATGCCCTGCTTGTCTCTGTATCTGTCCTTCTGCTCTGTGGCTTGCTGTGCCTTCACTCCACATATTCCTTAAAACTTTCTCTTTGTTACAAATATTCGAGACGTGGAGGCTGGAAAACAAGTTACAAGTGATGTGACAGGTGGTGTAGGAAAACGTGAATGAAGGTAGATTTTGGTTTTGTGTGTATGTGTGTGCTTACAACAGCTTTGAACTTTTTGAATATATGGAGATTCAGACTGTGTTGCTGTTCATATAAATCAGTTAAAATGTTTTATTGGTTGTAAAATTTATTTTTAAAAGTGTTATGAATTGAATCATTTTATATTAATTTATATGAATGCGTGCATTTGATATGAATTTATTCATTTAAGATACTTTACATGCTTGTATATAAAAGATTTTTAAGTTTGATTTTGTGGTGTAAGTTCATTCTTGAATAAAAAGTTTAAAATGAGTTATTGAACCATGATTTTCCATTTAATTTGATTTAAAAAAAAATCAGTAACAGTGTTTTTTTTTTGTTTTTTGTTTTTTTTACCAATAACTACTATATAAAAACACTTAATAGTTTATAGTTTTATCAACAACAGTATTTAGTAACAGACTATTCTTTTCAGTTGTGGATTAAAACAGATTTGACACTAGTATAAAATACACTATACTCAAATACCCAATCAAAGTATATTTATTATATCCAATAATAATACATTATTGGACTGGAATATTACATTTATGGATCATTGGATATCAGATCAAAATCAAAGTTAAAACTGCACTCATGCAGTTCTTCTTTAGCCAAGAGAATGATTTCTGTTATTAACTGGCTTTGACTTGAAAATATTTTTTATGTTTTTAAAATAAAATAGAATTATTAAAGCTTGAAGTGCTGGCATCCTTCACATTTCATTCACAGCCCATGTGTGTCTGTAGATTGCATGCCTCTAACACTACAGCAAACCGCTTATTTGAACTTTCACACCACCGCAAGTACTAATACCACACCAGAAGGTGTAAACCCACCTCAATTCACCCCCTGAAGGCCTTCAGGTAATCTCACAATTTCCTGGGTATTCTGGTACATTTGTTGTCTAACACATATGTGAGTCCTGCAAATTAGTTTCTTTTCTGTTATACAGACAGCGAGAGAGCTATAGTACGCAGTCCATTGAGAGGCGGTATTGACCAAAAGGCACTACACTGCTAATGATCTCTACAGGGAGAAGGAGCCCCCCCCACATACACACACACGGATAGATAGATAGATAGATAGATAGATAGATAGATAGATAGATAGATAGATAGATAGATAGATAGATAGATAGATAGATAGATAGATAGATAGACACACACTCCTCTTTCTACCCGAGGAGTTTTCAAGTAGCCGAAGATTATAGCTGAACTTGGAAACTCTGCAATCACACATTAAACATACAGGAGTGTATGAGTAGGTTCACTGTCTTGTAGAAGAAATATTACCTTCATGGCTGTATCATGCCTCTGCAAAGAATCATGTGAACAACTATATTTAGGAAAGCAGGCCAGGGGTTACAGCGGCTCACAGAGGCTCTCAGCAGCTCTCAGAGGAGCTGTTGTGCACTCCCCAAAAACTGAACTACATACATCAAACAAAGCCCTCTGTTAATGCTGAAGTTGGGCCAATGCCAAACATGGACTACAACAAAGAGCACCTTGAGGTTTTGTTTCATGTGGTTATTATTATTATTATTATTATTATTATTAATAATAATAATAATAAATAATAATAAAATTATTATTATTATTATTAATAATTATTATTATTATTATTATTAATAATAATAATAATAATAATAATAATAATAATAATAATAATAATAATAATAATAATAATAATAACAACTCTGGACATTGTTTTCTGGCTATGGCCCTAACTTTCTGCATCTGTTATAAGCAAAGCTCAGCATATTAAAAACAATTAAAAGTGTTTTCCAAGCGTCAGTAAACACTGAATGGTGACAAAATGATGATAAAAAATATATATAATTTTTTTTGTTTGTTTGTTTGTTTGAAAATGTTTAGAAAAATATTATCTGCATGATAATAACAATCAAGTTCACTTCAGACTCATATAATGTGAACACCAGCTTCATGCAGTTTTCTCATTACGCAAGGAATTACTCATTGTTGTTTGGATTTTCTAGGTTATTCAGCAGAGAACAAAATATACAGAAGTGAAAGAGTAATATCTTTCTTTTCCTCGTTTCATAATAAGGTGGGCCTCGTTCCTAAGCATATGCAGCAGAGTTTTTAATTGAAAATGGAAATTTCTCTATTTAAGTCCTGATTATCATAGCAGGTGGAGAGCAATTAAAATAAATGAATGGTGATGTGCCTCTGTCCTTGCATTACAAAATGCTGGAGGCGTTTTAGCACGCATTTGCACTCACCTACATCACAGATCCTCTTGCGACTCTTACTGTATCACAGACTTCATTTAACATTTGGTTCAAATTCAAAGGAATTAGAAGAAGGTGAATTATATTCATGTGTGGTTTATTTGTGTGTGTGTGTGTGTGTGTGTGTGTGCATGGGCGCATCTGTTCGAGTTAGTCTTGGATAAGAAAAAAAATGGTTTACATTTGGCTTTTGAATAGTGGACAGCTGAGAATGCAGCAAAAACTGAGAAAGTTCAGTGAAACCATCTGCCATAAGAAAAACCGAAAAGTTCACATTGTACATAATTATCATCATCATGCAGATGTGAGGTTCACACACACACACACACACACACCCACACAGATCACAGGGTGTTGAGTCTCAGCTCGGAGAGAGAAAAATGAGCCTTTCAAAGAAAGAAAAAAACAGATATCAGTGGCAAGTGTCTTACACTTGTTGTTACTTCTAAGTTACAAGCAAGTTATATCAAACTTGGGTAAATATTTAAATTGTGGGATCTTCTAGTTAGTGACAACTTGAGAGAGCCTCTATAGAGTATAAATGCTGTTGGAGTTAAATGGAGGCTTAACTTGCTGCAGCAGTCAACACTATGAACATTTTGTTTGAGCAATAAATGTAAAAATTTCGATGACTTCAACATGCATATGTCCATGAAAAATGTGGAAACCCCACATATAAAAAAGAATAGTTTGCTTGGTTAAATTTACCATTCATCCCATGATTATGTGGAAATGTCTAAATTAGGAATCTAAATTGTTTGATGTGTGCTCTAAATTCTTAAGTTGCAAGCAGCTTTACAGAAAATCTGCTGCGGTTTGCACCAGATACTTGTGTAAAGTATCCCTTTACCACAAAAATGAAAGCATGCGAGGGCTGTTTCATGTAGATGTTGGAGTCGGTAACATAGATGGTGGTTGTCTTCTGATTGGAGCATGTCCTGCTGATATCATTATACCCCATCAAGGAGATGCCAGCAGCTGAGGTTTAACTTAAAGCAGTTTTCCAAAATAGTCATAATGCATTACTGCCTCACATCTTTACAACATGCCTGTGTGCTAAAATGTGCTCTGTTATGTTTGTCATGTTAGCCAGACCGGCTGGGGTTAAATGCACAAGAAAGAATGAGACATATGTTAACATAAGGGAAATCTCAAAATAAAGTGGGACCAAATGACAAAGAGACGCAACAGAGCAAGCATAAGAGCAAAACAAAGAGGCACGGAAATGTAGTGGTGATACAAAGAGACGTCAGAGGTGTGCTTGATAGGAAACACAGCCGCGGTGTTGTGCTATGCCCCAGTTGGGTGTCGTCTTCAGCTCCAGCCCCCACTGATGGATGATGAGACACTAGTCTGAGTTGAATAGTGAGGCGGGGGACGGTGAATTGGAACCAATGTCTAAAGCTGCCTCGTTCACCATAAATTAAAACAGGACAGCAAGGATTGAATGGCACAAGTGTGTGTATGCACACGTGATTGCTGTTCTTTCTTTGTGAGAACCAGTTTGACTTTAGATTTAGTCCAGTCTGTGGAGTTCTGGTAAAGTGACATCATCTCGGAGTTAGAGAAGATGACAAAAATTGTATAAAATATCATGAAATCATGATTTCATAAATGTAATTTATATCAACACAAATATAAATAATAAGAAATAATGGTATGCGTGTGGCAGTTGTAATATCTTCTAGGTAACAGCGATATATGCGTAGATACAGAGAGATACCGTGTTAGCTGTGCAAATCTTAATAGTGCCATTACATGCATTTGTGCGTGCTTGCCCAAGCATGACTATCCAACCGTATTGACTAACATATGTTTGGAAGCTCATATTGCATCCAGATGTCACGCCAAATCAATTTAAGTCAAAGAGAGCCAAATGTGTTCATGAGGCTCACAAGCCCACGGCAGGTGCAGCCCTTTCCACAGCTTTCAACAATGTAGCCTAGTAACACGTGTGGAAAAATAAAAGCACAGATTTGACGTTGATCTGAAATATCAGTCTTATATTAAGCATGGGATATAATCTATAGACCGCCGGCCACCTGTGATACAATTCCAATTTATTTCAATATTATTTTACTCCAAATGTATGACAAGGATTGTTCTGGAGCAATTCTAAATGATAATTAAATGTTTATAATAAAGGTTAAAACGAGGAAATCTACTGTTAGTGGTGTACTTGTACACAAGTGTACAATATCTTAATGTGCATATTTATTAAAAAGATTGTTTTTTTAAACTATAGTGAGAATGACCAGCCTGTCATTGTGGGACTAGTTAGGCACTGCATAAATCCAGCAGTTATCATATAATTTATCCCTCGATAGTGCAAGATGTTTTATGCTATATTCAGTTCTCTTTTTTTGCTAAATATGTTTTTTTGGTGTATTTTATTGTATGTTGCTATTCTACATATCGTTATAGTTAGTCACTCAATTATTATAAGTGATACCGCTTAACAAATATTACATTTTCCACGAGATTCTCGTGCAAAAGGTCACATAGAAAAGTAACAACACAATAGAAGCTTAGGTTTGATCTGTAAGTGAGCTACGCTCAGTTCCACTGTCTACCTCTCAATCAAATGCATGCAGTGATCACACTCCCTAAGGTCGTTACCAACATGACTCTATGACCTGCATACAAACTGGATATATCTGTTCAATCTATTGTAAAAGACATGTGTGACACATTTATGAAAAATATCTGCAAAGATAATGCTTTCAGTATGTCAGCTATTTCAAACCTCCAATGTTAAATCCTCTGTCGTTCCAGTACAACATGATGCATTATCCCAAATGTCTATGACAAACAGTCTTTCGTGAAGAGACTAGAGTGAGAAGTACGAGGGAAAAGGATCTCTGCTGGAGAGAGGAAGCAAGACTGTCATCTGTCTGGTTTATATTGTGCTGCAGAGAAAATGTACTTGGGGTGCACAAAGAAAACACAATAAATTACACTCTGTGCTCCTCATTCATAACCTGGGATTATCATCCTCAATCCATACATCACATAGAGAGAGTAGTTCGTATTTTGCACACATACACAGCCATATGGAAATAGGCAGGACTAACAAAACGCACATACATGCAACACCAAATGTAAGCCAAAAGCCATTAATCCACTGAGTGACTGGGAAAAGTTCCAAATGGACCCATGTTTGAATGCATGTGATGTGTTGGTATGCAATCAATTTCCCGTGTATGCTAAAATAATTATCAAGTTGTCATCTGGAAATGCACCTCAGAAGGCTATCACAGCAACAAAGAGCCGAAATGCAGGTAAACACAAAATATGCTTTTTAAATGAATAAAACATTCATTTGTTTTTCCTTTTTGTTCTACGAGCTTGGGGTGTGTAAGGCTACGATCACTAAATTAATACAGTAACACTGAACACAATTAAAATGAATACAAAAACATTTCCCTTCCCCTTGCAAAGTGGTACAAAGTGAGCAAGGAGAAGACATATATTAAACTGATTAAACATTTTTTTTTTAGTTTCTTAGTTACACATCCAGACATACTGAAGCTGGCTTTATTTAATGACCTCCATGATTTAATTAGGAAGGAGGTGCCTGGGATAGTTTAGCCCATTCTCATTTTTTGCATTATACACTAGGTTATGGTTGTGGTAGGTCTCACTCTACCTCAAATCACGATCTCTCCCTAAACCACTCAGAACTTTTTAGAGCTAAACAAACAAAAAGAAGAACAACTTCAAAAACTAAAAATGATTTCATAATGTTAAGAGGGGTTCATATTGAATAATTTAATGTCCTTCTATTCTTAACATTAAACACAAACTGAAACAAAAGCTACAGCCTTTTAATCCATCAACACTCCTGTTCACCACTTTAAATTAGCGTGTTGCAAAAGTGAGTCAAATCGTTCTGTAAAGATTTCCAGCATCTGTCAGGTGGTTATTATAATGGCACATTAATATGTAAAATCCACCCGCTTTAGCATGTTTAATTCAATTAACTTACCTTTCCTAGAAACAAGTATCCAACAACATATCCTGCTGTCTCTGCTGAGACTGTTTTCATGCTACTTATTTCAATCCACTCCCTGAAACTTTTGCTTCTGTCACTTAAGGTATGTTTTATTCTTAAACAAAGAGGCTTATATTTTGGAATAATATTGTAGTTTTAAATATTTTTCTACCAGCTAACATTTTTCAGCACTTTAAAAAATATCTGAAGAAGCTGTAAACAGTACATAACATAGTTAATGAGGAATCCACTGGAATCTGTTGGAATCCACTTAAAAGTGTTGCTGTCTGTTGACTGCTTGAGTAACAGTCCAACATTTACACATTTTGACATTTTATCTGCACCAAGGAAAATGTCTGTCTATGTCCTTAGAAAATAGTCACAAAGCAACTAACCAACTCAAGAAGGATTGAAGTCGTGAACTGTTAAACTGATGGCTGGCTCTACTCATTTATCAGTTTTTAGGGAAACAACCACAAAAAATGTTGAGAAAAGATAAGAAATAAAAGTTCCTTTGTTACATTAAAAATGATCCACTGTTAAGATGAAAGTATTGATTAGATCTGCTGTAAATTATGGCTGTATGGACTAAATGTCGGTCTTGTCTGGGAAAGTTGATTCCCATTCAGGTAAAGTGCACTTTCAATTACATTTTGAGGTGTACTTGCCATTGATTTTCTTGCTTTCCTAGTGCCACTCCTTTTCAGCCAAAGAAACATTTATTAGGTGATGTAGGACTGATTATTATAGCAATCCAAATAATGAACAAAGACTAATGTGATTACATTTACGACTGGGTTTCCCATTTTTCTAAACTTTACCTCACATGTACTTTTTGAAAAAAAGTAAAAAAGAAAAAAGTACAATAGCTAAAAAACGAGGGAAAGTAACGGTGCCACTCTGGAGTCACCCAAGTTTGCTTGGTGAAAGTCTTTTACCTCTGTCAAAGAAAGTGTGATACATCTTTTTCTTATTCCTCAACCTCTCTTGGCACCTCTTATGACCAGGGAAGGATGATGACAGGAAAAACATGCTGTCGCACACCTGCTTTCTCTCATTTTCAGCTTGCCATCTGACCATCTGCTCCCACGCTAACTTATTACACACATCCACAATCCAGACTAACTCATACAAACATCCTTCAGTGGCCGAGGGAAGGTGAGAAGATACATATGGTCACATGTGATTCAAGCAAGGAGCTTGCCCATATTCGGAGTATGGATATAGACATCGTTAATATAAAGGATAATATTTTACTGATCATATATAAATATTAATAAATTAATGTGCTTAAATGACAATCTGGAGACTGCTACCCTCCCAAGAAGCCCATTGTACTCCATAGGTTAGAGCAGGCATACCATTTTTAATGTAAAAGTTAGTGTACACCCATTTCTCAACATTTTCCAGGAAAACACATTAAAATCATAACCGCAAAATAGCATTTTAAAGACAGATAGTATGAAATATAATCAATAAATATCAAATAAAAGTAATTACACTTTAAGTTTGATTTTAAGAGGAAACAGTGTCTTCTGATTTTGGAAAAAAAGGAAAACAAACTATCAGCTGCCTACAGCTTTCTACAGACCTCACCTCTGTCAGCCCTCTTCTCTGCTCTCCACTTGTAATTGTAAATCATTTCTTTTATCTTCCCTTCTCGTCTCTTCTCGTCTTTTCTCCGATGAACAGACAGGCTAACAGTAGATGAGATGAATAGTCTGGGACAGTAATATAGATGGTGACTTTGACCTCTACCAACTCCTCAAACTCGTTCCAAATCAATCTACCATTCCATCACTGTGACCCAGATGTCCACCCTTCTTCCCTCTCTCTATCTTCTTCCCTATCTCTTGCCAATCTCCATTCATCAGTGGTTCTATCTCCATTCTCTTCTCTCATCTCTTCTTCCAAAATGACTAGAGTCAGATTTTCTTGACAGTGAGAAAAAAGTTTTTTCTTTGTGCGCAGTACTTTAAAGAAGAAATGAATACTTGAAAATGAATTGGACTTTCAAAATAAGCTTGCCCTGAAACCTTTTGTTCCATTACTCTCATGCACTATTCATATATCTGGATGAACTATCTCTCGCTTTGCTTTTTTTTCACCAAACTAATCAGGCACAGAGTTAATGACCTTGAGGCATTAGCAAAACAGTGTGACTCACACCTGCCGCTTATTTTCTATGCGCATGTGTATGTGCTCCATTAGTTTGTCCAGTTGTGTAGGAAGGTGAAACAGAAAGCTCTTCCTCTGTCCCACGATGTTTTTTAAAAAATTATTAAAGGCACAGTTAAGCAGACACGGATTAAAAGAGAACTTCTATCTGGAGGTGGAGCAGAGTACCAAGCTGCTATGTGTTTGCTTGATTGTTTGTAAGGCTGTCACTACCTTTCTGTACATCTGTCCTAAGTTACAATGGTGACTTTTACAGCAGAGATATGTTAATGCTGTAATCATTACAGCCATACCTCTGGTAATATTGTCGCTTGACATGTTATTGTGGTATTGTGTCAGGAGCAGAATGAGATCGGGGTAAATCCTTTTTTGTCCCTTTTGTAATCCCGTGTCTGGTTTCCGACAGGGTATTAAAGCCACAGCCGACATGTGAATCGATGATGGTATTTGCACAGTTCTTATCACGTTGCTTATCTACTGTCATAGAAACCTAAGGATTACTTTCACCTCCGGCTTATAGCTGACAGTGATGGAAGCAGCGGGTGGTTTCTGTGATTTGTTTTCTTTCTTTCTTCTTTCCTTTATCTTTCTATATGAGGCGCAGAACATATTTGTTAGGTTTCTGTGTTTGGTTTAAATGTGTAAAGATAGCTTGTTTGTCTCATCAGAAGAGTCAATTGAAAAAGGTTTGGATTTCACTCAGCTGATCACAGAAAAGCAAGATCAGGAACAGATGTGAACATTACAGGGCATCAGGCAAGGACCGAACCAAAGGATTACGCAGGGATCGCAACATGCAACAGACACCAAAGGAAAGAGAGGAAGCAAACTCAGAGGAATACAGAGCAGCTTTCTGACCTTTTATGATGATATTTTCAAGGTTTTGAAATAGGTATTCCACAAATTTGAGTAGAGATTTGTTTTTAAAACTTTGGTGGGTTCTGAACTCAACTCTTGCTTTTCATTGTGTGAGAAGGGTAAGCACTGCAGTACAAGAACAAAGAGCTGCACCACACATCTGTCCTCTCTATTCTACATGCAGGGGACCACCTCCAGCTGTCTGCATAATAAACACTCTCTAACACACGCACACACACACACCAAAAAACAAGAAAATAGTCAAGCATGCACACACAAACACACACTCACACACCCACACAGTCCTAGTGAACATTGCTGTGAGCGCAAACATTAAGATGTTGTAATTTTTGGGGTAATTAGTTGGCCTGTCAGTTTTATGGCTGTACCTTGCTAGCTCCAAGATTAGGCCTCTGAGACCTCCTGCTCTGCTGCACACACGGCTTTGTACCAGTGTGTGTGTGTGTGTGTGTGTGTGTGTGTGTGTGTGTGTGTGTGTGTGTGTGTTTCTGAGAAAGCGAGAGAGATGGGTGGCGACAGAAAAGCAGAGAGAATATCGCAGAGAGGGAATATAATGCGGCTATTTAATTAGCAAAGCCCCATTCAAGTTCATCTCTTCCATCAGTGATTCTGACTCCTATCACCATTAACAAGATAGAGATTTCTGTTGTATTTTCTAATGTGTCTTTGCACATGCAGCGATTTTAAATTCATAGCTGTCATTTGCATTCAAATACCCTTTGGAATTACTGTAATCATAACTCTACCGAGCAATTATTTCAGGCTGAATGAGAAATGCTCATAATAACTTTGAAATTGTGATAATGGGATCATCTGAAAGATTAAAGAAGAGAAGAATATGGCCAGGACTGTGGTGACAGCAGACTATATTTACTTTACATAAAACTCCCCTTAGTACTAAGAGTGTTCTGAAGTGAAATATTTAAATAAAGGAAGAAAAAAAGGAAAGCAGTAAATATGACATAGATAAATTATAATCATACAGTAAGCAAGTACAATTTTAAGATAATTCATCCTCTTGAAATAGTAAAATGTAACATCACAAACACATGCGAAACCATGTTCACAAACTGGATTTGAATTTTGAAATAAATAATAATCAAAGAAATAAATGTTTAAGGAAATTAGTAATAAGTAAAAGAGGCAAGCCAAAGCTCAAGAGACAATGTCATCATTTTATTTAGCAGCTTGCAGCTTGTGGACATATTTAACACAGTGTTTACTGGCCGCGCTCCATTAACTCATACATTCTGTTAGTAATTCATGTCCGTAGACATACACAGACAAAGACAGACTCACTTACATGTTCAGTGCAATTACTCAAGACTTGAAAGAGGAGAGGACAAGTAATTGAATCATGTTCCATATAAACAAACTTGGGAGAAAAAAGCCTGCTGTTTCTATACTCCCTGCCTTACACTCAACCTCTTGGCAAGTAGCCTGTGTGTTATCCACATAGACACACAGTCTTGCACACACAGAGACAAATATGTATGCTTTAATATATATATATATATATATATATATATATATATATATATACACACACACCTAATCTTCTGATTTAATAAGGTTTCTTCTCCATAGCAATAAACCTTTACTAGGATAAGTTTGATGAAAATAACCCTACTTGTGCTCTACTCTAAACACGTAAACCTTTGTATATGCTGTGTGTGCCTTTATGGCTCTTTTCAAGCCTGTATAGAGTTTGGATGATAAGTTACATTATCATCCATCTCCTGAGGAAAGTGCTGACCCTGGATATGGGTGCCTCTCTAAAGGTCCTTTCTTCCTTGTCATAATCAAAGACTTGGTTGGAGAGAGGTTTTGCAAGGAAAGAGCCTGTTTCCTCATTTTTTTACTTAGTGTGAAGGTAGAAACTGTAAACACATCAGACAGAGTGTGCTAGGGAGAAACAAGAGCCACTAACGATGTCTTAGTTAGGTCCATTCAGTTTTTGGTTTAGTCCCCTGACAAGAAAACTATTATTAAAAACAGATTCGAAGCAGTCCCAGTCTGTAAAGCACGTAAAGGACAGAAGATAAAAGTATAGAACAGTAAAATAGGTAATGCTTGAATTCATGGTTTATGATTTAAATGCAAAATCTACTTAAAAATGTGCCAATTACAAATCCCTGAATTTATACCTACATTAGAACTACATTAAATGTTTTGCTGTATGACCTGATGACCATCCAAAGCACATGGCACCTACCAGAAATAATGCTATACTGTGAGAACTGCCCAAGGTATTACTCAGTTTACTGCTACTACATGTACACACACAGACACACACTCATTTATACACACAATTTCCCCTGGCCCTGTCCCGGGCAGCATATGGCAGACCTTGAAGTTCAAGGACACCAGTGTTTCTCAGATTTAAGAAATCCATCACTGACAAACACATTCATCTCAGCCTCACCCTGTGGAAAACATACACATGCAGCCTTGCATGTTCACAATCATATGGTCACTACACGACAGAAAAGTCAGACAAAGACAGAGGTAGCGACCAACACTGCACAGATTAGCTCCTATCTGACGACTGGAGGTCCATGATAGGGGCTTAACAAAAGGGAGTTTAAGGGATGGCTAAACACACACACATGCACATGTAAACACACAACATGTCTTTTGTTGAGCTTGCATATCCACAAAAACATTTCTTTCATGAGGCTGTAACCCTCATAACTCTTTAACAGTTTATACATTAAAAGCTGTGTATATCCCCATGCTTACCATTTCCTTCACCAAAGTGAAATCTAGAAATGTGCTTGTTTTGTGCTGTTGATGTGGATGGGATTAAATTTAGGCCAGCCACACAAATGCTGACATATGCGCTGACATACAATCAACAACAAACACACATTGACCAGTTTCTCTTATTTTTCAGCAGCCCAGCCTTGGTGTCTCACCCTGACATGTTTGAATAATTCAGGTTGTGCTTGAATAAGCATAGCGCCTATGAGCCTCCCATATATCCGATGGATCATAGCTGTTGGCCCAAGCATTTGTCACAACAAAAGGAGAAAACAGACACTATGACTACGGTATCTTACATTATGTCTAATGCCTCACCGATCATTGTTATTTATAGCAAATGTATTGTGGTTACACAAGTGTGCTGCATGTGTGTGTTTGCACTTTATTGCTATTCTATCTTTATTTTTTCACTTGTTTATAAAGCTATACTGAAATCTCTTCTATTGCTCTAATTATCTAAGATGTTTGTGTTTGCTGTAATTTGATTAACTGGACAGTTTTGTTTTGTTTTAATTACAAGCCCAGTCACATTTTTGCAAAAATACATCTAGGGTACAGTATGCGTAAACAAAAATATTAAACTAAATTTTTTGAAATAATAGGTCATATCATTTCTTTAATGTTGGTCAAAAGGAATATGTGTGTTGGTTGAAAAGAAAAAAAGTTCAAACCAATCACCAGAATAGGGAAGAAATGTGATTTGTGGCTGTGAACATGTCATGGTTGTTGGTGCCAGACAGGCTGGTCTGAGCATTTCAGAAACTGCTGATCTACTGGGATTTCCCCACACAGCCATCTCTTGGGCTTAGACAGAATGGTCTGAAGAGGAGAAAATATTCAGTTCTCTGGTTGAAAATGCCTTGCTGATGTCAGAGGTCAAAGGAAAATGACAAGACTGCTTTGAGCCGATAGAAAGACACCAGTAACTCAAATAACCACTCATTACAAACAAGGTTTGTGACTCCTGTCAGTTCAGAAGAGGAAACTGAGGCTTCTGTTCAAACAGGCTCACCAAAGTGGACATACTAAGATTGGAAAAAATATTGCCTGCTCTGATTTCAGCAGTGAAGTTCTGATTGTAGGGTCAGAATGTGGCGTAAACAACATGAACGCCAGTAGAACCAATAGAGCACTTTTGGGATGTGGTGGAACAGGAGCGTCACATCATGGCTGTGCAAAAAGCGTATATAGTTTTTACATATTATATATAACCTGTTACAGTAATTACTATGAATGCAGTGCATCAATGAGCATGACTGTGTGTGTGTGTGTGTGTGTGTGTGTGTGTGTGTGTGTGTGTGTGTGTGTGTGTGTGTGTGTGTGTGTGTGTGTGCGTGCGTGTGTAGAGGACTAATGAGCTTGTTTGTTCTACATGCTTTATAGGTCCTGGGGGGATGACAGGAGATGGGCACATGCACACCTTGCTCCCCACAGAGGCCATCTGTTGTGCAGACACACAGAGATACACACATTCATCCACACACTGCCAAGGAAAGCCGCTATAAAACTGCTGATGAGGGAACACAGATATTGATAGGATCACTCATTTGAGCTGTCTGTTTGGAGATATTGCTCTACTGACTGTAGAGCTGATACAATGATGAAGAAGAAATGGAACAAAGGCTCAGGACAAAAGGCGTCTCAGAAACATGCTATATTAAAAGAAATACTTACTGAAGAAGCTAATTTGCTCTACTTTGTTGTGCACTAAAGTTATCTTTTCAGGTATAGTACATTCCACATTGGTCATAGGCCACCAGTTTTCCCAGATTCAAACTAAGAATCTTGTTACTCCTGTTCTTTTGTATCTTTCAGTTAATCATAAATGGTTCCTAACAGTTTGTTTGCCTTCTTTTACAACTGATCTGCTCATAATTCAGCGTTTTAAATAGCTTTTGTAGGACAATTAAAAGAATACAGCCACATTATTTGTGTGCTATTATTAATTATTAACTACTTCCTTCACTGAAATCTATATTGGATTTAACATTTCTGCTGAACAGTATGATTTTTCAGAATGTATAGTTGTGAAAAAATACAAACAAAGCGATCTACCATTCTCTTTTCAGAAGCTGCCAGCCTCGAGGCAATGTACAACTCTGTGAAATATATTTAATTACCGCACTAGACTAACGCTGCTCACACAAGCTGAATAAACAGTAGTTCAAACAACAAGGATCTCCCACTGCACGCCATCAAAAACTCCCCAGTAAAACGAAGAGGTAGAGGAGTCAATATTCAACCTTTCTGAAAGACACATAGCTATGAGACTGAGCTATGATGGAAGCTCTTTCTCACTTGGCTAACCTTCAATGAAGCCTCAGATGAGAAGAAAATACTATTTTCACCTCACTTCTGGGCCAGAAGTGGCTCGCTATGGGCTGTGTGTTGTGTTGTCTTGTGTGTGTGTGTGTGTGTGCATGTCTTTCCATGTCTCTGTTCTATTTTCAGTCTATTTTCAGTCCGAGATTGCTTTCATACAACCAAGGCTATCTAATTACTAAGTTACTAGTTTATCATCTACACCTGTACCATCAAATTCTTTTTTTTTAATCTACTGCAGTGCAATCCCTTTTTTGCTATTTCTATTCCTATGATCACAGAAATGTGCATAGATGAATGGAACAGAGCATAAGAACTGACTCTGTATCTGCAATGCAACCCAAAATTTCACAGATTCCCATTGCCAAATCACAGTTTTTGAGCCATTGCAAAATAGCGCAATTATAGAGCTACTGGAGTGCTGTAGGTTGTGTAATATTGCATGTATAAGCTGATTAAAATCTTTACTACTGAGTAGTAAACCTGAAGCAAAACTATTGTCCTTTTTTGTAACAGCAGCTCTGTGAGTCTGTTCCTTGCGTGGTGAGGCTTAATGCAGAAGGTAATGGTAAAAAAATGTTAATAGCAAATATTGTAATGATTGATCAGAAACTCTTTATTTATTCATTGATTTGTCATTTTAGGTCACTTGAATGGGAATGATATTGTAAAACTGTGACTATTCAAAAAAGCCAGATTAGGAGCAGATATGTAAATGTTTTGGCAATCCCTGTAAATGTGCTTACTAAAAATATCACCCAGAGCTGCACCACTGATATCAGCCTTAAAACAACTCTTCTTTGTATTAAGGGCTGTATTAAAAGTGCCTGAAACCCAGATAAGACTTAAGTTAACTCAAGGCTTATTCCAAATCTCACAGAATGACTGAATAAAGCAGAACTCCTTTACTATCTTTACATTAAAAATATTGCAGCAACCTGTTTTTAAATGGTGATTACTGTGTGAACTTTTTTTCTTTTGCATTAGCAGAAATGACTGTGCATGTTAAAGACCCATTTGATTCCTTTCAATGTTTCTTGAGCTGTTGGTAAGCTATTCAATCTGTGAGGGCAGTATCTTAGGTCAGTAGGAGTTCTCCAATAATAGTCCATTCATGCAAGCCGGGAGATTCGATCACAGGGTATTAAAGTTTTAGTTGAACAGCTCAGCTTGAATAACACCAGGTGTGTGTAAAATTAATAGATCTTGAACATGTAAAAAGGTTTCCTGTAGTCAGCTTTTTATTAAAGTTTGGATGTCTCCAGATATCTATAATCCACATATGTTAGAGGGATTTAAAATGGACTGGTTTCAGACAAGTTGCAAGTATTTTTTTTAAATTATTATCATCATCGTTATTATTATTTTCTGAGCACCAAAATGTAAATAAATCATAACAGATATTATGACATTGCTTTTTGGCTTTAAAGTTGGGGTGGAAAAGGTCTTTGAACCTTACTTTTAACCCAGTATATGACCCTGCATCTCCTTTTCATACCAAAAAACAACAATGAGATGAGTGTTGAATAGAAGAATGAACTTGCAAAAACAACATCTCCTAGCTGTACAGTTTTTTTCTTTTAGACCTCCATCACTCATTTTCCCTGCTGGCTCTTGGTCGCTCTCTCTCAGTGGGATCCAGGTCCCTAAACTAGATTTCCTAAGACCTATGACTCCTCAGGTCACATCCTCCTTGTCCCTGACCTTCAGAGTCAGAGCAGCCTTGGGAAAGCATCGCTAGACTGATTTACCGATACACAGGACGGTGGAGCATTGAAAGGTCAACAGGGCCATGCATTGCTTCACAATCCCATGAACCAGGCCTGTACCCTAGGTTAATGGTGATTTAGTGAAGGAGTGTTCTGGAGCTGAAGAGTGATGTCAAAGGGCATGTGGGAAACATGTAGAAATCCTAGAAGTGTTTTGCAAGAGAGTTATGTCTATGTTTGCAGCTTTATCATCATAGACATGCAGGGGATGGGAGGAAGGAGGTATTTGGTGCAGTTAGTGAAAACTTTCTGTGCACCAAGAAACCAATTTACAAGCTGAGGGTATTAAAATTTTATGTATATCTCCCTCTCCATCTCATACTGAGATATTTTGGATACTCAGTGTGGTGTTCTGAGAGGGTTTCGTCTTACCTGGCAGACACAAAACAAACAGCGGCTGTTGATCTTTGGGAATTGTTGCCAACCAGCCATCCCTCCATCTTTTTCCACTTGTCCAGTTCAGGTTCATGGTGGGTCAGGAGCCCATCCTAACTATATACAGTCAATATCCATCCATTTATTTTTCGTACAAAATATTATGACATTGTTGAGCCGAATAAAATTGTACGGTTGCTCTAAAGTCAGAAATAATGAATGAATGAGTATTGGACATACTGTCAAATGACTGGTACCTTTAAAGTATATCAACATAAAATGTATAATTATATTATATGTTTTTTTTTTTTTATTAAAAAAGGAAAATGCTGAACCTTGCAATTTATTTAAAGGCATCTGGGGTACAGATATTAAAAGCACACACACAAAAATGTCAGAGAAGTATCTGCAACACAGATTTTGTGTTGCAGATACTTTGTGTGCGTGTTTTTGTCAAGCTGAACTTTTTACACAGAGAGAACCTGTAGACATTAATACTCCAGAGAACAGATAGGGGAAGTTGTGGATTTAGATAAAAGCCAATCTTCATGGATTAGCTTGACGTCCATTCCTCCTGTACATTATCAGAGTGCAGTTTTAATCTTGTGTGCGTGTTTGTTTATCTGGCAGAGAGGATTAAACACATTGTGTGCTGACAGGACCATGTGCCCTTTCCATCATTTCATTCCTCTTAGATTTTTAAGGAGCCAATTAGCTTCATCCATCTGCCATTATATTTTTAGATGCAAAGCCCAGTACCTTATGAACACGCCATCTCACTCACTCAGTTACTCATTCTCTTTGCCTATGTTTATCTTCCCCATGAGCACGGAAACAGCAAACTTTACATATGGGGGATGTTTAAAATGTTTTCAATATTGATTTTAATAATCATGGGTGAAGGTTTTGGGTGTCTCACCCTCAACTTCATTTCTTATCAATGCTTCATTTCATATCAATAGGGCTAAATTACACTGTTCACCAAGCTAGGGGAAAAACAAAACAAAGACCCACTCGTGAAGCTATTCCCAGAGGTGCACTTAAAACAAAGACTGATGGATGTGTTGACTTACCTCCAACTTCGATTCAACCTCTCTGTCATGGTTCTAAAATTATGTTTAGCTTGGTGTTTTATTTGTGCTGTTTGTATTATTTTTTTTACATCTGGACTTGGTTTTGTGTTCCACCTGTGTCCAATCAGCAAATTATTCACCTGTGTTTCTGCTCCCCTGGTTCATTTTGTTCCCTGCCACAGTGTCTTTGAACTTTCATAAGTCAAACAAGCCAGTTACTTCACTTTTTGCCTTGAAAGAACACATACATGTGTGTCTGTGTGTGTGTGTGTGTGTGTGTGTGTGTGTGTGTGTACACTTTGGATACATTCAGTATATTTTCATTTGATTCCATATATTCAAGTTCCATTCTATATATTTAGACTTTAATTGTAATACACACACACACACACACGTATATATATATATATATATATATATATATATATATATATATATATATATATATATATATATATATATATAGATAGACGGAAAGAGAGAGAGAGAGATTCCTAAACAACATTCCATAATATGTAAAGATACTGATTCATGTAAAAATGAATTTGTGTACATCTGACAACATACAATATATATATCCTCTTTGAAAACCTAAAAATATATAGTATGATAAAATTCACACTAACGAATGTTTATGGTCATGATATATTCAGAAAACATGGTCAGTTGATCATTTTTGTACGTTAACATACTATACAGCCATTAGTAATGGGTAACAATCAATGTTAAAGTCAAGTTTTCCAAAAAGCCACAGTTTATATTATTTAACAAAAAGGAAAAGTAAAGAAAAGTAATGGGTCTTTCTTCTTACTTACGTCTGGTAAAATACAGAACTCCACTGTCATTGTTACTTGTTAACAAAAATAATCTTGATAAAACTTTTTAATATAACTTCTATCCAGTTTCAGCCTCTCAGTCATGGTGGTCCATCATTTATTGCCTCTATTAATCATATGGCAGTCATTAATATGGTCAGGGTAAGAATTGGTTGGATTTACTCTATAACCAACAAGAGCCAAGCCTGGCATATTTAGAAACAATGTCAAATCACCTAATGACAGCTCACACTAAACAGGCAGCTGAGTGCATGACATGTTTTCAGTTTTGTTTATGTTTAGAATTTTATTCAAACAAACATCATCAATATTGTTTCACTCAAGCTTTGCTTTTCCATATGAGGGAAATACCTAACACACCACATAATTCTCTACTATGAGGTTTCTTAAAAATTGAATATTCACGAATGTTAACAAATGAAACCAAGCCCAATTTGGGACAAAATTAAAACTAGTTATACACTGCATGCACCAGCATATATACATGTAGTAAGCCCTTTTACTGTTTTAAAGTACTGTCTTATTTTGTACTAGATAATCTTTGCATTTCAACAAAATCAGGATCAACGGTCACGTTACTTTCCTGGGCACAAATGGTAGCTGACCTTAACGATCTTCTGAATATTTACTATTTATGATGATGAGGATAATAATGGGTGGAGGCATTTTTAGGACAATTTATTTAGCAGTAGTACCAATAAAACTCACAAAACATAAGCTGTATTACTAACAAACTGTGCTCCAAGTATCCAGAGTAAAATTACTCATTCAGCAAAAAGATGTTCCCTGCTTTTCTTTCTGTAAAAGTCTTCAAATGCCTGTATATCACAGTGATAAACATCATATGATGGTGAGTAAGTGCAGATGGTAAGAACTGATGATTGATGATGATGTGATTTAGATTTTTTTGATTTTGAAAGGTGTGAGGCCCCCATGCCCACTCCCACAACAACTGCAACTTTATATGTGCAACGGCAGCCTTAAAACACCAATAATGAATCAGAAAATACCCGAAGAAAATCCAGCAAGCCAACTCTTCACACATTAAAGAAGCAGACATCATGCCAGTTGCATCAGCCACAAACGTTCTGTAATGGCTATACAGTTTAGATTTTGCAGTACAGTATAAACAGCTCTATCCACACACCAGTCCTTTTGAAATGCAGCAGTTGCTTTGACCATTCTGTAATAAGCATACTGAGCCCTGAGGCACACATTAAACATTAACACCAGGCCTGTACACTCCTGTAATCCAGCACTATATTCCTTCAGCGAGCCAGTGGGACAATTCATCCTGCCGAAACAGAAAGTTCAGCAACATATGTCTTGCTTTCCTATAGAGCTTCTTGGAAATGTTAACACCAAACAATTTTGTGGAGCGCTTCAGTTACATGGTTACTGACAAATTCCATGTTTTTTTAAAGTGTATATTACAGGTCATGTGTAATTTTGTGACTATGCCATATCCACATGACAAGAGGCAGGGTGCACTCTGAATAGGCCATCAGTTGATCACAAGGATCAACAGTTAACCTAACCCACTGTCACGGCCCAGTGTTTTGTTTCTGTATTACTATTGAACTTTAATTTTGTCATTGTTTGTCTTTTCTAGTATTTTGGTTTCGGTGTTCGATGGTTGCTGTCTCACCTAGTCAAGTCCACGTCTGTTATGTTTCCTGTTTTACTTTGAAAGTCTGTGTCCTATGTCAGTGTATTGAGTTTTGCTTCCCCTTGGTCTTGTCATGTCTGATTACTCCCAGTTGTGTTCTCCTTCTGTGTCTCATTCCCTCATTATCCCTCTGTGTATTTAAGCCTTGTGTTTCCCTCTGTTAATTGCTGGTTCGTCTTTCCCTGTATTTCTGCTGTGTTTTTTTCCGTGTTCCAGGTTCCACGTCTCAGGTTTTCATGTTTCAGGTTTCTCGTTGCAGGTTTTTGTTCCTTTCATTATTATTTTGTAGCTGTTCCCAGTTTAGGTTTTTGTTAGCGTAGTTCCCAGCGATGCTCTGCTTTGGTTTGTATTTTGCTTTTCATTATTAATAAACTTTCTCACAGCTACGCTATCATCCGTGCTTGCGTTTGGGTCCGAGTCCTTCTTCTCCTGACGATCTGCCTCCCAGATCGTGACACCCATGCATGTTCTTAGATTTTGGAAAAAAGCCAGAGTACCTGAAGAGAACCCATACAAACAAGGAGAGAACATGCAAATTCCATGCAGAATGGTCCAAGACTAGATTTGCATCCATCACCATATTTATGTGACGGAACAGTGTTAGCCACAGCACCACAGTGGACCCCAGTGCAAAAACACCTAATACCAACTATCTAAGATAAGATAAGATAAAACTTTATTAATCCCTCGGGTGGGTTCCTCTGGGAAATTCGTTTTCCAAAAGCACAGCACCGACAGAATAGTTCTGTAGTTTGGTTTGATTTGCAGCCAAAAGGACCAGGGCATCATGCAGTCAACCATGAACTCGTCTGTCTACCAAAACATTCTAGAGTCAAATGTAAGGGCCAATAGAGAATAAGCTTAAATTTGGGTGAAATTGCGTAAAGGAGCAGGACAATAATTCAAAGCACAAGAGCAAATCTATAACAATACAGCTGAAAAACAAAAGAATCAAGCTGTTGCAATGGCCCTGAAATGCTGAAATACTGTGACAGGTCCTTAAACAAGCTCTGCACAAATGAATGCCCACAAACCTCAATGAACTGAAGCAACATTGTAAATAAGAGTGGGCCAAAATTTATGTCAGAGACTGATAAAGTCCAAAAGTGGTCCTACAAGCTAGCAAATGATGAAGTATCCTTATTTTTTGAGGTGAGTGCATACAGTCTATGAAAACCCCCTTTTTTTTTTTTTCAAAATTAGTGTCATTTCAACTACAAATGTAGCAGCAGTATGACTTTTTTTTCAGTTTGATGTAGCATCACTAATAGTCTTCATATCATATGCTACACTTTCCCCTAATGGATTTGGGATTGCAGAACGTTTATTATAAATTTTCCAGTCAGTGTTTTGTTAGGATTAGTTAAAGGAACGTTTTGTTGTATGGGAATGCAGTCTTTATAAAACAGAGCTTTTCATGCAGCCTCATTTCCAGTCATCTGGTTAGACTTTGTCTGTCAGCGCTGTGTAACGTTTGTGGAAGCTTCCTGGAGCCTCTTGATGACCAGCCTATTATTTAAATGTATGAGTATGTTTGTGGGTCTTTGTGTATCCTGTTGAGCGTACTAACCTCGGCAGACTAGCTTTAAGATATTATGACTTTCATACAACCCCACCCTGGTGACAGAATCTAAACATGTCAAAAAAAGAGACTTCCAGTGAGCCCCCACCAAAACTTAGACACAAACACACGCACGCACACACACACACACACACACACACAGACAAGTACATACATCAAGTCCTCATCTTTTTAAAAGTAAAGGATTAGACTGCACTGCTCAATAGTTTGTAGGTCAACTCTGGTAGTAATTGGGAGCTGGCTAATTTGAATTATCAGAAGCAGATTGCAAAGTTCATGTGATGTAGATTTTCTTTTATAGGGTTCCAAATTGACCTTTGCATGACAAAGTAAAAAAAGAGGTACCCAACATTGTTTTGATTTTTGTGACTGCCCCTTGTTTTTCAGGGTTGTGTGTGTGTGTGTGTGTGTGTGTGTGTGTGTGTGTGTGTGTGTGTGTGTGTGTGTGTGTGTCCATGCACTGGGGATTTAATAGAAGTTTAAATTGAAGTTCCTTTGGAGTTCTTTGAGTGACTTACTGCACATTGAAAAGCTTGCAGTTGTTTGAGTTTTTAACTGTCAAATAATGTCTCAGGCTGCCTAAATAAATGCATGCAGTGCATCTAATCACAATGGACTCGTATAGCAGACATTGACCATATGTAACCAATCTGAAAATATTTATACCATGTATTTTGTTTTGGTTTATTTTCTCTTTCTTTCCCTTAAGTTGGGGGGATTTTTGTGCGTGTGTAGGAAGACATAAACTCTAAACCCTTCTGATTATTAATACTGAGGCATCTATATTGAAATTTAAATTCACCCTATATTATTTTTATGCTTTATTACACCACTGCTAATGTCCCCTCCACTAGGTCAAAGAGGGAACCAACTCAGAAGGGAATAAACCTTATCGGGTGGTTGGCATTTCTTTGGGTTTAAATATAAACACAAATACTTCATTACAAGATTATATATATATATATATATATAATTCCAAGTTCCAGTTTGAGTTTTATTTGACAGTTGGTGTAATTTCATGGGTTAAACCGGTAAAAAAATTTACAATACCATTTTGCTACATATACAGCACAGGGAAGTTTATGCCATTGTTGTAAATCACTTGATTACACACACACACACACACACACACACACACACACACACACACACACACACACACACACACACAGTTGTATTTTATTCTTGTCTTTTATTTGTATAAGATATGATATGTAAATAGGTGTTAAAATCTTAAAAAATAAACTTAGCACAAAAAGTAACTAAATTAATATTTCGTACATTATTCCTTTGCAGTAACTTCTTGGCAGATCTTCTCAGCCAATGCCAAGTAGCTTATTTTGCTATTGACTCTTGTTTGGTGTTGTTTATTGGATTCGATAATTGAAATCTGAGGAAATAAGACATATTGGTCATTTAAAAATGTATTTATTTATCAAAAGTAGGTCCCAGCATGTAGAAGAACCATACATAGCTACAAAAGCATAGTACCACCTCCTCAAGCTGGTGATCAGCTTGGTTACACACTGCTGTGGCATCCCATTCCTCAGCCACTGGGCTTGTGTTGGTCACTCTGGCATAAACAGTTCTGCAGGAACTACAGGTAGGCCATTCCATCCTTTCCACTCCCAAATTCTGGAGGTAGTGTCTGAAAAATCCTGCTTTATGGGAATGAGCATCATCTTTGAGATATTCCGCTGATTCCAAAATCTCATCTCTGCATTAAGATTGCCTCCAATGCCAAGCCTTGTTTTTCCAGTGAGGGAGATGCCACTCCACACCGTCATACTCCTGCCAAAAGTTGTTACCCTATGGGTGCAGCATTTTCCATGATTTCTCCACAATTTAACCCTATGAACCAAGTACCGTAGGCAGAATCAGGACTCACTGTTCAACATAACATTTCTCTGCATTCAGTTTTGTTTGCCCTGACACCAGCGCAAACAAAACCGATTGCTAAGGGCAGTCATTTCAGGATTCCTGGCAGCCCTAAGAGACCAGAGATGAACTGCGTGCAGTCTCTGCTAGCAGGGTGAAGAAATAGTTTTCTTGTGGCGTCATTTTGTCTTATTGTAGGGTCTTTATCTTACAATATAAAGTGCCTTGAGGCAACTGTTGTTGTGATTTGGTGCTATATAAATAAAATTGAATTTAAGTTGAATCTTCATGGGATCCCCACTTTGTCTCTGACAATGAACTTGGCATTGAATTTGGGCTAGGGCTCACTCCAAATAATGCTGCAGTTTGGTTTTATGGACCACCAGCTCGAAATTTATGCACGGCCTCTATCCAGATCAATCAAACGTGGCATGCTTAGAGTAGTGCTGTTAATCAGGCACCTGACTGTCAGCACCAAGAAACTCAAAACAAGACTAAAAAGCAGAATGAACTGTTTGGCATTGACAGACAAGATCTGGCAAGTTTTTCTAGGTGCAACCCATATACTCAACTCTGCTGGTCAATCCACAAATGCATTTTTCTACAAACATGGCACCATTTAAGTGGAAATACACAGGGCTTCCAGCAGTAAAAGATTTCTTGCCAAGAAGCATAAAAATAATCAACCAAACATAAATTTCCTTACTTTTTGTGCTAAGTTTACTTTATGTTTCAGTCTTGATTAATCGCCCAATTACTACTTGACCATATATGTATGTAGATAATGACTGTGAGCCTATCTGGAAGGTTAGTCACTAGATACATACATTAAAGCAAACATTTAGCAAGAGTTAGTATACCTATAAATCATTAAACAATATCACCCTCTGTAGCTGTGAATATAGTGCTGACATATATCAATAAATCTCAGAATATCCAATGATTTTTTTTCCTCTTAAATGTCTGGTTTAAATATTTTTCTGGGATCAGCAGAGAAAGTGACAAAGCACAAACCTGCCTCTGATTGTGATTCAAGCCCATATTATGTATGAAAAATTGAGAGACCAAATATGCTTGATGGCATAGTAATTAGGAGCCATATATTTTCCCAAGCTATGCGATGCCAGAATCATTACCGCCTTTCCCTGTGATGAATGCTTCATGAGACTTGGTGGTTATGAATATATTTGTTCACATTTTGTATGTACATATTAAAATTATTGAAAGTTCTACAGGGATTCTTTGTAACCATTTACATTTGAGTTGCTGTCCAGCCAGTGGTAACACCTGTATTCTTATGTTAACCAAAGCAAAAAACGTAATATAAAACATTTTTTTATAACAATGTTTTCATTTACATTCACTTATGTGCATTTTATGATTAATGTTGCTGCTGCTTTTGTAACCCTACCAAAAATGATGTTGAGAACAAAACATTGAGTTCCTGGTTAACATTTAAGTCCAAAGAATATTTGAACAAATGTCAGGAAATGGCATTATCAGTCAAACATTTCATTGTTTGTATGGGCCTTTACTATATCAGCCTATAACATGATCAGTAAAAGCATTCTGGAAACAGCCAGTTGAGGCTGAGTGAAAGGAAATCTAAAGTATACAATAGTACTCGTGCAACAGATGTAAACTATGCATGCAGAAATGTAAATACAGATTAGTCAGTGTTTCCAAAAATGTAATTTCTCCTGCGTACAAATTTGGCTCCACACACTTTAACAGTGACACATGTGCATGAGTACATCTCTCTCACACAGTCAAAGACAAGCATAGCTGCAGGTGCAGCTCTTTAAACTGATGAGTCTGTAAGTGTTTCCAAAGAGTGAGTTGCTCCGAGACAGCTGTCTCCATACACAGTGTTAACTTGAAACTCTCCATCTCGCTCTCCACTCCCTTTGTTCTCTCTCCCTTCATTCTCCTCTTACTGGCCTTTCTTTCTTTCTTTCTCTTTCCACTGTGGCTGAGACATGATGGAGTCAATCTTTCATCCCAAGGAATGAGGTGCCAACTCTCAAGGTACAGTAACAAGAATAAAACGCCAAATGATCTGAAGAACCTAACTCTACTCCATTGTCTGCTGTAGGGCAGAATGAAAGGCAATCTGTAGTGGTTTAGGGGTTCAGACCAGAAAAGGGAAGCAGCTGCAGCTATGCCAGTGCCAGGATTGCATTTCTATCTCCACACATTGACAGAAAGTTCAACAATTACCCCAGAGCCCAGCCTCAAAATATGATTAGCATGGACCCAGATGATAATGGCTTTTACATGCAATTACACCAAAGGGGGATTTACCCAGTATATGGGAATAATGTAGCTAGAGAATGAGACAATAGCTTGCTAATGTCTGTTTTTGTTGGCTGACCCAGTGGAAATTAGTTTATTATAAGGTTTTATATTCAGACAAGCTATGTCTGCAGCAAGTCATGTGATGATCAATCATGAAATATGTTATTTCTTTTCAATGACAATGCAGTTGAGAGTTGATACAAGCCAACAAACACTCACAGATGCAACCAGTTGTAGGAAGTCATACAGCAGCTATATTAAAATGAATAAATGTGTTGGAAAATTTAGAAATAAGTGTAATAAACAAGAAATATCCCAACTAATGTAAGACTTTTTTTCAAAGTAAAACATTTACTGGAAATTACCATAAACTGTACATGGACAACGTGCCGGTACAGATTGAAAGCATGCTGTTGATTTGAGCAAGAAAATGAGAACATGACCTCACCACTCGGATAATATGGAGGAGTGTGTCTGGAAGAGAGATGTGCTGGAAAAATAGGGGAAAACACACAAACCACTACAAAAAAACCCAAAACAAACAAAAACAATAAATCCCTTGCTGTAGTAATATTGTTCTTGGAAAATCCTGTCCAGGAACATACATCTTTGTTGAAAGTGACATTCTCACGACTTAACTTGATTTCCTGGGTTTCCTTAAGCACCATTGGGTGAGACTCTACAATAAAAAGACCAATGAGTCTTTCTACCAGAGATAAAAGTCTCACTCAGCTGGCCAATATTTCCAGCTGAATGGAACACAGTTAACAACATCATAGTTGTCCTTGTGGGTGTTCTATGCACCCTTTTACAGCAATACCTACAATATAATACAAAACTGGGTACTCCCTGAGCAATATCTCGCAAGCAGATACTCGCAAGCACAGAGCAGGAAAAACTGAGACTGAAAATAAAAACAAACAAAAACAAAACTCCCAATACTAAAACTCTTATAGTCACTGTTCCATAGTAAAGGTGGTTAAAATATTAAGCAGTCTCCAAAAAACAAAACATTCTAGAAAGGAAACAGAACTAACTCACCTATTATAAAGATCCAAAAGAAAATAGAGGCCTCTAACCTGTCTCCCTAACCTAAACAACCCCTACAGCAGACCTTCCCAAAGTGTGGGGCCCGCCCCCCCCAGAGCCATTGCAGGGGGGGGGGTCGCGGTATGAAAAGGGGGGGAACAAAACGCTTGGACACTGCTAGCACGGGGCGCCTACAGAAACGCAAAGCAGGAGCTGAAGCATAGCTGAATATGTTTCCAAATTCATTCTAAGCCAAAGACTAGAAAATACGGTGAAGCATATCTTCCCTTTGGTTTCACCTGCACAAGTGCCAAGGTAGGTCTCCCCTGCAGAATTGGTTTTCCCTTCGTCAGGAGCACACGCTGGGCTGTTCAAATCACGGACAAACAGTATCCCACGTTCTTGATTTTTAGTTCACAAACACTTGTTATAATAACTAACTACTCCTGACATTTTGGAGATGTTAGCTCTTTATACAGTAAAGTTACAGCGGGATACAAATAATATCAGGTTGATCCTGCCACGATTTGTTCCCTCTGTCTCAGTCACGGACAAACGGTATCCCACAGCTGTTTATGTTTTTGAACCCATTTTGCACAGAGAGGCATTTTTGAAAAATGTATTGATAGCAATGTTGAATATTATTACACAGGAAAAAAAACAACTACACGTAAAATAATCACACCGTGACGCCTCTGCCTTTCTAAATGGAGGGACAGTAACTGTGTGTGTATATGTAAGCGTGTAAAACCTGAAGATAGTCAGATTAACAGAAACAGTATTTTGTCTCTATCTGCCATTCTGCAATTCATCTCATGTAAACAATAACGTGACACACAGCGTGACGTGAAAAAAGGCACATATACCTTTGACGGTGTGTGACGAACTCTGTATTCCTCGTCCACACGTAAACGCAAAAACTGAGTTTTTAAAAAATCTCCGTTTTCGGGGATTCGAAATGCCATTTACGTGTGGACGAAACAGCTGCGTTTTCAGAAATACTTGTGTAGGTGTGGACGTAGCGTAAAAGAGTTAGTAGTTTATTTTATTACCACCTGTAATTTATTGCTGATTACTTGTATTTGCTTAATTGTTTACTAAATGTTTGAGGTGTGAAATAAACCGCAATGGAGCAAAATAAGGGTGTGTGTGGTTGGATTTTTCTTGTAAAAAAAACGGGGGCCCAGCAAAAAAAGTTTGGGAACCACTGCCCTACAGCTACCAGATCAATCAACAAAAGAGACTTTACAACATTTACAATATATACTCAACAACCTCTTATACTTCATCACACACAGTCTTCAACCAATGGTTGGCCTCCACCTAGAACTCACATATGCAACATGAATAATGTACGATGCCACCCCCAGGTGTGGAGGAATGAAAACAACACACAAAATTCTGACCTGTGTCGTAACTAACAACAACAACAGCAACAACAACAACAACAACAACAACAATAATAATAATAATAATGATGCAAACAAGAAGAGGAACAATCCACTTCATCCATTTTCTGCTGCACATCTGGGTTAGGGGTCTAAGTCAGAGCAGATATGCCCAGACCTCCCTCTCCCCAGCTACCTTCTCTAGCTCATCCACAGTGAAACAGAGGCTCAAGTCAGCTGAGAGATCAAATGTCCCCAGCATGTCCTGGGTCTGCTCCAGGGCCTTCTCCTGATAGGACATGCTTGAAACCTAGGAGGTCCACAGACATGCTCCTGGTATCTGATCCACTAAACACCGGACCCCTTTGGCCCCTCCAGACAGTGTATGTTGTGCCCAGCCAGGCTTCATAGGCTTAGGCCCAACCATTCAGGCACCAGGCACTCTCCCACAAACACTTCCCCCCTGGACCTGGCTCTAGGGTGGGGCCCCAGTAACTCTATTCCATACAGGGCAGCTATGTCCCTTGATTTCTTCTTCATCATGGGAGTTTTTTTTTTTTTTTCTGAATGGCTCTTAGTCTGGCCCTTCACAGAGACACTAGGACCAATTTGCCTAAAAAGACGCTAACTAGGGGTTAATTACACCATAGCTCCTGCAGCCATGCAGAAACATATACCTCTCCACCATGATAAGGTGGTGATAATAATAATAATAATAATAATAATAATAATAATAATAAACTGTATTACATATTCCTCAAAAAAGGGAAAAGCTGTCTCAGTAAGGCAACATTGTAACAGCTTATCCATAACTATTCCCTCCACAGCGCCCCTCTCCATTTGTATTGTTTAGACTATGTGCAATCAGAATTCTAAAAAGCTGTGGCAGCCACCCCACAATGTCTGCTTTTTTCACTGGGACTCAGCTGCGTTGTCTGGCGGTGTTAGGTATCCCCGAGTCAGAGCTCTGCGGCTTGTCTTGGTGTAAACAGATGGTCTGGGATGTGATGACTACTTTCTGATCTCACCCAGATAGGGATGGAGGCTGTCAGATGACATTCCCAACTTCTGCAGAGGTGAGATGTCTAAAACAGTTTGAAATTGTTGGCGTTAAATAAAAGCCCAGGTCCGATTTCCTGAGAGAAGCTTTATTTAGATAATCACAATTGTACTGTGAAGAGTGACAAGCTGTAATGTAGACTTCATGGTTTTTTACAGCAAATTGTTTTTTCTACAGCAATCCCTTGCTGCATGAAACCTAACTTCTTGACTGGTTGAAACTGTGGGAATCTCCTAAAGCAGAATGTTAAAAATACAAGAATGTACAGTATGAATACATTTTGATACAATTTAATATGTATTTTTTTAGTGTAGAAGAAACCTGTTGAGCACATTTTTTTTCAATACCTTAAAATTAAAATGTCAACTTCAACCCTTCTACAGACAGAGCTTTAAGTCTATAATTATGTAAAAGTATGACTAGTTTCAAAGATTCCTTCCAAATTTTGTTACTTTAAATAATTAAATCTCATAGGAATGAATTCATCAAATATTTTTTCCTGTTCCATTTAGAGTGTTGGAGCACCTCACATTTACATAGTGACCTATAGCACGGATCTAAGCATCCATCGTACTTACACTATATACTGCATCTTCTCTGCAACAAAAGCTTAGTATGTTGTCATGGAGAGCTGGGTGCAGCCTTAATGACAACCAAATGTTGATGACCTTTGCTCATGCTGTCCACCTTGATTCACATTCCTCACCACTGACAGTATTCTTCCATCTTATGAGGAAGGAGGAAGGGCTTTCCAGTGGGATGAAGTGATCATCCCTTTAGATATTTTGTTCCTAGAGCTTACAGGCTCGATGAGGACCAGGGTATCTAAATGAATCCTCTTAATACAATGAAAATATTCCTCCTGATGTTGCCACCTTTCATTTTGGATAGAAGGCAGAGAGAGACTAGGAGGTAGAGTTTATGCGTGCGTTTGATCAAGCTGGACCTTTTGGAGGATCGCTTCATATTTTCCATCTAAAGTGGCTGGGGTGCTAGCAGACCATCACATCATTACAAGAGCCTTGATAACCATAGCGCTGGTATAGGGGAAAGTAGGCAAAGTGCCCCGAGTGTGTGTGCATCTCGGGTTGTCTGTGACTCATCTGCCAGTTTGGCCCCTTTCAGTATTTAATTTTTACAGTTTTATCTGACATTTGTGCTTCTTAACACTTCTGTTTCACTTTTCAAATTACGTTTTTTCTCCTTATTACTTATTAATACCTTTAAATGAAGCAGAACAGAATGTCTATTCCATGCATTCATTTTGTCATTCTGTGCCACTGATGGGGGGACTAGGTCAAAGCAAATTTTTCCAGAACTTCTTCTCCCTAGCCACTGTCTCCAGCTCTTCTGTGGGAACCCCAAGGCAATCCCAAGTCAACCATCTTTTGGGAATTTGAAATAGAAATCCAAAATAAAATGAGTCAGTGCTATATGACCTATAAACGTCAATATATACACACACACAGAGAAAGAGCGATAGGGGATCACTAAAGCAAAAAGAGTCTTTCTTTACCCCTAAATGTTAGGTTTGCTCTTCCAGTGGCCTGCAATAATAACATAATAACATTATAATGCCTCCATTAGGAAAAAGTTTCATATTACCAAATCAATACAGACATTTCTGACAGTCCCCAAGAGTCTGTCTGTCTGTCTATCTGTCCTTCAGCTAACTGTTCATGTCATTAGTGGATTATGGCAGCCACTTCCCTGAACTGCACGAATGGCTGTAACTAGAGAGGAAGTCAGAATCAGAGAGCATGACAAGCCAGCTGATACTGCCTAGCTTGTTAATGTCTTTTTCCTTTTATGACAATCATCGGAAGAGGGAAGGTTTTATCATTTCTCATTGAAGCCATGAGAAGCATCCGGTCTTTTGCAGGTCCTCACTGGGACTACAAACATACAGGTGCATATGTTGACATGACTGACAAAAGGTCCACTGAAAAATGTTCCACTAAACATAAAATGCCTCTGGTTAAAATTGTTTTGCAGCTCTTGTTGCTATAGTATAAAAATGTGCTTTATTACAATTTGTCCATTTATACTGATAGATCATGGCAGGTAAAAAACCTTGTTTTTCTACTTTTCTTTCATTTTTGCTTATTTTAGCATGAAGCACCTATGAAATCTTGGGAATAGTGACTACATTTTGCCCACTGGTAGATTTAGGTATACAATGACCCCTATAGTTGTAATGACAAGCAGATCTAGCTTGGCCAGACTTGCCCCTACACATTCGTTTAGAACTAAAATAGAATAGAATAAAGAGCACACTTAGGAGCAAGGATTTCCGCACACGTACTTCCTCCTCCGCACACAAAAACAATAAGGTCCCCATGAAAGAAGGGCTGAGATCTAAGGAGATCTAACCAAGTTTGACAGTCAACAGCCCTATTCAAGCAGGGCTGGCTGCAACCAAACACAGTCGTAATTGTAAATGTCAGGCAGAATTAACACAAAAATAAATAGCTTAACCTCCCTTACATGTATATGTGAGCAGGGACAAGGGAAAAACATTATAGCAGAGCCAGAGGACACAGCTTTCTGCAAGTCAGTCATCGGCTAGTTTCATAGCATCAAGTCTGTATAATTCGGATTGTAAATGAAATATGATCCATGCTCACAAACATTACACATAAATTACTCACAATTACACTTTTTGACTATATAAACAGATTACGCACATGTGAACCGTGTAACATTTATGGCTTTTCAACAAAATACATGCCATTACACTTATATCTAAGTTTCCACAATTTCTTTTTCACTGTGATCACACTGTGAATGATATGGCTGATGTTTAAGGGACTAACTGAGGGTTGACGGATGGAGTGTGTTAAACTGACTTACTTTGAGGAAAGACAGGGGAGAACTTCATATGGTTTTACCAAACATGGAAACATGTTAGAGGAAAAAATGAATGAAGGAAAGAAAGAATAAAAAAGACAATAAATCACAGGGATAGAAAGCTCTTTACGTACTGCTTCTATCATGTGTGCAAGCACAGATCTAATGTTCACTGGTTAGACCGTGATTCATGGATTAGTCATTCTGGGGTAGTCATGATTAGCCTGTAACTGTTTGTGCTTAGGGACTTAGGGATTTTTTTAAATTTGGGGTCAATATTAACTTAAAAAAATAAATGATAATGATGATGACAACAAATAATTAATTTAGATGGGAAAACAAGTTAAAAATGGCTGTAATAAGTTTTAGCTTGTTACAGCTATCTTTTCCCATAAAGTTTATTATAAATGTCAACACTTTTCTAATTACATTTTACAAAAAAACCCCACAAAGACCAAAAAAGAAAAAGAATAAATAAATATTCAAAAAAGAAAAAAACCATAAACAGTGATAATAATATAGTTCCATTGTGCATTTGATTACCACCTGATTTTTAAGCAGCTTTCTAAATTTGAGTATTAATTCCCCATCACAGTTACTCTAAGTTTGACCCTTTTACAGATACACATCTTTTTTATATTTTAAATTTCTTATATTTCTTTTGAATGCTTTTTTGAACATGCGTTTTCCTGTGGAAGTTTATGCTCAAACTTTATCGTTCTAATTTCAAAAAACCTCTCAATACAATTTGGAAGGCAATTATTTTGTGCTTTACATTATTGGTGCAGTGAAATCAAGTAAATCATTACATTTTAAGATGTGTAGTTTAATGACTCATATGTGGATTGGCTTGTTATTAATCTGATCCATATAGAATATGCGTAGCTTTCTTCTGTAGGATATAAACTGGATTACTGCTTACTTTGTATGTTTCCCCATACATATATGGAGCTATTAGGGAACAATAGAGTATGGATAATATTTTTAGATTCAATATCTTTTCTATGGGCATTTTTGTTTTTACATGGTTTATATGAGCCTTCCAAGATAAGCTCTGATTAAAAAAAAAACACTGGTGTTGGCAGTTGGTGTATGTCAAACACTTTTATTAAAACTTTCAATTCAATTTCCACTGCATTCAGAATGTTTTTTTAAATTTTTCAGAGAGCCAAAATAAATCAGTGTCATCAACATATAAAGTGTTTTTAAACAAGTTAGAAGACTGGATTGTTATCATCAAGTTCATTATTTATTACTTAACCACGAGTGTGCTATCCCTCTTATACTGCATTATTGTATTTGTACTGTATATGTACTGTGTTTCTCCAGCTTTTTCACAAATCATTTCCAGATTTTGTATATAAATGAAAACACGCCCTTTGATCTTTGTGCAGTAGAAAAAGAATAATTAGATAATATAAGAACTGGTGAAACTAAAAATAACATAATATTGCAGAAACAATTTAGTGTAAATTTAGTACCGTAAAAATACAAATTTGATAGATCTTGAAATCATGATGTTGACCCATACTCTTTGGTACATTACATGTTTTCTCTCAAGTACATTTAGAAATAATGTTGCAACATTATGGCAACCCACTAAAGAATAAATATGGCCATCCCTTAACCACAGTAGCAGCTGGTGATCCTTGGATCCAATATCTTCTGAAACTCAGCTGTTTAAGTCAATAGTAGCATTAACATGTGGCCTTGCAATTCACTGAGGTCAAACAGAGTGAAAAGGCATGAAAAGTGGCGAGAATACCAGTAGTCATAGAGAGACCTTGTCAGAAATGTATCCCTGTGTCCATGGCCCTCGACCCCAGTCATAAAACTAGCAGACACAGAGGAAACCGAGCAGTAAATCAGCCCTTTGCTGCCTCTCACACACTGATTTTGATCCTGGTGATATATGCCTTTAATATGTTTATGGAAGCATGGCGCAATGAAGAGAATAAAAGTAGACAGGAAGAGAGAGACAGAGGGCACACTGATTGTTTTATTTGTTTTGGGGTTTTTTTTTTTCAAAAGTGCTCGTACATCAGAGGAAATCTTAATAGCATTTAAAAAATGTGCTCCTCCTTTGTCATTACATTTTAGTTTGATTATTAAAGAAACAATTTATTAAGCTACTTATAACAAACACAAGTATAATCATTATAGCCACATTTCAGCCATTATTGACATAACAGATACTTTCATTTTAGTCCAACAAAATGCAAACTACTTACTGTTAAATCAACAAATGTTTTTTAATAAGGACAATAAAGGAGAAGGTCGAAGGAGAATATGAACTAGATAAAATCCATGTTGTTCCAAACTGACTACCATGCTCAACTGTGTGAAATTAAGCGAATGATGCAAAAATACGACAACAGTGGAAATATGACTCTTTTTTTAGGATAATGATCTTGTCATGTAATCACCCTTCCTGTTGCTATAGAAAGAAAAAGAGATGAGACCAGCATGGTATGATGAAATTGTGTGTTTTTGTCTTTTACTTGCCAGTTTGCACAGTGTAGTGTCAACTAAGGACAACTCAGACTCGACCCTTAGCCCAGCCTTAAAGATTTGGAGTGCCATTTAACACCACATCATGGCATTCAAAAAGCATCTCTGTAATATCACACAGCAAAAGAAAAGGCATGAAAGGCATTACTATAGCTGATTCCTTTGTAATAAAATTATTACTAATGAGCTGTTCATATATAAATTGACTATGGAACTTACTACGTGATGGGAGAGAAGCAAGAAGCTGAGGAAAGGCAAGAGAGCAGGAAAGAGGAAAGCCGAGGAAAATCATGAGGAAAACTGGCAGCGAGGAGAAGAGTGAGGAAAAGAGAGGGAGGGTAAAAAGATGGGGGAGAAGAAAAACTGAAAGGAGAATGGTGAATGACAAAGAAAATGCAGAGTGAGAGAGAGATGACAGAGTGCTGACATCAGAGGGCTAGCAGTCCCTTCACATCATTCAGCATTCATGGAAAATCAATTCTCCCTGGTATGGACAATGGTGTCAGCAGGCGGCAAGACCAGCCCCTCTGTGGCCTTCGTTCTGCCATTAACACTAAAAGACAGAGTGGTAATAACACCTTCTCTAGAGGTTAACCCCATACTGATTTGTTAAATATCCCAAATCAGTAATCAAAATTATATAGTGTGATTATTTCATAAAAGACCGTGAATATGAATATAAATATGGCAGGGTTCTAGCGACAATTGAGGTCCTGTAAGCAAAAGGGATACAACTGTGTAGTCTAGCATATCCTATTATTTAGCAGGCATGGAACACCTCAGTCTAAATAATCTCTATAAGCAACAACCAATGGTACTGCAAAAAAACAAGTTCATCACTCTATACGACAGAGGCTAAGGGTGACAGGCTGGGATAAATAAATTAAACACAAAAATTTGCATAGGCATTAAGTATGCCTTGCTAGTACAGTTCCTTCAGAACTGCATTAATTAACAAGGTGCTGGGAAGAAATGCTGTCCCATACTGACATGATAGCATCACACAGTTGCTGCAGGTTTTTGTTTTTCTTCATGTGCATATCTCCCACTCCATCATTTAACAAAGGTGCACTGTTGGAAATTTGATAACTGTGGTGGCCATTTATGTGCAGTGAACTAATTCTCATGTTCAAATAACCATTTTGACCATTTTTTATGAGCCTGTGCAAATTATAGCCTTCCTGTTCTTAGCTGACAAGACTGGCACCAGGTGTGGTCTTCTCTGTAGCCCATCTTCTTCAAGGTTTGACAAGTTGCCAGGTGTTCTGCTGAATACCTTTATTGTAATGAGTCATTTGAGATATTCTTGCCTTCCTAAGTGTTCAAAGCAGGCAGGACATTCTCCTCCGACTTTCACTTTCAACAGGGCATTTTCACCCAGAGAACTGCCCTCACTACAAATTTTGTCTTTCTCAGACTGTTCTCTCTAAACCCTAGAGATGGTAGGGTGAGAAAATCCCAGCTGATCAGTAGTTTCTGAAATACCAGCTTGCCCTGCACCAACAATCATGTCCAATTCAAAGTCACTTAAATAATCTTACTTGCCCATTCTGATGCGTAATCTAAACTTCAAGAGGTTGTTTTGAACATGAATTGAGCTGCTGCCATGTGACTGGCTAATCAAATACGTGTGTTAACGGGCAGCTGAACAGCCATACCTAACAAAGTAACTGGTAAGCGTATTCATGCAGTTATTTACAAAAACACTATTTTAACTTCTTAAGCCCCAACGCCCCCTGATATGGGGGCAAAAGGCAGGAGATCAGGTAGGCTTGGGGCTTAAGAGGTTAATGTAGTTCTAATGTAGGTATAAATTCAGGTCTATAAAGAACACATTTTTAAATTGGCTTTCACCCGCATAAATAATCCTTTTGGAGAACTATTCTAACATTTGAAATCAAAAAATCAAACCATATACAAACATTAAAATGTTAACGTTAATCCAAAAAGAAATCATAAGACAGGGTTTGCGCTGAGAATGCACTCAATCAAACAACACAACAAAAAGTTTTTCGAGGTCATTTCATTTGAGACGACTCAGTGACAGTGATTCCACCTGGGGCCCAAGTTGATCAAAAAGCACACCTACTTGTAGTTTCCACTTAAAAAAAGACAAATATCCAGTAGTGGTGTAGAGGCTGTGATGATAGCTTCACTTCCCTTTGTGATGGTGCCATTTGTTAAAATGACAGAAGCAGTCTGAGCACTGTAGTCCTGGGACCTGTGTGTTAGTGTGTGCTGTGATGATAGCGCAGAATGTGGTAATAAAATGATTGAAGAGTTAGGATGTGTTTAGGTTCCATAGAGAACACAGACATTACAAAGCCACCAACAAACATCCATCTACAGTATCTTTGAATGTGTGCACCGGTACGTGTGTGACAGCTTAGTGGTCCCTGCAGTGTATATGTTTTCATATAAGATTTCCGTTGTGTCAGCACTGCCCCGCTCTGTGTGTGCTCTTGCACATTCTGAAGAACACTGGAGGTACACAGCTTGTATTTATTCATAATATGCTGCTGCAGACAGATAAACCTGGTGTGAAACAAAGATAATTAACACATGACACCCTGGTTCCTTTTCAGTGAAGTTTAAATCCGGGAAGTAAAGTTACAAGGATGTCATCCTCACAGCAGAACTGGCTCACCAGAGCAACAGAAGTTTGCAACATGTCGTCAGGCCCTGTAAAGCAGCTGCACACAGCTGGAGACCTGTTTTTACCAAAGACCAAAAGGGAAGATAGGGGAGACAGAGCGATGAGGGTAGGCCACAGAACAGGGTTCAAAGGAAGGAGATATCTCTACATGGGGAGGATAGGACTCGTTCTCCATAAGAATCAGGTTAATTTCCATCAGCTGTATTTATGTGGCTACAAAAGCTCCACAGGATGTGTACACCAACAAGTTTCAAGAATTAACCACAACTTCAGCAGAAAATCTAAACACAAACTACGGACCCTTGAAGATGATGGAAAAATGACTGACACCAGATTAAAAACACTGGCCTCAAGTCAACATAAAACATTTTTTTTTATTGTTCTTCATTGTCCTGGTGTCTAACACACAGGGTTGGGGAGATGATTTGAAAACCACAGCAATAACAGTTTCATTGACTGTTCTGAAATGTCTGAGGCCAAACGGAAACAGTGGTGTTTGGCAGATCCTAGAAAGAGGACCAGTATGTTACTGTAAAGCTGTATTTTTCATGATTGCATGTTACCCCTGCTCAAAGTGAGAAATTCATTTTACACATCATGACTCTGTTTTCTCATTATCATTACTCTCCAACTGGAACCGTGCTTTCTGTATCTGCCAAGCAGGGTGATGAATACTGTTGGCTAATCTTCTCTTGCATTATTCTGTGATAGTATGCCGTTGTTTGAAAAGTTCTTATCTGCTTAGGCAGAACTACCACCGGCATCATGTGTTTAGCACACCTGCCTTCTATCCTCTGGTCTGTGGCTTCATAATCTGTTAACATTCACTCTCTGTACCTCCCCCACTTTCATTCTCCCTCTGTTTTTTCTCATCACCCTTGCAATTTCAGTGCCACAAAGGTCTTCCAGATAAAAAACAAGAGAAAAATTGGTGGCGGTGTCAAGCATACTGTGTTCATTGTTTGAGGAGGGCAATGTCCTCTTATTTCACTGTGCACATCTGCCTGGGACCATCTGGATAATGTCAGCATTCAACACTGAGCAGAGCAACCATCACTCTTTCCCCTCTCTGACACATCTCATCTCCTCCCAGTGAGGAAAAAATAGAGAGAAAACACAGATCTTCCGCATTAAAGTCATGAAACAAATCAACTTTAACCATGGATGATCGGAAGCAAAATGCTTTATTAGATGTGGCTGTGGACACAAGGAGGAGAGTGGAAGAGATTAAAAACAGAGGCAGAGGTGGGAAGCTGGTTAACAGATGTGGAGGATGTGGAAGAGCTGGGTCCAGCATGGATGAGTAGAGTAATAAGTGGTTTGGAATGTGTCTTGTGACAAACCTATAACAGACAGGATGTTAGTAAAAGACAGATTACTACAAATTAATGACAAAATGTTTCAATGTTAAATGTAAGCTTTTTAAAAGTTGTTTATTTAAAAAGTTGGTGTGCATTGATACAATGGGAAAAAGACATCATTTGGTTTAGTTTGGGGAATTTTGGAATCTTAATACTTTGTTTAATATACACACATGGAGTTATTCTTTTATCCTGGTAAGTGTTTATAGGTAGACATCAAAGACAGAATATGAATAATTACAAAATTGCTGGCTTGTTTTATCAATCTGAGATTCCTATTTAAGTGGCAGAGGCATGTTTGCATATATCTGTGTGTCTTTTTTTAAATCAATTGCAATCAATCAGTCATAGTTTTGAAACTGATTTATTCGTTAACCATTCCAATAAAGGTATTATTCATCCTGATACCCCACCTGCTGGTAAAATATGTTCTTATAACATCATGTTGAACTCATTCCAGCAGTTAAAGAAAGTTTCTTGAAAATTAATGTGACACACGTGTACTCTCTTTAATTCTGTTTTATTTATGTTGCACCAAATCACAACAATAGTTGTCTCAAGGCGTTTTATGTTGTAAGGTAAAGATCTTACAATAATACAAAGAACAAAGGACAGAAAAAACCCAAACAATCACGATCCCCTTTCAGAAAGTGCTTTGACGACAGTGGGAGGGAAAAACTCCCTTTAACAGGAAGAAACCTCCAGCACAACCAGGATCAGGGACAGGCAGCTATGGGCCATAACCAGTTGGGGTGAGGGGAGGTAGATAGGACATCATGGTTATAAGAACTAAATTGAAATGGTTATTTAACTAACAAGCTAAACCAAGTTAAATAAAATAACAGTAAACTCTAAGATCTAATCATTTCTTTCATTTGGAATTTTGATTCTGTGTATTTTAATTACATGATAAATTACCTGTTTTTTATTTATATTTCACAAACCTACAGAGTTTAAAATGAAGGTTCAGTTATTTTCTTATTGTAAAGTACCCTACATTGTTATTACCAGTTCCATGAGTGCGGTTTTTGATGGTGCCTATCAGTGATCATTTGGACTATATACTTCAAATGTTAATTTTGGGATTGCTTGAATTCTTATTAAAAAATTCTCTTGGGTGTAAAATTATAAAAAAGAAAGACATTTAATAATGTTTTAGATTAAAAAAACAACAACTTCCACTTGTGATCTATTTAACATGTGAATCATGCGCTCGTAATAAAAATTGTCGGCCTGCATGACTACGACATGATCAAATAAAAAAACACAGGAGCAGGTCTGTCATCATCCGTTTTTTGGAAAATATTTTGAGAATATTTATTATAAAAATATAAATGTTTCCACTACAAATCATTTTACATTAGTAGACAAGGCGATCTACATTTCCACACATAAACTCTCACACAGACACTCGAATCAGACTTGAAACATAAATTTAGGAATCTGGATATAGGGCTCATAACAGTATTGCTCTCTCAGCTGTGTCATTTTTATAAAGTAAGTCTAGAACCAAAACACAGACAGCATTGACACAGTATTTACTCTACGCCCCTCCCCCCACCCTCCCAAAAAACGAACAATGCACTGTATAATGTTAACAAATAAATAACGTAATCATAATTGCCTTTTTATTGTAGAAAAAAAAACAAAGCTGACAAATATAATTCAAAACAAGATAAAATAAAATACAAATGCTTTTTCTCTTTTTTTTAATTAAAAATGTTGCACAATTTTTATTCAGGCTTTTATACATACAAACATTTGTACAAAAAAGGGATGGACATGTACATATAGTGGGATCTGTAGTGCTAGTTGCCATAATAACAATGGTTTACATTATGTACATGCTAATTAAAACACATAGCAGCAACAGTAGCATCCACAGGTAGACCAAAGAAAAGAAGACAGGACTGACAGACTGACCAAGGCTGGGTTTCCCAAAAGCACCAAAATCACCCCGTCTGTTAGACAAGTTTAATCTAGCGCCAAGGCAATAACATTTAATTTCAAAGTGCTGCAATACTGCGTACTAAGTGCTTGAAGAAACTTAAATATTGCATCCTTCTTGTTACATATTACCCAACCAAAAGCACAAAGTACCAAAGTGCCAGTTAAAAAAATCTGGGTACATGTTGCACTGAGGGATTGACTGGGTGACATCAAAGCAGGAGACTAGCATCGTAAAGTACTTCACTGTACAAAGGTCTTCTAAGGTGCTTTTAGGAAAGCCCATACTGGAGATATGACGCACTTGGATACTATCTCAGAAAGCAATCATCTATTAGATATGCTGCATCTCTTCCAGGGCAAAATCTAGTTAGTTTAGGTAATAACCAACTCTATATCCCAAAGAGAACAGAGAAAGAAGGCCAAGACTTTCTTGACGTCAAACCAAAACCAAGTCCAACTACAGGAGGCACTCAACTTTTTTTTTTGCATTAAACACACCAAAAATAATCGGTTAAAGTTAATTTTACAATATAACAAACTATTTTTTACACAAATTTTTCCAATCAAACAAAATGACAACTCCTAAATGGCTTTTATTAATAAATTATGAATTCAAACCTAAGTTACTGGACTATAACCTCAGATAGGCAGTGTTAATCTCAACCTACTAAACCGATCTTACACAGGCAAAAATTACACTCTTTAGAAAGAAAACGAGAGTTGTGAGAGTTTGATGATGCTAACTTGTCTTCCTTAAAGAAGAAACGTGAGCTCTGAGTATATTACACTTCTGCAATACATCAGCAGCAGTAGCAGAGGGCTGACATTGATTTTACTTGTTGTCTCTCATCATCATCTCTCTGTTTTCCCTTTTCTTGCACATGTATCTTAACCTGAATTCTCAGTTCTAGTTTGCTCCATTTTCCCCATCAGTTTGTCCTTGCTTGAGAAAACATAAGGAAGTATACATCCTGAGATTTCACACAAAGGGGTTACAGAGAGAACTGCACTAAAACTGTACAATATCTGTTCATAAGCACACAGAACACAGATGTCACCATAAAGAAAAATCTGTGGGTGAAGTGATTTATGGCCCCTGTTATTTTTAAAGCACAGCATTCAATACATTTTACATGTGATAGACTCATGGCTTCCATACAATGAAATTATTCCACTGATTATATCATTATTGCTTTTAAGTGACATGTCTACTGAATGCAAATGCTATAGATCAGAGCTACAGAGTAAAATGGCTCGGTCAGCATCTCGGTGTGTCCATTCCAGCTGAGATCTCACATGGATAGAGACGGTAAATGAAGGTAGTTGCAACAAAATCTCACGCTTCAGACTTCCTCACTCCAGGAGGGCTCTACAAGTGGGTCAGCTGCTGCTGTCCGTCGTACCCTTCTTGGCAAGGTGTTTCAGTTGTTTCACTGCCTTGGACTACAGGCTGATTCTCGGGCGTGCTGTGGGTAAGCCATAATCATGGAGACGTCCGGCTATATGTTAATGCAGTCCTTGCCCTGCATCCCAGTACAGTTCTCCTTTGTCTTCCTGATCAGGTCTCTCTGACCTTCTTCTCTTTTCTCTGCTCTCTACCCCCCTCTTAGTCTGTAAGGCAACTCAACATGGGCACAGAGGGGCAGAGGGTTGAGTCAGCCAGTTACCTAGCAGGTAGAACTGAACTGAGCTCTTCTCCACTTCTCTGCCGGGACATCTTTCAAATGAATCAATGAAAGACATCATTTGAATCATGCCATATTTTTCCGCCATTTTCAGTCTGAATATGCAGCCACTGTGTTAGAGTGCAATTAGCAAACACAGTCTGTCAACACAGACCAACAGATAGGTCTCTGGTGGTTTTCATTTGTCGGGTCCATTTTTTTAAACAGGTACTGGGCCATTCTTGTTGTGAGAATCTAGGGCTTTCAAGCTGCTCACTATCTTCTTCTGCGGTCCTACAATAGTCACTCCAACCTTTTTTAGATCCCTGGTTTGCAAGAAAAGCGAGAAAGGGGGAGAGAGGGGCAGAGTGAGGTTGAAAAATAAATGGGACAAAATCAGACAGAGAGAAAGATGGGAAGGAAAAAAATGGAAACGTGTGCGTTAGTGATAGTAAATATGACATCCGTGTGACAATAGTGGCATGCTCCCAGTGTTGCTCCCTTCGCTTCGCTGTGCGCCTGTCATTTGCAAAGGACTGCATTTCCCAGAAGGCTTCACTGACAGCTGCCATTATGACCCTGTCAGGGTAGAAAACAATAAAATACAAGGGCCACAGTGGCAGAACAGAACTACTCTTCTGCATTGCATTAAGCTGGATTTTTTTTGACAGGTACACTTAATTTTGTGGAGAGGAGCAGCACAGGGACATGTGTTGAACACGACACTGGTTCATAAAGTGCTTCTGTTAAAGCGTTAATACTCTTAAAAGCTCTTAGAAGGTTGGTTACTTGCATTCAAAGAAAAGACCACTTGAGTTAACTAGAATACAGTTGTTAAGAGTGTTATACAGTGTAAACCTACAGTTTACACTGTATACAGTGTATTGATTTTACAGCACACAGCAATCACAGCACATGTTAGGACTCCTTTCTCCTAAATAGTGTATTGTATTAGTAGAAGCAGTGGGATTATGGCATTACTGCAAGAAACTCTTTCAGCCATTTAGTGCTTTTTAAAAAAACAAAAAAAACAATGTTTTTATTTTCCATATGCAAGCAGAAAGTTTAGTTTGAAATAGAGTTAAAAAAAATACAGATACAATTTGAAAACCCAGAAACTGACAGTGATCCAAATTACAGATTCTGCCTTACTTTGTGTGACGATTTTAAGGGATAGTTGCTTCAGTGTTGATTATACAAATTATTCTGTTGTCAAGTTGGCACAATACTTGGGTTTACAACTATCTACCTTTGCAACAATAAAGATAAATAATTAATCTGTAATTTATAAGCTTTTTATTTGGTCTGTTTTCTGGTCATTAGCATGCAAAAGAGGCTGAAACCAGCATCTACTGCTGATTATGTGTGCAATACTAATCAACATTTACACTGTATTAGTATTTTGAGCACCAAATCAGTAGCCCTGTTTTAGAACATGTGGCATTTTACTCTTTTTTTATAATTACAGCCTAAAATGGGATGAAGTTACCACTCAATAAAAACTAACTATCCCTTCAAAGGTCAGACAAGTAAAAGCCCATCAGTGGTTCTGGAGGTTATTGATCTTAGACCTAGGCCTTGGTCCTCCACCCACCATCCAGAGCTTGAGTAGGGTGGAGCTGGGTGTTAGAGAGTGGTGATCCCCATGGATGGCTCCCATTCTGGGCAAGTGGCTTGTGTGACATGGACCTCCGTCAGAACCACTCTACTGAGAAACAGCCAGGCCCAGCAATGTTAACACATTAAACTAGATATTATTGTTATGGGTGGTATTAGCACATTTTGTAAGAATAAACACAAACTGCTTATCTCACCTCTGTGGCAGACAAGACACCAATGATGACTTGTCTGCCACTGCAATGAGAATGTTTTCTTTAACGGGCAATAAAAATAAAGTGTATAGATTGTGATTATTTTGTATGCTGATTTAATTTTTTTTTGTGTGTGTGTCTATCACATTGTAAAAGAAAATCTAAAAAAAAAAAAAAAAAAGATCCTAAAATGATTTGAAAACATTTTGACATTGACAGTGTAAAGGTAAAAAAAAATACTCCAAATGATGCAGTATTTATATGTCAGTCCATCTTCTCTTCTTGAAAAAGGATTAATCAATTACTCCAACAGATGACTCAGCACACTGCGGCCGAGTATGATAACTGTTCCTCTGAGGTCAGAGCATTGCCAGGCCTTGTGCTGAATATCAAGGACTAGATTAAGACTGTACAGATCAATACAGAAATCTATACAGTGCAATTCATAGTCTGAGCCAAGGCTTCTGCCTTGTAGCTGAGCTTAGGTGCCTTAGATGAAGCCTTCAGTGGATTAATACTGCGGTGATCCAATTTAGCATCTAGCCACTGAAAAGGCATTGTAGACCAATATATTATGTTTAGTGCACGATTCCTTCAGTGCAATTTGTCTTTGATGTATTTTGTCAATACTGATTGTGGATTTCCACCTAGTCTGTGCACTAAATACAACATTTTAAGATAACCTTTTCATAGATTAAACACATTCATTTGTCACATTGGATAGTGACTTATAAGAGAAGAGAAAAAAACATTTTGTGTAGTACTCCTACATAAGAAAAGAACCATAATAAAAATTACAGGAAGCTGAAAGTATATATTTCAGAATTAAGCGCTCTGTGTGGAAAATAAACACACTTGAGCTTGTCTTAAGGTAGTACAGAGCATTACGTATAATATTTCCAGGAAAAACTATTCTGTTCCAGTTACAAGTCAATGAAGTCTACAGTTGGCACTGTGAGGAGGTCTGCTAAACAACAGCTTTTTTTAATATCAGCTCCAACCAATTTAACATAGTTTAAACTCATGCACAACACACAATCCTTCTTTCCAGCATATTAAGCCCAACACAGTTAATGACTCCCTGCTTTGTACAGTTATTGAGTTACAACTGCTTGTAGTACTGACCACCAGTCCCCAATTGCCCCCGCAACTGCTATCAACGCAGAGAATGGCTGCTTTGATCACAATGATTAGAAATGTCCAATTATTTACTCTGTCACATACCACATCAATTAAACTAGCAGCAGGCCAACAGAGCGAGGAAAAAGGAGGACAGGGAGAGGGAAAGAAAGGGACCGAACAACAATACACACTGTAGGACCTACTTTCTTACCAAGTGAACATACTGTAGGTCCTATATTGTGTGCTCGCCAGTTGTGATTTCTCTGGATGTGGCTGCCAAATAATTTTCTAGCAATATATCCTTGCTCTATTCTTTGCATTTTAATGCTTTACAGCACAGAGAATGCCATGTCTTTGCACACCTACTTGACAGCTATGCCTTCATTTTCTCTTTCAAAGGCCCCTCTCGCTATCTTGTCAAATCTCCCCTTTCATTCTCTCTCTCAATAGCGTCTCTCTTATTCCCTTTCCCTCATGGAACTCACAACTCTTCTACCCTCTTTCTCTTTTTTTTTTGGTTTCTCTTTTTTTTTCTCTTTCTTTCAATGCTCTCACCTTCCCCTCTGGTCATACTTGCAGCATTGAAAGCATAGCTAAAGACCTGTCTTTATGAGTTACCATGAGTCTCATCTGGACACCTTTAGTAATGGCTCTATAGCTTTCTTTACTTAGTGAGAACAAGAGAATGTGTGTGCTTGTTCTTCACCAAGAGTCTCTTCAAATTCCTGGGCCTTACCTCTGATACTTGGGCCCTGTAAACACTGCTGACATGAATAGGCAAAGAAGCCTAATGTGTGTGTCTCTGTGTGTTGTTGCCTTACTCTGTGGAGGTTTTGGCCAGTGTGTCACAGGAGCTGTAGCTGACCCCAGAGAAGGCCTCCTTGCAGGGCAAGGTCCTCATTCCATCCATCCAGTCGCCCATTGTTCCCACTGAGGGAACCTCTGAACTGCTTCTGTCCAACAACAAGTTGGCTGGCCTGACAGAGAGGAGAAGAATAGTCAAGGGAGAAGCAAACATATCAATAAGTGATGATGAACCACTTGTAAGATTTTCGTGTCCCAGATGTCATTAGAGTTCACAGCATACTGTAGTTTAAGGAAAACAGGAGAATAAACACCACCAGGTATCACAGTTTCTGTTTTATCTACAGCCAGCTGATGTCATAGTGAACTAGTCCTACAACTATGTATATTGTCTTTTCAAGCATACACTATTGCACCATTTACAGAGTCTGAAGCATGTCAGACATGTCAGAGTGTGTGTGCAAAATGGTCTGCATGCTTTACGGTCTCAGAAACAGTTTGGCAACTGCATTTTCACAACAGACATCAGCCTTTGATCATTGTTCATGCTATCATCAGCAGTCATTGCTTCACTGTCCTTTTTTATTATTTTGAGCTAGCAATGTTTCTGGCTAATTCCATCATTATTTCCTGTAGCAGATGTACCATGCAGCAGAACGTAACATTAGATTTGATTAGACTTGATGGTTTCAATTGGATCAAATCATATTAAATGCTCTGCGTTGGGCTTTAAAATGCTCAGTCAACTGTAGAGGGTGTAGGGAAAAACTGCAGGCACTGTTGTGACTAGCTCTGATTGATGTTTGCCAAAGGGAGGGGGGGCTGAGGAACAATGATGGGTAAAAAGACTTACAGAGAGTAAAGGTACATTAGAGCTGGAGAGTGCAGAGGGCCCAAGGAAACAATGTGCTTTATTAATGGCGACTTTCAGATACCGCAACTCATGTTTATACAAATGTGATTCCCTCAGCTACTGTGAAACCTGAGCACATTAGTGCAGCGAACGGGAAACAAAGCCAAACCATATCAGGTCAAACTACAGCTCATAACACAATAATCAATCCACTAGTAGCACACTGTGCATTTTCATTTTGATTTTCTGAGTATCATCTAAAACTGGGTTCCAAAAATGAAGGACACACTGCATTTGTCACAAAGATCAGATAAATACACCTGTACCAAGATATGTATGGCACTCAAGGGAATACAGCAAAGCAGGTCAAAAAAAAAAGAAGAACAAAAAAAACAGATAGCGCTCCCTTGGGGAAAACTATTTATAGCACTGTAAACAAACTCATTAGAATACCAGAAAGTCCACCTCTGCCTAATTGACTTGGAAATTGGCAAGGAAGTTTAAAGCCACTCTAAATGTGCCAGGGTTTGTGTACCTACAAAAAAAAAAAGGTTTAATTTCATATAATATGTTACGTGCTTTCGTCACCTGCTCTAATTAAAATGTATTTTATTGATTTGATTTTCTTTAATGAAATCAATATAATATAATTAATGGTGTCAGAAACAGCACACTAAGCCAACAAAATATTAGGCACATTGAGATTATTGAGATGGTATCCCAAGTGGTGACAGGAGAAAAGAAGAAAAAGAAGGAGAAAAAAAGATGCACTTGAGGTGGTGGAGTGGGTGCTGTTACAGTGATTGAGTCTTTTCCTGCCAGATCAGAGGGTTGTCAAAATGCTGAGGGCCCCCAGGACCCCCTGGAAAGATGGTTTGTCTGCAAAGGAGGGAATTGAGGGCTAGATGGAGGGGGTGGTTTGCATGAGCACAAAAATAAAGTAATATGTGAATCTTCTGACAGTAGAAACCCATTTAAAAAATATTTTAAATATGTGTTACTTCTTTTTGAAAAAAGAGGAAGAGGAATCAATAGAGGTTTTTGCTGATATTTGCTAGAAAACAAATCAGGAAAAATCAATTAAGACATATAAAAGATAACTATCTTCCGTTTAAAGTTTTGGGCTATAAAAAAATATTCTTTTTTCAGGATTATTGATCTTCTTCCCTCCCCTCCTACACCCCTTTTTCTTTCTATCTTTGATCTTTTTTCCTCTTTTTGTCTCATTTTTTCCCTTCTGCTGTCTCCACTGAGAGGTAAACTGCAGATGACCTTGATTCGTCTCCCTTATCATTTTCAATGTTTCCTTTGTTGTTACATTTTCAGCAACATCTTGTTGCAGCTCAAGAGACACGATGATTGGTGAGGAAACAGAGAGATGTGATGAATTGGAAAATCATAAAAAAAGCATCTGTCTGAGACTTGGGGTTTGGGGCGGGGGGGTATAATGTCTACTTAATACTATATAGCAAAGCAGAAAACACCCACTTGAAAATATAGATGAAAATATGACTACATCAGAGAGAAAGGGAGTCGGGTTATATATTCCCTTTTTTCATCTTTTGTTCTGTACTCCTTGTTTTAATCTCCAAATAATCTTCTGATTTTTGAGCTCACAAAAAAGGGAATGAAATTACCTTTCAGCGTGACAGCTCCAAGGCAATTCAAGGACAGTTTAGACTGATATTTAGGGGTAATATTAGCCCTTTCAGGTGCAGCCCTTTGCTGCCACTGCCAAATTGGATGATATCATGTAGTTTTAACCAGTACTCTGGTGGGCTGAGGAAAGCTAAACTGACATTTTGATTTGATTTCAGCAACAATATGTCACTGTGCTCCGAATTCTTTGTTCAATTTATTTTCACTCTGAAGTTTTGGTAGTGTCTGAGCTAACAGTTTAAGAATTTTTGGTAACTGAATTGAAGTATTGCTCATTATAAAACTATTCTATTTAACTTCTATCCAGTTTTTCATACTTGTGACTTTTTAGATATTCTCATCAACATATACCTCTCTGTGATAAATGCCTGTGTTCTTTTCTACTATCAGGCGGTTTCCATTCACAGGTGAATGTTTGCCCATTGCAATTGCCAAGCATAGACCAGGCACCAATCCTTGTTGCTTCCCAAGTCCTTTTATCCAACCTATGTTCCTGGCCTCTCTGGATAAAGGTTGATATTTGAGATATTCTCTATATAAATATTTTAGATTTGATAAAACTTTGAGTGTTATGTATTTAAAGGTAATACTGTAAGCAGCCATTGGCATGCTTTGTTGTGCAGAAAAAAAACTATCTTTGATTTAGAAAGTGCGATTGCAGCAATCTCACGTAATTTAGACACCCTGAAAGTTAAGTCAGATACCCAATGGCTGCTAACCTCTACTGGACACCAGTTGGCCCATAATTAGCCCCTGACAGTCAACCTTGGCCTTCTGACTCTCTCATCATCCATATGCAGGAAGAGTAAACTGACCAGGTCCCACCCTCGAAGTTTCCAGATGCTCTACTTGGTTCACAGGCTTTGTTCTGGGCTTTGTGGAGGAGGGGGTATTGCATTAGCAAGCCAGGACAGCCCTGAGACAAACGAGGTGTGTGGAGCTGAGTGCAGCTGCTCCCGCTGTGCAACTGCCGCCGCCACCACACACATACACACATACGCACAGAGAGTTCTCATAAATCAACGCACCAGCCTCTGTCGGCCAGCCTGTGCTCACCCAGTGTTAAAAGCCAATCAGGAAAATTACGTGCAAACTCCAAGGGACCTATTTTCACTTTCTTAAGAAATCATTAGTCAATGTTACTAGCTTTAACATCTACATAATACCATGGCCGTCTGCTGCAGACCCAATGCCTGTATTCCTTCTTGCCCAGGACTGACAAGTGTATCTTGCCCTGCTTACCCACACACCCCTGGGTGAAAATGACTGATTCAATAAAGGCAAGGAACAAAGCATTAACAAGGGCAAAAAAGAAAGTAATGTGAGAAACAAATAAGATAACATTTGTAAAAATATCAGAAAAGAGATCTGATACATTTTCTAGTGGTGCTAATTTGCATTTAAATCTTACAAGCAGAAAAAATAGGCGGTGTTTATATTGAGCTCCTTTGTGTACAGGTGGTAAAACAAGTGAAAGAAACTTCCCCATCCCAAATTTTCATGACATTAAAAATGTTAAATTATGTTATTGAGAAGTAGAACTTTCATAAATATGCTGATAATATATCTAGTGATCACCAGCCAGAACTTTATATGACCTAAAATACAGTACTGGATTGTCTAGTACATGGCAATAAAATTAAAAGAAGAAGAGAAAAAAAGAACAACTTAGAAACCATTCAAGACTAAGAGACATTCACCAGCCTTGCATGGTTTTGACCACCAGTTCTGGGTTTTTCTTTTCGTATTTTCTTAAGTGTAAAGTTTTATATATGCAAGTGACAAGCACCTAAAAATAATAATGAAAACAAATACACGTAAGATAGCTTTGATACCTGGATGTGGTGTTCGCTGTGATTTTGAGGCTACTGGGGTTGCGGATGAGTTTATCCAGGATGCTAACTATCTGCTCAAACTTGGGTCGATTGTTCCTCTCTTTTTGCCAGCAGTCCAACATGAGCTGGTAGAGAGTGGCAGGGCAGTCCATGGGTGGGGGCAGTCGGTAACCTTCATCTACAGCCTTTATTACCTTTATGAGGAACAACACGGACAGCATTTGAAAAAAGGCAGATAATATTCAAAACAAAATACATTGTAATAGTAAGTGATTTTTTTCTCAGTTTTGTAAGAATACTTTACTAGAGTATGTCTTTCTGTATCTCAGATGAGATACAGAAATTATTCAGATGTGCAAAGGTGGTAGCCCTGCAGATGTGCATGTGTAGCTATTAAAGGAATGCAACTTTGCAAATAAATAGAACTTACATCCTGATTGGACATCTCCCAGTATGGTCGTTCCCCATATGACATCACCTCCCATAGCACAATGCCATAACTCCAAGCATCACTGGCAGATGTAAACTTCCTGTAGGCGATAGCCTCTGGAGCAGTCCACCGAATAGGGATTTTACCTCCCTGAAATACAGACAATGAGAGGTCATTCATTGAGCTCATTTTGTATTTCAGTCATTCAATCTGTCATTGAAAAACATCAATAATTCTTGAGCATAACTAATTTTCTACCTAAAATTATGGGTTTTTTTTGATAAACCTTTTAATATTACATCTTAAAATCTTTAAAAACTTTTTAAAAATAGAATTTCAAAGTTTAGTACTGCTCGTGGATATAAATATTTAAAACTGGATGTATTCTTGAGCAAAATTTCTGAAAACCAGGATTTGGATCTGAGGTGCAGGTTTGTGTCCAATGCAAGAATATTTCTTATGAATATTATTTAGGGTGTTCTGAAACCCCTAAATCCTGGTGGTCTTCGTGGTTTGGATTTAAGGTTTGAGATCACAGCTTCAGATTCAAAACTGTAACAATTGTAAAAATAATATTTTTATTATTTTTTCCAGTCTGGTCTGGAAGAGTCTAAAGTCCATGTTTCATCACAGAAAGGTGAACCATGCATAAGCTTTTTTTTTACCTTTCACTTTCATTTCATTGTCTTTAATTAATTTGTTTTCCCAGACTGGCAAAAAAAGTCTAAGACTTCTAAAAAAGACTTTAAAATTGTCACATAAGGGGACATTGAACTTTATTGTAACAAAACACATTATATTAAGATTTAATCAAAATGGATTATCATCAGTCTTAAAGAAAGTTGAAGCCAGAAAGAAAAACCCATTCATCAAATTGTAATCCAAGGTGTCCTGGATAACCCCATACTACAGTGTGTAGCTGTATTTGTCATTTTAGCTAAAAATCAAGACAGATGAACAAAATGGATCATAGGGTAGGAGGCTGATGGTAGCCAAAGTTAACAGAAACCTTGGCCCAATCAGTTGGGTTTTGCCCAATGCTGTGCAGTCACACTCTAAACTTTACATTCCTCTATTACTATTTCCATACTGAAGTTATGGAAATAATGGGGAATGTATGTGAGAATGAAATGCAGACAGCCAACAAATGGCGGCACACATAAAGCAGTTTACAAAGAAACACTTTATAAATACAAACAAGAAAATACACTCTGCTCTTGCACTTATACTATACCCAGCTGCTGCACAAAGATATTAAAGTCTAAAATGTGCAGAAATACCCTTAAACGTGGGACGCACATGCATGTAAACATGCACATACGACCACAAACTTTTGATTTTTTCCTAAAAAACAATGACTAAAGAAGTGGAGAGAAAAAAATCCACTGAAGCCCACATGTGCTAGCATTGTCAGTTACTTTAATGCGGCAGAGTTTATTATTCTGTCTCATTATTTCAGATTATGAATTTCTGGGAGAAAGGCAAACGGCACATTGACTGTTTATTTGACAAGCCATTCTGAGCCAGAAAATTATACTCTGTCTAAAAGGCTGCACGCACGGTTAAGACCACAGATTCCTCAGTTGAGAATGGCCACACACGCACACACTTCCAACGGTTAAGATCAGTGTCTGGATCATAATTTGCCTACTGGGTGTGTTTCAATTTGAGCATCTAATGCTAAGGCAAATAAAAAATGCTTTTACAATATTTTTTGTTTTTTAACTTTAATGGAAATGGTGGAAAGAAATCAATAAATCAATAAATGGCATAAAACATCCAGGTTCTGGTACTCAAGGTAGGTTTGAAAAAGCAATCAAGGGCCTTTATTTCACAGGGCTAATGACATTAAAAATACATGAATGCATACCAGGTTATGCTTCTTCAGGATGTAGAGATGCAAAGACACAAACAGAGCAATTAGAGCTTCTCTCACCACAGGTGTGCAAATCTAATTACATGCATACACTTCTTTCTGAAAAATTGAATTGCCCAAACTTACTGGGAGACCATCTGTAGGATTCCATTTTTATGATCTTTCTCATAATACTAATTTTCCATTGCCTATGTGCTATTATTACATTGTTATGGGAAGTATCCTAAGTGGATTTCCAAGGTAAGTTGAAACACAGATTTTCCATCATCGTAAGAAGCACTGTAAATGTCTGAAATTGTCTTCTTGGCATGTGTGCCTATGCCTCTAAAAGCGAGACATGATACTTTTTGAAAGTATCGGTGCTTTTCCTCCTAAAGGATGAACTTTATCAACTTCTGTGTATCACCAAAAAGCAACCAATTCAGAATTTATTAGCATGTCAAACGGCTTTTATAAGTTGTAATCAGCCCAATAGATCTGGTCAGTAGATGCCTTCTCTACTAGCTAGCAGCCTCAAGAGGCAGTTCCTGCCATTGTTGCACCAACAGATTATGCAGGATACCTCAAAGAGTTATCTGAAAAAAGTTCAATCTAAGAAGTAAAAACCTCTGTCATATACATCATGAAAGCAAATGACAGTGGCAAAGCCCAACAATATTCTTCTCAATGAGACGCATCGTCTTATGGCACATGGGGCTTTAATGGTCTTCCCTATGACCTTCCAGTTTAGGATATGTGGATTTATGTCTGCCCTTTAACAACTAGTTTTTTATGTGTCGTTCACCCTTGCTGTGATATGTGAGGGGAACAGGTGCACAGTATCTGTGTATGTGTGATGACAAAAACAAAGACAAAGACCGGAAGAGGATGGAGTGTGTTGCTTTTTGGTGGGGGGATTATTTTTGCTGGAGAGGATATATATAGAATTGATATAAAACAGTGTTGTCTTTAAATGTTTTATTTGTATTTGTATTCCAACTCACCCTAGTTGTGTAAGCAGCCTCCGGGTCATCCTCCAGCACCCGGGACAAGCCAAAGTCTGACACTTTACACACCAGATTGCTGTTGACCAAAATGTTTCGAGCGGCCAAGTCTCTATGAACGTAACCCATGTCTGACAGATACTTCATGCCTGAAGCAATACCGCGCAGCATGCCAACCAACTGGATTCCTGTGAACTGGGCATCATGTTTCTAAAAAGGGAGATAAAAGAAATAATTATAGAAAGAAAAGCGTGCTTTTCCCTTTATGTTACACGTTAACATACATTATATAGTACACAAAGGGAATCTGACCTTTTGGGGTATTTGCATAAAATGAAACTTTTCTGCATTACTGTCCACAAGATTTTCATTAACCTTTAAAAATCACCTTTGACATTATGTACCTCATCTTTCGTTTCAACTATGAAATCCCAGAGCCAAATACAGAGTAATGTATGGAAATAAGGATTAGACCATAAAAATGAATTTCTTTTTTAAATAAATCACTGCTGTTATTGTGGAGCAGTTTTCATATGCTACATATGTGATGACACACATAGACAATATGAACACTGGCATCCACATATATATATTTGAATGCTGTATATTCATCAGAAAATCATATCATGTGGAAAAAAGGGATATAATGCATTTTCATGGCACATTGTCCAATGGATTTTTATAGCCAAATGTTTGCCAGGTGTTGAGTTGCAGCAGTCAAACATATAGTGGGTGAGATGTAAACACAAAGCATATTTTATTGTTTGCATTGGCAAGCAGCGGTGTTTACACTGATTCAAACTGGCAAGAGTTCATAACTAGGCATATATGTTCTATGATCTGCTGCTACTATCTGAATATGAGATAAATATAAACTGAGGAAACATGAGGAGAGCCATATGAATTTTTTTTGTGCTCATTATCCATAGCGCTTTCATTTTGTCTGTTCTTGCTGCTCTTTGTATCTTCTGTTGCCCTGCATTGTCAAATTCATTCCATTCAGAATTTGAGCATAAATACTCTTATCCTATGGTTTATGTGTCTGTGTTGTCTGTTTAAGGCAATCGTCCAGTCTTCTCTATAAATTCAATTTAAATAATCATCTCTTCCAAGTAACTGCAAGTTATGTAAATTTTGCATGGTCACAGTTTTTGAAGTAACTTTTACATTTTTCGTTCAAAACTATGGTAAATGGCCTGCATTTGTATAGCGCTTTACTCAGTCCCTAAGACCCCAAAGCGCTTCACACTACATTCAGCCATTCACCCATTCACACACACATTCACACACTGGTGATGGCAAGCTACATGTAGCCACAGCTGCCCTGGGGCGCACTGACAGAGGCGAGGCTGCCGGACACCGGGCCCTCTGACCACCACCTATCTATCTAAACTATCTATCAATAGGCTTTCATTAGGCTCGTTTTAGCTAGTATGGCTTGTCTGTTTACATTGATAAAGATTTATTTTCACATGAAATGGCTTATTCTGAGTGTATGATAAGTATGTTTTTCTCTAAAAACCAACCAGACCTTCCACTTCATTTTGAACCATTAGTGGCCAGGACACCTGGTTTAGTCACTTCAAAGCTTTGTAGATTCATAACACAGACATAAGCTAAAGCGCAAAGCTATGAATTTCCGTGTGCGTGCTTGTGTGTTTATGACACATTTTCAATGATGAAGTGCAGGCCTCTGTCAAAACGTCGGCAGACAACAGCTACACGTCCTGGATTTGTCTATGTGTGTTGCAGACGCATGTGGAAAAAGGCTAAAACAGGCATTAGTACACATGCTTTCATGCCAGTGTTGCGGCTTGGCTGCCGTGCTTTGGGTAATTTCAGTAAGGCAGGTCAATTTCTCTGTAAGAGACTGAGGCATGGCAAGAATCACATTCAGTCCTGGCTGAAAGAGCAGTTCAAAATATTTTGTTCGCTGACAAGGTGTAAGAAGAGTACAGCTGAAAGAAATCTGCTAAAGCCAGCATATCTCAGGTACTTTATAGTGTATACAGTGCAATGTGTTATAGTGTAGTGTTAAAACTTACTATATTAGCTGACTGTCCTAATTCGTTTCATATATAAAATATAAATAATACTTACATAAATTATAAAATAAGAACCTATGACAAAGCTGACATTGAATGTTTCTTAATTTTCAACTAGCCATTAATCGTTCATTGCAAAACTGGTTTGGGTTTTCAGTGCATTAAAATTTCATAAGTGTGTTTTTAATTATTACTCACTCTTAAGAAGCTGTCAAGAGATCCATTTTCCATGTACTCGGTGACGATCATGACAGGTTTACCTACAACAGGAAGATTTCAATAAATTCCCATATCATACCAGCAACAGGACTAAAAAAATTTAGTGCAATAACATCCTGAATACTTATATAAAAAAACAACGAAAGAAAACCCTCTTTTGTGCCAGTATTGTATTGATTTTAGATTTATTCTCTGAAACAAGCAAAAATAATAATGAGTGGACATTGAGAGCTGTACTTCGACATTAAACAGACGTACACAGACCCTGAGAGTGACCAGGCTGAACGTACTCTCTTTTCTCTCAGTTACACTCACATGCACGCCTACATACACACACGCCCACACACACCAGAATGAAATGATCCTAGTCATAGTTTTAGGGTCCCAGCAGGTCACCTGTCAGAGTGTGACATCTTTATTTCTGTGGAAGATCTGGCTGTAAATCCATGCTGCCTGCTATCATCTGTACCTGATCAGACTGTGGCCAGCACAAAGTTTATTACAGAGGGGGGAAAGGGGGGGGGGGGGGGGGGGGAACTCTTTAAGAAAGCTTTAAATCAGCCATGGTTAAATGAACAGCATCCGTGTCAGGACTTGTTTGTGCCCCAGATGGCTTTGTTCTCTCAGCTTCACTCTTGACTTACCACCAGCCATATTCTTCTTTTCCATTTTTTATTCTGATTAATGTGCCCTGCTCCCTCCTCTTTCATTCCTGACCTACCTTTTCTCTATCATACCTGCCTCTCTTTCCCCATCACCCCATCCCTCCCTCTCATCTCCATCCCTCTTGCATGTATTAATGTGAACCAACCCCACATCTGGAAAGAAAGGGACTTTTTTTCAGGAATCGCGCAGGCTGAAGGGAGAGGGTGATGGAATTAGTTGCGAAAAGAAGCAAATCTATTAAACTCAATGGAAATTTTAAGAAAAGGGCCGTTTCATGAATCTGCATTGCACTGGTAATTCATTTTCTTTATCACAGCACATTTAAACAAAACAGATGTTGTCAATTTCAGCTTGAAATGACTCTGAAAGATTTTGAATCTATTTCAACTGATTCTGTTTATTTACATCTTACCAGAGTAAGCGTAGCTAAAAATGTGACGTTGACAAAATAAAAATAAACCTTTTTTTAAAAAAAAGGGGGAGATTAAACTCACAGAACAGCATGTCTCAGGAAAGTTGCACCAATTTCACTTAGCAAAAATCTCTCATCATTTAAACACCGTCACAGGACCAGTACAACACCCTCCACCCACACCCTGTCCCAAAAAGGCTGTGATGGATTGTTCAGTTTAACAGAGAACTGCTTTTATAGTTGCAGACAGGCATGCACACACCCGGTCCTCCCTCCTGTCCTCCGCCCCTTCCTTTCCCCTCTTTCTCTCTACTTTCAACATTGGCAACAAAGATAAAGGCCCCCAAGCCCCTTTGTTCTGCGGACCCAAGTGTGAGTGTACTTGTATGTGTGCAAGTGTGGATGTATGAACTTGAGCAAGAAGTGTGCATGTGTGCGCGTGTGTGTGTGCTCCTGCAAATATGCAGCCTGTGGATCAGCCAAAAGCAGCAGCAAGGTAAATGGGGTGTGAAAGTCTCAGGATTATTAAGAATTAACAGGAGCAGCTTAATAAATCACCCGACAGCAGCGTGCATTTGTGTGTGTGTTTGTGTGTGTGTAGGTGTGTGTCTGTGTGTGGGAGCATATCAAATGGACCTCCTAAAACTATGCCCTGCACTCATGCTGCTCCTACTTATGCACATGTGCTCAGGGCATCTCTCCAAATGTCATGTGCGAAGTAGTGAATTTGGGGCCTCCCCTATTAGTCTCAAACCAGCAAATGAAACCGCAGTCTTGTGTTATTGCAGCATTTCTCACAGGTCGGACATTAACAGGAAGAGTGGTTTAAGATGTATTAGGCAAACAATGTGTGATGAGGGATCACACACATGCACACACACACACACAGACTTTCACTTTCAGAGTGGACTGATTTCATTCATCAGTACAGTGCAGAACCATGCCGTACGTTCTAACTGAAAAATTATTCTAAAAGAGACAAAACTGGATGAAGGAGTATGATTAGCTTCTGTTGTTCTGGTTACTGTTTTCTATTATTTGACCTTATTTACTGACATTATTTTACAAATACATGCGTATTAGCATGTTTAACAAGTTTCTCCTACAAAAACTGCATAAGTGACAGTTTAGTAGCATAATTTGTGCCACTGTTGACTCAAAATGATATGTTATAAGATATTAACTGGTGTTGTTCTGTCTTCCTTCTATTGTTTTGTCCTTCATCCCTCCTTCCTTCCTGCTTCCTTTGTGTTATTTCTTTGTGTTTTTCAATTTTTCCATCCTTCCTCCCTTCCTTCCATCCTTTCTATTGTTTGTTTATTTATTTATTTGATTCTACTGTCATTACTTTCTTTCTCCCTTTGTTCCTTCTCTTGTTCCTTTCTTAACTTCTTTTTTGCTTCTTTCCTTCCCTCCTGTTTCCTGCCTTCTATCATTCTTTCCTTGCTTCCTTTGTTTCTTTTGGCGTTCCATCCCTCCTTTCTTTTTTCTACTTTCCTTCCATCCTTCATTCCTTCCCTCCCTCCTTTCCTTCCCTTCTTTTTTCTTTTTTTCCTTCTTTCTTTGTAGAGATGAAGCATAATCAGAACAATATGGTTTACATGCCCAGTTCATTGCTGTTTGGAAATTACATTACATTGTAAGACTGGGCTGTTTTTGATTACAAGTCACGGCAGTAAGTTGCTAAGAAGATAAGTTAGGGAAGCAGGTAAAACAAGTTGATGTAAGACAAGGTGGAGACGAGGAAGCAAAGAACAAATGAGACGGAACAGAAGAACCTAAAATCCAGAATAATAAAGAGAAGGCAAGTTCACTTGGTATTTTATTCTACTCTTTAGAATAACAATACTGGCAGAACTACTTAACAAGCCAAGTGCCGCAGGGAAATATAGAGGCCAGGACTGTTTCTTTGCGACAAAGTTCAGACTCATTATTTCCCTTTTCTGCAGTCATTCCATTTTAAAGAGGCCTTCTGTGTGCTAATGATAGTCTTATAAAGAGGCCCAGAGGGAAGCTAGTCAGAGATATGGATTTATGGATTTATGCCTGCTTTGGACACAGGCTTTGATCAGAGCACATTGATCTGCAGAGATTTACACCACGGCAACTCAATAAAACTCCTTTGCTCTTTCACAGAAGTGTCGGCCACTTTAGAGCCATTTGTCAAAGACAACTGCAAATCCGGAATCGGTAAAAAGACTCTCAGGAGAAGCCTGCTCTCTTATGGAATGTGACTAAAATTTGTTGTGTTCTCTGAAACATCATGCTTCTGAAAAAGTAAGTGCTTCATAGATTAATATTCTCCAAGAACCAGAGTAACATATAATTATCAAAATAGCACCTGGTAATTCAATTCTCTTCAGTTTGTCGTGGAACTTACTGCGTGTTACCACCCCCTCCAGCCTGATGATGTTAGGGTGGTCAAACTGTCCCATGATTGATGCCTCAGAAAGGAAGTCCCGCCTCTGTTTGTCTGTATATCCACCTTTGAGAGTTTTGATGGCCACGCAGATCTCCTTTTTGCTGGGCAACTTCAGGCGACCACTGCAGACTTCTCCAAATTCACCTAAAGATAAAATAAAGGCAAGTTTTATGTATGATGTCTATGACATTGCCATGAAAAGCATTTTGGAGTGAATATGGCTAACTTAACTAGCTCTCTTGTACCAGAGTACATGATCAGCAGTAAAACCACAAAGACAGGTTGCATGCTGATACTCCTTAAACCTACGGCTAGGTCAGCTTCACAACTGAGAGCCCAGCATCTAGCATAGCATGAGTCAGAAAATCCTGACTGCTCTGATGTACAACAGGGGTTCAGATGTGTTTTAAGGTGTTACAACATGTGATTTTTACAGCTGCCTGTCAGTGATTCATTCAGACAAAGCTGCAGATCATGAAGGATCTTAAAATTTCCATCTGTAATAACTTAACTCCAATTAATCAGGAAATGCTTTGGTTGATGTTGGACAAAAAACAGCATTTCCTGATTAATGCATAGCGTGTACCCATAGCCAAAATAACAAAGTGAATAGACACCAATACAACTTTTCAGCTTCATTTATATGTCGAATTAAAACACAAAATTACTTAACATCCACTCGGGGAGAGCTCAATTAGCATTCTTCACTGGTGAGGGGATGCATGAATTTCAGTTACTACTTGTAAGTATGTGCGTGCAATGGGGAGCTATCCAGAAGGTACTGTAAGTTTTGTAGGTATGCTGGCCACTTCAAAGGCAGTCCTGGAGACAGAGTTTTGGCTGGACTGCAGAAGATGAGGGGTGTGTGTATATGTGTGTGTATATATATATGTGTGTGTATGTGTGTGTGTGTGTACTGAATGTAGGTGTTTGAACAGAACGTACATGCATGCTGAGTGTGCTCAAGAATGGTGATGTCAGAACTAAGATATGCAGATCTCACTCTTCATCCAGTACAATCATGTCCCATAGCTGCTCTGGGTCAGAGAGCATGGGTCAAATCCTGGACTTGAAGCAATGGCATCTGGAAGGACTTAAGCCTGAATAATTATAACCTGTCTAAATACCCAGACCATCCCTGTTCTTTCCTTCTCTGCTTTGCACCTCTTGTCCTGAGCAGTGGACAGGCAAGTCAAGCCAAGGCACCTTTTTATGTGGTCACTCAGAGAAAGAAGATCTTCGTCTAATAAGGCTTGATTAGGGACACTCGTTCCTTTCCTGTTATGAGTAGAGCTAGGTATCTCACTTTGATGTTAAAGTCTAACCCATGTAAGCAGAGTGGAGCATGTGTTTCATGTCTTTTAACACACAATCACCGATTGGCAAGAGGATCAAAGTCCCTTTAACGTGTTTAATGAAGACAGATGGAGTTGAGGCAGGAATGGAGAAAGAGAAGGTATGTTGTATATTGTTCAGAGTGCTTATGTGGCTTTATAAAAATCACACAGATGGGTGGCAGGGTGCATTGAAGCTGACGGACAAAAATGTTTACATCATGGCTGGAGCTTTAATGTTCACCTCTGGTGTTCAGTTCACATTTTATGAAGTTAAAATAGATTAGCAAGAGCAGGCCAAAGTCCCCTTTCTTCTCCTCTCATCTCACATTTGGATCTGTAAATTTATGGTTTTCTCATATAAGGTTTCTGGCTTTTATCTGAAAATCTTTCAGGGATTTTCTGTCCATCTTTCTAAAATTAAACTGCTCTGAACTACTAAGTTGCTTTTCAAAAGTAATCACCAGAGGTGTGGACTCGAGTCACATGACTTGGACTCGAGTCAGACTCGAGTCATTAATTTTATGACTTTAGACTTGACTTGAAAAAATGTTCTAAGACTTGTGACTTGACTTGGACTTTTACATCAATGACTTGGGACTTGAATTGGACTTGAACCGGTTTACTTGAAAAGACTTGATATTTTACCCCAAATATAAAATTTAACACGCATATTATATAGAGATTGAAAATGTGACGTCATTCACGGGTAGAACCGCAAAGGATTCTGGGAACTCGTGGCAAGCGGTACTAGCGCACGCAGGCTTTCAATTAAAATCAGTCACACAGCGATAAAAAGAAACACAAAAATGTCAAGAAGCTGTTGTATTATTAACTGCAATAGCCGGTCGCATGAGAGCCACAGGAAGCCGACGGGTAAAGAGATCGGTTGTTATCGGATTACGTCGTTGAAGAGAAATTGTTCGAGCCATGTTTCCGAAGTAACAAAGAGGCGACTGGATTGCAGCCATTCAAAGATCAAATATAACGTCTCAGAACACTCCAGCTCACAGGTTAGTCTGCTCCAAGCATTTACACGAAGGTCAGTGTTTTTTAGTAGTTAATACGTCATTTTCATAACATAATTGGTGATATAGGTTACAAGCAAGTCTGGCGCTGAACAGAAATTGTGGCGCTATGCTCCTTTATTTATTGTGCATAAATAGTGAATTGTCCTGACACAATATTGCGTTTCGCTTATGTTATTATGGTACATTGACAAAAACATATACTTTTATTCACAGGATAAAACAGGTTTTTTGTATCACTAATTGCCCAGTACGATTACAGCATACAGTATTGTTGTCACTGCTACATTTCTGTGATGAACCAGAAATTATTTCCACTACTAATTAATTACCGTTGAGCTCAAAGGTTATATTAATAAACGGTTAAGGAATGTGTATTTATGACGACGATTTGTGAGATTGGTAAACTTATGATACGTACGATGGTCTTTCGTTCTACACGGTGCATTTCAAGGTCCTGCACCCATCCGTCGGTAAACTGTACCTGGGCTTGTTGCAGTGACCGGAAGTTACTAAACTTCATGAGTGTATGCACTCACTCCAAGAACCGTATGATTATTAATATGCATATAAATAAAGAAGCTATTTTGTGCAAAGATGTCAACTGTAAGAATGCTGTGCATAAACATTTACTCTGCTCCATGTATGATGATATAGTGACTGCTCTGTATAAAAGTGGCACACTGCTTGATAAACAATATAAGCATAAGAAACCTAACATCAGACCTGGCTGGAAAGAACATGTATCCATGTACCATGATGAAGCTCGCATATCTTATAAATGTTGGGCCATGGCTGGAAGACCTAAACAAGGCCCAGAATTTGAACAGAAAAAATGTGCGAATGCCAGATATAAGTACGCTGTTCGCTTTATAACTAAAAATGAGCAAATGCTAAGAGCAGATTCTTTGGCCAGGAAAATGCTGTGTAATAATTTTTGGAAAGAGGTGAAAGCTCTTAATAACTGTAAACCATCTCTACCATCAACTGTTGAAGGTGTTTCTGGGGCAGATAACATTGCAGCATTATGGAGACAGCATTACACTGCGTTGTTTAACTGTATAAAAAGTGAACCATATGAGGACAATCTTGACATGAGTAATGACACAATAAGTGTAAGGACACATGAAGTATTTGAAGCCATTCATAGGTTGTCTGATAATAAATCCTCTGGTTTGGATCACATCACTGCAGAACATTTAAAACATGCTAGTTTAAGGCTAGCTCCTCTTTTAGCACTCTGTTTCACTGGGTTTATGATTCATGGCATATTACCAGACTCAATGCTGTGTATTTTACTGGTACCAGTTATGAAGGACAAAGCTGCAAAAGTGAGCTGCTTGGATAATTACAGGCCAATTGCACTAGCCAGTATTTTATCTAAGGTGTTAGAAAGAATCTTGTTTGACAGAGTTAGTGTGTTCATCTCTTCTCTGGATAATCAGTTTGGCTTCAAAGCACGGCACTGACATGTGCATATATGCACTCAAGGAAATAGTCAGTTTGTACAGGGCTAAAAATTCATCTGTCCTCATGTCTTTCATTGATGCCTCTAAGGCTTTTGATCGAGTGAACCACAGAAAACTTTTTGATAAAATGAAGAGATGGGGAGTTCCTCAGTACATCGTGAGGATTCTCTCTTACTGGTACGCTCATCAGAACATGAAGGTTAAATGGGGAAGCAGTATTTCTGCCCCCTTTGGTGTCAGCAATGGTGTTAGACGGGGTGGGATTTTGTCTCCAATTTTATTTAATTTGTATGTTGATGATTTGTCCATACAACTGAGAGCCTGTAACACTGGGTGTATATTAGGTAAAGCACTGATAAATCATCTTATGTATGCAGATGACCTGGTTGTTTTTAGTCCAAGCAGTGCTGGGTTACAGGATCTTCTTAATGTCTGTACTGAATATGGTGTGCAATATGACATTGAGTACAATGCTGCTAAAAGTGCTGTTTTGATATGTAGAACCAAGCAGGATAAACAGCTAAATTTCCCTTTGTTTAAACTGGCACAAAAAACTCTTGAAGTTCATAAAAAGGTGAAATACCTCGGTCACTTTATTACTGAGCAAATGAATGATGATGATGACATATACAGACAACGGTGTAAGCTCTATGTGCAGGCAAATACTATTGCACGCAAATTCAGCTTTTGTTCACTTCCAGTTAAAGTGGCTTTGTTTAAAGCGTATTGCACACCGCTATATACTGCCCCCTTGTGGTCATCCTACAAACAATGTAGCATGCAGAAGCTGCATGTTGCATATAATGATGCGATGAGAATCCTTTGCAGGATACCTAGAAGTGGTAGTGCCAGCCAGATGTTTGTAGCTGTGGGTGTTTGGACTTTTAAAGCACTTTTAAGGAAGCTAATGTTCAATTTTAGAGAACGACTGGATGGTTCGAGTAACAGTATAATTTTAGCACTCACAGATCCGACAGTGAGTGGTTCCCGTTACTCATCCAGTCTCAGAAAGCACTGGTTAAAGTGTTTGTGTATTTATTGATTTATTTTAAGTAATTGTGTTTTATGTATATTATGGTTTTATATTTTTACAAATGTTTTAGATACTTATTTATATACATATATATATTTAATGGTGTATACCTTGTGTTGGGGGGGGGGGGGGGGGGGGGAGTGTTGTGTGTGTGTGTGTGTTTTTTTTTTTTTTGTCTTGTTTTTATGGACATGAAGTCTGCCAATTAAGATTGAATTGAATTGAATTGAATTGAAATAAATATGCTAAGATGAGATAGCTGACTTCATCTAACTAGCAAATGTTGTCCAGGCTACGTTGGTGATGCAGTTTTTTTTAATGTGTATGATATTTTTGTCATGCGATTTTAAAGCTGGCCCTACAACCGCATCCAAGAATAACATGCAGCGTATCTCAGAACTGTCGGTGAAAATTATTCTTGGAGCTAGGTTTAATTGAGCTGCATTTTAAAGAGGTGCAATTTCACAATTTGTGTATATTTTCTAAGTTCACTATTTTGTCATGTGTTGAGAAAAACACAGATTTTAAAATTACATGGTCTAATATTTACATTTAGCATAACTGCAACATTATTTTTTCGTTTTTTTTTTTTAAAGACTCGAAAGGACTTGAAATTCAAAGTTTCAGACTTGAGACTCGACTCTGACTTGCCTGACATTACTTGAGACTTGACTTGAGACTTGAGGATAAAGACTTGAGACTTACTTGAGACTTGCAAGACAATGACTTGGTCCCACCTCTGGTAATCACCCTGTCAACTTGTCATTTTATTTATATTGTCCAGAACTTGTTCTCAAAGTTGCACTCTCCCTTCTTTGTGTTACTATGGAAGAACACTAAAATAAATACACTTTGAATCAGCTGTGCACTGTACACATTAAAAATGTATAGTGCAGTATAGACTTTTCTGCTGTAAATCGACTATGGGTTAAGGTATTAGTCAGCTAATACTGGTTTAGAATGATGATAAATTGGAGCTACTCTTCATCTATTTGCATTTTCGATAGATTATGTTTCACTGCTGTTTCACTTTTCATGCCTCAAACATCAAATTGCATGTATTTAATAATATTAAATGAAGTATGGACATTAGTTTGTGTGCATTTCTTGCAAATGGTCATGCAGATTTGAAGAAGTTCATGCTTGTGTAAAATCAAAATGACAGCCACAGTGAACTGTGGACAAATGTGTACCACATTTTTTATTATATTAAAAGAGAACAGCTGATTTTGTTTTTTATATGTGGTTTTAATATATAAACAGTTATCTCCTATGTACCATTGCAGCCCTGTGAAAATCATTGTGCTTTGTGTCTGCTATGTATGAAAAATATATTGTGGTTAGCACTGCAGAGTGTGAGTCCAGTGTATACTCAGGTAATAGACTCTCAGGCTGTCCTGACAGTTTTACAGTGTGAAGGGCCGGTGGGACTCTGGAGACCAGTCTGCTGTTATGTGCTGTGTGCTTTAGTCTCCATCTATTCTGACTGCACTCGACATGAATCATAATGCATTACCCTCCCGTCTGCACTCCTGCTCAAGTTATCAGGGAGTACATGAGTGGAGAGGAAAAGAGGAGACAAGGCTTCAATTACTATTGCAATTACTGTACATTGGGAGTTACGAACTTGAGCATAAGCTACGGAAAATGGAAAGAAAAATAAAGGAAGGAAAGAAAGGGTTAAAGGAGACATGAACCAACTGAAGGTTTTCTCATTTCACCACCTTTCCCTCCATCCTAGGTGAGGGCTGGAAAGAAGAGACATCAAGCTGGGGCACAGAATGCTTTCTCATTCCCGGCTGTGCAGCATGACGCATAGATAACTAGCTCACTGCTATGAAAATATAGATGTATAGGAGCTCTGTATATACTCCATTTTCCTTAAAGTGGTTGTGCACTTGGTTTGTCTTTGTCATTTAAATAGAGCATGAAAGAGTGCAAAAGTAAAAGGAAGTAACTGATACGAAAGTGGGAAAAGTCTTTTTTGATTTCCCTTTTTTATGTATCCCACCAAGCTCATTTTGATTATTGTTTTGAAAATATTAGAAATGACATGAATTTTTTGCAAAGTTGCCAAACCTATATGGAATCTATACAAGCAGCAGCATCTGGCCATACACTTTCCTTTGCCTATTCTCACCTGCTCCCACCACTTTATCTATGGCAATGCAGGAGGCATCCAGTTCCTTGGCAAATTCGTGCACAGCCTGGCTCGGGTCCTCATATGTGTGGGGGTCCACATAGGTTCTGATCCCTGGCAGACGCACTGCAGCAGCACAGGAAAGTTGCATTGGTTACCAACTAGTTAAAAACTCCAAAATAGCACAGCTTACAGTAATATTGCACTTTCAGAGGAGTCTAGGAAACACACAGGGTGGCAAAAGATCCAACTAACCCTGCACAATGAAACCAAAACCATGAAGACGATATAGTCCTGAGTATTTCAATGATTGAATTTTAGTGAAGAATTTCCCTCAAGGAGCAGGCAGGGCTGAGATTTTCTCACTTAATATATTATGCATTAAAGCAACAGTCACTTATCAAATGGATATGAAGACACTTTTAGCTGTTTTAATGGAAAGAGTTTTTTTTACAATTCCCTCTTTTCTCTTTCCCCAGAGAGTCTCTCTTATTGAGATTTGATGGAGGAACAATAACAAAAAGAGGAATTATACCCTTCATAACACATCAAGTTTAAGAAACACTATATTTCAGAGATATGTTTTATTTTATGATAAACTTGAAAACAAAGGGAAGATATGTAACACAGCTGTATTTTAGTAGTCCCTGTGTGTTAAAATTTATGTTCTGGGTTTGACCCATCCAAACTACTCATGAAGCAGTGGGCAGTACCCTGAGGAATTCTAGAAGCCTAGGTCAAATTTAAAGGTAGGACTATTTCAAATAAATAACATCTCGTAAAGACAGAAAGAGAGAAGAAACAAGGAATAAAGGGATGAGGAAGTAGCATGAAAAGAAAATTAAATTACTATTTATTTAGTACTGACTCTAATAGTAGAAGTAATATCAAGAAACTTTTTTATTTGGAAAGTAGAAACTAAAGCGCAGATTTAGCCACTTCACTTGGCTGGTTTGGAAAACGGTGTTATTTTGTTCTCCTTTTAAATGAAGCCTCAAGTACTTGTTTCTAAATGGGCCAAAAACATGGTCATAACATGGTCTTGTTTGATTATTGTCTTCTCGTATGAAAAAACAAAGATATATCTAAACTTAAAGGGGAAATCCACTTCAAGCTTTGACATATCTACTCTAAAACAACCGCTATTGGTCAAAAGGTTCTCAGAAGGACATGCATATTCGAATAACATCCCTCAAATTATCTTTTATGTAACTAGCTAGTTCTATCTGTATTCAGTGACTAGTAAAGTACGGCAAGGAGAGACAGAGCCAATTCTCAGATAAACAAAGTCCAGTACTTACAGTGTCCATTGCCAAAATGCAGTCTTTTTTCATCAGGATGTTTGGATTTGCTCCGGCAACAAAACCTGCCAATGCAAACAGAGAAAGACCAGAAGTAGTGCCACATCTTCAATAAAAATTCGCCCACAAGCCCAGCCCAAACGCTACCAAGATCCATGTGTGCATACTTATGTCTGTGTGTATATACTTCTGGCTCTTATAACCCAAAAGAGTATCAGTAAGTCTTATAATGTGATGTGGATTTATACTCTTTCCTGAAACCTGCTGACCACCAACTTCAGCCGCGCTCACATTGGCATTCAAACGCCCGTGTTGTGCATGAACGCACTGAAAAGATTCCATTTATTGAAGATGCTCATGTTTTTTGATTGAGTGGCAACTAAGCCAAGAGCAACTTCAGCTGAAGTGTGTATAGATCTGGACTTTAAAGGACCATACAGGCTATCAGAATGTGTACTTCCTGAGAAAGCTGACGAAGCTGTTCTAAAAAGAACTTCTTTGAACAAATTTAGAACACGTTCTCAAATATTTAATGAATAATGATAGCATTACAATTACAAGGAATCATCAACAAGGTTAAAACACCTTGTAAACCACAGCGGTAAAAGTTCCTTTGGTTATTAACTGGTGTTTTTTAATTTGCCCTCTTTTATGGCACATCATTTAACTTGTTTCTTCTAAGCTTTTGAAAGTACATTTTGGAAAAGTGCACACAGAATCAACTGAAAGGAGAGAGTACAGATGGTGTGACTAAAGGAGACAATGCTCAAGGTGAGAATCCAGGCAAGTGATTGGTGGACAGACCTGCTAATCAGGACGTAGAGAAGCACAGTGAGCAGGATGATGGCTACGGCAGAAGAAATGGCAATCAAAACAACCTGGCTGCTTTCACTTGAGATAGAGAAGGCTGCTGAAAGACAGAAAGAAACAAGTAATAAGCAGTGCTAACTTTGTTTTGTTAACATTACAGCACATCACAATACAAACTTCAATTACCTGCTAGTCCTATTCCAACGTACTGCATGCACATCAAGAATAAATATACCTTTGATTCAATAAGATATTGTATTTAGTTCCCACAAGAGCAGGTAAAGGTGATTCAGCTCACTCTAGAGACACTTACACATATTTGGCAGCAAAATTGATATAAACAATAATGTGCTTTCACAGCTTTTATCCCATGGAACAGTAACAGCTAAATGAAACAACTTAGGCGTGTAACAGACACAAAGTAAAGCAAAAATCTTGGGCAGTATTTTCACATTTTCCCCAAAGCACTTGCATGTTTGCTGCAATAAAAAATGTGATGGTTGAATTCACTTCTGAAATTCTGCCAAAGTTACTGCATGAATATCTAAATTTCACCAACAGCAAGAAAGGAAAGAAAATTGTTCTTGTCAGCGAACATGTTTGAAACAGCTGCTACACAACTGGACATAAGGTCTTCCAACAAAAAAAATTAACATGCACACATCCTGCCAGAGAGGTTTCATAACCCCACAATTCAAAATAAAAAATTGTATGTAAAAGGCTAATGGACTATCATATAATTTAATTTCATTTTAATCTCTATTGAGCTTACAGTCAGGGCTGGTCTCGAACTGGAAAGTGGGGCTGCTGGCTCCATATCCTGCTGCGGTACGGGCTCTGATTTGAAGTAAGTAGGCAGTGTTGGGCTTCAAACCATTCAGGGTCACATTACAACCTCGAGCACGGAGGATTGTGTAGCTGGTCTCCTGCTCCTCCTGTAGAAAAAAGAGAAAAAAGAAACAGGATGACAGATGAGAAATCAAATCGTTTTGAGGAATTAAATATTTATTTAACATACTGATTTAGTACTATGTAATTTATAGACGCAGTAGTGTAAACTAATAATGAATACAATGTGTGTACATATATATATATATATATATATATATATATATATATATATATATATATATATATATATATATATATATATATATATAGACATAAAGTTTTCCATAGTATAATCATGTATCTCTCTTTTTGTACTGATGCAAATGCGTAAACATCCCAGACAGTTTGATAGCATTCTTGCAAATCTGATAAATTTTCCCCTTACGTTTTATGACTTCTCTCCTACTGATCTCCACTGATAAAACAACAAGAGGATTTACACACCAGGTCTGTATTCAACACATTGTTTCCAGATGTGGAAGGAAAAGAAAAAAGAGAGAAAAAAAAAACAAACTGAAAGAAAAGAGAGGGCAGAGAAAAAGTGGGATGGTGGAAAGTAGCACTCTATGAAATTAATTAACACTGAGTACATCTTACAGAGGTACAAAACAAGATCTCATTGTATAATAGAATACACGTGCACACAGTTCTGTATTTTATAGCCTTCAACTGTCCTGAGTAAAATTTGCTAGATTTGTCCATGCCCACAGAGGACTGCAGGCACATTATTGCTGACCCAGTTCTGGTATAAAACAAACTTTGGATTAAGAGGAAAACCGCACAAGGCCACTTGTTAATATTAATGACAACCTATTAGGGATGACTTCAGCGATCCTAAAAATGAGCTACATGTTTTGCAATGTAGCCAATGTTATAAAATTCCTGACACTGTCATATTCTCTTTTTTCAAAGACCCTGGCATGTAAAAATTCAGTCCCCCAAAGAAACTTAATGCTTATTAATGGACTAGATCAGAGTTTTATGGTGCACAAAGCTTTTTAAAACGGGCATGTGTGTGAGGCAGTAACTGATACACCAGACCTGCACTGGAACAACCCTTCATCACAGCTATAAATCTCTTACAGCTTGTCATTGTTCAGGACAGCATGTCATCCCCTGAAAATCATACACAGGTGTGGCACAAGTATCTTTGTGTGTGTGTGTATATATATATATATATATATATATATATATATATACATATATATATATATATAGATAGATAGATAGATAGATAGATAGATAGATAGATAGATAGATAGATAGATAGATAGATAGATGTGTGTGTGTGTGTATGTGTGGGTGTGCATGTGTACTTTCTGTTCTGTGCATGAGCCTCCATGTACTTTTTTGTGTGTTGAACACCAGAACGCTGTAAGGATTTAATATGGTCTCAGTGCTGAATTGTGCTTTGATAACATAAACAAAGCTGCAGTAAATTATAGCTTAAACACACACACACAAGACACAGAGGCAAAAAAACATACAGATCCTAAGATGGGTGATGTACAGCAGAAGTCTTGTGAATTGTTTTAGTAAAAATCCCTTTTGTCTAAGACTAAATAAACAGCCTAAATTAATTTTATCTGGAGTTCTCTCTCGGCTCTCGGCTCTTTAGATTATAGTGATAAAACACGCAAAAATAATTAGCAAAGTGTATTCGCACAAATTCGATTTCCACAAAGTGCACTAGGAACTGTCTTATCGGTCTGCCCTTTAGCTTGTTTAACGGACACGGAGAGCATGGAGCTACCATGGGATTTCCAAAAGATGAAACACCTCTCTTCTTCTGGGAAGCCTTCTAGTTGGAAATTCCCAAGATTATTACAAAACCTCCCCATCCCCAAATATGGGACATAAAATGTGCAGCCCCTGCAATTCAGACATTCTGACCCATCAGTTTTACAAGTGTGCTAGCGAGAGCAAAGTGAGCAAAGCCAGAGGTAGAAAACTGGTTAGCTGTGGTTCATTTAATTATAATGAGTTGGCTTGTTTGTCTGGTATAACCCTTCCCAGGTAGTATTCATTTTAGATTTAAGCTCCTCAATGTATAGTGATTTATTGAGGCCTCTCTTTAATGTTTTTTTTTTTTTTTACTTTTCAGAACAGTTCTATGTTGACACAATATTTGCGATGTTTTTTACAGCTCTGGGTTTTATTTGGTTTGTTTTTGTTAGGTTTTGGCTGCTGCTAACCTCAACTTTTGGGATTAAAAAAAAGTATCTCTCTTTTTATTATTATTCCTACCATTCTGCAATAAAACACTTTTTTATATCCAGTGCTTTTTTTCACTTATGTTATATATAAAATTTCACATCTGTTGAATACTGGATATCAAAGGAATATGATTATTTTTAATCAAGCCGCTAACACTATACTTAGTGCCTTAGCTTCACGTGGTTTTATCTTGAAGTAACGTGGTCTATTAAGTTTACACAGATGTCTGGAAAATACACATTTTTATCAGTTAACAGAAAATACGTTGCAATTTGGTGCATTAGGAAGGCCAATAATCACAGGATTTAGAGCGGTAGCCCACAATATGAGATGAAATGACTTGTGACAAATAACATTTTTGTTTTGCCTCACATTAACATCCCAGTAGAGAACTCCTGTTTTTAAATTTTACCAGTGAAATATGTTATGGTCCAAAATTAAACTATGAAGTGTTTATATAAAACAGTATTTGATTTTATCACCCAACAAAAACAACAAGGCTGTAATTTTATAACTTTCCTTTCTGGTTTCAGTGGGTTAACCCCCCCCAAAAAATGTTGGTCCACTGAGGATCCATTACTCTATGCACTATATGCTCGGCATTTTTTGATATGACTGCAGTTTCTACAGTGACAGATGCTAGGCTGGAGTCGCTGGTAAATTTCTACTGGATTACTGAATTCTTCTCACTGCAAATGTCTGTTTTAAACTTGTTTAAATCCAGACAGGAAACCACAGCAAAAAAAAGAAAAAAAAGTCTGGCTGTTGATGTAAACCTGAACATCACTTCCTTGGTAAAAGCTCTCTCTTTTAATCTCTTTAATCTTAGTCTGTTTTTGTGTTCTGTTTCACCATCCTGTTTATGTCTATGTGCAATTATATCTGTGTGTCTGTGCATGTGTCTCTAAAAGCCTCTTTCTGTCTCATAAGTGAGTCATGGTGTGGTCTTGGTGTGGGGAATTCGTGTTCCAGTGTTTCTCCTTCTGTGGCCTTTATCCTTGGCATGCTAGTTGCCCTCAGTGTCCCTGTGCCTACAACAAGAAGAGGCCTCTGTCTGGCATTCGTCTTGGGATCTACCATGATTCTCCAAGTTTGCTCTTCTGCGTGGAAGAGCCTTTTGTCAGGGGTTTAAAATCCCTGGGTATGTATGTCTAGTGAGGAGAATCCTATGGGAACTTGCTTTGTGGGTATGCGTGTTTGTGTCTCCAGCACTTCCTGAAAGATAATGCGGTTACCAAGCAAAATACCCAGAAGGCTTTATTACAAAATGCTTTACTTTAGCTCCACCCTCATATTTTTCCTGTCCTTTTTGAACGAGCGTGCATTGGTGATAAGTGAGCATGTGTGTGCAATTGGAAAACCACAGCTGAGAATAAGACCTGCAGTGAGCTCTGACCCAGCATCACTCATTAACTTTTCCTCTCACTGTTTTCCGGCCTTGTTTTAACATCTTAGGTAGGGATGGCTGAGCAGAGACCAGAGTTTAGAGAGGAAACAGCTTCTGTCAGCCTACTAATCAAGAGATTAGGGGCCACTGTTGGCATTCAAGCAAACTGATTTGGGGCACACACACACACATATACACACACAAACACACAGACACACACACTGAATCTGCCAGAGTGATTAAACTTGCATCCACGGCTAATTTCACCATCAAATGTCAGCCATAGCCCAGCATTGGTGCTGAAAGCCAGTGTAATTCGTTCTGCACTAATTTCCCTCACAGAAGAATGAGGGACCCCACAGATGCATTTACTGTCTGCCATAAAACTTGTCTCCATTAAGGAGTGGACTAGAGAGGAGGGCAGCATGAGAGATGGAAGGATAGATAGAAAGAGAAGAGAAGCAAAAAGAAAGGAAGAATGTAAAAATTGTCACATGAAAAAGAAAACATGGTGGAAAGGGAGGTCTTCTGATGAAGAGATTTCTTTTATTGTAAAAATAAAACATTATGCACAACATAACGACAACTACATTTTCATTTCATTTTAATTTATATTAACTTAAATTGTACCTGAAAACCCAAAACTACAACTCGCATTAGTTCGAATAACATTTACAAAGACTAGAAGGGTTAAAGTTGAGTTAAATTTTATTATTTTCACAGAAATTCAGTCTACTAGGCCAGAGAATAAGTCCAGGATGTGCTTCCAAATGTTAGAGAAAGACTGATGGATATACTACATGGACCTAAAAAGGTGGAAATGTAAGTAAACCTTTTCAGTCTATTCCCCTGGTGAGAAATATTTTCAGGAAATTCAAGTGACCAGTTTTCAGGGTATTTATTTCTCTTTGATGCCTAAATTGGAGACACAGCTGGATTGAAATAATAAAATACTAGAATCTATTCACAAGCGGCTCACGAATTACTATGCCATGTGCGTTTATCTTCTGAATTTAGCATCATTCTTACCAGACGTTTAGAGAATGCTTACAATCTTCCCATCTTAGGTGTACTCCCCCAAATGAGTTAGGGTTAGATATTTTTTCTCTTAGAGAGGCACATTTTATGATGCAAATGCACACAAGGAAAACTTTAACAGTGATATGTACTGAACCAACCTTTTCGTAGTATTTGATCTCATAGTCAAGGATGATACCGTTGGGTCTTTCTGGCTCCTGCCAGGACAGGGAGACACTGCTTCGAGTTGTCTTCTCCTTTTTGATCACTGCTACTGGAGAGGGAGCTGGGCAGGAGACATAGACAGTCAGAGAGTGAGTTCCGTTAGTGTAAGGTTCAGTGGAAGTTCAGTCCACAGTGTTGAATCCTGGCAATTGTCTATAGTTCCTGTTAGCCTAATTCAGTTTGCTGCTTGGTGGGGTGGCATTCTAAAGCAAAGGCCCAGGGTTGTGAGTGGAACAAGACCGTGTGAAGTAATGTACAAGAAACTGCACTGGATCAACATATCGGAATTTTCTACTGGTTTTAAATTTATCAAAATGTGTATCGATATTTGTCGTTTTAAGTAAAGATTAGGACCAGTAAGATTTACATGTGTACCAAAAACAAGCAAAAGCACGATCATTTCTGCTATTTCTGATCAGAGTATAGTAGTTTGTCCTCCATCACTTATATTTAAAACACTATAAACAATTTCCTCTCTGCTGTCCTCATCCATTTTGGTTAGTCGCTTTCTCTCTCGCCAATCTTCCTCGCCAATCCTTTGCCCATGCACCGCTTTGCCTCAGGGAGTTCACATGGTCCCAATCTAGTAATTCAGCACATCTCTCCTTCTATCAAGACTCGCACCCCTCTCTCGTTCTGTGTCTCTCTCCTCACTCCCTTTCTCATTTCCCTTTTTTACTGCTCTCTAATTGCCAGGCAGCTCCAGGGCCAGCTCGGCATCTGAGGCATCGACTTTTAATTTTATTAGACCACAGGAAAAAACATGTTTGTCTTTGAAATGTTCAAGCCTTTCTTGATTGTGATTATATGGCTGCAGAATGCGTCTGAGTGTGTGTGTACATTTACTCGTGTGTATTTCCGCGGGAAGTTATTTTTTCTCCTGTAATGAATCCAGATGGGGAGAATCTGTTTCTATACCCCCTGCTCCTCCTCTTCTCCTCTCCCTCTGCTTCTGATAGTGGGGTGAGGCTGTGCTTTTTATTGGCTCTGTGGTTTATGGTGGTAATGATTTACTGTGTCTGGGTTGCTTAGAGGCAGCTTCAAGTTCCTCTACTCCTCTGTTTCCTTTGCCTTGCTTCCCTTTCTATCTTCCTCGGCATGTCTACTGCTAAGCACTTAATTTGCTGTCACTCTGTTTTTTGTCTGAGGCATAACTGATACAGTATACCAGGCCTGTACTGGTGTTAAAAACTGTCCTTCTTTGTCATTCACTCGTAATTTGAGGGCCATGCTGCAGATGTTGAAACAGTGACCTCTACAACACTGGCACACAGTTAGAAGTAATTATTATTGGAAACTAAATTAAACAAGATGCTATTCAATGGCAAAAATCATTGCCCAAATGAGAGAAAATATACAACTTTGCCTTTACTTTCTCATTGTTTAACGGCTACCATCACCAACCATATTATCATATCACTAGAGATATGCAACTAGATATTACTCTGCATCTGAATCACAGTTACTCTGTTCTTAGCATAGTTATGAAATAAGTGGAGGGCAAAGGAGGCGAGAGGAGGAGAACTGTCTGACAGCACCTTGACAGCACAACCAGGACACACTGCTCCTTCCAGGGAAACACTTAATCCAGCTTTTAACAGCTTTGGCATCTATACGTGTGTGCTGGTGTGTAAGTATGTGTGTTTATTCGAGGGAAAGCATATAGACGGGTGGGGCAAGTGCACTGACATACTTAATCCTTGTAAACTCTGAGGGATGATGGAGAGTGTGCAGCTGCAGGCTGAGATATTTGTTAAAGAGAGAGGGGATTGTAAGTGTGAATAGCCGGGACAGAGGGTGTAGTACCGAGGTGTGTATGTTGTCCTTCTCGGTGTGTAAATCTGCTTGCATCTATGTGAGCACACTGATAAATGGTAAGTAAAGATGAGTTTCATTTCATCTGATTATCACTTAGACACTAAGATGGATTTTGATATTCTGTGCACACACAGATCTCTTAGTGTTGATAAGCCCTCTTCAAATCTAATATATATTCAGATTGCAGAGATAATCCTACTAACTAACCACACACTTACAATATAATGCTTACTAAAAATGTGCTTATTTTTTATTTTTTTGTCCAAATTTGTATATTTTTAATTTTGCTTTAATCTGAACTTTTGATGCATGTGCACTTAAACATACGAGCACCCAGAAAGACACTTAAAATCTACATTTAATGCTTATCCCTATTTTGTCACTTAAAAGGCACACACACAGCAGACTCTTTATATGGTATGTGATTTATATATATCAAAGCTCCTGCATTTGTATTTGTGTGTCTAGTTTCCATAAGTACACTGTTTACTCTATGCAGTGCCTCTTTTGAGTCTCCCTCTTGGAACTCTCTGAACCTTAAACTACATGCTGTAGTACATGCATGTTTTCTATCACAAGAAAATCAGCCTGTCACCAAGTCAGCCCAACACGACATTTCACAAAGACTGCTGCAAGTAGCAAGATCTGAATCAGTTATCCAATACAATCCAACCCTCATGGTATTTCCCGTTTAGCGTACCCACAGGTGTGAGGCTGTTTTTACAATTTTGGATCTGTTGTTATAATATTTAACATTTTACATTACTTGATTTTCATTTTTCTCCACACAGCTTTCCTGATTTACAGGCATGTGAATTCCAAGGGGACTACATTACTGATACTGATACTAAGAATAATCAGTACACCCTGTAACCTGTGAGAGAAAGCGTCTCTTTCATTCATAAAGCAGAGGCACCAAGACTCGACATTTGCATGTAACTTTTAAAACAAGCAAAAGACTTGAAGTACTAAAGGTTTCATTGCATTTTGCTTGAAGGCATCTCTACTCTGACTCTGTTTAAATTCATTGCTCTTGCCATCTGCCTATCATCATCGATGTGATGGAGTCTGACCTTGCTGTATGACAGCTTATGAGAGAAATTCGCATCTGTCTGGTCTGTAAAAAAAAAAAAAAAACACCCTTCCAGGTGCTAAATCAACCTTCAAGGTTTAGAAGAAGAGCCATACAGAAAAATAGAGGAACACAGAAAAACTGGGTGTGGGGTTGGTTTGGGACATGACAGGTAGAAGTAAAGGAGGTCGGTAGGGCGGTGGGGGGGATGTAGGGAACCACACTGCTTGAGAAAAAAATGCTGAGCTTCCAAACACAAAGGCAAAATGTGTAGGGGAACACTGAAGGAATGGCAAAAAGAAGAAAATAAGCTGATGAACTAGACTGGGACCTTTGCACATTCCTTGCTAGAGTCATGGATTTCTGAGGTTTGGCACTTTCTGCTGCAGCTAGATTTATTTTACCCTTGGAATTTCACGGCACTGCTTTCCTTTGCCGTCTTTTTCTTGTAAGAACTGGATGTGTGGAGACATATTTGTATAAAAAGATTGATGGGAGTTTTAGGAGCCCATCCTCACGTTAAGAGAGTATGTTAAAAGGAGGAGTTATATTTTGGAAAAGGAGGAGGACATTCGATCCTGGTCGTTAAACAAGAGAATAGCGGCCTGGGATCGCCTTGTAAATGTCCAGGGTTGATGGTTGTAGTACATATGTTTGAGGTATATAAACCATAGGCTAGGGTATTATTTTATGAGAATATTCAGAAGCACAGGGGGAGGAGGAGGAGAAGCTTGTGTATGTTATCAACATGGTAGCTATTTTTTTTATTTACACACAGTACTTGTTATTACACATATAATACACTTGTATTAAATGCACTTTTCTTCATGCATGAATCAGCCACTCCATAGTTCCCAGTCCTCAGACCAGCTAAAAATAGAGATAAGCAAAATCTTGCAACCTGCATGAGATGACCAACCTGCTTAACCTAAGATCTGCCAGAGGCTATTTTTTCTTTGTTGTTGGAGAATGGGCCTATGTTTTTTACATCAGTGATCTATCTTTTTTATTGATTATACGCAGACAACTTTCAATCAATATCCAAAATGGTTCAAAAGTATTGCTGTTATTGTGTATAGTCAATCGTCTCAGCTCATATCTTTAGCTAGCCACCCATACATCATGACATCTCACCCGCTTGGTTGGTGGTGATGGTGACGGCAGCGTACTGTCTCATCTTTGGTGCCAGCGATGACACACCGTTCTGTGCTTCAATCTCAAATGTGTAGTTAGTGTGGGCTAACAAGTCGCCAACCGTCACTGTGGTGTTGTGCAGTCCCATGGCTCTTGGCAGGAAGCGAACATTGCTCCGGCAAGGTTCACAGCGCTGGGTCCCACTGCTGCTGCCATTAGCAGCAACAGCACGGCAACGTTTGCAAAGGACAGTGAAGGTGATATCCCTGCGCCCTCCGGTGTCCTCAGGCCAGCTCCATTCCAGGATAACAGAAGTCTCATTGATGGAAGAGATTACGTTCCGGGGAGCTGAAGGAGGTCCTGGTAGACAGAAGGAGATGAGGTGAGATCGAGAGGCAGGTCACTGGATTTACAGAAGGACAGAACGCTTAGTAGTATAAAAAACACACAAAAACTGATTAGTATAGTATAAAAAGGCAGATTGAAAGGAAAGAACACAAAGAAAGGAAAATGCAGCAGCATAACAGACGAAAAGCAATATTAACATCAGTCAGTAGACTGGCATTAAATTGAATTACATTTAACAGCAAAGTCATATGCTAAGTGTAGTACACAGAACATGTAACATGAACTTTAACTCTAACTATATGGTCATTTTACTTCTTTGCTGTTATGTCTTTCTCTTTGAGAATTGGAGCAGGGTTGTGAAAAATCACCCATTTATAGCTGGATTTGGTGTTTATTCTTCCTTAAATTTCCCAAAGTTTTTCCTTTTTCTTTCATAAGGAAGACAATTCACAAAAAGGCAAAAAAAAAAAAAAAAAAAAAAAAAATATATATATATATATATATATATATATATATATTTCACAATGCATTATTTGCCTACTTGGACATCTTCATGGAAGAAAATTCTTACTATGAGTGCTATACAGTGAATGAGTTGTCGTAATACTAGGGTTATGTTAATGTAAATAGGTGAATCTACTACAGTATGTATGTGTTTACATCTCACTTTCAAATTCCGTAAGAAATAAGAGGAGCATGGCACAGTCGGAGCAAGTGAGTCTGACTCACTCAGACTAACATAAAATCTGTCTTATTACAAACAGATTTCCAGATACTCATATGAAAAACTATGACTAATTACATGGGGGACATAGCAAAACTGCCAAATAGCTCAGTGGGGGAAACTGAGAAGGCAGAGGAAGGAAAAAAAAGATTCAAATGGGCTTACTGGATTGTGTCTTGAGATAAAACGCTTTGTTTAGTTTGTTTTGCTGAATTTACTTCACTCCCAAACTATGCGTAGTGGCTGTCTCAGTTATCTGCATCGCAGATATTTATGTGCTTGAGCCAGAGAAATCAAAAGAAAAATACACACACGATTTGGCTGCAAAGAAGTTCTGATAACTGCAAGTCTCATGAATCTAACTTTGAAAGACATGTGAAATTACATGTCAAGTTACATGATTCAAACTTTTTAACTCTAAATACAGTTGCACACAAGAAGTTTCTAAAAGTCAGTCATTTAAATATCTAAGTGGTAAAAAAAAAGGTCTGAAACATCAGTAAAAAAAAGGACAACTAACATAACATCCACTGACCACATCAGAGTTTTGAGTCTGCATTTCAGCTTAGCTTTACCCATATGTGCATACATGTATATGCACTGCACTGCTTGTATGCACATGCATACAGGGAAGCTAAAGTAAAAGTCAAAATGATTGAACACATCTTGACTGGCACGTGAAACCAAACACAATGTGTTAAAGCTAAAGGTGCAAAACTACTGTGGAAGAAGTTTCAGTCACTTATATTTTCTTTAACTTTAACAGTTTGGATTCGTCATTGAAAATTAAATTCCTCCAAGAAGTCAGTTAACTCATTTTACTTTCAGCAATGTACATTTTTGCTGTGTACTGCATGTACTGCAACTTAGAACTTCAAACTCAGAATTAACACCCATGAAAATACTCAATACTCAAATACTCAGATCAATACTCAGAGTTATCCACAAATACAGTAACAGTGGTGCCTCTGCTTTTGAACACAAATTAGTTTGTTATCCTACTAAACTAACACTGTTTATTAATGTTACAGATGCGCTGGGCTGCGCCATTAACATTATTGTTTTATTATATATATAGTAGCTAGCCAGTAAACGCCTTAGTTAAATGACAAACGTTATCATGTGCTATTTAATGCTTCCGTGATGTATAAACGGGAGCATCAGTGACCTCTCCAAATCCCTCAGTGTTGTTCATTGTTCTGAAGGTCAGCTACCTTACCTGCTAGCAAGGAGAGGGGCTGCGTACCTGCCTGTCTGCAACTGTGCTGTGTGATAGGGTTGTGCTGATGAGCGACGATGTCGTGGATCAACAATGATCGAAGTAAGCGCAATAGCTCATAACTCAAGGTGAATTTTATTTCATTTACCAATTGGTGCATGAAATCAATATCATTATTATAAGGTTCATAATAAACTTCAAATAGCACCTTCACATATAAGCAATATTTGTAAGAAAGACATGTCTGGGCATGCAGCGGCGTGCAAACACAAGTTTACACCCAGAATTCTGTATGCTTTGAAGTTAATGCGCGTGGAGCAGCTACACTAATCCATCATCAGCATCAAGTGAGAGAAAACAGAAGAAGATACTTTTGACTGCTGGATGGATTTTTAAAACCCCATTATGTGACTTTCATTTGCAGATGCTGGCTTATCTTGTTAACTTTTTTTTTCTCCACAGTGTGTATGCAGCGCATGGTGAAGACCGAAGGGAAGACAGATGAAATATTTAACGCCTAAACAAACAAACAAAAAAAAGAACTGTAGGACAGCTATACTATAGGTCTAATTTAAAAAAGTAACAAGCCAGAAAATGTGATGAATTAATACAGTTTTAGCTGTTCAGCTGCTATCTGTCTAATTATGGTCAGCTCTGACCTCTGCGCCTTTTACATGTGGGCCACACTTTGTGTGTCATGAATGGTGCTACCATAATTGTGCAGTTTAACTTCCTCTGCTGCCCTGCAGCAATGCTATCGGTCATCGGCAATGGCACGGTCATGATCATGTGCAAAGCGCCTAACCCTAATGTGTGAAGTGGTCAGCTAAAGCAGGAAAAAGTGGCCCTAATCTCTAATTATTAGTCGGTCAACATTACAATACGGTTGTGGAAAAGTCAAGTCAAGATGAACAGCAACATACTATAATTTTTTAACGTCATATGTAAGTGGTACTGTGCGACATGTGTTACATTTTAATAATAGCAATAATGCAATGATTCATACAGGGAGCGCAGAATTATTAGGCAAATGAGTATTTTGTCCACATCATCCTCTTCTGTCAGGGTTCCTGGGTCTTCATGCATGTTGTCTTACTCCAAGCTGTATAGGCTCGAAAGCCTACTACCAATTAAGCATATTAGGTGATGTGCATCTCTGTAATGAGAAGGGGTGTGGTCTAATGACATCAACACCCTATATCAGGTGTGCATAATTATTAGGCAACGTCCTTTCCTTTGGCAAAATGGGTCAAAAGAAGGACTTGACAGGCTCAGAAAAGTCAAAAATAGTGAGATATCTTGCAGAGGGATGCAGCAGTCTCAAAATTGCAAAGCTTCTGAAGCGTGATCATCGAACAATCAAGCGTTTCATTCAAAATAGTCAACAGGGTCGCAAGAAGCGTGTGGAAAAACCAAACTGCCCATGAACTGAGAAAAGTCAAGCGTGCAGCTGCCAAGATGCCACTTGCCACCAGTTTGGCCATATTTCAGAGCTGCAACATCACTGGAGTGCCCAAAAGCACAAGGTGTGCAATACTCAGAGACATGGCCAAGGTAAGAAAGGCTGAAAGACGACCACCACTGAACAAGACACACAAGCTGAAACATCAAGACTGGGCCAAGAAATATCTCAAGACTGATTTTTCTAAGGTTTTATGGACTGATGAAATGAGAGTGAGTCTTGGGCCAGATGGATGGGCCCGTGGCTGGATTGGTAAAGGGCAGAGAGCTCCAGTCCGACTCAGACGCCAGCAAGGTGGAGGTGGGGTACTGGTTTGGGCTGGTATCATCAAAGATGAGCTTGTGGGGCCTTGGTAAGGTAAAAATTTCACTGGCAGCACGGTGGCACGGTGGTTAGCACAGTTGCCGCACAGCAAGAAGGTCCTGAGTTCAATTCCACCATCAGGCCGGGGTCTTTCTGTGTGGAGTTTGCATGTTCTCCCCGTGTTTGCGTGGGTTCTCTCCGGGTACTCCGGCTTCCTACCACCGTCCAAAGACATGCAACTTGTGGGGATAGGTTAATTGGATAATCCAAATTGCCACTAGGTGTGAATGTGAGTGTGAATGGTTGTCTGTCCCTATGTGTTAGCCCTGCGACAGACTGGCGACCTGTCCAGGGTGTACCCTGCCTCTCGCCCTATGACAGCTGGGATAGGCTCCAGCGCCCCCTGCGACCCTGAAAAGGATAAGCGGAAGCGAATGGATGGATGGATGGTAAAAATTAAATAATTGAAATGGGTATATATTTGTTTTTTGTTAAGTTGCCTAATAATTATGCACAGTAATAGTCACCTGCACACACAGATATCCCCCTAAAATAGCTAAAACTAAAAACAAACTAAAAACTACTTCCACAAACATTCAGCTTTGATATTAATGAGTTTTTTGGGTTCATTGAGAACATGGTTGTTGTTCAATAATAAAATTATTCCTCAAAAATACAACTTGCCTAATAATTCTGCACTCCCTGTACTGAATGAAGAACAAAATAGAAACATTTTCTCCTTTTCTTCAACCTTCCCTCTGACCTTTGAAATTTTCTTGCCAACAAATTTCCAAAGTCAGCTTGAAACAACCTTTATCACACCGCTAACAGTAAAAGACCTCTCCTGAGATAATCACGATTATTATCTCCTAACAACTTATCTATTCATTTTCAGCTCTAGCGTTGCTCAGTTTGTCCCAATGAGATCAAATTTGCGTAGTTGACAAGATGATGTTGAGATAATCACAACAGGGACCTGCTGTGATTGTCGTTATAATTAGCATTCTGTCTGCGGCTGCGGGCGTTATATTTTCCACCATTCCCCACACAGTTTTTTTTTTCTTCCTAGCCCCGTTAGTAACGGATGTATCAATAATCTGACATCAGGGAATGCAGTGATTTATTGGTTTAGAGAGAATGCATTTTTGAATACTTGCAGGAGTCGTCTGCATCTGCAATCCATTTGCATGAGATGGAGGCAAACAGATTCACACAGGAAGTGCAAAAGGTGGTAGAAAATGTGACCTTTTAAAAAAATGAGGGATTTTTATCTTCCTGTGTCCACTTATTCACTGTTTTCCCAGTGTGTTATCTCTGGAATTCCAATGTTGTGCTGAAGGTGTTTATTTTCATGGGCAAACATGGACGACTGCAAAACAATAAGTTGTTTAAAATGTCTGGAAACCTTTATATTAGTGACACAAAATACAAACTGCAACATATGAGACTCACTGACTCACTATGTGATAGCTCACCAGGAAATGTTAGTGCTATTTACACTGGGGGAAAATGCACACTTACGAGTACAGGCCATAGAAGCAGGATCTCCCTCAGCACGGAAGTAGTTTTTCTCACAGCCACAGTGAAGAGACCCCTCATGGTGAGAGAAACTATGAGGTGGACACTTTGAGCACTCCATATTCCCGAGAGTAGATTTGTAGAAGCCTGCCCTGCACGCTGAAAACAAAAACAACACAGACAGATACATGAGCATCGCGCTGAACCAGCACATCGGCAGCTGTGTAATAGCTGCATTCTTCTTCAGAGCACCTTCAACAATTGCAAGTCAAAAAATGAAAGATTGGACATGTTTAATGCACTCTCTTTGTCTCTCACACACACACAAACACACAGACACACTGACACCAACAAAGTGCTGGAAGGAGACAGAATGTATATCTCCTGTTAATGTAACAGGAATCCGTTGGCTGCTAGTAAAAACAATAATTCTCTGAAATGTATTTGCATCTATTTCCTCCTCCCTTCAACTCTCAGAGGGCACAGCATGAATAATGCAGATTGTCCCCTCAGATAAAAGGGATGTTCTCTTTAAATATCTGTGGTATTAAATGTGCACTCAGCAGCTCTTTTAACTCCTACTCACCACTAATCTGTTGCAATCTGTGCAAGTAGGGTGACACTCTACCTGTGTAAAGTATATTGCATGTGAAAGTAGACTGTATGTGTGTCTGTTTTTCTGTGTAGGATGGAAGATCAAGGGGGGAAGATTAAAAAAAAGACTTTCCCTTGTGTTTTTTCTGTTTTTCTTCCTTTCTCTACATATTTAGTTCCACTCTACTTTATTCAGTGCTCCCCTTTTCTCCCACCACCAAAGATTGAAACCTCTGTCAACTTATCCAGAGTTATAGTGAGATAAAAAGCATTTAGGCATACAAACTGTCTCTTTCCATGATGGTCAACTGCATTTAGAGTTCACCATCAACAGTACTGTATTTCCAAGCATGAGCGGTATCTCCACTGCCGAACCACAGTAACTGGAAATTCAAGCTCCTATAACCATTCCTCCAGTTCCTGCCACAAAAATGGCAGAAATTTTATATCTTAGAATTGGAATACTGTATGAATGTCCTATCCATCTATCCATTTTCTTAAACATATCCAAGTCAAAGTCAAAGTGATTATAAAATCAATTCAGCTAAGTGTGCATAAGCTGTCTAGATGGGATGTGCTAATATGATGTTAATATAGTACGATTTTTACTTATGGCAGCTCATAGGTGTGTCTTTATGGCATGCTTTTATGGATGGATCTCTTAGGCATGTGTTTCACCAGCTCTTTGAAGACAGATATTTATCATCTGTTTAGCGTAGTACTGCTTTTAATTCTTCATCTCTTACAGCTTATAAATTAAAAGTAAAAAAACAAGGTCTCAGAGGACAATATCAGTTTGCAAGTCTTCTTTGTTTGGAAGGAAAAACAGAGCATAATGTATTCCAAGACTGAGTCCATGTGCAGAAAGATCGAGGCAAGGAAGTAATCAGGTTTAAATGTTTATTTTGTGCATTTTTCACTTTTTATGAAAAAGTTTAAACCAACAGCTACTGTGTTTGTCTTTTTATGGCCATTAAGGTGTATTTGATGACCTTTTTATTTTCTGCTGGATTTATAACCAATTGCAGTTGTAATATATGCTCCTTGTAAACCCAGTGTTGTGCACATACTCAGACAAGCTTGCGCTCTGTCTCTCTCTCTCTCTCTCTCGCTCTCTCTCACTCACACACACACACACACACACACACACACACACACACACACATACACACACATACACACACACACACACACACACACACACACACACACACACACACACACACACACACACACACACACAAGCGATTAAAGAAATAGCTAGCAGCAATAGCAGCCAGCCAGCAGAATGTGTGGGCTCAGCAGAACAGATCTGACAGATCCCAGTGGTGGACAACACACTTCTGCAAAAGCCAAGACTGCTGATCCTACTGCCATATCCATCACTGACACTGCCACACCAAGGTCCCTGTGCTGCACTAAATACTACCTCTCCTCCACAATGTGGTAGTCTGTAAGAGAGGGTACATGCATGCTTGTGTGAGAGAGTAATATAATGTGAAGCTGATTCAAACACCCCCAGTATGATCCTACTGATGGAAGAGCAACCCCAACACTTGCTGACACACAGAAAACAGACCACCCTGATTGGAGGACACGCCAGGAAATTACACCTGACAGCCAATCGTATAACAGAAGCAGAGGAAATTGCTGGGTTAACAGAATTGTGGAATATAAAAGAGAATTATAGATAATAGGCAAGAGTTAAAATGCATTAGTCTCATACTAGCGGGAGAGACTGATTAGTCTAGCCATGAGCAGACTTTGATAGAGTATGTATGCCACTAACAATTCACCACTGGATAACACCAAACAAAGATGCATTTACCATATATACTGGCCAGCTAAGTCACTGGGCTCAAGTCCAAGTAGATCTGTTTTCTTTTAGGTACCGTATTATACCAACTTCACTCAAGGGTAGAAACAAATCGCTTATGCAGACACATGCATATTTATAGGAGAAGCTATTTTTCACATGTGGCAGATTTTTTTCCAAGTCATTTATATCATAGCTTAGAGTTTTGCATGGATATTGCCAGAGAATGTAAATCAAGTTGTTTTTTCCCCTGCATACATGTTAGAAATAGAAAAAAAAGGCATGTATATATATACATGTTTTTGTTTTTGTTTTTTAGCAAAGCTTGCTCGCACAATAAGGCATTGCAAATTAGCTTGGACTATTTCCAGCTATAGATTAATACACATCTTAAGTACTTGAGCTCATTTATAAATTTCATAAATTTGTGGAACTAAAATTAAATTACTGAGTAGCTTTATTAACCTCTGCACCTACTAAATGAACTTCACATCTTCCATCCATTTATCCATTTTCTTAACTGCTACAGTGTCATTATCCTATTCATCACAGGGCCAGAGGCGGGGCATAGCGTGTAAAGGTGGCCAGTCCATTGCAGGGCATACTAAATGACTCTGGCGAGTCAACACTGAAGACTTTTCAACACATCTATGAAACTTATTGGATACCGAGAGGATCTTAGAGAACAAAATCTCTACTTACAGTATGAGATTTTTCATATGTCAGTGTACAGATTTTTTTCATGACCACAACCATATTTTTACAACTGCTGGAAACGGATAATATAGGTCTGCCAGAATAAAAAGCCGCTCTAAAAGAGACTGATGGTAAAATCATATTTGTACCGAGGGGATTAACTCCTCATCCAATCAGGAAGTGTTACACTGACATTCAGAGAAAAATATGAAGGTTTTCCACCATTAATTATCTTTTATTTATTCGCAGTCAATAGCGTGCAAAGGCTCTGTCACTATTCCTACAAGTACTCATTTCTTTAACCATATAAACAGCCGTTCAACTGATGGTCTTAAATACTCACGCACACATAAAGGTATAACATGATGTCTTTTTACTTTCTACATATCAGCAGATGGAACAATCCTTTTACACACTTTGAAACAGCAGTTATACACGCACAGAAGTACACACGTGTACACATACACAGCTGCAGAAGCCACATGACATGGTGGTTGAAAAATAACTGGGAATGCATTCTGCTCAATCAATACTCCTCTTCTTGTTTCAGCTGGTCCCTTTAGGGGTCGCCACAGCGGATCATCTGCCTCCATCTCACCCTATCCCTAGCATCCTCCTGTGTAATACAAACCCTCTGCATGTCCTCCTTCACTAAATCCATGAATCTTCTCTGTGGTCTTCCTCTTTTTGTCCTGCCTAGATCTTCAGCATCCTTTGTCGAATATATCATCTCAGCCTTTCCTGTCTAACTCTGTCTCAAAATGCTTAACCTGAGCTGTGCCTCTGACATGTTCATTTCTAATTTTTTCCATCCCGGTCTCTTCCAATGAAAACCTTAACATCTTTAACTCAGCTACCCTACAATTTAGCCTCCTGTCTTTTTGTTAAAGCCATCATTTCCAAACCGTACATCACAGCAGATCTAACTATTATCTTGTAAACCTTCCCTTTCACTCTTGCAGCTGTTCTTCTGACACAAACTTCCTCTGACACTCACCTCCAGCTATTCCACTCTCTTCTTCACCTTTCTTGTGTATTGTCCATTGCTTTGAATTTGGTTGACATTGGGTATCTAATCTCATCTTCTGTACATTTAATACCTCTACTTCTTGGATCTTCACTGTTCACCACTCTTCATCTCATTCAAACACATGCTTTCTGCATTACTTCTACTGACTTTCATTCCAGAGCATACCTCCACCTGTTCAGGTTCTCTTTCACCTGCGCTTCACACTCACTACAGGTCATAGTGTTGTCTGCGAACATCACAGTCCATGGAGTCTCCTGCCTGACCTCATTTATCAACATATCCATGACCACTGCAAACAAGAAGGGGCTTCCTTTCCAATAATTAGCATAAGTGCTAGATCATTGGTTTCATTTTGTTGTATTTATCCACAAGGCCGGTCCGTGAAAACATTGCCGGACATAAACTGGTCCGTGAAAAAAGGTTGGGGACTGCTGTACTAGATGGTCTAGCCATCATCCATCCATCCATCCATCCACTTCCGCTACACCCCAGACAAGTCACCAGTCTGTCATAGGGCTAACACATAGACACAGACAACCATTCACACTCACATTCACTTCCACAGTCACACCTATGGGCAATTAAGAATTTCCATTTAACCTATTCCCACTAACTACATGTCTTTGGATTGTGGATCTAGTTCCTTGATTTTTTTTTACTAGTAGTGACCATTACCAGTAGTGATCATTATTATAATTTGGTGTCCAGTCCAGTACTTCAACAATTCTACATGCTTTGACTGCTGTTTAGGATGGAAGGTCTCATTTCGTACAAGACTTCCGTTCAATGTCTTTATCATCTTCCATTAAAGGAACTCAAGGGGAAGAAAAATCCTGTTACGCTGATGCTGTTTCCCTTTTTTTTAAGTAGAAAATCTGTGATATACAGCTTTCAAGTGGCACCTGCAGTCTGTGTGTGAAAGGTCGCCAAAACTCAGCTACAAGGTAAAGAACTGGGAAAATCCAAATCACTACACTATTAAAAGATATTAAGCTCATTTTATTAAACTACCTTGTGATAATTTTATCAAAATGTGATGACATTCAGAATGTTACTTGTCACATGATCAGTGTCTTAACCCCTGAAGATAACTTGCAAATTGATACAATTTACAACAATCAATTTACAGTGGGAAAGTGGGAAAGTGCTCTGCCCTTGACTCCCTATCATTGCATCATGCTTCAGTCTTGATCCCAGCATAGTGCTTTCTCCCATTCACACACTTCAAGGTTAAGTCAAGCTGCAAACAGAGCCAAACCAAAACGCAGGCCCAACAATTGATTTCCTGTTTCCAAACCACCTCTCTTTTTCACTCCAATAAGATTGCAATGACTTTCACTCTTTCTCTCCTCCTCTTCCATTTCCCTCCATGTCCGCTTCCCTTCATCTTGCACTCCCTCCTTGAGTTCTTTTCTGCGGCTTTTCCCTCTCATTCTTTTGCTCCAACTTTCTTTCCTTAATTGGAATAGCTCTCTTTGAAATGGAAAAGTTATTTACTTTGACAGCTTAGGCATTTGGCTGGCGGTCTTATCCGGAGCCACTTGTAATGTTACTGGAGACATGGCAACAGTAAACATCTTGCCCCCTGCCATGAAATCCTGCTTCAGGCAGAACCAGTAACAAGTTACAGAAATCTCAGAAAGGTCAAAGTCTTTTATGAAAGGGTAGCATATTTTGGTGGGATTTTTTTGTCTTCCTAATAATGGGGTTGATGTAGAAACATGTTAAGCAAACTGTTGACTAACGCATAAAAATACACATGTTTTTTTTTTTAATATTCAAAGTGCAGTTTTGCTGTTATTTTATGATCTCCCATCTTAAGTTTTTTCAATGCACTTCAGTTTGGCATGAAATGTTAGATATAAGCGGCTATAATACACTAATATTGCCATTTTTATTACCTTAAAAAAACCTGCAAAATATACCCTAGAAAGTCTTATTGAGGTAAGAAAAACTAATTTATGAATATATAACTCAGTATTCTGATATACAGAGTAACATGGATATCCAGTGCGCTGAATTGCAAACAATTTGCTGAAGTTAATATGTCTGTAACCCAATAAACCAAATTAATTTTGTCAGAAATATAAATGAAAACAATCATCAGAATTGATAGGCTGTGTCTCAAGGCAAATCACTACACATTTTTATCTCTTTATGTTCAATTATCATGTCATTTACCCTGCTAATCACTACAGGGACATGTGAGAATATATTCAGATGTCAGTAGTCAGTATTGTCGACCAATGCAGAAGTTATTCTCTGCATTTTCAAGCCTCCAGAAGGTCAGGAGCAAGAATTCATTTTAACAGTGCCTCCAATTCAGGTTTGTTTTTTGTTTTTTTGTAAATGGGATGAAAGCTACTGAAGCCAATTGAATAACAAGAAGGGTTTTATTAGACTCTAAACTTTCAGGGTCATATTTTTTGATCCTTTTACTGTTTTTGTTTGGGTCACTTGTTTGCACATAGCTTGCAAGAAGAAGAGGGGATGTAGAAGTGACAACAAGTTTATTACAGTTTCTTATTTTTTCTTTCTTTTTTTTGCTAGATTTAAACTATAAATATATATTTTTTTGTTTGCTACTTTTTAATACCAGTAAATAAACCAATCTGTATCGAAAAACTTTGGTATTGCAGTATTTAATTAAGACTAAGTTCAAATTCCTCACTAATATTAATTAATGAGCTAGCTCTGTCAAGAGCACCTATACATGCTACATCAGTTTCAGACCATGCTATTTAGTTTTGCCACCACAATCTCATAAGTAGCACTTTTAGGAGCAATAGGAATGAAGCAGTTGGCATTGCAAGGTGAGCAGCGGAGGGCCAGATTGGAGTATAGATACTAACTGCAGGCTAATGACTTGGGAAAACCCTGCTATTCAAGTCTTTTTATCTGCACTCACTCAAAGAGGTGCTTTTGCTGCACAGAGGGACCGCTTGTGTGTTTGTGAGCATGATTTCAGACTCCGAATACCAATCATTAAACCTCCCAGTTCCTTTAATGTTTGTTTAAAAGTTAGGATGAGTATGTGTTATTGTGCCTGAGAGTGTGCTTTGTACATGTGTGTTAGATTTCACACGCAAACTGGCATAGTAAAGCTTAATTAAGTGATGCGGTCCAACAATGATTTGCATAATAAAGCAGCCTGATGAGAGGGTAAGTGGAGGACCAAAGGAAATAGAGGAGGATGAAAGGAGGAAGAGGAGGAGGAGGATAGGATGAGTTGAAGAAAGGATGAAGAGGAGGAGGACAGTTTATACTACTGATACTTTGATACACAAGCAAAAAAAGCATATATTTTTGAAGTTAGATACTCAAAGGCACATCATCATAGTAACAAACCAAATACTATATGTGTTTGTTTTAAATATATATAAAAGCAAATTATATGATACAGGGTTTATGTGAAGTAACGGATCATTCTTTGTGTTTTCTAAAAGCAGATTCACCAGATGTAGCCTTTGAAATTAAACTTCATTAATTCCAGCAAATTAAAATCATGTTAATTAGTGTAATGTAATCATAAAACAAGCAGTGTGCTAACTGCACTATATTAGATTTTAATTGGAGCAAGTATCGGCCTTCATATATCAGTCTAATCTTCTTGATTTAATAAAAAGAGGAAACTCAAGCTCCCCCCCCCCCTCCCTTTCATATTCACAAAAGCTTCAGTTTGAGAGAAAATGATCAAAATCAACAGAACAGATGCCAATTAGAATATATTGTTTACTGAGATGCTACACGGTGAAATCAGCGTAGCATTTTTAAATCAGAAAAGCACTGAGATGAAAACACGACATGTTTTGAATCTCATATTTATAGTAAATTTCACATTTTTGTTGTTTGTATCTGCGCAAATTACATAGGTCAAAAAAATCTCCCCATCATCAGGAATTTAAAATGTCTTGCTAATTTATTTTTTCCATTTTATTATTAGCAAATACAATGAAAGCTACTCTAAGTCACATTACTCCACATTGCATTTGATTTGACAAGGGCACTTTTATTAAAATAGCATGTGTGCGTATGTATGTGTGCAAAGCTGCTGTGAAGGACAATAAACTGGGACAAAACAGGGCAAGGACTCTACTAACCCCACACATGCAGAGGCATGGATCAACTCCCTGCTGTATCCATCAAGGATGCAATAACTGTTTCCTACACACTCCACACTCCAGAGATTAGCCAGGTCAGTAAGAAAATCCAGGGCAACCGGCACACCAGCCGGAACAAACTTCAGAAACATACACACACGTACCCCCACACACCCACACCCCTACACACCCACCCACCCACACAGTGAGGTTATGTTAATTTCAATAATAAAGGGGTGATGTGACTGTAAGGAGGCAGAAGTTTAACCTTGCACTTGATGGAGTGATAGTGGAGAAAGTATATACCACCTTTTTTTTTTCGTTGCTATAAAAATTTTTCCGATGTCTCTATTCTGCAACTGGCTCAGGATTTTAATTTGTACCTGCCACACATACTACGAGGCATAAAAGTGTGAGAGACATAGACTCTGGGGACTAAATTTTCCATCTCTAGCATTAAAGGAAGGAAATGCTTGTTATATATCAATAAACAATGAATTATGGTTAACCTCATTCCAAAGACACAAATGATTTCACCTTCCCTAATTACTGAAAATGAGTGGACAGATATCAGTTGAACAACTTAGGGTAACAATGTTATTAGCAAATTACTCCCCCCCCTTTTTTTTTACCTCTTTGTACTCATTTTATGAGCATTTACCAAACAATATAGGCATTTTACTTTATAGTTAATGCTTGTTTCTAGAAAACCTTTTCAAAATATTTCTGAGTGGTTGACTTTTGCTAAAGTGCTGAGCGTCCCCCCAAAACCTGGATTCAATTCTTGTTTAAACGTTTATGATACAGGTTATAGTCAGTGCACCATTTATTTAACTGCATGCTACATCACTGAGTTTGCTCGCTGCAAATAATAAAAAGTGTGTACTTACTAAGTGTGTACATTTAACAGATGGATTCTAGGTCTTATATTAATGATCCCATGAAGAAATTTCTACACTTTACATAAGCCCTTTTTTTTCATTGTCCTGATGTCTGCGGAAATGTTGCTTGTCAATAAAAAGCGAGTAACTCATTTCTAGATATCATACTCTTTATCATCATATTAACTTTTCTGCCTTTATCCACTACACAAGAAAAAAAAACAGTCCTTGTTTTTAAATTCAACACATGTGGGGTGTTTGTATGCAGTCACTGTGTTTGAAGAAGACATTGGCCTCTTATTGCCCTCGCACTTGCCCAAATGCAAGTGCACACACATACATAGACATTCCACTTTTACAGTCCCTGGCAACACAGCAGTCAACCCAATCAGCATTTAAACCCATTTGTCTCCCCTCATGCTTTACAGGGCTATTGTGCTTCTGTTAACACTAGCGATAACCAGTCATGTACACATGTCGTCATCTTGTTGATTTAGCTGGCCAGGCTATAGTACCCTAAACCCATTTATGGCAGTAGTAACAAATGGCAACTGCATTACTATTTGCAAGCTTGTTTATGAGAAACTGATCTGTAGTTGACAGATTCCCATCTCTTGCTTTATTTTCTAGTTTATTTTTCCAGAAAGTTTTTTTTTTATTATCGCTATTGAAACAAAACTTCATAATAACAGTACTGAGCATAAGCAATCCATTATTCGAGATGATGAAACTCACAACATCCTCTCTTTAAGTGCATGTCAAGCATTCTGTGTCGCTGTTATTCTCTGAAGAAATACTTCAAAGCCAAACATATTTATCATTTGAAATCATTTACTGTAAGAGCGAATACGAGAAACGGAAACTGTTTTTAATGAACGATATTTTTTTTGTATGTTTTATGCGTATTGGGGGTTCTTAACAGGAAAGAAAAATATTTTTTAAGATGCAGACAGATAAAGAGTATAACAAAGAATGGATAATGGGAAAACTGAAAAACATACTCAAGTTGTAGTGCAGTTTTCAATAAAATGAGGAAATGTGCTCATATTTGCATGTCTGCTTGGGTGTGTGTGTGTGTGTATGCGTGTGTGTGTTTGTGTGTGTGTGTGTGTGTGTGTGTGCGTGTGTGTGTGTATAGGGGGAAAAAAAATCCTTGCTTGTCCCCCCCTGTTTTTAGAGTTAAGCTCCAACAGGGCAGTTTTATTGACCAGTGCTGCAGAGGACATGCTCTCTTCTTTAAAAGAAAATAGGTCAGCTGCACTGCTGCTGGACACACACACACACACACACACACACAATGAAAGTGCAATGACAGTGACCCACTTCACCGAATGAACTCAGTCGGCAATACTTTAACAACTAGTAGTAATTGATGTGATGATTGCCTGCCCACAAGACTACAATATTGAAATACTACAATAATGATGCATATTACACTATCACACTGTGTACTGGAAGTGATTACAAAAAGGCATTCTGTTTAAATGTAATTCAAATATTTTCTCCTTGTTTAAAATTAATGATGATACAAATTTTATTTTAAAGGCTTCCCCAACATTACATCTATATCTATATTTATTTGATGTCTTATAAATATGGCTCATGCGTTCTCACTCCAGTTTAAAGTCCCCTCAGTACTGTAATTCAGATTAATAGGCATCCATGTGATTGCTGACACTGAGCCTCAGTCGGGGACATGTTACTCTGCCTGCTGAGGTGCGTGTGTGGGGAATTAGAGTAAAGAACACTTTATTGCCAGAACACCTGAGAACAGCTGAAGGAAACATGCAGACAGATGCATACTAACACGCACATAAACACACATCGCATATGACTATGCTGACAGGCACCTCAGGCACAAGCCTCAGAATGTAGCTGCTGCCATATGCTAAAGAGCCCCCGGGCTCCTTTCACTTCAGACAATATGACACTCTGGTTTTCATATAGCCCACAGTGTTACTCTCAATGGGATCTATGTAACCAGTACTGACGAGGGGTTGTTGGGAAACAATTTAAATAGAAGAGAGAAATATTTATTGGAAACTGGTAAATCCTGGGGGTTGCTTTCTCAGTTTTGATATGCTTTATTGCCGAGTTAACACATATAAGTTTAAAATCTGATCAGCACTTAGTGTCGATTCACTCTTTCTTGTTTTAATAATGTGTCAATTATGCAGTCTTTCATTCTGAAAACAAATAGCCACAACACTGGCGTTCTGTAATCTGACACCCCAACATCTGGTTTTCATTTGTTACTAAGGGAAACAACATAAACTACTGTAAAAACAGGGATATAATTCAAGCAATTGTATCCACTTTGAGTTTCCACTGTGTAAAGCTAAAAATGTTTTTTCACTTGGGCTTCAGTGAGAGCCTTCTTAGATCATGCTTCCTAAGAGTGTGTTTTGCCATGTCTTGGACTTTGGAAGGAAAATAAACATCCATGTGTGTTGAAATTTAAATTGAGTAGAAAACTGTTGTTTTCAAGAGTTTAGAAATGGTAAAAAAAAAAAAAGGTCCTTCATCTAAAGCTAGGATGCACCTGATTTTAAAGACTTAATTACCCTAGTGCATTGCAATGTTATCTCAAAAATCACATTAAATCAGATATGTTGCACGTACCTCATTAGTTCTCACCTTGAAAGTGAACAACAGAACAAATTTCTGACAAAGACAGGAAGGTCAGAATGTATTTGTACAGTGCAGGCGTGAGGGGGCCAATAAGATTCCCCCATATGTAGCAGGGAATATAACAGGCAATTTAATCAAGGTTTCATATAAACATAATAATAATGAAATTCTCAGCTTTATACCAACATTGAAGCCCATTCTACTTACAGTGTTGACCATTCAGATTAGTGTTGTTTTATGCTTTATTCCATTATATACAATGTGCAAAATCAAGCTTTTTTAATGCTGTCCATTACAGCCAGTAACTGTATTATACTGCTGTAATGGAAAAACACATCTCCTCAAGGAAATAATGTACAAATGCTGTTACATATTTTGGATTACTTTTAGAGGAGCTTGAATAAATTGTTGCCATATAATTAGTGAACAGTGTTTCAACATCTTTGAAACTGGACAGTGGCCACTTACAGGTCCCCTTGTAAACGATTAATTAGCTAGTAAAAAATGGGGAATATACAGAAGAATGCCTCAGTTCATGATCCACTCAGAGCTGGTGTGTAAGAATTTGTGAAAATAGCACAATGGGGTCTAATCAGGCTGTAGAGACCAGAGCATTTAGAGGTTTTGGTAGTGCTTAACCACTTTGTTAGTATGTGTCCATCATATGCTTGCATCTGTGTGTAAATGTGTGTCTCTGTGTGTGTATAGAGCAGGATTCCTGGGGCAGGTGGCTCAGCAGTGGTTGGGGTAGAACAGCACTAAATCACTCCTCAAATGACACACCTCACCACGGGTGTCCCACCATGTGTTGCTGCTAAGAAAGAGGAGAGAGAGAGAGACGGCGGGAGGGAGGCAGAGAGAAAAACTCATGGGCAATGGTTACTGGGTCACACAGAGAGAAAGACAGAGAGACAGAATGAGGAGAAACCTGTCTAAAACCTTCCTATGAAACAGAAACTTTTGATTGAGATGTGTGTATGTTATGCTTTGCCTATTCCTATCAGTGTTATGAGGTTACGCGTGCGTGTGTGGGCTTGTGTGAGTGACAGACCAGCGCAGGTGAACCACAGACAGGGCCAGACATCCTGGCACGATCAAAATACACATCAGGACTCTCGTCTTACCCTCTTCTTCCCAGCTCTTCTCTCTGCCCCTACTCTCAGTCTCCCATCACCCTCGGCTGGCGCAGCGTACAGACATGTAAGGTGAGTTAATGTCAGCGAGTAATGCTTATTTTTACACATTTGTAATTATTTTCACATGTGATTACACACCATCCTATGTGTTACTGTGTGTGACATTTAATACCTATGAGCGCATGTGTATTCAGATGAGCGCACACCCGCTTTAATCAAATTAAAGGCACATGCCCAAACATACAAAGACAGGCACAAAATCCTGCTGAGTGTGTAAACAAGATGTTGTGTGGAAAGTGGGTTTGGGATAATGAGTCAGCACTGACTCATAGATAGAATTCACATGAGTCCATTTAAAACAAACTCCTTGAACACGCACACAGATAAACCGCACACCACCACAGTTGCTGTGGGAATGAATAAAAGCCCTGTGAAACAATGCACTGGAAACAAATTAAGATAAATTGAAATAATGGCAAAACCTTAATTATTAAACATGCAAAGACTGTTTAGGATGAGGAACAATATATGCAGTTTATAAATATGAAAGAAGAGCTACACTAGCATATTTTAACTGATATCATTGTCATATAGCTGCAATACCTGGTAGGTTCATGGGGAATGTGGACTTAATTACCAAGGCGGAGCCATAGATTACTGAAAAAACTGTAAGCTGTATCATAGAGCATTATTATATTAAATGTAATTAATGTGTGCTTTATATGGTTATAAAAGTATCCATGACTAAAGAGTTATCCTAAACAATGCTAATAAATCAAAAATCTGAAATGCTTTTCACCTTCATTTATTCAGAACTGACACAATCATGCCTTCCCAAACTTTTGTTTCGGTGACTTTCTGTGCCCTTGGGATGCAGAGAAGATGATGTTTGGTGATAGTGAGGCTGAGATACTTGGAGAAGTGCAGGTTCAGCAAAAGTGTATTTCTAGTGTGGCGCCCTGCAGAGCTAATGTTAGTGGGAGATTGTGAAGCTCCAGCACATTGCAGTGGGACACAAATGTTAAATGACAATTACAAAATATGCTCTGCTCTGGATCCTACATTCTTACAGGCACTCATACAAACCTTGCACACTAACTGATAAACTCAATCATGTATATTGTGTCGCCAGTTAGTCACGCTGATGGAACTGGCAACTGAGACAAGAAATACAACATTTCCAGACACCACTTATGTCATTTTTGCATCCCTACAAATACAATCTAGTGACACAAACATATTGTACATGAATGCATATACACAATCAACAATGAACTTCACACTGTGTAAAACGTCCCTCACTCTATCTCAAAAAGCTCAAGACTTATAGTACGTCATGATAGTCTAAAAAACCAGTTTCAGAAGCTTTACCTGCCATGGGAACAGTTACATGTTGCAGACACAAAGAAATCCAGTTTTAAGGTCTTATCCCAAGTGCCTTATGTGAAATTAATGAATACAATGACAATCTGCCAAGGACAGCATCAACTTAGTTAAGCTCCTCTTTTCCCACAGTCTATACTGTTTGTGGAACATTTAATTGACGGCATTACTAATTCTCTTGTATTTTCCATAGGAACCAGAAACCACAACAGTAAATCAATTAATTAATCCTTCCTCCTGAAAATTTCCCTTCTTAAAGATATTAGTTAGCATTACTTAAAGTTGTTATTATGAGGAATGGCAGGAGCCAGAAAGGTTCTCACTGGCATCATTCATCAAGGGAGAAAGAGGACATTCATCATAGGGTTGCTAAAGAGTCTTGTAAAGAATGTGCTTCCATGGGCCATTTAAGCTGAAACCACAATTTGAATCCTTTTGTGTATTATTTTAGCATTAAGCAACATTATTAAGGAACCATGTATATTGTTTCTTTCTACTTGAGAAATGGTCTGCAATTAGGGTAATGGCGAATATTTAGGAAAACACATAGCTGGATGGACATTGTCTGTTTCCCCCGTTTCACACACACAGAGACAATCATGCATACATACGCTGGTGTCCCCCCTTAATACTGGGGCTAGTGACAGGCTGAAAGGCGAGAGTGATGGATGGGAAGGGCTTAATCACCTTTAATCAGCTCTGTCCTTGAATAATGATGAACAGCCATCTTTGCACACACACAATGCCGGAAAAAAGGGAGAATCTTTGAGAAAAGATGTGTGACGCATACTCGTTGAATTTATAAGTAGTGGCAGATGTTGTTCTTCTTGCTCTGCTTTCACTCCACACATCCACTTTGTCAATGCAGCAGATGCTGTGAATTCTTCTGCTTTGCTCAGGCAACGTCATGAAATTATCTTTTGTATGTAAAGGGATCAAATAGCATTTAACTCAGAAAATAGCAGGCGGTTTGGATTTCCTTTGTTATGTGCCTGCCACTTTAATACATATATTTCATGTTAAGCTGAGACAGAGATGAAATCAAGAGACAAATCGAGAGCAAAGTGTAGTTTAAGGCAATTGATTTTCTTCTTTGCCACTAACTTTTCCCCTCAATTTTTAGTTTATGAATTATACTTCACGCCTCATATGAGGAAATCTAAAATATGCACTTGTGATAAGCAATTCAAATTTTGCCAGAAACTTATGAAAGTCATACTTGTGGTGAAAAAAAAATGAATAAAAAATAATTCAAGCTAACTAAAAGCTATATTAACCCCATCCTTGACCCCATTCTCCCATTGAGCTCCCATCAACCATCGTGGACTTGGTGTGGCTGACAGGCAGCTGAAGGGCAGTGCTGTCAGGGAGGCCAAAGGGGGAAACGTGGGGGGCCTAGTGGGGCAGCTGAGCCCCAGTACAATGCCATTACAGTGGGGATGAGAACTGCATGAATGACCTGAGGAAATCATGGGGCCAGCAGGAATGTTATCCTGCTGGGCGAGCACATGGTATTTCACTCTACAGCAGGGTGATAACCCCACTCTTCCCAATAACAGCTACTCACGGTAGTCCATCATTAAAAAGAAACTTGGTGAACGATTGTCATCTCAGGCAGATGCAGAATGCATAGAAACGTGAAAACAACTTCAGGATCTTTACACGTTATCTCCTGAACTCATCACACTCTTTATTTCTTTTTAGATAACTGATTAGTTGCACCGACAAGAGATTTTCCGAGTTATGATGATATTCTCAGATCTTCTTTCAAACCTTCAGAGTACTCTACTGCTTAAGCAAACATAAAATCATCCTTCCAGTGTATCTGACAACAGTACATGTGATCGGGTTACCTTGAGTTCTATGTATTCTCATGTAAGCCCATTTTTTTAAGCTTTAAAAGACCCAGCAAGCATGTTACAACCCCTCACAGACTAATCTTTAGTGCATTTTACACTTCATTGTTAGTCACTACAGGTTACCCAGGTTCACTGGCTGACAGAAAGTCTTGCAGTTTAAAGTCACTGGACCTCAAATGGTAGGGAGAACATTCCCAGGACTACAGGGTATGGGTAAGGAATAACTGCACAGTTGTCAGCCAGGCTAACTATGACCTTATTTTTGTCCCCACAAATCTAATTCTGATCATACTGTGTTTTTAACAGTGAGTTATAATACAAATTTAATTCAGCTGTCAATCAGCTTTCCACTGACAGATTACAAATAAAAATAAGCAACAGTCATGTTCATGTAATCAAAAACCCACATGTATTTTAAACACTGTCTTACTCGCACACTAATGTCTTTTATTTTGATCACACAATTCCAGATTGGCATCATCAAGAAGCACAGTACCAGACTTTTGTCTATCTGTTGTTGTTGACAGTTCTCTTGGAACAATGCTTTATTTTTTCAGCTGGATAACAGAGATAAGGCTGCTGTAGATGTTCTACATCTCACTGCTGAAGTTTATTCAACTTGAGGCATGAAGAAACAATAGAGGCCTATTGGGTAGATATGGTTATGGGTGCTGCAAATATACAAAGTGAGGCATCAGCTTCTAAAGACAAATTATAGCATGTTAAACTTACACCATACTTGTGACAGAGGTGAAGTAAGTGCACCCAGTACAAACTTGTATATGTAAGGGTAAACATACAAAAATTACCACAATAACACAATTTAAATATGTGCTTTTTACAAACAGTAAAAAATAGCTTCTCAATTACTTTGTTTCACGGACATGCTAAAGATGATTGAGCTTTCCTGCCATCATGAGCTATTTGGGGTAGAGGGTTTTGACCAAAGACATTTGAGTGGAGTGTCATGGATCAAACCACTAATGTCAGGAAAACCTGCTCTACCACCTGAGGCATGGCTGCTCATATTAAAATTGATATGAAGTTTACAGTTCAACAGTTTGTGAAAGTTTAAGAATGTGCTCTAATTGTCCTACAATGCTACCTTCAATATTAATGAATTCTAACCTCAAATTATTGCATTGTAGCCTGTGTTTGGTTTTCTAAAAATCTGTCTGCATAGCCAGAGTAAATTCCCATTTATTTATTTTAGTTTTTGTATGAAATATTGACTTAAGTACTTTTAATTTTTCAAATGAATACTGGGTATTTGTAACCATTGTCCAATGTTAACCAGATGTTAAGGGTCAAGTGCAATTAACTGAAAATTATGTGGTATGCTCCATCTAATTTGACAGGCTTCCTCATCTTTCCCATGCTTTGGAAGTATCTTTTTTTGCCAGTAAAACCCTTACTCTCTTTCCTTATTGTTTTTATAGGCCCATAAATAGTCCGGGCTAAATTAATGAGGCCACAGAGACAGTGATGGAGGAGTGAGGGGATAAAGGAATGGAGAGATGAAAGGAATGATAGATGGCATCATTATAACACAGCACATCTCACTTAACAGAACTGTTGGCTTTGGAAGTTTCGTGTTTTAGCATGTGCCAATTGTAGTCTCGCCATGCTTGAATGTACAAACACACCCACCCACACACACACACACACACACACACACACACACAGAAAAAGTGCTTCAAAGCATCATATCCACTCGCACACACAACTCCAAACAGATATACATAAACATATACACAGACATACACACACACAGTGTACACCAAAGCATACACATACAAATGCACGTAGAAGCTTCCACTCTCAAGTGGCCCTAAACATACACAGATGACAGAAAAGGCTTTGCCAGCACAAGCCGCTTGCACACACTCACCATCATAATTAGCTCAACTGCAGTTATGAGAAATGACGATAGAGCCTATTCTTTCCCCACCTGGGGACAATTTACTGAGTATCTCAGTTAAGCTGAGCACATTCGTAATTAAAGCTGAACCTCAGCCAGTATGCTAGTTGATAGCAAGACTCGGGAAGAGCACAGCTAGGATGAGCTATTCTTCACACTTAAAGGAAACTTAAAACTGATACTTGGAATATCAATTACTGTAAAACTAGAATAGGTTTGCAAGAGAGGAATGCAGAATAATTGTTTATCATGTCACACCCAAATGACACTTTCATGATCACAGATATTACAGAGTACAGAAAGGTAAGATTATTTCTTATCATTATAAATTTTATGACTATTTCTAGCTTTTGAGACAGTAATGAAACACAAAAACTCAAATAACTACCTTTTTTTTTTTTTTTTTTTTTACCAAATTATGAATATCAATGAAGTAAAAAAAATATTGAACCTACATTAAAAAAACTCCTCATGTGCAGGGGTCTAGTGGGAGATTGACAGATCAAAGATGTTTGTTTCGTAATTAAAAGGTGTGTGCACCCACAGTTGATGTATGGCATTGCAATTAACACCCTATTTTGCAGATAATGGGATGTGGCGCAATCTATCAAAGATCAAGCAGTCATGTCTCTCTCTCTCCCTGAGACACTTTTAGTCTCTCAGCTCCTAAATTTCTGCATTCGTGTTGAGTGTCACTCAGCACAACATTAGCATGGTAAGTACATGCAGATGGCAGCCACAGCCAGTAACCTTTCAGGAGCCATTTACATGTAAATCGATGGATTAATTGACTAAAGCTCATTAGATTTGAGGTCTCATCAATACAATACACCTAAATTACCTCTGGCACTGAGCTGTCATCCTCAGCCCACCCCCACTGACACACACATGCATAGCAACGAGTGAGGCTCTTTGACCAGGAAATTGCAATTCACCAAGAATGAAAATAAATAGTCTGAAAAGTGGAAATTTCTTTAATATCTTCTTCTTCTTATTATCATTATTGTTCTATTGTCTGAATGCTGCTATTATTCTATTAATTCATATTTATCACATGCTCACTGGAGAGCTTTTCTGCCATATTGTATTGACATCTGATAATACTAAATCCACACACACATACACAAGAAAAATATTGCAGCGTCACACTGCATAATTAATTTCTAACTCAATTTAGGGAATCAGCTGTCCTGTTTACGTGTTTATGAAATTAATGTATCAGATGGACAGGACAAAACAAAACAGATTTTTGTGCAACACAAGTATCAGCACAGTGCACATCACTGTAGGCATTTGCATCAACAGCAGTACAAAGCCACTAGAAACAGGCAGGAGTGAGTGCAGGGGTGTTGCATTAATCAGTGAGATTTCTCTAACATTCCTGGAGGCTTTGCTCTTTGGCATCACCTCCAGGTGCTGAAATTGAACACTTAATAGCAAAAGACTAGCAGAGCGGAAGAATGGAAAAATTGGTTGGTTGTATTGCGAGGCATGGGGCGCTCTACCTTCACCTTGACAAATGTCTGGTGCCATCCATTTGAACAGACAGAGGCGGAAGGAAATGAATTGGTGGAGGTTGGAAATCTGTGGATGATGAGTACAGTAATCTTGTTGGACATTGCTGTCTGCCATTTTACTTTGCTCATCTTCACACTGCACCCCCAACCTTCCATGCATATTTGTGCGTGTGTGTGTGTGTGTGTGTGTGTAGTGAGTGTGTGTAATTGTAAGAAAGGTCATCTCTGCAATATCCCTCAACCTTTAAAGGTTGGATTCTTTGTCCTGGTATAAGTGGCACTTCACTCAAGCCTCTAGAAGAGGAGAGGCTGAGAGAAAGGCACACAGAGACACCTCTGTTTTGAGGGAAGTGGCGTTTAACATTTTTGGCAGTGCAAACACTTCCTGGCACACAAATCTGGGATTAATAAAAGACAGCATTATGGGGCTATGCTGAAAAAAAAAAGAAAGGGCTGCACGAATGATTTTGAAATAGGTGTTGCATCATGCATCTTATCATGATATTATTGTGATGGCTCAATAAGTCTGCAAGAACTTGCAACACAAAAACATTAATATTGACCAAGTTCTTGGAACAGACGTTTCCTTTAAATGTCAGGGTGATGAATTGTGGCGTCGAAACTCCCATAGTCTAACTTTTGCTCGTACAGCATGAATGGCTTAAAAGTTTGCTTGACAAATCAGAGTTAAAGCTTAGGAAGGAATACATAAAGACTAAGACTCGCACACTCAGTAGTGCTTTGTTTAGATGCCGAAAATTGGAAGATGGAGAAAAAGTGGCTTTTTGAAAACTTTTTTTCCCCATCTATATAACTTTATGTTGTCTGTGAAGAGCATAAAGGAGAATAAAAAGATGAAAAACATGCACACAGCTGCAGTCCTTTAAGGTTGTCCAGTGTGGTCTAGCATTGCAGACTCTATGCTTGGCTGCACTGGGAATCCTCGGTTGTGTTTGGCATTCGAAGTGCAAGCAGAAGGCCTGATCACTGAGGCCTGACTGCCTTTAATCAGCACCAAAAACTGTGCATGCACTCACATGCATACATAGCAGCAGCATATTTCTCACACACAAATGACCCATTCCTCTCTCACAGATGAACACTTTCCCACACACACAGATGCATGCACATTTACACCGCCGGGCATGTCGTTCCATTTGACACCATTTTTAAGTTAACCGCCACTGATGAAGGTAAAATGTCACCACTCTTCTTCGTGCGAAAGGATGGGGATGGCTAGAGTATGCATTAAATGAGTGCAGAGACCTTTTACTTTATCTCTATCAACTGTTGGAGGAGGAAGAATCAAGGATGCGTGGCGTCTGAGTCTATGGATCATTTCAGGAAGACAGCACTGTCTGGGACATCAGAAACTTCTGCAGGGGCACCAAAACAGATATATATTATCCTCTGCTTACTTTATTTTGTGTTTCTTCACATAAAGAAGAAGGCAATGCAAGGAGGAATGAGTAAGTAGAGTACACTTATTTGTCTGTGCCATTCGCTGATTTTTCATTTTTTTCAGCAAAATGGCCTGTCAAAAAAACTAAACAAAAACCAAAAATAAAGAGATAAAATAAACCTTTTCAGGTAAATATCAGATCTACCTTGAAGTACCACTCATTTCGGCCTATTTTGTCATGGTCTGGGTGAGTGCGGGATTTTCCAGCATGCCAGTGAATCCATCACTGGGCAGGGGTTTGCCACACCTCCTCGTTTGTTGCACCTGTGTGCAATCAGCTGGCAGGCTCTTAAGACCAGCGTTCTCAAACTTTCGTTGCTGGAACGTCAGCTAACTCTCGTCAGTGAAAGTCACAGACATGTAAATCCTGTTTTAGTGTGTCTTCTGGAGCTAAACTTGTCTTCTCGCCCTCTGCAGCTTCAGGGAAATTTGGATCTCGCCGTCATAAACCTGCTCAACTCTCAGTCGCTGGTTTGTTTTCTTTTCTCGGCGTAGTCACCTGCCTGCCTCCCTGCCCAAGACCTCGTCGTGAGTGACGTGAACTGTTTTAGCCTCACCTGGACTTTCTTCCCCCCAAGCCTCACCTCCACCTAGAAAAGTAAGACTAATGCATTTTAGCCCTCACTCCCCAGACTGCTGCTTGGGCTCGCTCTGACTTCACTCTCCTTTGTTTCAGTGACTCAGTGAGTGTTGCCCTGTAATCTTCCACCTAAGTGTGCCTGCTCTGGAAAATACCCAGTATCGAGCCCAGGCTGTTTTTCCCCAGTTCATTAAGAGCGACCTTTTCTTTTGGACTCTGCTGCTGTACTCGCGGTGTGATTCTTGTTTACATGTTTGATTATCATTGAGATTGCTCTAGCCAAGAATAGTGCTTCATAGTTTTGCTTGTGTCACAGCATCTCATAGAGTACTTTTGTGTAATATTTAGTGATTTTGAAGTTCTTGCCAGTCACAGTGTCTGTTACAGGTTCTTAGTCCCCTGGTGTGAAGCTTTACGTTAGTATTGTAATTGAGCAAACTCAGAGGTTTAGTGTTTTCCCTCTCGCCCTTAGTTCATGTTTAGTACTTCTGTTTGCGTGTTCCATTTTCATGTGCCAAAATAAATCTTCACAAATCTTTTTTTATTTTTTATTTTTTCCACTATACCTCCGAGTCTCCATATGCTATCTGCATTTGAGTCCACTTTCCAGCGTTCGACCTCCCGGTTGTGACATACCTGATATTATTACCAGGTTTGCCACCTTCATTGAGCTCTTGCACCAACTAAAGGAGCCTAAAGTTCAACTTCAACTGCTGTCTCCACAGTGCTTGTCGTCATAATTCTATAATTTTCCAGGAGCAAACTTAAGTTTGCGGGTCAAAACAAAAACACATGTAAGTCATTTTTTCTCTTAACCACAGAGGCACAATATATATACATATAAAACCACAGACATATTCCCAACATGTTTTTCATGCACACTTGTAAACAAAATCAAAGTACACCTAAATTCAGGGCAGCAGGCACTGGTTCAGTCCATTTCCTGTACAGTTTCAACATGGAAACCGATCCAATCATGGCCTCTTTAACTAAAAGCACAGCTCAATATACAGAAAAGTAAGGCACTTCTTTATCAAAGCCTTAATCCTACTCTCAAAGGCAACATATTCTGTTATTACATACAACTAACTGCGCCTTAGGCATAGAAATACAGAAATTGGATCTGGAAACTCAAAAACAAAATCTTTTTAAAGGCTAGAAGTGCTGTATTGAAACAAACAACTTCTGCTGGGGTTTATTTAAAACATAAAGCGGGAAAGTCATTTATGGCATCTATTTAAAAAAAAATGTAATAAAAGAATGAATAAACACAAAAAAATTAAATAATACTCCACCAGTAAAAACAGACTCAGATTTGGTGTGTGTGTGTGTGTGTGTGTCGACATGTGTCAGTGGTTGCTGTCATAGTAAGCACCTTCTCTCTAATGATCGCTGTAACATTAAAAGGCTTACTGTACGTCACGTACTAATTCTCACTCTTATACACATAAGCACATATAGATCCCAGAGGAACTGTGAAGCCCCACATCTTTCAGAAGTGATTTAGATGGAAGACGCAAACAATATTAGCACCAAGGTCACGGTAGTAAGGTCAATGACTCACAAGCAAACACACGTAGAAGGAAACAAGCGCATTCAAATATACAAAAGAGGGTAAAGAAGGAATAAAAGCCCCACTCTTAGATATACAGGGACCAGAGACCATAGACATTCGAGGACTAAATGTGAAAAAAATAAATAATATATAATTTTAAAAAACTGTGAGCACGTCCCACTAAACTTTTCTCAACTTTGAGGTGAGTGATTTAAGTATCCAGCGCAGCTATTGGTGACTGACTAATGGCAGAGTAGTAAATAAATTAGAGGGTTACCTAGGCAACTGGACCCTGGGATGAATAGTCCCTGCTCACTCTGTCATCTTTTCCTCCTTCCTCTATGTAGGCACTCTCCTCCCTCATCTCAATCTCATTCCATCCTCCTTACTTAAAGCCTCATGTCCTGAACTACAATCAATACTTTAGCATACAAAAAACCCATACATAAACAGCATTGTTGCATTTAGCTAAGTTATTGTTAGCAGATGAGATGTGAAACTCTCCTGCAGAGGAAAGTAAATCGTCTCCGGACAGCTGACCATTAGCAACTATAGCAACAACAACAACACCAGTTTATAAGCTAAAATTATACCAGGACCATAATTTGGACTCAAGTATCCTAAAAAAAGAGCATACTTTCCCTGCACTGAACAGTTTAATTTCATAGAAACCAGCTGCTGAGAGGATTAGCTTTACTTCAAATAACACTTCAGTAACACCACCTAACAGAGGCTAACAATTCCTAACACCACTGGCAGTCATTAGCTAACACTAAGAAAAAAAAGCACCTAAGGCAGTAAAGTATCACCTCAGTATCACTGTCACTAAACAGAATTGATGCTCCATTGACTCATTGCCTTTCCTTGGACTCCTTTCACAAAGATTTTCAGCTTCTTGAAGAGTTAATAGACATGCCACACTGACAGGCTATTCTTATTACAGACGAATGCCATCAAGGCATTTGAGGTGACTCAGGAGGAAAAACTGAAAAATACTGCGAAAATATGTAATTGACATACGAGAATTGATATTATTCACATAGAATAAAAAACAGTCTGTATAACAATGTTTTCATACATAGACAATCATAGAAACTACGCAACAGAAAAACAATGAATTGTATGAATTTAGAAGAGCTGCCCTCAGGTGCTATGGGATATACGGGGTTAAATCAAAACTGGGCTAAATAAAACAATTAAACTTGATTTGACTTTGTGTAACAAGGAATTGGGTTAGGTGGACATTGTGCCGTCCTTGTTGCCCTTGCAGATCATTTGTGGTTGCTTTTGCAGACTGTAGGCTGCTGTGTCAAATTAGCCGTCAATTGCATTATAGTATGCTAATTAAGTCTTACCTCTGATGTTTACCTGCTTTACCATATAAAGCATATAGAGATTCCCTGTTTGTATATTGCGCAGTACAAATAATTGACTTAAACTGGCTATAGCCAAGTCTAAAATACTGTTATCTTACACAACAACCTTCCACAACAAAGTCAGTCTGACAAGGTTTTAGATAATACTGATTATGATGTATTGATATGTGTCACATAACTTAGCATTAGAGCAGCATATGAATGCAGAAAAGAAAAAAATATCAGATATCATAAAACATCTGAATGTCTAGGAGGCTTCTGTAGCAACAGAGGTATCTGACAAATAAGTACATCAGTTCTAATGTGCCACCACATCAACGGTAACTGTCTCTACATTAACTGACTCAGGCCTCACTGCAGAATTACCACCAGACTTCCATGCTGTGCCCTAACCTTCAGAAGTTTTAAAACAGACACTGCCTTTTGTTTTCATTTTTCCTTTTTTTTCTTTTTGCTTGGCTGACATTAAAGAATGTAGCGTTTGTTAAAACGGAAAGGTTGTTATGCTGACATCTGTGATGCAGCAGCACAGCAAGATCAGACAGCTGCTCGAAGACAGACATTTATGTGGTGACGCTAGGGTTTTTCAACTGAAATGACACTGAGAGGGCTCTCTCCACTGAACGCATCTCATCTATACAATAAGATGATGCTTCTGACAACTACTCAGTGTCACTATACATGCCTGCAGTGCGGGCTTAGATAAGTGAGACACTTGACAGTCGCAGCCTAGAAGTGTCTGAGGTTGCAGCTTCAGCACCAAGGACAGCAGAGATCACACAAAATAGATTTACATTATTAGGCCTCTTTTATTCATAACTTTAATTAAGAATGTGATATAAGTGTAGGCTGAATATCAATTTCTAGTATAAGTAGGCATATTATTGGTAGTAGTAGCATTCTAATGAATGTTTCATTACAGTATTTTCTGACATTATATGGTCCTCTAATATGTCTTTTGTGCAGTCAGTCAGCTCCATTACCACTTTCAGTTGGTAATGGAGCTTGGTTATGGTTGCACAGATATACAAAAAAAAGTCATTGCAGAAAGTGGAGAAATAATTTAAAATACAAAAGAGCTTCTGATTATGCTGCATCCAGTTTCCCAAGAAAGAATCACACACACACACACACACACACACACACACACAAACACACACACACACACACACACACACACACACACACACAAATATATATATATATCTATATATCTATATATATATATAGATATATAGATATATATAGATAGATAGATAAGGCTTGCTTACTAATGGTGTTTCTAGAATTCCTTTTGTAATAATATTGTGTTTTCCTTTGATTCGTCTTTTTTAAATAAAAAGTGAACATACAACTGAGTAGAATATGTTAAGGTGATAGGTTAAATTACAATAAGTTAAGCAGTTCCAAAGAAAAGCTAAATATGCACTGACTTTTGTGAATGTCACACATAGTCATTTCATCTTGTGACACACCTGCCTGTTTTAAACTATCGTGGATAATCACTGCATGGGTTAATATGCAGAAATGTTTTAAAATAGCACAAGTGGAAAACAATTTGAGGAGCAAAGCAGAAAGAATGACGCAGATGTCAAATTAATGCCGGTGACATCATAAATCATAAAACCGACATTCAGCACCAGTTAACAGCGGGGGTCTACATCCCAATGACAGCTGCTTTCTTTCTTCCTTGCCTTCACCTCCCCATCTCCTCCTCCAGCTCTTTCCAACTACTTGCTTCTCATCTATCAGAAATGATGGAGTGACTGCCGTATTGTACTGCACCGTTTCCCTCCTGTGTTACATTACATGTATACTAAACATTTACTCTGGTGTCCATCCTTCAGTCCTTGACTTTCCACTGAAACAATGACACATATGCTCACATGCATTCTTGGAGTGGTCAAATACTGATGCCAAACCTGTTGCAGTTGCGGATTTGGTGACAATATTATGATGGGGGTTTTTTTTGGTAATGGTAAGGAAGATCCTAATTATGAATCAACATATAACTGTTGTTTAGGCCCCCTCGGCTTCTTATTTAAATGTTTTGTCTATGCTTAAGTAGCCTAAAACTTTTTTTTTCACCAAAGCTTATTTTCCTAAACTTAACCACATACTTGTACAAGCACTGAAAGCAAATGAAGATGAAATTTATTGTCAAACAAAGCAAAGTACAAACACAAAACTTCCAAACTTTCACAAAGTGATCAACTTTGGCTGATGTATCACGGCACTGAAGCCAAACAGACACTTTGCGCATATGTCTGTGATAGAGCTGCTTTTGGCAAAATGGGAGTACTAGATGCCCTGAGATTAAAATGTATTGCTAAATCCACAGTTATCATCCATCAGTATTAAGCTATACCCATGGGCTGCATCTGTGGATATGGCCGTAACACCAAAATCAAAGCTATGCATGTCCATCTATACATATGCTGTTCTTTTTTTTTGTGTATTTGTTTTCTGTCTGGACACACATACTGCCTGTACACTCTATCTCTGTGAACAGATCAGGCACAAACACCCACATGCATCACACACATACACAAAGACTGGCCGCTGTGAAGAGGTTCGGTCAACTGGCAGGGGCCTCTCCAACAAATAAACACCCCATCTATCTATCCCTCTTGTTTCTGCTACAGGCACGGTTTTGTGTGTGCATTTGTGTATATTTGTCTGTGACTGTGTGTTAACTTGAATTCCTGAGCCTGTGGTTACCAAAAGCTTTGAAGTCCCAACAGCACCAGTGCTCTGGGTTGACAGGCTTACCCGCTACCCCCAGCCTGCACTGGAAGGCTCATAAAGAGAAAAGTAAACAGGCAATAATACCAAGAATGAGCAAACCTTTCCTGCTTCCTTGGCTACCGCTTCCTGAATGCCAGCCACATATGCACACACACACACCTACACACACAAACGATGCATCAATATACTATAAGACTACACAAAGAGATAAGGAAGTACACAGTGATTTAAAGATGAACTGAGACTTTGATGCTATATTTCAGGCTGCAAATGAATCAGTGGATGAATGTGGTCTCTCTCTCTTTGTCTCATATACACCGTATACGCCCTATAGTAAATAAGCATATTCAAGATCATTGCTGAGGTTTTTCATCCACTTACACTACAGCTCAATAAAATCTGTAATTATGTCTGTTTTTGTGACACTTCTTGTCCTTTTTACCTGCTTGAACACACAAACACACACATAATTCACACATACAGTATAGTCTCCTAGCTGCTGTGAAATGAGAGTTAGTATAAGGGTGGCAGGGCGATTGATATGAATCCCCCCCGATATTTTTTTAACCTATTTTTAACAAAGACTGTGTAAAATTAATTTTGATCTACATCAGGGTGGGGTGTAAATTTTGTGTAACTACATATAATGTAGAGTTAGCATCATGATCTTGAACCTTTCTCTCCGAAGCACTCAATCCACCCCTTGTCTTTTTTCTCTAGCCTCTTTTCTTCTTTTCAGCTCCAAAGCGGCTACATGCCAGGCAGCACACAGCCAAAACGCTGCAGCAGAAAAAGCATCCCCACTAAGCTAAACTGACAAGAGATGAGGAGACCGATGCAATGGAACACCAGTGTTAGAACAGAGCCGTGTACTGTATAATGCTCAATTCACCCATCCAAACACACACACGCAAACACACACAGTGACACATGGGACAGATTTAACTGATGTGATTGCCTGGATTCGATTTTTAAATGTGTGTGTGGCAATAGTCTAAAAAAGACCTCCATTCTCAACCACAAAGAGCAAAGGTGCCCTTCATTAAAGAACCAAATACCGAATAGTACAGGCTATTGCTATACTGAGCTAGGCTGCTTTCTTCATCATGAATGTGGGAAGGACGGTATATGAAGTGCAGGAGGATTCTGCTGGAAAACTGAATAATGTCCCACCACACCACTCAGTGAACTGGACACATAAGTGCTACAACAGACAGATGTGTAAAAATGTACCTGAATGCAGAAAAGAAGGCATGACAAATTTTAGTTTTGTCATGGGTTAGAAATAATAAATGCAGTTTAGAAGGCAGTGCTACGTATATGTGCATTTCAATTGGTTTGTGGGTTTGTGTAAATTTGCGGGTACAAGTGACATGTTTTGTGAGAGCTGGGCAGTTATATAATGGCCAACACAAACAAACAGAGTCCTTCCAAAGCACCAGAGGAGAGCCAGCAGCTCCATGAATTCACAGCACTCAACTTCAACAGTCTGACAGAAAAGTATACAACAAAGACACTACAGCAACAGCATGGAAAAAACACACACACACGAAAAATATTAAGCATAACTGTAGGAGCTCTGCAGGGATATTAAGAGTATTTTTCTCACGTGTGTGTGCATAAAATACATGGGCCATTGACAATGTAATATTTTTTTTTTATAAATCCAGGGTTTTTATATGAAACATGTAGTTGCATTAAAGGATTGCTGATCACTAGGGGGCAGGGAGAGTCCAAAACAAAAATAGATGGACATTTGTCACAAAAAGAACAACAGTGAATCCATGCTGGCATTTAGCTCTTACAACCAGCTTCATGCAAATTGGATTGGCCATATATTTTCCTGTTATGGTGATAATATATGGGCCATCCAAATTGCATGATAGCGAGTCAGTAGATTGGGAATAAACAACAAATAAGTGTTTCAGGGAAGAAGTTATTTTCTTGTCTTTCTATACATAATCGTCTTATAAGATGCTAAAGTCGGTGTTGAATATCTTCAGGCTAAGCTTGAGTATTTCTTTGACCAAGCTGTTGCAGGTTTGCGTGACAGTGTCAGTGAAAGATGTATAATGTGAGTCCAGAATGTCTGCTTGAAAGCCATGCAGTTCAGTGCACGAGGGCAGCAGCTAAATCACTTAAGTGAAAGAGTGGAGAGTGAAATAAAACATTTGACATGAGATGGACGATGGGCTTTGATCCGGCAGCCAAGTCGATCGGGCGCTGGGATGAATGGAGAGGAAGGAAACAGAAAGGGAAAATGAACTTTTATTTGGTGTTGGTCCAGTCGCCAGTGGCAAATGATTTTAAAAAGAGAAGTTAAAACCACTTTTAAAACAGCTCGCCTTCCTCCTCTTATCGTGAAAGCATACGGTAAGCAATGCTGGCGAGTAACAACTGAGGCTTATGTGTGATACTTTGTCTGTGTAATTGTAATAAGCTTTACGTTACTGGAAGGTTTCAGGATTGTGTGTCTTGATAAATCCAGCAAGAATGTAAACTTAGGTCTCTCGTCAACGTATGAGCGAACAGCTGCTTGCATTTGCAACGTGCATGCGCAAACACACAGTCGCACACGCGTACACAAACTGGCATGCGTTTGCTGTTTTAGGATCAAATTAGGGTTGCAGGAATTTCACACTGATGGTAGATAGGAGTTGGTTCACCTGCTCCAGTCTGTTCTGACAGATGAAAGAGTGCCTTAGCGAGATTAAATCTGGCCTCACATTCTCTGTGTGGAAAGGCTGAAGGCTGCTCACAAAACATACAGTAATCCAGGCGATCAGCGACATGTCCATTCGCATTGTACTGTATTATAATCTTCATCTTATCTTTTCACAGAGTTTCATCGCAACAAAAATTGGATAAAAGTCGCGGCTCTGACATGGATTCAAACCACACACACACACACATATATATACATATACATATATATATATATATATATATATAGACATAGCGGAATATTGTAAAGTTTATATTGACACACAGTCTGACTCAGATGCACAAAAGAGCATGCACATGCTCGTATAACTGCCGTGTCCCTTTGCCTAAGCCAGACAGAATTCACATGGTCCTTTGAAGGCGCCACTGAAACAACATCCTTGCTTTGACAAACATTGCTGACTATGGACACAAACACGCACATACACACATACACAGTCCAGAAAGATAATGATGGTTTAATGCTAGAGTCGACTTTATTAAAGCCCTTAAACACACTTTGGAGTCTGTGTAAACAAAAGCAACTGCTTGCGAACTCTTTCTCTTCCCCCTTCACTCGATCAAAAACAGACAGACAGACTCACAAAGCAGAGAAGGAGGAGAGGAGGTGCTGCAACAAGGCATCTTATCAAAGAAAACAAAGCATAAAATATTCAGTAAAGGTGCTTAATCTTCACTGTCAACAATACTTAGTCCAAGCATTTTTGTCTTTAAATCCACCTTGTTATTCCTGCCAGAAAAAATAAATGTTTCATCAGTTCAATGTTTGTCTGTGTTTTTAAGCATCTTAATAACATATTTGTTTATTTTTGTCAAATACCAACAGAAATTTCTCAGGACACCAGGGTGCCTCGGAAGAGTTTACCAACAGAAGAGTTTTCTTTGTCTATAATTAATATCACTGAAGTATCTCTCTACAATATACAGTGCTATTTATTCTCCACTTCTCCATTTTCTTTTTCCCAGAAAATGTTGTGGCTTGTTGTTCGTAGCACTGTAAATATGTCTTTTTTTTCTTTTTGCTATCAGTTTGGGATGACCTAACCCCATTCAGCCATCTATCTGTTAACACAGAAGGCCTGGAGAGCAAGCTGCATGATGGGGCCCCCAACGGCTGCATGCAGGGATTGTGGGGGCCTGTTGGTGCAGCTGTCCCACTCCATGGTAACATAAGACCTTATTAGAGTCCATTAGACCACTCTGAAACTAATAAGAGATTGTCAAATACATCTAAACATTCACACAATTCACAGAGGCAGGAAGTAAGAGGAGGGGGGGGAGCAGGGGGGGACAGGGGTGAGCCATTTGTCTGTACAATGTCCCATTCTTGAAATGACATGTCGTACTCTTTCAAATATAGGGACAAAAAGCAGAAAAATAAGAAAGATATAAATGAAAAATTACACTTTTTCTGTGTAATTTGGAAAAACAAAACCAAAATAAATGCAATCCAAAAATGAAAATCACAGGTGACACTTGGGAGAAATTCTAATTACTCTGAAGATGTTAATCACCGGGGACAAAGGGGTTCAGCAGTAGATACCTTTGGCTTTTAATGAGTAAATTCAGAAAAATATACTGACAAGTGTGGAAAAAGTTTTCCCTCCTATCTGTACAGTTAGACAGGTTGGCCTGGAGTTCACAGCAACAGGAAAAAAAAAAACCACTTCCCCCTGGCCCTGACAGCAGGAGCTTGACCTGGGAGACCATCTTTGATCTTTAATTAACACTGGGCATGGCTCTGGAAAAGAGAGAACTGATGAACAAGGGACCATTTGGGACCCACTATAATAACCTAGAATGCTAAAGATGGATTTCCTTTTCAGAAACTTCAACACCGTTTTAATTTTAAAGTCATTCTGGGACAGCCGCAGTGCAGGGGTGGCTGCTTTCAGATGGATGCTGTGTCTGGCTTCTTAAGCAGAGAAGATCTCACAGAAAATAAGTAAAGAGGAGCAGATATAGAGCATCATGGAAGCCTTCAGCTAACTTTGGTCTTGTTTGCCACTATTTTATATTTTGTACAATCAAACAAAAATGTATAAATGTAATATAATGTAATCATATCTATAGTGGCATTTACATTTATATGAACTGAACACATCTGCATTGTATTGTTCACACCAGGGACCACTTTCTACTTCTTCTTTTTTTATGCATGGAAACACTGATGAAGTACTGTAACTGTAATTGATGAAAGCTGTTATAGCAGCCACAGAAGCAAAACAGAGGAAATTAAATTTTGTGTAAAACCCAGATCCAAATATATATGTTTGGGAAGTTTATGATGCATTACACCATGGATATTGAAGACTTTGTAATTTTCATTTTTTTATGCTAATCCCTTTTTTTTTTTATCTCAAAATGGATAACTTTACTTCTTTTGACAAAGTTGTTAAGGCAAAATGATGTGAGGAGGAACAACAACAATCAGAGGCATTTTACATGTTTTCTACTATACTTTAAACTCTCATGTAGAGATGTGTTGCAGAGCAAGGTGTCACCCCACTGGCCAAGCACAACTCTTTAACTCTAGCAGCCAAAGTATCACTGCAATCATTCTGACAAGCTCACTTTAAAAACCATCCAGCAGCAACAAAAAATAGTCCCCTGCATAACATGTGTGACGATAGTACGGAAGACCAGTCCTGTTGGTCAGGACATGAAAGGCAATTTTAGGCATGCAGATTTGCATACTTTTGAAAGCACATCAAATGACTACTCATTGCTACCTTCACCAACACCCACAACAATCACCGCAGCTATCCCATCATTCACCATCCACTCCAGCCCACTCCTTTCTTCTGTGTTATCAGTCCCATCTTTCTGCTCTGCTTAAAATCTTCCCATAGCTAATGATGTGTCACAGAGAAAATTACTATTGAACCTCTATATGCTGCACCCTGGACCTGGACAACACTCTACTCACATGTATGGGAATATGCACGTATAACTACCGACCAATCACCTAGCACCTTGGGAATTTGGGGTTAGTTTGAAGAGCTCACATAAACAATGCATACACACACAAACATATACACACATGCACACAGAGAGTGTATTTGACATTAAACCTTCTGGACTGACAGATATGAAGCGTGAGAGTCCTGATATCACACTGTTTACTTTTACAGCTTTAAAAAAATCTGCTTGTTTAGGCCAAAGGTTCAAATAAGGGAAATGTGTAGAAGAGAAGTGACACGTGCATTTATACATGCAGAATCAATGCATGGCAAGGCATGTGTGAGAGCACTGTTGAGAAATAGTTGCAAAAAAAATATGTTTCTTACTTTGGCAGGTGCTGCTTCTCTCCTCATATCCTGGGTTACACAGACACTTCCCAATAGGCACAAGCCACTCCCCTTCTGTGCTACAGTACATTCGAGGAGGCTCTTCCTCTTTGGAGTGATTGACGCATGAGCCTTTGACTTCCACCAGTGACTGGGAGTCCATGGGCACAGTATCAGGGAAAGAGGCAAGATTCCTCACAGTGTGTGGGCACTTCTTGAAGTAAACCCTCACTGACACTAAAGCTACACAGGCGCCCACGTCCTGGAATGCGAGGTAGAAACCCTTCTTGGTCATGGGACCCACCTCGCGTACCTCAGTATTGAGCTTGAGAATGCGATCTCCAAGGTCAGTTTGAGTAAAACTCTCATCAGCAGCAATGGTATCAATCTTGGAGAACTGATGCTCTTGGAAGTGGCTGCCCTGGTCATCATCTGCCTCTAGGTAGAGGAGGTTGAATGTCTCCTTGCAGGTGCCCAGTACCAACGGGATTGAGTTGCAGTCCCTCAGAGTGAACTTCAGCTCTACATAGATCTTCTGAGCAGATTGGCGAGGGATCCAGTTGGTCCGAAGCCAGTTGTTCTGGCTGTAGTCCATCACATTGCAGACCTGAAAGGTCCTGATGGGAGTGTAGTGCTCATCCACCCCACTGATCTCCTCCCACTGGAAAAAATAGAGACAAGGAAAGGTCGAAGGGAGAAACAGAGGAAGACAAGGAAGAATAATAGACAAGAGAGACCAAATACAGAAAAAAGGGGAGAAGGTAGATTTAAAGATTGAGAGCGATAGATAACAAGGAATGGATGCAACAGAAGGAAAAGTAGAAGAAGCATAGATACAGGAAAGACAGATTTTTTTATGAGTAATGAAAAGGATCAAGTGAAAATATATTAGATTTAAAAAAGGAAAGCAAGGGGATTGGGAAGTTTGGGGTCAAAAGAGAAGCAAAGGGAGTAAAGGGAATGGGGTGAGTTAAAGATAGAACAAATGAGGAAAGTGAGAATTTGCAGTCAAAGAAGGAGGAATAAGAGGAAAGGAGGGGAAGATAGCAGAGAAAAAATAAAGTTATCTCCACCCTGTAAGCATTTAGGGATGAATTATTTAGATCCAGAAACATTCTTGCTGAATACTAAGCATCTAATAAACACTTAAGGGTGAAAAATCACACTACCAGATCTCTTGTAAATTGTTGAAATTAATTAAAAGCAAACTTGCTGGCTTAGCCAAATTTTCTACATTAGAAGGCTCTGAAAATATCGCCAAGAAAAAAAGCTAGAAAACGTGATCTTCAATTTTTTTTTAAATTGTGTGAGGCAGCTTAATTAATTTTAAATATTAACAAAATCTCATAGTGTTTCTTTTTTCCACCCTTATACTAAAATGTTTTTCTCTAAAAGTGAGGACTTTCAAGCTGCAGTCTTGGTTATTTACATCACACTACTACTTCTACTAAAGGAAACGTGCTGAATCCACTATGAAACAAAAGGAGCTACGACGTATAGACAGATGAGAGTGTATACCAGGAACGTTTGTGTCTATCTTACATTTTCCCTCCACTGGGAGAAAGCAAAGAGAGAGGAGAGGAGAAAAAGAAAGTGGGGTCATTCCTTTTGAATTCAACACAGCGGGTAGACTCATTGATCATGTGCTTTGGCTTTGCTGTCCCGGCAAATCAACGCTGAATCAGAGTGATGATGAATGGACAAACACCTGAAATAGCGGGCTCATAGTGGCTGAAATGGCAGTCATTAGAACAAATGGGCGTAAATGCGTAAATGGATGCTTTTGTGTATATTTTCTCATGGTGAAATCCAGAATGCATGTGTGTCTAAATGAGCAGCACTTTCTTCAGAGACGGAGAGATATACAGAGAAAGAATTTCGTGGTAACTGGAACCTAAATTATTGCTCCTTTCACCCACAAGCATTAATGGTAACATAAACCCACACACGCACTCACATAAAGCTCATGTGAAGTGTTTAAAGTCTCATAGCAGGCAAACACAGCAGGTGCCTTCAGCTGAACTCAGAAATTAATGACGAGCTAAGAAGGAGTTGGTTCTCTGTTACATGTTTTTGTCTGCCTGTGTGTGGGGGTGTGCGGGTGTAAAGCATATGTATGAATGTCTGATGTTCAAGAGGCTCTCAGGCTGAGGGATAGCCACTCACTTTTCATCTCACGGCAAAGTTAATGAAACACCCCTGAGAGAGCGAGAGAATGAGGAGGACAGGGGAGAGAAAACAAGAGGAAATAAAGGAAAGCGCTAAAAAAAAAAGGAAAAAGAAGAAAGCAAGAGATAAAGTGAAATGAAAACTGAGGGCCGATACTTCTTTGGTGTTTAGTCTCCCCCATCACCCTCTTTGGTATCACGTCATTCATCAGCCAGTAGTCCTAGCTCTTTGGAGGTCTAACAATAACAGGGAAATGTCTGCAGGAGTGAGTGGGACTAAATATAGAGAGGTAAAGCTAAACTTAACATTTCACCTTGCTTTACTCAAAGGTGTAAGAGCACGACTTTAAACAGAAGCATAAAAATGATGTGATGACATGCAAAAAGCTATGTTGAAAGACTTTGACATAACAAAAAGGAAAGTGAAGGCAAGGACTGCCACTTTGATTAATGATTTTGCTGACATTAAATTTTACAAGATAATAGACTTCCGTGAACATGAGAATAATAATATATCCTATTATGCTTGTCCTTTATATAGATGTGTGCTTTTTGTCATGGTTAAAGCAATGTGTTTCTGCCAGGAGAGTTCAACCAGTAATTTAACTTTTTTTTGTGGTGACCTGCTTAAAAGAGAAGTGACAGATGTTTGCGTTCTGTCTAAAAATACATGAAATTGGGTGACTTGTGCCAGTGAAGGTGCTAAGAACGGCAACAAAAAAGATTAAAGCTGAGGATAGAACCATACTGCATATGAGTAAATTGTAGCATATCAATCCCATAATACAGCATATATCATTCAATATTACAGTGGAAGAACAGTTATTTTACAAAAATTGGATGAAAAACTACGGTTTTGTCATGTAAAACATCAACATTTTTTCAGTTGCTGTTTATTCACTTTTTATACATTTTTTAGGATTAACAAAGGATGATACTGTGGACAAAGGCTGTATCAGGTGACCCTGAATGTTCTATGTTACGCTGCAATAGGCCTAGTGTTTGTTCTTTACTCACCTATTTTCACTCACAATGTCTTTATCACCACTTAATATACCAGATTGGTTACTATTAATCTCTGGATTTCTTTCTCAGTGGGTCTTTTGTCCTCCCTCCCATTGCCGCTAACAGGTCGCAGCAGATGGCAGTGCCTCCCTGAGTCTGGTTCTGCCAGAGGTTTCTGTTAAAAGGGAGTTTTGCCTTCCCATTGTCGTCAACTTCTTGCTCATAGGGGGTCGTCTAATTGTTGGGGTTTCCTTTCTATTAAAGGAGGGTCTTTACCCTACAATATAAAGTCCCTTGGGGTGACTGTTGTTGTGGTTTGGCATTATTATAAATTAAATTGAACTTAACAGGAATGAAATATAGCAGTTTATGAACTTCTACCATTCTGCAAACAGCCTTCTCCTCCATTTTCCTTTTTTTTTTTTAACAGGTGACAAGTCCAGTGAGACAGTGTACTTCTTCTTCAAGTTAGGCTCATAGAGTACCCCTTCAGGTAGGGGTACTACCTACTGTACTTTACAATGAGGTAACAGACTGCCCTGTTCAACCATCAGTTCTTTGTGTAATGAGTTTGGAGTGAGACAGCCTTTGTGTGAATCCTGTTTATTCTCAGTAGTGCAGATCTCAGTGTGAGCTACTAGCTTTGTGTCATTCCTTTTTATACTCGTCCAGTATGCTCCAAACTGGGCTTAATCTAAAGCAACTATGACTGATGGCAGTCTGTAAGCTGTCTTATGGAGAAGCTTGCCAAACACAAACACAGAAAGGTTTTCAATGTCATGGTCCTGGGTCGGTGACCCAGCGCTTTTAGTTATCATTTTCTAGTTTATGATGATGATGATTATTATTGTTTGAGTTCTGTGTGTTATATTTGGTCTGCCTTTGAGTCTGTCTCTGTCTATGGTGTCACCCCATCTGTTTGTGAATCTGTCTGTTTAGTTCAATGTCTTGTCTGGTTCCATGTGTCTGAGTTTCCCGTTTTATTGTGAAGGTTTGTGTCATATGTGAGTGTGCTCAGTTTACGTTTCCCCTGTCTCGTCAGCTGTGATTTCTCCCAGGTGTGTTCCCCTCCTGTCTCTCATCCCTTGATTACTGCCGTCTGTGTATTTAAGCCCTGTGTTTCTCTGTGTCAGTGTCGCGTCGTACCCTCAACTAGCTGTGTGTTCTGCTTCTATGTTCCTAGTGTTTGGTCTCCTGCTCCAGTTTAGTGTTTCTTTCCAGTGTTTCAGTCCTTGGTTCCTCTGTTCTGACTTTTGGTTTTCTTTTGGTGAGTTTAGTTTGTACGAGGTTTTTCCCAGCAATAAAGCTGCGCCTTAAGTTTCACTTCCGTGTCTGAGTTCTGCATTTTGGGTCCACCACTCCTGCTTGCCTGCCACACAGCGATTCATGACAGAACGACGCGACCAGTATGGATCCAGCAGACTCACTGAGGAAGCGCAGCTCAGCCTTTGACAGGACCCGGCTAGCGCTTGGAGGGCCTCCGTGCTGCCGTTCCTCACTAGCTGCTTACCCTTCGGTCCACTCACCTGCTTCTTCCCCCCGGATGCCCCGGTCTCACAGAAAACGCTCCCGCCGGTCCCGGGAGGATTACTATGAGACCGCGAGCAACCAGCTTACACCAGCTCAAGCTTTCTACAAGATGTTAGGGATCATTATAGTGCCACCCGACTCACCCAGCGTTTCCACTTCACAGCAGGAGCAGCCACAGCCGAGTCATTCCTTGTCACATTCTGCCAGTGCTGCTTCCTCTTCTACTTGGAAGCGGCGAACGTGCCGCCAGCACTCACGGCTCCGGCAGGAGCCTGGGACTCTTCTCGACCAACCGCCTAGGGTGAGTGACAAAGTCCCCCTACATTCGCCTTCTGTGTCGAGGGATAAACGTACCGTTTCCCCCAAGGCCGCTAACGTCAGCTTCATGAACTCTAGATCTTCTGTTCCTCCTGTTCCAGAAAATGACAGTATTCATTTTGAGAGCGATCGTTTCCACTTTGGTTCAAAAGACTGTGCTTCTGATGCTCCTTCGGACCCAGGAGTTAAGACTGTTTCATCTGGAACTGTTTATTCTGGGGCTATGTCAGCTCAGTTAGCCGCCCGGCCCGAAGCTCAGTTAGCCGCCCGGCCCGAAGCTCAGTTAGCCGCCCGGCCCGAAGCTCAGTTAGCCGCCCGGCCCGAAGCTCTGTTAGCCGCCCGGCCCGAAGCTCTGTTAGCCGCCCGGCCCGAAGCTCAGTCGCCACCTCCACCACATTCAGCCTCGCTTCCCATAGCACAGTCACATCCACAGCCTGACTTACTACAAACCTTATTTCAATCCTTAGCCCAGTCAATAGCTCAGTTGGTAGAGGAATCATCAGCCTTATCGTCAGCTCGGTTTCCAACTTCACAACCATCATTTTCCCGACCTTTTCTTCAGTTGCCCTCAGCTCAGCCACCTATACAGCCATCATCTTCACCTACACCTCCGGTACAGCAAGCTATGTCTATCCAACCCTTACAGAACTGTTCCACAACCTTGAATCCTAATCAGAGAGACAAACCAAACAATATTGTTATCAGTCCTCAAAAGCTGGCCAGTTCTGAGACTGAGATTCACTCCAGGGCCTCCCCAGAGGCTGGGTTTCAGCCCCCAGCAGACTCTGGACCCCTGGCGGTTAAGAAGCCAGCTGAGGACCGCACCCGGCCGTTGCTGCCTGAGCAGACTCAATGCTCTGTGCAGCTGCAGTCTGCCATGTGTTTGCCAGAGGCCCGTGTGCCTGGTTCTGTTCTGTCCCTGCCAGAAGCCCGTGTGCCTGGTTCTGTTCTGTCCCTGCCAGAGGCCTGTGTGCCTTCTGGTTCCGATCTGTGCCTGCCAGAGGCCTGTGTGCCTTCTGGTTCTGTTCTGTCCCTGCCAGGGGCCCGTGTGCCTTCTGGTTCTGTCCTGTCCCTGCCAGGGGCCCGTGTGCCTTCTGGTTCCGTTCTGTGCCTGCCAGAGGCCCGTGTGCCTGCTGGTTCCGATCTGTGCCTGCCAGAGGTCCCCGCGCCTGCTGGTTCCGATCTGTGCCTGCCAGAGGTCCCCGCGCCTGCTGGTTCCGATCTGTGCCTGCCAGAGGCCCGTGTGCCTGCTGGTTCCGATCTGTGCCTGCCAGAGGTCCCCGCGCCTGCTGGTTTTGTCCTGTGTGTTCCAGGGGCCCCTGTGCCCACTGGTCCTGTGACTGTTTTCGCTGGAGGGCCCGAGGAGCCCGTCCAGCCTCCTGCTTCGCCAGCTGGGGGGCCTGAGGAGCCCGTCCAGCCTCCTGCTTCGCCAGCTGGGGGGCCCGAGGAGCCCGTCCAGCGTCCTGCCTCGTTAGCTGGGGGGCCCGAGGAGCCCGTCCAGCCATCAGCTGCAGTCTCATCACCAGCTGCAGTCTCATCACCAGCTGCAGTCTCATCACCAGCTTCATCGTCCTCGCCTGCTGCAGCTTCATCGTCCTCGCCAGCTGCAGCTTCATCGTCCTCGCCTGCTGCGGCCTCAGAGTCTTCGGCCTCGCCTGGTCCGGTTTCAGCATCTGCTTCAGCATCCTCATCGCCTGGTCCAGCCACTGCTTCATCCTCGTCTGGTCCAGCCACTGCTTCATCCTCGTCTGGTCCAGCCACTGCTTCATCCTCGTCTGGTCCAGCCACTGCTTCTTCATCCTCGTCTGGTCCAGCCTCTGTGTCTTCATCCTCGTCTGGTCCAGCCTCTGTGTCTTCATCCTCGTCTGGTCCAGCCTCTGTGTCTTCATCCTCGTCTGGTCCAGCCTCTGTGTCTTCATCCTCGTCTGGTCCAGCCTCTGTGTCTTCATCCTCGTCTGGTCCAGCCTCTGTGTCTTCATCCTCGTCTGGTCCAGCCTCTGTGTCTTCATCCTCGTCGCCTGGCCCGGCTTCAGCCTCCGCCCTCGTCGCCTGGCCCGGCTTCAGCCTCCGCATCAGCGTCCGCCTCGTCTGATCCAGCCTCCGCTTCAGCTTCCGCCTCGTCTGGTCCAGCCTCCGCTTCACCTGGGGCTGCAGGGGCCACGCAGCCTTCAGGTCCCCTACTACCACCTCCACATCGTCGGTCATCTGCCTGGCCGCTTGTTGGGCATCTCCGCCACCGTGGACGCCCTCCTGAACGCCGCCACTGCCTTCCACGTGGCCGGCCTCCGGACTTGTTTCCACGCCGCTGTTGCCGTCCGCACGGTCGGCCCCCAGAACTGTTTCCACGCCGCTGTTGCCGTCCGCACGGTCGGCCCCCAGAACTGTTTCCACGCCACTGCCTACTGCGTGGCTGGCATCGGGACCGGCCCCGCTGCCATTCGCATGGTCGGCCTCCTGAACTTGACCATCTGGGCCTTTTTGGACTCTGTCCCTCCGTCCTGGGCCCCCTCCGCCCACCCTGGTCGGGTGCTTTTCTTTTTTGGTTTTGGTCCGTTTTTGTGTTTCTGCTGGGCTGTCTGGAGCCAGCCCTTGAGGGGGGGGTACTGTCATGGTCCTGGGTCGGTGACCCAGCGCTTTTAGTTATCATTTTCTAGTTTATGATGATGATGATTATTATTGTTTGAGTTCTGTGTGTTATATTTGGTCTGCCTTTGAGTCTGTCTCTGTCTATGGTGTCACCCCATCTGTTTGTGAATCTGTCTGTTTAGTTCAATGTCTTGTCTGGTTCCATGTGTCTGAGTTTCCTGTTTTATTGTGAAGGTTTGTGTCATATGTGAGTGTGCTCAGTTTACGTTTCCCCTGTCTCGTCAGCTGTGATTTCTCCCAGGTGTGTTCCCCTCCTGTCTCTCATCCCTTGATTACTGCCGTCTGTGTATTTAAGCCCTGTGTTTCTCTGTGTCAGTGTCGCGTCGTACCCTCAACTAGCTGTGTGTTCTGCTTCTATGTTCCTAGTGTTTGGTCTCCTGCTCCAGTTTAGTGTTTCTTTCCAGTGTTTCAGTCCTTGGTTCCTCTGTTCTGACTTTTGGTTTTCTTTTGGTGAGTTTAGTTTGTACGAGGTTTTTCCCAGCAATAAAGCTGCGCCTTAAGTTTCACTTCCGTGTCTGAGTTCTGCATTTTGGGTCCACCACTCCTGCTTGCCTGCCACACAGCGATTCATGACATTCAAATCAAATCCAGTATATGTCTGTATGTGCCTGCGCATGTGTGCATTAAGTACGCTATATGAGAATATGACTCAGCTTCAGCAACTTTCTGCCAAAGTAAATGAGAGGGATATAAATGTCTCCCCATCACTGTCCCTAAATATTACATCATGGGAGTTAACTTGTCTAACCTTGAATCACTTCACTTTATTTCTAAGTTGCAACTCTCTGTCCTTTAGACCAGAAGTAAAAAAGAAATAAGAAGAAATAGAGAATATGTTAACATCATTATCCGTATTTAGTTGATTGTTACATTATGTGTGGGTCAGTGGAGGTGTACCACAGTACCCATGAGTTTCTAGACCCAACATTTCCACTAATATTGCTATTACTCACTCATTGCAATACATGAAAGCTCTTCCACCTACACAAGAAACACTGAATGTCAGTCAGGATGAAAAAAAGATCTAGTCAGCAGCTATTCCCTTGTTTCTCTTCAAGGGGTTGAGGGTGTAACTCCCATCCCCCTGCCCTCTAATTGATATATAACAACACTAGGACCCTACAGCAGTCCACGTGACCTTTGACCCTGACCCCTGATGGTCACAGCTGGGACAAAGTTCAGTGTAATCTTGCCCCTGGTTTCTCTGATCTGTGCTGTAGGTGAAGTAGCTAAAGGGACAGTAAAATGAAGTGTGGTAACTTGATCTGCTCTGGACATACCTAGAGCAACAGGCACATCTCTGAGTCACAGAGTCAGCACACCAGTTTATCCACTTCAAAGACACTCAGGTCAATGGTAGTTAATGGGCCAGTATATGGACTTGTAAAGGGCAGCAATACATTAAAAGCAAGTCTTGTTAAGTGTAAGAAAACAAGCTCAATCATGCTCTTATCACAAGTCTAACTTGCTCAACAAGAGCTTAACATAACAAATGTTTCATTATGTTATAGTTTAGATAATTTATAACATAGTGCATAATTCAGTTTAATCAAGTTATGTAAAATATATTTTTTTATTTAAAGATTTTGATAATTATTTCAACTTAATTTGCGGGAGAAAAAACAATTACTTGCTGTTAAAATCAAAACCATAATGGTTCACATTTTGGTTTTTACTTTTAAAATAAGCTCTTTATTTACTCATTTGCCAAAATTGGCTATTTGTGATTTTGGGATATCAGATTACTGAACGGAAAAAGAAAACAATTATAATTAAAACGTTCTGTTAAATCTCTACAGCTGGAGATGGTGATCCTAAAAGCCGGAGTGTCTGCAACAAATGCTGGTCGAGAAGCTTAGAGCACAGAGGTCTTTGGGGTTACAGGCTCAACAACTGCAACATATCAAATAGAGGATATTTCATCACTCTGTCCGGCCAAAGGAAAACCTGAATGTTTATGTGATCCCTCCTTGTATTCATCCCATCTCTTGTTTATGTGCGACCCTGAGCTTTGCCTGACGAATCATTGTTTGTGTTTTGTTCAAGGACAGACTAGCTGATGGTAATTGTTTGGGGATGCTGGAATCACAAATGCTGTTCATTTATATTTAAACAGTACTCAAGAAAGAAAAATGTGAGTACTGTAATTGTCAAAGTTCTTAATGTTCTTTTTCTTTACTTTTTTCATTTTTTAAGACACGCTTGCCTCAAAAATGCCATGATCTTCACTGCACTGGTAAAATATATGTTTACTCGTTACTAATGCTTCTTTGTAACACCAAGGTGTAAGATTTTCATAGTTTAGGGAGGTTTAGTACAAAATCTGACTGTGCTTATCAGTACAGTTGTATAATGCATACAACTTTTAATAGGATGTAATAAAATAAACTCCTCAGGATTTGTGCCAACTTATCTCAGGAACACGAAAGTAACAATAAATCATTTTACCCTCCCCCTTCCTCCTTACCTCTGGTCTCTTGCATTACCAAACTAATCCTTGTTTAAGGATAGGTTTGCTCTCTTTCTCCCTTTAAAGCAGTTTATCTGGTCAGGCTGATTTTGCACATGAAGTAGACGCAGTTCGCGGGGGCTTTTAAGCACGGATGATTAAAGAAGCTGAAACAGCAGTTGTCAAAATGAAAGAAGACAGATAGAGAAAGAGAAAGAGTAGGCTGACTGGTGGGCCTGTTCCCAAAGCATAATCAGCCCTGCTATTATTTGCCTGTCACCTCACCCTCTCATTCCAGACCTGAGAATTGGAATGTGAGGTGTGAATGTGTTTTGGTTCAATTTTTGTGCGAGTCCAGACACTATAAGCAAAGTTCACATACTGTGAGCACTGGCTTTTTATTCTACAGATGTCAAGCTTCTTTATCATCAACAATACAAATGTTACTGCGCTTTTACTAAAGTCTGACACAGTAATGTAGACTGTTGAACCCATGTAAAAACAATTACAAGGCAATGTTTTTACTGTATAAATAGTTTTAAACTTTTTTATTTTTGCTGATTAGCATGTAGCAAATAACTGACATAAACTTGGTATTTAATCAGAAAATCAAACTAGAGTTAAGCTATAACTTGTGGTAAACACTTTGGGTCTAAATGCTGCAGCGACTTTATTTATTTGAAAAACAATGAATCTAAGTTCCAAGTACAACCAGAAAGGACATTGTATTCTCCCTTCTTATGAAGAATGGACTTTAGTTTGTAATTATCCATTAATTCTATTTTGTATGCACAGCCAGTGTCTAGGGTGTTGGTTTGTTGCTGAAGAATGCTTTCAAAGCATGCAAGAATGTAATCTTTAACACTCTTTAGTGATGGGCTAAGCCCCCTGGACACTGCTAAGCAATCAGCCAGCTTCCAAGACAGATAACTGTATATCTGGATCACACGCACACAGACACACACGCACACACACTCATGCACTCATCAGTCCAGTCGGTGGCTCTGGAGTGAACATCCTGGGGAGGCTAAGCTCTTAATTTGTTCTGACCGGAGCACGTTGTGTCTCGGTAGGCCAATAGCCACGGCCTCTCCATCAATGTGAATGAGTGTTTGTCTGTGTATGTATGTGTGCGTGAGAAAGGGAGGGAGTGAGGGCTCAGTGCCACTGCCACATTATGAGAAATCATTTGTGAGCAGGAGTCTCTCAGGGCACTCTGCTTATCGGAGCGCAGTCAGTGGATGACGTGAGTAATTACAGATGATTCACCTTGAGGACTTGATCATCAGCAATATCTCTGTGTGTGTGACTCTCTCTCCCTCATTCCTTCCTGTCCTTTCCTCTCCCTGCTTCCGTCTCCCTCTCCCCACCCCTCTCTCTTCATCCCTCTATCAGTCTCCTTCTTTTTGATCCTCCCCCCATTCCCTTCTCTATCTCTCTGGAGTTATTCTCATTTAACAATGACATTGACTCACATTCCTGCAGCATTTTTATGAATTATATAACCACACGCTCTTCATCTGAACTTGGTCAAAGCAAAAAACTTGAAGTAAAACAGACATGGTTGCACAAATTGCCTAACCTCTGTCAAAAAAGTCTGGTGTCCAGCGCTGGATCAAATAGCCGTATCAATGAGTATTTCCCTAGCTGCTTACATGTGAATAATGTCTATCAACACAACATCAATCTGGCCTGTCAGCTGGTCATGCAGTTGTTGTGTAGGTTGCAATTGTCTTTTGACTAAATACATTTTAAGGACCTGAAGTTTTTCCTTTGGGTAATTTTTTCATTGTGGTTGAACCTCATGAAAAAACCGAGTGCTCTGTTGGTGCCAGCTCTGTATATGGCCGAGAGAAACAAGGTTTGGCAGCTCAATGGAACAAATGACTGGATTACCTTAAGCCACTGCCAAGGAGTAATTCTAACACTTAATAAAGGAGAAAGAAGGAAGTGTGTGTGTGCGTGTGTGAATGAGTGTGTGTGTTTGTGTGTGAGAGAGAGACAGTGGGCTTGCTCAGAGGCACAGAAGTCTAACTAGTTGGAGAAATAAACACTGAACGAGAGCCCATTGGAGGATTTTAGAAGCAGAGACTGATATATGACCTTTTTTTTTTTTACATCCAATGAAATAATGCTGATACTAAAAACAATATTAATGTGATTCCTCCTTGTGCTCCTGTTAATTTCAATTGCATTAATGGATAAAACAAACTTGGAAAAATGCTTGATAAAAGGTTACAGTAGTTTCTGTAATATAATGAAAGACAGACAAAATGAAGTGTTGCATATTATGGATTAGCAAATCAAAGGTTTACTTGATATTGCCATGTGGGTGGGTGTTGTTTATACTACTATAAATTAATGTTGGTCCATGGCGACTGATTGAACTGACCTATCAGATTGCTGTGATGTCCTAGCTGTGCTACTCTGAGAATAAGGCCATAAAACACTAGCACCATTAGCCCTGTGGGGCAGAAGTATTATCAATAGAAGAAAATACATAGAGTTGACATTGTGGTAAATGAATAGATTAAAACACATGTGTTTATGAAAGTCAAAGTTGAGTTAATATTTTTAGATGAAGTTAATGTTTTTGCTTGTTTTCAGTCACATTCTGTTAATTTTACACAATACTTGTGTAGGCTTCAGCAACACAGGCCTAGAGGTTGATACATGACCCCTTTGTCAACCTGCAGGTCACTAGGGATAAATATATATTCCCCAACCGGATGGCAAGCAGTTGCTGACTGATTGAAATCGGTCGCAAAAAGGGTGCTCTAAAAACTTCCTTGCGATTGCTTTAGTGACTAGCAGTATGACACAACTGCCCATCGTTTGCAACGAAACTTGAAACTTGTCCACAAACACTCACTAAGTAACCACTGAGTGATAGTGAGACATAAAAAAGTGCAACACAAACTGGAAACAGAGAACACCATCTCCATTTCCGATTGCACTGTTCACAATTCCATAACCTCTCCGTAAGCAATTGGTGCATTTTTTGCAGACAACTCATCATCTTCCAAAGAAATTACTGGCATCCGCGCCAATGTGGTAGCGATCAAAGCAATCACAAGAACCTTTTCAGTGCATCACTGTTCATGACCAATTTCACAAAACAACACAAAGCTACATCTCACAACCATTCGCCAGTCAGTCAGGGAATGAACATTTTTTCCAAGTGACCGCTAGTTATCATGGGGTCATTGACCAGTGTTTAGGCCTGCATAACTGAGATGTAATTTGTTTGGTTTAATCACCAAAACTACTTGATGTTAAGAAAACAAAAATATGATTTGGGTTAATATAAACCCATTTGATGATGATTATATAAACCCATGATTTCTGGAACAAAGGTATTAAAAGTATGACATGAGAACAGTGTGTCTAGTCAGTGATGGCCATTTAACACCATTATTTAAGATACTGTAGGAACAATACTAACATGGCAATATCACATTGTGCAACAAGTCAGCTTTTGATGGAATTTCCTGTTAAACGCTATCTGAGTTGTTAATGGGAGGCTGGAAGTAAATCTGGAATTCTTTTGCAGATGTTTTTGGACCAAAAGTCCAAAATGTATGCTTTTTCATGTTTAATCTTTATTTATACATACATGTATTCAAAAACACAAACACATATATAGGCAGTATGATTGTATGGTAAGCTCTGAATACTTTACCCTGCTAGATAAAAAAATGAACAAAATGCCTAAAAAAGTGGGTTAATCGTCATTGGATGATTGTTTCAACATGGCATAGTGAGAACGACAAAAATCTGAAAAAGCTTATTTCACGGTTGAAGCTGACATTCAATTCATGTTATTGGATCTGTCTCCTAAATGCAAACATATTCAGGCATGATGTGGGTAAATATAGAGATGGAAGATACTCACCCCATGTAATGGGTAGGAAATCCATCCTAACTCCCCTTGGCTTGCTTTTGAGTCTAACAGGTTGACTGTGGTGAGGAAGAGAGAGAGGAAAAACAAAGAAAACATATGAGTGTCTAGCCCTTGTTAGCCCCAATTAGCCTTTATCTAATCCCACAGGAGGATTCACCAACCTCAAGCACTGATCATGACTCTATTTACTCAGCTGCCCCCCACGCACACACAGACATATGCACATACACACAACCACAAGCACTTGTACTGATGTCTTTGTGAGGACATTCATTGATATAACCCATTCCCTAGACCCTTAGCCTACCCGTCCCTAAACCGATTTAACTCTAAAACTAAGTGTTAACACTTAAGGGGCTCTTGGAAGAGAGAAGAAAGTTAAGACTGGTCAAATTGTCCTCACTTCTCCAACACATCCTTGTTCTGAAGGTAAGTGAATAAAGTAGGCTTTGTATCCTTGCTTTGTAAGGCATCAAATCAAAACTTCACTGGGCAAACAATGAAAATATCCTGAAAAGGTACTGAACTAAAGTACAGTCAGTTTTTCAAAAACCACCAGATGTCTTTTTTCCTTTTTTTTCTTTCTTTTTTTAAAGACTTTTCTTTTGACCCATCTGACCCCCATTCTACCAACCCACACACATATCCATGGAAAATAGAGTGTAACCAGGTGAAGCAAAACTCTATTGGATCTAAATTCAAATGCAATCACCGGTTTCAGAGGTGGTCCGAAATTCAATTGGCCACACTGAAATCAAAATATAAATCCAATCCAGAATGAATGGAAAAAAACAGTTTTAAGTGTGTCTCCTGCCAGAAATTCGTTCTTTTCAAACACACATCAAGCAGCAGAAGGGGATCCATGTCTAATAGAGGAAATATGACTGAGGACAAATAAGACAAGGAGCTTCAGTGGTTAAATCATGCAAGTGCAGGCTCTGGCTTAGCAAAACAGGATTCAAATTATGGAATTTAAGGGACCGAACGAATAACTATGTCTGTTGTGCAGAAGTTTTGAAGTCACAAATTACTTGTGAAAGCGCTTTTATTGCCTACCTCCACAGAACATAATTAGAAGTACACTTGTGAATAGTAGATGTGATGGCCAAATTGACTCTGACACAGAGTATCTTAAAAGGAGCTGAAGCATTTTCTATTCTTAGTGTATACACTTGGCTGTGGAGTGAATAATTGTCATTGAATACAACTGTCAGCATGGGTCATGACACATGGAGTGAGGAATGTGAAGGCAGCTTTATGCTCAAAGGATGCCCCACTTCAGCAACCAAACTGTCACGAGCAATTTGGCAATAGATTCTGTCTAGCGACACAAAGCTCAGACTAATAAAGCTTAGTGCTCTCACCTCAAACAACAATTTATGTAGTTAGAATAAAATACACAAAAAGATTTTGGTGGTGTTCATGACGTAAATTATTTACAGTTAATCCCTTTTAGTCCTGTTTTTCAAACAGTACTGAGGAAAAATAGGATGCTTAAATATAATGTTTCTGACAAGCAATGGTATGGTGGAGAAAAAAAGCACATAAACCTACAGTGGGCTAAATTGGGACACATTATACTTTTAATATGTTACTGTGCAATAGAAAATGTAGCTTAGGATTATGTGAATTTGGTAAAAAAGTAAAGGACAGACAACCATTTATTATAAAGAAAAAAAGAGCAATACACTTCATCAGTTCCAGCAACACTGACTCAGCCTCTTTTTACTTATCCCGTTGAGAGCAAAGCAGTCGACAGCTCTGAACACTCAAACAAGTAGCAAACACTTAGCAACGCAAGTGGACACATACAGCAAAGTGAAGCAGCAGTGCAGTAGAGGCCCTGCAGCTGTAACTCTATTCACTGTGAGAATATGAAGAATGCATTCTTCCTTCATTCTCCTGTGCAAGGCTTCAGTAAGCAAGAATGTCCACATATCAAGTGTTTATCAAGTCATGATGGACCGCTGGCTCACAGGGAAGCCTTTTAAGTCAAACACAATCTACCCCTGTCAAGCACCGGGATCTAAATTTGCAAGAAGAAGCGATCTCACTTCTCTGTGAATGGGTTGTTGTTTTGTACTACAGAAAAAGTTGGAGAAGGAAGTGATTCTTTGTTTCAGACTTATCAGGTAAACATCAGCCAATGTGGCATAAAAGGACCTTAAAATGAAGCATAGAAAGGCAGACACAAACACCTAGATTTATTATTCTGGACTCAAAACACAATAGATGTTCACCTGAGCTGCAGTCATGCTAAACCGCTGAGCCAGTTGAGTGGCAGTGGACACATTCATATTAGAGTTTAATGAAGCTATCTGTTCATGTCAGATAATAGCAGCTCAGCATCCAGGGCCATTGCTTCCAATTTACATTTCTCAACGAGCCGAGCCCAACACTCAAATTGAGCCGAGTGAGGGAATTTGAGAGCAGAAAATTAGACAGCTCTCATATCGCAGGAGTAAAAAGCCCCCTCCAGCTGCACTTGGCTGAAGAAATCAGTACCCACACATGCGCACAAATGCATGTACGTTCACAAATACATGCAAAGCACAACAAACACAAAGGACGCATCCTCAACTAAGAAGCAAGAAGAACTGAGATACTCTGAAACACAAAAAACGCTATATACTGAGAGGTAGTCAAATGATGCCAACACATGAAATCCTCCAAAGGAAAGCGTTTGCAAGCACATGATGTAGTTGGACATGGACACGCACATCTACTGTATGCATTCATTTTTTGTAGAACCTGACCAAAACGTGCAGTTTTTCTCACACATGCGCATTCAAGCAAACACAAGTGCACACATCAACATTTGCTGACAGTCTTTTTACTCTCTCTCTCTCTCTCTCACACACACACACACACACACACAGTCAGTTAGCAAGCTAGCGTCAGCCAAGCATATAGCCCCTGCCCCAACAGGGAGTGCCTCTAAACGGGAACTACGAGTATTAATAGCAAACTCAGCCAGCCTGTCTGGGAGGGAGCAAAACATCACAGAGGTAGAAACAGGTGAATCAATATATAAAGCAAACTAAGGTCACCATCAAACGCCCACACTCATAACCCTAGCCCCGAGGAATGGAAGACATCCTTTTTTCACTTGCTGGTGACCTATATCGCTTGGCATATTATGTGTTGAACACTGTAGCAAACAAAGCAAGAAAGGGTACTTTTTCTGATGCCAGTGTTACCATGAGTAACGGCTCAGATGAAAATAATAACTGTACAATACAAAATCTCATGAAATAGTTCTCCACTGCAGCCACATATTTCACAGCTGATGTTAGAGGGGAGAAAGAAGAGTCAGTCAGTCAGAGACTAAGGAGAGGGGCATGACCAAAGAATCAGCTTCCTCCATAATAGAATAGCATAGAACACATGTCCTTATCTATCAATATCTGCTATTTGAAAGAGTGGATGATGCTTTGCAGCCTGGTTCCATGCATCTGAAGGTTGGCAGGCCGCAGTGCAGGCAAAGCAAGCGACTTGTGTCTGTGTTAAAGGGTGAAGTGTTCACCTCCCATTATGAATTATTCAAGAGCAGAGTCGCTCTGTCTGATGTTGCTGCTGCTTGCCCAGCCCCTCTGCTCCCATTTCTTTCTTTCTTTCTTTCTTTCTTTCTTTCTTTCTTTCTTTCTTTCTTTCTTTCTTTCTTTCTTTCTTTCTTTCTCATATAATTTACACAGACATAAAGGCATAGAGCACTCCTGCACACCATGACCACGTACTGTATATCTACACATGTAGTCTCCCTAAATACGGATTTTTTTCGCCTAACTCTGAAGATGAAACGTTAAAATGAGGATGACACCCTTCGGTCAGCATACACATATAAATATAGGCATTTAGAATACATGGGGACGGGAGTGAGGGGTATTTTGCGTCTGCGCACATTTCCATCCCCTCTGAAAAGTACCATCGCTCTGAGACGCACATCAGCCCCAGCGGGACTGCTGAGCCGGGCTCTCCGGGCCAAGCCTCCCTAACGCCGACTAAAAATACCAGAGGCCTCCGGACATCCCGCAGCGAGCCAGCATTACACCACCTAGAAGGACATGCTGCACCACATCATAGAAACTAATGACTTTCGAAACTTTAGATATTTTTTCTTCTAATTATGTGGAATTTAAACGATATCGGATAGCTAATGTCAGCACAAAGTCTCCTCAAAGGCTTCTCAAAGTGAAAATGAATCCTCTCCGCTGAAATCTATTACTGAGGCGTTTCTCTGTATTTCCTTAAACTTTTCCTAAAGTTTTACGGGATCATTAAGACCTAATGAAAACCACACAGTAAAATTAAATAAAAATGCTTGCTGAGGTGCGGTGCGGAGACGGAAAATTCAACGAAGTACAGACGCGAGGAAAACATCATAAGTTTGTCGTCATCCTTTTAAACTTGAGGTTTCTTTTCTATCCTGATGCTTTTTTTTCCTTTACTTGTTATAACGCACTTGATTCATTTCCTAATTTACTGATAGCTTATATAAACTACAGTAAGACGTCAGCGAAGTCACAGAAGATGTTTTTATGGCCATCGAGTTTTAAACGTACAAACAGCCCCCCATGGTCAAGTGGACTGTTTTATAATCTCTGCGCCAGGGTAGATTTTATCACCTTCAACTTATTGGCGTGAAATAAAAAATAAAGCCTGTAAAAGTGACGTTATGTTTCGGTCGTGTAAACAGTGACCTACAGTTCAACGTAAAAGATCATGAAAAAAGAGTGTCTTCGAATTCGTCACATTATGTTTATGAAAATCAGTATTTTCAAAATTGGTACAGCTTTCCAGCGTGTTTATTGTCTGCTTTATTTTTAAAGCAAAAGTTTATGATCTAAATAAAGATTAAGAAAGATCCAAGAAAGCCCTTTAAGTGCATATATACTCTGTGATTATACCTCTGATTTTCTTTTGTGTCACGGAAAAAAATGTGTGTGGACCTCATTCTAAGGTTTGTAGTAAATTACTATGTTTTTCTACTTTGTTACTTGTAGAAATTAATGATCGATATGAGTTCTCTTTCATCGTGAGGACTGTCAAAGTTGACCAAAACAGACGTGTGTTTCCATCTGTTTAACTTTTAACCCGAACCGGAGAAACAGCGCTTAAGTGATTCAAAACGTCTTTGTCGTCTTCATATTTGTGGTGTACAAGTCTATATGAATTTCTATACAATGTGCTGTATAGACGAGGCAGCTCGATACTGACACTCTCTGGCTGATTTATGACTCTGGAGGGCGAACGTAATTGCCTGATTTCTTCATTGTATTGACACTTTCCCTGTTCCAGCTAACATGCAAACTGTTTAGTTAGTTTATCTGTTTGTGTGTGTGTGTGTGTCTTCTCATCGTTTCTTTTCTCTCTGATATTCACTCGTATAAATTACACGTTTATCCTAAACTCTTAAATTATCCCCCGCCCCACTCACTCCGCGTTCTGTATCGTCTCACTTTCTCCCTTTCCTCCAAACGCACAATAAAATACTAACACACTCCTACCAGTGGAATTGTGTGTATTTTTTTTAGGGTCAATGTGTATTTGCTTATTTTTTTACCATCGTGAGCCAAACTAAAACTTCACCAGTCTTATTTTTCAATCAAATGCTTATATGTGGATTTGCATTAGGCCTGGGTGGCTTTGACTCTTTTCTATTTTTTTTTTTTTTTTGCTTCACCACAGAACTGCACATTTTCCCGACCCATGCCTTCGTGTCAAACACCATAAATTAAATCGTATGCTCTCTTGCATTGCGTTAACAACTAAGGAGATATATTTCCCAGACACCAAATGCTGTGCATAAAAAAGGGGACAGTCTTTTTTTTTTTTTTTTTTGCATCAAATGAATGGTTTACATTCCACAAACATTTTTCGTTAAGAAAACATTGATTTTAGGCTTGATGGCTTAAAAGAAATCACAAAACTTATAGGGTCAGAAGAAAATCCACTGAAATGTGACTGGCCTGATGAATTAATTCATTTATTAAGTGCGCGACAAGTGAAACTTTTAGTTTGATAATCGTTGGATTATAAAACAGATCCTTTGGCGTGACCTACAAACTAACGTCCAAAACTTTCCAAACTTCTCCAACAACATCAGCCTTGATCTGGAAGTTTACACGGGGTGGGTTTGTCTCTGAACATTCAATTACTGTGGTGTAAACTGAAACATCTACAGTATACGGACGGATTCCATTACTTTCTCGCCATTAAGGTTTAAACTGTTGGGTATCCTAAACTGAGACCTTTGTGCTGATAATTCACATAAAGCACCATTTAGATGGCTATCGTGTTAATAGGTTCTATTCACATTTACAGACTCATTTTTCATTTTTTCTTTCGGACTTTTACCCAGAATAACTTTAAACATTATCCCTTACTTGATGTGACATAAACCACAGAGAACTGGACATTAAAAATAAACTCAATTACATTTTTTTCTGTCTCTTGTGGAGTGCTAAGGGTTGGAGCTCATCCTCAGAGTGCATTTGCATTTACTGCCCCTGCTTAACACACACACATACACACACTTTGACCCGAACATGTTAAAGTTTTAAAGATGTCAGGATGTAAACCAATAATTTACAAAGTTCAAACCAAATCTCCCTCTGTTGTGTAAAGGTTTTTTTTCCCTTTCTTTATTGTTTGTAGTTTAGTTTCATATGTTTGAATAAATGACTGTGCTGCTAGTGGACGTGTCTACCGTAGCCTTTTTCTGCCCCGGCTTCAAAATACTGCCACAAGCTTATATTCGCCTAGAAAGCGACCAAGACCTAAAGAGAGATAAAGTGCAACGTCTTTGTCGCTCATTTATCATGAAATCGGCTTTAAATGCAACTTTTAAAAAAGTCGTGAAACTGCAGATTTACATGATCACAAAGATAGACTTAATCTTTATTCGAGTCGAACCCATTAAAAAAGCAGCCACGTTTTTACGCACTATGCGAATATTCTCATATTCTATTTATTGCCTTAAAACTGAGTTAAGCTCACAGTTACCCAGTAACTGGGGCGTCTACCCCAAATGGATTCTTGGGTAAAACAGACAGACACGCACATCTCATATAAACACAAATATCGGAGTTTCTTTACGTCCATTCGTCCCACAATCACGCGTCTTTGGGAGCTGTCTCGACATCACTTAGTTTATTCATCTGTATTTGAAAACTATTAAGTCATCTTAGCCAAATTATCGGAAATCGCGCTACCTTGTCTGGCTTGTTCGGATTTGGATTCAAGTTTACTCTCTGATTATTACTATCTGCTGGCGATCTGATCCAGTTTTATCGGTGATGTCCGGTGTCACCGTGATTCGCTCTGGATAGTCCTTTGATTTTTGAGACTATAATTTAGACAGTAAGCCCTCGACGAGCGCACAGCTCTGACCGCGATACGTGCCGTAGCGCACCATTCATACATAAACACAAGTGCGCACATACACACAAACACACATGTCCGCAGCCTGAGTTCCCTTACCTTCATTGGGGGGATAGAAGACGGGAAACGCGGGGATAACGCAGGACAACAAAAGAAGTAAAACGAAAAGGAGTGATCGCGGATTGCAATCCATGGCGGCGGATCAGAGACACATAACTCCATGAAGCCACTGACTAATCTGGGAACGTCTTCTCCCCACTCAGCTTTCTCACTCTCTCTTGCTCCGTCTCCCTCCGGTTGGAGGAGTTTTCCGCTGGGTCCTACAGAGTCTTACATACATCAAAACAGCGTTCAAGTTCATCACAGGTCATTTTAGAATTTCTACCACAGGCGTCTTTAAAAAAGAAAAAGAAAGAAAAAAAAAGAATGACGAATTCAGCAGTTCAGCGTATTTTATCGTCTATTTCACCGAAATCTGTAACATGAATCAATTCGAATGGAGAGCAGGGGCTGAGATAAACGTAATGGGTTTATCTAGAAACAACAGTCTGCACTATGTTTTCTTTTACCAAATCTTTCCTTACACTTAAAGAGTGTTTATTCTCTCCCAAAATATCTGATCATAATGGATTACATTTGGCTCAGTTACTATTATGAATGAAAATGCAGTGTGAGCCCGTGTTTAAACAAAGCCACATAAGCACCATGAGAAACTTTATTTATTTATTAAATATATAAATAACATAAAGTCTGTGGTTAAAGGCCATACTTTAATTTATTTGTTCGTTTTGGTTTAAGCTTTGACTTTTAGTGACCTCTTGTTTTTAAACTGGAAACTGAGGCAGACAACAGTATGATGTTATGGTGTCAATCCTGCTTTGGCAAAAACTGTAAAGCACTGCAAAAGTGCAAAAGAACAGTGAGTCACACAGGATTATTAAATAAGGGTACAAACACAATTGTTTTGTCATATTATGCGGCTGTTTTGTAATATAACATTGACAAATTTATATTATATTTAAGCTTCTAGCTATGTTTAACCTATAATTCATACTATATAAACATATAATTCTGAAGAACCAAAATACCTATTTGTTTATACTGTTTTCCATGTTGTAATACTCACCCACAGTAGGATGAAATTTTATTTATCTTTGTGCTGAAGGACATATGTCGTATGTGTATTTCGTTCTACTGTCTGCATTTTACTTTGAAGGCCATTAGGGGCCCCTGACACCACAATACTTGACGTATACTGAGAGGCTGGGGTGGCAGTGTAACGTCATGGCACTTGCTGAGACGCCAGCTGTTGTGGTGGGGGGTTGAAGGCTTGTGATGTATGGGAAAAGTTAAAGGACATAGCACACACAGAGAAACAATGCCGCTTCACTTGGATTTGAAATATCTGCTTGTGAATATAAATCATTTTATCAGTTTACTGATGAAATATCTTTTATCCTGTCATACATTCATCTTAAATCAAATAAAAATAAATATTGTTTTAGCCTCTATTGAAGGTTTAATTTACAAATAAGGCTGCTAAGGAATATAGTACCCAGTTGAAGTAATGATAATAATATGGAGTCACTGAATTAAACTAAACTTTAAAACAAACCACTGAACACACAGCTAAATGTGATGTCAACAAACCTACAGATTTCACAGCTTTAGAATAACATTTGCGCCATTAAATTATTGCATATATAACACAATCCTGCAAATCAAGGACAGCAGTTTTAATTTCGCCATCTGTCGAGCTCAGTGAGTTATGTAGCTTGTAGGATGTTAAACCATCCTTCGGTAAATCAGTTGTTAGTTTGCAGTATATTTAACCTAAATATTAGAAACAATAATAACTTAGCAGTCAGCTTAAAAAACCACCAGAGAAATTTATGAGCTTCAGGTTGTCAATGGATACAGTGAAGAATGATGCCAGGAGGTCTCTGACTGCATTATTAAGTGACTGTGGCATGTGGATTTACAGCAGGTTTTAGACATGCCAGCCTTTGTCATATATCATCTTCTACATCCCACTAATTCACTTATTACACACTGAACGAGATTAATACAAGAGGCCCCACAGCTAGCAATCAATTCAAAGGATGGTCATTCTGGGCTTACAGTTTACAGGCTTTAGCTTCACAGCAGAATCTCCTTTTATTTTTTTCATTCTGCATGTTTGTAGAATATTAGATGAATTATACTCAAATCTGGAAAGGATTTTATTTCTTTTAGACACCAAAGTCACTGCTGCCACAAAAGAGCACAATGGCAAACTCCCATTAGAATGAAAAGAATGTGAACAAATTCAAGTTCTAAGTGACTAAGATTATAACTTGGCATTTAAAGGATCTTCATTCTGACAGTCAAACACAATTAGTAGTTATCGTTTTCATTTGGTCGTCTGAGAGGCACTGTCACTATGTTTTTAGTCAATAAACCTGCAAGTTAGTTCAGACTAATTGCTGGAAATCTGTTTCTGATTGTGGTGAATTGAAAGAATGCAATGGGTGCCTCCCATCTATCCACTCCAGCATCCCCCCCCCCCCCCCCCTTCTCAATGAGCGCTTGTCCATCTTGAACTCTTGCCAGTGGAACAATCCAGTATGAGATGGAGGAAAATATTGATTTAAAGCCGCAATTGTAAGTCATCATGTGCTCTGACAAGGCTGTTTTAGCGTTCCAAACTCATAGAACAGATGTTTTTTAGAAGCAGCTTTGAAGCCTCCAAGACTTGGCCTTCTTATGCAGTAACATACATGCAAACAAACAAACAAACAGAAAAGCTGACTGTGATTATTGCTTGCTGTCAGTACTCTCTTCCTCCCTGTGGTTCTCAGACGGCACATTCCTCCATACGCACAGCGTACAGCAGGAGGAGAAGCCAGCAGGCTGCTGGCATGTAACACTATCCTCCCCACACCAAACATCATACCACGGAGGCTTTCTTACCATTGCCAGCACCACAACCTTTCACCCTTTCCCCCCCATCCTTTTATTTTCTTAGAAGGATTATTTACAATATTATACTCATGTGGACTAGAAGAACACAACTAAAAAATTTTATGCATCCATTAAAGAGAAATACTAATATTTGTTTTTAAAGTAACATTTGTTCGACAGTACCATGTGTCAGCTTGCTATCAGAAATTGAATGGAGGTGCAATATTTCTTTGAATGTACTGAAAACAACGTAGTATAGACAGGATTATTCCCCGTCTTGAATTTGCTGATGGTGTCAAATTTATTAAAAGTTGATTAAAGGGAGTCGAAGCATCTGATTACAAAAACCTTCGTGTTTTTCACAGATGCAACCAATTCCCCGTGAATGTCTGTGATCTAAGATCAAGGAAAGGAAATCTTTATGCTGGGAAAAGACGTTAATTACAGCATCACACATGGAGCATTCACTCTTATCGTATGAAGAATGTGTTCAGTTGAGTGTGTCTAACTACACAACTAAACAAAAACCCAACTGCCCCTCCATTTCCTGGATTTGCACCAATGAATAATTGGGTTATGGTTCATGTGGTAAATCCCCCCACTCTTACCCTTAGAGAGAGATGGCTCTGATAAGTCTGAATGACCAGCCATGACAGAGTGAAGCAGAGCAAGGCGTCTTTCCACATCCACTCATGATCATGTCCTCTACTGTCACACTTTAGTGGGTGGGGGTGACAAGGCCAAATTTATAAATCATGTTGGGGCAGATTTTTCAGTTGTTTCGTGAGTTTGTTTTGATATAAATAGGAAAAAGACTGGTTGTTAAATGTGACTATTGTTCTCTGTTAACACTGTCAATAAACAGTTCCCATCAACAAAACCTCAAACTATATGGAGCTCTTGCAGAAATCGGCATGCTCTTCAGTTTATCATTAATTTCCTATGTTTTCCTGCATGACTCTTGACTGGCTTGTTTCTGCTTTGGTGCAAGTATCGGTTAAATCTGTGTCCACTCATGTAGCACAAAACCAGTGTTAGACAAAAAGTCTTTAACTAAAATCAAAGGACCAATACTGCAGGGCAACGCTATGTTGCTCTATTCAAAGTATTGCTTAAGACATATAAACAATTTCCAGCCCAATCTTGTAAAATTGCTGCAAGCGAATGCTTTGGACTGTCCAGGGGATGTTCCTGGTTTGAGATCAGTTACAGAATGATGCCAAAAAAAAAAAAAATCAGAAAGAAGACAGAAAGAACTGGTGTGTTTAACCCTCTGAAGCACTTATGCATTTTTTAATCCCATATAAAGTAAACATGTGCAAAAGTTTCCTTCCTTTCTGTCTTTCCTTCGGTATTTTGAGACATGACATTTCAATTACCTTTTATTGAGACAAGGAATTTCTGCTAGTTTTTAACTTTTTTAATTAAAAAAAAACAGTTACTTGTAAATGAAACCGTGTGGAAATGGTTTATTTTTATTTCCCGCCTCTCTCTGTCTTTCCTCTTCTTTCTCACCTCTTTTCTCTGACTACATAGCCAAAGTGGGTATTGTTGGTCAAACCTGTTCCCTACTTTTTGTTTTCTTTTTTTTTCACTTATGATTACATTTGGTTGCAACATAATTGCTGGCTGGTTAACCTTGTTATGTGAATGAATGCATTGGCATGTTATGTTGTCAGCAGGGGGTGATAAGGAGTGGATGTCAGGTGTGCACAAGTTGCACAACTCTCACCAAACAAGGAAACCTGGGAGTTCCCTCAGTGGTTAGATTTGCGAGACAAAAACACTTCATGTTTAAGAAAATAAATGTAATCTTAAATATCAAATAAATAAGACATGCCTTGGGCCAATATAAACATCTTTCTCACAGCTTAACCAAGCCGAAAGATGACAAAAGATTTCAAATATATTCCGTTTTTCTTAAGTTTCTACAAATGTAAAAAGAGATATTGTCAATGAATATATTACTGATGCATATGTGTGGCTTTATGAAAATGTTAGTTAAAGGAATTTTGTTATTAGATTCATTAAAAAGGTAATTGGTTTTCCTCAAAATAATTTGCTGATGCAATTAAGTTTTATACAGACGTAAACTGTCAGAGAGCGGCTTGTGTTGCTGTTGCGTACAGACCATTTCAAACTAATTAACTAGCAAAATGACAAACACATAACTTCCCACATGCCTGAGGATTCTCCCTTGGGAAAGCAAATCCGTCATGAATTTGCTACAGCTAACAGCTTTACTCATGTATGTCTACCGTATACGTTAGCAACAAGGAACACAGTGACATACATGTGGATACTTTTTTCCTCTAAAAGAATGTACACAAAAACTCAGTCCCACCTGGCAGCATATTTAGCTAAAGAATTGCTCGAAACTAAACAGTCTGACATAAGGGTTTATTTACTGTAGGACAACTAAACAAGGCTAGACCATAAGAGCCGGTAATTAGAGAGCGAGGAAACAACATGGTCTCCTTGATGGCATTGAGGTTTTGTCACGAGGAGACACAAAAATCCAAACATGCTGACAGAAACTTTCTTTCTGAAACTCAGAAAGAAAGTTTCCTCTCTCTCCTTTTACTTTTTTCTTTCTGCTCCCTCTCTCACACACACATGCATATGCACACACACGCACGGCCTCGACTGTGTTTTGGAGACATTCAAGGAGTTGGCTGTAAATGTTTAAAACTGCCCCGATGATACATGTACTTGAAATTTAATGAATATGAATCCATAACTAATCCAATTATATTTACTTCTGCACTCCTTTATGATTTTATAATACGCAAAATAAATAAATATGTAAAATAATGATCATATGCATGCTATCTCCAACTCAACTCAAACTGAAAAGCTGTTTCGGCTTCATATGTGAAAAATCTATTGTTTCCACAGGCGAAAAAAAGAAAAGAAAACCCTCCTGTGAAGCACTTGATCACTAATTTTACTGTAATAATAAACTCATTTCATGGTGTTGCAACATAAGAGTTCAGGCCAAATACTGCTTGAGATAATTAGCTCAAGGGAATGAAAGGGTTGTGTTTTGTGGGCTACGCGGAGACGGCTCTGTCCTGATACAACAATGTGTTCATATTAGAACCAGTTTTATTCAACCTTTGAAAGACAGCATCCTTACTCCCATCTCACTCCCTATAACGTTCCTTCTGCCAGTATTGCCTTGGATACCAATCCTCCTCCATCTGCTAGGATTAAACTTCTGCACACCCCAACACACATGCCTCCCACCCCCCCAAGACAGGTTTTATAACTATGCCAAATGAGACCTGGACGGCAGTGCACTCCACTTCCTAAACAAATCCACTCTTTTTAAAATTCTTTACTTGAAAAGTTTAGCATTTTGCATCTCTGGTATTTAGTTTTAATAAACAATAACTATTTAGAAGGAATCAGTAATAAAAGTCTGTATTTCCACTGATTATTCTTTCAGAGTGTAGTTAGATTGCATTTTAAATCTCAGTGTAAAAATGTTCAATGTGAAGGTCTAACCAACATAATGTTATCGAATGAATAATTGTAATCACGCCTGTGTAGTCTGTGTGATTTCTAATGGTTTCACTCTGAGAGCAGCATACTTCAGTGAGAAGACAGCTCAAAGAAGGCTTGTTGCTGCACTGTTGCAGAGACACTTAACTAAAATATTCAGGAGAAAAGCACCTTAATTATACAGATGATAGAGTACAGGCCCTGAAGTTGTGCGCGTGAGTGTGTATCAACATTGCACAGCTTCCATAATAGCTGCTAATTGGCTAATGGCTCTACAGACTTGTCACTTTCATTGGTGCATCTTTGTTGCTGTTGTTGTCTAGACCAGTGGTTCCCAAACTTTTTTTGCTAGGCCCCCCTTTGTTTTACAAGAAAAATTTCCCCCCACCCCCCCCCAGCGCACGTACAAACACATCCTCCAACCACACACACCCATATTTTGCTCCATTGCGGTTTATTTCACACCTCAAACAGTAAACAATTAAGCAAATACAAGTAATCTGCAATAAATTACAGGTAGTAAGAAAACAAACTACTAACTCTTTTACGCTACGTTCGCACCTACACGGGTATTTTTGAAAATGCAGCTGTTTCGTTCACACGTAAACGGCATTTCAAATCACCAAAAACTGAGATTTTTTAAAACTCCTTTTTTGCCTTTAGGTGTGGACGAGGAATACAGAGTTCGTCACGCAACGTCAAAGGTATGTGCCTTTTTCACGTCACGCTGTGCGCCGCGTTATTGTTTACATGAGATGAACTGCAGAATGGCAGCTAGTCAGATTAACAGTATTTTGTCTCTATCTTCAGGTTTTACATGCTTACATAAACATGGGCAGTTACTGTCCCTCCATTTAGAAAGGCTGAGGCATCACGATGTAATTACTTTAGGTGCAATTGTTTTTTTCCTGTGTAATAATATTCAACATTGCTATCAATACATTTTTCAAAAAATGCCTCTCTGTGCAAAATGGGTTTAAAAACATAAACAGCTGTGGGATACTGTTTGTCTGTGATTTGAACCGGAGGAACAAATCATGGCAGGGTCAGCCTGATATTATTTGTATCCCGCTGTAACTTTACTGTGTAAAGAGCTAACATCTCCAAAATGTCAGGAGTAGTTAGTCATTACAAGTGTTTGTGAACTAAAAATCAAGAATGTGGGATACTTTTTGCCCGTGATTTGGAGAGCCCAGCGTGTGCTCCCGACCAAGGGAAAACCAATTATGCAGAAGAGACCTACCTTGGCACTTGTGCAGGTGAAACCAAAGGGAAAATATGCTTCACCATATTTTCTAGTCTTTGGCTTAGAATGAAGTTGGTTTGGAAACATATTCAACTATGCTTCATCTCCTGCTTTGCGTTTGTGTGAGCGCCCCGTGCTAGCAGTGTCCAAGCCTTGTTTTTTTGTTTTTTTCCCTTTTCATACCGCGCCCCCTGCAATGGCTAGGGGGAGCGGGCCCCACACTTTGGGAAGGTCTGGTCTAGACTGTTGCTGCACTTTTTATTTTTAATACTCAAACATGCGTGTATGTATATATAAATGCAAAGGCACAAAGTGTCTCTGAATATTTGCACACCATAAACATGTAAAAGACACAGTGATCCACAGTTAAAGTAAACATTTCACATCAGTAAAAACAAAGATGGGTGAATCGTGCAAGTCTATTGGTTTTAAGTCTTGTGAAGATACACAGATGCACACACACACACACACACACACACACACACACACACACACACACACACACACACACACACGTGTTGCTTGAATCCTGCCAAAGCTACAAAATGAGGTGTTCCTTTCTAATTAATCATGGCTGTTTATAAGGTTACCTGAACAACAGTTCAAGCTGTTGAGCCAAAAAGCAAGACAGCTGGAGCACTGAGTGACACTGAACAGTGTCACGTGAGTCCTAATTACATCACATTAATATGATTATTTCAGCACTTATTCATCAAATTACACTCTTGCAGACTGAACATTTACACTGAAGGTTGATTTAGGCGTGTAAAGAAAATGAACAGGGGTCTGACACAGAAGAAAGTGCTGCAGATACAGAATGGCATCAAAATTAATGTGCCCTTTGACAGATGATGCAAAACAAGTCCTAGCCAAAGCTAAAACAGAACCGAATGTAAAGTGAAAATCCTAATAATAACACCTTTTTCCAAGGCCGTAGACCTAAACTACCCTAGTTTCTGTCATCTGCTTCTAGTCTTGCCTGTGGAGCTGTAACAATTTGGCACGCCTGGTGAAAACCAAGCCTATGGGTGTGGTGCACAGCTACAAATTTAATCCCAACTGCGTTACTAAGACCCTGTGTTGAAACATTATGAATGTCCGGGCTAAGTTCTTACTCGAGGTCTCACGGGAATGTTGTTTTGTTTGTGGCAACACTCTTGAGTGTGCTACTATGCATAAAATGCAAATTACAAGCCCACTGGAAACCCAGCTAGACATTTCGTACAATATAGTTATTCATTAGTTAAACTTCTTAACCACAATATATTTCACTTTAACAGTGAATCAGTATGTATGGTATTTCACAGAAGCAAAGATAAACTTTTCTTATCATCTAACAACTTTAACAAGCTATGAGATTTAATACTGCCTTTGGCTACGCTGTTGACCGAAAAAGTGCAAAACCTCCACCTTTTACATACTGGATGGGGCTTTGAATGCAGCTATAAACACACATTTACAGGGCAGTTATGGATCATTAAAAGCTTTATAGAAACTGCAGTTGTTCATGCGTAAGCAAGCAAAACTCTGCCACAGAACTCAAAAGTAAAACGTTTGAGGGAAAGTGATGCTGAGTTGCTGATGTGAGCAAGTGAATAATTGGTGTGCTTCTCGGACTGGGGGTGATTGTGTTTGTTCGGTTGAAAATAATCACCTCAACTCATAATAAGAGGTTGTCACATCCATGATTACACATTGCTGACTCATCAAATTAAGTTGCACACTCAGATAAAAACAGCCATGTATGATTATTAACACATCGTATTGCTTTCCCACAGCAAGTGAGTTGAATGTTTTCATGCTTTTCTAGCTATACAATAACACTTCTAAGATATTAAGTACAACCAGTTCAATGTGCCTGCACTAAGAATTTCTAAGCTTAAGCTCTTGAAAACAAAGCCTAATCAGTGTATTTTCTTTTCTCGAAATTTGAACCAATTTGTTTGCCAGATTTGTGTTTTGAAGAAATAAATGATCTGCCAAAGGTTCTGACACATGAAAGCATTTAGGCATTATTGAAAGCTACAGTAAAGTATAGGCAAAGGCTCTTAGCTTTGCTGATCATAACCGAGCCTGTTCCCGTAAAACCCACATGGCACTTCATCATGGAACAGGTATGCTGGCAAGCATTAGTGTATTATTTGTCAGCACAGTCAAAGTATGTATGTCCTCTGGAAACACATGGTTACCATCAGCACAACTCAAGCCACAAAACCACAGTGTTAGTCTAATCTCTAAATACCGTGTGTAATGGACTCTGTGACTCCTTTGCTTTATGACACACACGAAACAGCGCAATGTATTTGTAGCACATTTAACCAGAGAACTGAGTGGGAAAACCTTCATCAGTCATCAGTCGTGACTCTTTCATGTAAAACGTGTCTGATGCTCTTCCTGTCTTGTTTAAGTCGTTTTGAAATGATTCTGGGGAAGGATTCGCAAGCTTTTGCTAACAAGCACACTCAGTGGCTGAATACGAGTTTGAGCAAATCTTTGTGATTTAGCGTCTGGTTTCTGGCCTGGCTTGAGGTGTGGCCTGACTGTCTTTAGCCTACACCGCTTCTCTGACTAAGTGTCTCCGGCTCATCTTTTCCTCTACAAAGAAAAAAACAAGATTACATCAATTTGCCTGGATTAGAGTATTTTGCAGGACATTGCTTCAAGATAGCTTCAAGCTAAACCACTGAAGGAATCCATGTATGGACTTTGGAGAACTTCAACGTGCCTCTCTTGTCTTGTTCGCCTCTCTTCTGCATCATATCTATGTGTGTGTGTAAGAGTGAGCGTGTGCGCGTTCACCTCATGTGAGAGAGTGCGGGAAGTATTGAGAAGACAACAAACCAGAAAATTACCCTGCGCAGCCAGCTGTTTCTGAATCTCATCATAGAAATTTATCAACACGCATATTTCTGGCTCCAACCTCCTACGGTGCTACAAATATTTCTGTGAAAAGAATAATCATACAACTTTCTCTCTCTTTCTTGAGAGCTAGCTGCTTATCATGGGTATTTTGAGTTTTTCATTTCATTCGGATGAATGCATAAATGAATTATTCTTGCATATCTGAAATTCTAGGGAGGAGAGGGTGTTTGATCCATTCTAATATATGGATGATTGCAATACACTGTGATTCAAATTATGAAGCATGTACTCATCCTCAAAAACACAGTATACAGTCCAACTGGCAGCTGAAATGCTCCTAATTGCAAAGCAAAAACAAACATGAAAAATGAAGCAACTGTGCCCAATTAGGAGATATTTTTTGCTTTGCATTCTATGGTTCTATGGATGATTAGATGCCTGTATAGGTAAGCAGTTAGAAAGGAGTGCTTTTGAAATGCGAATAGTCAGGTCAGAAGTGAGGATCCAAAATTTGGAGTTGTGCTATACCATGATGTATTCTTGGCATGTTAATTATGCTCAATTGTTAATTGAAATGTGAGGAGTTAATTGTGTTGTAACATACTTGTTTTCACTTGTCCAAATGTCTTACTGAACATGCACAGGGATAGGAAACCGACAATGACTAAAGGTGGTTTCCGTTGGAAGACAGCTTTCCACTCCTCTTCTTCTTTGAAAAAATATCACAAGTGATTAGTTTAGTGACTTAAAATTTTAGAATTTGATCCCTTTTTGTGATGGTCAAAACCAAGCACTACTGGTGTCCACAGTAAATTAAATTACATAAAATTAAGAACAACCTCAGTGTAAAAGGTATTTGGATCTTTGCTGCGTACGCCTATGATCAATAAACTTCTACTGATGTAGCGCTTTAAGAAGTCTAAGCACTTTTTTAGCACAAGCCTCATTTACACACACATTCATACACCCACCTTTCTATGCCCAAGCCATTTTTTTAACTCAACACTTACACATTCAAACTCCGATGGATACATTAGGGGCAACTTTGGATTCAGTATCTTGCCCAAGGACACTTTAGCAAGTGGACTAGGCAACCTCCTGAGCCACAACTGCCCAGTATTTGCCCAGTAAAAAATAATCAATCATGAATATATAAAAAACACTCTGACAGCTTTCCACAGATTTCAATATGGTGACTAAAATCTTGATGGTTTTTTTTTATGCAACACAAAAATAATATAAAGAACTATTTGTGCCATTAAAACGTGACAACACTGACCATTTGTGTGTGGTTGCTGGAGGTTGCTGTCACCTTATAAAGAATGATGGAATCAGTTGCAAAGAGGCGCTACATCAAAAACCTTCTCATGATTGCTTTATTTGTGACCAAATGCATCTCTTTGCAACTAGTTTCATGCTAATGACTCCTAGCACTCACCAACTTTTCACGGGCTAGACGCTTTTCCCTAGGTGCTAATGATTGCCATTGGTCACTATGCCTGTGTGAATGGGGCTTTAGTAGTTGATTTCATAGTGACTGCCAGCAACCTCTCAAAAGTGCACAGACATTCCTGGTTGTCAGTTGGTTGCAGGTAGGTCACTAGGCCTGTGTGACTGAGGCCACATTCAGAACTAGTGAGGTAATGTTTGTTAGGCTTGTTGTAGGCTTGAAATTCAGTGGCTACAGTTAATTAGCTTACCTCCAAATCAGTGCACAGGTTAGATGTTTAGATTTGGTAAGAGGTTATATAAACATTAGTGGGTAAATAAACTTTACTTAAATATGGATAAAAATTCAGCCTCAGCATTAAATGATTCAAATCAGATTTATTAAGGCCTGTGTTTAAGTCTTATGTGCTCAGTACACACACATAAATCTACTTTGTCAAAGTAATTTAAGTAATTGTACTTCCAACTTTTGCTTCCAATTTTGCTTGACAAGCAGCAAGTCTTTATGGACTTGGCCCAATAATCATAGCACTATTCCCATCACACAAATTATTTGCACACTTTTCCCATGTGAAAATTGTGCAAGCACCTTCCTTGTGTATAGCATACCTAGTTTGCTTAAGTGAACATACTGTAAAAATCCTGTTATAATCCCAAAGGGCAACATTGCATCACTGTTGGTTCAGAGGGTAACAACAGAGAAGGGCAAGCACTAAAACAAAAACATGCAGAATGCTGAATGTATCTCGTGTCAGTGTCAGGACACAGTGCACTGAATTTGCATGATGTCTCTGGCTTGCGTGTATACACAAGCTAATATACACACACATGCATGTTAGACAGACTTAAGCGTTGTGACACAGGCCCAGTGGCACAATTTCTCTGACACACAACCTTAGCATCATGGCATCCATTACTTTGCTTCCAAATGACTATTTTCTTGTAACTTCTCAGCAGACCTGCTGTCATTAATTGGGGCTGGCCTTAAGCCAAATGTGCTCTTTTCTTTCGCAATCTGTGCAACAATGCACACGACTATTGGTGCCTTTCTTTAGTCATTATCTCAGGTCAGTGGAGTGCCTAACAAGGGATGGCATTAACACATAAAACAATGTTTCGCTAATTTCAAATGAGTTGACATGCCAACAAAGATGTTGTTTTACAAAGTTACAACTACTCTGACAAGATTTTTTTTTTAAACTTAAGACAGTCCTCTGATTGCTATCAGCTGGACTAATAGACTAATAGTGTATGAGATACATTCTTACAGGGAGATGTCATGTGTGAGAGGCACTTACCAGGGTTTGTTTATAACTGAAAGGTTTACAATCCAAACACCTTGATTTTTGGCAAAAAGAAATAGGATTCACACAATAAAAGGAAACCATAAAAGTAGGTCTGCTATTCAAAAATGTGTTACTTACTATATAAATATAATATAAAATCCGTTATAAAATGTGAACGCTACAACAACTGAAAACATTGTTGTACATGGAACACAGTGTGCTTATTCTAACAAAGTCAAAAGATTTGAATACCATTATAGCATAATCAAAACATTAATAACCAGTTTTGAGCTTTGGAGGCTGTGATGATCACAACTTTAGATGGGCCTGCAGTAAGAGAAGAGAGAAAAGAAGGACATAAAGAGAAAAAGACTAGATGCACACTATGGGAGAGAGAAGAAAATGCAGTAATGGCATGTAATAGTGGCACATAAATGCATGGCGAGTGAAAAATGGGGCGGTCCTTACTGTATCATGGGAAGTCCCACAGCAGCCTGAAGCTATAGCAACAGAACCCAGGGATGATTCAAGGTCAACTGATTGAGTGCTAGCGCTGTTATAAACCTAATCTTAAAAGTCGAGAGGATGTCTGTCCAAACTGGGAGCAGCACTTTTAATGTTGGAAGAAGAATTTAAATTTAAATTCTTGAATTAATAAGGAGTGATTGAAGAATTCCCAGTATGAGAGAAATATAATTTCTCCTTCCAGTTCCCTCTACTACTTTCACCATGTCTTTTCAGGAAGATTTTAGAATTGCGTGTTAATACAGAATTACAATTGTCTAGCCTAAAAGTAACAAATGTTTGAGCTAGGTTTTCAGCATCACTCTGAGTCAAGATGTTTCTGCTAAATAGTCTTGGGTCAGAGCACAGCTATCTTCAAATTTAGCTTCAACTAGCCCTCTCATGCACAACACTGGTGAGAGACTGGTGGAGTTTGGTAGTGATGTTGGCTTGGGCTTTCTACAGAGGATTGATTCAATGTGATTAGAGGTGCCATGCTGTCTGCCAGAGTACTCAGGCACCACTTAGATTCTGCTCAATTTGCCAACCCAGTGTTATACTTCCACTGTCCTCCCATCCTTTATTTCCTCCCATCCATTGGAGAGTATGCCAGGGCCAGAACCACACGGGCAGTTTCACAGAGAACAGCATTGTAATTGCACTGAGCGAAAAAAAAAAAAAAGTCCTCAGTTGACCTGTTTGGTTAACCGAAGAAGGGTAATACCATCCCCTTTTTCCACACATGGTTTGTCCTGTCTTTCTTCACTTCCTTCCCTCACTGCCTCCTATCCTTCAAAGTCAAGGCCATTCCAAGCCTTGCCAAGTTGAAGAATTCAGCTGCACGTCAGAGATCTCACTTTAATACACTACTGCTGCATTTTATTTTATTTTTCTGCCAGCCTCCCACCTCACCATTCCTCAGGCTTTCATGGAAAATCACGCCCTTTGTTTTGCCAAAAGTTGCATCCTAACACCCCATCCCTCCTTCTTTCAAGGTATTGAGTGGGAGCCGAGAACTTCAAGAAGGATTATTTTGCTTCTTAACAAAGTAATAAATCATACTGTGGGCCATCCAAGGAAGGGCATTGCCATTTTTCCCATTCCAAAATAACAGCAATCAGGGCAGCCAGAGTGTTGCCTGTTCAAGGATAAACAGCCACAGAGTTACTCTGATATCTTCTTTGGGTTTCACACAAATATTGGATCAATCCAAGTAAACTTGAAGTTCTGAAAAAAATATGCTTGAATATGTTAGTTAGATTTTTTAGTTTCAGCAGGAGTAATTTTCAGTGCTTATATTGATGTTAGAGTAGAAATCTGACACTCAATTTACAACTCCACATCACCACTATAGTAACAATTATATTAGTAAATGTCTAACAAGTTTATAGACACATTTTTTAATCAATTCCTGTTTAGCTCATCAGATGACAGTCACTGTAATACCAATCAATGACAGCCTCTTGGATATAGCTGGCTGGTATTTAGCTTAACATATGGAAAAACTGACATGCTGGCTGAAATCTTGCAAGCTCAAACATATGCAGGCATACTGCCAGAACAGTGGGCCAAAATTTAGACATCTTTCCACTAAGAACACGCAGACTCCCACCTTCACCCCTCATAGCCATTTATGTTCTGTTTGTTTCTCTCTGATCACCTATAGATTTACACCAGACCACCAGCACGGTTACAAACCAAGCATATACACAGACATGCACAGACAGATTCACACACGAAATATAACCAGAACCTGAATCTCAGGAAAGGAAGTGCTGTGATTGATGTCTAAACACCGAGGAACAAATGAAACCAATCAGAACTAATCAGGACTGGCAGCTCTATACAGCGGAAGCTGAGCAAACATAAGGAATATGTCCGCAGGTTGACAAGGATGCAGCTACATCCTCTGATTACAATACCAGCGTGCCGTACTTTGTACAGTTTGCTTCAGCGTGAGTCTCACTTCAGTGTACAAATGTTTACTTTGAGCAGCGGATGATGAACAATGACTTTCGTGGGAAATGCTGCAAATAAACATTGTTTTACTGACAGTTACTTGCAACATTCAAGAGGTGTTTTGGTCAGAGACGGTGCAGAAGTAAGCAGACCGATCCACATTCGTCCTCACATTGCAAAGCTATAGGGAGGCAGATTAAAACTGTAGAATGTGAACTGCCATTTGATGCTTTTAACTCCAGACTGTTAAATTATAAATGTGAACGATGGTCTGTACATCATATTGTTTATTATGATAAGACCTTGGGATAAGCAATTAAAAAGGAAGTAGTATGATAATGGTTGCAGTACAGCACTGTCGATGTATGCTAATATCCTTGAAAGTCTTACAGTTATGAGCACTATTTTTACAATATATTTAGAATTGTTACTTGAATCGTGTAGAGGCCTTCTCTAACTCAGTGTTATGCTGTCCTGCACAACTTCACCGTTTTGGTTTTTCACTTCTTTTAGAGTGTCCTTTATAGATAAAACAAGCACCTGTTGAAAAATAAAATAAAATAAACTGCTCCCATAAACCATAGCATATACTAACATAAATGAAAACATTATTCCACAGGTGCTTTGTAAGCAGATGTTAAATCAATTTCACAACTATCCCTAAACTGGCTTACCATATATATATTTTTTTGAATAACAAAAAAACAGCTATTTAGTTTTATAACTCGTGCATTCACTGATGCTGTTGGGATATAGGGATTCATGAAATTAATTTCAAAAACATAAAAGGTATTAAAAGATACCTGATATTGTTTTCACTGTACGCAACATGAAATAACATATGGAAAGCATTCATACATCGGAAAATCACTTTGCATGTTATCGCATTGCATTACATATTTTGTGTGAAGTTACACCAATATGTAAAGTGACACAAGGCTTGACCCTTACTTTATCTGTAACCTGCTTACATTTAATTCAACATGATAAAATAATAGGCAGATGGTTAAAAGTGTATGTATGACTCCATCACTAAAAAAGAAAGAATTTCCTACTTTTGGTCAGGAAGGGGTTTTAGCCACTTTATTGGTGCACAAAAAGGAACATCTGGGGGGCTGTATATTGGCTTCAAAGCTCAGAAATGTATGAAATCAACAAATAATGGATAAACGACGAGAAAGAAATTTTCAATAAAACAGGGTGGGTATCTTTTAATGGTTCCAAAGAAATGAACAGAATACAGTAATTGAGTGTTGCCAGAATTACAGTCACAAAACTGCAGAAATCCTTTGATTTTAATTAGAAACAGGGGATTGGAGCCATATTAATGACTTTGACTTTGAATGACTTTCTCCAGTCTGAAGGTTATTCATGAATCCTTCATTGTTATTATTGTTCTGCATGTTGATGACAGATGTCTCTCGTGTCAGCCAGTTACTGGCATTGCAAACTGCCTGTAATAAAATGTAGTAACAGTAACTGTACCATTGACCACGTGTCTGTGGTGAACTTACTCACCCCTCACAGCAAACACAGATATATAAACACATTAGCACATAACGGTGGTGCAGTTATTCATTCTTAATAAAAAGAACCTTGTTTACTTAAGCAACCGCTACAAGTAATGAAGTTAAACTCTACATATAAGGCATAAAGTGCACGAAAAAGCACAAATCACTTCAAGGGAGACACAAACATGACTTTTACGACGAGATGCTATTTTTGGGGAGGGTTTACAATTATTATGGCTTTATCTTGGACCTCAGGAGGAAAAAATTTGGAAGAAAGCCACGTCTTACTGCCGCATGCAAGTTTAAATGAGGAGTAACCCATCAACTCACCTGAGTTTTCAGACAATATCAGCTATTCAGCTGTCTTATGTCTTAAATATTAGTAGAGTTACAGTGTTTTGTTCTGCTCACTCTACTTCCAAACATACAAAAAACATATTTAATATTAAATTTAATTAAATATTAAATTATTATTACTATTACATTTATATTAAAATAATGAAAATATTAACATGAAATGTAAACCTTTAAATTGCATTTTGTTTTACCCCAAATTGTTCAAATTTCCAAGATGGGAACACATGGCTCATAGCTTTAGATGTTTGAAGAAATAGTAAAACCAAAAAAAAAAAGTCAGCAACTCAACCAAAGCATAACCTTATCAATCAAACATGTTTGGATTCTGTTATGGCTTAGACATTTACTGCTGGCAGTGGAACTGTAACTGGCATTTATGGCTATTTACATGAATAGTCTATGTGCTCAAATGCAGATAAATGCATCATTTCACCTGGCAGCAGTTCAAAGGCATACAGTGCTTAAAAAAAATTATTAGACCACCGCCCAATGTAAGGGGTGCAAGCCTAAAATAACACAAACTTATTAAATGGTGTGCTTGATTAATTTCTGACATTTCCAGTGTGCTGGCTCAAATCGTGAAAAATGTGATTTCTGTTTAGTGAATTCAATAATTTAAAGTTTTGAAAGAAAATTGTCTTCTTGTTTTAATGACAGGTGATCTTATAACTTTCTTTAGCACTGTACATCAGTAAAAAAAAAAAAATACCTGCAATGCAATCAAAGTACTTTTCAGACTGATGAGTTGGAATCTGGTTGAGTAAATCATGTGATCTCAAACCAAAGAGGCGAAAAATGTTTCTTGTTCCTATATATTACAAGAATTCGATTACCTATTATACATTTTAAAGCCTTATAAAATCCGTCCCAACCTATATTTTATTCTCTAAATTGTATTCTAAAGTGAAATTATAAGTAGTGAGAGTATTTGCTTGTATAAGCCAAGTTTCGTAGGCCTCATTCCTACTTTTGTGTTGTGATGTCCTGTTTGTGCTCATTAGTATTCTTGTTGCTTACCCCTCTCAATAGCCCATTAGATTTTATGCTGGAAGAGCACCCACTATATTATAATGCTGGTACTGTATCCAGTTAGCTGACTCTACATAATTTGGCAGTTGTTAGTACACGGATCGTGCAACGTTGTCTACACAACATGGCCAAAGCACAGCAACAATGCTGTGTGAGGAAAGAAACAATGACTCATGTCACCCAGTAACAGCCTTGGGCCATGTTTTAAGCAGACTTTGGTGTGTGCATCAAAGGCATATGCCCGGTGCAACTTCATTATTGCAGATTTTTATGTTATTGTCTTTGTACTTATTTCAAGAAATAATTAACTGAAAAGCTAAAACCTCTTAGACTCGATAAATATCACAATAAGAATCATATGGACAAACATTTTCTGCAGATATAAAGTAGTGGATAAACAATGACTGAGGTGTTTATATTTATTTTTCTTTCTTTTTCTTTGATCACTTTTCAAAAAATCAAAAGCAGTGCTGTGATTTCTTGACCTTAGGTTGTATTTTACAATTGTACCTTCTCACACAGCCAGTCAAATCTACTCTAAAAGGATCAATATTTGTAAAACTTTAAAACCTAACCGGCTAGTCTTCGCTTCAGCTAAAGTCATTAAGGCCACATGCCATCAGTGAACCACCTTGGAAAGGAGTACATCCTGTTTTCCAGACAATCACAGTATTGAGTTGTTCTCCCAACAGGCCTTTCCTCTGCTCCAGACACGTTAAGTCATTACACAGCGTGAGGACGATGAAGTCTCCCCTGGAGGTGGTGAAGAAGTAAATTGGAACTGAAGTGAGGGGTTCTGTGTCCACGGTGCAGAGCAGGGTCCGGAGAAACCCTGGGGTCTTCGGGCCCTTCGTTAGCAGACTGGCCTACATGTTTTCATTTGCTGGCAGACTGCAGGAGGTCAATTGCTGCTAAATTACAAGCTTTGGCTGGGAAAACAGCATGCAGATAATTAGTTCACTCTGCCTGTCCACACGATTAGGTTTTCTGAAAAACATTCTAAGAGATGATTCAGGGCTCCAGTGCTGCAATTAGACCTACATTAGTCCAGCTTTCGTGCCTGCATGTGGATCTGTTGCTGAGGGGCAAGTGGGAAGCATGAGAGAAGAACACTGCTCAGTGTTTAACACATAAAAGCATCTCTTGTGTCTGATGCAGCTGCAAATATGAGAACCTGTGTTGGCTGAATTTTGTTGAAATTACATGTATTTTTGACAGTTCAAACATATACTACTGAATATGGTAAATAACATGTTGTTTGCTATTTTCAAATCTAAACAAAATACAACCTAAACTTGATTTAAGTGATAAATCTCATTTTTTTAGAGTGAAAATTACAGATAAATTAGCTTTATTTTTTGCCAGTTTCCAAGTACTTCTCTAACTTTTAAAAGCAGTTTGTGCAAACCCTTAAAGTTCATGTAAACGGTCTTTATATCCATGCTGGATATTGCAGTTTAATTTCATATTTTATTATTATTGTTGTTACTTTACGCCTGTCTAACTATTTCTTTAACAGGAGATTGCACATGTGAGTAAGTATGTGTGTCCACTTGTCTTTCTTTATTCTTTAGAGACACCGCCGAGACTTTTAATTAGCAGGCAAACCAAAGAGAATTCGAAAGAATATATTGTTTAAAATGAATGGAACTGGTGTAAGCACTTAAGTAAAAAATATATATATAATATTTTTCTTGAGTTTCCCATTTTTGTCTAAGACAAAAACAAATATTCACATTTGAAATGGAAAGGTTAATGGCACCATTGCCCGGTGATAGAAGCAACACTGACAGACTCTATAAGCAAGCTTGTTATCTCTAATTATCTGCAGTTTATAATCCATAGGATAAACAGAAAGTAATATTTGGGTTGTGGACACAAGGATTTCCTCTCTTATGTGCAGAATCAGGGATGCAAACACAATTATCTGTGACACATCCATCCAGCCGCAGGAGAACTGCTCAGTTTTAAATGCAAGATTCATGCAAGCAAACAGACAAAGCAAACGTAAGCTTACACTAATTACTTGCATGCATGCTTTAAATGGGCAAACATAGTGAATGGGAGAATTCATGCATGTGTGCAGGCTGTGCACAAGGGCATATAAAACACAAGACATAATATATATTGTTATTCTATTATCTGACCCTCTCGGGTATCTCCATCATACAGGCCTCCTGTGACCTCAGGGGTCAAAGCAGGGTGTGTGTCCTCCCCCACAATCAATGACCTTTGTTGAGATTTGCTGAGGAGACCCCCAGGGATGCTCTGCAGCAAGGACACATGCACACGTGCACACAGACGCACACACACTTCCCACACGCTTCATACTGTGAAATAAAGATATAACAATATATATAACAGGATAAGCATAGTCATAAAGTTCCTGTCATATGGACTGGTTGGGACAGAAGAAGAAAGAAAGTACAATAAAGAAGCCTAATAAATATTTTTATGCTGAGACACTTGCAAGCTATCATTTTTGAACCAACACATCCCTTCTTAGCTGAACAGGATCAAACTGCATCATTCTCTTATGTGTATCACCAAGTTATGTGCTGATGTTCAGAAATAAGTCAGTTTATTATTGCTTGGTTACTTGGACATCTAGTTAATGGTTCATTCTATTCAGCAGTGAAACATAAGACTTGAGGTTTCCTTGTTAGAAATTATAGTGCAGTCTCAGTCTCCCACAACTGAACATTTCTCAGATGTGCATAACTGCATTAAATTTTAATTAAACTTGTGGTAGAGAAAGGATGTAATTATGGACTTACCCTACTATATGTGACCATTTGTGTGTGTGGCTATGTTACAGAGCAAGAAAGTGTGTATTCCATTGTCCCAACAATACTTCTTTTTGTTTTGCAAAATTACTTTTAGGTGTGAGATATCAGTCCAGAGAATCAGTTTGGTTAAAAACTCAAAAATAAAGCCATCTTCCAGTCTGTATGACATCATTACCACCATTTTCAATGTGCAAATCTGAGGGGTCATTACTGGCCAAATCTCCCCCCATCAAGGATTGGCTTCCAGTTAATCCAGCAATTGTTATTCATTAGGCCTGTCTCGTATCTGAGCTTCATCGGTGACCTTTGACTCTTCTGTCGAAACAGATTAGCTCATCATCTTTAGTTAGGGCATCATCTGCCCCACCTCAGGGGTCAAGTTCATTATGCACCATCCTAATTACAGATTTACCTTGCTTAATTGGATGTTTGTGGCTGAGGAACACAGGGTCATTTGAAGATGGATTAAGAGTTGAAGTTAAACTTTATCATATAACAGGAAATTTGGGAATTAGATTATATGGGCCAGAATTAGGTGCTGATTTTGAATATATTATGCTGAGTGAGTAAGGATAATGTAAGTGAGTCTCCACAGAGCACTACTGGGAATAAATGAGTGTCATCATAAAAAATGTCCTGAGACCAACCATCAAAATAATTGAACCTTCCATTGAAGTGCTTCACCCTGGTTCTCTCATCTATTTCCAATTCATGTTGCAAAAGTCGCCTTTATCTGGCTGGTATATGCGATTGCTGGCCATAACTCAAGGAGATGGAGTGAAAGGAATGAGAAAAGGAAAGGAGTGTGAACAGTAAAGTGAAATATACACCTGACGCTTAGAAAGGAGCTTTTTTTTTTGTCCTTTTTTTCTCTTTCTGAATCAAACTGGTAGAAATGGAATATGTAATGAGGTTATATTTAGGGGCTGATAACATGACTCCAATGAGTAATGGAACTGCAAAGGTGAAGATTCATTACCTGCCACATTATGATTTAATCAAACTGCATAGAATTATATTCATTTTTCTCTCACAAAGGGCTCCTTCTTATGTGGCCTTTTCCCCGTGTGCATGCATTAGGAAGGTGGTTTTACAGGAGAAATCTTGGGCCTATAGCTTAAGGTCTGCAGCAGAGAAAAAGAAAAATCCTTTAATTTCACAAGCAGTAAGGAAAATAAAAGGATTGAATTTTTAAGATACTTGCTGTTTTATATATTAAATGGTCCCTTTAATTAACCGAATCTGCAGAATTTAATTAATAATTGAATAATGTGTTGTAATAATGTGCAGTCCTATGGTTGAAACGCATACATCACCAGTAGGCTGAATATGCAAGTGTGTAAAGACCCACCATAGGAAGCCTTTCTGGAAGGAAGGCCATTTACCATTATGCACTAAAGGGAAACGCCCCTGACTATGGTTGTTGTTTTTCCAGAATTGTGACTCATTAATTCCAATGTTTCTCCAGGAACATTAAGAATGTGTGTGTGTGTTTTCTTTTTTCTGAATACCTTCAATATGGCAATATCAGATACATCTGCAAAGCATACCTCCTAACTTAACTAAGCATACCTCAAAAAAACTATACTGCCATCACACAAATTCGAATGCTTTGCAGAAGTCTTGAGCCATCCCTTATTTCTTTGTATTTTGATAGGACAATGGGAAACATGTGCAGCAATTTATTGAAACTTGTGCAAACACACATGGTAATACAGTATATGCAGAAAAACAGAGTCTGCACAATGTTATGAGGCTTAAAAGCCAATATTTATGTAGTATATTATATGACCAGATCTTCTCTTCAACACAGTCTGAACTCTCTTAAACAAGCATTCTTGTAATTTCTTTAAGTAGTCTTCAGGAACAGGCTTGCAACAAGCTCATTTTTGAATGTTGGTTCCTTTTTGTTCTGTTCTCTGTCAAGATAATCCCACAATGCTTCAATAATGTTAAGGTCTCAGTCTGGGGAGGTGAATCCATGACTGACAGTGTTCCACCGTGTGATTTTCTATCCAGGTATTATTTTAGTAAATGCTAAAAAATTTCCAGACAGTATTGTATGGTGGATCTAAATCTGAGCCATTCATAATTCCACCTATTTTTCTGACAAGATCCCCAACACCGTGGCTGAAATGTATCCCCAAACCACAACAAAGTTGATACCATATTTTACAGATGGCTGTTGACAATGTTTCCACTGATTTCCAGTCCAGATCTTTTGGATCCCTTTGGTTTCCCCTTTGTAAAAATGTTTGTTTTGTTTTTTTTTCATTCCATTCATCCATCACTGCATCTTTCAGTCCATTTTCCTCTGCTATGTGTATCCAGGTTGTGGGAGCAGCAGCCTAAGCACAGAAGCCCACACCTACCTCTCCCTAGGCACCACCTCCAGTTTTTCCAGGGGAACACTGAGGCGTTTCCAGGCCAGCAGAGAGATATAATCTCTCTAGCATGTCCTGGGTCTACCCCCCGAGATCCTCCCGTGTGACATGCCCAGAACACCTAATCCAGGAGGCGTCCTTGTCAGATGCCCCAACCACCTCAACTGTCGCCTTTTGACATGGAAGAGTAGCGGCTCTACTCTGAGCACCTCCTGGATGGCTGAGCTCCTCAACCCCTATTTCCACAGTCTCAATCTTTCAGTCACTACCCAGAGCTCGTGACCACAGGTGGAGATAGAGACATAGATCAACCGGTAAATCGAGACTTTCGCTTTCATGCTCAGCTCTCTCTTCACCAAGATGGACCGGTACAGCATCAACATCACTACAGAGCAGCCCCAATCTGTCTGTTGATCTGCTTCTCCCCTCACTCCTGACCAAGACCCCCAGACACTTAAATACCTCTACTTAGGGTAGAAATTTGTCTCTGATTGGGATTGGATTCTCCACCCTTTTCTGTATGTGTGTGTGTACACAACCATTCCATTCAGTGAACAGTAAATGGATCAACTGAAGGACCAGATGAGTCTCTTGTGTCCTGTATGAGTGTAAAAGTTTTAAACAAGATTTTTAAACAAGATTTTTTTTTCCTATTTCTTAAGGACATTACTTTCAGATACTCTTGATCTATTTTCATGCACAAGAACACTTGGGTCTTTCAGATCAAAGCATAAAGAAACGAGGGGTGGATCATAAATTTTACACACACTGTATGCAAGGACCAAATTTATAATATTACATCCATTTTCATTTTTAGGTGAAAAAACAACATTTTTTAAGGAGTTGTCTTTTTCTGCTTAAGAGGTGGTCACATTAATGTTGAAAAACATTCTATTCTGAGAACTGTTTTGAGAATTTACAGTGAAAAAGATCAGGAGTTTGTATCTTTGTGTATTTCCTGCTCTCAATCCATCTTTCGATATAATCATAGTTCTCGGCTCCAGGAAAAGTGATGAGAGCCTCAAAGAAAAACTTGCTTTGGGTCCTGTGTTGTCTAGAGCCAGCCCTGCACATTCCACAATGCAGCGTCAACAGTTTGATTCCTGACCCAGAGATCCTTGTTGCCATTATAACAATGGCCCTTGTTTCCTTTCCCTTCAAATCTGTTGACTGTTACATATTGTCACAACCCGGCTCATAGGAAGTGACAATCAAGAGGGAGACCACACACAGGTTTTTAAAGATTTCTTGTCTGGCGATCCGGGGTAGCAATCAGATAATTCTGTTCAGACCGTTTCTGTACCACGGTGTAAGGCCCAGCAAATCGTGCCTGGAATGGTGACCCTGCAATCGGCAGTAAAGCCAAAACCTGGTCACCCGCACTAAACTGCTGCTCTTCAGAACACCGGTCATGAAAATATTTCATCTTGACCTGAGCCTTTTCAAGGTTCTGTTTTGCCAATCGACCTGCCACATACAGTCTGTGCCAAAAATCATTAACATAATCTATCAAGTTCACTGGTGGTTCACCTGACAACCACTTATCACACAGCACTTTCAAGGGTCCCCGAACTTTGTGGCCAAAGACCAAGTCATTTGGGCTAAACCCAGTACTCTCCTGGCACACTTCTCACGCTGCCAACAGAAGCCACAGTAAACCTTCCTCCCAGTCACTCCTCATTTCGGTGCAATAGGCACGTAACAAGGACTTCAGTGTTTGATGGGAGCGCTCTAAAGCACCTTGGCTCTGTGGATGATAAGGAGAGGCTTTATTATGTGTGATGTTCAACAGCTTGAGAACAAACAGTCAATGAGCAAATGTTCAAATGGGTTACTCACAGCAGGGATGGGACAAAGTGGAGCAGGTTTAATAGACTGATTGAAACATCACGCTTAAGACGTGGCCAAAAGAAGTAGCGCAAGATGTAATTGTAAGTCTTCGTCACTCCCAAATGCCCAGATTTGTCATGAGAACACTTCAACACCTCATCTCGGATTTAGTCGGAACCACAATCTGGACAACTGGACTTCCAACACAGTCCAACCCTTGCAGAATCCAGCTACAGACTAGTACATCCTTCTCCAGGAAATAACCAGAGGCCGCACTTCTAGCGTCAACACTAGGTTGCACTTTGTGAAACAGCTCAGTCAGTGAAGCATCAGCACGCTGTGCTTGAATTAACTCTTGCTGGGAAACTGACAAATGTTCAGGAACAATCAAATCTGGTTCAACCTGACACTCTTCTGCTTGAGTTACAGGCTCTGCATCCCTTTTAGCTGCAGCCGTTGTAACAGCACAAGCTGCAAAGTCAGAAAAACCCTGTTCACACTCAGGGGACTCATTCAGAACTCTAGATTCAAAAGGTAAAGAACTGTCAGCCCAGACTCTATTTCCAGCCAAATCATTCCCCACGCCCTCAAGTAGCAAAGCAGGACGAACACCAAGGCAGATATCATCATCCACAAAACTGCATGACAGCCTGACTTTATGCAATGGGGCACAGATAGTGGTTAAACCCATGCCTTGAACAAGTACACACTCACCAGTACCAGTAACCTGTGAAAATGGCAACACGGAGGCTAAGACAAAAGAATCCTTCGCTCCTGTGTCACGCAAAATCTTTACAGGAACTTTATGAACATCACCTGGGAGTGATACAAACCCATCTGACACAAAATCCTTTAAAACCCCGAATAGCTCTCTGAGTCAGACTTAGGCAAAACTAGCGTTTCCCGAGAGACTACTGAAACTTCCCGTGCAGGAATGGTAAGAGCCACAGGCTTAACCTTTTTGCCTGTACGCACTAACTTGCTTTTCAACAAGGGACATTCTGCTTTCCAGTGTCCATTGCCATGGCAGTAGTTGCAAGCTTGACCAAACTTACTGGGCTTCACACCACCATTGGCCTTCGCAGGAACCGATGACATAAATTTAGTTTGACCAAAAGCTCTAGCGGGAGCACCAACTGAAAAACAGTTTCTACCAACCTGCCCCTTATGTGCCAAGATATATTCATGTGCCAAGATATATTCATCTGCCAATTTAGCAGCGTCAGAAACTGTTGTCACTTCCTGTTCAGCAATGTAAGTGGCAACCACAGGAGGAACACACTCTTTAAACTGCTCCAATACCATTAACTCACATAAATCCTGAAAAGTAATCACTCCCAGTGCAGAACACCATCTGTTGAAGTGCTTAGTTAAATCCCTCGCAAACTCTACATGCGACTGCTTATCAGACTTCCTCCATGATCTGAAACGTTGACGGTAAGCTTCCGGTACCAACTCATACGCTTTCAGAACTGCATCTTTAACAGTAGCAAAACTCTGACAATCAACTGCACTGAGTGCTGAATAAGCTTCCTGAGTCTTTCCAGTCAAAACAGACTCTAACATAATCACACAGTCAGCTTCTGGCCATCCTCTTAATTCGGCAATGCGTTCAAAAAGGGAGAAAAGGGCATCTGGCTCTCTTTCATCAAATTTTGGCACCAAACGCAAATTACGCACAATATCAAAAATTTCAAATCCTTGTAGAGAAGACTCTTCAGCCTCAACACCACCTGATAACTTGCCCGCCTTGATTAGGTCTAGGCGATACTGCTCTAGCTCCATCTTTTCCTTTTCTAAAGAATGCCTCACACGTTCTTTCTCAATGCTCAGCTTGTCCCTTTCCATTTGTAAGAGTAACAACTCCTTTTGCTGCTCAAAAGACAAAGCAACTGTAGTCAAGACCACAGACTGATCAACATCAGCCACTAAAGTCTTCATTTTACCTGGCAACACGCCTTTCTTTACTAATGCAGCCTTTAACACTCCTTTAACCTCATCTTTCAACCGTTTATCCCCAACATCGGCATCATAATGTTCAACAAGTTTCAACAGTTGTTCTTTAGTACAACTATTCAAGAGTTCCTCCGATGGAGACTGAACAAAAGCATCAACTGTAGCCATAACAAAGTATTGATCCTTGACATGCAATTGAAAACAGCACTTTCCCACTAACTGCCTAACCAAAATCTACTTAACTAAAGCCTAGTCTTCATGCAGTTACTTACAGTGGGTACTTATGCACTAAAAACTGCCAGAAAGAGAAAAGCAACTGCACAAACAGCGACCCCCTCAATTCTGGGGACGTGCTCCTGAGACAACTGCTCTAACCGTGTTCACCGCAACAGAAATTTCATGAATGATTCTCAAGAGAGAAACACTCCTTCAACCTAACAGGGAAAGCACTGATTTTAACTTGTGCATATTCAATAATCAATACAGCTCATACTGCATTTCACACAAAGTTCACACAAGACAGCACACCAATAGTAGCGCCAGTAAACTTAAGTCTATAGCAAAACAACAGTATTAACATGACTGCCGCCACTTAATCTTCCTAACCATGTGGCCTCCCAAAAACAATACACAGCAAACCCAGAATATCAAATCACCACAAATAACCAAACTCATCAGCAATCAACTCAACAATTGCCTACAAGGCAAGTCCTAGCCAAGACACAACTAGACAAAGTCACCTAAACAGATGACATCAAACAGCACTAGTTGCAATCAGCTGCAAACAGACCAGCTCTCAATCAAATGTTAGAAAGCTTACCAAACCAGGATAATTGCACAGACGAGCCCCCATTTGTCACAACCCGGCTCATAGGAAGTGACAAGTAAATGGTAAATGGTAAATGGCCTGTATTTGTATAGCGCTTTTCTAGTCCCTAAGGACCCCAAAGCGCTTTACACAACCTGTCATCCACCCATTCACACACACATTCACACACTGGTGATGGCAAGCTACAATGTAGCCACAGCCACCCTGGGGCGCACTGACAGAGGCGAGTAAGAGGGAGACCACACACAGGCTTTTAAAGGCTGTAAGACATTTAATGAAAATAAGGTAAGGCAACTTAAACAGAATTTAAAGGACATAACAGCCATAACTGAAACTTCCAAATGAACATGATGGGTGCCAGACAGAGAGAGCCAGAGCCAGAACAAGACAGCTGGTTCAGTCAAGGTGTCGTTATATACACTGGGACTGGGCTTCTCAGGTGTGCTCCATCTATAATTGGGTCAGCTCCACCTACCTGCAAGAAACAGGTAACAGAAAAAGCAAAACACAAGGCCCACTGGCCATCACAATACAGACATAAATGTCAAAATATTAAATAGGGTTTTGCATATTAAATCTTTCACTTTCTTTTTGATCTGACTTACACAAGCATGTAAGAAAGATCCTCTCACCCTTCTGGCACAACTGGTGCTTTCAAAATCCAGTACTGGTCAAAGTTCTCCTGGCTGTAAGCCAAAATCGAATAAGCAATGTCTACTTTGTTTTAAATCAGCCACACAGACTTACATTAGATATGTATAGACATGAACAACATGAACCTAGCATCCCAGTAGCTCCATGAACAGGTCAGCAGGGCACACAAAGGGAAATGGCAGGAAAATGGGACTCACCTGTGAATATAGTTCACATCTGGTAGTAGAATTAGTTGCTTTATACGATAACTAAAATTTAGTTTGATGATTAATTACATGAGACTTCATTACCATTTTCTTTTACACTGTTAATATAATAATTACTAACCAATACCTCTATTAATGTGATGTTGTTATTTGTTTCTCAAAAAAAAAAAATTTTTTACTTTTCCCATCAACTCCAGCCTGGTCTATGCTTTGTGGGTGAAAAACAATATGAAAGTTACAAATACCCAATATATTAATAATAACCAAAACTTATAACTACATGCTAACTTAATCCCTAACATTTCGGTGTAATGATATAATTGAAACGTTTGCTTGTTTGACTTTCCTTGTATGTATGAATGGATGTTTGTGTGCTGTCCCTTCAATAGACTGGTGACCTATCCAGGGTATAACCCACCTCTCACCCCTCAGCAGCTGGGACAGGCCCCAGCCCTCCAGCAATCCTGGATTGTGCAATCCCGGATAAGTTGATAAGAAATGAATGGACTGATGGATGTTTTAATTAATGATCTACTCTCAAATAAAATGAAATGTCCAGTTCACTTCTTGCTAAAGCCAACTTTTTTATAGGGTTCTGTGTATCGTTCCACTTAAAGTTGCAGTGCAATACCATAATTGTTTTGCAATACAGTTTGTTTCAGTATGGCCTATATTGAGGACTAAATGTTGTCATAGTGTCATTTCACGAGTTACCCATGACTCTCAGCCTTATATCCGTGTCTCCATGGTGCCAAGTAAAATCATTCGCTCAAGAAGATTGTTTGTTAATACCACTGACCCTGTTATGCTTGCTGCCACTGCAATACCTCATTGAGATGCACACTTTGCAAGGTAAACAGTGTTCTAAAGGATTCTAAATGAGGTAATCCAGCTGTGGCCTCTCCTCCTCTTGCCTCAGGCAGGGTTTTCAATGCAAGAACTGTTACACACCCTCTTTTATGTTAATCTGCTGCGCTGGCTGCAAAATAGGAACCACATGTCTGGCACAAAGTGCTTGAGAGAGCAATGACAGACTGGTCTTTCACAGGGTGGATGCTGTAGGACCTGGCAGAGACACAAGCGGACTGCCTGAAAGACAGAGGCATGCAATCTTGAAAGGATCTTACCACATCTTAGAAGATCAGATAAAATTATTTAATAAGCCTCACACTGATAAATCTTGATTGAGGGACACTGACTTCATAGATTCCATTGCAGATCTGTTAGAACTAATAGCTTCATAATACTCAATGCACTGCTACCCGTTTCTCTCTGTGACATACTTGTACACAGCTATTTCTGTCATACTTGTATCCATCTATTTCATTGATTTGTAAAATGCCAAAACGTGGGTTAAGTGCTGAGAGGGGAGCAGGACGTGAACATTTTAGTCAAGGGTTCCTCAGTGACATCCCCAGGCCAGAGAAAATGGAGGATGACAGTAAGCACCTATACCATAAAGGGCTGTTTTGAGAAGGACGACTTCCGTGCTGTTAAAATGCTGAATGCAGTGAGCTCTACCAGGTCAAGTTACTGACTCCAGCCCAATAATTCCTGAAACTGGAGAAGTAAAAGTGTGAGAGATGAAGATAAGATTTGGATTTGGTAAATTATTTTGCTACAGCAATAAATAACAACAACAACAACAGCAACCACAAGAGCTGGCCCTAACAATACGAAATAACAGCAGGAAATTGTGCAGGTAAGAGGTAAACAGAGGTTACACTCAGCCAGAGTTCCAGAATTGATCTTAATTTTAGAAGGAAGTGGAGTTGGTGGGTTACTTGGTTATCTTTATTAACAGACTGCGGAGAACATACTAAATGGCCAGAGGACTCCAGAGTAGACTGGGAGAGAGCAGTGGAGGATGGGCAGGCAGATAATTCCAACTTTTACTGCAAGTATTCCTGAAGTAGCTGCTAGCCGACTTGTAATAACAGGTTGAAGCAGTAGCAGCTTTGGACTCTTGAATCACCACAACAATACAGGAATAGCAAAGGAAAACATCAACCATCCTTTCACAGGAGCCAATCAAGAGAGCACAGTTAAACAGGGCACAAAGCAAAAAACAGCTCGGAGTATGAGGGAGCCAAAAACACTTCCATCAATGTGCAAAAACCTAGGGGAGAATGAAAACATAAGTTGGTCCTTAAGTACTACTCACTGATGAGAAGATGAGAGACAGGTGTGACAGCTGACACCTGGAAACAGAGGCTCCACCAGCAGGTGGGCCCGGGGAGAACAGCCGCCCGCAACTGCACCTGAAAAGAGAAAGAGAGCAAGAGTCAGAAAAGGGGGGGAGGGGGGGACAGACAACCCAGACCATGACAAACAATAAGATACGTAAATAAAATATCTCAGACTCAGTGAAGATTCAAATTCCTATATTTGTCATAAAGTCAATGCACAGAGAAAAACAAGAAAAACGCAATAAAAAAAATAAATGACAAATAAAAAAACAAGCTATAGAGCCAAATAAAATAAGGTATATAAAAAGATTTATGAAGCAAAGAACTAAATAAAGAATTTATTTAAAAACAAACATGCAAAGTAAAAACTGCCGCTGTTATTTGTGCTCAGCTATTGCACTGTATCTGTATATTGTGTAAGCAAAATAAAACTTTAAATATCAATAAAATGTTAGACTTAAAGAGTGGGTGACTCTCTGTCAGACAGATGTAGTGTATTATAAAGCTTTATTGCATGTGGTATGAATGATTTCCTGTATCTGACCTTCTGGCAGCAGAGCTAAATCAGTCTGTTAGAGAAAGTGCTCGGCTGCCTGTCCAGTAAGTGGTGCAAAGGGTGGTAATGAATATCTATAATGGATAACATTGTTCAGTGACCTCCTCTCCACCACAGCTTCAAAAGTGTGCAGTTTGCAGCCAATCTCATAGCCAGACTTCCTAATCAGTTTATTCAGTCTGTTGGTGCTGCACCTCCAGCTCTGATTCTGGTCCCCCAGCAGACCACAAACACTGCGCTCACCACACATGACTGATCTCCAACATTTTGTTGCACATGTAGAAGAATCTCAGCTTCCTTGGGAAAGCCAGACTGCTCAACCATTTTTTATTTATTTGATTTTTATTTATAAAGCCTCAGTGTTGGTTAGATTTCTGTCAGTTTTGACATTAAGGTAGTCCAGCACATCAAGACCCTGCCTGGGGATTGCCATGGACTGTGCAGCTGTCCTCATGCTCGAAGTAGATAACTATCTCTCTAGTCCAGGCCTATGTGGAGGTCTTTTAATGGACATCACCAACTTTGACAACCCAGTCCCACACACTGGAGCTGGTCGCTTATATGGTCAATATCCATGAGATAGTGGATGTGTTCACTGGCATTTCCTGCCACTTCTCTCTCAGTAGAAGGTTGGGGATCTAAATCCTGGCCAGGGCATGCATTTAGTACGCAAGCCTACCTGGTAACATGACTGAGAGATATGTAACTGAAGACTGCCATATGTGACAAGTTGGGAGTGACAGACCTGTCTCACTATTAACTAAAGGGATATCAGGGACAGATATCAAAGGATGCTTTGAAATCTGACGACATAAGTTGTTTTTATTAAACTTTCACAGCATGTCTTTTATCCTGTCTTCCTTCTCTAACCCCAACTGGTCGCGGCAGATGATCACTGACATTCATTCGCACTGGTTCACATGGACTACAAAGTTTCACAACTAAGAAAAATGTGTAATTGTGCACTGCCTCTTAAAGTACCTTTCCTTTGAGTAAACTGACAAATGTGACTCTAAGTTTCTCCTTGTAACTCCATCTTACTTTATCTCTTAGAGCTTTTATATGAATCCTCTGGCCAACACATCGATTTGCCGTCCAACTGTCTGTTACGACGCAGCGTTCTTCAAGCTGCTGTAAGCTCCCAGATGTGTTACTCTAATTAAATCTATAGTGTAGTTTACTTCATTGACAGCTCATTCTAAAACTTATCCATCATTCCCTTGAAGCACGCTGGTACTCACTCTGTGTAATTGAAAGATTTCCCTGGAAATCTTCCAGGCTTAATGTGTCGGATATTTGCAGCCCATGGCTCTTTGCCTTTTTCTTTTGCACTTCTAATACATTAGCCATCTTGTTGTGATTTATAAAAGAAGTAGATCTTTCAAAAGGCCAAACGATTGGCAATTACAGTTATTGGTTTCCTGAATGCTTTTTACTTGTGGTATGAACTTCAATGCTAAAAAGTGAATATATTATAGGGATTGTATACTAAATGAGTAAGCAATATTTCTTTTAAAAACAACAGAGTTAGTTATTATTCAGCAAAAACCAACATAGCTATGGCTAAGCGTCTATATTTTGAACTGTTTCCTGGTCATGTCAAACAGAAGCATTACAAATTGTGACCCAAGTAATTATGACGAATTATACAATGTTCTATATTTCAGCATCTAACCACTCAATGATGCACATGGGAGGCCAGCAGACTGCAATCCGATCTCTGTGCTAGGTTTACTTTACCAGCACTATAAGTGTGGTGCAATTATACCAATTTTCAGGTGATAACACCATGTGTAATATTCATATAGGTTTACTGTTCAGTCTCAGTCTTCTCACGTTAAATTATTAACAGACCCAACTGACCAATTGAAGGAAGAAAGGCAATATTCTTTGTTTAGCAAGAAACCTACTGTGGCCAACTGTACGTGCAGACATGTACAGCCACAAAAGAGAAAAGGGCCGTCGAAAAGAGAGGGCAGCAGTGGGTTGAGAGTATACATGTGTAAGCCATTTCATAGACCCACACCATGGGAAATAATCTGCCTTATACGCTCAGCTCCAGTTTCCATAAGATTAATTCAGGGAGAAATAATAACAAAACTGGAGCACTTGTTAATTGGGTCATATTTCAACACTTACACAAGCCCGTCTATTAATGAAACTAAAACACACAAAACTGAAATGTTTTTCTTATACCTAGGAAAGGTAGGGACTGCCCCATGTGCACAGAGAAGTTAGAAAAGGTATTTACATCTTTGTGGGAATGTACAGTAAAAGGTGGAGTGGATCACTTTTCTCATTTCCTCTTCCTGTTTCTACTCCTCAGGTGTATGTGTCTATGTGTGTCAGACTATGTCTCTAAACCTGAGCGGCGATCATTAACTATGAAAAGCTGTTACAGAATGTCTCAGTGGTCATTTCCCCTCCTAATACCAGCATTTACCACTTGAGCCTTTAATTTCCAGTTCTTAGGTAGAAGTACAGCAAGAGAGAGAGAGAGAGAGAGAGAGAGAGAGAGAGAGAGAGAGAGAGAGAGAGAGAGAGAGAGAGAGAGAGAAAGAGAGAGAGAGAGAGAGAGAGAGAGAGAGGAGTACTGGTGTTGCTAAATTTCCACAATTCAGAGAATGGATAGATAAGCATAGTCAGTAATACAAATTACAAATTAGTTAGTAAAATAAATTACAAACTATTTGAATAACCATTGTTTTTTTTTTTCTTTTGTTTTGTTTTGTTTGTTTCTTTCATGGATGAATATTACTAGATGCATGTTTTCACACATTTTTGTAACCTCGCAGTAGTTAGTCTCCCACTCTTTACCCCCATTGGTAACAGTTGTGGTCAGAAGTTTACATACACTCAATATGAAAATGAACGGTCATTTGCGGCTTTTAATGATTTATCAGAACTGTTCTTTTTCCATTTTGGAATGATTGTACAGCATGCATCATTATACACCCCCATTAATATTTGGTTAAATGTCCCTGAGTAAGTTACACCTTGACCAGATGTCTTTAGTAGCCATTAACAAGTTTCTGACATACTTCTGGCTGGATATTTGACCACTGTTCTAGACAGAATTGGTAGAGTTTCATGTAAATTGGTTGGTTTCCTGGCATGGCCCTGATTTTTAAGCATACTTTGCAAATTGGGGTTGAGGTCAGTTCTTTGGGAAGCCTATTCCAGAAGCTTGAACTGATGATCTTGGAATCTGCAGTTGTTTAGAAATGAGTCCAAGAGACCTTCCCAACTTGTGTAAATCTGCAATTCTCCTTCTTAGATCTTCAGTGAGTTCCTTGGACATTCCCATTGTTCAGATTATTTGTCGATCCACCGAGTGCTGTCAGACAATTCCATTTTTTCTGCCAACGAGAAACTACCACTTGCGGTCAAGAAGGTAATAAGCTTTGGCGCTGTCAAGTTGAAAGACACTGTAGCACCCTGAGCACCACTTATTAAAAGGTTTAAGTGAGTGTGTTTATGTATTATAGCCTGTGTGTGTACTTTCAAACATGTGCACACAATACTTTTTATAGAGTCATTAAAGATGTATGCTGGAGAACCATTTCACACTGGAGAAAGACTAGTCCAAAGAAATCATTAAAAGCCCAGAATTAGCATGATATTCATGTTCATGATGAGTTTTTAAAAACTGCAAGTGTATGTAAAAATTGCTATGTTAAAATTATTCTTCATGTTTATGCCATTGATAGTCTTCTTATAAATACTGAAGATATTTACAATCATCTTTACAACTGTCAGTAGCATGCATCACCATGAAGAAGCCCTTAAAAGGAAACGCTGCATGAACATACTAAATAAACCATTAAAGAGAATCATTAAAATCTGCACATTTGCTCAAAATGGAACAAAATGCAGTCCCATACTTGTGCAAGAGATTAGGAACACAGGGGTCAGCCCTATCTGAACTCCCTTCACATAAATAACATCTCTAAAACTCCATTAACCACCCAAATCCCATCTGCAAGTGCTTATTATCTAATGGAGAGCAAGAATCCGGAAGTTTTAACCGAGATTCAGTTCACCCTTTATCCTTTCTTCACCCGTCTTTTCCTCCACCTCTCCGTCACCCTGTGTTGCTCATCTCCTACACTGCGGATGTGCTTGAGCATGTCTCCCTTCACCGTAGCCCGGTTTATCCAAAGACATTGTCCTGGCTCCTTAAGTAATTTCTCTCTCTGCCACCATTGCACAATGCCCTCTTACCAACAACTGTGTTACGACCGCTCAACTGTACACACATTACTATGGGAGCATAGATTGAGACCATGCTACAGGAATTAGGTGCACACAAACACATAACAACAAGTGCCACAATGCGCGCACACAAGATGCACACATATACACACAAAGAGAAAAGCACACCATAACTGCCAAGTGAATCATCGGATTTGCATCTCATTTCTCTATGTGTGTATTAGTTTTAGTGTGTGTGCGTGTGTGTTTTTAGCTCTCTGAATACCTTGGTGCCATAAAAAGGCTCCCCCCTTCTTTCTCTCTCTCTCTCTCTCTCTCTCTCTCTCTCTCTCTCTCTCTCTCTCTCGCTCTCTCTCTCTCTCGCTCTCTCTCTCTCTCACTCGCTTGCTTTTTCTTTTTTCTTTTTTTTTGCTCTCTTTCTCTTTCTCTCTCCAAAAAGGCCTGTACTATTGCAATAGGGAACAGATTTAGATGTGCAGTGACAGCTTAATAAACGGAATGTCTTTGGATGCCTCCGTCTGTAGGGGGAGGCGTCTAGGTGGTTCGGGGAGCCGCTCAAGATGCATCAATAGGAGGAGGATCTTTCTATGGTGCTGCTAAGGTCTTTACAAAGCCCGCAGTGGCTGACCTACAAAATGGTGGTCAAGATGGGGCTTTATGTTTAAGGGCTGAAAGGGAGGAGAGGTCTGATTAGTAGGTTAGGGAGAGTTCAGTGGCTCTGTAAGGCTCTGGAAGACCTGCTGACTGGGGTTTGAATAGCCCCGGTGGCATGGTAAACAAGCTGAATAGGAATCCAAGGCAAAGGGAGTGGAGCTGTAGCGCTAGGTGGGAGGGGTAACACTTGTCTGGGTTCAGGGAGCCCTCACAGGAGCTGTGTTGAGGGCACTGGCCCTGATTATAGAACCCACTGAGGCTGGCGCTCTGCAAAAATGGGGCTCCATGCAAGGTGTTAAACCAATCCTACTTCACAGCTAACCTCTCATTTATTCATCATCAAAGGAGCCTCCTGATCATAAAAGCCCCAGGGCAAACTTGGCAAAGTGGTGAACACTCTCCATATCAAATCTGAACACCTTTTCTCATTTTTCTAATATGTTTTACATGCTTAAAGAGAGAAAATAAAATAAAACAAATAAAATTATATATATATATATATATATATATATATATATATATATATATATATATATATATATATATATATATATATATATATATATATATATCACAATTTAAGTTCCTTTTGTTCATGAAGCCAATTCCCAGACTTTCATTCATTGATCTGTCTGCTTTTCATAATGCACTCATCTGTTTTTTATCTTGCTTTTTGTTTTTATTTGTTTGTTTTTTTGTTTTTAGTATCCAAAAAATCAAGCCTCTCCAACGCTGTTTTTCATTATTGTTATTGAGTTCAAAATAGAACCCAAACTAGGACTAGGGGGATTGTGTGCACATGAGTGTTTTGAGACATGGAGAGAGAATGAGAGAGAAAAGTGAGAGTGTCGATGTCAGCCACAATAAGATCTCTTTCTTTATGTAGTCAGACTTACTGTAAAGCAGAAATGTGTAGCAGGAGTGTCCTTGGTCTCTCACAACTTACCAACAATTCCAGGAACTACACTACAGCTTTACTACTACATATTACAGACTGCGTACTTCATGCAGTACTATATCTTCTATAATCCCTCTATCAAGAGATCCACCAATCCTCTTCCCCCATCCCAGGGCAATTCATGGAGTTCAGCACCAGTCCTCCCAGCTCAATCAGAGTGAATTAGGTGAGCTGGAATGGAAAATGCTCGGTAACTTCTGCTGTGCTTCAGTGTCCAGCAATTATGTTAATACTAATCAGTGACCCTGTGTGCCTAGCCCCAGGCCAGAGAAAGTGGACCACTCCCCATTCAGGCATTTATCCCCAATCTAATGCTCCATTAGACCCACAGTACTATACCTTTCAGTTTGAATGGAAACTGGCTGCTTTTTTGGGGGGGAAGACCGGCTGTGTGTAATCCACCCTTTTGCTTTCAACATGTGTTTGTTTGAAAGGATTTTTGTGAGACTAGAATGAACAATAGTATGGTAACCATTCACATTCTAGTTTTATGCAAATGAGTGAATAAACAATGTGATCCTGATGGAAAAACTTTATTTTTCCTATCCTTTCCTTTCCTATCCTGCATATTAGATGGTGTCTGATTAGTCCAATATATGTTTTCCTCCATGATAACGACCTGTAATGCCCGATGAAAGAACTACCAAGAACAAGAAGTCTTCAGACATAATAATAGAGACACTCAAATAATCCTGAATCTCTACAGGAGAATTCCATCATGTCAGTGATGGAAGTAATGGTTTACTCAAAGACATTCAACAGAAGAACTGGGAGTAACATGAGCCACTCTTATTGTTCCTCTAAGGCTTGCCCAGAGTGGAGATTCAAGACAGTTATAACTGTGTCGTATAGAGATAAGTGTACTTATCATATTTTCTACTTTAAAGGATAACATAAAGCCACCAAACCTTTGCATAATATAATATGTTTTGCTTTGATGGTGAATTGACTGTTTAGAAAATCACTTTTTGAAATTCTAAATACATCTACAAATTTTTCCTTGACTGTGTGTATCGCTCTGTTGCTCTGGTGAGAATAGAAGTATTCGTCCTGATAATGGGAATCATGCTTGTCTATTCAGAGTTGTTTGACGGTGCACGGCTAGCTTTTCACTCTTTACTGGAACAACTGAATCAGTCAAAACAATTCAGTGTCCTGAAACTGTATGAAAAGTGCTCCCTTCAATACAGAGCATCCATTATTCAAGTGAAATCTTACCCACACAGCTAGCATATTAGCATTGTCATGAATTTAATATCTCAGCCCGTGTGGACATCTCCTAATGAGTCTGTCTAGGCCTGTTTTCCCATAATATGACTGGATGCTACCTAACACTATGACAACATTAGCCTGGATCCTTAGATTTTTCTGCAGAGCGAGACAGAGGGGGAAACCATTATTAAATTCCAACAGCGATCCTCATTCTGAGCCAGACCTAGCTCATTAAATTAAAATGACGAGGATCTTTGTTTGCTGCAACAACAGAAGAATCTGCTAATTGCCTTTTTGATATGAGGAGCTTTCGACTCCAAAATAAATCAATTCAACTTCTTAAATAAGCCAAAGGAGCTGTGAGACGCAGATGATTTTGGATAGTGTGGGAAAAAAAAGAAAAATATATTCTCATTTCTCACCAGTGCAAGTCTGATAATATAAATTCTTTTGCTAGTTGGTAGAAGAAGAAAAAAGAACACCCTTCAGCATTCAGAAAAGGGTAAACGATAATCCTTTATTTTACACCAATGGAATATGTAAGTCTGATCAAGCCTGTTAAAAGCCTTATCCTTGCCTGGCCTTCATTTGTTTTGGATGAACCAGAGTTCACCATGGTTAAGCTGAACCCGCTAGCCCACATCTCTTGGCTCACACCGTGCCCCTGACTATCTGTGCGTGTGTGTGCACGTGTGAGTGCGTGTGTGCGTGCAAACAGGATTTATCTAGCATGTCGTACAAAAGGCTGTGGTAACTGGCAATCTGGATGACCACAGTGGGAAACTGAGCCTCACAGTATTGAGTGGACTCCCTCTCTATGCACGCACACACACACACAGAGTGAGAGAGAAAAGAAAAAAAAAATACTGAGAGAAAGATGCTTGAAAATCCCATTTGCTTTGTGCCTGGACATGGTATCCTAGAGCCACACAACTACACTCCTAAAAACTCCTGAAAACACCAAGCTTAGTCCTTAGTCCTATATCTGCCATTCCCATATAATAATATCCTTCACATATACACACACAAAAAGACCACATATACAACAAATTATGTTCATTCATTCATTCATTGTAATGAATGATATATGATGATTTCTTTTGTGTTATTCTTATGTTTCTCTGATCTATCTGATGTAACACTGTGAAGCCAAGCATTTTTAATTTTTACTGTTAAAGTGATGTCATAGTTGGCTAGACTGGCACATATCCACCCAATTAGAAAGTTCCTAATAAGCCTTTTTTTTAGTTTTGTTTTTCTTCTTTTTATGGCTGAATTTAAAATTTTCAAGCGTTTCCCCGCTGCTCCTTTACATCTCCTCTTCTATAGGAGAGCAGCTCAAAACAACAGACATCAATTACCACTTGAGTCTTCTGTTTCCTAGCTCACTGTCTTGCCTTCCAGTGTGCGATCCCTCTCGCTCCCTCTCTCTCACACACACACACACACGCACGCACGCACACACACACACACACACACACACACACACACACACACACACACACACACACACACACACACACACACAGCCATAGGGTTTTGGCCAACGCAAGCAGAAACACACTTCTGCACAAGGACAAAGTAGTTGTTTTCCACCCTTTCCTGTTCTAGTCAGCAGCGAAATATTTCTCTCACGTCAAGCTGCACTGGAGGAACAAGTGAAAGGAGAAAGGTGTATTTATAGTGACTGCTTTGACATGCAACCTTTTCTTTCATCCGCTTACTAGTATTCCACATTCCATACACCTCCACTGTCTCCACTGCCTTTAAATCCAATGTGTCAAATGACCTGTCAGTTAAAAATTTTAATTTGCTAATTGATTGATTACTACGTGTTAGCTTCTATTACTGCCGGAAATGTATTATTTTCTTTCTTCACAAGTTTAAACATATGACATATTAGCAGTAAGGATACAATTACACGGGTGGAAGTGCTCATTGTAGTGGGATTCAAGTGAATTTAGTCTGCAAGTAAAATTTATCTTACTCCTGTGTTTCATATAACCGTATCATTATATTTGTATAAAGTTTGCTATAATTATAAAAGTGCTCTCCCAAACAACCATACACCACCATCCTGAATAATTATTTACAAATGCAAATAAAACTTCACCAGTATGCAGGGGTTTTGTCCCAGCAAAATAAGCTGTTAAACCACAGGTGGTAACAGTCAATGTCAAACACTGCACTGTCCCATCTTATTACTTTCAGGTTTATTTAAACAGGGGAATCGAGAATACTCAAGAGCTTTGCGTAAACTTTGGGTCTTGTAATCTTCTCATTAGCTGTTGAAGGAACACTTATTACTCCAACCCAAATGTAAAACTTCAGTTTTGACATGTCTGAAAAGATACAGTTACAGATATATTATTATGACTATGATTCTGATTATTATGAGCAGTGACAGGAGCAGTATTAGCTGTATGCTGTGTAATAGTAACAGATCGATAAACATATCTCTGTTTATAGAGAACTGAGCAAGAGTAATGATATATGAGTGATGAATTAAACACTTGCTTTTATACCTTACTAATGCTTAATAGTGTGACATTATTCTACAGTGATACTAAGTAGCTTTAAAGTAGTGAGCTTTCATTCTCTGAGCTAGAGTGGCAGTAACTTTCATTGGTTTTATTAAAGTATACTGAGAGCACTGGATAAATATATATATATATATATATATATATATATATATATATATATAATTCAATTTCAAAGTTTCTTGAATAACCACTGCACTTAAATTTTACAAATGCCTATTAATCAGTTCTTAAACATCACTGCAAAAAAAACCATATAACTAGCTTGAAATGTATGATTACATAAAATCTATCTATCTATCTATCTATCTATCTATCTATCTATCTATCTATCTATCTATCTATCTATCTATCTATCTATCTATCTATCTATCGAAAAAGAGGGAGACTGTCAGGCGTAGCAGAAGGTACTCTAGTGTCATCAAAACAAGACGGGGAGCACAGAGAAATAAAACGACAACTTACAACGGGAGCACAACTGTTGATTGCAATTTGCTTTTATTGTTCGTGCTTCAAAGTGAATCATGTCTGCTGTGTCCTTGCCTTGCTCCCTCCACTGTATATGGAGATGGAGACACAAAGAACCAAAGAAAACATTTCTCTTTCCCCATTTCTCACCCTCCATTTATTCCTCCCTTCCGTAATTCTCACAAAAGATGGGGCCATTACAAATGTCACATTGACAGGTGGGAACTATCCATCACCCTATTAGAGCTCCAGTTTGTGGGATTTGTAGCCGCCCATTTCACAGCGCTGCTAAAGTGTGGGTGGGCTAAAAAAGTGGCACAATTAGTTCCACTCAGATATAGTCAAATGTAAAGGTAAAAGTATCTTTCAAGAAACAACTCAAAATATTACTTTAAAAGAGAGGCCAGTAGATAATGAGTAAGAGGAGAAAATAAATGTGAGTAAAATATCTATAAAATATACCACTTTAGATCCATTTGATCATTTATCATGGTTTAAAGAATTATCACAACTTTTACATCTAGATAATATATACTATATACTTTAATATGTATGCACATTAAAGAAGAAGAAGAAATTAGATTTTTATCAGAAAACAGCATGTCAAGTAGCTAGTCCACTGCACAAAATTTTAAGATAGTTTTTAAAAGAAAAACTTCATTTGTGAGAAGGCTGCAATTTTAGCAGTGTATTAAAAAATTGGGTATTGTGCAAAATTCTTGACCCAGCCTCATTTCTTTATATCTTGCTTCTAACGAGACAGACATTTTTTTTATTTTTTTTTAAAGTGGTCTTGAGCAGTAGCGCTCTGGGATTTCTTAAGGGCTGTCAAAGTTACTATTATTACTATTATTATTACTATAGCACTATAGTTTGTTACTATAACACCCTGTCATTAAAAAAAACATATTTTTTTCCCATTTCTTGAATTATATCTATAAAAAAAAGCAATGATAGCACAGCCAATTTTCACTTCCCAAAGAGTGAAAATTTGTCTTGCTGTGAAGAGTTGTGAAGAGTGCCCTTAAAAATATGAGTAAACTGGACAAATGGTGGAGAAAATAAGTGGTATGTCTAAAACAAACAAATAAAAAAAATCCCTACAGCAGTTAAACTGTTTCTGAAAGTCATGTCATAAAGAAATAGGAGAAATCCATCAAAGACCTGACACAGGACCTGAGAGATGCATCTGGCCCTTGAGTTGATCCATCTACTGTTCACTGAAGCTTCACCAGAAATGATCTCAGTGGAAGGACGGCTGTCAGGAATCCATTCTTAAAGAAGGGAAACAGGAAGAAAAGGCTGTGGTATGCCAAATTACACAAGAACTGGACTGAAAATTAGTGGTAACAAGTTTTATGCAGTGACGTTTAAATATTATGGCTCAAATGTTATGCATGTGTGCCATACATAAGTACAGAGGAGGTCATGAGGGAAGTGTCTATAGAACACAGTTGAGGCTCTGTCAACAATTTGGACGGCATTTCAGCCAGTGGTGTTAGAGATCATGGAAAAAACTGAATTATGAATAGAGAAATGTACCCTTAGAGTTTGATCCACCATGCAAAATATGGAATGGCTTCATTTTTCAGCATGACAATAATCCCAAACACACTGGCAGACACAATGGCCTCCATCCATGTCCGACACTATCAGTCATGGATTGGTCTCCTCAGAGCCTGGACCTCAGCATATAGCGGGGTGGGATTATCTCAACTGAAGATGGCACAAAGAGCGCTTTGAATGTCCTTCAAGGATACTGGAGAACTATTTCTGAAAACTACTTAAAGAAATAACAGAAAGCTTGCTGAAGAGACTTCAGGTGTTTCTAGAGTAAAGGTGGTCACAGGAAATATTTACTTTCAAGCTCACTACATTGCATTTTCATGTATTTTTGCACCAATTTCAGTAAATGACTGCACTGATTTCCCAATTTCCCAACTAAATATAAAGAAACGAAGAGTGGTTCAAGAGTTTTGACAGTACTTTCTTATAAAAGTAGTAGGATAATACCGAATAAATTAAAATTAAACAAAATAAAGTCTTAATAGAACATGGAAAAAGATCAAAGTCCTGTCTCCTATGAGAAAGTCCTACACCACTTGACACCACTCACCTTCTCATGAACATTTTTTACTAGTCTTTCTTTTTCTAAAAAGAAAGAAAACTGATTTTCATATGATGTTTATTCAATCCTACAGAAAAGAACAGGCAAAAAAACAATTTAATATGCTGTCTTCTAATTTAGCTATTAGACATTTTAATATGAGATGGTTTTGAGAGCTTTTGCAAACAAATATTGCTCACAAAGAGAGAAAAATGAACAGATGCAGTCGGAACACTGATAAGGAAAAGAATAATATTATAACAGATATTAAACACATATTTATAAAAAAAGAAAAGAAAAAGAAAACTGTAAAGCAAATGTCACTCAAATATTGTTAAGGAAGAATGGACTGCAGACACTCAAAGCATTGTTCACAGTAATGTAAATAACAATGCAACATAGATCTGCAAATATAAGTTCAAATGTGTAATAAACCCCAACCGCCTCAAGGGAAAGCTTAAAAATGCACATTTAGTGACGGTCAATAAAGATAATAAATTGACTGGCAGCTATCTATTTTATACACAAAATGTTGCACTCCAGACTAATTCCTACAGCTCCAATCCTCTCAAAGGAGAAACAAGAACAATTGGTATTCAAGGTCACAATGGTCTGATTAAAATCAGCCAAATAGCACGAGCACAAGATGAAAGCTAAATGACCCTGGGTGATGGAGTGAGCGAAACAAACAGCAAAAGATGGTCAACTAACTGAGTACTAATGAAACTCTCTGTGGTCACGGTGAACACTTGAGGGTTGCAGGATTTATGCATAATGCATAATTTATGATTTATAAACTGTCATATGAATTTGCACAAATCTACATGTGTACACACGTCCCGGCAGAATGGCTGTTGTCATTTACTTTGTTTGTGGAAAGTGTTGAGAGTAGTCCAGCTCATTTTCTCTGTGTTTGCATGTGTTCATCCGTCTGCGCACTTACTAAAATACTCCAAGGATAAAATACAGAGACAAAATGTTTGGTGCTAAGACTGACAAATAACACGTCTCCACGCTCCTGTCAAAACGTTGCGTTTAGATGAACAGAATCGACTTTCTGGGAATTTCCTAACCTGGATTATTAAGCATGGATTTTTGAACACGTCTTAATTTCCATGTTAGAATTTAAAACAGAAAACAAAACAAAAGAAACAAAAACCAAGTATCTGTCTGTGCAACAGAACATTTGTTTGTTTTATTGATCATCAAGTGTATTTTACTCTTTAAAGAATGAAAGCTTGAGTGAGTACTACGCTTACAGTTTCACTTCATCCTGAATGAAACTTGATTTGTTTAATTTAAAATTCAGGGCATAAATGTGGAATTTGTCCTTGGTGTGGAACTAAAAACCAGCTGTTTTATCCTCCCCAAAGCACCGGAGTGGTCATGAATCTCGGATTTTGATACGACCTTTGTTCCAAGCTGTCTTGTCCTTGTGAAGCATGACCTCAGACTCCCTTTTTTCCATCACTTTTGAGAAATCCAAGGACTTGAGATTTTCCATTTTTGAATCCTTGGGAGCTTATATTTGAAATTTGTAGATGATGGAGCTTTATCTGTTTTTTCTCCCTTTTTTTATATATATATTTTTGAAATATTTTTCTTGCCATATACTGTTGCTTAATATTTTTATATCACTCTATACTTACTGTATATTTACTTTATTGCATTTTTTATGCATGATCAGATTAAGTGTTGTCTGGCTGAACTATATTTTATTTTAATGATCTATTTACCATTCTTATCTTGTTCATCCCAACCTGAAATGGATCATGAAATAAGAGTCTAGTATATAAAGTATGTGAAGAACTTAAAACAGTCACCACATGGTCCATGGTAAGTAGTCAGAATGGCTTCTGGATACCAAGTAAACAACGAAAGGTGTGAAGGAGGTATGCGATGAAGACCGTCAATGATATTGCAGTGAAAGTTCAATAGTTACTTGGAGACAAAAGAAAATCTTAAACACGGATTCAGTCATAATGCTCTGTCTGCCTATGACACAATTATTAACAGTAATTTATTTTCCACCCTGAGATACAATAACAGCAATCTGTGTGTCAGCATGACTATGAAGCAGCTACTTTCAGCTGCTCCCTTATTCTTAAGGGGTCACCACAGTAGGAAGCTCTGCATGTTTGATTTGACAGATTTTAGGTGAAGAGAGAACCCATTAAATTTGGGTCCAGTGTGGTTTGAAATCATAGAATAGCATATTATTCCTGGAGGATGCTGAGTCTAAATTAGTATTGCTTCATGAAATATGTTAATAACCCTTTTCTCTTTTGTTCTTTCTTAGCCTTTGATGAACATAATGGTTCTGTGACCTTTTTACTTAAGGCTACATATACTGTCTTCTCTCTAACGAGGTCTTTAAAACCCTTTAATTGTTCTAAGGTTTAACTAGACTGTGTCCGCTTTTCACTGCATGTCGGTCACCCAGCTTGCAAAGGCGAGGTCACTGCAGGGGCTTGTTTCCAGGGATGTGATTCTTCACCACAGATGAGGATCGCTAAGCTTCCCTCTGGAGCCTGAGACAACAGATAGGAAAGGGCACTGGGAGATTGGAACGTAATGAGTCTATTAATTAAAAGCTTTTTCAAAACCAGCTGCAAACTCAGCCACACACACACTCACATGCACCCACACATAAAACCTATTGTCTAAGGCTGTCAGAAGCAGGTGATCAGTCTATTGGTGTTCTCCTCTTTCCATTACACATCAGATTGGTGACCTCCGATTCAGATGAGGCGCATGAATTAAAATCTCGCTTTCTATGTGCACACATTCACAATAAAGACAGGTGTTCCAGCTCACATTGCCCCATGAAGGAGGGTATTAGAAAGCAGCAGTAGCCACACATATATTTTTATGCTAGTCTGCACATGATCCTTATTAGGTCTTTGATCATAATGTGAAAAACTAGCAATGTCCAGCCACCGTACACACACCATAGTCCCTAAGGTTCGCAGATATAGCAGGAGGGATCTGTCATTTCCATTTCTTCTCTCCTTTTTTAGTGTCTCATCACTGAACTTCAATTTATCTGCCAGCGATGGGTGTGTGTTCATGTGTGATGTGCTTGTATCTTGGGGTAAGAAAAGGATAGACTATTAGACTCTACAGTCATTGATTAGGCTCAAACAGACCTGACCCTCTTATATCCACCAAGTGAAAATCAGCAAGGTGGCTCCACTACTGTCACACACACACACACACAGAAAAACACACACTCCATCGATCAGCATGACATACACTGAAGATGACAGATACACTGACAGTAATCAGCGCTGAATGTGAAGAAAGACTTTTTGGAGTATGGACCAATTTATTACTGACTGTGTCTGAGTGATAGACCGATGGACACACTGATGCATGGTGACAGCTGAAAAGATGAAAGGATAGTAGGGGGAAGAGGAAAAAGATCAGAAGAGCCAAATGGAGACATGTTTGTTGGGCCGGCAAAGCTAGCAGACAGAGGAGTAAGAAAGTGATGCCTGTTAGAGGTCAGACAGGAGCATTTCCCCCTATTGGTGGCCTCTATCAGTGGTGTACAGTTACACACACACACACACACACATACATACACACATGTTTTATGCACTTATGTGATCTTCTGGCACAAGGAGACTGAGATTGAATTATTGATTGCATTGGAACAGATCTCGAAGGACAGCAGAGGTCTCTTTATTGAAGGTCTTGTCTGATGATAGTCATTCTTAAGAGGAAAACAATAGGTGACCTTAACTCAGGAATAATCAATGCAACCATCACCTCACAAAGAAATCATGTAATCATTTTTAGTAAAACATCAGCACTTCTCAACATCATATGAGAGATTGCATGTTTCAATACATCACACCTGCACCTCCTTCTATTTCAGAGGAAATGTAACTACATTCTTCAGACAGTGTTCATAACAAGTCATTTTACATGTTAATTACACAAGTATGTTTACACAACAATATTTATATTTACAGTATGTAACTGAACTGCACACTATACACTTAAATGCAAGTGATTTGACCATTTGAATTGTATTGTTTTTACCTTTGAAATATTGTTTCAAGTAAAGTGTTTTGTCTTATGGAGAATCAGAAATGAATACTTTTAAAAGACTACAATACTGATATAACCTATGGTTTCTAATTAGCTTTACTATACAGTCATGACCTGTAAAAACCAAAACTTTCTTAGGCATCAGAACCAGGAAGTCTAGAAGCAGTCATAGTACCATTTAGCAGAGCCACAGTAGCTGTCCTCCTACAATAACACCCTGGAAAATGCAGTACTTGCACAATCTAACTCTGGAAAGCAAACTGCCATGTAAATCAAACTCAGCACAAGGGTTAGCAATGTTTCATCTTACACAACTGCAAGATGAAACTACAAATCATGAAAAGAAGCCTAATGAATAATGAGAGAATACAGTTTGATCAGATGAGACTAAAATACATCTGTTTGACTTATGTGGGACCAACATTTTTGGCATAAACCTGACCAGGACACTCAAAGCATATTCATGACAGAGAGGAAAGGAGGCGGAAGTGTAATTAAATGTATCTAAAATTTAAAACTTCTGATCGAGTACCAAAATTACAAACCAGGTCTCCTGGTTTGAAACTGACAACATACTGCTAAATACACTGGACAGATGCATTGTCATTCTTAAGGGAGAACCATTATCTCTCTGTGATTGCGTCCTGTGTGCCGAGGTACCAACCAACAGAAAAAAAAAGTCCATATCTGCGAGAGGCCAGTAGCATTTGCCACAACACCAGCATATTTGATTTCCCAGAATGGAACCATGTTGTTAGAAAATAAAAAATCAGGAAAGGAGAAAAAAATAATAATAAAGGGGGGTGGGGGTCATCATGCAAGAAAGATATGTTAATGGAAAATTTTCTTTTATTGGATAACATGGATAAGACATTAATATGTTTTTCTCTGAAGTACAATAAGATTATCTGCACAAGTTATATAGTTTCAGTTTCACAGTTGTGAATTTAATTGCAATCCAATTAAATCCAATACGAATCACAAAGGCTACTTTTTTCAAAATGAAAAAGTTCATCTTTAAGGCTAATATAGTGTGGTATAGGAACAGAAAACCAGTTATTTTATTAAAATAAATAAAAATTAAAACAGGAAAACATAAAGAAACCGTATCCCCTGTAAAGCATGCCTGTAGGCATTTAGGTTATGAGGACTATTCACCCATATCATGTAACACACATGTACACAAACGTGGCACAGACACACAGTTTGCAGCCAGCTTTCACTGAGACCTGCAGACTAACCTTTGTGATCCATAACCAATTGAGAATGATTACAGACTTCTGAGAAATATAATCTGAAAGCCTAATAATTACTAAAAGGAAAGCAGGTTAGCGGCATAATAGATCAAAAACCTGCTACATTAACTTAAAAAGAAACTAAACAGTACTTGGTGCTTACTTGTAAATCTGTTAAACACCTGTGTTGGCATTTACATTGGCTTCATAGTATTCATTATTAACAGACACATTCCATGGGGACAGTATTAAGTAGGGAGCTGCAGATACCCGAGCAACAGGAGGTCTCTATTTGGACATTTCAAGGTGAGTTAGAGCCCCTGACCTTAGTCGCCTTTCCCATGAAGGGGTCTGATCACTTTTTAAGGTCTTAGCATTCACGAATGTCCCACATTCACATGTGAAGTCTGTAAGAATGGAAAAGGGTAGATTTAAGGCCAAGCTATAGTTATTGGTTGGTGTGTTTCAAATGACATTTACCAGTTGCTAATTTTAGCGGCTTTACAGTTAGGAAGCTTATTAAGCGATTATTTGAGACAGGTTATTTTTTAAAATTCATTTTTCCATTTTTTGATTTTGCAAAAGAGAGGTAATTTTTATTTTGAAGGCTAAATTATTTATAAATGGCAGGAAAAGGAATCAGTAATGTAGGAATAATGTAGGAATGTTAGAATAGTATGCACCAATTCAGAGCTAGCTGTTTCCTTATAAGCTAAATTGAAAGCTTATGGAATAACATAAGGAGGAGAAGAGAAAACAAGTCAGAGAACAAAGGAAAAAGAAAATGACAATTAACTAACAAATAGAAAACAGACACATGTCTCCAAATTCAATAAGGAGGAGGAACTAGACCTTAAACGCTGTTATGTTAGCATCTAGGACGTGCACACAGGGATTTATAGAAATAGCCACTTTTGAAAACAAGTGAAAAAAAACAACAAAATACTCAAAACATCTGCCAATTCACTGTCATTTGCTTTAACCTGGATTTATTATATCAACACTTTAAGTCTATCTTGCTGATTATCTGATGTTAATAAGGGTATTCGTCATCATTTACTGATTATGATTAATGCATCATTCATCAGCGTGTCATATTTGCTTTCTTTCAGTCTCCTAACAAATCAGATGGAATCTACAGAATCTCATTCTTCCCTTTAAATCTGTTTCACATCACTGGGTGCTGTAAAGATGCCGTAAAGGATGTAGAGATGCAAAGGAATCAGACATGCATTCCTGGATTGAAGCCATGGCAGGTCTGTGCAAACATGCTCCATGTGGTAGGAATGATTAGCTTGGGAGAGGTCACTGTTTTCCTCTTATCCCTCTGTTTGGACAGGACTCTAACAATCACACTGATCTCAGCTCACCAAGACATTTAAACAAGTGCCCTGAATGACAAACCTTCAACCCACATTTGTTAGGTATTAACTTGCCATGCAGCGATCCCCAACCCCATGCTATCTAAATATTTAGGAGAGCTTTAAGACAACTGGTGATCTCAAGGAACATATTGGATGAGTTTGAGAGTGTGTATTTTGTTTAGAAAGTATTGACCAAAGATCACGGAAAGGCTAACAATGACAAAATCTTTAGGGCTATGACAGACACCAGTTATTACATTCTGATCGCTTCATCTTCTTATCCAAGGTAAGAGGAAAATTAATAGGAAAGAGACTGGTTTTCATTATTTTTAGAATTAACACATGATGGAAACCAATGTGTTATTTTGTCCAAGTAAGAAAGTTTTTTGATATAATATTGCATATAATAATGGAGAATATTCTGAAAATCAAATTTTCATGGTAACTATTTAGAAGATACACTTGATCTCATTACATATCTATTGTATTAAAACCACGCAGTAGTTTATGAGTACAGTCTTACTGTGAACTGAATGCACTGTAACCATTTTTGAAAAGTTTTTGTGAAGTAGAAAAAGATAAAACACATAACATATCATATCTCAAAGACCTTGCAGGACCATAATATCCCAATAGATGGTTTTAGTCTCAAACTGCAGGCTTGCCTGTGGTTCATAAAATTTCCAAAAGTAGAATGGGAGACAAAGCCTTCAGCTATCAGCCCCCTCCCAGTTTGGATTTGGGAGACAAGCACCCACTCTACTTTTAAGATTAGATTTAAAAACTCAACTTTTGATAACGCTTACAGTTACGGCTGGATCAGCTGACCCTGGAGCATCCCTTAACTATAGTCTATAGTCTCAGAATGCTGACCCCATAGCAGCGTCAGACGTCTTTTCATTCCCTAGGTATTTAAATGCTGGCATGTCATAATTTCTTTTCTTCTTTTTCCCATAGTTTGCATTTTATCCCGTTCCTTCTCTTCTTCCCCTCACCCCCAACCTCTGCTAGAGGTAGTTTTTCCCTTCCAGTCACTGCCTAGTGCTTCCTCATAGGTAATGGTTGATTGTTGGATTTTTTCGCTAGGATCTTTACCTTCAAGTATCAAGCGCTTTGAGGGAACTGTTGTAATTTGGCGCTCTATGAATAATAACTGAATTGAACTGAACTCATTGTTAAAGTCTTTATTAATGTTCACTGAAAGCACATTATGTGAAAGTTTTTTGATATCATCAGCTTATGGCTATGGTTAGTCAGTCAAACTGTATACAAACACTGGTTCTAATACCAGATTTTCCCCATCACTGTTTACTATAGCACTTGTCCTCAGTATTAGTCTGCACCCCCTCTTTTCACATTTCTCATCGGTTTCTGTCTGTTCTCGGCCAATCACAGTCCTCGAATGGTGCCAGGTGCTGGCACAATGTCAGCCAAGCCTTTGGAAGAGAAAGCTCAAGAATCTATTTCAGTGTTCCATCCACAGACAAAAAGGTGGGGGTGGGCAGGGGGATTGGGAACCCTCTGAGGGTCCTTATTCAGCCATTCACTGGTGCCCAGCAGCACCCACTACCCTCAGCCTGAAGAAAGATGATGCATGCTCGCTGATTATCACCAAAAAGAAAATCCCCATGTGAAGGAGCAGATGAAAAAAATGGAATATCCTCTCTTGCAGCAGACACTGTGGCATCAGTGTTTAGCTAGGAAGATGGAATAACACCAAAACAGACAGCTAGGCAGCAAATTGAGAATAAGATTGTCAGGAAGTGAAATGCAGTCCTTTTTGGCCAGAGTGGATAGAGGAATTTTTAATTAGAATGTGTTGAGAGATCATAGTTTCCCTTAGAGCTATCGGGGCTTTTCATGTTTATATAATGCATATGCATGTGCTGGAGCAATCATCTGAAACCAGATACCCAATTCCATGAAGTGAAACAGAAAAAGGGGCTTTACTGAGCAATACATTTTTGGACACAAGACCTCGCACTGAAAGGTAAAGGCTGGGATTTGAAACAAACATGTGGTCAGCATTTTAGGAGACATGCAATATCTATAAAATATGAACAATGCGTCTTCCCAGAAAACACCGACATCCAGATCATAGGAAATCGAGTCATGGCAGGATGCATTATGGGATAAGGGTAATTCACACAACTGTGCTTCATCTTCTGAAAGACGAGCAAATACTGTACCACTGGTGTGAAAGCATGTCATCTCACGGCCCCAAGTCTAAGAGCTTTGACGTCTGCCAGCATCGTCAGAATCAGAGCAGATCCCCGAAGACGATCCGACAACCATCACAGCGAATAACTCCCCCACCCTCTTACCTCATCTGAACCAGCAATAATATGATGCTGGATTAATTTTTGTTCCTCTCAGTAAGCTCTGAAGGAGAAGAAAAAAAATGCTTAATGTCCAAAATAATGAAACATTCCATGACACGTTCTTATCAGCCAAATGAAAAAATCACATTATCTCCAAAAGGGGTTTTAAATGCCTGCCTGCCTGTTTTTTTCACTACCTCAAGCTGCAAGGGGAATATCAACTGTGAGACAGTAATTCGCTCAAGCTCTTAATATTCAGTTCTCAGCTATGTAATATGCAAATTCATTGGGGTCATGGAGAAGTCAAATTGAAAAAAAAAATCCCTTAAACTTAATATGAGAGGCAGTTGGAGATTTTTCTAAGAAAACCAGTCAGTTATGGATAGGGTTCAGTAGAAGTCAAACTGACAAACTGCTCCAGGGAGCAGAGAGGTCCCTGCAGTCCTGACACAAGTTGATCTCTTCAGATTTACTGTGCCTGCACTTTTTAAACCTCACGTCTACCACATTAACACTGAGCATCTCCATCAATTTCCTCATAGGAATCTAGTGCAGTAGTGTATAGCTTGTCCTACAAATGAGATTGTGGAACCTGTGAGGCCTGCAGAAGGAAAACACATGTGCAGTGTGCACAAGGACAGACTGCAGTATCCACATATGTCAACTCATCTGAGGACACTAAATCTCTCCTCTCTGGTTTGTACTTGTATAAGCATTTACATAGAGCTCCACATAAGAGCAAACAAATGATGGTCCACACCATTCTGGTCAGTGGCAACATAAATCCAAAATTCAAATGGGTTCATTTGCACTTGTATACAATTTCGTCTTACTATCAAGCTGTCAATAAAGAGAAATAAAGTAGCTTTCTGAGTGTGATCTGTTGGCTGTTAAGAGGGAGCGGTCTGTTACGAACCCTGATACCTCTGAGAATGGGATATCGATCTATTTCCGACGGCTCCAGATGTGTCATTTTGTTGTGTCTGCACACTTTGTAAAATCTATTCTGGTCTGATATCGTATATCCGGTAATAAGCTGGGATTGCTGTCCTGATGGTGGCCCTGGTGATGCTGAAAAGGGACAGGGAAGGCTGCGGCACAGGCCTTGCTATCGCTGCCAGAGAGGAAGAATTAGCCATTTGAAGATGGGCAGGACAGATAGAGGGATCATGAAGCTATTAACCTCCAAACAAGCTGCTGAGAACCCAGCAGATGGCGGGCTGATGGTGACTGTGTTGCCAGATTGGGCAGCAAGCAAAACAAGGGACCAGACTTCTCATAGATGCTGAGAAAAGGGTCCTTCCACAGCATGTGTTCTACAGTGTGACCATGTGTGCATTTGTGTATGTGTAAAGGAGTACAAATATTTTAAAGGTCTCACTGCCTGGATAAATATCATGAAGAGAGTCCTAAAAACTTAAAGTCTTCATAAAAAACATACTGAGCAGACAATGATCCACTATGCAGTTTGAGTCCTAATATGCTTCTGTCTTTGATACTGGAATAATATATTGTAGCATCAAATCCCAATGCCTTTGCACATTCAGTAATGTCACAGAGCACTTGCAACATCCTAAATCCCACAATAATCTTAATAAAACTTCAAGCAGCACACTAATGAACTTTGTTCATGCTACAACTCAACTCAATACAATGTTTAATGTGTATTTGTTTTCTGCCAGTCATTTGTATACTCTTTATTCATTTGCATAATCTCATTATTTTAAAAAGAAGCTTAATGTGACAGTTAATCAAACAAGACAGAGAAGGACGACTTGTGCAACAAAGACCTAAGTTTAGTCCAGCCTGTTTCGAAGAAAAGGTTTAAGCGTGGAAGAGGTACATGTGTGTTTTGAGCACAATGGTGCTAAGTTATGTTTGTTATGGAGAATCTTCTGACAGTTGACAGAACTGTAAAGCAAAGTGCCGAAAATTTAATTGCACAACTGAATACAAGATGGGAATTGTGTTTGATGTCTGGCAAAGGTTTGAAGCTGGGAATAAAATAATTTCACACACTCACATACACTTCATACACACCACTTCACTAGGTATAACTCGATGCATTTAGGCATGTAGACATGGTCAAGACAACCTGCTGAAGTTCAAACCAAGCATCAGAAAGGGGAAGAAAAGGGATTTAGCTGGCTTTGAATGTGGCATGGTTGTTGGTGCCAGATGGGCTGGCCTGAGTATTTCAGAAACTGCTGATCTACTGGGATTTTCCAACAAAATCATCTCTAGGGTTTACAGAGAATAGTCCAAAAAAGAGAAAATATCCAGTAAACAGCAATTCTCCAGGCCAGAATGCATTGTTGATGCCAGAGATCAGAGGAGAAAGGCCACTTCTCCACACAAATAACCACTTCTCGCAATCAAGGTATGCAGAAGAGCATTTCTGTATGCACAACATGTTAAACCTTAAAGCAGATGGGCTACAGTGCACTGGGTGCCACTACTGCCAGCTAAGAACAGTAAACTTGGGCTAAAAAAAACAACTGGAAAAATGCTGTATGATAAATTTGATTTCTGCTGACTGAATCTAGCATAAACAACATGGAAGCATGGACTCATCCTAACTCATATAAAAGGTTCAGGCAGTAGTGTAATTTTGTGGCTCTTTAGTACTAACAGAGCATCATTTAACCCTTTACAGCCGATCGGAGCGGGCACGCTCTGTTTTGCGTAACTATTTTTAAATCCCGGTAGCTCTGCAACCAAGTAAGCTAGCGCAATAATTTTTTTTGCATATGAAACTGGAGGAGTTGTACTTACATCTTATGCCATCAGCTTGTCCTAGGTCACAGTTTCCTTCCACATATAGCTTTGCAAAAACTGCATAAAAATCACTTGCAGCAACAAAAACATGATATTCCAGAAACACGCTTCGCCGATCCATCAGCTGTTTGTAACACTTCCTACGTCCATCAGCGCGAACTATCACATGACCGCATGACCTGCCCGAAACCGGAAGTGACGTCATTTTGCGGAAATGTAGTTTTTTACGATCGGGGCCTTATGAGCTTGTGTTTTACTTGTTATGTGTTTTAAAAAGTTATGTTTGACTTTATGACTTTCTGTGTCGTTTCTGGGATGCTTAAGACTCATATTGCACTGCTGGAAATAGTTTATTTTGATGCATATGCTGTTATTTTGCAAATTTGCACTATAATATTTATTTTCGTTTTTCCTGCAGTATATAAAAATTGGTGTATTTCAAAAATAAAACTATGAAGACACTCAAAATAAATTTCCTGTGGTGGGAAACTAGTTTGTGTAACTTTTTTGTATTTACAGTTTTGAGGGATAAGCCTCTTAAATTTCTCTAACTAGAAATATATGTTAAAAAAACAAAAACGATTTTCAATTTTTTTGTAGTTTATTGCACTTTTTTGCAATTTATGTAATTACTATGCACCTAATGCAGACATATTATTAAAGTTTGGGCTATAATGGTTGTATTGATGTATAGCAACTTGAAATGCTCCCAAAAATGGCTCCACAGCATGTAAAAATATAATATAAGCTCTGGCGAACTTGGTTCTATGGTAGGTCTTAAAGGGTTAAATGCCACAGCTTTCCCCTTATGACCACAGTGTACTCATTTTCTGATGGCTGCTTCCACCGGGACAACGCAACACGTCATGAAGCTCATACCTTCTCAAACTGGTGTCTTGAACATGGCAATGAGTTCATTGTACTCAAATGGCCTTCACAGTCACCAGATCTCAATCAATCAATAGAGCACGTTTGGGATGTGCAATGCGAGATTCACATCATTGATGAGCTCTGGGCAGACTCAAATTCTCAAATTCAAAGTGTTCTTTAGAAAATTACTAGTTTCGACATTTGATCATAGAGAAGACTGACGTAACGTAACAGTCATATAACTATTGCAGTCATTGAGACTTGCAAGTTGTAACACTGCTCAGCGCATCTTGTGGCAGAATGAGAAACCATGTATATCAGTGGTGAACAGAATATTTTAGCAGAACACCGAATCTATGTACTGGGGGGAATTTGTAAAGAGTATGAAAATCCTGCTCGTCATGTTTTATTCAAATGTGCTTAACAAGTAGCTCCTATTAAAAGTGCAATGACTTTAACAAAAATAGTGACAGGTGAGGCTGATTGTAGGTTAGGGTTTTAACAGAGCTGCAGTTGTAAGGTGAAAGGAAAAACCAAAGTGAGGTTCGAGGGAAACAAGTATGGTGTTAAGACAGTGGACTGAGCCTCAACTAACTATATGATACAGCTATGCTCCTACACAGAGGCTGCTGCTTTTAGCGATACCTCCAGGTGATTAAGTGGTAGTTAGGGAAATTACTAGAGTCCCACTTTTTATATCACTCACATGCTTTCTTGACCGGTGGCAGCGTTGGTGCAGCTCAGTAGGATTTCTAAAAGGTCATGCAGTGTGTGAATGGGTTACAAGAGGAGTTGTGAGTTAATTAGCTCATACCTCTGTAATGACATGTGGTGCTCTTATCCATATAGATCCCTATAGAGCTCTGGGTAGCACATGTAATCCTCACAGCTGAAAAGTGAGTCATCATACATACACGTGAGTACACACATATACGCAGGCAAACTCTGCTGAGGACTTTCTAATGCATTTCATAACCCCTTCTCCCAAATCCTTGCTACTTGTGTGGGCATTGTGAAAATAATGACAGGACTGCACAGATGGTAGCTTCATCAAAAAACTTAAAACTTTTGTGTTGATTGGTTTTGCCATTGCTTCGAAACATCAGTATTCTTTCAACGCTAATCATACACATCACTGGTAGTCTCTATTAATTAAAAAAACATTATGGATCATGTCTGTGAGGTGAGATCATCTTACATTCTTACATTATAACTGGCATAGCTGACCTCAAAAAATGTGAGACTTCATGACGTCATGCTGAAAAACTCCAACATCAGGATAATGTTACATTTCGGGGTAAGACGTTTCAGTGTTACCAGAAAGTCACTGGGACTGGAAAGGCAAACAAAAGCAACTGAAAGAGTATTAATAATTAACAGAAGAAATATTTTAAATGTACTAAATTTATTTTATTTGTAACTGAATTTCTGCTTGAAACAATCTTTCCCTGATATTTTGTATGTGTTTATTGCAGCACCATATATGTGGAAATCCCATTCTTTTGACAAGCTGCAGATATGTTGATATCAGTAAAATGTTTCCCGACAATCCAAAAATCTGATCTTGCAGTACATTATCTACTATATTACAGAAAAGATTTATCATGTTTTGCATTGCAGTGTATCCTTGAAGGAAAAACAAAATCCTTCCCTGTCCTTACTCATAGTCCTTTATAGCATAGACCCAACCACAGACATGAATCTACTTGCAAACCTCAGTCTCTGGTGTGAAAGTCAAGCATTTTTCATCGGGCCAAACGGAGCCTCGCAGACTCCTTTGCAGTTTAGATTGTAGATGTGGCACTTCATTCATTCGTGAAATTAATTACCTCTGTCACATCTATTTATATTTGAGAAAACAAGTCGCGTTCACATGGAATTTGACAGAATTAAACTAAATCCTGCTTAATGGATTGCTATTGTGACAACATTTACAGGGGCAAGAACTGAAAATTACGTTTGACTATGATGAATGAGAAGTATATGATATCCTTATAAAAACAATGTATCAGAATACAAAAATGTAAATGGTTCACTTGCAGTTACGAACTAGAATATCCACATAATTGCATCTGTTCAGTTTTTGTTTATGGACACTAATAATAGGCTTTGAGCAATCAAATCCAATTTTTCAGTCTTACTTTTGATTTTTTTAAAAAGCTCTAAAAAGTCACAGTAAACTTATGTAAGACAGCAGATGGACAAATGTAACAATTTGCTGGTGAACGTTGTGAACTATTTAGCAGCTAAAGAGCCAAATATTTCCCGTGGGTAATGATGTTACACATTATAGTCTCTTAAATATTTCATTGTGTTTAACCTAGCCATATCACCCTCTTTAAGGGAGAAGGCCCAACAAAAATATTTCCCCACTGTTCCCACACCCACTCTATCAACGGAACAATTTTCATATCTAAGTTAGCTTCAAACATATGTCTGGATAAACTGGATAAGCACTGTCAGTGCCAATACCCCCCCCCCCCCCCTCCCCAACCCCCAAACACACACACACACACATATATATATATATATATGCATGTGGCCTGCAGCTAAGGAAATTAAAGTGTGCTTGGGGTCCTGTGTGTTGTTAACAAGGTAAACAGTGCTGGGGGTCACTGTGGGGTAATAGTGCTGTTTATCGGGGTAGACCAAGCAGGTTGGCCATTGAGTTCTGTAATGAGATTAAAGCAGCTGAGGAGGAACGGGTGAAATAGATAAAGCAAGTTGGAAGAAGCGGATGAGTTTGCATCAACATGAAGGTTAATCTTGGAATGCAAAGGCAAATAATATAAGATGATTCTTACTGCTCACCAGAAAGCTCAGTCAATTTCAAAATGTATTCTGCAGTCATCTTGATTTTGTCAGCAAAGCATGAGCAGGACATTAATGAACATTACTATATTGCGCCGTTTCAAGCCAGCTGGCATCATGTCATTTTAATTAAATAATGTCAGTTTAAGGAATAATCCAGGTTGAAGACTCACCTGTTCTCAGCTGCATTTGAATAAAGCGCCAAATCCGCAATGTTTTACTTTTAAGCTTAAATTTCAAAACTTACATTTTAACTACTGATTTTATCTACTGTTCCTTTCTTTCTTTCTTTTTTCCATTTTAAATCATGCTTTTTATTTGTTTTTGGGGGTTTTTTATGTCTCTGTAAAGCACTTTGAATCACCTTGCTGTTGAATTGTGCTATATAAATAAACTTGCCTTGCCTTGGCTAATCCCCCCACCCAGCCACCCAAAAAAAGACAGAATACTCTAGTAGTCTATTTAACCTTTACAGGAAGACCAATAAAATAATTGCTGTAAGAGAAAATACAAGAATTGAAATCTGCTAAACAGAAGCTGCCTCAAGGACTATGGTTCTCTAATTGCCCACAGTGTACTGTCCCTTTATTTGGTATTGAGGCTGTGAAACTGTGGCAGCCCGTCCATCTATATAATTCAGTTTCTCCTCTACAGCACACTCTCCCTGTGGTGGTAATAAAAAGTTAATAGAGTAGTATATTAAAACATTTACAGTGAAGTGTGATCAACACAAACAGCTTTGCCTGTAAAAGTGCAATATATTAATAGCTGTATAGTGTTATGCCAAGTTTAAATGAATTATATGTCAAATTAATCAACACCTTGTCAAGCTGAAGGATGAAAATAACAATGGACAAAGTGTTATTGAATTCTTGTGAACTAACTATGTGTAGCAGAGTTGATATGTAGCGGATTCCTACATATTTCAGGTCTGTATCACCATGCTTTTGTTCTTTTTTAATTAACTGGCGATCACCCACCTAAGCATACTGTAGGAACCCTTAGCTGACAGTTACTAAACACCTTGTTTTATGTTCTGTAAATGTCACAAATATGAGCAGTGTTATGTTGATTTTCAAAAAGGCAATGCATTAATCTCTTGGAATAAGTTCTCATAATACTTGATGTGTGTTCTGTGTTAGAAGCTTCAAATCAGGTGGTGTAAAGAGACTTAACACCAGATTAGAATCAAGTGCAAGAACATTTTAAACATTTTCTAAATCACCAAATTAATCTATAGACTTTTCTATGAAAGTGCAGAACACAGTTACACAGTTTGCACTTTTTTCAGTGTTTTCTTCCTTGTAAACTGATCTATGTTGTTTCTTTGGAGTAAATTCCCTATGTGCCCATGTCATGCCACCAATATTACAGTAATGTGTATTCATTCTTTTGTTTTGCTTGGATCGGAATTGCCAATTTATTTCATACATTTGCTGGTGTTTTGTATAGTTTCAACAGCTGTTTTGTTTGTTTGCTGGGTGTGTGAACCCACTAATTAAATTGGTCACTGTGCAAAAGCAGTGGGTGGGTTCTTCAAGGGGCTGTCTTTGTGCTGTCTTCACCTTGTCTCCCTGCACCTGGTTTAACTCTTCAGTGGATATCTGTGTAGATGTGTGCTTTGAAGTGGCTCCTTGAAGGTTGACCTTCCTGTTCTCAATAGTAAATCTCTTCCTTTTTAATCCTCATCTGGTGTATTGATTTATGGGGTTTTAATAATTATTTTGTTACTGTTAATCAATTCATTAATTACTGACAAATATAATCTTTTTTTCCTGCCTCTTACTATGACAAACCTGCATTACTTTTGCACCTGAAGTTGCGATTCCTTGGGTAAAAATCCTAGCTTCACACTGGTTAATGCCTTCCAACGCAAGCCTTACTTCCCACGTATTGTTCAACCTTTTTTATTATGGGTCATGGCTCACGCTGTAATCAAGATCTTTTTCATCTTGGCAAAGATGACAAAGCTGTTTTATTCAACCTTATAAAAACACAAAAAACACAAAGACTCCTCAGTGTTCACCCATGAACCATTAAAACCACAGGATCCCAGTCTAGATAATGTCACTGTGTTCACATTAATGTAACACGTACTAAAGTCTTTTTAAAGAGCTTTTTCTCTTTATGCAAAAGCACCACTTAACCCATTTTAGGTCTTTTATCTTAAATTTACTCCAAAGTGCTCAAGAAATGAAGTGCAGATTAGAATGAAAACATGCTGAAGAAACAACAGATGAGCCTTCCTTTCATTTTCATTGTCTCAACACCTTTACCTCTGTTCTCATTCGCTCTCTTCTTTTGCCATCTCAGGTTTTTTTTTTATGCATCCTTTTCCTTTCTAGCATCCCTCGTATCTCTCAGCCTCCAGCATGGTTGTATGTTAATCTGTTGAAGGAGGAGTGGAAGGTGTGTTGGGTTTAATGATCCTGAGGGCTGGCTGGGTGGCTGTCTACTTGTCTGCTGGGACTAATTGGAACAAAACCCTTGTTCTCAAAGAAAAACCAGAGTGAAATTGCGGGCTAAACGCAGAATCATGTCTGCAACTGCAGGTAATTAGAGTCGTGTGGTAACAGGAGATCTAAAAGAGTTTAAGTGTGCATCAGTGTGTGAAGAGTGTTTACATGCATTTAAGTGTATATATCACTGTAAACATGACAAACAAAAGTTTTCAGCTTCTCTATATATGCCAAAGCTGGTTTATATATTCATATACTTATTTTGGTGTATTTGTAATTTCTGTACGCATACTTGGGCATGCGGTACAACGTCACACATTATCAAACTCTCAGCTGGCAGATGTGATTGATTAAGAAGTGCAATTCTATCTGTCCCATAGTAACAACAGCTCTTGATGTCATTCCTTTGTCACTTGGTCTTTTAAGAAGTCTATAAGTGGATTTTGATTCAGTGAAAGAACACAGAGGCCAGTTCTCACCTTGCTAATGGAATCAGTGTGCTGCTGAACACACCAAAGGGCAAAAGATCTAAACAACACAGGCTTCTGGGAAGCAACACTTCAGTTTTATCCTAACAGAAAATGAAACACGGAATTTGCCCTGTAGTGAGTGTTTATTTAAATTGATGTGTAGCAGTTGTATTTCCCTCCACTGCTCTTTTTTTTTCTCATGTGCTGTGGTCCCCATAGAAATTTAATTAATTTTAAGAGACTGGCCACAATTAAGGGCATGTTCCACTTTCGGCTAATTAGGAAAGAATTAAACATTTAAATAGGCAATGAAGCTGTAGGTTGAAGTTTAAAACCATTTAACCTTGGAAAATTTACAAACTCTTGAATTTAGCTTTCTCCCACAAAACAAGAATGTAGTTTTTGAAGAAAGAGATAGTTAATGATATGTAGGTAAAAGGGACTAAAGACTTCTGTTTACAGCCCTGGAGATTGGTTGGTGACCCCTGGAAACTACTGATCATGAGGTACGTCTATTCCCCGAACAGATGGCAAGTGTTTCCGGGCAGTTGTTAAGTGAAATTGGTTGTGTCAAAGAAATGACTCCAAGTCCTGTTTCATAGGGTTTGCTGTGGTGGTACGGAGAACTTACCAGCATAAAGAGTGGGTCTGGGAAGATAAACTGATGGCATTTATAATGATACGCAAGAGGATGTGAGGGGACAGCAGGTCAGGGCATGATTTACATGTGAGTGTTAAACTGATGCAAAAGGTGTAACATCAGGGGTCTGGGAGACTACAATGGCTGCGAAGACCAAATAGTAAGGTATAAACAAGTAAATCAAAGACGATAGGGTCTAATGGTCAAACACTCCAAGAGGTAATCATCTGTGTTCTGGTTATACAGATTTTAACCAGGAACAGAAGGATGTCAACAGCAAAAGATTCACAGAAAAGTTGATCAGCCTTAATAGTCTACGTCAGTCACAAAGAGGTATACAGTGCTACACCAAAAAAGTTTCTATAATTGCTTTGTTCATAAAGATTACCCCTAGTTTACACCAACTTGTCAGCAAACACTCACCAAGTACTCGCAGACCATTAATGAAACTGGGAAAGTGTGACGGAAAAACAGATCACCTTTTGAAGTGTGTGGGTTGCAGCAGTATGATCCAAGTTTTACTTTGAAGGAGAAAAGCAAACTCCAGTTCTCCAGTTTGAGCGATTGGTGAGTGTTTGTAGACACATCAGTGTTGCCCAGGCAAACAACGCACAACTGCTGCAATTTACTAGGTACCAAAGGAATTATTTTTTATCCTTTTTTTTATCATTCTCAGTTCTTGGTGAACTCTGCTATTGCTCCCTTCTCTGTACAAGCATGCTTGTCAACCAATAAGCATTCTGCAGTTGCTTTTGGCTACTTCTGCTTCCAGCGTTGCACAGTTAGAATCTTGGGTGACTGCACAGGTGTGCACCTCTCCCCCTTCTGTCCGACCGTTTGAAGTGTACGTCGGCAGAGACACATGCTGGACCATAAATTCTGCTTAAAAAAACATTCTTCCCCTGATCGTCTAGATGAGCCCAACAACCCGCATCTGTCTACCACTTATCAGCACAACACTTTAGTGTTTTCACAGTTGCTCCTCAATGCCCAATAGGTCTCTTTTTAAATGTCTCTCTCTGTGTTTGCCAACATAAAGCAGACAAAGAAAAAAAAAGCATGTGGTAGAGCTTCCCTTGTGAGGTAATTTACTTTCCTTATATATCTCCTCAATTCAGTGAATGGCACTCCTCATGTGAGACACAGTAATGAATAGGGCTGCCAGCACAGATGTCTTCATAACCCGCAGCTACAGTCAGTCAAGATATCAAAGGAATACACACGTAAAATACCAGGGCTTGAATAGACTGAAGCATTTTGCAGCTGCTTGATTGCTGAGAAAATTGATATACAAATAAACATACTGGTTGAAAAGAAGTAGAGATATATTTCTATTAAGTGAAATATTCCAGAAGCTTCATATTCAAGTCCACCTGCATGAGAGCACCTTGAAAACTGACAGGATGACACGACAGTGAACTGTGTCACATCCTCTCACTGCTCATAATTGCTCTCCACTTGCCTTTAATTAAAAGACATAATCCCATTAACAAGCAGAAATAGGATTAATACTGCCTCAGACTCCAGCTGCTGCTCTGTAATGAGTGTGACCGTGTGTGTGTGTGTGTGTGTGAGTGGAAGTGTCTGGTCCCCTGACTCAGAGATATCACCAATACCACATGGGTGATGTGGGTGAGAGGAAACGAGCGAGAAAGGGATGCTAAAGGATGTTCCAAGAAAAAGAAATGGAGATTGAAGATGGAGGGTCACATATATACAAAGAAATACAAAAGATTATTAAATGAAAACAAATATATGTGCACTATACAGTAGGTGTGTATCTTCTGCTATAAAATTCTATAATATCAGTTAGTGTTTAAAATTCTCAGTGATATGAGAGGAGTTTGGAGAGAAAAAAAGGATTGGAAGAAAAAGAATGAGAGAGAATGATTCAATGACAGAGGTCAGAGTCTTTTCCACTGAGACATCCTCCCTCGTCGCTGAGCTAAGGTGAGAAACAATGACCGTGAAAGGATGACATGCCAGCACAACGCCACTATTGTAGAAATAACAAAGGCTGCTGCTGAGCCACAAGGATAAGAGGACACGGTAACAGGGGAGCGTTCAATGTTTCTGAGTCGATTATGTTGTTGTTACCACACAGCAATGCCTCCCTGCATCTATGTCTTCTAATGTACCTTACACAAGCCGACACCATCCTTATTCCCCTGTCTGTTCTGTAATTGTTGCACTTTTTTTCATCTCTCTACAGCGGTCCCATTGTTGCTGCCAGTTGGAAATATTATATGACTCTTGCTGTGTCATATTTTGCATTTTTCCTTCTAAACCGGTAGTTTGAAGATCATGTCCAATTTCATAAGCCTCATGTGGCCACATAAAAGCATGAAAAGTGAAGAAATCACAAATTGTGTTGCAAGAACTGTTGCTTAACTGAAGAAAAAGTATTTACTTGAGTGGTGAGCGATTGAGAATGAGCCAAATGTTTTATTTCTCGCCAAAGTGATATAGAGTTATGATGGAAATTATATGACAGCATGCAGCAGTTGATCATTGTGACACCTATGTTAATCAAGATCTGAAAAGAAATAAAAATGTTCTGGTTGTAAAAGCTTTCAGTGTCAAAAATATTTCTGAAAATAACAAATAAGTAAGTGACCTTGTATATCATTTTTTTCATGGACATCTACTGGTCGGTATTCCAGCAGCCAGCTCTGTTAGTTAAGTGTGTGAGTGTGTGTATGTGTGCTTGATGTGTCAGGGTTTGAACCAGCGAGTGGTAGAGTTCAGAGGGCTTGTCTGTGCTCTCTCTATGGGCTTCTCTCTGAAAAGACAGTGACGTGACAGCACCGAAGCACAGACACATTACTGACAACTAAGGTTAGACTGATAAATGAGGTCAAAAGTGGCCTTGTGCTTTAAAATTGGAAATACCTGTCACTGCCATTCTCCAATTATAACACGTATTGAATGAAGTTTCATCAGCTGTGTTGTATTATAGACTCTGTGAATGATACACCAGTCTTTTGGAAATTTAAGGCTTTATTTGCATTATGTAGCAACCACCATAGATAGATAGATAGGGAGAGAGAGAGAGAGAGCTATCGCCAGTTTCAGGGCAGGATTTTTTTGTATGAAACCTCAGGATTCAGGACATCAGTGAGCAAGCTGAACCCTGGACATCACAGGGTGATCAAACCTTGGTTACGTCTATCCCCATAGAGTCTTTAAGAAGAGAGATCAGCGGTAGCTGCACAAACTACATCTAATACCACCAAATACTTTATCTGAAGGTGCAGGTATATCAGAGCTGCTTGATGGATAAGTTGTATAACCTCTGAAACCTCCTATTTACAGATTTTTCCTGTGTCAGGTTTTTGGTGGAACATATCTAACTTTTTTTCAAACTTTCTTCAATTTCGATTGACATTTGCACCTACAGTACATCATGCAGTGAATGACCAGGTGTTTAGAGCTTCAAGCTTCTCTTTCTTCTCTCGCCCTCTTTTTTTTCTTATTTTGATGCTTCATGTACAGGACCATTCATATAACAGACACCTTTGTCTTTGCCTTACTTTATTTTTAAATACAAATTTGGTTACTTTCTTGGATGACTGCAAATGCAAGGTATGATTTTGCTAACTTCACATTGCCTTCTTAAACCCACTAAGACTTTCAAAATTCCACTTAGCTTTAAGTAGTTTTTACAATATTTAGAGAGTTTTCCCAGATTCTGAATGGTAAACACCTGTGTCAGTTAAGTCTCAGTACAGGTTGGATTGCCCTTCTTTCATACACTTAAGCTTACCTCTTTGCTGTGAGTGACATGATGGAATATATCAATGTGAATGTCAGTGCAAAGCCTGAAATAAGAAATAGGAAAAATGCCTGTGCTGTCGGAATAGAAATGCAGGCCAACTGTAAGGACTTGACATAGAGATTGCATAACACCTCATACATAAAACATTAAGCTTTGCATATGCAATGCACACACAGCTAGGCAGGCATATGGTGTAACCCCCATTCCCTTTATTTTTGTCCAGCCAAGGAAGCACGAGTTAATTGTGAAACCGCTTGTATGTACTGTTTATGGATTCTTGCCCTTATGTGGACATGTACATGTCTGACTTCTTAGAGAGCTGCTGCTGCTTAATTGTAAAGTTTCTCTCTCTTTCTCATTCCTTTGCTAAGTCTTTTTCCCTCCTCACACTTTCTCTCCTCACCTCATCCTCTCGTCAGACCAAAAGAGAAAACCCGCAGAGTCAGTTCAGCACATGTTCATCAAGCAGAGGTTTGCAGAAGACTCATAGGGGAGGGGATTAGGATTTAGCAGGCTACAGTCCGAAGGCGATGGCAGGCAGCTGAAGACGCAATCAGGATTGTGTTTGATTTTAGCACAGCACATGTGAGCTGATTAATAACGTAGGAGGGAAAGTAGGACATTAAAGACAGCTGCAGTTTCCTTCAAGTGTTTTTTTTTTTATAAGTCACTTTGGTATCTTTTTCACAGATAATGATGGCAGACAAAAAGGCCATGAGAGGAGTTTAAAACTTCAGGCCATTTCAGATGAAGTTTATGTTGGGAGGAAGTTGAAAAAGCTTGACAATCGTTAAAAGTTGGGGGAAAAAAGATCAAAGTGAAACTTTTAAAAAACTGAGTTAGTTTAATGGATAATTACGAAACTTAGAGCGCAAATTTGTCCCTTTTTTCCACGCACCTAAAACCCAGAGTATTTCTCCTCCGCCTCCCTGTCCTCGAGTTCACCTCGCTGCCTTGTTTTTCTCAAGCTGTCCTCCTCGTTACCTGGCTAATCCCAGCCACTGTCGAGATTTAAATGCTGCTTTCAACGTGAGTTATATTTTCAGCATTCAGCATTCAGCATCATTTCCCTGAGCCCGACAGACAAGGAGAGAGGAGAGGGAGGGGGACTGGAAAAAAGATAAAGAGACACACTCCGTGGATTACACACGCAAATACACACATAAATATGCGTATACACATGCAGGAACACATTGTATGACTCTGTTTAATTAGCCTGGCGGTTTATCAGGGTGATCAGGAGTTCAACGCAGTAAAGTTTCCTGCAGATAAAACAGTGTTTGGGGAAGTCGGGTCTAATGAATGCTGAGCAGCACAAAGGAGGAGGAGGAGGAGGGGAAAGAGGAAGTGAAGAAGATGAGAAAAGGATGACAAGAGGGCGCTTCAGTTTAATTGCTTACCTGATACTTTCACTTCCTCTTTATCATCCTTTTCTCATCTACTACAACAGCTTCGAAAATCGCCTCTAACAGATGGAGCTGACACTCTTTTATTTGTTAGAAAAGAGCTGAAAGTTTATGGTGACGGTTTAACTATTACTGAAACTGACAGGCTTTTAAGGACTTTGTTTACTGTGGCGCAATCAACCAATTGTTGTGAACGGAGTAGGACTGTTGAAATGTAATATTAAACGTAATATCTTTAACTTGACCTTATCAGCTAAAAAGTTCATTTTCACAGTCCAACTGGAGAACTTCACAGTATTTTCTCAAGTACTTACTTTCTGACTACATATATTAGTTGGTTTTCTTAACTGACCACTCCACTGTTGCTTTGTTTGCATATGGTGGAGCATATGTGGCAAATGACAAACAAATATAGTCCCTCTATCGAATGTCATATTCAGGAAGATGCACTAGGTGAGAAGAAAAGATAAAATGCAACTAACAAAGAGGATAGCCTATATTACAATTTGAGAATGGTCAAATTTTATCTTCTTTTCAATGTGTGTGTTTCATTCTAGCTCAAGGAAAGACCAAGACTCTCTATTATTGTTAAAACATGGACGAATAAATTGTGATGTTTTATAACCTTGATTTACAAAACAGGAGACGTTAGTGTGAGGCTGCAATCTAAAAAATGCGCTATTCAAAGGGGAACATTATGCCAAAGATTTAGTGATAATGCACTAATTTATGAACAATGCCTTGGCCGGTTCATTTTAATAATGACCAATGCATTTTTGGCACGAACGGCGTAAAATTACAGCACTGAAACATGATGAGGAAGTGAGTATTGTACTAATGAACAAACCAAAACAATTTCATGCAAGCGTAGGATTATATGTGTTTCCCTTGAAAAAAAGCATGGTAATCCAGATCAATGAGAGGGAACTGAAGAGAGTCGATATGTTATTGATATGAGGTTGATGTCTTGAAGGTGTTATGTATTGCTGTAAGAGGGCTGTAGGAGGTCTTGAAGGTCTTCAAGGTTGAGACAGCCATTTTTGGATAAATATGACAGGAAAGGTGAATCTGAAGACTTTCCAAGAGCAAAGCTGTTAATTACAAACTATCTTATAAATCTTAAGTCTGTGTGTTACAGCTTCCCTGGATGATGTGCTGAAAAAGAACATTATCTAAAAAAAAGTTAAAAAAAAAAAAAATTCACCCAGCTACATGTTATTGAGCTTAGTGTTACAGTGTCAAAAGTACATAATGCAACAGAGGTTAACCTAGCACACCATATGTTTGTTTTGGACAGATAGTTTTATATGGCATATAAGCCATCCTTATACAGTATCTGGCTTGTGTTGGGTTTCCCAATCCCTTTGACGTTCAACATTAAGTTCAGTTGTGTTTTGTTTCATCACAATACCACTGGGGACTAGAAATATGTGAGACTTGGCTCTAAACACTTTGTGTGAGCAGTCACTGAGGAGCTACAGGACTCCTAGCTTTGAGCAATCCAGCCTTGCCAATTATGCAATTGTTCTAATAACACCTTCCACTGGATTTCTAAATAAATCAAAACTCCAGGTAGTAACTATCACAGCCACATCAGGCACAAAATGTTAAGTTAGCTTAAATATAGCACAGATTACCTCTCTCAAACCTGAGTAAATCACGTTTGTGTGATTATTTCAAATACGCTTCTCCCAAAGTTTTGTGCTTTAGAAGTTAAACTTGCGATGCAGCAAGGCCGGCTGCAAAAATAGCTGTGTTCATGCCTTTCAGTCACAACATTGATAATGCACTAAACTTGCTCAGACTAAATAAATTCAGCTGTTGGTCTGGCATCTTGGCTGTCACAATCATCTTTTTTTAGAAGCCAGAATGATCATACTTGGTGCTAAATGATAACTTAACACACATCTGTCACTTAAATAGGCTATCCCCTTAATAATGCAGCTTGAACCCTCAATTCCTCAAAAGATTTCTATTAGAAGGTTACTGAGAACTTCAAAAGACTCTCCCATCTATGGACAGCTGGCAATGAGTTGGTATAAGCTATAAACGAAGCTATAATCAGGTAATGTTGGGTTCAAGTGTCCTAAAAATCACACTTTCCCTCTGATATAAAGATTACCTGCTCACATTGTATGAGAGTTTATTTGCTAATTTCCAGAAAAATGAAAACTTTAGTCTCACTGGCTAACACCAGCAAAAACAACAGAAGCTAGCTACAATAAAGGTCAAGATATCCTCAAAAACTCACCTCAGACACCAGACTCCTTACACAAAGGATTACAACCTCCTCAAGAGTATTTACATGTAGGTGCTTCACACTGGGCCTTTTGACAGCTGAGATGAACAGCAGTTTGACAACAAACTGGGCAGAGCTTTTGAGGTGACTTGGGGAAATGTAAAATGGTAAACTACTTAATTAACATATATTTTTTTTTGTCTTTATACTTGATTTACTGTCAAGTGTTGATATTATTCAAATATGTTAAAATATACTCCATCCATTCTCTTCTCTTCCTATTCCAGCTACCATATCAGGAGAGGCAGGGTACTCCCTGGACAGGTCGCCAGTCTGTCAAAAATATAGTATGTACAAAAAATGTTTTTACGAACATCCAGTAGTAGAAACTTGCCAGCCCATCTATAGCTATTATGGGAAGATGCAAAGCAAGCCATGACCTTTATGGCTCATACACTGTTAACAGACATTAAACAGAAGAGAAAAAATTTCCTCCTGTACAGTTTACGTTTTTTGCAATGCAAAGCAATGGCTTTGCTTTTTGTAGCCAGCCTCAAATGGCCATTGGCATGAGTGCAATTTTTAGCACTTAGTGTTGGCTTCATTTTTCATCCTTAGAAGTCACAGTTTACTCATCACCATAAGCTAAAGTCTAAGGTGAAGGTAAGAACAATCAAAATCTGGAAACAACTAATGCAATATGTGTTATAGAAATAAGCTAGTCTTAAAAAAAAACCAATCAGGTCTGACAATATTAGGCTTGACAATAGCTTATAGCTTTATTAGCTTATTTTACCTCTTAATGACTTTGTTATGCAGTTTTTCAGGAATTACTAATGACAACAGTCATTTTTACATTAATCTCAGAATACATGTTTGTTGTTTGTTGTTTTCATTGTCTGTATAGGTTCTGTACAGGCCCGTATGAAAATGTTTGGAAAATATTAGATGATTTAAAAAAAAAAAAAGTTGCATCTTGGACATTTGTAATGGTATCAGTCTTTTTAGTGTTTGACATTTTTCAAAACATTTTCGACAGTCTCTATTGTTATGGAGCCTGACAGGACAACACGCTGCAGTAACTGGTATTATTTTCACCTTGTGGGTCTGCCTGTCATTGCGTGTTTGATCATAGCAGAATGTGGTCCTGGACACTTGTACGATTGTGGGAAATACCACAAAGGTCACTTTGAGTGATACAGCAGGTGTTTGTATGTTCAGATGTCTGTAAAGACATATTGTTAAAGCAGTAGTGTCACAACTGTGCAAGTAAACATCAGAATATATGACAGGTTCAAAGATGGTCATGGTCCAAGTATTCACTGAGTATTTATGGGTCAGAATCACAACACGATGACATCCATTGTAGTCGGTGTACATTTACAAATATGAAGAAACAGCAAGTCTGCCTATAGGCTCAGAGAGGCAAATACTGTGTACGGAGGGATGCTTCTTCCTTTAAAGTACAGCTACGCTTTTTTTTTTTTTGTTATATTCTGTTTGTGAGCAATGAATTATCCCACCCACTGTCACAGTTGTGTCCAAACAATGATGTGATGCTCTTTGATGATACATGGATTCTCTGCCAACTTTCAGTCAAAGAAAATTAATTCAATAAGAGGTAATTTGTGGTAGAACAAGCACCCAGATTCACCCCTGCCAGTGAGTGGAATCATTCCCTCCCAGTTATATTGTAATCACATCCAATTAGCGGAATGACAAAGCAGTCTTCATTGTTTCGGGGGGGAGGAGATGTGTCATCTTACCTTCTGTATGTTTTCTGGGGATAAGCTAGCTCCATCATCCCTATCGTCTTGCCAGTGTTTTCCTTTTCACCCCACCCCCTTTCCAAAATTTCTCTTTCCAGTTTTCCTCTGGCTGTCTGGCCAAATCTTCAGAGAGCAAAGCATGGGAGGAAAAACTCAACCATATTGACTACCCTCTCCTGGCAGGGATTGTGATCCAATAAAGGGTATACACAGTCATATTTTGGGGGATGGGGTGGTAGTAGAGGGTCTGCGGTTACGTCTTAATTTTTTTTATAGATTATGAATGTTACACAGTCACCAATGCACTGTATAAAAATATAGCCAACATTTATGTTTACTGGAATTTTGTCTTCCTTTATGAAACTATTTCTGGATTTTATGAGCTATAGCTTTTATGTTACAATTTCTAACCATCTTTAATGGGTCATGAAGATGACGCCAATTTTTACAAGAAGGTTTTTAGCGTAACTGAAAGGTAATGTGCAGATTTTAAAAACACTGGATGATGGGAGAGTATAAACATCAGGCTAAATTCTGTATAAACAATTTAAATCAATATTTCTTAGAAAAACAATGGACAAATTTACATATAACAAAACAAAATGAGGAGAGAGAACCACAGAACCTCAACAAACCAAGGTCTCATCTATGGTAAAAATGGCATATTGACTTCAAAACCAGCAGCATATCATTTTCAGGGTCTTTGATGAGCAGTTCACACACAAAAAAAAGCCTTGAAAGCTTGAGATTCCTTTCAGAAGAAGAACTGGCGCACGGAGAACGGAGCGAGAGCCAGCCAATATGCACACCTACAATAACCCGCATACATGTCAGGCACACAAACTGAAAGGAATGTGGATATTTCACAAGTCCTACAGTATTACTGAACAGCTGTATTGAAATATATCGACTAGAACGCATACACACACTGCATTGGCCTGCTGTATTATTGATGTAAGTCATTGTTCTCCTCTCAGCACCGTTACTCCATAGACAACCCTGGCCAATAGGGGTGCTGTTGGTGAGACTTTAGTGACCCCATCTGGCAGAGGATTGGTTCAAACGTTCAACCAAAGAGAACAGAGTATAAAAACAGATAGACCACCCACCAACGACAACAGTTACGATTGGATAATCCACCCCTATGTCCAATTGTTAGTTATCTTCCTCACTCAAACAAGTTTGCCTTTGTTGTTGAAGGGTTTCTTGGTAGTGTGTGGGCTCAAGTGTGGAGCAAAGAGGAAATTGGAAACTGCTGATCTCTGTCTGGCAAATAAAGAGCAGCAGTCTACATCGGGCTGTCAGCTTGGTTATGCCACCCACTCTGATAGCACTGCCTCTTCAGTTAAGAGCAGACTTTCACTGAGACTGAATTTGAGGCCTTCGGCTGGATCAAATGTAAGATTTCTGAATGGTTTTTGTGTATACACGTGGTTGTGGATATTTATGAAGAAGACTGAAGTGTACACCATGTGCTTGTTTACATTCATATGCATATGGAAATGTGTGCTTATGTAAATTCATCATCTTCAGTGGTTCTTTGTTTAGGGTAGTGTCTTGATGACTTGCAAAATAAATTCAAATCAGAGCAACTCCAAATTAAGTAGTTGCCTTCCTGGAAAAGTTGGTAAAACTAATTTAAAACAATTCATACAAATCCTGCACTCCTTAAAGCCTACATAGTAACGTCTGAATTAGGACTCATCAAAATGTGACAAGATAAATGTTAAGATGAATAAAATAACAGGAAGGAAATGGAAAAATCTTTTTACTGCATTTCATGGTTAAAAAATAATACTGTATTCTGTTATTAAGATACAAATGAAATAGAATATAATATAGGCAAATGACTTGTACCAAAACAGAATTTTTCCATGAATATTGTCAAAGTACTTTTTAGTTTAAATACATACATTGGGGGGGGGGGGGGGGGAATAGACTAATCTCTGTGTTTGCATGGCTATGTGCTGTTCCATGCATTTTTCTTCTTGTGTATTTAGGAATTACAAGTACATTTAAAGAATACGCCTACTTTTATGAATGCACATATATCTGAGGGTAAATGCTATGGACAATCCTGCCAGTGCAGTTAGCTGGCACTGTGACTCTGCTGTGGATCAGGAAAGGTTGTCTGAAGGTAGAGGAAGGATTAGAGCACTTCAAAGCAATGCTCACTTCTAAGCTGGCTGATGCAAAATCCGCTTTGTGCAAATGGACAGCCGGCACTCCAAAAAGAAAAAAAAAAATCCAAGCCCGAAGGAGTTGAGGACAACTCGGCTATATTCTCAATATAGCGTAATGCTGACGTTACTTGAAACAGATACTATTTGAAAACTTATGTGTGAGTATAAATTATTATTATTTTTTTTTTAATCATGAACTCAATAAGTTTTTTGGTTGGATAAAATTTTGTACTACTATTAAAATGTTTCTGCAATTAAGGTTTAAAATGACCAAAATAATTTTGCAAGAATTTTAAATATCCTTAAAAATCAAAGTTTTTGTGTTTTTTATTTGGCAGCATTGGAGCACCACGTAAGAGTAACCAGACATTGTGCAATACAGTTTCAGCAGGTGATAGAAAGATCCTGGTCAGAATACAGTGACCAGCAAGGCCGCTTCGGTAAGTCTTAAATCACTGGGAAACAAGACCGCCGCTCTGATGGATGTGCACAGCACACCCCGAATCAAAAAACCTCTTATCTGTCTCTAAGAAGAGATGCTTAAAAACAGACATGTGGGCTGAGTCATGCATACAAGAAGTGCACGTTTGTATGCATGCAAATAAACATTTGCACAAAACTACACAAAGAGTCACACGTGTAGTAAAAAGAGGAACAAAGCATAAGCAAAACAGTCCAGCAGATTTATGTGACTAAAGGTGCTGTGGTCAGGTGAATAAATTGGTTAGCTGGCAAAGTGGGTGGGTTCAGTAGCTTCAGTGGCCAAGACAAACCTTCTAATCATTCCAATAGACTGGCAGATTTATGCTGATAAATTATATCTGGGAATAAAATGCATGTGCAATAAGAGTCCTGCACAACTAGGCGAGATCAACAATAAGGGTCCAAAGAAAAGCAGGAGGACGATGGTTCCAATGAAAGAAGCAGTTTACTCTTCTCCCAATAGAAATGCAATTAAAGCAAAGGTCTCTCAGCAAACTTTACCACATTCAGCAATTCCTGTTTTTCCCCTCTCTGTGTCTTTGTGAGTGCTAACAGAAATATTAATGTTGGGGACATAAAGATGAGAACGGTGGTGTTTAAGTTTTATGTTTTTTTGTATATTCACTGAATTTTTGTGGCTGTATCAGAAAATGCTTGGATACAAAATTAGATAATTGGTAATGATGTACAGAGGCTATAAAGTCAAATGTTGATTTACTCGTACACTTCAGCTGTAACACCCTGTATTAACCAAACCTTCAGTTCTGGTCCCAGTCAAATCCTGTAGGTAAATGGTATGTCACTAAAAACAAAATCAGTGACCAATTTACTTACGAGTTTTCCTTTTTCCCCACTATCCCCAAATCTGAGCACCTGCAATAACAAATAAGCAATATGTTAAACTATCTAGTGTTGGAGTACCTCATTCACATAACAGAATTACACTGTAAATGACTGAAAGTGAACTGTATCACAATAACTGTATTAAGTTTAAAGCGAAAATGTCAAAAAAAAGAAGAAAAGTAATAGAAAAGTGCTAAAGTTCCATTTTTTTAAAAAAGAAAGAAAATATCAAAAACAAAAGGACTTTAAAACAAGCCAGGCCTGGGTTTTGTTTTTTGGTGTTTTTTTTCCAGGTGAAGATTTTTTTTCCTGTGCTTTTTTCCAGTGTGAACAAGCTGGATCCTTGCCAGGCCTTTACAGTGCTGTGGTATTTTGGACAAAGTCAATATGGAGTAGCGCTTATGCATGTTGTGTTTATCCAAACAGATCTGATTTCTGCCAGATTTTCCCTGCCAGCTCCTCTCTTTTTATTCTGTACTTTGTTTTTTCAGTCAGAATAAGTTAAAGCTTCTTTGTGGAGCAAACTATCCCATGCAGACCCAGGAAGCGTCTTATAATGAGCATAGAGCCACAACAAAAACCTTTTATTTAAAACAAATATTTCAGTCTGTTAATAATTATAGTAAACCTTTTAGTGTTTCTCCATAGTCCCAATTAAGTGTGTTTTATGATTAAAACATTCATGACTATTCTGAAGTTGGATATTTATTATACTTTCAAACCCTTCCATGATTTGTTATTGTGGTGAACCCTGTGTATATTCCCTGTGGAACCATAATGGCTCGGTAACCCATTGATTAATTGTTAAAAAGGAGTATCTATAACACAATTTATTTATGTTTTTGTACTCACGTAAATCAAGCAGGGCAGAACCCAATAATTGGGTGAAATAATGTTGACGCTGCTGAGTTAACCCAAAACTCAGAAATAGCATCACATCAATAGAAATGGGCACACTAACTTACACAAACAGTAGACGTAGATTAAAAATGGTTCATGCATCGTTGTGATCTGCATGTTATATGTAATGGCACAGTTTAAATGAAAATTGACATTTTAGATATATATGCAAAACTATAACAGTAAAATTCTTCTGTATTCCATTAAGGCATATTTATTGACAGATCAATCTACAATCAAAGATGTAATAGCAACGAGTAAACCATTAAAGAGACAAATTATTTTATGCTGAAATATTTCATATAGGTTTTCACTCAGGATTCATAGACTTTGCATTAAAATACAACTGATTTTAGGTTCTTTAGTTTTCTTGAGTTTTTCTACTGATCAGTACCGAAAGAGTCTTAGATTAATTACATGTTAATTTTCCTCTGAACTCATGTGTGTATAGGAATACGATTTTTTTTTTCTCTGATTTGCTTTTCTAAAAATGTGCGTTGTGTTACAAAGCCTGACCAGTTTGAACTGTCTGAGACAGCTGGCCGCACCAAAGCAATCTCAGCGATCACTGGACATGTCGTCATCATTCTCCTTATGTCAGGCCCCAGAACGAAGAATCCGTGGGATTAGCGTGGTTTGTATTTGTTGACAGACCAACGACAGGCCAGATCGAGAGGCAGGGTTTTATACTCTTCCACACCCAACACTGCACTATATTTGGTCTTTGAAGGGTGAGTGATTCCATATTGAATGAATATACTATATTTTCTTGCCAAAAGTGAGTGGAAATCCCCAAATATTCTCAGTTACTGTGAGCTATTCATGGCCAGATGGGAACTACAGGCTGTTATGAGGAGTCAGTTGTTCATCCAACAAAGAAAAAAAAAGTTTTTTTTCAACTGTCCATCAATAAATTTTTTCTTTTTCATCCATTTCTTTTCTAAAATTATTATTTTTTGGCATTTTGGCCTTGACAAGGGATCATACTTATAGTTTGTGTCTTGTATTTTTTAGGGCACATAAATAGTGCTGCGACATGTAACAAAACCAGCATCCAGTTTAACCCTTAAGACTACAGAATATGACACGGAAAAATAAGTGGCTACACAATAAGCAGGGCTGTAAATATACAGTAACTACAGCACGCACTGCATTGTATGCAATAAAGACATATAACACACTTTCCCCGTGATTTATTTTGTCACTTTCAAAATCTTTAATGGAATTGGAACCACTTAAAATTTTTCAAATGCCACATGTCATGTTCATGACAACACATCAAAGAGCAATTATAGTAAATGTGATTTTAAACAGTTGCAGATGTCACTTTGTATGACACTGATCTATAGTCCTGCTCTGTGCTACCAGCAGGTAGGCAGCACCAACCTTTAACTGAGTCACCGTGTGCATGGCTGCATTGATTAGGTGTGACTACTCCGGTCAGGGGCCAATTTGGGGTCGCCAGAGGGTCAAGCGTGTTGTCCAATATAACAGCGGGATCTCTGGACTGGAATGGGCCAGTATCCTGGCAACAGGCACCTCCTCCCCACCCCGAACCACGAGAGTACCCATCCCGTGGTGATTGAGAATGCAGGGCTCCATTCTCTTTTCATCAGCTTCAGTTCATCTGTTCCTATAACTTGGCCCAGATGAATTAACCTGAACAATGGAGGCAGAGGGTCAGTAAAGTGTTCGACATTGTCAAAGAGCGCAATTAAAGTGAATGTTCAGTTTGTACCGTTTTTGTGTGAAAACACGTTTAATGCTTTCCCTTTGTAGTTGTACTGTGCAGAACAATGAAACAAAATCAAACTGACATTCATTTTTTTAATCAATGACTGTCTCCAAAAAAATCCGTTGTACAGATGCCTTGTGCCTAAACTCTATACAAAATGTACAGAATACTTTGATGCCATGTTTTCTTATTCCACAAAGAAATATAAACCTGACCTAGAATAAATCGTTCCACCATACATGTGTGTTTTGTTTGTGTCTGCTTTGTAAATTGTAACTCAAATCTCAGCGAACCAAACAGCCACATTGCATCACAGGCCTGTGCACTTATAGACAATCGCTAAGTAAACTCAATGCAGTGCCATCAAAATGTCCCACTGATTTGTTTTCAAGCTACTCAAATAAGTCATTATATTAGAATAACATATGTCTTGCTATCTAATAATGTCAAGTGAATTACAAAGTGATTTGAAATGAAGAGGAGTCAGCAATTCCAGGATTACATGCTCAGTTGAATTCAATAAGCCAGTGTGTACTGTAATAGGAAACCACAGAAAAATCCATACTTACCGCATCATCTGATAAAAATGTCTGCTTGCTGCTCTGCAGGCTTCTGTTAAAGCCATTAAATACCTTGGTTTTCCTGCTAATTCCAAAATAATATTCTGAATACAAAAGAGCATTAACAGACAACAGACGTAAATGATCTTGCAATAATCAAATATTTATTAAAAATGCAATTAACTACAGATCATTAACACTGTCTGCCTGGCTGGACAACAATATGAGAAACAGAAGGATAAAATGCATTCGTTTCAGTGATCTTTCCACGCAAAAGGCTGTAAAAGTCAGAGGGAGAGAAATATGGGACTTCAAGGAAAACTCTATATAACCAGTATAACACCTATGACTATTTTTAGCTTATTACTGTTAAACTAACAAAACTAAACCTTTTCCATTCTCTAAATTTGTTCTGTGAGGCACAACTTTTAATTTGAAAGTCTCCAATTCCAAAGTGCATTGTTTGGCTAGTAGTTAGCAAGTATTTGCAGACAAATCCAATGGGCAATTACTTCCATCCACTTCCATCCAAACGATGGACAATTATGGCACCCAGAATTAACAACAAAAGGACTCACAAGGAGGTTTTTGGCACAGCACTTTGTTTGCGACCAATTTCAACTGGTCACTAGCAGCAACCTCCAGAACCTGCTTAGCAACATTTCAAAGAATACATGTTTTCTTTCCTAGAGAGGATGATAAGACATCCTTGTGATAGAGTAGAAACTCCCACAACACGTACATGGACCCCTAGTGAGGGACTACACCAAGCACAAAGCCTGACCTCTTGGAACACTTGACCAGGAACAACCAGTCCCTAGTTCATGATACTAATAAAGCTAATGTCTGTCAGCTGGTTTACACAACCATAAGTGCAACCTATCTAGGCAACCCCTTGTTTCCAAACGTCTTTACAGCTGTACGGCTCTTTCTTTGGCATCCCCTTGAAGTCTGTGTATGAGTGTGTGTGTGCGTGCGCAGATAGACGAGTTGCTACATCTGTATAAAGACTGTGATTTGCACTTCTTTATTCCAAATATTTGCTCTCCCTGTATCTGATAATAATGACTATTTTCTCCCAGTTCCCTCAGATTGAAATCGGGTGTGTTTGACCGAGTGTGTAACTTGAATATGTGCGAGTGTGTGTCCAAGTTAGTCTCAGTAATTGGGCCGGCTCTGCTCTCCCGGGGAGCTCCCGAAGGTAGAAAAACTCAACGTTCCATTACATCCTCCTGTTCGCTCCTTTCATTCAATTCGTCACACACCTCCTCTTCACCCTGCAAGTGTTTGCACCTGCGTGTATGTAGTGTTTGTGTACGTGTGCCTGGTTATTGAGTGTGTGTATGGTTATGAGTTTGCTGAGAGTGGTATGTCCTTGTTTGTGCGTGTTTTTTGGGGGTTGGGGTGTCTCATAATGAAGCCATATGGCCTGTCTGTTAGCATGCGAGCTGCCAGCACTCAGAGCTGAGATGCTGGCAAAAAGCACTAAGATCAGACGTGAGTGGCATACTCCTGTCTTCTTCTCTTTCCCATCCCTGCTCTTCTTCTTTACCCTCCCCTCCCTTCTTCTTCTCCTCTCTGTGCTCCTCCTCTTTCCTTTTGTTGTTTGCTACCCATCTTTCTGTCCCTATCTCGTCTCGTGCCTACTCCCATCATTCTTCTCATCATCTCATATGTACTTTATTCATTTGTGCATATCCCCAGTTTTTTCCCCCCTCTATTTCCATTTACTCGCATCTTCCCTTATCTTTTTTGTGCTAACACCCACTACTTAGTTCTCCTCTTCCCTCCTTTGTTCTTCACATTAGACCCTGTTGTTTTCGCGTCTCCCTCTCTCTCTTCCAATCAGATTAACTGGTGTGAAACGATCCATTTCCACATTTTCCTCTGAAGCCTGGAGAGGAGACTGTGGTCTGACCTAAATTTACATGTAAGGGAGGGAATCTAGATGACAGCACATGAAGGAGGGAGAGAGAGAAAGACCAAGAGATGAGGAGTGGGTGTCTCTGTCCGTCAGGGACTTTCTCTGGACAGTAAGAAAAGTTTTATACTTCTGTTGAATACCTTCAATCAAAATGTCAAAATAATGAGTCAAAATAATGAGTCCAACACCTGCCAGTTGTTCTATTTTAATATGAGCTCGTTAACTGAGCCTAATGAATGTATCACATTTTAATTGTAGTAGGAGAAGAAATATGATTAGAAATTATTTTAAAAATAGGGTAGTATTATTTTAACTTTTTATGTCTAACTATGTCTAACTAAATGAAAGCATTAATATATTGTAACCTAAGTTAGAATCATTTTTTATTATTATTAAAATATGTATTTAGTACGTTTGGGATCAAAGGTGAGAAACAGCTTACATTTATTTACCTTTTGTAAATAAGAATCAGAAAATAATAATCCATAAAAACCCTCAATAATATTTATCATTACTTATTGTTACTTGTTGTAGGGTTTTACCTTACAAGATAAATCCCGTAAAACGACCGATGTTCTGATTTGACACTAAAAAAAATTGAAATTAATTAAATTGAATTGAACGGAATAATTTTCAGCCTGCATTTTCACATAAGTGGTCGTATTTATTTGCACAGAGTAGTTGTTTTAACTTAAATTAGAACTTTCATTTGAATATTTTTTTTCTTTTGATTTGACACGTTTAAATTGTGGCATGGAGGTGAAAAAAGAGAGAAGCAATTAAAAGAAATGTTACATCAAACAAGAATGAGGACCCTTAAGTTTAATTTTGAAGGAGGGCAACCTCTTTACAACCAAAATTGTTTGTGCATAAAGAATTTAAAAGAACAGAAGATATCGATTTAGGTTTTATACTTTAATAATCTTTTACCTGTAAATATTTTACTTTTTCTTCTGGGGGATGTAGTTTAGATTAATTATTATTAATTATTATTATATTAAGTGGTATAACTGTTATCAGTGTACATTGTGACCAACACATAACATTAAAAAGTTTGCAGTTTATTACTATTAAGATATAACTTTATTGTTATAAAATTTATTTTGACTGTACGGGTTAAGCTTCACTTTTGAATCCAAATTGCAGAAGAGCAACTGAACAGTTTTAGAAATGTATACGATATTTTTTGGTGGAGAGAAAATTTAACTCGTATAGTTAATTTAATTGTTTGCTTGTTTTTTCTAAGTCTGTGCCAAACCTGTTGCAGTTGAACACTGCCTATAATTATGTTTAATATTAGTCAGGTAAATATCAGTTGATTGAATCACATAAATGTGAGTTGATCTGTTGAAAATATCTTTGAGTAAAGCTTTTAGTAAAAGAAAATACATATTTATGTATTTATTGGTGTAAGCTAGAATAACAGGATTTAATTCAATTCTTACTGACAGAAAAAATGTGAAAGTTAACCTAAACATCCATCCCATAAGACTGGAAAATATGTCCTGTCAATCCACAATGTATTTACAATAAAACACTTAAAATGTATGAGGTGTGATAAATGTATATGTTATGTACAGTGCAAGTTTTTTTGTGTTTGTGTGTTAGTGTGTGTTTTTAAGTGATGTACCTTGTGTGAAGTACTGTTGTACAAAGCAAGAGAGTTATTCAGAAGAAGAACTTTATCCAGGAACTATCTCTGTGTTTTCTTAATCTGTTCATCTCGGGCTCTCCCTCTTTCTCTATTTTTGTCTGCCATGTGTTCTCCACAGGGAGCAGGGGAGGTAGACTGCTTTCGCATGCATGGGTGTGAGAGGAAGATTCAACACCCCTTCACTTGCTGAGACACACATGGATGACTTAGTTTGTGTGAAAAACCCTCACGCAATGGAACGAGACAGTCTGTCCCAGAGTCAGAGGAGAGAGTGGGCCTTCCTCTCTGTACGTATGTTGACTATTTGTTAGCATAAGGCTGCTACTGTATGTATGCATGTATGCGCCTGTGTGTTTCCTTTTCAGCTTCCTGGCACGAGCAAGGCCCGTGTTTGCCAGTGTTCCTGTATGTGGGATGACTGCAGCTTGCGTGATCAGAACAAAGCAAGAGAGCATGACAGAAAATCCCTCAATACCCGGCCTTTAAAAAATGCAGGAGGCCAACGCACGCAGAAGCAAGTAAGGTAAATGTATAAATTATGGACCAAAAAAGTCTGCTTCAAAAAGAGGGAGAGATCCCCCACATGAGGCAACAAACTTTATTGCATGTGAAGACAGAGCACCGACAGCTGCGGAGTGCTTGCTAGAGTTCCTTCACTCCGTCTTGCTAAATAATGAGCCAGCACCTTTCTAATAAATGGACCGTGTAGAGCTCCTCTTGCATATTGTTGGCATTTAGCCAGTACAGTTCACATACACACTGGCCTGCGAGAAAAAGTTGAAATTTTGAATGTAGTTTCACTTTTGGCTATTTATCTGCAAACTTATAAAAATATGTTGTTTATAGTATTAATAAATATAACTTTACATACAGAAATGAATCTAAACGGAATATTTTTTAAAGCTTTGAACTAAAAGAAAAGTACATTAAAAATATCTATAAACCGATTAGAAAAATCAAAGCAAACGTTATAAATATATATGTGGGGCTCGGATGTTTTTTAAGCAAAAAATAAAAAGGTTCCTATTTTAGTCTTTTAATATTGGAGTTTTTAACAATAGTATATAACATTATATTGTGGTGTGTCAAAGAAAAGTGCTTTTGAGTATTTTGCTGGTAATTTGCTGCCTTACCAGTTTTTTTTAGGTAAGTATTTAAGTATTTTATTTTTTTAAATTCTGTTTTTTTAATCTTAAAAAAAAGAAATATAAAAAAAAACACTGTTAGACCTGAAGAGAAGGATTACTAAAAATCTACCGATAAGAAAATTGTTGTTAATGTTAATTTTCTTTTTAAGACATTATAAGAAAATAACATCTATTTCTGTATTTTAGAGTAGTTGTTAGTAGTTGTTTGACTTTTTAACTGTTTCTCGCAGTGATGGTCGACTTCTACATTGCAGAGTTTCATATTAGAAGAGAAGAGACTGGCTTGTTTCTGGCTTGTCGAATTTCCCAGAGGAACCCACCCGAGGGATTAATAAAGTTCTATCTTATCTTATCTTATCTTATCTTGTTGAAATCAAATTAAAATTCATTTTGTTATAAAATATATTTCTAACTAAAATATCGTTTTCTGATGGTAAAAAGGTCCTTTGCTGTTACTGATCAATGTTCCTGTCTTTCCTTTAACAACTAATTATCCAAGAAATTATGATTGCTGTAAACCTTTTTTACTACATGCGCTGGACAATTTATTTTAGTAATTTTACCTTAGATGAAGAATTCTTAAATGTACATAAAACTGAAATGTGATCTTTAAAAAACGAACAATTTTGAAAAGCATTTTAGGGGAAGCCCTTAACTACATCACACACTATGTTGTAGCTTACACAGGGACTTACATTTACCCATTTCATTTGTACAGAAATGAATAAGGGGACTGCAGTATAATAAATGTATAACTATTATTATATTCGCTTTTATTAGCTTTTATTAAGAGCCCATAATTTTTCTTTTCTTTTGGGAGAAATTGTTTTTTGGGGCATTTCTTTTAAAAATTGTAAAATGACTATGTTTATGAATCAGTACACAAAAAACTGTTCTGAAATCACCTCATGAAAGCACATAACCAATGCTTCATGTCAGACTAGCAAATGATGCAGCCACTTTCCCTTTATGCTCTCAGAGTCTGTGTGTTATTTTGTGCAAACGTGCAGAAAATGTGGGTTTGTCCGTGTATGCGTAACGTGCACATGCGCATTGGACAGGCTTCCTGGAGTCCTCTTTAAACTGTGCATCAAAGCATGACTAACAAGTCAGCACACAAGTCGGTCCTTGCCTGCCATGACATTGTGGCGTCATCGCTGGGATTTAGATGTCACCTATCATCGTTCAGGCAGGGTCGGAAAATCTTCACCATACATTTGCATGGCAACATACTGTAGCAACTCACTTTACCATTATTACTTGTGGTAAAGAGATTCATCTCAAATAACATTCATCAACACAGTAAGTCAACCCAAATCTAACTGTATTTGTCTCATCCTCCATCACAACCTAACAAATAAAGAGCACCTGAAACAAGAGAAGAAGAAAAAACCTATATGTATTGTGGGGATATAACTGAATTAAATAGACATTATTAACATAAATGATTGTAATGTGTATGCAAACCATTTATTAGGATATTTAGGAAATTTAACAGTAAAAACAGGGTATTTACAGTAAAGTGTTGCTTGGAGCTGGACACAGGGGTAAGGTTATAAACAATAACAATAACGATTTCACTCCTATGGTACTTAACATTGTGCAGAAGTTCTCTACTCACCTTTCTGAAGGTGCAAGTTGCAAAAATATTTGTTTGATACGTAGGGCTGTGAATTATTCAGGAATTATTTAATAATGCAGAGAAGTGAGGAGGAGACTCAAAACCATGGCAGTAAAAACTGCTCAGGCTGGCTGCCTGTAAGCTCTTGCCACAGATACAAAATGTATTGCCCTATCTCTTTCTAATTGGCAGCAATACCTACTCTTTGCAGACATGCAATTTTCACTCACACTTCATTTTGCACTTAAATAGTCTCTTACACATGCTCCATTACTAAGCAAAGTAGAAAAAATGCAAATTTGCTCATTTGCTTTTCCCATAAACTGGATGTCCCCTGAATGCACCAGGAATAACACATAACTCAGTAGCACTAAGTGCACAAATTGCATTTAAGTGTGTGTGTGCACTTGTGCGTGCGCGCGTGTGGGCATCTGCATTAATCTGGGGATCCTGCAGATACCGCTTTGCCGACAAGCGCTATCATTATACAACAGCTGTACTTGTCACCAAACAGAAAAGGCCCAAGAAAAGTAAAGCTAAGATGATAAAACATCCCCTCCCACATATACACACACGCATCACACATATATACACACGTACACACACACACACACACACACACACACACAACTGGGTTGATCTGTTTAGGTGAGTCACCACTTCTTAAAGCAGCAGTAGGTGGTTATGGCAGCAGCTTTAAATAGACAGCATAAAGCCCTGAGTCAATTGGTAAAGTAACAGAGAGTGACAGAGAGAGGGAGAGGGAAAGAGAGAGAGAGAGAATTAGACAGTGAACACAGGAAAATGAGAGATTGAGAGTGTATTTGAGTTGTGCTGAGTGTGTCGTGCTGAGCTCGAGGGCTAGGAATCATCTCACATCCGTCATGGAGGCTGGTTGTAGGGTCAAACTCAGTACTGTGGCGAATGGCCCTGTTATCACACAGCTTTACATTCGCTGCGCTGCCTTTTCTCAAAGGCAGCAAAACAGGGCTGGAAGAAAACCAAAAATAGAGACGCCCAATTAGAACTGTTCCCAAAGCTTTGATGGAATTAGCAGTGAAAGGAGGCTTGCATAACCCACCCTCCCAAAATGTGCAGACAGCATATGCAACACTTGTCCTATTTACTGGAAATGAGTCCTGGGTCAATTTTATGGTTCTGTGAAAAAAAATTACATAAACAAAATGTGCAGCAGGTAATGCCACGTTGTTGTCGTTTAGTTTTGTGAGACATATTTTGTCTATTGTAGCATTACCTTTGGCCTCATAAAATGCTGACCAGGAACTGGTGTAGCTTACAAATATAAAGATGTGAATCCTGGTGTAGATCCTGCTCATCAGCAGCAGCTTGCCTGGTTGCCTCAGGCAATATAGCCTCAGACTGCTGAAGAAAGAGGCTCACAGATATTTCATCAGATTCATTTATATATATAGCACTTTTAGCCAAGGACTAACACAAGTCTAGGCCCAGGCAGCAACACTTTATTCTACAGGGAAAAGCAGGAATCAGATTTATTAATATAAAAATGAATACTGAAATAGCATATTTGAAATCTGTGCATAACACCTTATAAATAAGCTTTCGCACACCGAAAAAATCTTTCAATTGAATGAAAATTTGCAGAATTAAATTTGTGATTATAAGGCATTTTTGAATGCAACATAAGTTGATGAATATTGAATGGCTGTTTACATTTTACAAGGTTCAACAAAAGATGTTCATCCACAAAGTGACACATTGTGCACAAGCACACAGACACCAATGCAAAGACCTTAGGGATTTGATCATAACTCAGAGGGCAGCAGATTGTATGATATATATATATTCCAGTGGGAGTTATAAAAGAAATACTTTTTCAATCTATAATAAATAAAACTGATGATAATGATCAGCTGGAAGATGAAGGTTTTTCCCATGATGTATCGTTTTTATAGATTTTCAGTGGCTTGTATAGTTAAAAAACATGTAAATGTACATTTTTCTTTTTTTACAAGTGTAAGAAGTAACATGTATGTATCATGAAATGTATTAGTAATCAATGGGTGACCGCTGACAGGAAAATAAACACGACCATTTACAGTTGTGGTCAACAGTTTATCAATATCTGTTGACCTTTGGGAGTTTTAATTATTTCTTTGAACTCTTATTTTTCTGTGGTGGAATGATTGTACAACATGTTTATCTTTTAAAAACAGAGAATTGGATGTGCAGGTTTGAATTTATTCAGGATTTTTATAAGCTCAGAGTTCAGGTAATGTAATTTTTTTTTTCTTTATTAAATGTTTCAGTTACTTGTATTTATTTTTTTATTTGAGACCATCCCCAACTTTCATGACAAGCTGGTAATAAAGGTAACGTGAAAGGGGCCAACTTGCTGGTGTAAAGATTGGACTTGATTAGCCCAGCAGAGGCCAAATATGGAGACATATAAAAATGGAAGGGTGAGGAAAAAATAGGGAAATATTACAGCAAATAACGGGTTAAGTTTGAAGGGGCAACTCCCCTCCTCTTCCCTACCCAAGCAGACAAAAAGAGCGTGAGGGAGCAAGAAAATGAAGATTTTTGGGGGGCATCCTCCTCCTTTTTCCAAGCAAGGAGTTGGATGTGGGTGGTGGAGGTGGAGCAAGTCAGGGGGTGGCGAAGAACGCCGCCGAGCATGCCTAATCGGACAGGACAGTTCCTGCTTATTATAGAACCAAGCACAGATAATAAAATCTGAATCAAACTGCTAGCTGAGAGCCGCGAGAGAACCGCCTCCTCTTCAATTTTTAAAGTTATGGCAGCGCTTGACACTGGGGTGGATCGTATAACACCAGTTTGCGTGCAAATACTTACTTAGCGAGCCAACACGGCCCAAATCTGCAAGGCCGACATGCAGGTGAGCGGCACTACAGCTCTCTAATTACACCACAGCCCCAACAGCTCTCTTCTTCGTAGTTTGTCCCATCACTCCCCTGCCTCACCAACTCACCAACAGTCACGATTTGAGTGTTGACAGTTTATTACCTTCTATTACTTTTAGTGAGAGTAGTGAATCTGAGGATGAATTCATGTTTCGGTTGCTGGGAACTGGTAGCACTCGAATAAACACTGAAGTGCCCAAATATACAAGCAGACAGGGCAGAGGAGAGGAAGTAAGAACAGAGGCACAAACAGTCAAGGGGAAGCTGGCAGCTCTGTGTGAGTTGCAAGCCAACCTTTATCTTTTTTAAATTATGCTCATATGCAGCTGATTTAAATTAGCAAAACACATTTTCCGAAAAAATGTAAAGACGCCCGGATGAAGTTGTTCATCTGCATATCAAACCCAGCTAAATCTGCACTGCCAAAGCTTTTGAATAGTTTTTTTTTGTATAAATTGGTTGTGGCAACTCTAGTATGTTAAAGATTAGTTTATACTGTAGGAAACCAGACACAAATTTGGATTGCTATGTAATGCAGACAAACAATTTGTACAGTCATCTACAGGCGCAATTTACACCCATCTCTTTTACTCCTTACTGCTTACGGGACAGTTAACATGCATATGCTCTGACTGTTATATATTGAAGAGTAAAAAAGCAACTGAATACATGAAGGGACGTTATAATTGGACTGTCCTGCAGAACTGATTTACTTCAGGGAATTTTATACATGACGAGTTAGGCATCATAACATCTTTAAGCTTAATAGTTCTGAAGTAATGTCTTATGTACATGAGTATGGGTTATGTAAATCCCTATAAATAGTAGTCTTTGCTAACCTGGACTAGATCCACTTTTTCCTTTGCTGTAGTGCTAAGTGTTATTACAGGTCTAATTTATGACATAACTCATCAGTGAAGCTCAGTGTATAGTTTAGAGGTATAGTAATTGTTTCCAGTTTGTGAATAGAATTTGCATAAAAATCAGACCTTTTATTTCAGTCTGTCCTTTATTCAAGGCAGTTAAGCCCAAACCTATGGAATATATTTTGTTTTTCTGTAAATGCACGTCTCATCAAAATCCTCATGCTGCAGCTCTCTTTGGTCTTCAGCTGGTGACTCATTCAAACTTCTCTTGCTTGTAGTGAATTAAATTTAAAAAGTAGATACCTTGTATTATTGTTCTGAGTGATGTTTAAGTGTTAACTTGAAATACAATAGAATGAAATAGAAAACGTGTCTATGAATTTATTATGAATCTTCTTTTTTTTTCATTCCCATTACAGCTGCTATCATCCATTGTATTCAACAACGGCCAACTTTTTGCTCTCCTGGTGGTGGGTGGGTGTACCAACTGTGGATCTGCCATCAGCTGCAGTGCTTAGCCAGTCCCAAACTATACATTTTGTTTTTCATCATCTCTCTTCTGCATATCCGACTGTGTGTCTGTTGGTATATTGTACATTTAATGCCAGTAATAACTGCCAGAATCCACAGAAACTTTTGTTTTTGGTGCCAGATCTGAAGATGTGCCCCCATGCAGGGCTGTATGCATCTGGTGGTATAATAAAAGTTAGCTACAGTGAGGGTCGGAAGAACATTCAGTGACTCTTAGTGTGGCATCATAAAGGATACTTTGGATGTTTATAATTAAAATAATGACAAACTCCCGCTCATTTTCTTGTGCCATAGAAAAATCAATATCTGGTACGCGCTTCAAAGCACTCAAGGGTGGGGATTTGCAAGGGGTGAAAACTGGCAAACAAACACGGCATTTAAACTGGGTTGTGAAGATTAATCATGTGTTCAGTATGTATTGCACTGAAGACAAAAACTCTATTCATGAGTTACTGAAGAGACGGAAATTTCGGAGAGTACTTATTTCATAGTGGCCCAACTGGAAGTGTTATTGCTGTAAATTAGGACAATGTAGTCGAATACATATGCAAATAAAAGCTGTTTATTTGTTTGTTTGTTTTTCTTTGCAAACATAATAAAAAAAATGATGTATACACGATAAAGACACAGCTGAAAAATTCTATGCTAATACGTTACATCGATAATTTGTTGGACAAACTTTTGCAGTTTTGTAGTTTTCCTTCTGTACATCACCACAGCAGATTACTGTCCCCCACAAAATTAATTGTATAATTGAGTGAAGGCCTGTTGCCTCAATATATTACTACTATATTACAGATATAACTTCTGGAGTTGATATCTGATGTCTTGAATTTGTATTTTATAGTTTTTTCCACTGTAATTTTTAAAAAGACACCCAAAGAGATGGCAGTGCAAGTGATTAGGCTAAAACAAAATAAACCTTACAGAGAGAGAGAGAAAACAATAATGAAAAACTGAATGCAGAAACACCCACAAATAAGCAGCCACTGAAGGTGGCTACAGTAAAGGTCTGGCAGTGCATTTGATGATAAATATCAATGGCTGCCTAACTAGGAATCATTGATTGCAATGATTCTCATCCAGGTATTAGAAACAATCCTTATATATACAATTATGTTAGTTTGAGTCTGAAAATATAAAAATTAAAGGTGAAAGCCTGCACTTCAGTTACACATTGATTGTCAGGTCTTAAAATCCATTGTGGTGGTATACAGAGGCAAAACTATAAACATCTGTCTTTGAGCAACAAATGGGCCCAACTTTCTGCAGACTTTGGAATTAATCAGCATTTACATAATACAGCTATTAGATTTAACAGAGCTTGAGATGAAATGCTACATATTCAAATTTAATTGAATCTGCTCTCAGCAGATTGCTACACAATGCACTACCATAACAATCCATGTAAGTCCCATGCATGCCAGTGCAATAATACACAAAAGCACCAAGGTATGTTATTTTACTTGCTCTATGATGAGATCAAATGGTCAAAATGTCAGGATAATGACAAGTATGAGCTGTACAAAACCCAGAGATGGATAAAAAAAAAGGAACTAAGATATAAGGAAATGAAAGAAACACACACTCCTTTTAGTGTCTTTTTCCATGTGCAAAGTGGCCAGGTTTTTGATTGCTATGATAAAAAAGTTACAATGACTTTTACAACAACATTGCATTGGGAACACTACTCTCACACTCTGGAAGACCTATAACACAAAATTCAGTTCACACAGATAAAAATGAGCATCCTCCGAGCTCGCAATTTTGAATTTCAAACTAAGTTTACATTTGCAAAATAAACATTTTTTAAAATGGTACTCTGAGCTGTTCTTTTTCACTGAAACTTACTCATCCGTGCAGATCCCAATCACTGCCACTTCCCAAACTAAATGAAGCACTTCACACTAATATAGCATTGCTGACAGATTACTTTGAAATGCCAAGAAAAGCCAGTGAGAGCAGAGGTGGCAAAAGCACAGTCATTTTTCACTTACATTAAGTAGAAGTACAGATCCTTGTTTTAGAAAAGCTCAAGTACTTATTTGACTTCTTTACATAAATAAAAGTCAAAGAGTACTACACTACACAAAACTTAAATTCTAATTCTGTTGAATGTACTCAACTTAAACATCTGTTATGTAGAACAAAAGCAAAGAAAAATAAAGTAAATTTTAAAAAATGCTCTATTTCTTGTTGCCTGCATTGTAACTGTTTAGGTGTCAGGGTTTACAGTTGGATTCAGCAGGTGTGGGAACCCTACATTTGGCTATAGTGGTGCAGCCTCTGGGTCACATTAATTTCTACTATGATCAGGTAAGCTGTGGATTTAGTCAGCTGGTTTAACAGATATTACAAGAGCATTACATGAGCTATCATGGCTGCTTTCTCTCCCCTAGACCATATAAATCTAATATAAATGTGAGTGAATCTAATCAGAATCATTACCTTAAATTTAATTTGATGTCTGCTACCCTTCACGAACACCATATCTGATCGGCACCAGTCCAACATACCACATTATTGTAAACTTTACAACAGTACTGTAAACTAACCAGCATAACCTACATTGAACTTCCTGGTTTCATCCAGTCCTTGAATAGCACAGAGTTAATATACTTAAGTTTGTTTTGCAAGACACAAAAGAAAACATAGTTCAATAACACATCATGTATAGTTCCAGTACCTGTTCAAAATAACTCTAAAGTAATTGAGGGGATTATATAACTGTTATATAATTATATAAGAAGTTATATAATTATATAATTATATATTATATAATTATATAACTTCCAGTATTAAATGTCACCGAGCAGTCCTAAACTTTAACAATAATCTCTCTTCTTCTTCTCCTGTACTGACTTTCTTACATTTTTCTGTATCACTGAGTGAAGTTATCTCTTGCTTATTTCTCCCTGGGAAATTCAGCAGCAGTACCTTTAGCTTGCAGACTCACTCTGTGACAAAGTGCACAAAAAACCCCTGCTTGCTGATATTTTTTGAGTTGTTTGAAAGGCTGCGTTTGAAATTATCTGACACTTAAAGTACGTTATTCCCTTTATGCTTGCTCCCTTTTTGTACCACTAGCTATACCCAAGTACTGTGACCACAACTTATGGACATATGTAGGAAAAAAGCCATTCTGGAAATTCTTGTGTTTAGTGCAACGTGATGCATGAATCATATATTTTTGCCTATTTCATCTTGTTGTTTGTGATAAGCTCTGGTGTTGGATACATCAATAGGATTGTCTTTTATGTTATTGTCCTTCTATTTAGGTTCAAATATTTCAAGGTACACAGTGACAGGATAAAAGTCATATCAGATGTCTTAAATATAACACAACAAGCCTATTCTGAAAAAAAGGAGTAGCAAGTGTAGGTGTTTGTGTAAAGAGATTTTTTTTTTTAAAAAGTTGTCAGAAAAATAAGTGAGTATAAAAATCGTGATTCTCAGATTTCAGATAATCAAATCTCAATTCAGGTCATTAGTCCTGAAATGAATCAATAAGACAAAATAAATGTAAAACACAGGTTTATATAATAAGCACAAAGGAGTAGAAATTAAATGGGGATAATTAAAATGAGAAAGGAAATTTACTTGGCTTGGTTGGATAACGTGCCTAGAGTGTCTTACTATTTGCAAAATAAAACTAAATGAGGCAAAATGAGATGGGACAAAATTAAACACGGAGGCTGCAGCCCTGTTAAATTTTTGTTTTTTTTTAAAGCTCACCGACAACTTGTAATCACATATACAAAATTGAGGAGTCAAAAAAAGGAATGAAGTCAGAATTAGACTAGATGAGAGGCGACAAATCAAGAAGAGTCAGAACAAGATGAAATGAGATCAGATGAAAGAGCAAAAGAGGATGTAATCTCCTGCAGGCTCACTGATCCCTTAATAAGCGAGATGACAATAAATAAAACAAGATTAACCAAGGTGACATGAAAAGAGAGAGACACCAAAATGAGGACATGGCTCTGAGTGCCTTTGCAGTTACCTAATGACAGAAAACAGTCTCCAAGAAGCCAGCAGATCCTTATCAGTAAACTGCGTCCTGTCCCCCTAATCACCGCAGATGTGATAACTGAATTATCCGTCTCCTCTGATCTTTCCATCTGATAGAAAAACTACACTTCCTTCTCTCCGGGGCACAATTCAATTCAAGTGAACTGCCACCATTTCCCAGCCTCACATCTGCACCCCATCTCTGATCATATCTTCAGAGTTCAGCAGGAGGAAAAGAGAGATCACATAGAGTCAATTGCCTGTCATGATACATTGGTTAAGAGCCAGCTGTGAAGACCAATGGTTTAATGTATGTCATGGCTCATAAGCAGCACACATCTGAATCAGAGCGTCACAGTGGTAAGTGGTCAGAGGAGATCAAAGTAGTGAGCACGAAAGGCATAAATATGCCTCCAAGAAGAAACAGAAACAGATTTTACAAACGAGCTGAGGTTATCAGGTTAGCCAATAAGCACATTATTATCAAAAAATTCATCAGTGAGTAAATATATAATACATAGAATTAGAGGGCAGCACCTCTTCATTTTCTTAGGTTTTTATTGTACATAGACATCAGAGCAACTAGTGTTCATGTCTACTATTTTGACACCATGAGTGGTGTCAAACTTAATATCTGACCTCCATGATTGTCTGCTGGAGAAGCTATACAATCTTAGTGCATACAAGACTTCCAGGCCTCCAGATGTTGGAATCAGCTAATGCTGGAGGTCAGCAAATAGGACATCAGAATTGATGTTTAAGGAAATATAAATGCAATGAGCAGGTCAAGTTGGATTTACTGGATTTACTATTTCACTCACTGACTGTTTAAACTGTTTTTTTAAAGTAACAATTATGGATGCTTTCCCTTTAAAGCTCATTGAGCTGAGATTAAAACCAGATATAATCTATATAGCATTCTCTGTTGTCTACTAGTGCTTTGCCTTTTAATCCAATTCACAGTCACAAGGTAACGCTGTCTGACACCCCCTAGTTGTCTAGGGCTTTTTGTGATTGAGAGTAAGCTATGCTCTGCGATGGATACATATTTGCCTAAATAAGCTCTAAGCCCTCATTTTTTGATCATCTTCACTTTTAAAACTAACAAAGGCTTCTTGAAAACACTATTAATAAGGCATTGATATTTGTTTGGCTTACTGTCAAAAAAATTTATTTTCTATCCCAGAAAACATCCAAGATTGTTGACAATAGGGCTGCCACAATTAGTCAACTAGTCACGATTACGTCGACTATCAAAATCATCGACGACTAATAGTCAACGCGTCATTTGAAGCTTTAAAAGAACCCAAAAGACGCAGGAATAAGTAGCAGGATTTAAGAGTGTAATAACGGACTGAAACAGAAGATGGCAGCACTGCATGTACAAGGATGCCAACTGCCATTAAACCCCGAAGAAGAAGAAGCAGTGTCGTAGCTGTGTCCAAATTCAGGAATCACATCCTCCTGTGCCCGCATCTGTAGGCCGATTACGTTACAGCAACACGACAAAGACTAACCAAATTCGAAGACTCCGATTTGAAGGATGGGTTGGGTGTATACTTCGGGGCCCAAACTATCCCAGAATTCATAGCGCAGCCCTGCTCAGTCGCCAACAATGGCGGCAGCTAGTTAGTTTTAATATTACTCTTATTATTCTTTCTGGGTCACAAAATAAACGTTTAACATATTTTCAGCTGTGTAAATTTCAAATATCTGCTCAGTTTATCAAAACACCACATATTTTCAAAAGTGCTCCGATGTTTTCAGAGACGTCTGTTACCCACCAGCTCGATAGCTAGCCGGGGTTCAAGGCTCAATAGAGCCAGTGAGAACACCGGACTCCCGGCACATCGTTTTCAAACCCACCGCCGTCTTTCGATACTCAGGTTAAACATGATATATAAGTCACTTAGATAACTTGAAAATGTTATTTTTGGCTTTTTTCAGTATTTTATTTGTTCCTGAGTAAATCGGTTTGGCTGAGATTAAAGTTATAGTTTTTACACCGCTGAAAAAACGTCGAGCAGACAACTGATTATCAGAAGTGTGAGATGCTCGAGAATATACTCCGGTGTCCTGTTATATTTTAGATAGCAAGGAGCAGACGGCTGAGTTTATTAAACTCCACTGAAACAATCTGCAAATTTCATTATCATCTTGTCTTTCTTTTTAGTTAGCACAGACCTTAAACACTTCAAGCTGTTAGCTAATGATAGTTATATAAGAGCAGATACATGCTGGTACAATAAGCTGTACGTTTTATGTCCAATGGATGCATGATCTGATTAGTCGACTAATCGCAAAAATAATCGGTGACTAGTCGACTATCAAAATAATCGTTTGTGGCAGCCCTAGTTGACAATAAAGCACGATGAGGAATAGGGATGGTAAATGATAAGAATTTAGCAATTCCAATTGCATTATCTATATCAATTATTGATTTGATTCATAATCGATTCTCATTGGGTTTTTATTGGATCCGCTTTGAGAGTTACCATCATTGCTAAGAAGCATTTCAAAAACATTATATTCTGCAAATTAACTGCATGCTGTGTGGTCAACCATTTGTGCATGTTGGAGGTATTACCCCTCCTTGTTGTCATCAGTGTTGGGTTGTTACTCAAAAAAAGTAATGTATTATAAATATTACACAGAACACTTTTCTTAAAAGCAATGCAGTAAGTTACTTAATTACTCCAAGCAGAAATTAATCTGTTAAACTACTGGTAACATTACTTTTTTCTGTACGCTTGACCTGAACGCTTTGTCTCACAATAACCATTTAACAGTATAAACCTATAGGCTACAGTCCCATACATCAATACATATTCCTATCCTAATGAGGACATATATATGATCTTTCCCTTAGTTTTAGGTATGAACATAAACCGAACAGCACAAAGCAAAGATGAAAACTAACAAACAGAGACTTCAAAGTAATTGCCACACTGATTCTATTTTAGAAACATAAACAGGTACAAAAGGAGGCGGCAAGCCTGACTGCTCATCAGTTTGTTACCTGTTGTTCAGGGTCTGGCTGCTGGGCTGTGGTCGACATTCACTCGGCTTTAACGTCACACTGGGTTCTTGGCTAACTTAGCGTTAGCATGGGTTAGCATGCCTGCAAAGAGTCAACATTGTTTCTGTTCTGGACGCAGTTTGTAGTTTACTATTGCGCTCTTGTCCTTTATGCAACATTAATAAACGTAATCTTCATATCCACGCTGTAGACTGTGCAACTATTTTCCTCCTGAAAACTAAAATCACGTGATTGTAACGCAAGTGCAAATGGAACTGAAAAGCTGAATCGACAGGCAAGGAGACTAACAATTCCAACTCCTGGGAACGGGTTCAAGAACCCACTCTCCATTCCCAGCCCTAGTGAGGACACAGAGGCAACAACTGCAGAGAAAACAAACTCTGTTGCAGTATGATGCTTTCCAGCTGCTAATTGAGCATCTAATCAGAAATTAGTTTACATTCACTGCAACTATGACTGTGGGGCCATTTCCAAATTATTTCTTTGTAAGTAACATCAGTAAAATGTGCTTATGTAATAAATTATATGTTATAATTAATTAGTGAGATACAGTAGTTACATGGCAAACTGTTCTGCATATTTAGTAGGTCACTTTCAAGAATTAAGACCACAAATATAACCTGCATAATTTTTACTTTTTGAATTTCTATTCATAATATATACATCATACCAACTAGCGTTATTAATTTTTACTACTCAAAATAATATCTGCAGATATCTCGGACTTCATTATGACTTGTCTGATTTGTTGTGTATGGTGGTCTTCTTGTGAAGCTTTCAATTGAATCTAAAGCAACGAGTCATTTGAACAGTGGTGTTATTAACAGAAGCAGCTGGGCCAAAGAAAGATCATTAGAAAATGCCATGAAATACAAAGAGCCTATTATTAAGGAATCTGTTGTGAGGGGGAACCTCATTCTGTTAAAAGCTTTTCCCCATTTGCTCCAGCTATGTCATTTAAATTCATCTAAACTCTAAATCATAATGTCTGTAATCACATTTAGACCAGGCAGGAGTACACTTAAACGGTAACACTCTATAACAGATAGCTTTGATTAGTCATAATTAAATCCAGGATATCTGTCTACATCACAATGACTTGTCAAAACTTAGCATGTGCTATCTAATTACTGCAGTGACAATATTACAAATTCACATCAGTTCAAGAGATCTTGAAGTAGAAGTGTGAGCAGTTAGAATTAAACTGAATGTAGCAAAACGACGAACTCCATGAACAGATATGGCAAAGGTGACGCCATTTCTCCTACAAAGGACGAAGCTCTGCGTGAAATCAGAGTGGTGGTTTCAATGACAATAATTAATCAGATCTAAAAATTCCACAATACATGTTTAAAAAGCTTCATAAACAGCTCAAGGATTGCTACGTTCTGACACGATATGGGCATTGTCACTAATGAAAACCTCCTTGGTTCAAGCGAAACATCACAATGATTTTTACTCTATAGTTTGAATTCTGTAATCAAAATCTAAAAACATGTTATTCAACTTGCTTATTTCTGAGCAACTTATTGCTAACAAACCTCAAAATCTTAATAGAAATAAAAAAAAATAATGACCATATAATTATTGACATCACTACCAATTATCTGCTTATGGATTTGCATCATAGCATAAAATAAATAAGTTAAAAGACCCAAAGATAGGGACCGTTGTCCGATCCTATCTTTGTCAACTTTACTTGCATGTGTAGAATGAACTGTGTTCCATCGAGCAGGCATAGCTAGTCCACCATCAAATATCACTGAATTATCTGCAACGTGCATGCCAGCAGAGCCAAGAAAAAACAGTTTCCCTCTCTGCTTGACAAGTTCCCTTATAGGGTTTGTCACAACATCTTCCTCCATCTCACCCAATCTCTGGCATCTTCTTCTGTCACAAAATTTTTCTGCATGTCCTCCTTCACTACATCCATGAATCATGGGAAAGAACTAAAGTAGATCTCTAAAGTGAAGCATGGCGTGAACTTTCTAGAAGCATTATTATTATTAAAGATCGTGTGTCTGTGAATGACAGGCATCCTTTAAAGTACTGGGACCCACTGACCTGCTTTGAAATCCAGAAGTTTGCCTTATTGAACCTCATTCTGCTTTGCTTGATAAAAATGCCACTGCTGTGGTACAGAAAATTGATTATTGCCACATAGCCCTCCACCTCTCTCATCCCCTTCAAAAGAAAGATGCAAAATGATAACAGATAGGCAGTTAATGAAGCATGAATGATTAAAGAGCCCCACAGGGAGAGGTTGTCAAACACTGCAGACAGTAAACCTTTTTTTTTTTTTTTTTTTTGAGTCATCCTCTGTTCACTTTCACTTTCAGCTGGGGGGCATCAGATACACAGAAAATACTAATACAAAAACAGAAAAGCAGGGTGCCACAGGGTGAACTTCAAGAATAGCAATCAAATTTGCAAAACAAGATGAATTAAAAGAATAAGAGGCAAAATAAAATATTTTTTTCTCACTAGCAAGTGCCAAGTAGGAGGTTTAGACCAACTAAGTCCTTATTTATAGTGGTATACTCAAAAGGCCTTGGTAAATGACCTTTAATATGAGTTCAGAATGGCATGAAAAACCAAACCATTATAAGCTTTTCAGCTTAATGCGAGCCATTAGACCCCCACAATAAACTCCCCCACATGCGCTTACTCTATTAACCCTGCGGATCCTTAAACAGACACCTACAGTGACTCAGCTTTCCTAGTCTGCTACTTCCCCTTTATTTTACGTCTCTCCATGAGACCCTCGAACTCTCCCTCCTTCCTTTGATCAGGAAACCTTAGTAAACAGGGGCAGGATTTACATCAGTGGAGGCAAGCTGCTTTCATCACTTTGCACTTTGCTGCCAAAGCTTTTTCTATCAGCAAAGCATTTGAGGCACCCAACAAGGAAGAGAATTACATCAGCTCTTAGGGTGCAGCTTTTCTGTCAGCTAGACTATGACTGTTTCTCAGCGCTAGTAAATAACTGCTCCTTATTTGACCTCAGATTGATTATAATAAATAAATCACATTGCTGTCCACATGAGAATTGAAACATTATAATGCACAAAAGCAGTCTGTTGTAGCTTAGTAGGTGTGTTTATGCCAAGAAATCAAAACATATGATCAATGAAACATAAATATAAATCAAACATGGAAACAATGAACAATAAAACTGGCTTTGCGATTTTTTTATTTATGTTTGCAGTCCCCAGTTATTAAACTAGGAGTTGTATTTCCCTTTTACACAGCATGTTATGTGGCCGTAATTTAAAGCCACTTTAATTTTCTTACCGTTCACTTAGGAAACTGTTTAACTATCAAGTTTTACAGGTCTGTTTTTTCTTTTTTGGAAAAAAAGCACTCCACATGACCTCGGGAAGTGTCTTGTCTTATCAAACAACAAAGATACTAGTGCAAGTCTGCATTTTCACTTCCAACTTGTCACATAATGACACATGAACAGTACCCCTTCTTGTCATGTTGCAACATTATGGATACTCATTTAGCTTCATTTCTGATGCACAGGTAGAGCTCTAGAATAGCATGTTGCTGAATGAAAAAGTGAATTAGGAGTCAGGGTTTGATTTAGGCACCAGAATTGTTTGGTTTAAGGAAAAGATTTGGAATTAAACGAAATTACACGCTTTCATAGCATTTGGTACATATTAAGGAAAACTTAATGTGCACTCAAAATGTACCATATCTTAATATCTGCAACACTGCCTTCTCGATGTTCTTTGTTAGTATGAAGAACCGTGACGGGGATAACATCAGCAAAGAACATTTCGCTACGGTTTCATGTAGACAGTTTCAGACATTGAGAGATTGTTAAAAAAATTATATTGAACATTCCAAGAAATGCTAAGTCATCCTACCCACACTACATGAGCTAAACGAAAGGTGATGCTCTACACCACCCCTGCTGGATGCCAGCTTGTTCCCACACTCACCCAGCTATCGACATAATGGAGAAGAAAATGCGATTCGTGAGACAAGCCCTTTTCTATTGCTTCCTCTCCAGTTCTGGCACTGGCATGCCCATTGTAGGCACATTCAGCAGCAAACAGGGCTCAGCATGGGCATCCTGACCAGTAAGCTGCTACACAGCTCAATACAAGCTATGATGCATTATGCGGTACTCTTTTTTTTGTCAAGATTAAAGTTTTTAACAGTTTGTGCTACGGTAACTCTTCTGTGGCACCACATGGGCAAGCTTTTCCGTTCACATGCACCATAAATCACTCTGTTTACTGATTATCCTGCGTTTGTTTCCTGCTTAAAATACACAACTTCAAGAACCTAATAAATTGCTGCGAAATTACCCAACCATATGAAAGGTGCCTTTACTATAGTATAATCTGTTTTTCTATATATTTTGCCTCTAAGGAGTTTTAAATCTTTGATCAGTGTATATGCACAGTATATGGGGAAATGCTGTAATTAAATTTATTAATTATTTCTAAAAGAGGACCTTTTGTTTATTTATCTATTTTTGGTTATTTAACATATTGGATGTCTCTTAATATAAGTACTGTATGTGCACTACATCTGTTCTATATTTTTAGCAGAGCAGATGGTTGCAATTCTGCTAGGGCTAACTAGCGCGGAGCGATTATGTGTGATGATAACTTGCTTCTCAGTTGAAAACCTATCATTAGGGCTTTAATTAAAGCAGTAGCCAGGGTGGGTGACACGTCTGCCGCAGATTCCTTGTACCCATGGGGGGAGAGGGGCGTCTCACAGTCACTCGTTTTCTGTCAGAGCCACGTGGTGCACATGTGTCCCACATGAATCTCTTTTTCCTTTTGTGCGAGTAGCTTGATATACACAGACTCAGTAGCACACAGACACACATACACAGATGGCAGTGTCTAAGACTAGGGGGCAGCCAGTGTCGCCTTGTGTGGTCGAATGTCTAGACGTAGTGCATGCCCTGTGGCATTTATGAAGGAGATGGCTGCACAAGGACAGCAAAAATTCCTATGAATTAATGCAGCTTTTTACTGTTGTTTTCACACAAGTATTGGGAACTAACTGTAAATGTGTTTGTGCAATACTGTGTTGAAAACTCATATTGATAGAATGTGCATCCATATGGCAGATACTCAGCATCACAGCGCCCATCTGAAGGCCTTACTTCACTTCCCTCTTGTTCCCCGGATAGACAGTTCTCAAATAAGGCCATTTAACGAAAGTAGAAAAGCAGACAAAATCATAAACATGTAATACTATCCGTACAAAGGACAAGAGAATAGTCTGAGCTTTTTGTAACTGGCCTAGTTTTGGGGAATGCAGATGGATTAATAAAACATAGCTGGGAATAGATGTCACACCCTAGACCTGATTGGAGAGTCAGAGGAGGACAGAGTTGCCTTTCAGGATTTTTAATATTTTTGGCTAAAGGGCTTTGATCCCACAAAACATCAAATGTAGAAAAGATTTACTGATCAGTAAACATCTTTATAATATGTACTTTTTTTTACCTGCTCAACACCAGACTGAAAGCAAAATTAAAGATGTGAAGACCTGTCAAAGTGTCTATTGGTTGTAGGCTTCAGCTGGGACTGTATTCACTGCAGATGTTGTGAAGAATCCATCATAAAAATTTCTTCCAATTATGTCAGCAATATAAATTCCATGGGAGTTAGATAAAACCATTTCACAATACAAGTAGCAGGAAGGACTTTATTTTCCAAGGTAAAAATAATAAATGTGTCACTGTCCAAACCCTGTGTCCCCAGTGAAAAGACAGTAAATTGTTTTAGAAATATCACATCATTTATTTCTGACCTTCTTTGTGCCTCTTTCCCTTTCTCTGCATCCGACTGTTAAGATGAGTGCCCTTTAAAAGCATGAGCCATTTGCCAGTATCCACGATAAAAGAATATGCAGTTAACTATAAAGCCATCAATACCACTATATAAAGTGTCAGCATTCTTGAGAGGCAGGGCATCGACTGGTGCTGGGATAAAGTGATTTAAACCTCTGTAGTATTCAGTTGTTGTAGAAGTTACTACACAGATACTCTAAGAATACTAAGAAAAGGCATGTGAAGGAAAAGCTATGATTACATTTTATAATGCGAAAGAATGTGATCACTAAAGCTTCAATCACAGTAAGTGATAAACACAGGTTAACCTGATCCCTTATTGAAACAAAGTTTGACTGATGGATGCCATTTCCAAGCTCTGAGCTGTGTTTTGACTTGAATGGAGCGTTGTTATCCAAACACCTCAATCTGTTTGAATTAATGCTGTACTGCACAACAACCACCATGAGAAAATGAAGACGGATGAGTCAGCTATGAAAAACATTTCATGGTCAAAGGCCACAGAACACCCAACAAGGAGTTTCCACCACCGCCAAGACGCAATCCATTCTGACAGGCGCAATATGAATATAATTCTATCTGCGTGGACTCTGTAGTGCCTTGTTACATTTAAAGGGTTTCAACCAGTAATACAAGACTGTAGAAAACAAAAAGGCAATGTCAAAGATGATGTCATGCGTTTGTGCAGTTGAGGTTTCTCTTTTAACCCAAGCCACTGTAAACTTTTCTGTATCTGTATCTTGTGGGAAGTAAACAAAAGACATCTAAAATGTTTCAAATCTAATTGCATGTAGAGTAATTCAGTCAAGGTCATCATCTCTGCTATTGCCGCTGCAGCTTTTGAAATGAAATTTCAGATTCATCTTGTCCTCCATTAGTTAAATTCTAGGAAAGGTCAAGGCAACATGTGTAAACTTGTTTTACTCTCCTTCTTGTCATGCAGAATGAAGAGATGCACCTTTGTCCAAGATGCTGGGAAGTTAAACGTTGCTAGGGACTGTGCATGGAAGTTACCTGCTACTTATTCGGATTCTGCCTCTTCACTTTCCTCGTTTGTCTGTTTTGCTCTCTGTCTTCCTTCCTGACTAATCCCCAACTGCAGTGTAGACAATTGATGTCTCCAGTTTGATGATCTGAGGCCCAGAAATGTTTGGTTTTCCAAATGGCCATGATATTACTGTGATTTTCAGCTATTAGCAAAGTGTTTCGTGTTTACACTGCACCTTAATGCCTAAAGTGCATAAATATTGTTCACTTCTGTATTAATGTTACCGCCGTGGGCTATTATTGCAAACCACAGTGGCTTGGATAGCATCACTTAACAGAACCGTTACTGAGCAGCAAGCACAGCCACCACATATTTGAAAGACACACTGGCTTCCCTATGTAAGCACATGGGCTGTATACTTGAAACCTCAAAGGTTTTCATGAACCTCATATTTTCTGTAGAAAAGGGGAGACTTTTAAAGTATTTCTTTATTGTATAGTCAAAGCCTCACATTTTTCCCTTGAAGCTCCACAAAGATAAAACTAAATAATTCATACACTACATTTATATCGAAGGTGTATAATCCTATGAAACAGTCGCTTTGCTCTCCAAACTGGCTATAATTATTTTGTCAGCACAGCCAGGTTTGGACAGAAAATGCTTAGGTCTGCTTGCAGAGCTCCACCCTCCTAAGAGTTCTCCCTCTTAAAGAAAACAAGCACTTCCTCGAGTGTCTGTACATCATTGCAAGTACCTCTCTCTCACAACAATTGGGAAACACATCATGGTGTGCTTGAGTTATGGCTTAAAGTGTGAATACAGAAAAGACTGTATCCCGCAATGGATATTCATTGGAAAAAAACAGTAATAAAATGGAGAATGTTTTGCTGACACATCTGCAGCGGGTTACTGTGCTGCCAAGTGGCAGCTATGATGATGATGACATATTGACAGAGGCTCCACAGAGATACTCCCAGCTCTATTACTTTCTGGGCTTGGGGCAGGAGATTTCTTCTTTAGGGTTTCATCTGGGGAAATTTTCGACGGGTCTGATGACGCCTGCAGGTCTCTTGGATGAGAATGGATGAGGACACTTGGCTGTCAGTACATTGAGGAGACCTATCTGACTCTGTCAAGGGTCCGCAAGGGAATGAGAATACTCCAGGGTTTGTGGTCTCAATAGGGTAATGTAACCATCCTCCCAAGCATTTCTCAGGGTGGAGTTTGTGGTATGTCTCACATACCGCATACCCAGAATGTTTATTTTTTCAGAGGAATTCATTTTTCTTTGTCGCAGATAGCTACTTCAGTGCAGTGGGTGCTAGCTTGAAATGTCTTTAACAAATCACACTTTTTTTCACTGGAGCTAGGTGCAAATAGATGTGCCAAGGGAGCCACTTCAGATGATTGGGAAGAACTTATAAGAGCCCTTGGTGAGAAAGCCATTGATTTCACTGTCTTTCTCTGCCTGTCTGTGTTGTTCAGGGCCTTCAGGCAGCTGTCTGGTATCCCACAACAAACACACCATGGGGGTTGAGCAAGCCACAGCTCAATCCACAGGGTGCTTTATCAATCAATATGACCTTCTAGAGCACTGATTCTTTTGCCTCACCCTTCAGCATCTTCATCCCCATAGCATACTCTTTCCACTGGGTAGTGTAGATTTTTCAGCACCCACAGAGCTGATGCAATCTGTGCTCATTATCTTGGTGCCCTTTAGAAAGATAGCAGCCCATTAACAATGATGTAAAGTACTCAGGCTTGTCTGCAGGATTCTGAAAAGTCAGTAGTACAGTATATTTGTCAGCCCACTGCCATGATATTGAGTTGTTGAGTCATTCCTTGGTGAACCATTACAGCCAGTCCTAGGAAATCTCAGGAAGCAGGTGAAACAAGAAATGTAATATACCAATACAGCCATCTTGGGAATTTGAGTCCGGAATGTTTTCATTTTCTCCTACTGAGGACTGGTTCACTAATTGGGTTACGTGGGCTCAGCAAGGATGTTGTCAAGCTTCAGAGGTTTTTATTTGTGCCTGGACACCAAATCACAGCCCAGTGCAGCGACTCTAGTTATGATGCCCCCACGAGGCCCTTTAAGGTACAGCTGTCTGATGAGTCAGTCCAGAAGCCCCACTTTCCCAGAAAATCCCAAGTTCTGGGGTGATAGGGTGACAGAAGGCAAAAGGCCACACAGCTTGGTATTATGAGAGCTTTATTGCTCCTTACAGATTAGTGGCTGCTGAGGAGTGGCATGGCATGTTAGTTTCCTTTTACAGGGGAAAAAAAACAAGCTGAGTGCTGTAGATTAAATACAGTTTGAAGATAATGTACACAGAAGGAAGCACCTGAATGGAGCCACAATGATTTTGATAACATTTCATCCAGGAAATAGCTGTGTTCTGTTTTTTTTAGAATGGGAGATTTTCTGTGGTTATTAGCAAAACTGGGTTTTTTTATAGAATGTATTTAGATCATATTTTTAAAAGGTGCTGTAAACCTAATTATGCAATAGTTATGTAATGGAACCTGATTGTGTATGGCCTTGAAAATCCAATGGTACATTTTCATAGCTGTTCTGATCCACGTCTGTGCAACTTACAAGGCCACCATATGACTCCAGATGTTGGGTTTTACTGGCTGTGCTCCACCTGCTTGAATGGGGACTTCAGCATATAAACAGCAGCACAGTAACTTTCTTCGTGAGGGGATGTATAAAACAAAGCTACTAATGACATAAAAATGAGAAGGGTGATGCTTGCATCTGTCCATATGACCATTGTGCATATTTGTAGATGAAAGCAACAGCAGTAACCATATTTAGCTTTTACTAATGTGGGAACTGATCAACTGTGCTCTCAAGAGCTCACCTGTGGGAGCTTCTAGTGTAGCCAGCCAATATCTAGATATTCAGATAACTGATTTATGGACAAAGAGATCATCTTCTTTTTTTTAATACTACGTGCACTACAAATACCAGAAACCTTTAGCATCAACAATATTCCCTCATCTACGGGTTCTTCATGTTCTAATATCGGATCATCGGATTATGAAGATAACACTCCATTCATTTTCTTCCACTTATCCAAGTCAGGGTCATGACAGGGCTGGAGTATAGCTACCATGGGGTAAGTGGTGAGGTACACCCTGGACAGGTCACTGCACTTTTGCAGGGTGAATATAAAAAACAAATAACCAGTCAAATCTATGGCCAGTTTAGATGTGCATGTCTCAGGACTGTAGCTAGAAGCTGGAGTACCTGAACAGAGCCTGAACCCAGGACCTTTGTCCTGTAAGGCTACAATGCTAACCCAAACATCACTGTGCTCCCCAAGGATAGACGCTGGCAGACTTAAACCTACACGCGGCGCACATCTGATCTAAAAAACCCTTTTATCACTTTTAATTGTGGATGTTTGGAGCGCTCCATAATCACACTTCTCCTCCCACTCAACTACAGTCACAGTATGACGACCTTCCCCTTGTATTGCAGTATAATTGCAGCATTAGGTATGTGTGCAGAATGAGAACATGCAGGTCTTAAATACAAATTCACACTTAAAACATAAATTTGTGTCCATCAGAATATGCTGACTGTCCACATTGGCTGTCCATAACCATATATACAGAAATATGAAACAGTATTGGCAGGCTTGCACTAGTTTGAATAGCAAGGGCAGGATAAACACTATGTGAGCTTTGAAATGAAGAACACAGAAGATGAAGAGATCAGATTGACAGGTTTATTGCAGCGCTGAGCAGTAAGGATGATGACGACTGTTAGTTCACTGTTTTCTCTAAACAAAGGGATAAAAACATATGGCAGTACAGTTCTAAATATATTACACAGAGTGCTGAAAAGCCATTATCAGCCACATACACTTGCACAAATGTTTAAAACATTTAAGCATGGAACATTAACACAGAGAACAAAAGAGCTCATATTTACACACTGAAGCAATCGACATTGAAGCATCAAGCTGCTGGTGATCAGGGAAAAAGAGGCCACACGTGAATCCCTTTCATATGCTGCTCATCAGCCATGCCTCCGGGGCTTTTCAAAGCAGCCATTTTGGCATGTCATCCCAGGGTAAACACAAGCGTAACTGATAAAATAAATTACGGTCTCATTCTATTTAGTGTGTCACAGTCATTCCGATGAGAAAGCATGTACAAACCATGCCCTCGCCCATCTAAATGGAACAAGGCCATAATTAATGTCATTAATTACACCTGTGTTTACGCTGCACTGACACGTCTGCTTTGAAAATGGCCTATTCCAGTCTCCTCCTCGTCCCTTCATTTGCAGGTGAAAGCTGACCCTTTCCTTGCCATGCTTCACAACAATACATGTAAGTGTGAATAAGTGCATAACTGTGTATGTGTGTGTGAGTCTGTCTGAAGGCAGCTACTGTAGTAGGGGCGTCCAGGGGAATTGAAATTAATGAGTGTAATCATAAGCAAACAGCGAGCCAGGCAAGGGCAATTAATACAAGCAAAGCGAGCAGGGCTGCTGGTTTGCTCGGCCAGGCATGGCTGGAGCTGAAGAGATGGAGGATTAAGATGCAACCACAGACAAACTCCACAGCTTTCCCACACACAGCAGATGTCCACAGAGAGAAGGCGCTGGGAGCCTGGCATCAACACGCATCCGCCAACAGGCCACTTGGTCAGCCTGGCCCAATACAAGCTGACAACCTCCTGGCAGCATTTAGATAACACCATCTTCTCTGTTTAGTTTGAGAGCCAAGGGAAGGAACTCATGGGGGCCCCTGCACTGCATACGAAAGGGACTCATTGCAAAGCAGCACATTGGAGCCACTATGTGTGAAAGAGAGAGATAGAGGAACACAAAAAGATAAAGTGAGAGAGAAGTGGGGAGGGCATTGTGTGCAAGCTCAGCTCAAGTACATCAAGTACAATCTGAGGGACATTTTTGTTGCCCCCACACTGCCTCCATGTTTTTCCGATTGAAACATCCTTGAATGCATGCATTCTTTCAAGTATGCATATTTGCTTAAGTATAAATAAACACATCAGATCCAGATGCCTTCAGGAACAGGTCTGCTTGTTGTTTCCTCTAATTGACGCTAAACGAGAGCGTCACGGCCCAGGATCTTTTCACTGAGCCCTCGCTTTGTTGCCTTGAATGACGTTCGTTCCCCCAGCGGTCTCTCATTTCCACTGTTTACATGAGATAATGATGCATGTGTAAGGATACACTGCCAGGCCAAGTGAGGGGTTTGTTATGAACTGTGACGGCTGCCTCGTCAGGTCCAAAGCAATTTGTGTTAAAACGGAGCAGTGATGTCAGTTCAAACATACCGTAATAAAGTCAGATCCTGCAGCGTTGTTCTATAATGCACGCAGAGAGCAATTAATCGCTCATGCACATTCCCAAGAAAGGCTAAAAGGCCACGAGGTCAAACATGACTCTACAGATGGGACGATGTTGTTGAACTTGTTCCTCGTTTGTGTAATGTACTTAAAATGTAAATGTTTCCAGGGGATTACAATTACACTGTAGCAAGAAGTAAGTGGATAAAATGGGATTTAATGACATTCTCATTAGCTTCATTTATTTGGATTTGCATTAGCCACAGCAGTTAGTTTGCTTGAAAATGAGCGAGGTGTACCTGCTTTCCTCTATAAGTTTAACTTCCACACCGAACCAATGCTGTCTGCTGTGGATTTCAGTGATGCTGCTGTTGTGTGGACAAGAAAACTAAACCTGACAGTTGTTATACCTTATTCTGCCTGAGTCTCTCTTAGGAGCGGCAGACCATATCGCTCAGCAATACTGCAGATGAGCTAATGGCATTCTTATAACAAAGGGAGCAAAACAATTAACATTGTTATACCTTTCGCAATTTTCTAAATGATGTTGTCAATATGCTCTGACCACGAAACCCAGTATGCAATTTCTATTCATTTGATCTTATTGACTTCTTTGTATTTTATATCACCAGATATACAGCTGCTGGCTAACCATAGTCCCCTCCCACCAATCACAGATTTTGATTTGAAGGTGTCCAAATCCTATTATTCATATTGACCCAGCATCCATCAATTCCTGCTTTAAGACATTCGATGATTCAGTGCAGTTATCAGTGGGAGAAAACGTGCTGAATAATCAGCATAAATTGCACAGCTGTGTGTCAGCCCCGCAAAAAAAAAAAAAAAAATGGAACCCTTCCACAGAACTGGATGAAATATGGCGTTGCAGAACGACAGAGTGAGACTTTAACACCAAACAATGTTGACCTCATTTCCTCAGCCTCAAGTTATGTAGCTGTTTCTGTGCAGTTTTAGTGTGTGCAGGTTTATGAAACACTGCTGGGTTGGAGGGCAAGTCCAACAAGATGATAAAATAACTGTCAACCTTTGATTGAATTCTCCTCTAATGTGTTTTGTCAGCAGGAGAAATGTCATTGGCCACTAGTTGATTTTTCTTTTTGCTTTCAATTCATAAATCCTGCTCTTTGTTGTCCAGAGAATGCAGACCGCAGAGAATATTGTGTCAAAGCTGTCTCTTAACACCTTCACCGGTCCAGATAAATTACTGCCTATGAAAGCCAACAGTTCTCTCTTTTAGAACCCCATTACTTTAATGGAGGACAATTCAAGCTTGAAATATTTACAGTTTTCCTCACGGATGCAGCCATATAGAAATTGCCCAGTAACATAAGCTCAGCTTAGATTGCTCTTATGAATTGATTAGTTTCCTCCGTGATCTTAAAAGTCCTATTTTTTTCCTCTGCTTTTTGTGACCTGTGGCTCAGCCTTGCCCTTTTTTTGTGGAGTTTGAGTGCCCCCTTCTGGCCTCATGTTGTCATGAGACTACAAGTGCACTGTAGTCTCTTCCAGTAAAGTAAAATATCAAGATCATTTTTATACATGTATAAAATGCCTGGAACCAATTCAAGGATTTGTTAAATGGTTTGAGAAGACACTGGGAGTCCGTGGGTTCAACTTTAAACATTACAGCTAAAGCCATTTAGGAAGGGAGGGGAAAACACCTGGGCATCAATAAATCTGTAAATCTATCAGCCTATCAGCATTCAGCAATAAATAAAGTCACCCCTAATGAGGTCTCTTCTAGGAGCACAACATATATCTCAACAGTTGTAAAAGAGAAAAAAAATGTAATTACAATTAAAGAAGCAGTTTCTATGGTTCACCACCAATAAGCTATTTCAAATAACTGTGGGTCTGAGTTTTAGCATGTTTCCTTATAAGAAACACACTTCTCTATTAGAGGAGGGTAAAGCGAAAAGTGTGGTGGGGGAAACTCTCTGGAGTCAAAACTCTAACCAGACGCCACTGCAGCGGTATTTTTGAACCCGTGCGTCAGAGCTGCGCCCGTGGCCAAACCGCTTATTAAAACGCAGAGAAGCCAAGTGCCATAAAGACAGAAGGCAAGCAGCTTGTTATTATTCTTTCTGAGAGGTGAACAGGCTGAGATCAATGGCTGCAGTGGTTTCGCCTCGCCACAACTATGGCCCTATAAAGCACAAAGACCCGTGTGGCTCCGACCCATACAGTCACAGATATTAAGTATTCCAGGGGCCTTTGAAAGAGGCTGCCAAGAATAATTTCCCACATGTAACATTTCCCACCAAAGCCACAGAGTCATACTGGCATATTCTGTGCCCCCACTAGACCCCACATGCCCTCGCTAGAGTGACGCAGGAGAATCGATGGAAAAACAGATCCACTTCATTAATAAGGAGTCACGTTTGTCTTTATTTTTTATATACAGATGGCTGAAAAAAAACATTTAGGAGAAAAAAAGCAAGAACTGGATGCTGCTCGGGTGTTGCTCAAATGTGACCCAGTTTTTGTACCATGAGTATTAACGAGCTTTGCCAAACTATTTTCAAAAGTCACACTAGAACAAGCTTCAGAGACAAATGCAAAGAAGCATTGATACAGGTCACATGTTTAGCATATAGCACATATACCTGATAACATGATATCAGCACAGGTGAGTTTGAACGTGTAAAATGATCTTAGGCACGTTGTGTGGAAAAGCGATCTGCTTTCTTCATCCCATCCAGCAAAATTTCAAATCCGCAGCTGTCTGAAGCGGGTCTAGATGAATTCATGTCATGTGCCATTTGGTCCAATAAAAAAAAGGCAAGACCAATAGCACTGAGTTTTCTTTTTTTCCTGACCACAGGTAGTAAATGTATATTTTTATATGAAATGTCTGACCAACCAGTAAAGCCCTTCTAGGGTGGTGTGGCAGCTTGTGTGCAATCAAACCTACTCAAAGAGTATGAAAGTGGCTAAATATGTGGACATTAACCGCTGACACAACATCTCAGACATTAACCCTGTGGAGATTTGAGTTTTAAAAGTTACGAGTGAACAGCAGCAATGGCAGGCTATAATATACTCTATGATAGCCGGCTCTGGCTAGCTGGCAGAGCAAGCCTACATGATTACACCAATTTTCAACTCATCTTTTTACTCCTGATGCATTCATATAGTACTACTGCATGTCATCAACTTTTGTGTACTCTTTCAAATGCTTTGTTTGGTCGGGGTCTCTCTACATTCTCCTACTCTCTCCGAAACAGATGACTGTCCCTCCCTAAGACCTGTGCCAGAGGTCTCTTCCTTTTAACAGGGTCTTCCTTTCTGCCACTGCCAAGTGCTTGCTCATAGATGATCATTGAGGTTATCTCTCTAATATTCAAGGGCATCACCTGTTTGACTGTCACTGCGGTGGTTTAACCTGAGCTAAATTTGTCTTAGATTCATCAGGCAAACGTTGTGCTGACAAACACAATTCCTAGACAAAAGGGAGCATGTTTTTATTTTGCCCACAGCTGCACTGTTTGGTCACAATTTAAAAATGCCACAAAGCCAGTTTTTCTAAACAAGTGCTGGGAATAGTAGGATGACGAGTTTGGTACCAAAAAACCAGTCAACCTGCAAGTGATTCAGCGGTATATGCATTACACTGAGAGGTGGCAGAGTTGAAGATTTTCATTGGGGCAAGATTAGAAATGAGTACATCAGAGGGAGAGCTCAGGTTAAGCGGATTGGAGACAAAGTTAGAGAAGCGAGATTGAGAGGGTTTGGACATGTGCAGAGGGGAGAGAGTGGATAAGCTGGACAAAGGACATTGAATATGGGGCTAAAGAAGATGACCACAGAGAAGATTAATAGATGTAGGGAAGCAGGACATGCAGAGGGTTGATGTGACAGACACGGAGGAGGGTAGGGACAGGGTGAGATAAAAGCAGATGAGCTACTCTGATTGCCCCTAAAGGAAGCAGCAGAAAAAAAAGTATAACTGTCTGTTCTGGGAGATCCTTAAAACAGCAAAATTAAAAAGCACCATTTAGACTTGTAATTCAGTTCATTAAGGAGAGTCAGTTTCACAGCAATGTTTTCCAATCTCCAACTTCCAGCCATTTAATTAAACTACTTAACACCTGGCACTGAACAGGAACAAATTAGCTGAAATTATAATATTTTTATATGCACATTTGTCTAAATATTAGACTTTTTCTGAACTATGTTACTCTGTTGGTATTTCTAACAGACTGTTTATCTGTAAACATTGTGGGATGAAAAGCCATGAAAGCACACTGCTTGACTTTGTAGTGTCACATAAAGACAGATATTTATTTGTTAATAAATGGCTACGTTACATCTCAAAAGTTTGTTACTCATAAAACTCCTTTAAAAAAAAAAACATACATTCAAAATTAAATTTAATCCAACAGTAAATTATTGAGAAATGTTGTGAATGGCACCGATTAAAGGAATTGCGAACAACTTGAATAAAATGCCTACATATCACACAGGTGCCCATTTTCTACAACCATCTGTTGGGACATTGTGCTGCCTAATGCAAGTTTATGTTAAATCCTTTGCAGTTATGTTGGCACGGATAAAACTGCTGTGTTAGTTTGCTGTGTTCTGTGAGGGAAGATGCATTTTAACAACTGTCAGCATGAAAAAAGCATGAATTTGTTTAAACGAGAATAACCTGAAGAGTTTCAGAAGATATTTGGTTGCTTTTGTTCAGACAATAAAACATGCAAAGGCTGATACCTATTCTTGCTTACTGTTTTTTGAACAAGTATAACTGCTTTCAGTTGTGCCATCTCAGAAAAAAAAAAGCCTATTAGGATTATAAACCTGCATTAGGCATCTCAATGTCCTGCTGTGACACTGAAATGCTGGCTGCTCTGCATGAACATAGTCAATTAAAAACCATAGTCACTTACAACTCTTTTCATTTTTACAGCTGAAATAAAATTAAATGTGCTTTTCTTTCCTAAAAAATACATTTCTAAGAGATCTTTTGAGTGACAGTATAACTGTTACTATACCACAAATGTATACATTGAACATATTTTACATAAGGCACAGGCTTCCAAAGCACTACATGCTTTGCAAAAAGGTACAGTATATTTAAAGCAGCCCATCCATTTACCTTCTAGGATAATCTTTGAGAATTCTGCTTTGCATGTTATGATGCAAATATTCAATTTAAATGCATCAGTTTGAGTCTACCTTTATATTATTGCATGACGGCCTATAAGTTAGAAGATAGGGTTGTATCAGATGAGTTATTAGATGCAATATGAGGTCCCAAATGCCCAGAAAATAAGTGTTCATGCAAATAAGATGAGTGTAGAGTAGAACCAAAAGGCCAAACCACCACTTTTGGATAAATAATGTGAAAGGAAATAAAACTAATAAATCTAAAACTAATCTATCTTGACTGTCAGCTACAGAGAAGCTGCAGTTCACTGGAATTGTAGGTCAAAGCAGGTGCTGGCACATCTGTCCCACTAAGAGCATCCTGCCCTCTGATTTTCAGGTTGACAAACTTTATCTTCCAGCTGTTGTTGTCCAGAGGAGAGCGGATAAGGCCAAATATTTGTTCAAAGATTCCCAGACAGACTGAATCTCTGTGAATAGTCCCAGCCACAGCCACCAACACCAAGCCATGACGAGAGGTCAAGGCTTTGAGGCCATGGGGATCCAAATTGGGACTAAAGAGGAGACGCTCATCCCTGGTCAGTGCCAAGAATCGACAACTAACCAGATCAGCACCCAGAAACTCCTCCATCTGCTCACTGCCAGCTCTGAGAAAGACATAACTCTGTTATTAGTGTTTTGGGGTTGTTTTACCTTCATCTCTATGCTTTGTAAGAAGAAAATCAGAAGGAATAATCTACCTGAAACAGAGGACTACTCTGAATAAGATTATAAACCAACAACATCAGTATTATTTAAATTCTCATTTGCTTTCACTACTAATGAGGTTCTTACTTGGAGAGGAGACGTAACTTCACATCAGGCCAGAAATGTTGTGGTCCCCAGTCTTGGGGCTGTTGGCCAAGTGAAAGGTTTTGACTGTTCAACAGCTGGAAGAACCACTGACAGAACTGCTGGCCGAGGACCAGTGGATCAAAGCCCATCCCACAGTTCACATCTGAGGAAGCCGCCTCTCCTTGAGGGTTTTCATCCACCACCTCCATAAAGAAATGAGAGGTTGTTGTTACATATGATCTTCAGTCTCTACAAGTCAGAGCACTACACCGATATTAGCTAGAAGGTCAGTTCTTTGATGGAATGGCAACAGGTTCTAAAATATAAAGTCTGAGTAAGGCTTGATTTTAGAGCTGGTGTTGACCCTGAATTTTGGGAAGTACAAATTCTAATATCAATATACAGTGCTGTAAAAAAAAAAAACAGCACTCTCTTCCTGATTTCTTATTTTTTTGCATATTTGTCACAGTTACATGCTTCAAATCATCAAACACATTTTAGTATTGGTCAAAGATAGCCAGAGTAAATACAAAAATGCTGTCTTTAAATGATGTTTGCATTTATTATGAGTAAAAAGCTATCCAACCCTACCTGGCCCTAAGTAAAAAACAAAAAACAGAAACATCTTTCTGATTGTCAAGACAATGGAAAATAGTCTGTGGACTGACAAAACAAAATATTAACTTTTTTGGAAAGTTTGCATCCTGTTACATCTGGTGTAGAACTACTACACAGCAGTTCATAAAAAACAAAACAAAAACAAAAAAAAACCCAGCAGCAGTCAAACACTGTGGTGGTAGTGTGATCATTTGGGACTGCTTTGGGATCTGGATGCCTTGCCCTGACTGATTGAACCATGAATTCTGCTCTCTACCAGAAAATCCAGAGAATGTCCAGCCATCAATTTGCACCCTGAAGCTCAAGAGCACTAGGGTTATGCACCAGTGCAGGGATCCAAAACACAACAGGAACTCCATCTCTAAATAGCTCAAAAAAATAAAATGAAGTTTTTGGAATGGCCTATTCAATATCAAAACTGCTTGATTGCAGTTCTTGTTGCCAAGGGTGGCACAGTCTGTTGTTCGGTGATTACTTTTTCAAAGCAATATATAAACTGTTATAAAGGTGTGTGAGGACACTGTGTGTGAATAACCCTAATTATGTCTTCTCTTTCCAGGCATACCAACATCAGTGCCATGTCTTCACTTCACTGAACTTCACTATTCAATAAACAATACTTTCCATCCTTTATAAAATAGATGGGTCGCCTTTGGCTTATCCCCAAATAAAACATTTACTGGCGGCAGTGGCTTCTGTTTCTCTCGTGTGTCAAGTTACCTTTACAGAGGACCACAGCTCCAGGGTCCTCTTTATAAGCATGTGTTTCTCGCTATTTGGGGGCATCGCCACACCTTCTGTAGCCAGGTACTTGAATATCAGGTCACGCTGAACCTTTTTCCTCCTCAGGAGCTCTTCGGCATTTTTAGTGAAGGCGAGAATGGTTTCTTTAGCTTCTGCAGTGGAAAAATGATCAGACAGAGTAGGATAAGCTAATCATTTATTTATCTATCCAGCAGAGGTGAGAAAACACTGAAATTGTTGATGCAATTTATTTGTTATTTCTTGGTAGGTATACAACAAATCTCTTGATTAAGGACATTATGTAACTCACTGGGCTCCAGTAAAGAGAAGTAAGCTGACTTCCTCTTTGCCATATGAAATTGAATAAAAGTCTTACCCGTAATGTTTTCCACGACTATCATCTTATTCGTGACCGTATCACTGAGTGACAGTAAGTCGCATTTTGTCATTAGGCTCAGTATCTTCGTAAATCCAGCACGCTCTGTTTCTGATAGTCCTGACATTTTTGGCAAAACGAAAACACTGGGGCGGTTTCGTCTATGCGAGTCCTGCAAGAAATCTCTCCGTACGGAAACAAGCAGTAGTGGGAACGGGATCCGTTCAAAACACTGGTTGCTATGTTACGTTGATGCGTTCGCAATATTTCGGAGGGCAGACAACTTAAGGTATTGTCAACACCGCAATTGTCACCGTAAGAGCTAGAAATTACGATAACAGAGTGAACACGAATGTAGTACAGAAGGGCTTTCGCTGCCTTTAGGTTTGTAAAAAATATGGGAATCTTGATATTTACTTACAGAAAGCAAAACAAACAAAAGACATTTTTTCCATTACTTTTTGCTCTCACTAATAAGTAGGAGCTAGAGAGTGCAGTGTCTTCTGCTGTATCATTCAGGGAAACTGGTGCTGTGTACTGACACGTTTTATGGTAATTATTACGTAAAAAAAGGGAAGTTTTCTCCATTTTTCTTTGAGTTATTAGAGGCTCATTAGAATAAATACCAAAATATCAATCGTTGAAATTTGAAGTGTACGGTGAGCTCCTGAAGGCATCATAAACCAAGCTAGCAGCTAGCCTGCGCAGTAGCGATGCTCGGACGGGAGAGCTGGTCAGCCTGTTTAGCTGGCGTCACGCTATCATATTAACATGCTTTAACGAGGCTAAGAGGATCCGTTCTCCAGTTTAATATCGTACTGTGAAGCTAGTGAACCCGAAAGGTAATGTACTGTTATCATTTGCTAATTTACCCTCAGCTAGTTATCCATTCGTTTAGCTTAGCTGGTATGTTGTTAGTGCAGTGCCGCTTATTTACATGTCACTTAAACATTTAGGCATTCTTGTTAGTTTTTTCAGTTAAACTGCTGGTCCACTTACAGTAATGTTTTAGGGTATGTAATATTATTTTCCCTTCTGTCGGGATTCACATTCAACCACACGTTGGTATTTACTGTTTATCTTTGGTCTTATTGAATTGAACTATCTTACATCTTACAGTTTGATACTTTTCTTGAAATCAGTGTATGATCGTGGTAACGCGATTAGATCTGGAGGTTTCTGTCGAGAGCAAATCAGGGGATTTGACATGTGTACGTTCAATGACACAGAAACGTACCTTAGACATTGACCTATTCCTGCTGGTTTTTATCTAGCATCTGGGTCGCATAGACAAATATTGATAGACTTCAAAGCTAAAGCTGTCAGAAGGAATGAGGAACTGTGTCATTGCAAAAAAAAAAAAATCATTTCGCAGGACATGCACATCACACTGGCCAGCTTTCAACACAAGGAAATATTAAGAAATGAGCAGGAGGAAGAAACTGCCAGTGTCTAGTGGTGGTAGTATCATGCTCTGGGGCTGGGAATAATGAACGAGGTTGCCTTCAAATTCTTCAACTTCACCTCAAATCAACAGCTAGATAGTTAAAACTTGAATATAACTGGATGTCCCAACACCACCATGGTCCCAAACAAACATCTACATTGTAGCTTGCCATCGCCAGTGTGTGAATGGGTGAATGACTGAATGTAGTGTGAAGCGCTTTGGGGTCCTTAGGGACTAGAAAAGCGCTATACAAATGCAGGCCATTTACCATTTACATTCAAACTAGTTTTGAAATGGATTAAGCATTAAACATTAAGCTTCTGGACTGACTTTCCTAAAGCCCTGACCTCAAACTTATTGAAAATGTGTGGACTACTTCTGCCAAGAATAGTGGTCTAATATCTAGGCACAGTTATGCCATAAGCATAATGGATATCAAAAGTGTCTTGTTGAGGTGCAACTTGCTAAGGGAAACTTAACTTAATATTAGCGGCGGTGTATCTATATATTTCAACCTGTGTATATATACTTTTCAATATATATATACTTTTCTGTGTTGTTAGAGACAATCCATACATTTTCTTCTGGTTATCTGGGGCCGGGTCACAGGGGCAGGACATATAAACAGTATACACTAGATATATGTACACAAAGCCTAAAACTAGATAATTGTATTTCAAGGAGTTTATTACATTTTGTACAAATTGAGGAGGCCAAAAGTGTGCTTCATGTTGGGTATGTTTTCTGCTTAGGGAGTATCTATTTTTGCATACATTCTTCAAATTGTATAAATCTTTCTCTCTTGATTTTCCATTAGTATTTCCGATGGGAGACTATGAGAGCAGTGCTCCTGGGCGAATAACTGTGTATTCAATCCAGGGTTGCCCACACTGCACGCAGGCCAAGACCACCCTTGCTGGCTTGGGAGTGCCTGTATGTGACATAGACCTCGGTAGTCATTCAGAGCTGAGAGCAAAGGTGAAGGAGCTGACAGGACGCAGCACAGTCCCTCAGATCTTCTTTAACAATATTCATGTTGGAGGTAACGACGACCTGCAGAAACTGGTGAGGAAAAGGAAAACATTTCTGACGATACCACTAGTTTACTGGTCCCTAATGACCAGTAAACTAAGAGGTCAAGCAATGTCCAAAAATGGGGGAGAAAAACTAATTTGAATTGATACTGTAATTTCTGTAGTCACCTGAAGAGCTTCAGAGGCTGGTAAGTCTGGTGAAGGAAGAGCCCCTTCCAGCAGATGCACCACCTCTGCCACAACAGAGTCAGTCAGAGCATACAGCTTCAGAGAACGAAGGAGGTAAGGAATTAATTCTTAAGAGTTTTTGCCTGCTTAAGATCATTACTTTCCTTTCCTTCCCTTTACAGTCAAAAATGCTCTTAAGGCACATTTTAATGCGGTTCTTAAATATATTTGTAAAATACCTTCTGATATTTTAGTATATTAACTGCCTATCTTTCAAGAAATAGACAAGCATGGTCTGAAGTCAGCGTGTCCGGTTATGCATAGTCATTGTTGGCTGAAGGTGAGCCAAGAGCAAAGAGTGGTTATGAAATAGCATTGGCTGATGTAGTGAAAAAGCCATTTTTAGGCAACATCAGGTGTGTGTGTGTGTGTGTGTGTGTGTGTGTGTGTGTGTGTGTGTCTTACATCCATGCTCCTCTACTCCTCCAAATGCCAACACGGACAGTTGATACAGGAAACCTGAAACTCTGGATAAGCCTAGTAGTGCTGGGCTGCCCCACAGCACCTCATATGTACAGTGTAAACAGTGTTTGTAGAAAAATATTGAAATTTAATGTTAGCTTTTGTGAAGTTTAATTAAAATCAACAGTACGTGGTACTACACATACATCTCTGGCACCTAACGATAATGCACTGAAGAGCAGAACAAGTCATCAGATTGTAGTCGGTGTAATATAGGTGAGCTGCTTCTGATAGAGCAGTTTTATTTAGTGTTTGCACAGATGTATAGACTATTGGAGTACTTACAGTTTTGCCTTTTTAACAATGACACCCTTTACATATACAGTCAGAACCATATTATACAATACGTTCCTTATACCAGATTCTAACCATCCAAATGTTGCAGAAGCATGCCTAAAAGACTTGTGTTGCTGCCATGAGATTCACTGATTCCATATTTGCATCAATGAGCAGTTGAACTGGTGTACCTAATTAAGTGGCAGGTAAGTGTACAATATAATGGGGGGGGAGAAGAAAGAATGAAATTGCCATTTGTGCGTGTAAATATTTCTTTGGAAACATGATTTGTCTCTGTGATCCCTGTCAGACTTTATATAATAGACAGGACTGAGGTCTGATGCTTAAAAAAAATCTTAGTAATGCTTGTGCCATATATACACAGTTACACATTTACTTAATTCCTCTTCAGTAGTGTTTATTCCAAAAATCTCATTTACAAACCAAAGCAATGCTGCTGTGTTGAAATGAAAGAAGCCAGAAGTTTACCCAGCTCAGGCAATACCTTTTCTCACCAGCGAGACATTTTTTCACAGATGCAGAACTACATCGTTTATCAAATTCTTTCATACATGTGTGAACATGATTATATTTCTGTGTGTTTATACATGTGTGACCTGGAAATTCCACGCGTGTAGAATTTACGTGTGAGAGAGATGAGTTGGCAGACCTAGTGGAAGACCTCAAACATGCCAGCATGATTGGCAGTCATAGGAGGGGGCTGACTTTATACAAAAAGAGCTTCTCAGGAAGTCAGCTGGTTGACTGGCTGCAAAAAGAGAAGGGCATGGGTAAGTAAGGCTGTCAGTGATATGGGTAAAATCTCATGCAATTTTCCAAGCGCCCCTATCCTTACAAAACATAGTCAAATTCAGTTCTGTCAGCACTTGATTGTGGCTATGTGTACACTAGCCAGGGCTGCAGCCTGTAATACTGGACAGGCATTGTTGAAGAAGAAGTACATGATCAGAGTTCATGGCCATGAGCAGCAGGATGGCAATTTTGGCGAAGGAAAAGACACCATGGATGCACTGTACAGGCTACTGGAGGATGATTCAGCTCTCAACGCAGGACAGACTTCAACCTGCAGTCCCATGCAGGGTACGTCAGGACCAGATAAGGCTTGGAGTGTGCACGTATCGCATTTCAGGTTCACTCTGAGCAGTGTCTTTCAGCACTCTACTAACCCATGTCCTTTCTTTGCTGCTAACTTAGCATATGATCCTTCTGGGTTTGTGGCTTTAAGAGCTGAAATATGGTGTATCCAATAAAAACATCATTCGCTCATTAGCTTGCAACGCCTGCGTGACTGAGCGCATTCTCTGTCTTGAAAATCTATGCAGTATTTTAAAAAAATACTTAAACTCACTGTCTTCATCAGTGAATTAACATAACTTAGCAAATTTAGACTAAATAAATAAACTATATTTGATCATAAATAATGCTTTATGATGATATTATGCATAAAGTGTATCAGGCTGCAAAGAACCTAGCTGGATTTCAATGTCAGCTGCTGGCTGTTTCACAACAGTTTCCTGCTTTGCTGTGGGCTTGGGTCAAATTAATACTTGGTTTTAATTTCCTGTCAGATATTCCTTTACTTCTGCAATGGTGGTGGTGAGTCATATTGGCTGGCTCTGTGTTGGCGTGTTTATACCTGAAAGCTGCACACTTGTAGAACCTGTAGAGTCACACCATGATACCAGCAGGATTTTACCCAGCTTCCTTTTTTTCTATAGCGCCTGATAAAAAGCACAATTTGTTTTTTGTTTTTTCTTTGTTTTGTTTTTTCCCAGCTCTTGTTTAATATTTTGACTCTGAACTATGTTGATTTTTATTTCATGTTTTTCTCTCTTTGTCTTCCTGCCAGCCACTGAGCTCTCTTTGCTTTTACGGGAGATGATTCTGAAATTGTTCTCGGAGCATCTCTCTGCCGATGGCAAGGTAATGTTGTCCCTGATGCTCACTGAGTGCATGTTGCTATTTTGTAAAAGCAACAGTGCATTTGGATCTGTGCCACACAGTGTGTACTGTTGCACTGGGCAAGCTGTGTGTTCATATGAAGTTTCACTTTGGCAAACAGAAAAAACTTGTCTGCAAACATTTCTACTGTATTTTTCACTGCAGGTCTTTTTGTGACCTACATTCAAGGTTGTTTGTCAAGATATTTTGACAGGATAATGCTTCTCTGTTACTTTATCCCTGTACAAACGGTTAAATTAAATGCATGTACTTTGTGTCCATGCTCCCACAGTCTGTGGACTATAAAGGCATGTCAGCAAATCCTGTTTTTGAGCGTTACTGTGAGCTAGCTATTCAGCTGCAGAGGGTGGAGTTGCTGTCGCTTAGCCGGGAGGAGAAGCTGGCCTTCTTCATCAATATCTACAATGCCTTAGTCATCCATGGGTACCTACGCCTAGGGGCTCCCACCAACATGTGGCAAAGATACAGAGTAGGACTACACAGCTACACTGTCTCCCCCAGAATTCCTTTGTAATATCAATAAGACTTATGTGCTGAAATTAGGAATGTTTTGAATTGTAGTTCTTCAATTATGTGAGCTACCTGATTGGAGGAGAGGTATTCACGCTGCAGGACATTGAGAATGGCATTCTTAGAGGGAACAGAAAAGGTGTCGCACAGCTTCGAAGACCCTTCTCCAAAACGGACCCACGACTTCAAGTATTCACATTTTGATAGCTGAATTTATGTGGTGACAGTTTTCTTTAGTTAACTAAAGGTCATGTCTCTTGTTGTCCACTAGGTGGCACTTCCAGATGCTGAGCCACTGATTCACTTTGCCTTGAACTGTGGTGCAAAGGGCTGTCCACCTATTAAAACATACACACCACAAGTAAGTGATTTCGCTTTAGTTTTTTTGATTCTGAGAAGGCTTAGCTAAAATAAATACACTTGGAAACTCCCTCTTCTGTCACAGTTTTTACAGTTGTGAAATTGTCCCATAGATTTCATATCAGGTTTCCCAAGTCTTGCCTCTTATAATGTCTCCCATAATCGCGGCACCCTGAATGGTCAGAAATTAATTCTTATGTGCTCGCCCCTCTCAGGACATTGACAGCCAGCTCCGCACAGCAGCCGAGGCCTTCCTGGAGAATGATTACGCCTGTGTGGTAGATTCTGTAAAAAAAGAAGTGCACCTAAGTCAGATATTTAAGTGGTACAAAGCTGATTTTGGAGGCACGGATGAGAAGGTATTTTTAAGTTTAATAGCTGTATGTGTGCACATGTATGGATCCTGAATTTTTCTTGTAGGAAAAATAGATGAATTGTTTTTTTTAATGGTTTTTTTTTTGTTGCATCCCCTTCTATCTCATAGCTGCTGGGATGGGTGCTGGATCACATGGGTGACTCACCAAAGAAGACCAGCCTGCAGGGCGTCGTTTCTGCTGGAAAGACCAAAGTCAGTTTTCTCCCTTATGACTGGAGCTCCAACAGCACCCACTGAGCTCACACACAAATGCATTCACACCTACCTGTATGTACGTCTACATGTTTTACGTCCATTGTCTTCTGATTGAATCTGTACAAAATGGAAAAACACTTATTCTTAACCATGCGTATGTTTTATACAGAACATAATGTATGTCCCTGTGACATGAGGAGCACATTCTGCTCTCATTGTAAGCTCCTACACCCCATCTTTTGATGCTGTGTAAATACTAGAGAATTTGGTAAGATCATCTCAGTATTTTCTACACATGAATGGTGTACTCCAGCAGCTTGATAGCATCAAATGCACACTAAACATATTTTATTATCTGTAACCATAGTTGTGGCTCTCCTTTCCATGTCAGCCACTCAGGACTCATAGATGATCCCATTCCTCTCTGTCCAGTTCAACACTGGTTGAGCTATTCATGTGGTGCGTATATTTATAGCAGATGGAAACGATAACTTGGCTTATCAAACATACTGCTTTTATAAGCCATAAGAAAACCTTTTGAACTTTAAAGAAAAACACTCATTCATGTGCAGCAGACTGCACCTTCTTCTCTCTGGTCCTTCATTTAAGCATTTTGCAACCTACATATTTAAATGGTTTGGTTTTCCATTCTGTGGGGAAAGGAAGGATTAGCTGCTGCTCCTTTTATCTTTTAAATGAAATCGAATATAGGTGTGGATATTATATAGTCACAACTCAGCTTGTGGCTGTAGAATCTGAAATGCAAGGTGAAGATTTTGTAAATAATGATCCTTTTTGAGTTTGTTTGCGGTTAACAACCTCTGAGCTTTTTTTTTTAAAGGGGACAAATGAAATCTGGTTGTGCTGCTCTTATTGTCCTAGTTGGTCAGCATAGGATGCACTCAATGAGTAGTTGATTTACGTCAGCAAAGGGAGCAGCTTCTGTGTGCACTGTGTAGAACACACAGACATATCCAGTGTCTGCTGCTTAGACTTTATTTAAATGTATGGATCAGTTTGTCTTCCTATCAACCATAGGTAAACTTATTCTTCCTCTATGCATGTTAGCCTATGTGGCTTTTCAACCCTCTTTTTAATCCAGGTATTCCACTGTAAATTGCAGAAGTGCTATTACTGTGTTTTGGGTTTTTTAGCACAGTTATTTGTTTTAAAAAGAAAATTATGAAACATTTATCAAAACCAAACCCGTTCGGGATGCACTCTGACACTTTGCATGTTTTTTTTTGCCTACTTATGCTACTGAGACATATTTGTACTTTTTCACAAGGTCGCTGTTCTGTTTGTCTGTATGTGAATAATGTGCTGTTGATCCAGATTTTTATTTCAGCATGTCTACAGAAACTGGACAAAAAAGTCTTTAGAAGTGTACATTACCAAAATGTACCAAATGTACACTTGGTCATTAATTCAATAGGATATTAGTGTATTTAGTTTCACCTTGAACAAGTTTACAGAAACTATTCTTATTTAGGAGTTGAGCTTTTCTTTAAACTTAGCCTTTCATGGGTTTTTTTTTTTTTATTAATTTTTAGTATGGTGCTTCATTGTACATTGCATAGCAGTGCAATAACGTTCCATTAAGTTTCTATAATGTGTCACATCGTCTTAATTAAGATTTTCTTATCTCAGGTCAAAGCAAAATCTGACACCAGGTTGTTTGATGTCATCAGTGCATCGTATGCTGCATGTTGTTTTCTAGTCTTAGCATTTCTGTATAGTTTGCATTTGTTTGCAAAATCATTTTCAGCATTTGATTCCTGCACACTGCTGTGTTTTTGTTAAGGCTACAAGCAGCACCAAAGCAAATGGTTAAATTAGTCTCAGAGATGGAACACATTTGCTGCATGAGTTAGAGGAATACCCTTCAGTCTTGAATAGTAACTATAACAGGACTGCCTCTGCTGGCTAGTGTTTTTTTTTTTTTCTTTCTTCCCCCAGCCTGTGTGCTTGGCTATAAGAACTGCTTGGACCTAAAATGTCAGATATCGAAGTACACAAAGTAAAAAACCACATCTGATAAAAGTCAGGCATACACTGATTACTGCGTATAGACTTGAGGACACCAGTCTATTTAACAGACTGTAGTTTTTCTTTGAATGCAGCCTTCAGCAACAAAGTGCACCTTTGGCTTTACTATATTAGTGTTAAGAGTGGGAGACACTTTGTGGACTAAATTAAACAACACAAGATTTTTGTTTATAGATGTTCCCCGTTTTTTTTTTTGTTTGTTTTTTTTCCCCCCAAAAGATAAACATACCTCATGTATCAGGAAGATGTGATGCAAAAAACTTTTTTAAACAATTCTAATATCACTGTTCCTCTTTCCTAGGATTGACAACAAAAAAATTTACATCCCTAAATAAATAAATATGCAATGTTGACCTATATGCGTATACTGAGTTTGTGTTTTCCTTTACTATACTACCTCACAGCACGCAACCTAAGCTTTAAAGCAGATCACACTAGAGGGCAGAGGTTTAGTTTGTTTATTCAAACAAATTTCATCACTTTTTTTCTTTAAGAAAAATAGATGGGGAATCAATACCTTTACAAATCCAATCTATTGACATTTGTACATATAAATAAGCAGGTTTAAGTGCATCGTCTTATATAAACATTACATCAAAAAGGTATTAAACAGATCAACCACCTGAAAGGTTCATATATGATAAATGTGAAATACTCTACATAAAGAAATGCACAATCATTGTTTAAACCAACTTAAAAGAATAAAAACTTTAAAGCAAGCTGGTACTGTATTAGTTACATGGTTTTTATCATCCTACAGTGTGAACACTGATTCAGTCTTGGCACTAACAGAATTGTGAGTAATGCATACGCTGTACAGAAAGTTTGACAAAATGAAGGCAGATTTACATTGTTTCAAATGTTTTGGCCACGGCCCTAATACATAATTGTATCGCAACTAGAGAAATTTAATAAAGGCAACCCCAGTCCCACCCAACTGCTACCCACATGATTTTCTTAGTTTAAAATGTGCATTTGTGACAGGGGTTTTAAGGACTTATTTAGAAAATAGATTTTACAGTGTACAAAAGTTACGATGATGCAGCCATCTGATATCCACCTTTACAGTCATGTCTAGTAAGTTCTCAAGTGCTCTACGATACAAACTAAGTGGTCTATGCCTCATTTGGAAGACCACAGAACATACATGTTGTTTGCACACTGCAATTCACACCTCCAATGATGAACTGTGTGTAGAATTCATTCTCTTATCCAGTCTCCAAAGACTCGTGAACACCACAGCAGAGGGAATGGGTCCATTATTCAGATTCCCGTTACCTGACAATTAGTGTATTTCCCAAATTTACATGGACTTGACAAAGTCAGCAGGTCAAATTAGCTTTAAAAAAAAAAAAAAAAAAAAAGGGTGAATAAATATTGTGTGTAGTTTCAACCCAAATTTGGTTTTTAGGTACTTTAGGTACTAGGTATTTTCTGGTTTACATCTCCTTTGCCTTAAGCACTATGACTGATCATTAAGAAAGGATTTTAGTGTTTAGTTGTCATGAAGGACCTTCCTGAGCCAAGTAACAGAAATAGCCATTCCAATTGCACCAACTCTTCACACTCCTGCAAATATTAACCTAAAAAACAGCAAGGGGAAAAACAGTTACTGGTTGTTCAAGGTAATAAAAAAAAAACAAAAAAAAAAAAAAACACAGGGTCAGAAAATGGAGTTAAGCAAACTTACTTTCATCATCTGAATCAAAGCCAAAGAGGGAAGAGCACGTGTTGAGGGCTTTGTGTTTCTGCAACTCCTCCAGACTGCTGTAAGAGGAAAGGCATTTATCACAGCGATGTCTGATCTTATGCTCGGGGGCCACATCCTCCACCTGCTGCTCCTTTTCTGGATCAGGGTCCTTCTTTTTCTTATGACTCCAATAAATGATTTTCTTGGGAGCATCATCAGTGGACCTCCTTTTGCGCATTGAAAGCACAGATTCATCCAGGTAGGTGGATGGAGGTGGCCGGATGAAAGGGGCCTTAACAAAAGTTGCGTAGGAGGGATCTTCGGGCTTGAAGGTTTTGTGCTCAGGAATGTGTGGCTCTGCTATATTCTGTTGGACTCCCTCGGCCAAAGTAGAAATATCTTCAAGATCTCTGACGTTTAAAGGGTCTACCTCGACAGTAGTTGGTCTTTTTCGACATCTTTTGGTGGGAGTCGCTGAAGCAGCGTTAGTGTGAGAAGTGGACATGAACCCCTCTGAAACATTTCTTTTCACATCTTCATATCCATTGATGGTAGGTTTGGTATCATCTGTGTGCTGATCTGCAACAGTTTTCTCTGAATAGTTATCAGACTTAAGAAGATTATTGTTTTGCGCATTTATTCCACCAGTCTCACCATCAGTTTTGTTTATTAGTGTGAGATCCTCAACACGAGAGGCCTCACCATCAGGAATGGGACTCTCCTGCTGCCCCTTTTTACTCTGTAGCCATATCTCCTCGACCTTCACTCTCTGTTTCCATGGAGCTTCAGCGCTTTCCTTTATCAGTTTGCTGGGTCCCAATTCTAGCTCGTCTTTCTGCGGGACTGGGACATAGTGCCTCCATTCATGGTCATATAGACCCAGATAACTTGAGAAAAGTTTCTCACAGCCACTGAAAGGACACTGAGGTCGGAAGGGCTGGTGGGTATTTACGTGATCCTTTAATTCCTGCTGTGTCACAAAGCGCTGCTTACACTCTAGATGGTAGCAGAAGTGTGGAAGAGGACTACTGTGGCTCTTCATGTGGTCCTTATAATGCTGAAGAAACTGAATCTGCCTGTTGAGAGAGAAAAAAAACCGTGCGCAACATGCTGAATCAACTTCCCAAATTCAAACCCTTTAACTGTACATGTATGGAGTCTTTTAGTGTTTTACAATCAGTTAAGAGACCGTTTTTTTTTTTTTTTTTTTAAATATCTGCAGTTATTTAAAGTTCTCTTACCTGAGGCAGAGGGTGCACTTGTGTTTGGCCCAAACAAAAGTCTTCTCTAGCACCTTGTCTTCAGTAATATGGCATTTGATAGCATGCTTTGTTAGTGTGTTGGTCATCCTCAAGAATACTCTATCGCAGGAGTCAGACGGGCACAAGTGGTATGTGATGTCTGCACCACAAGCATTTTCTCCCGCAGGCGTCTCCTGCCCCTCTTCTTCAATCACAGATGGATTACTTACAATTACCAGGCCTTCTTTAATGATTACCTGCTCATCCTTAAAGTCGATCTGTTTGAATATATTTGTGTTAGGTTTTTTGCATTTTTTGTGAAGCACAGATGTCTTCTTGATGAGGGTACGGAGGTTCCTGATGATTCGTTCTTCCCTCTTGAGATGTGACACTTTAGCTTTGCTTCCGGGTCTCTGTCCAAAAGTTTCGCCCTCAGAAATAGTCTGTTTTTTATCCCAAGGCTTACACTTATTTCCTGCATTGTCTATTACTCCATTAGCAGCTTGAGCATTTTCAATGGATGGCTCCTTATTAGAAGATTTTTGTTTGCACATTGTATCAATGTGCTCAAGAATGTGCTTTTTGGCAAAAGGAAGCTGTTTGAAGCGTTTTCCGCAGAGGATGCATTTTAGTTTCCTACTTTTGAGGTGCGAGAGAGCATGTCTCATAACATTCAAGCCTTTGTAGTCTTTGCCACAGAATGTGCAGTAGTGGGACAAATGAGAATATTGTTGAGTACGGAGAGCCCTGTCCTTCCATGTTCTCTTAACTTTTACCTGAAAAAGAGAAAAGTCAAATCAGAGCTGGAAGCAGCAGAGCATCAATTCACATTTCACTGCATGCAAAACTGTACTTCTCCTGAAGTGTATATGTGCAATCAAATGCAACCTAATATGAAGAAAAGAGAACATACTTCAAATATCTCCCTGTAATAATTGACTTTCATAACAACATTTCTTAAATTACAGTACTGTGCAAAAGTCTGTGGTCCCCAGCAGTGATGGGATTAACGGCGTTACAAGCAACGGCGTTTCTAATGGTCATTAGAAAAGCCTACCAGATCGTCTACCAGAAAGTGATTGGTGCCCGCGGGAGCGCGCGCAGCTGCTTAAGATTACAAAGCAACAAGGTGATATGTACCAGTTTTTAAATTGTGTTGATAGGCCACGCAAAAGTCTGAGTCATGATAAAGAATATATATGCATGTTTTTTCCTGAATAGTTTCGTCACGTTAACGTCTAAGGACAGCGCTAGCAAGCACTCTCTGCTTAAGACCAAAAAAACAAAAAAAACAAACAAACAAAACAGCCCGTTCGTGTTGGTGGAAAAATGCACCATGTCGACCAATCAAAAATGATATGGCAAAATGACATTTGGTTTAGGAAGATGGAAGTTTTAGGAGTGTGTTGGGATGAAATATTATTTTACATTCATAATCTAGGTTACTAGTAGAGCTGGGTGATAGAACGATAACGATATGTATTGCGATATAACTTTTACTCGATAGAGAAATTAAGCTATCGCGATAGACCTCGCCGCTCTTGTCCTCTTAAAAAAAAAAAAAAAAAAAAAAAAAGGTCAGCCAATCCAAATTAAGTAGCACAGAGCCGAACCAATCACAGCCGCAGCGTCACGTCGCGTGACTTGTTACTTACAGCACAAGTGCCAGGCCGCACATGTGTTTGTTTGGGAAGCAGCCAGCGGGTAATGGAGAGAGCGCGTAATGGAGGAAATGAGTGTGCCGACTAGAAAAATCAACCGAGCGTGACCGAAGAGAAAACAGATGATGGTTCCAATGCCGGAGAGATTGTCGAACGGAAGAGCCATAGAAGTTCCGTAGTGTGAAGGTATTTCGGCTATTTCAAGTCTGACAAAAAACAGAGTAGCGTGCACTGTAAATTGTGCCGAAAGCAAGTCTGGAAATACAATAAACTGGTGCATGCGTCACACTGTGCGCCACGTTATTGTTTCGGTGAAATGAATTTCTACAATACTGTTACTGTTACTTCTACTCTCTGCAGTGTTTAAATGCTTACATATACACACAGTTACTGTCCGTCCACACATACGACTCGGTTCTGCTTCTATGCCCCAGCTTTGTTTACTTTTTCCCACCGAGGCTTCTAGACTTCTGATTGGCCAACATTTCTGCACGGTTAGGAATCTAGCGCCACCTGCTGCTTTGGCATGTTCATAGCAGCGTTTTCCTTCATTTCTGCCTTTATGTGTGGACGGGATTATTTTTTAAAACGAAAACGGAAAATCTCCGTTTTCAAAAATACCCGTGTACGTGTGGACGTAGCCTCAGTCTCTGACTGGAAGCGCTAATTCGTCATTCGGCTTTTGTCAGACTAAAGTAACTGTTAAAACTGTTTGAAAAGCTCAGCTATACAACAAGGAGAGATTGAGAATTTCCTTTTAGTTCTCAGTTTATTTGATATTGACAAAAGTTAGTCAGTTTTGTCTGTTCTTCTGTAAAACAAACTAAGATTTATTTTTAGAATTAATATTTTGTTTCTAAGTGGAATTGACAATTTAGTCTGTTTCATTTGTTCTATTTTGAAACTTAAACGCTTTAGTGGCTGCCTTTTGTGTAGTTTGCAATATTTGCCTTTATTTATCTGAAAAAGTCTCATGTTCCTTAAGTACATCTACCCTGTTGAACTTATTATGGGAAATAAATATTTAAATAAAAACAAGCTGCTGATTATTTCACATTTTACTTGTGAGCAACGGCACATTTAAATCTTACAAATATAGTTATTTGGCTTATATCGTGATAGATATCGTTATCGCCTGAAATGAAAAAAACATATCGTGATATGAAAAAATCTCATATCGCCCAGCTCTAGTTACTAGTCATAATCCTTATTATTACTGTTGCATCACTTATGATTTATCATTATTATCATTTCATTGACACATTTAGTATAACTACATTATATTAATAAATAATAACACCTGAAATACCGACTTTAATATAACTACATTATATTAATAAATAATAACACCTGAAATACCGACTTTAATATAACTACATTATATTAATAAATAATAAATGTGTCAATGAAATGATAATGATAAATCATAAGTGATGCAACAGTAATAATAAGGATTATGACTAGTAACCTAGATTATGAATGTAAAATAATATTTCATCCCGACAAGTGACGGCGAGAGAGACGGAGGGAGAGACAGACAGACAGCAGAAAAAGAGAGAGAGCGAGTTTTGAGATTTCTGACATTTAGCATGTTTGGAGTGTGTAGTTAATGTGTTGTCTTGTGTAGTTAGTGTGTAGTGTTGCGGATAGTTTTGTGTTGTGTGTCAGAACAACGAGGTGACTGCTATCTCCAGGTAGAAAACAGGAGTGATACACCTGCTGCTGTCAGACCTGCAGGTATCAGGCTGTATGTTCTCCTTTATAATGGACAGAAATTATTTTTTTGGAGTGGCACAAATAATTTGTGTGGCATCGTATTGAATGCAGAACAGCTGATTGTTCTGTCAATAGTTTGAAATGGTTATTTTAAAAAAAGAGAGTAAAAGGTAAAAAGCTGCAAATAACTTGTTTGCAAAACTTGTGCATAGGCTTTTAAAACTGACAATTTATATTTGCATTTAAAGTTATGAAATATGATTCAATAAACATGTTTGTGGTTGTTACAATAAAAAATATAACTTTTTCTACTCAGATTTTATGTTTTATGTCTGATTTTAGATCAATTGTGTTAATATAGTATCTCAAAATGAAAGCATAACTGTAAATTCAGACACGTGAGGTTGTGCTGGAAAGAATGATACAAAACAAGGCAAATAAATAGTTTTTAAAGGTGAAATGTAGAGGGAAAATCAAAAGTGGTTAAAATGGCTAATTATACCCTGGACCCCAGAGGATTAAACTTTTTTTTTTCTAAAGTAGCAACAGTTACTTTTCAAGTAATTAATTACTTTTAGAATCTTGTAGCTCAGTTACTTTTTTGAAGAAGTAACTAGTAACTATAATTAATTACTTTTTAAAGTAACTTGCCCAACACTGGTCTCCAGTGATACTGGGTTAACTGTCAAAACTGATCCTATTATAAATGCAGAAAAGTCTGGTCATAGTTTGAGTCATCATACAATACCATGCAGAAAGTATCTGATTGGCAGTGGCTTAATTTTCAGCATGACAATGACCCCAAACACTCTGTCAGTGCAGAAAAGTGTACCTGACTAGAAAAAACACTCAGTGGAACACTATCAATCATGGATTGCCTTCTCCAGAACCTGGACCTCAACATTATTGAATGAAGTGTAGATCATCTTGACAAAGAATAGAACAAAAGGCAACCACCATCCAAAGAGGAGCTTTGAATGTCCTGGGAGAACTATTCCTGAAGACTACTTAAAGAAACCACAGGAAAACTTGCCTAAGAGAGTTCAAGAATAGAGGTGTTCATACCAAATATTGACTTTAATTGACTTGCTAGAATTGTACAAACTTTGTTTCTGCCTGTATTTCCATGGGTGTGCATGTTTAAATAAATCACTGCATCCCTTTCCTCTTTCGCATCCCAGCAAAAAACAAAATAAGGGAGGCTTGAGACACTTGCACAGTAATGTAAATATGGAGAAATAACTAACCTCAATGTTTGTTGTTTCTGTTTCAACTGACGGATGGGGTTCCTCTTCATTGCTGCCATTAAGGTCCTCAGATGCTGTAGATTCTGGCGGTTGAGGATTTTCACTGTCAGGTGATTTGGATTTAAAGGAGTAACTGTGAAAGAGTTCTACTGGACAATCCAATAACTCCAATAGTGGACCATCAAGGTCCACAGGATCAGCTTCAGCAATACCGATAGCAGCTTGATTCTCAATGGGTGGACCTTCACAAAGTTTGGATTCCACCTGTGTTTGAGATTCCTCTTGGGATGGTTCACTTAAAGTGTTATGACAATCAAGGCCATTATGTTCTCCATTTTCTTTCTTAGGGCCCATCATCTTCTCGAGTTGATACGCTCTCTGTTCGCTTTTGATTTCAAAGGCCAAATCAGGATGTTCTCCATTCTCCTTAAAGTCTGTCATCTGCTCAAATTCATTGTCTTTCAGGTCTTTCATCTGCCTATCATTCTTAATTTCATAAAACAAATCATTATGTTCTCCATTTTCTCTGTTCAAGTGCCCAAGTTGGTTCTCTTTCTGGTCACTCATTTCAAGCTCACAGTTCAGTTGAGGCATATTCTGCTCTTTGTCTTCTGTGTCCATTTTTTTCTCAAATCCATACTCCTCCTTGTTAAGGTATATTTCATTATCGGGATATGAGAGTTCCAGTTTTGATAATGGCTTCCTTCCCCGTTTTCTCCCTCTAACTTTGACCTTTTTCTCTGTCACTGCCTGTACCAGCTCCAGTCTTGGAAGACCTTGCAACCATCTTTTCTTTTGACCTTTTCTTTTCAAAATTTTGCTCTTAACACATCTAGACAAGTATTCCCTATTGCGGTTCAGAGGGAGACTTACAGAAGAATTTTCCTTGTTAGTGTGATTGCGCCTTAGTGAGTACACAGAGTTATTACCTAAAGAGGTTGATTTGACATTGTATTTGATCTCTGGATCATCACCTATTTCAAACTCATCATCAGACCGAGGCCGTTTTCTCCGTCGTAGCCTTTTTCTCCATTTCCTCCTCTTCAGAGAATCATTATCCGACAGTGCAACACGTTTTCCAGCCTCTCCATCTACAGTTTGCTCTTCTGGAAGGTTCACAAATCCAGCTTCAGTGCAGTTGCAAGAGATGGAGTCTTGAGTGCATGACTCATTTACACAGTTACTTTTTAGTAGTTCTTCACTATATGCCTTCTCCTCTTCCATCTCGTCGAGAACAGCAGCAGTCACAACCTTATCATTCATTAACTCTAAACAATGTGTCCTAAGGGTCAGGAAGTTCCAAAATTCAGGGTCAAAACATAGGCGCTCCTTTAGCATCTGGGAAAAGAAAAAAAAAAAAAAAAAAAAAAAACAACAATCATGCAAAACACAGTTGTAAACAAATCACACAGTTATAATATCGAAATATAGCCCATATCAGATAAAGTTCAACATATATCGCATCACCCCCTCTAACCTGAAGAATATGAAAGCGAACACAGGTCCGGACAGGGTTGTTGTGGGGATGCGGCTCCTGATCAGGATGCATGTAAAGCAGGGAGACAGTTCGGTATGCCTCCAAGCTTCGTTCCTGGCAAAACACAAGAAGGGAACACGCTCGACAGACCTCCAGGTCATGGGGCAGCAGGAAGGCAATTGTCTTGCAAACGAGTGACCGGGTTACAGTGTCAGCCTGCATGTCACACAGCTGCAGGGCCCTGGCGCAAAGCTCCACGCAAACTTGAATTCCATCACCACCCAGCTATTCAAAAGGAAATAAACACAGATGAATAAATCTGATTAAAACAGATATAAGAATCAAATCAAAAGGAAAAAAATATTCAATTGCCAATTGTAAATGTCTGCAGTACTTACATTTTTAACAGTTTAACCAAAGCATTTAACTAATATTTAACAGTATTAAAAACACAACTTTAAACTGTTTCTGTACACTATAGACAGTGTACAGAAACTGTTACGATTTAACAGGGCGACAAAAGATGATGCTGCAATGACATCTCACCTCTGTAGTGACCAATTTTATGAAGGGGAAGATGGCTCTGACATTGGTAGCAGAGGAGGCCAGCTGCAAGCACTCAGCTAAGAAGCCTTGTCTGGAGGGATGGGCCCTAAGATACAGTCTGCTCCAGATAAACACCAGGTCCCTGCATAAAGACATATACATCTAGTTCAGGTATGATTTTAATCAGGCAACAACTATGATATTAAGTCAACAAACAGAGAGATGCTAAAGCATTTAAAATAATTAAATAAAGTCATGCACTGTAATGGGGTTATCACTTCAACAACTCACATTACTGCCATATTCAAAGATATGCCCTATACCCAACCCTGCATAATCTGGCTGAAGAAACTGACAGGAGAGAGACACACCATTGTAGTAAAATTGCTATTTCTTTCACTCTATAGTCAATAACCTCCTGCCCAAAAAGTAAAAATATGTTTAAAATATTTCTACTTTTTGCTGTGGCACACCAAAATGTATAATCAAATCCCTTACATTTACTAAAAAAAAAGTTCTGTCAAAGGAACTCTCTTAAGAACTCTAAGACTTCTATAACGGAGATGTTGAGAGGGACAGTCAATAAAAAGTTTTTAATAAATGTAAAGCTTTAAGATTTTCCCCCTCACAAGCGCTCCAGAGCTTTTTAGTGCCAGATACAAGGAGACTGGTCAAAAATAAGGAAAGAATAAACAAAGCTAAATTCAGAAAGGGGGCTGGAAAAAAAGACCTGCACAAGAGACCTTAAGCATGCAGTCAAGAAAACAGTGCAAGCTTTACTTTCAGTACAAGTTTGATTGTCCTTGAGTGTAACAGAAACCTGAGACATGGTCCCATAGAACATATGTTAAAAGACCCAAAGATGGCAGTTTACAGATGGTACCCATCCAATCTGACAGATCATGGAAGGATCTGCAAAAAGGAATGGGATAAACTACTGAAATCTGGCCTGATAAGCCTATAGAGGGTCTGAATATTTGCTGAATCCTTTATATGAGGTCACACTTACCAGATGTAATACATGTCTCCATTGTGTAGCTGCTGTGTAAGAAAAGCTTTACACAGTGATAACAACAGCTCATCTTTTTCAACACTCTCTGTATTGCAGATTATCTCCACTGCATCACGACCATCTATCTCTGCCATCTAAGGAAGAAGTTAAGAAAATACACATATACATTTATTTATTATAAAACATGTATTATAGTTAATGTATGGCATTCACAAAGCTTTTCATTTGCAAAATGGTCACCTATTATATGTGATACAGTTACATCATATTTACTAATATACTATCCGGTTGTTCAGTCTGACGTCACTAGCCATGTCTGGACCTAAACTCCGCTGCAGGTCCATATATCAAACGATCACTATGGCATTACTGAGAGTAGAAAAACTGTCTAAAGTCTTTCATCTTTAATAAAATGATCAGCGTTCTGCTCTACCAGGTGTAACAATTTAGTTTAACATCCAGGCATCCATGAAAACGGAATTTATGACATTTAACGGAGTTAGAAGTTAGCAGGGAGTTAGCTCGCTAGCTTCTATCTAAATACAATATAGCATGTCCTGACTGCGGGGTTTTGGAAACAAATTAAAACGTACAGCTCTGTTATCACTTCCAACATCAATGAAGACAGAAAACTAAACAGCAGTGACGTTTGTAGGGTTACTGAAGTTGGGCTAGCTGGTATATAATGATGTGCTACGTGACCGCTAGCGACACAGCTATGTTAGCATAATATAAACAAGCTAACTTTTTTTTCCACTCGATAAAAGTTAACGTGAGTGTTCTCGGTGGTCAGGAACAAATGTAATCGCATGGCAGGATGCTGTAAAAGGACCAACCTTCAGCCAGGAGAACAACTGAGATAATCCATCCACAATACGAGGTTAGTCATTCATATACTGCTGCATGGGCTGGGCTGTAGTTACATCCTAAGGTTTTAAAAACTGAGCTTAAATAAATGATTAGCGGTAATAAAAGCCGAGAGAGGTCAACAGTGATCACTGACTGTTTTAGGAGCTTTTTGAGATCAAATAGAAGAAAATACATAACATTAAACATGTTAACAACACAAAAGCCATATTAAACGCAGACTACTTTAGACCCGGAAGTAGGATCCGTCGCGTCATCACTGAACAACCGGATAGCCTTAACTATTTTCCTGTTTTGGGTTGATTTGAACATAGACTTTAAATACATAGTAGATCAACAAATAAATAAGACTAAATAATGCATTTTTCCCCCCTTTCTTATTCATCCATGTCCATTTTTAGAAACGCCTATCACTAATTCTTTCAAGGTTACTTGTTCTGCTCTTCAATTCTCACCTCCTTGTAAAGGTTTTCATGCAGCGAGGCTTTGTAGAGGCAGGTCAAGTAGGCCTGATGGAAGTATAGATGCTTTCCAGCCTCACGATTTTCCAGGCAGCTTTTAGCAAGAGCCATTGCCTCCTGCATTCGTTCACAGGCCTGCAGATATCGCACTCGCAGCTCCAAGAACACTGGCAATTCTGAGCTCACGTAGTCCTCAACTGCATAGAAGGTAATTACATGTGTTAATGTAAATCTCATGGGATGGGTATTAATATGAACTACCTGCTGAAAATAAAGTCATTGCCTATATTTATATATAAGCAATGACAGTGCAATGTATTATTAAAAACGTGATGATAGATATAATGGTGTATTGAGAACGAAATGTGGTTGCTTGGGGGTGGGGGGTGGGGGGGGGATGATCATGACAGAAGATGACTGAAACATTTGGTAGTTTAGTAACAAAATTTGTTTAATAATGAGTGTATCAGGGTAAGAAGGGGTTGAAATGGGGTTTCTTCAAGAGGCCAGGTCAAGTTTCAGTGATATTACATGCCATTTTCTTATCGTATTCCAAGATGACATACCAAGATTCATCCCACTTAATTTCTTAAGAAGTGATTGCATGAAAAATGACTCCATGCATGAAAAATGATTTTTATACATGGAGTGGTCATCACAGAGCCAGAGAATAACCCTGATGTAATCTTTGGAAGATTTTATGCAGTGGTCCTTTACCATCAATACAAGATCTGGGCAAAAAACTTAATGCAACTCTGTAAATGTGGTGACATTGCCCAAGCTTATTTGAAACTTTATCACAACTTATGTGTGCCTCATCAAATCTAAAGGCAATGCAATGAAATATAAGCATGTATGACTTCTTATTTTGGACAGGCATTGTATTATTTCCTATATGTCACATATGCCTACCGTCGTTTGGTGGCAAATCATCCTCCTTCAGGATTCCCTGTAACACAGGATTTTCCCATGGGCCTCCTACTTTAATAATCTGCTTTACATGCTGAAGGTAGATGTTCCTGTGCCTCATGAGGCGAGTGTGGCAAATCTGCAGAGAAGACGTTCATTCAAAATCTTAATGTTATAGAAGGAAGCTGAGTTAGTCACTATTTTCAATCATAAAACATTGGTGCAAGAAGAAACTGGCAGCAGTTTTGAGACAAGTATTGTTACCTTTAGTTTAAAACTCAGCACCTGTAAAAACACCTGGCTTTTACAAAATTGTACTGTGAATTGACAGTAGGTCAGTTTTTAATCACCTGAAAAGAGTCAAGGATGTCTTTTAAAGGCTCTTCCACAAATTCTTCCTTGCTGAAAAACAGCATGAGTTCAAAGAAGCTCCTGCAAGACAATGACAGAGACATTAGAAAAATATCTCACACCAAGGTGACAACCACCAGAACATGAATGCCTTACAAGTGCTAGTTTTAAAGGAGAGGTGATCAACTCAAAATTGTGCTGCTCATTACCAAATGATTCAAGTTAAAACAATATGTGTCTTTTTCTATTTCAAAGACAGGCAGCAAATACAACTCTGCTATTCCTTTTGGACACGGAGCTCCAGCTCTTCCCAACAGATAAAAAAAGGGTTCCATGAATTTATGGTTCACCTCTATTTAAGCTACAGCCTTTAAATTTTATCTGAAAGCATCAACAAACACTGATTTACAGAAAATGTTCTGTACTATTTTCAACACTGATTTTTCACAGTAACTGTCTCACAGTTTTGTTTTAGAAATAACATTTTATGTCGTGTCTCTGCTAGGCAATTAAGAATTTTCGAACCAAATACGTGGGTTCAGCTATTCAAATAAATTTATTTACAATCAATACAGCACATTAAAACAGCTTCCAGTGAACATTGCACTTACAAGGCCAAACTGCTGAGAACATACTGGATGTGCTGACAGTCATCTGTAAAGGCAGTGGTGGCTTTGGTAAAATTGTAGAGTGCGGTCCGCAGCACCTTCAGTTGCGGGAGAGGAACTTGCCATTGCCCTGTGTACTCCTCAACAAGCTGTCCAGGAATGAAACAGAAATGTGAAAGACTTAAATGAATCCTATGCATGACAGCTAAAAGCTGTATGTTTTTCATCCCACATCTAACACAGTTTACAACAGAAAGGTTTACGCTGCCAAAAGTTAAAAACAAGTAATATATAGAAAATAGTGATTTGATATGAAATGGTGGAACTCATTATCCGTCCACACTGCACATCAGAGTACTAATGTTTTAACAATACACTACGATCAAAACCAAGAAGAATTCTAACTGAAATTGTTTGGATAATAAAGACAGCTGGTGGATGTGCTGTGTGAATATGAACACAAATTGGATCTTAGAACCAAAGTATAAGAACGTAAATAAGACACACTGTAACACAATCAAATAGAAATGTTCATTAGAATGCACATTTCTATTTGACATCTCCATTAGACATTTATTGTATGGATGTCTAACACATTTGTTAGACCATCACCCAATCTAAGGTTTGTGCCACAGCTCTCATAACTTAACAGTATTCATAATTATCAAAAAAAATAAATGTTTCTGTAATGGTTAATCCACAAGTATGGCCAAACTCTTTAATTGAAATGATATTTTGTAATGATAAAATATAACTACTGTTATCCTTGAATTTTCAAATTTAGCTTGTTGGTCCAGTGAACCACTAGTGCACCTGAATCAAACAGGCTCTCCTCCACACAGTGCTCATTTATAAAGCACAAGCCCAAACAGGTGGATTTTCCTGGTTCAGTGCAGCTAGCCAACAACAAAGAACCACTAAGTGGGAAATGGAGAGTGAAAATGAACAGTATATCCATGTTTTGTTTTTAAAATAAAAGTCATTGCTACAGACATAGGCAACAGTGACCCTCATACACTGCTTTATAGTTTGTACAAGGTTATTAATTCTGTCTCTAGTTAGCTAACATATAGGCACAAGTGGTTCTACAGATGATCTAAAAACTGAAACTTTAAACACTTATTTCCTAAATCCGCTTTCAAAATAGTGTTAAATCTATGACCATTTGTAGAGTGAGATTCCATGGTGTAAATTAGCCTTAATACGTTTAGTGTTTCATGTCCACTTTAAAACACAGTTTTAGATTACTCATTTCGCAGACACTATAAACTTGTATTCCGTATTTTTTTTCTTTGTTTTAACCATGTGTATTAATTTCAGTTATACATCATACACCTTTGAGTATAGGTACCATGTGGTAGTTACAGTGTGCCATTTTATTGAGGGATGTTTCTTTTATCCTAAATGTGAAGCATTTTCGCAACTGCGTGTTTGTAAGTATAAGTGCTATAATAGTAAAGTTAATCAACTTTATTAAATTGTAAACTTTAAGTACAGCTACTGGTGGAACTTATGGATTAATTTACGCAATTAAAGCTCCATGCTCTAGGATAGTTAAAAGCCAATTCATCCGACTAGCTATCCAAACGTTTGGCTCCCAGATAAACGCATTCCAAGTGTGTATATGTAAAACAGAGTACTGTTATTCTGGATAGTGAAACAATTCAGTTGCGATTTGGCAGTCAGCTATGGTATTTTTTTCACTTCGAGGGCACCTTGCATTGTGAAAGGAAACCACGCTCCTGCTTTTCCCTAAAAATAACTTACCATTTGTCAGTACGTACGTCTTTTTGCATTTTTATCAACTGATGTCAACTCTAGGCAGCAAGGGTAGAAACTGCTCCATTTCCCTCGTTCATCAAACCTTGTTAAGCCCACAACGTTAATTAGCTTAGCTTTACTATCTAGCTATAAAGCTAACGTCAAACAAAAAAAACAAACACTAATACAAAAATAAGACACCCAAAAGTCCAGTTCGTACCTGTAAACTCTGACTAACTAATTCTGCTCTGTCTCTGATGTGCTATGCCTCCGCCTTAAACACATAACTGCATTAAAAGAGCTGCTCAGGGGCTAGCATTAGCTCTCAAAGCTAGCATCGTTAGCGATAAACAAACGCCGACTCCGTAAATCACAGGATATAAATTCACCCGACATACCTCACAAAACTCAGAGCAATACTCTTTGCTCTTCAGTGACGATTCGCCGCTGCAGTGTTTAGCACACAACGTGTCCAGAGCTAATTCAAGCCCGTCTGTTTCCAAATCACTTTCGTTGTCCGCCATACTGTCTGCCGTATCCAGCGCATACTCAAAGTTGCCAGGTTGGTAAGAAAGCGTCCTCCGATTCCTCACGACAGGATACTAACTACTTGGCAACCGCGCAATTATCCTTGTCACTAACCCTTGTACGTTCCTTGTACGGCTGTTGCCAATAGGAAATCCGGTATGAAAGATGGTACCCACTATGACTTAAAATAGTATTAAATAGCTATTCACTTGTAATAGGGAACTTTGCATAAATCAGTATTTCTTATATAATATATATTACATGTCAGACTCATCCAAAAAAAAAAATTGTAAAACGTGGCTTAAATAATAACAATTACCCACATTTATGACAATAATCTTTCTTTTCTTTTTTTAGAATTCCTAATCTAATCCTTAGCATGCTGCATCATCAGACAATACATTTTTACAGCTTATTAAGTGAATCTTTAATCACAAAGAGGAATTCGGTTAGAAATTCATAATTAAAAGAGAAGTGAGAAATGTCATTAATTAAAATAATACCTGTTATTTCAATAGGAAGAATGCAGAATGGGACTTAGTCCTACTGCACAGGTGTTATTCACATATAGGTAAATATTACTTCTTCTTTTTGCGGCTGTTCCCTTTAGGGGTCGCCACAGGGCATCATCTGCCTTCACTTCACCCTTTTCCATACCACCTTTCTCCGTCCAGTATATCCAGTATCCCTCTTCTGCACATGTCCAAATCATTGCAGCCTTGCCTCTCAAACTTTTCCTCCAAACCACTTCACCTGAGCTGCCCCTCTGATATACTCATTTCAAATTCTGTCCATCACAATCAACCCCATTGAAAATCTTAACATATTTAGCTGTGCCACCTCCAGCTTGTCCTCCTGTCTTTTTGTCAGTGTAACAGTCTTCAAACTACACAGCAAAAATGCCAGTGTTGATTTTTCAGTGTTAGTAGATTTCAACAGAGTTCCGAGTTAGTTCAACACTTAATCGAGTTAAAATAACACGTCGGGAGTTGATTCCTGAAAAGTGTAAGTGTAGATTTTAGTCGTTACTGCATTTTAACACTGTGGGTGTTAAATTAGACCACACCTTCATTTCCTGTGGAGCTTCGCAATCCAGAATCTTCGGTCGCCATTTTTTCTTGCTGATGCGGTAAGTTTTATTCGGTTAAATATTAAGTTTTAGATTGATGTTAGAACAAGTAACATGATAACTAGTAAAAGAAATAGTATTTATATCAAAATACATCATCTTTAAGTGTCATATTTGAATTTTAACTGTTTTTGTTAAGCTGGGCTACTGCTAGCTAGAACTCTGCAAAGTACCAGTTTCTTTCCTAATATTCATTTAGCATAATCTGGCTATTGGCAGACTGTAATGAATATTACATGTTAATATATTTCACAGTTTTTATTAAATGCCTTTTATTTATTTTCGAATTAAACTGCCAAAGCCTTAGGGTCAGTGGTCTCAAACTCGCGGCCCAGAGGCCACTCGTGGCCCAAAGGCCACTTGCGGCCCACGTCAGGTGAGGTGAAGAAGTATAATGCAATTTGGCCCTTAAAGTGACTTTTTTTGTCATTAGCCAAAAATGATTTAATATAAAGGCAATGAGGGCAGAGTGTTACCGGCCCTCATGGGTAGTGTAGTCCGTGCTGCGGGGAGAACGTGTGGAACTGCCCCTCCCGTTGTGTGTTTGAGAGCGAGAGAGGGAGAAAGTAAGAGCTGTTACCGATGAGAAATGGAAGAAGAGAGCATGTAAATATAATAATAACCACTGGCGCCAAAATGAGTGCCTGCTTGTAAGAAAGCTGTTAAGATTCGACTGTACACTGTGTTCGCTGACAGTAAAGCTACAAGCCCGACAACCCAGCGTATTGGCCAGAGGTGTCATTACCACGGTTCAGAGTCGCGGACCTGGCCGAGGTAACAAGAGAGTACAAACATGTGGAGGGATTGGCTTTGTTAGTTCAGTGAGAGTCAAAAACTAATGTGTACACTTATTTCTGCATTTTTATTTTGTTAAATATGAATAAAATTACAGCAGAAGTGCTGCAAAGTGTCTGACCAGAAAGAGAGGACCATTGTGTTAATTTGGTAGTTCAATTAAAGGCATCGGTTAGTTAAGAGGGAGAGGGGGGGATGCGTTCATATTTGCAGTTTTGTCTTGTTATACAATATTTGAAATTTAAAAACGAACAAACCAAACGCTACATTGTCAGGAATATTTGTGGGGAGGGTTTTTATCGCTTAAAATATATAAAAAATAATAAAATAGAAATATGGTTCCTACTAACCCCTGTGATAGTTGAGAGAATACTGTATTGCAGTCATGTTACACAGCTTGTACTACTTAAAAAATGGATCAAGGATGTTTTTCTTAACAAAATTAATTTTAACTCAGTCTAAAGGGACTAGACATGCTAGATATTTTGCAAAGAAATGGTGTTATATGCTGGACCTTATTTTACTCTTGGCAGGTGGTGATATGCTGGTTCCCGAGAAGAGATGAACTAATCAAAGTCAGCTTTTCAAGACAGCCCCAAGACTCTTCGCAACTTGTGTTCAAATGTGAGGCCGTTGTCAGGTGATAAATGCAAGGAAGAGGCACTCAACTGACATGAAACATGTCAAAGACAACATGAAGGTGACATTTCAACATAGGCAAAAAGTGGTTCAAGAACCTGCCATAGCTTCTACTGTCCTGGACCTTTTCCCAAGATTTCTAGATACACCTGGCTTGGTAAGGCATAAAATAATTTAATGACTGCTTTGTGGTTCCTTTGTTTGTTTTCTTGTTAATGTGTTGTTTCTGTTGTTACACTTTGTGTTTAAGATTGACCAAGACTTCACAATGCTGTTTTTTGGGGAGGAAGTGTCTGGTAAGTTCCTTGCAAAGTGGCCAACATTCTTCAAGCCAAGGATCATCAAAGATTGCAAAAATCTGTCCCAGAGTACAGAATTGGATGAGCTGCTCATTTCTGCACAGCGTTACTCTAACGAGGCTGGTAAGTGTAAGTTGGAAATGGTAGATTTTTCATGCCTTTACAGCATTTGCTTAATTCCCACAACACAATATATCACTCATTTCTGTATGGTATGAAAACAAGCTTACAAACATGTTAAACCTGAAATGACATTTAATGTAGTTTGAACACAAAAAAAGTTACATAATCTTACTATTGTTATGACTCGATATCTACTTCACTTGATGGCCAGAAGATTTTAAGTCTCTAGAAATGAATTTTTATACCAAGGCGCTGGAAAACTGCCTTATTAGAAAAATTATCAGGTGTCTAAAATGTCATCATGGTATTACATAACGTGGAAAAATGACTGCTGTGGTCCTTTAAATGACAGTAATTGTGATGATCTTAATTTCTATTCTGTAGTTTGGGACTGCGAGGCGGCTGCCCTCTTTTGCTGCTTCACTTCACTCCATCATCTAAGGGAAGGACGTCTTCAAAGATTAGCACATCAGATGCTGCTCACCACCTAATGAAATTCATCAAGGTATGCTTTTTAGAATTGTATATTTCTCTTTTGATGAGAACAGATGCAAATTATCAACGGCTGATATTTTAAGATGGCAAGGTGATCCAACCTGCAGCAGATGTATCTATCCCAGACAAGCTTGGTGTTGCAGGACTGACATGTCATTGTTTCTATTAAAACTAAATGTACACATTGAAACAAAAATAATTGTGCGCGCGGAGTGAAACATTTTAATATTGTCATAATTTCAAACAGCAATGCCTCAACATCAGATTATCAATTTTGTTTAATGTGAATCACTTGGTTTCTTTCTCTCCCTCAGGTGGGAGGTAGCACAGAGGCTTTTCTTAAGGCTGGCCCCACTCAGCCATTCGTCCTGTGGGTTGGAGAAAGAAAGAACATCATCCAAAGTTTCTACCCAAAGTTTCTACATTGTCCTAGATCAAAAGGTCATTCCCTGTGTGACACAGATGGGAGATGCAGGTTTTGACAAGGCAAAACTTTTCAAGGCACATTTTTTAATTTGCCGTGTCCTTTGATAAGGCATTGGACAACTTCTACACATTCATCCAGACCATCAAGTGTATGGCATTGATGTTGGCAGCGTGAAGGACAGTCCTCGGGTCAATGAAACAAGAGGAAGTCTTCACTGTACGGTTTAAAGATATCCACTATTCAGCACTTTGACTGGAAATGTTCATCTGTTACATTTGCAAGATACACCACACAAGTTGCTCAGTGTTATTTAGACATTTGAAGTTCCAGCATGGTTTGTACCCAGGAAAGTTTTTACGTTTGACCTGTGGAGAGCCTGGATGTTCATTTATCTTTCACACGTACTCTGGTTACAAGCGGCACTTATTCCGAGCACATGGAGACTGCGTTCACTCTGAGGTCATCAACAATTTTGAGCCTGTACCTAACGATGGAACCTCTGTTTCACAGCCTGTAAATGTGGCTCATCCCATGACAATAACTACACCGGTTCCAGTTGAAAAAAGGCAAATACTGAACATGTGCAGCTCTGTTATTGCTCAAGTACAATCATCAGGAGTTCCTGAAAGTACTGTACAGTGTTTAGTTGGTTCATTGGAGGAACTGGTTAATGACATCCATGCACATGCAAAACAATCTGTTGTCGACTGTTTGTCAACTGATACATCAAGAGAAACCTTAGAAAAAGTTGAGGATTGCTTTGATCAGCTTGAAAATCCATTTTCATGTCTTAACACAGAATCTAAAAGGATAAGATATTTTGAGCAAAAATGGAAAATAGTTGAACCCATAGAGCATGTTCTTGGTGTGCGTTTTGATGTACGCAAAGATAGAACAACAGGGACATACAGGCAAGTTCCTGTCAATGATAAATTCATGTACGTTCCTATCATGGGATCCCTTTCATCTATGTTTCGAAACAGTGAACTTTGTAGCAGTTTCCAGAAAAAAAAACTAAACATGGAGGGATTGTACAGAGATTTAAATGACGGCTCCTACTTCAAAAATCACAGTTTATTCTCACAACAAGAACATGCTCTCCAGATCCAGCTCTACTATGACGATTTTGAAACTGCTAATCCTTTAGGCTCAAAAAAGGGGGTGCACAAACTTGGTTGTATTTATTTTGTTTTGAGAAATTTGCCACCAGAGTTAAATTCTGTGGTGATGAACATTCATCTTGTAGCCCTTTTTCATTCAGAAGACTTAAAAAAATATGGGTTTGATCCTATCCTAAAGCCACTTGTTGATGATCTAAAGATTTTAGAGACTGAAGGAATGCAAGTGCCCTTTTCAGCCACACCTGTGAGAGGTTCGCTTTTTCAGATTACAGGTGACAACTTGGCTTTACATAGCATTTTTGGTTTTGTTGAATCATTTAGTGCAAACTATTGTTGTAGATTTTGTTTAACTGATAAGACAGAGTTGCAGTCAGTTTTTAGTGAAGATCATGTAGGCTTAACACTGCGTTCCAAAGAACTTCATTACAAACACTGTGGTGCCATTCAACAAAATCCTGCTTTGGCCTCAACATTTGGTGTAAAAAGAAATTGTTTACTCAATTCACTTCGGCTGTTCCATATTTCAGACAACTATGCTGTAGACATAATGCATGATCTACTAGAGGGAGTGGTGCAGTATGAGTTAAAGCTTGTGTTTCAGTACTTGATTAAGACCTCTTTGATATCCTTGAATTCATTGTCACAGAGAATTATAAGCTTTAACTACGGATATGCACAGAGAAGGAACAGGCCAGGTGGGCTAAAACTGGATGACAACAGCAAAGATCTTGGGCTTAATGCTGTGCAGTCATGGTGTCTTTTGCGGAATAGCCCATTGATTTTTGGAGATATCGTTTGCAGAAATGATGGACATTGGAACTTGCTACTTTTGTTAGTTCAAATTGTGAACATTGTTTTTTCACCCATTATAACTCATGGCATGACTTGCTATTTGAAACATCTGATTGCCGATCATCACAAGGCTTTCAAATCTCTCTTTCCAGAACGGAATTTGATTCCAAAGCACCACCTAATGATCCATTACCCACGCTGCATTAGAAAAATTGGGCCACTCATACATATGTGGTGCATGAGATTTGAAGCAAAGCACAAGTTCTTCAAAAGATCTGTAAAGAACTTTAAAAATATCACAAAAACACTAGTAAAAAAACATCAGAATCAATTAGCCTTTCATTTTGAAAATTTTTATTTTAAAAGATTACAGTTCGGCCCCATTAATGAAGTCTTGGCCAGCAGCTTAAAAGGCAGTGAAGCACTGAATAAAATGTTTGATGTTTCTTCTATTGTTTCTACAACTTCCTGGGTCAAAAGTTATGGTACAGAATATCAAGTTGGGATGTATGTTTGTTCTGGTGTTGAAAATGAGATGCCTTTGTTCAGTAAGATTGTCAGTATAATTGTTAGCGATTTCAATACTTATCTTCTAACTTGTAAGGTCTCAACAGTATATTTCAATGATCACTTAAATGCATTTGTTATTGAGGATGGATTAGATGTCTTTGCACTGATCTCTGTAGATGATCTGGTGTACTATAGACCTTATGATAGGCAATTTTCAAATGGCACTGATGACAAAATGTACATTGTCCCATACTGTAATTTTGTATGACTTGTTTACTTGTGGTGTATCTGAATACAAAGTATTTTGGAACGTTAATGTCTTGTATTTCTTTGTAATGGGTGGATGTTGGGGGTTAATTGTAGCAGTAGAGATATCAGAGATTAATGGGAGTTTATTGTAATCTGGTGGTATTAATGATTTGACTGACACTAGTGTTAGAAAATTAACACTATTCAGAGTTGAATTTTTTAACACCAGGGCTAGTGTAAAGTACCACCAACACTATTCGGTGTTAATTTTTAACACTTAACACCAGTGTAGAATATTTTTGACACTGGTCAGTGTTACTCAGTGTTAATTTTTAACTCTGTGCAGTGTTAAAATAACACTAGCTCGTTGTTAAAAATATAACACTTTGAAAAGTGTTAATTTAACACTCAAAAGAGTGGACACATATAGACACTTTTCTAGTGTTAAATTTAACACTCACAGTGTCAATTTAACACTGGCGATTTTGCTGTGTATACCTCACATGGTGCAGCTGCTTGGGAAGCACAAGTCAGTGTACTCCTTGCTCCTGTCCCAAGCCCAGATGAATTATCCAGATGGAGATTGCATGAGAAAGGGCATCTGGCATAAAATATGCACAGTACCAAAATACTAGAAGTAAAGTAACTAAACTTAATTCAGCCTTTATGGTGTATACTCGTGCTTTTTGTACTACAACATGCCAAATTTACTTGTACTTTTGAAATTAAAAACTCTCAAAAAAGATATTTTATGTAGTATAAGATAAATGGTCCCTACTTAACACCTTTTAACAACTTAGTGTTCCATAAAGCCCTATCAATGTTGCTTTCACACACACAGACAGGCGGGCAATGTTTCTTGTATTGCTGTTCAATAAAATACTGCTAATAACATTAACATCAGAAAAGCCCATAGAGGGTCAGGCGCAGTATGTTGATATCCTTATTAGTGGGAAAATTCACTAATCCAAAGCCCCTGATAATAGTTCTTTTTTTGCTTAGGTATAGGATATGAAAGTAGAGTATATTATACCTTGTCTCTGCCTTATTCCTGCACTGGTATTCCCTATTTAATGAAGCAGCTGTTATGCTGCAGCTATAGTTAGAAGAAGCTCTGTTCATAACCAACAGATGTGGCCTTTGTCTTTTTGTGAAAAGCACTTCAAATGCCTTTGTCTGTATGGACATGGGGTACGTTATTGCAGCCTACAAGTCTACAAGTTTAATGTGGAAACTGTTGAAATAAATTGGGCAAACCTGCGACAGGTTCTGTTTGAGGAAAATGCTATAGTGCTTGTAAGTGAATACAACTGGCGGGACTGACAATTGGAATGCCCTGATGTTCTACTGGGACACCCACTTGCAGTGTAACGTAGTCCATCTGGCAGGAATTCTAGCTTTATCAGCTCTCCCAGTGAGACAGTGCAACTCCTCACTGACTGACACACACACACACACACACACACACACACACACACACACCGGAACATAAATGCATGTAATTTTGAAGAAACAAGTGCGAAAAGATGCCATTTAAACATGTTCTTTCCTATGCTTAGGCAACATTTAAACATGGTCTTCATCATGACATGAACAGTGTTTATGATGTAAGTAAAAACATTATCCACAAACATTTGACACAGAGAGAACTTGCACAGCAATGCTTATTTCTATTTACTTTTATTTGTTTGACCGATGAGAGTAAGTGAGCAGTATTTTCAGATTCATGAATCTTGTTGCTGTAGCATTGAAAGACAGTACTAACCAATCAGAGTGTCTTTCTTCTTGCCACAAGGGGGCACCATCAAATCAAAATATGGAAAATATCCACTCTATTCACATTAAACAGTAAGCAGACTGATGTAATATAGCATAATAACATTAATTTACACATACAGCTTATCATTGGTATTCCTGCTACCATTTTCTCCATACATACAGGGAATATGGTGATACTCTCTCCTTAAACAATTACTTAACTCGGAGAAGAACAGGAACAAATATTTCAGCTGTGGACCATTTATTATTGATTATTTAGGCAGTGAAAAACAAAGGAAGAAACAGCAGACTGGTCATACTGTCAGAGATCTATATACGTTTATGGAATGCCTTATATTATCTCATTGGTATACAGTACACCCTCACACTTGACTCATCCACATCCATCAACATATCATGTGCCCTCTTGAAACCAATAAAGAAATAGTAGTTCTATTCCAAGTACTTGAGTGGGAGTAGTATAATGAGGATTTCTCCACCAGTGACTCTCACCTTCAATTAATCTAATGCTAGCTATGGTGTGGGAGTGAAGCTAGATGGGGTGTTGGTTCCACTAGATAAATAATATATAAATACCATAGGAAATAATCAAATGATGTTGAAAAAAAATCAATAAAAGTGGCAGTGCTTTGTATAACTTGTAACAGTAGACCTTTTCAAAAGTCTTAGGGTCAAGTTTATGTTGGTACCCCAGTATTTTGTTGTTATTTATGGTATGACTTAGCCCTAGATGTTAAATTTTTTTTCTTTATATTAATTACATTTTACGCTGTTAATTGTAAACATTTAAAATATTATTTGTTAAGTTCAGGCATTGACATCTTATGAAAGTTAGACCATATCTTCCCATGTCTTTTTAGACTGTCAAGTAAATGAAGCCAGTACCTGTACCATTAACTTACAAGAAGGTCAAACCATCAATCAATGGAGGTTTAATATTTTTGGAATGTTTTGCAGGGCTAAATATATACTAGTTCTGCTAACAATCATTGCAACAGTCAGAAAACAAGTCACCTTTCATAACATCACAGCCACAAAAAGCAACAACTTGGTATACTGTGGTATTTTACACATGTCCAATATTTAAGCCAGCAGCGTGGACTCGGCAGAAGGGAGGTCATTAGATGAAACAGACATAATGGTCAGCTATTTCAAGACGTATAAATGGGGCTGATCACTAATGCTCAGAACTCAGGCCTCAAAAAAGGTCAGTGATGGCACATTTTCTCAGTGTCCCTTTACATACTCCAATTAACATCAATGAGGTCTCAGGCTCTTCTATAAATAGCAGGACTTGATTTTCAATTGGGAACTCGCACCATCTCATTGCTGAGTCGGTGCCATTTAGGCTGCTGAAGTGGCTGATGAAGTTTCTTTTCCAGTATCAATCCTTTTGCTCTTTTAAATTATTCTTTTTCAGACATAATAACTCAGTTATTCAGTCAGTATTTTTGACCTGAAGCCATTAATTTTGTTTCCTCTCATATATAGATGGTGTACAGGTTTGATCATGCATAAATAATCATCAGAGGTAATGACTGCACCTCACAAGTTTTTGGAAGGCTTTTTTGAAGTCTTCATTGAAGATGGTGTAGATCAGAGGGTTGATCAGAGAATTAAGGTAGCCCAACCATGTCAGGAAGTCAGCCATTTCCCCTGAAGTACTGCAAGAACCGCAGGTGTTGACAATCAATTCCTTGACAAAAAACGGCAACCAACAGACGACAAAGGCCCCTATTATCAACCCCAGCGTGGATGCCGCTTTGCGCTCTCGTGAGCCCGAGATTCGAGGTCCTTGGTATAACTGACTACGACGTGATTCACTGCGTGACTCGTGCCGTCGTGACTTGCACTTAAAGGCCTTTACAGACACACGGACCCGTTCACGTGGAGTTTCCTCTGTTGAGGGTTCAGAGAAAGACTTTTCCGGTGGGCTTACAGGCTCAGGACTTCGAGGCCCGCCATCGGCATCACCATCTCCAGCAGGATAGGTAGAGGGGATCATGCTGCCATTGGTCATGCATGAGTGACGGCTAGCCCGGCTAGCCTCCCTCCGCATATATAGGGTCTGAGCGGCCAGGTAGATTTTATAGTAGAGGATGAGGATGAGCAGCAGTGGAATATAAAATGCTCCGAGTGTTGAATAAAGGGTGAAGGCCATGTGAGGATGGATGATGATGCACTCATTTTCATGGTCATTATTGCCACTGTAGTGTTGCCACAGTAGAGGAGGGAGTGAGATGAGGATGGACAGGAGCCACACCACTGCCACCATTGCACCAGCTCTGGCTCCTGTACGTTTGCGAGAGTACTCCACTGCGTCTGTGATAGCCCGGTAACGGTCAATGGCGATTGCAGCAAGATGCAGAATGGAGCATGTGCAGCAGGTGACATCCACACTTAACCAGAAGGTACACACCACCTGACCCATGACCCAGCTCTTCTTTTGGATGTAGATGATACTGAAGGGCATGACCAGCACAGCCACCAGTAAGTCGGTCACTGCTAATGAGCAGATGAGGTAGTTGGCTGGGTGGTGCAACTTGCGAGTGACTGCAATAGCTGTTATCACCAGGCAGTTGAAAAATGTGGTGAGGATGGCCAGCACAGACAGAGTTATAGTAAGCAGGATTTCACTAGGGGGAAGTTCAGTGGTCTCCAGTGAGTCATTCCTGCTAACGTTGCTTGTGGCAAACACCCCTTCAGTGTAATTGGGGAAATCCATTCTGCAAGCAAAGAGAAAATGAAGAGAGTGAGACATCAAAGGGGCTTAGGGGAAATTGTATTTTACTAAATTCCTTTTCAAGAAAGGCTGCGCAAGTCTAAATTTATTTTTTGCCTGCATGTATTAATTGTTATTAAGCGATAGGGCTACAATCTCTGACGGAGTTTAAAGACTTGCACTATTATTTTTCTTTTGAACTATCAGTCAATTTTCTCGCTTTTTGGACTTCATAAATTAAAGATGTCAAAATGAATTAAGTCAGTTTTCTTTTAATTAAAAATATGCTTTTAAAGTCTGCTAGGGTCTTGAAACATTACTTGGCTGAGAAAGCTTGGAGAAACAGCTGCCTTGCCCACAAAAGTCTGGCCAAATCTTTCATTACATATATATTACTCCAGTCCTACCTGTCTATGCTGTAACGTGTTGCATCCAGGTGGTTCACTGTGCAGCAGACAGTCTGCTCTGATCTGTCTAACCTGGCAGACCTGCTATCACATCACTTCTGTCAGTCATCAACTCATCAACACCTGGGACACAAAGAGAGGGAGATGGAAATGTGAAAAAGGTGAATATTGAGAGAGAGAGAGAGAAAAAGACCCCAAAACAGTAGAGATGCATTTCAAGACACTGCACTTTTTTGCACTTTTTAAAAGTACAGTGAATTACACTTTAATATAATCATGTACAAAATATCTGTAGGTTCTCAGTCATCCAGGATACAGTAGTTCTCAGTACCTAACAATCAATTCCTAAGCATTTCAACCCCCCATTTACATCTTTCCTATCTTAATAGCTCACATGATGGTGGACTGGAACAATAATGATGATGGGAATGACCCAAATTTTTTTTCACACCTTAGCTCATGTGGCAATTCACGCGATTAATACTAGGTCAGAAACTCTCAGGACCCCCTCTAGGGGAACACCCCCGACTAGGGTTTAAATACCTGCGACTCTAGGCTATTTGTTTTAAAACTGAACAAGCCTCATGGATAAGAAGCGAACCTTCACAAACCTAAAAAAATTAAGTTGCCTTCTTATCAAGCACTCATAATCATGTACAAACATGCAACAACAGTACCACCAATGATTACTACAGTAATATGGTTCAGTTCATTGGTTGTTAATATGATTAATTTATGTTTCATGTTATGATTTGTTAGTGTATATGTTGTTATCAAGGCTTTTTAAAATTAATGTGATTAAAAAGTTTTATAAAACATAAAAAAGCACCAGCAGCATGATCAGAGAGTTGTAACCACGATCAGCAACTTCAGTCCAAATGGAGGCCTATTTGCAGGTATGACCATTACACCCAATGTGTAATGGTCTGCCATTAATTTAGCAACAGCCACTGTGATTAAATTAAAAAGCATAGATTTGGCTGCCATTGCAGCTCTCCTCCACCAATTGCTCAGTATCCCAAAGACGAGAGTGGAAACTGTTGCTATAGAAACACAAGAAGTACAGTACTTTCACTTAATGTGGTAATCAGCAGAGGCAGCCAAACTCTGACTGTCAGGTCTCTATTGAGACTGTTCGATTCCCAGGCGGTATGTCCGGGGCTCTGTGGGTGGGTGAGTGGGGTGGCAAGACTATATAATGAGTAAATGAGATAAGAGATTTCAGTTCACAATACCTCAGTCTTACTGACTTAGCACAAAATATTTTCAAATGTGTCTTTACCTTGTCCATAGTTAGCTCTTACTGGTGCCATACTGTAATGTAATCTAGGTGAAATCCCCATAAAGATATAATATGTAGGTGAAATTCACTAAGAACAGTGCAGAGGCAGGCTTGTGCGATGAGTATTCTTCAACTGCAGCATCCTCCAAGGTGTGGGCACTGGCCATCCCTTAGTCAGACTGTGCCACTGCTGCTTAGTGTTATTGTTTTACTGCATAAGATAAGTACAGATTTCTATTGATAAAGCACACTGACACAAACCCCTTGTGAACTATAGTTATTTTATGACAAATTGTGTACACCTCATTTTTGGTGGAACAGAGTTTGAGAAAACAAATTTTGCCACACTGACTGAAAGTAAATCCTGATTAACTATGGACAGATTTTGTCCAACGAAACTGTCACAACTGTGTAAGACACAGTCATGAAACTTTACAGGTGTGTAGCTGATATCAAAAATGATGGGTGGGCGATTTGACTCCTTAATATAGAGTAGCTAATACCCCCAGGCACTAGTACGAACCTTAATTCATCCTCTGTCCTCTTGATACTTTTCCTATCAACTAGATTTGTCTAGTAAATCAACATACAGTGATGAGAAAAACAACATTTTCGCAGGAATCTATGCAGTCAAGAGGTTATACCATACCATAACGTGAAGTAGTCTTTTAATCAATCATTGTGGAAGAATTTTGGCTCACTCCCCTTTGCTAATTAATTAATTAATCATTTGATTGTCAGTCTGGCTGCTACTTCTCTTCTTAATTCCTATGGAAGCATTAAGAGTATTCTTAATTTTTCACAGGACTGCGTAGGGTCTTGTGGAAACATTCTTATTCACATGACTGTATATTTTTTTTAATGGTGGTCTAAAAACTCACTTGCATCGCAGCTGGTATAATCCCATTACAAGATGGTCTCTACTTCCTTCACACCTTTGATATCAGTCTTTAATGGCAATGAAATTTCCTTCCTCTGCTTAATGATGCAATTGTACACTCCTTCCCATTTACCCACGGATGAGTTTGCAAGAAACCCTAACAGTACTTAATATGCAGATTACTCAGTTAGATAAATGATAATTACCGCTGCACTTCTGTCGCACTCTGTGTTACAGCACTGCCATATTTTCAGCTGTGCATCTGAAAATAGTTTATTTTTTTCAGTGTCTTTGCAAAAATGTATATTTAGACATAGAGTATGGGCATTTCTGTGTGCATGCACAATGGTTGACGTATGCAAAAGCAGTGTCAGCCAGTTATTATATGCAACAAAGAAAACATCTGCTTTTGCCTTGAAATGTTCTATAAGACAGGCTTTCAGTCCGAGGTCATCTGAAGATAAGCTCCAGTGAGCCAGCATGAATCTAGTCTGATCTGCTTTGTTAAAAAAAAAAAAAAATACCAGTCCCTTTGCTTGAATTTGGCAAACTGTAGAAATAGCAAACTGCAGAAAGAACTTAATTTACTGTATCACAGCCACATTGTTTCAAAATTACATAGTAACTTTTTAATCCATTGTTTGCCCTGTTGCTCCATTATTTTCGTTATTTACTTTCAGTCTATATATTATGAATAAGTTGCGATAAGATATAAGAGACCCAAACACTGCAAAGTTACTTTTAATGATCTTTACATTTGCTAATATTGGACGATTTACACAGCACCCAATTATTATATAAAACTGTGCTCCAAGATTATTGTACTCTTGCAGTCTACTACATTCAGGATGTAGATTGCTTTGTCACCTCGAGGCTGACAAAGCAGAAACGCGCTAAAATCGTTCTCCAACTTTCACAGATGATGTCATAGAGATCAGTATAATCCAATCTTAACCAGAGTCTTTCAGTAATACTTAAAGACATACGGTAAAAGCATTTACAAACCAAAACAGTCAGTGCAGTATACTATATGTATACACACAAACATCAACTTTTAAGGATGGCAATCAGTGAAAAAGGTGTCATTCCCCTGACATTCAATCCTTCTCTTCTCACTCTCTCTCTGTTTTCTTCTTACAGCTTCATGGAAGCTGCATTTACCATGTGGATTACAATCTCTAAAACACAGTTTGGCCCAGGCTGGACATCAAGCTGCCAAGTGTTGTTGTGAAGGATGAGAGTTGTGAAAAACCAGATTGTGTGACTGACAGCTCAGGAAAGATGCTAAATAAATCACTATGAGGGCAGAGCAGTATCTGTCTGTTTATTTATTTTCTTGTTCTGTATCTGTTTAATTTTGGGGTTGAGGTAAATGACAGAGTTAGCCAGAAGTAACGCTGCAAAGGAAACTGTTTAAGGAGGTTAATTACTGCTTTTATTGCTGTTTGTTTATTTGTTTCTAAGTTGAATAAAAGTACAATTAAAAGATTAATTCTGCATTCTGGGACAGAAAAATACTTTCCACTACAATATTATAATGATAAAGTAACTTACTAAGGTGTGGGACGGGGCTATCCCGGCAGACTTTGGACAGCATTGCTGGGCACAGCCTGTATAGCTTAGGGCATTGAACTAAACTAAACAGCTCTAGCCTTATTTTTAATCAAGTGACGAGACTTTTTTATTTAGATAAAGAATACCAGTAAAAAAAGTGTAACATTCAGGATAACAGTGACAAAGACTAAAGGACATTTTGTGCCAGCTACTAATGTGATCTAATTCATTGATTTTATTTTATTTATTTTTTTGAGTACACTAAATTACTGTCATCTCTATTTTACAGCAGTGTTCTCGCTCACTGACCTGTGTCCTCCACGTGTCTCGTGGGTTTCTGTACACAAGCGGATACACACCATGTCACCGGCAGCTCTCCCTACCTGCTTCATGGAGATAGATATATTACCTGGCAAGATGCCCACTGAGGACTTAATTTGATGGAACTGGTTCAGCACTCACCAGAGGCAAATATAGCTGCTGTAGTGCATTTGTTGCTGTTGTTTTCATTTCATTTGGCAGGTAATGCAGTATTGGTTATTTGGTGTTCACTGTTACAGATCACCTCCACACATTTTTTTTTTTAGAAACACAAACAAAATACACCGATAGGTACAATAATTTGTGATATTACCATCTTAAAGTACCTCATATATCTACTCCTTCTCCTTCATTGGACAATTCATGAACATATGACCTTGCAAATATAATTCACACACTCACGTCTAAGTGTATGTGTGAATATATATGTGATATGTGAAATATATTATGTGATCAGGTTCAACTTCTGAAGTGTTGGCTTGGAAGTTAAAGTGTATATTATGGACTTCCTTTTATATATACATTTTAGAATAACCCTGAAATACTTTGTTGAGCATCCATATCAAGTAAACATGGCAGCTTGGGGCCCATGTGGGGCCACTCGGTCTGCACACAGATGGTTAAATGTACTGCACATTCTAGCCCTACAATGGGGGGCACAGGCATGCTCCAAATTTCACAATTTGTTACCTACAGACTTTCCTTATAGGAACCCAAACAGGCAAAACTAGTTGTAGACTAGCCCCTACTTAAGCCATATACACTCTCTGCCCTAAAGGGCAAGATTGCTACCTAATCATAGGAACCTGAAGAAGTATTTGTAGCAATAAATGCCAACATTGTCTGCACTTAGTTAAAAATGAATGGGTCATTTCTACCTGTATCTGTCAGTTACAGTTTATTGTGAATGAAGGTAATCCATTTCAGGAGATTCAGTCCCTTTGAAGAACACATGGCTAGTAGCACGTTTTATTGGGGGTGACGAAAGTGCACAACAAATGTTTAAAATGTTTCTAGTATCTTCCGCTCACAAAGATACTACAAAACAACTACACAAACATCTGAGCGTGGGGGAGCGACACAAGGCCTCATGACAATTTACAGCATTTTCCTGTCAGCATCACTGAACATCCTGGCAACACAACCTTGTCTGCCCAACCCTCCTCTTTGGTGTCCTTATCCGAATTAGAATGCTACTGAAGGAGACAATTAGGTGAGTCTGTCACTGTTATTAGTTTATGAGGTAAAGCAAATACAGTGTATGACATACCTAAATTGAGCACTTCATTAATACAATGACAGGAAGTAAACAGGAGAGCAAGTGGGGGATAATACTTCTTTTCCTAGATTTAATGTCAGAAACTGAAGACTGACACTAGTATTTACTTCAGAGAAATCTAAACTTAATGGCGGCTTTGTTAGGTACGCCTGTTCAACTGCTCATTGATCAACTAATCATATGGCATCAACATTTTGGTATGTAGATACACTCAAGACGACCTGCAGAAGGTCAAATTGAGAATCAAAATGAGGAAGAATGGGGATTTTGAACATGGCATGGTTGTTGGTGTTAGTGCCAGTAGCGCTGCTCTGAGCATTTCAGAAAGTGCTAATCCACTAGGATTTTTTCCACACAACCATCTCTACAGTTCGCAGAGAATGGTGCAAAAAAAGAGATAATGTCCTGTGAGCTGCAGGCCAAAATGCCTTATTGACACCAGAGGTCGGAGAAGAATGGCCAGTCTGCTCCAAGATGACAGGAAGGCAACTGTAGCTCATTGTTAAAACCAAAATATGCAGAACATACAACACATCCACCCTCAAAGCAGATTTAATTCAGACGACACTGGGTGGCACGCATTACTATTGAGAACACAAAGCCTGAGGCTAAAATTTACATAGATTTACTAAAAATTTACAATGTAAGACAGAAAAAATGATGTCTGTTCTAATGTATCATGTGAAATTTGAATCTTAGAGTCAGAATTTAAGACACAAGCATGGATCCATCCTTCCTTGAATCAGTGGTTTAGGTTTGTGGTGGTGGAACAATGTGGGGAACATTTTCTTGCCACACTTCCTTCATACCAGCTGAGTATCAGTTAAATGCTACAGTCTACAGTTTTGTTGCTGACTGACGATATGCATGCCTTATTCTCCACATCATACCCATCTTCCAATGGCTGCTCTCAGCAGGAAAACTTGTGCAATTTCACAAAACTTGAATAAACTCAAAAGTTTTTTTTGGCCCACCATCAACAGATCAGAAATCTAAAAGAGCAACTTTGGGATGTGGTAGAACAGATTTGCATCGTGGATGTGGAGCCAATAATAATTTAATTGTTTAATAATTTAGGATCATTTTAGGACCTTTTGGGTTTTTGATCACTTGGATATGGTAAAACTGAAACTGTTATTTTTAAGTTAAGGTTAAAGGATTAAAAGTGAACTTGTCACGGTTTGCGAGGCAAGCCGTGTGGAGTTGTAGAAAAGGACCCAAAAGGCGGCAGCTCTGGTGCAGGTGAATATTTATTTACAACGGTGGGCACAAAACAGCACTGGTGGAAAAACAAGAAACCGGAAACCTAAACTGGGTAAGCTAATAACACAAACCAGAAACGAGGATGCAGGGAGGGCCGGGGAAATACACAAGAGACGCAGGGAGACCGAGGGGAAACAACACAGACGAACCAGCAACTACCATAACAGAAGACACAACTTAAATACACCCAGAGAACACAGGGAGATTACACACAGGTGGGGAACACAGGTGACACTGATAAACATAACGAGACAGGGCAGGAGTGAACACAACATTACGCATACTGACGAGAGACTGTCAAAGTAAAACAGGAAGTACACAGAGGTTCAGACAGGAGGAGAGAAAGCACGGGGAGAACACAGACATAACAGGCTGGGGGAAACATGGAATAAACACAAAGAGAGACGAGAGCTCATAAATAGACAGAGGGGCACAAGGGGGTAAGAGTCACAAAGGGAAAAAACACTTAGGGAACACCACAACAGGACACCTGAGAAAACCTGGCCTAAATAAGGAACGAAAATACAAGGAACCAAGAATACTGGGCCAGCATGGCCCAGGACCATGACAGAACTGAATCCTGTTTAGAAGATACAATGCCGGTTTTTCAAAGCTGTGAATAAATCTTAGAGGGAAAATTAGTGAGGGTTGAAGGAGTAGAACAGGTTTGATTTTTTTGATCTTTAGAAGAAGTGGTTATAATGTAGGCGTACACATACAGATATTACATAGGTTTATCTTTAGGATAAAGGGGAGAGCTTGTAAATAGAAATGATTTTTATACATATTGCATTTTGTGCTTTTAAAGGAGTTGTGGCTCAAATTTGTCTCTGGAGGGTCACGAGCCTTTGGCTAGCGCTATGATTAGCCAATCTACTGTGAGGATAATATGAGTTCATGAAGGATTGCACATGCTTACAGACACAGAGTTAAGAAACACACATGACAGTATTGATTCCAGGCAAAAGGCCTCAAATTCATTTAGCTTTTAACTGAACTTAAAGAAGGACCAAAGAGGAAGGAAAGCATATATTTTGGTTAAGTCTGATAAACTAGAATTAGGAGGTATTGTTACATTAAAGGAGCAAAATGAAATAAAGAGGCTATACCAAAAACAGGTGATAACATAGGAAATGTGAGGTTTTAAAATGAAGTTAGTGTTAACACACAGGAGTTGTTTCAAGGCAGCATTCAGCTATGATGAAATGTATACAGGAGTAATTGCTTATATGCTTAAACTTAATTGATTAAAGTGGTTGTTTTCTTTTGGATCTTTTAGAGTAGAGGAACTTGCAGCAGCGACAATTTGTGCACAGGATGTTGATGATCAGATAAGGGAAAAATAGAGCGAGCAACCGGACGTGAAAGCAGGGCTTAAAGAGTTTTAAAGGGATGAGTAACGTTGAAGAGTATACATAAATACAAGTCAATAAGTTAAGAAGATAATTAGGATCAGGCTTTTGATTAAAGAGTCCCAGATAGGATAAGTTAGGGAGGTGCAGGAAAAGGTGTTTTGTTTCCTTTACAGAAGATCTCGGCGACCACAGGAGGGACGAGGATCCTGGAGATCTCGAGGTCCGAGACCACCAGAGAGGGTCTGAGCGAGGACACAATGTATTGCGACCTCTGGTGTTCCAGAGGTCGAGAGAGGGAGTGTGGAGCAGGGAAATTATTTTACTGCTATTGTTAAATAATTGTCATCATTACCATTGCATTAATAATATAATCTGGAGTTTATATTGCATTCAGATGTTTAAACAGTGTGTGTCTTTCAGAAAGACTAAGTTGCAGGCTGACAGGAAGTTGCAGGTTTGCAGAGTGTGCCTTTTGCAGAACTGAAACCGAAAGCAGAGTCTAAGTGCAGGTTATTTTGAGGAGCATTTGAGGACGAGACACAGACAGTAGGTGAAGAGGTGACACAAAGAGCATGTGAGGTCAACACATACACACATATTAGTTAGACTTATTTAGAGGAGAGATCAGTTAGACAAGAAAGAGGAACAATTCACTTTGAGACAAGAACGGAAAGTACCAAGCCATGAAAATAGAAGATGATTTTCTGGGTGAAAAGTCATGATGATGTTGATCTGATCTATGTATAAAATGTACCGGTGACGCATGAAGGGGCGTCAGTAAACAAACCCTGATGCTATAAAATATCTGTTCATGCTTTGATTAAGTCGAGGACTACTGGCTGTCTGCGTACAGAGTGTCTTCCCACACGTGTGTTCATTAAAATCATCGTTTGACTTCACCCGGCCGGATCGGTGTGGTTATTCTTCGATCACCTCTTGTACCCTTCCTCAATATTGAACCTTAACAATCTGCAGCAACCGTGTGATGCTATGATGTCAATATGGACCAAAATCTTTGAGGAAAGTTTCCAGCACCTTGTTGAATATGTGCCCCAAAGGATTAATGCATTTCTGAAGACAAACAGGCATCCAGCACAGTGCTGGTGAGGTTCTAATGAAGTGGCCAGTGAGTGGATTTGCCTACAGCTACTGCCAGGAAACAAGAGTGCTTATCTCTCATCAATTTACAGCTGAAGAGCCAAATGTTATTTGAGCTGATGAGAGCATTGATTGAAAAAGTAAACATTACTGGTGAGTAGTTACGACAAAAAAGGAAAAAAGTTATTCTTATTTCACTTATCACGCTGTGGAGAAAAGCAAGATTAGAAAACTCTCAAAGAATATGCAAGCAGTTAAACTTTTTTTTTTTCTGGTTTAATTGCATTTAGAGTGGAAAGTACAGCACTGTGATTGTTAATGTTTAACTGATAACTGTGTGATAACTTTCGTCTCACCAGCTTTTGATCCTAAACATGATATGTGCTGATTATATTTACAAACTGCAGAAAACTTAGTACTACTTGGCTTCTTTGTACATTTAAAAAATACATATTATTATGATATTTTATTGCAGTACACAATTTTAAAATTTATGTGACTTAAATGACTTTTTTTTTTAGTTATTTAAGCCTTGAAAAAAATATTTTAAATGAAAGGCCAGATAAATTTAAAGTTAGTCAGCATGGTTAATAGGGCTGTTCGATATAACGATATATATCGGATGACGATATAAAAACATCTATCATTTCATATTACGCTACCGTTTGTTTCGTGGTGTTGCAAAATAAACTGTTTACGGCAATATTTTTTCATCGTTTTGATGGTCACTGTAGAATTTCTTGAAGTTCTCTCTTTTTCTTATATTTAATATAACCACACTACGGACGGACAAGCGACTGTTTTTATGCGTTGTCGTTAGCAACAATGACAGTAAATCCATTGCGTGGCTCCGCCGTCCGCATCTTTATTTTCCACATACCGGTAAACCTTTCACAATAGATTCTGTTGAGATTTTTCAAAATAAACGTAATCACGTGAAATAGTATGCAGACTGTTTACGGATGAGAAGCTAAAAAGAGTCATCAGGTGCTAACCCCCGTAGAACAGGCTTTTTTCTGCAGCACGCCATGAAATAAATACTCACAAAGAAAATTTTTGCTGTTTCAATGTATGTAACACTAAACTCCAGGTACAAGACGCCCAGCTGAAAACACTTCACGCAAGTCAAGTTGCCCAAGATTCACCGAATTTACAGAAAATGTGGGTTTTTTTTGTCATTATATATCGTTGTCGGGACGATCAATGTTGCGCAGTCCTAATGGTTAAAGAGGTTAAACACATTTTGTTTGTGTTTAAGTTTACAGCCACAGTTAATCAGTCTACAATTTCACCACCTCAGTTCCTGCCTATACCCTTGAGTAAAACACCATGTAAGGCTTTTATTTTGAATCCTGGTGGGGGTGAGCCTTTTCTAAGATCTCTCATGCCATTTTCTGCACTGCACAGCTAATTTGGTGAGAAATTCAGCATAGAGCTTTTAAAGAGTGCTTATGAATTTGTGAACACTTTGCCACATATGCATACTGAATCTATATTTAGATAATTAATAAGTAGCTGTAATACTGCATAATCAGCCAAATGAAATGAATCCAAGTGCATTCATAGTTCCTCAAACCAGCAGGAGCTAATATCCTCCGCCGGTGTTCATTAATTCTGCAAGAGTTACCTTCTAACACGACACAGTTTAAATGGACCGGGTGGGAGATTGGAAGCAAATGGCTAAAGTGATGGGAAGTCTTTGAGAAAAAAGTGTTCATGTGGAAGTAAGTTATTTAAAGATATGTTGTCCTTTTTCTAACAATGGCAGTCTTGACTTGTTTCATACTGATTATTAAATTTTTTTTTTTAATATAAGGCATTGACTTTTTAATTTCAAATGTACATTAATACAACAGCACAACTAAAAATATGGAAACCACATTTTTGACAACATGAGAATTGGTTTGAAAACTGACCAATCATTTCAATAAGATTATTGTTTTTCCTATAGATCATGAATTAACTCCTAATTAAAGAGATCTATTACAATCTATTACTGAAGTACCAGAAGTGGATAAATCAATGTAAAATTATTTGTACACTTTATACATGACTATTATAGACACATTTCTTGAGAGATTGATGTGTGTATTAGTAATATACTGTCAGAAACACATGAAATTACTGAAACTTCCATCCTGCTGACTCAAACTGCATGTTCTTCACTGTTGAAAACAGACAAGTGATTTGAGACTGCAAGGTGAAAAAAAGCTTTGAATTCTTTTGTATGCAGCTTTAAAATCTGAATACAGTATCAAAAGGCTGACATAACTGTAGGGGGTTCAAAAATTACTATGATTAATAATATAACTCTAAGGTGTTAAGCTTTCAAAACAAATTTTCAAGCAAGTCAGGGAAAAAAACTACAATATTTAATCACATATTCTTGCCGTCTCCAGAGTTTTGAGTGGTGAATTACTAGGGTTAATTTCTGCTGAGTACTAAGTAAATTGGGTGTAATTTGAGGAGACTTTTGCTCATTTTTAATTTGATTACTTTTGGAGTTTTAAGTATTGCTTTTGCTGGAAATGGCACTTGTATAAAAAACAGTGTTAAATTTGTAATATGGGAAATCAATTGTGGATATGTACTTGTGTAAAATATACAATGAAATTTAAATGTATTGTATAATGGCTCTTCTATTTACATACATTAGTAAAAACCTCAACAAATGAATATTTATTGTGACCCCGCTTTGCCTTTAAAATCGCAATAGTTTCTCTCAATACTTGACAACACAATTAACACAGTTCTTCTGTGGATTTATCCTGCCTCAGTTTATTTTAATTTAGTGCCATACTGACTAGGTAATGTGGAGATCAGGGCCCTGTGGGAGTCACACCATCTGGTACAGGACTCCTCACTCTTCCTCTGCTTGTTCTCCGTGGCTCTGGCTGTATTTTTGTCATGCTGCAAAGTGAATCTGTGAAAATACTCCATATATGGCTCTGTGTAAATGTATTTGACCCTTTTCTTATCACTCTCTTTCTTTTTGCAGTTTTTGAAAAATATTTTTACACACTTATGTTTCTGATGATCAAACAAGTTTCAATATTATACAGAGATAACACAGGCAAATACAAAATGCAGTTTCTAAATGTTGATTTAATTAAATCTATCCAAACTTAAATCGCCCTATGTGGGGGGGAAAAAGGGTTTGCCCCCTAAACCTAACAACTGGTTCTTCCCACCTTGGCAGCAAAAACGTAAAATCAGGCGTTTGCAGTAGTTGGCAATGAGTGTTTTATATCTCTGTGGAGGAATTTTTGCCCACTCTCCTTTTGCAGAATTGTTTTAATTCAGCCATACTTCAGGGTTTTCAAACATGAATGGCCTGTTTAAGTTATGCCAAAGAATCTCAAAGGCATTTATGCCACTTTTGACTAGGCCACTCCAAAACCTCTATTTTGTTTGGTGGACTGGTGTACTCTGGATCATTGTCTTGCTGCATAACTGGGGGATTTTCTTTTTGGAATTTCAGAATTTCCCCATACCATCACACTACCTCCATGTTTGACCATTGGTATGATGCTGTTTTTATAAAATGATGTGTTAGTTTAATGTCAGATGTAATGGGACTCACAAAGTTTTGTCCCATGGAATATTTTCACAAAAGTTTTGGGAATAATCAAGATGTTTTTTGGCAAGTGTGAGATAAGCCTTTCTGCTCTTTTTGGTTAAACAGTGCCTTTTCCCTTTGAGCTCTCCTATGGGTTTTTGCCAAGTCTCTTTTTTATTGGTGAAATAAACAGACCGTAACTTAGAGAAGTGAGTCCTTAATTTCTGTAGTTCTTTTGTGACCTTGATAAGTTGTTGATTTGCTCTTGGAGTAATCTTGGTCTAGCCAATCTTGGGAAGGTTAATCACTGTTTCAAGTTTTCTCCACTTGTGGAAAATGGCTCTCACAGTTGTTTGCTGGTGTACCAAAGCCTTAGAAACCCTTTGTAACCCTTTTCAGACTGATAGCCAATAACCTTGTTTTCTCAGTTGTTTCTTTAGAGTGTTGATTGTTCCTATTTGAGATCTTTTAGTCTATTTCACTTTGTCAGAACAACTTGTTTTTAAGTGATTTCGTTATCCACATGTCTAGCAGTAATCAGGCCTGGGTGTAGCTAGTGAAACTGAACCCAGCTTTCCAAAAATGTGTCTCATCACAGCTGATTCATGAATTAACAAGGGCAGAGATTTACTTTCCCCCCCAAATACTGACAAAGTTCTATTGCGAGACTATCACTGTGCTCTAAACTGCTTTAGTGGGAGGAGGCTTTCCTGCAGACTGAAGGGTGTCATATCAAATGTAGGAACGTAATAAGATTAAGTAACAATATTTCTAAGAGTGCAATAGAATCTTTTTATTTGTCTTGTTTTCAACTAAATGCTAAAATATTTAAAAGAATGTGATGAATCTCACGTCTACTCACAGCAGCAAGCAATTGGTTTATAGACACACATGCACTTCCTGCTGTATTTAATCAGTTCATGATGCGTAGGCAAACTTTGAGGTTACAGAAAACAAAGCTTATCAGAATACATTTTATATCCCTGTCTTTTATTACTTCTTTTACTGCTTATTAAAGTCTACTTTGGATTTACCAGAGAGCACATCACTGGTAATTGTTTCTGGGCTTCTACATTCAAAGCTACACAGAAATAAGAAGTTTACACCAGTACTACAGTACACTGTGCTTCACGCCACACTCAGACGTAATATAAAAAACAATTCTGGATACAACTTAAACTTTTGTGACACAAGATTAGATTACTTTTGCCTTTAATGATTTTCACCAGTGTAATGATGGATACGGATATTAAAAAAGATGAAGATTCAAATACAGAGATTAGTCAGTCCCTTGTAAAGCCTAAAGCCTACACCCCAGAGTGATCTAAATGCCCTTTTTATTTTACTTTATTTTGATCTGTGATCACACCCACCTGTTATTCAAACAATTTTCTAACAAAACAACCAGTTAGAAGAACACTGGCTTGAAGGGAGGGTGGCCTTAAACACATAGCAGCTAAAATAGCTTCTTTAATACAGTGGGTGAACTGAGGGGGCCGCACAGAGGCCCAGAATGAGATAAATCAGGACTTCTTGAACAGCTATACTCTAGTAGACACCAGGAACAAACATAAGATGTTGGCTACGTTTCTATTTTAAACTCATACTAACGCCAAAAGTCAACACAAGTTTTACATCTACAGTATTTTATCCAGTGCAATGCAAACTGAATTTAAAGATTTCTGTTCTCAGTGAAAATGACTAATTTGATAGTTGCTGTTAGTAAAAACAAAATGTTTGGGGTCAGGAAAAAAGGAAGCTTTAATAAGGTCAGAAAGTCATTTTATTATATCAGTTTTCAGTATCATCAGTTTTGAATAACTGTGACCTGCAGTTCAACATTAATGGCTCAGTGTCACTGCTTCTTTTTTGTTTCTAATTATCTCTGATCTTCCAATCAAAAATGAAAAAAGGACTACACTCCTGTTCTGCACCTCAGATGTCACATGATTATGCCATATTGAAAATCAGTTTGTTTTTCCATCCGTACATTTCCACAAATTTCCCTGCTCTGACCAGCCCTTTAGAGGCATTACAACCAAGTAAACACTTGCATCAGTGGACATGCAGAGAAGAGTTACACCAACTTGTATACACCAGAACCTGAAGATCTAGTTCAAACATTTTCTTTCAGGGCGAGCTGGAGCCCTTTTCCAGTTTTCATGGGGCAAGACGAAGGGTACATTGGGCAAGTCACAAATTTGTCATAGGGCTAACACAGAGACGCAGACAACCATTCATGCAGCCAAATGAGAATAGCCAATTACCTAAAATGCTTCTCTTTAAACTGCAGGAGGAAGTCAGAATACCCAGAGAGAACCCATGCAGAGCCATCTCATCTACAACACCTCTGTGGTAAAACCTTTTAATGTGTGTGTGGACTGAAACCTTTGATGGAAACATCCCTACAGACAAATATGGTAATTTTAGATGCAGTTACAATTTTGTTACCTTATTTGGAAAAAGTGACTTAACAGACATTTATGTAAATTAAACTTTTTGAGATTGTCACATCGGTCACTGTGGGCTGCAGAATTTGCAGTAGAGAGTTGCAAAAACAGAAATATCATGTATTTTAAAAAAGTGTCTTGCCATTACAGTCCTACCAATACATTATGTTTAAGCTTTCATGTCATAACAAATGAATTGCCGAGATAAATTCTCTGACCAATTTTGACATCAGGATGCTCGAGTACATCGGTACAGAGCAATCAAAATAAAAGCTTAGCAAATCTTGGTATGCATGTTTTGAGCCTGAGACGCACCGACAGCACACAAATCCATTGTGCTTTTTGATCCTTACTCTGAAGTATGCACATTTCACAAGCAACAATACTCACAGTTACAGTGTAACTCACAAACACCTAAACACACAAATAATAATGCAACATTATTTTACTTTCCTGCATCTACAACCCTCCCACACATACAAAGTTAACAGCTCTGGAAGTTGCTAGAACGAATCGATGAGGTCACTGCCAATTCTCACTGGAAGAGTAAAGGACAAAAGCTGCACAATCGGATCACAATCAAAATCATTTCAAACACCCTTGCATCAGTGATCTGTCCAGGGTGTACCCCTCCTCGCCACATAACAACTGGGATATGCTCCAGAGGCTCTGTAACCATGTAAACTGAACGAGCAGTTAAGGGATTGGATGGATGAATTTAGTTTGAAAACAATCTCACCAATGTGACTCAGCTGGATACTAATTTAAGCCACATTGTTTTGGTAACATCACAGAAAACACTCCTGTTTTTCTTTTTTAATAAATCAAAACTTCGTGATTTATTTAACAGGTTTGTCCTCAATGAAGAAATCCTGAACTGACACACAACTTGTGTTCCCAGTGGTGAAAATGAGCTGAAATTGAACTACAAGCAGAGGGAATTATTTGACCTTTTAAGTGGAGGATGTTTCAACCTGAACTGAAAAAAACCGCTAGGGAAAAGCCAATTAGAAATTTGTATTCAGACTGCTGGTGCCTGGATGAACAGCACTGAAAATCCCTTTAAGCTGCATAACTTGCAGTACATACCATTCAAGGCTCTACTAAAATGCTGTACCCCTTTACTCCTGTCTGGGTCCCCAATTCACAAAGCAATAAACTTTTAATGAAGATTGTTCAATTCTGCAGGACAGTGTGGCTAAAACCACTAAAAACCAGGACTAAATGTCTTTGCAATGTTTTTCTTCCGAGGACGGATGCTGTCGGCTGTCTTAGACAGAAGCGTTTCTGACCCGAGCACCTACAGTTATTGAATGCATCATAAAAGAAATCTAAAGATTGAATTTGATGCTATCAATAACATTGTTTCATCACCCCACTCTTCTCTACAATGCTTCTCTGTCCATGGCGATAATAAGTTTTTTACTCTTTTCTTGATAAGGTTATGGTTATGAGGAGCAGTATTCGTCGTGTGACGTATCAGCTTCATCTCTGACTGTTCAGAACTTATTTCAACTTATCAGCTTTCAAGCTCTGATGCCATTGATTAGCAAAATGAAGTCATCTTCTACTAATACTGTCCTCTGTTAAAAGTTTTGTCAGTGTTGGCCCTGCTAGAGTAGCAGTAATTAAGCCCTCATTGTCAGGATTTACCTACCCCTATTTTACTTAAGTAGTAGCCTTGCTTAGACCCTGCTGTGTCCTTGAACTATAGCCAGCTACAGACAGGCACAATATTTATGATGATATTCAGCCTGGCTTTTGGAAAAAAGGTACTTTTCCTCATGAGAGATCTGTAGCTGCTCTTCTGAGAATTTAAATGATCATTTAATATCCTCTTATCCGCGTGATTGTTCTGTGTTAATGCTACCTGACCTCTGCATTTCACTCCTGATTATGAAGTTTGCAACTGGTTAGCATGTCAGGCAAAGGTATATACTGGTTTATTTCTTATCTTAAAAATCTGGGGTTTGCTATGCATTTTTTAAACTTCACACCTCCTAATTATCTCATAATCAGAATTAGAATCAGAATACTTTATTGATCCCTGGGGGAAATTATTTTTTGTTACAGTGCTCCATTTTAAACCAACATTAAGACAAGACAGACAATACACTAACTAAGAATAGTACAATATATACATATATATACATACATACATACATAAGTCACTCATAAATAAATAGTTGGAAAAGAAACATGTGTAGCTGTAGCAGCAAACAGTGTGTTAAGTGGATGCGTTGTACAGGGAGATGGCCACAGGCAGGAATGATTTCCTGTGTCGTTCAGTGGTGCTTTTCGGTAATCTCAGTCTCTCACTGAACGTGCTCCTGTGACTGACCAGCATGTCATGGAGTGGGTGGGAGGTGTTATCCAACATTGTCTTTATCTTGGACAGCATCCGCCTCTCCGACACCACCTTGAGGGAGTCCAGCTCCATCCCCACAACATTGCTGGCCTTACGGATTAGTTTATTAAGTGCAGTATTTGCACATAATGTCTAGCAGAGCTCAGTTATTGTCTTTATGTTTGCTGGCCTTGAGACATGTTGTAGAGAGTTTTACAATATGATACCACTTTGATTATATTTACCTTTTCCTTAAGGGGAAAACCTTATAAAGCTTAGAGTTCATAAAGGCTCAAGTTCTTTAATGCTGTCAATAAACAGGTGCCACACAATTTCTTAGAGCTCGCAACAGATAATACAGAGGTTTGCCAGTTTAAAATTCTCATCCTTATGTGCAAATACTGCATCAGCTCCTGTGTATGTGGTCACACAGTTTGCCTAAGGACCCTGGGTAATCAAGCTTTTGAGGCTGTGGGATCTGAACAGTGGAATGCGCTGCCTGCATCTCCAAGGTTTACAGTTCATAAATACATAAAACCAGAACTGGTACACAAACATTACCCAAATGCCTGTTTGAGCAGACATGTATTTAGGAAGGATGTTTACGTTTTAGCTTTTGATTTACTTTCATCACTAGTTTTATTCATTCTTTGAATAGCTTTTAATCTTGGGTTAGATTTTTTTTAATTTCTCTACTGTTTTTTAATTTCAGTATTGTGTAATGGCTCTTATTGGATCTCTCTGACTTTTATCTGTCTTCCTAGATTTTTACATTATTGTGTAATTTTAACTATGTAAAAATTGTAAGCTCATGGACCGTGAAATCATCACAATTATTTGACCTTAGCTATAAAGAGTCATAAAAGTCTCTGTATTTTGGGTCCTTAAACATGTTTGCATTATATGCTTTTCAAAATAACATGCTTGTGTGTTGGTGTTGCATCTTCTCCCTCCCTGTGTGTGTCAGTGTGGCACAAACACAAGAGCGGAGTAGACACATGGAATGGATGCCTTGAGAGACAGGTAAAGTAAAGATAACGCTGCTGAATCTGACTCTTTACATTTGAGTAAAAGCAATAAAGGCTTTCAGTATTTGTTAAGCTGGTTATGACAGTTCTGTTTAGGTTCAACAGCTACCATCTAGGGATGTTCCTGGAGACTAATTTATTGAAGTTAAACAAGAAAATAAATAGACTAGTCGACTAGCCTAAAAGACAGAAAAAACGACAGAAAACATTTAAAACTGAGCCCAGTCTAATCACTCGAGTTAAACAATGGTTTCTTAGTTATATTCTTACACAGACTATATGCAGCCACATAAAAGTACTACAGAAGCATGCCAGTTGGCAACTTGAATTTCTGGTGTCAAACAGCAACATTTTAATGTAGAGTTAATTAGTCGCACTCATCCCTACTATATCTAGGTGTTATCCAAAAAACCTGTGGCACTGTCGGTGCTTTGACGCTTCCCATGATTTCTTTTCTCACTTGACCCACTAGAACAACACCCTCACTGTGTACCGGAACTCCCGATTTCCAAAGAAAGATACTTGGCCAAGCATTGTGTCTTTTCATCCTGTTAGTGAAGTGCTCAACATGGTTGTGTGTTGGTACTATGCAGAGCTTAGCACAGCATTGTCTACATGCTGTAGCTGTGTACTGTCCGTCCATCCATCCATCCATCCGTCCATCCATCCATCCATCCATCCATCCATCCATCCATCCATCCATCTATCCATCCATCCGTCAATCCATCCATCCGTCTGTCATCCATCCGTCCATCCATCCATCCGTCCGTCCATCCATCCGTCCATCCGTCCATCCGTCCATCCATCCATCCGTCCATCCATCCATCCGTCCATCCATCCGTCTGTCATCCATCCGTCCGTCCGTCTGTCCGTCCGTCCATCCATCCATGTCTAGCTCACAAAGGCAGTAGTCTAAGCAGAGAACCCCAAACCTCCTTCTGCCAGGCCATGTCCTCATCCCATCTCAGAGGATACTGACGCAAGCCTGCTAAGAATTATTAAATTCTCTCTTAGAAAACCTCCCCCAGCTTCCCAAATGACCAAACTCCTTATCCTATTGATAAGGGACAGCTCATCCACTCTTAGGAGGAAACTCATTTCTGCCACTCAAATCTGTGATCGAATTCTTTCCATCAGTACCTAGAGTTCATGGCCATAGATGAAGGTGGGACCATAGACTGACCATAAACCTTAACACTCAGCTCCTCTTCACCTTAACAGACTACTACAGCATCCACATCACTACAGACGGCACCAATCCATCTATCAATCTCCCACTTCACTCTCCCCTCACTACTGAGTAAGATCCTGATGTATTTAAACTCCTCCACTTGGGCAGAAACTTGTCCCTGACCCAGATTCAAAGTAATATTTTTTCAGAGTTTCTTCCTCTTCACTTTTAATTTTGCTGTCATTACCTTACCCGTACATGACAACTTTTCAACAGTACAGCATTCTACCTACATAAAGCATCAACGCTGTGGGCTTACATGTTGTATTTGAGTTGGAAGACTACATGCAAGAACATCTGTATTTACATAGACAAACACCTTTGCAAACGTATACTAAGGTGTAAAGCCTGCGGGAGGCTTATAGATAGGGAATGTTTTCACAGATAGCTGTCAGAGTCAAATTTAAGCAATTTTAGGCTTTGAAAGGCATCAGCAGTTATCTACAGGCCACTTTGCCCTTTGTTTCTAATGGTGATCCACTTTTAATAAACCTATTAGAGCAGATGAAAAGGGAACAGCAGAATGCAAATGCAGCGTGAATTTCTTTATTATATGGTACTTCCAACAAACAATCACCCCCACTTCAATAAAAACATGTCTACCACCATCACTGTTTCATAGTGTATCATCAAATGTGTTTAAGAAAATGAACCAAATAGTGCTGTTTGCTTGCCTTCACCTTTTTCATAGCATGTCCACATCATAAATCTGTTTTTTTTAACATTATCAATAATATTATTGACAGGAATGTTATATAATTTATATAAATGATACAAAAATAACTGCACCTTTTGGAAGGATAAGTTAGTGACGCTTTGAGTTTTCAAAGGGAAGAACTGGCAGAAAAAGGGGGAACTGTGCTACACTATTCCCTTTGGGATGAATGCAAGGATTCTGTGAGACTTTCAGGTCTCCAAAAGACTTTTTGGGCTGTCTCTTTGATGCAGCCCCCAGAAGATATGCAGGCATAGAAAGAGACATAGAATAGAATTGAATACATGGATGGACATATGAGATCCTGTGGTCTTTACTGCATTGCTCTCAGAAAACAAACCTAACCAAGTGATATTGTTACATAAGCTTTCAAGATGAGCATATAAGTATGATGAGTTGTTTATTCCTTAAAACACTCTGTGTAATGGACATTACAGCCTCTAGGTGCCGCTAATGGGTCTTTATGGGTCCTCCCCCCCTGTTCCATTAGGAGTCAATTTCATATAAGATGCCATAGGGGAGACCATCTTTCAAGGTCCAGGGCAGAGTCCACTCAGTTAGATATGACCAGATGATGGACTCTTCAGGGCTAATAACAAACCCCTGTTTTTCTTTTCATTTTGTATTTTTCTTTTAGAGTGTGCATTCATCACCCTTGCAAAGTCATTTAATGTCTAATGGCTTCAATTAATTTTTAAGAATAAAACAAGTAAATAGGTGGCTATTTTATTGTTTCTGCACACTTATCTATCTCTCTCTCACACACAAAAATGAGAGTGTGCAATATTGCTATGTTTGTTCTCTGCTGTCATGGTTTTGAGCATCGCCTTCAAAAATCCATGAAAAAAACAATAAGAGCTGTCAAGATTTCGGTTTCTTTTGGCGGTTAATGTAGGCATAAGAACCCTTAATTTGAATTTTCATCTGCCATGTACTGGTGACAATTAATTAAACATTGATTCGGGGAGGCCTTGGACTTTTTAAGGTAGCTGGAAAGCAGTAATGCACATCTTTTTAGGACAGGCAGAGCTATGAGACAGAGAATTCAACAAGATATATTTTCATTGTCTGGTAGCAATTGGTCAGATGTGTCTAAACAGGTTTTGATTGAGGCTCTTGATTCTGTGACATGTGTCAGTGAAAAGATGTACATCAGCTATGTGGCTGGGCTTTGTTAAGAGCCAGAGGGAAATGGAAAGAAGACAAGATAATGCTTGTCCCAGAAGTCTTTCTTTAAAACGATTTAAGCCATTACATTTATGAAAAATGTGCCAGCCCTCATCTGATTTACTTGGATCAGCTGAAAGAGAAATCTTAAAAGCTTCATTTCTCTAATAAAATTATGTTTTGAGGTAAAAGACTGGCCACAGGTAAAGGATAACATGTGTATTTAAGAGTAAAGACAGCAAACAAATACCCCTTCAGGACAAACAATATAAGATGTTCTATTTTGCTGATATACTGTCTTTTGCACTGCTGATACTATCAAATAATTCAAAGTGTAAACAGAAACAGCAGGTCTTGTCTGCATACCAATCACAAAACTACAGATATTACATACTTTTAAATATTTAAAGAGTCTTATGTTAGATGAAGAACTCTCAGCTAAGCACTGAAATCCACTGTGATGCAAAGAAAACAAGTTTATCGGAGCATGACATAAACAGAAGGGGAACACAAGGTAAATATCATTTTTGTAGTGAGCAAACACATCCGCTACACCTTTTGGTTTAGTTCATCTACTCAGTGCTGTTTGCTAGTTTCCTTTGAGGGGCTGCAAAAACTCAAACTGTAAAATATTCAGAGCACAATGCATCAACGCACAGGTTATTCAGTATTGCCATAGAGCTTTGCTCTTTACTGCTCATCCCTTATGGAGTAATTATAATAATAATCCTGCAGCCCAAGCTTACAGCCTAAAGTTTACCAACATTGCCTCTCAGAACTTCTCAGAGGCATATTTTTCAGCTACCTTTCAGCGTAAGGGAAATATTAATGTTACATTCACATTTACATAAAGTTGCAGGGATGCTTTTATCATTTCTTACACAGAATACCGTGATGCACTCTGGGTGAATTAGCAGAATGTGTGACATGGGTGTCTGTTTTATTGTTGAACCCTTGTCATTTTGTGTTTTGTTTGCTTTTTCTGTTGCTAAATGTTTATATATATATATTCTGCTCATTTTCCATGTTTTGTTTGCTTTTAATGTTTCTCTTTTTATTGAAGTCTTTGTAAGTCTCTCCAAGCCCACCCACCTCCTTCCCCGAAGGTCCCTAAACCCTCGTTAAGAAACACAGAAGTAGTGTAGTACCATTGCTATTAAAACTGTGACTATTAAAATGGGATCTCATAAATTTCCTATCTGTAAATTTGACCTTTGACCAAAATCAAATGTGTCAGCTAAAGATGTATGAAGCTTTAATAATTTAATGAGGTAAATATGTTCTTGCAGAATCAAGCATGATCACAAGTAAGGATGAGGTAGGACAAACTGTCAATAAAAACTAGCCTCAGGCAAAATTGATTCTATTGCTGTACTACTGCTCTTATTGATATTTAAAAAATAAAATCCTACTCTGTCTTGCAGTATATGTTGCAACATAAATTTTAGAATGGATTTTGCAATGACTTGGATCTTTTTGTTAAGCATGAAATGGATAAAGCATCACTCTGGTATGTGATATTGTATCTATGGGAATCAGTTAGCATGAGCTACACTAAATACTTGCTACTCCGGGGCCCTCAGACCATCACGAGCCACGACGTGTCCTTGGTCTGACTCTGCTACTCATCACTGAGGTCCATTATTTTTCTTTCCAAGATAACTTCGCAGCTGTAATTAAGTTCCATAAGTAAATGTGTCACCTTGACCAGAAAAAGAGCCCAGCGTGGAGACCTTCTCAAATATTTCATGTCATTTAAATGAAAGAGTCCTTAATACTGTCCTCAAGCTTCTGAAGGATGGTGTGGCACTTTGCTGTGCGTGCACATGGACCACTCTAGTATCCTGGGAGTTATATCCATATGTACATCTTATCTCAATATTAATGTCAGTGGAGCAAGATGTATATCCTTTATAACGAGGCAGGAAGTCAGGGGTGGATGAACATTTACTGTGTCCAACTGACATGTAGCCAGGACAAGCCCTGCGATTAGCATTGATATTTCCATATCCTGAAAACACAGACTTTCACCATTAGCCAAGTCATTGTATAACCTTACTATAAAATAACCTTGCCATATTTTCCATAAAAAGACTCAGCCATGTGCACACATCAGGGAAGAAATACTCTTTTTTTCAAATGTTGTTAGTAGATATAAATGTTGCCAAATTGGCCCATTAGGATATTGACATTCACATCTGCAGATGTGCATGAACATGCATGCAGTCAGATATGTGACCATGCTTGGTTCTCACAACTATATGAAAAAGCAAAGCCTCTCCTTTGATGCCATCACTGTTTCTCACTCTCTCTTTATCATACCAGCACATAATCCTACACATATGCTGTAATACGCACACAAACACATCCACACTCCCTTCACATACAAGGCTCTGCCTGTCTCTACCACACATCATCCTCCTCCTTGAGCACACTTGATGTAATGCTGTAGGTTTGATCTTCCATGGGTTGGTCCAGGAACACCAGTGAACCTGCTGATGCTGCTGGTCAAAGAACTATTTCATTGCAGCAAAAAAGCCTTGTAGCTGAATTCCACCAGGTATTTGGAAACCTGATTGCCTGCTATAAAATGTCCTTCTGATGTGAAGCGCATTATGAGCAGCCAGAGAATATGGCTGTATTATATATTCACAAACACACATGTAGCAACTCGAAAGCCTTTGCTTTCAGAAGAACATTTCAAGACAAGATGGTTTTTTTTCCTCATCCTTTTTCACTCTTGATAAGCCATGAAGATCCAAACAATACTCAGTCAATGCAAAAACAGCCTGTACCAGGAGCAGGTACATTAATTTGTTGCTGTCTCTTATATAATTAAAACCGCACGCTCATTATGAAGTCACTGTGTTAGATCTGAGAGGAGGGTAAACTGAATAAAAGAAAAGAAAACGAAGGACTGTAACTTTATCAAAAAATAGAAAGGTACAAGTGTAAAGATGGTGCATCGTTCCTGAGTCTTTTTGAACATCCAGTTCAGACTTTATCGAATTATAAGCGTGGAAATAGTTGTGCTTTGCACATATGTGGAGGCAAAGTGGGAGCTCTGCTTTGATTTATACATGTACAAAGACAACGTTGCAATATCTGAGTGACATTTCAAAAAACAATTAGGGTACCAAGACTATATTGATGCCACATTAATTAAGCTTAATATGCACTTGGCACATAGAGATCTGTCTCTGTCTAGAAAGTCCTTCCTAATTTCGGTCCATGAATTCAAAAGCTGAACACAGTCTGTCTCTCAATAAATGCACAACCTGCAGAAAATAAACTTACCCACTCTTCCGCTGCAGCGATTAAATAACAGACGAAACCAGTCACTGAGAGAAGTGTATTACATTCCCCATTAATGTCCATTCACAGCTCAACGACGCTCACGCCGACACCCGTCCGTGTGCCGACGGAAGGGGACGCGCAAGCGAGAGCGCGCCTCTTGGCCAGCATAGACAGAGCTCTGAGAGATGCGTCAGTAAGGAGGAGGTGTGAAGACAAGATAAGAGTAATAACAGCCCTCCAGTAATGAAGAAAACGAGTATTATTGTGGCATTTTGTATATAACTTTGCCAGATGCGCAAGAACGTCGCCTAGCCTGCTACTGGTTCGCTATGACCTTAGTGTAATGCAGCGTAATTGGGTATCTTATACGATGGAAACGGGGTAGTGGATACAAAACAAGGATGTTTGACTGCTTAAATGTGTTGGAGCCACACGCAAGTTGTGAACATGCATGCATCAGGTGGAGTACAGAATGGTTATAACTTCTGTAACTTGAGTTTTGCACCAACATTTGTGCTGAACATAAATAGTTAACATTAACATGGGGAATTTGTAGCAGCAGTACACAGTGCCTAGAATATGCATCATTGGTCACATTAGCAAGAAAACTCGCTGTATTGCAGAAACACACTTATTTTACAGAGAAAGTGTGAAATCTGTGCAGGTTTCATGAGGAGGCGATGAAAGCCTTCATTAAAGAATGCAAACAAGTATGAAGCCACTAGAAAAAAATAATGGAAAAAGTAGATGTCATTTTGGTTGTGTTGGTGGTTGAGATGTTGGTCATTACTAGGGAATTGGAAAACACTGAATATAAAATGAGCTGGCTTGTGATCTAGAGCTGGAGGTGTGTGTTATCAATCTCTCAACTCACCTCCCTCTGAGCACTGCAGCTCTCTGCTGTTTATTTAGCCGGGTGTTATGTAAATGTGTAGTCACTATGTTTCCTGTAAGAAACCATTGGTTGATGTTTAGTCTCTTATGATTGACTGGTGGATGTAGATTGGCTTTATAGCTGTTATGGCAGGGTGTGGAAATAAAATATGGCCACTTTGTGATGTGTTGCATAGGCTGATCATGCACTGTGGACTTGCATTTGCTTCATTTGATTTAATAAGAAAACATAAGACTGGAAAATGAAAATAAATTGGTCTTAAATTTTCTGCACTGCAGTCTACTCGGCTTGGCCACAGTGATAAAGAATTATCATTGCTGCTGCCTACAACAACACCTGTGAGAAGCTGAAGCTCCTGTTAGTCACTGAGAATAAAGTATTGGTTGCCAAATGATACAAAACCTTTACTGAATCACATATAGACAGAGTGAAAAATTTGGTTCTTGTAAGTGTTGACTTTTGGATAAATGTTCCATTTCCTTAGAGATAAATCTGTGGACAGCCTTAATCTCTACAATATCTACATCAGGTGATTCTATGCTCCTCAAAACAAACACTGGCCACATGTAACAAACCTCCTTTATCTATTTAAAAAAGCTCATTTGTGAAACTGACATTTTATTTGATATGCTGGCTCTTGGGTTTCTCCAGTGGGGCGATCGTGGCTCAAGAGTTTGCACTTCGTCTTGTAATCGGAAGGTTGCCTGTTCGAGCCCCGACTCCAGCAGTCTCAGTCGTTGTGTGCTTGGGCAAGATACTTCACCCATTGCCTGCTGGTGGTGGTCAGAGGGACTAGTGGCACCAGTGTCTGGCAGCCTCGCCTCTGTCAGTGCGCCCCAGGGCAGCTGTGGCTACAATGTAGCTTGCCATCAACGGTGTGTGAATGGGTGGATGACTGAATGTAGTGTGAAGCGCTTTGGGGTCCATAGGGACTAAGTAAAGCGCTATACAAATACAGGCCATTTAGTCTATGCATAACAAGTGGCCTTCTGTGGGAAAGGAGAAATACAATTAAGTAATTCTGGGAAACCACAAGCCTATTAAAGTGGAAATGTCCCTTCTTTTAATAAACCCTCCGGAAAGTAAACCAATTTGATCAAAGTGTTGAACCTTTGGGGGAAGCCATCTATGTTGTTATGTTTAGGTAGTACAACCTGCAATGAATCTGCAGTGAATTAAGGCAATTCAGAGGCCAAAAGAGGGTCCAACACTCATACTGGTAAGGTGTACCACTAAAATACAATTGAGTGTATATTATGCTGTTTTAATGCTAAAACAATTAATGGATCTATGAGAATGCAACCTTAAGTGGATATAATTTATTGGAATTTATTGGCCTGGGAGCTGCTGCCATTCCCCTTTGAGACATTCTACAAACCGCAGCCTCAATTCATGCTCAAGACATCTGCCATTATCTACTAGAAATGGTGTCAAACCTAAAATGAGGATCTCATCCCAGGTAGTGAACTAAAAACAAAAACAAAACCTTAACTTAGCGATCGATCCATTTCAAAGTGTTCAGCTTAGATGTTCAAAATGCAGGGTCAATTCCCTAATTTGTGCACTCAAATATTCTTAAAACAAGTGCGTACACAAAATTATCAATCGGCGAAACGTGTTTATGAGCCAAATCAATTTCAGTTATTCAGTGTAGTGAATTAGAATGATTCTAAATCAAGAGCAACATGCTCACTCTTTGCAATCAAAGGCTCGGGCTGCAATAATTAAGGTGTTGAATGTTGTGTCCCCTAAGGCAAGAACTGTCGCCGAGGAAGGAAGCAGGTGGAGGACAAGAACCGCCTGATCTGTCAAACCAAGATCAGAGACTCAGTGCAATAATTTGACAAACCTCCATAACCTAGGTCTTACAAAGAAATGAGAGTGAAAGTGATGAAATCCAAGGATGGAAACTGAATAAATTTTATGGTTATTTAACACATTTGAAAGCTGATACAAGCAGTAAGGGAACTAATGGTATTAAATGTTGTTTTCAGTCAAATCCCTTTCAGTCATTGTTTTAATATGCTTTATATACATTCATTTAAAATATATGTTTTACTATTTGGGGATTCGGTATTTGTCCATATTACACAATGTGAAAAATTTCACACAAGAAAATATTGAGTAATCCCGGATAGTAAACCACAGATTTGTGCGTACACAGGTTTGTAAAAAAATAAAAATAAAAAAAGATATGGGCAACATTTTCTTTACCATTACATCTACATGCACATATGTGTCCATTTCATTAGGGTTTAATGATATAAGCTGGTAATTCTGTGCTTTCATATGCAAGCAGAGTGCATGAACGATTTACATTTGAGCAGGCTGCTCTTAAGGGTAAACACCAACAAACTGCTTTCTAATTAAATCAATTTCTAGGGAAAAATGTAGGAGTCCAGTTTCAGGTACCTGCAAGCGGAGGCTCGGGAAGTCTATATTTTACGTCTATTGCTGTTGTCTATCTATCGAAACCTAATCTTCCATCATCTTTTTTTATCTGCTTTAAATAACTAAAGCTTCATATTTAAACCAGCTCAGGCTCCTATTTTTATTCCGCATTATAGAGAGACTTTATAAGGAGCTCTCAGTAGAGAAATTACAATCACAGTTGTTGTTTTTAATTAGCAGTGACTTTTTTGCCATCTTATCAGTGTGAAGATTAAACTGAAAATTTAATGAACCTTCATCATGCTTTAGTCATGTGTGTCTGCTTATTGCTGTCTTCGACTGCAAAACCTGCCACTTTTAATGTTGTCTTGCTTGTTAACGATCATACACAGCAAGTTAAACAGAATAACGTTTCTGAACAATTAATATTTTAAGTCTTCACTGAATTTAATATAGTATCTGCTGCATTGTCTAATCTTTTATCTTTCTTTTATAAAAAGCAGATATCCATTTAAAAAAAAATAACACTGGCAATTATTACAAGCTTGCCACACTTTAAAAACACCACAACATCCCAGTGTGCTTGCTTGTCTACGCCTACTACTGTACAACCTATTTTACTCATTCTTTTATGTCGTCATGAATGTTATGTAACAAGGTCAACAGATTTGACACACAAATTCGGCAGGTATTCTGAAGGACTATAGAACTGGTATGTTGTCTGCCATTTATTTAGTCATGATGGGATATCTAGAAAGCTCAGAATAAGCGGAGGTTACATCAGTATGGCCTTCTCACTGGGAAAACTTGTGTTTTATTCAGTGTTGTTTTTGTGGCCATACAATGTATTTGTATATTGTTACACATATTTAAAGCAAGAAGGTAGGAAAAACTGAAAAACTGTCTCAAATGGCACATGTAGCACATTTTTGGTAATTGGGTATCACAAAAAATAAGTTGTGCGTAAGATTTTTTTTTAAATCCAAATGGCCACATTTACTGTATTCTTGTACTCCTGCAATCTTATCTGCTCACATTTGTAGTAAAATTACTAAAATGGGGAAAAAAGTTTGCATTTAAAATTCAGCCTTGTTTGAAAGGGGGGGGGGGGGGGGGGGGAGGAGCCAAATTAGAGCACATGTGTTGGATGGTGTGTTTATTCTCTCTTTTTTAGAAAAAGACGCAACCTGTTCTTCAAATGCACGACTCATCTCTGGCTTTGCTTAACACCTGTTCCAATTTTCTGAATTATAATCACTCCAACTGACTTCCATGTCTTCAAATTAAGGAAAAAAGGCTTACAGTAAGAACATAATGTTTGCAGAGTAGGGACAAAGGTTTGAAATTTGCACTGTTCTAACAGATATACACTCCCCCCAAATTTTTTTTTTGTTGTTTTCTCTTTTTTTGGTTTACTTAAAAAAGTTATGCCAAGCGGTTTCATACAGCTGTGTTAAGTAACTCCCAAAAAACATTTATTTTAGTAATTTTCATTATTTCAATATAATACAGTGTTTTGGCAGTATCTCAATGGCTTTTTTATTGAGTCAGTTCAACATATTTGAATAAAACATAACCAGTTTATTAAGAGTTATGTAACACAGTCGCCTGAAACCTCTTGACATAACTTTTTAAAATAATTCCAAAATTACTGCACTGGGCCCCGGTCTGATGGGCCTGGGCCCCCCTTCCCTGGCGGGTCGCGGAGGGTGGGAGTGCCTACTGGGGTCAGCGGGGGAGCTGGCCCCAGGGAGGGGTTACCTGCCCCTCCCTTCCTTCCCTCCCCATCTCCAGCTGCCTCCCTCTTCCCGCTCCTCCACAACCACCCACACATGCAGGGCCTTGGAGTGGGGGTATGTCACCAGGGTGCAGAGGAGGCTACCCCCCCCCCCCCCCCCCCCGTCCCCTTCTGGCTGCCTCTGCCTCAATTTTATCCCACAACTTAGACATTCACATTATTCACACTCTCATTACACATACATATAGGATCTTGGGGGTGGGCACAATCACGGAGTCCAAATCACCATCAGGGTGTATACCTCACCCCTGACGTCGTTGCCCACCTCTCAATTTTAAATACACTTAGTCATTGAGGGTTAGCAGGAGGGACTATGCGCTTACCTGCTGCTCCTTGGCAGGTAGCTCCATGCCCTCCTGGGTTTTAATTGCACCTTAGAACACATATGCATCAACACTACAATGAGCGGGTGGAGGGAGGTTTGGAGTCTTCTCCCACCCCCATTCTCTGCGGCCTGCTGGAGCGGGAGGGCTAGTAGGAGGAGTTGGCCGTCCGACTGCGGTCTGGGGTGTGGGGCCTCCCTGCTGCTGCGGAGTCGGGGTGGTCTGCCTCTCCCCACCGCAGGGAAAAGGGTAACACCACCTGGGTCTGGGTGCAATTCCCCCCTCCAGGGGCAAGGGTACCTAGACCCGGTTTGTAGAGTACGCTTGGGGAGTGTGATTGTGTGTACAGCGTCTCTTTATGTCTGTCTCCACGTTGGTTGAGTGTGGAGTGAGTGCATATGAGAGCATGAGGGTGGGAATGGATGTTTGTATCTGTGGGTGCCTGTATGTCTGTGTCTATATGTCAGGTTGGGTATCAGACGCCACCTCTCTGGGGACACCTCAGGCCCTCCAAGGTTTGGAGGCCTATCTCCACCCACCACCACTTCCCCTGCCGGTGGCGGACTCCCTCAGGTGTCGGTGTGTTGGTGGTTCTTTGTGTCTGGGGGTGGGCGTCCGGGTACACACCGGCTCACTCCTTGGCGGCCGCTTGTCGGGGCCTGGGGCCTGGGGCTCGCTCGGGCCCCTTTGGAGGTGGGGTGCCCCCGGCCTCTCGGCCTAGGGCTCGGTCACTCAGGCGCAGCTGGGGGCCGGCGGAGCTCACGGGCGCGTCACTGCAACTCCCCCTGACTTCTGCTCCGCGGCTGCTGGGCGAGCCCTCATCTGGGACTCTCCTCGGCTCTTACTGGAACAGTGGCGCGGCTGCCCCTCTGTTGGTCTTCCATGGTCTCTTGTGTTCTGGGGGCCTCTGGATGTCTGGAGTTTTGATCTCCTCCATACCCGCTTCACACCCTGGAGGACGGGGCTGTGGCCCCCCCACACTCCCTAGCAGATCATTACATGGAGAAACCTTTGGAATGCAAGCATGCTGATCCACACAGGTATGCACACATGGGTATTCACAGACGCGGACTAAAGCTTTCTTGGCTGCTGCCTCAAAGCACACTGTGCGCTGTCTATCTTGCGTGCTGCACAATATCGTTTTTTACTTAGTAAATACTGATATCTATGACTAGCTAGTTTATTGTGATGGTGCTTTGTTTTCTCTATTATTATGTTGCTCTTTGTTGTTTGCTGTCTCCTCTGTTTGTTTTTGTTTGTTTGTTGTTGTTTTTTTCTCCATACAGGTGACCCAGGAGTTTTTTTTTTTTCTCTCTCTTCCCCCCCCCCTTCTCACCGTCTCTTCTCCCCTTTGGTTTTCTTTCTTTCTCTCCCCCTCTCTCTCTCATTCATTCCCCCTGTCCTATTTATTTAAAAAAAAAAAAAAAAAAAAAAAAAAATGACAAAGGATGAACTGAAGCTCTGCCATCACGTAATGTCGCATACTGCTGTTTCTGATGTCATTTAGAAAAAATAAATAAATAAATAAAATAAAATAAAATAAAATAATTCAAAAAATAAATACTTTATTCATGGAATCCAACTAAAGATGATTCTTTAAAATCACCAGTCGTGAGGTTACTTTTTGTGTTTTGAGTGTAACCGAGTCAAATTTTTAGTGGCTTTGCAAAAGCTTACATTATTGTTGTTTGCTGTCTCTTTCAGTTTAGTGTTGATATCACACTCGCTCCTTGGGTTTCAGAGATACTTCAGGCAAAGATCAGTAGAAGATACTCCAGATTTGATGGCACCCCTGCAGAGATATAAACCTTTGCTGTGTCACAACATAGATCCACTGGTGATTGCAGCTCATTGGAATCATCAGAGTGTGTCGCGTATTCTATCTAACATATCTTTTAATTTAAAAAAGAGAGAAAAAAAAAAACAGACAGAGGAACATCTGTTCTCTGAACTTAAAGTTATTTTTTTCTTTTTCTTTGTGCACACTTGAATACTCCCACTGCCTGCTTTCGACGAGATGCAGTGCTCTTCCACTACAAGAGCAATAAATTGGAGGTTTAAGGATGAAGGAGCACTTGGTAAAAGAGCGTTCAAATATAATTTTTCCTGCTTTACTGAACTGCAGTCCATTATTTCCAAAACAAATCAGCTATTTCACCACCCACACAATTGAATATCAAAAGCAACACAAATAATTTGAACCAAATGTTCTGTGCACAGCGTGGGAACTATAGTGAAGGTAGACAGTGCGAAACAACCCCGGGTCACACTTGTATAACATGCCAATACTCTATTCTCCACCATCGGCTATTAGTCATTTAAGAGAGACAGATGGATGGCACGGCTTCTTTAATGTCATCACGACACAAGCATTACCTAATGATTTCCTGCCCTCGAGTTTACAGTAAACAGGCACAATTAGGGCTGGCAGGGGCAGCGATAAGTGAGAGCAACCTGGAACAGTTGTATTATATTATTGCCTGAGAATATTATGGGAATGATTTTGACACTCATGTTTCAAGATTCTTAAACAATAACAAGCACGGTGTTATTCTAAACCACCTTTTAATTTTCCATTCACAACAAATGTTCTCATATTTTCCATCTTCCTTCCGAATCACCAAGCCCTCTAATCACTGTGGAGAGGATGCAACAAATAGCCTAACAAAGTTGTTTCAGCCTTACATCTGGCATCCTGCATGCTCTGACAGAACAGCATTGTAGCACAATTCAAAGGAAATGTAAACTAGTTGTGGGAGTAAACTGTCACAACACAAAGTATATTGTACCCTGCTGTGCATGAGGCTGCGTAGCCACAGATCAGTCAGAGTACCCATGTCAATAAACGTCTACTGTGCCTTCACAGGGCATTTCTACCTTGGAGCCAAACAAGCTGTTTTTGACAGCTGGGTATGTTTACACAAAATAAGCCCAGCTACAGCCAAGTGTTTGCCAATGGGGAATACAAAATTTTCTCTAGTGACCACTGGTTACCAGGGGTCTCTGTGGCAGTATCGCTGGTGCCTTGCCTCAACAGGAAGTAGACAAGTGTCACGACAAGTTGATGTAGAAACAGATGGAAATGTTCCTGTATCAGTTGACCCTTAAACATGTTGTCCTATTTAGCACAGTAATGCTGAAGACGTTTAAGATTATTTTTTCTCAAATGGCAGATGCTGCTTTGAAGTAATTGTAAAACTGAATTAAAGGGATTGAAATTTAAGAGATGTATCTACAAGCATTTCCCTGGTACATGTTTTATACAAACATTTGTGGTGAACATAAGTTACAAGCTAGCAACCTTTTCTGTTTCATAAGTTTCTGCTTTCTGTTGCTACAGCTGCTTAAAAAGACCTTAAATTATAAGCATAAAAAAATATAAAACTGCAGTTCAGTTATGTTTGTTAAATTGCACTCTTTGTTGGAAAATGGAGGTTTTCACTGCTTAGTCACCTTGGTTGGTTCCTGCATTGTGTTAGTGCTTTCAGATACAAGTTTATTAACCTTCTTTTTTATTAGCGATACTTAAGCTGTGGGAATATTGACATAAACATACACACACATAGAGAGAATCTGATACAAGCATATTCTTTTTTAAATTTTTAATGACAACAATCTTCCCAAATATACTGACACTTTTGCCTCAAGATCCAACAGAATTTGTAAAGAAGAAGTGGAGGCAGGTTCTAGCCAAAAGTGCCGCCGCTGAAAGAGCTTTTAGTCATTATCACAAATATGTGTGTGTCTCAAGGATTTTAGCTATGAATATAATGTGTAATGTTCAGGAGATTTCTTTTCTCTAGCAGCCTTCATTCTCAGGAACACCTTACACATCAACACCACCACCACAAGCTTTGAAAATGACCAGCAAGCTGAATCACCATCACTCTGGCACAATCTCAAGTGACAATAAAAGATTCATGAAGCAGAAAAAAATTGGTTTGACAGCATTTGATTTTGGTGATATCACGTGTTTGTGTTTAGATATTTGGTACAGTATTTGGCTGATGAGAGTATTTTAATTGTTTTTAATGTGTTTGGTGAAATGACCATTATTTGCATTCTTTTGCTCAGACTTGTAACCATTGTTTGGTGAGCGTTTTAAATCATATCCATGGACTAAGCATTTTTTTAAGTCACCAGGCAGTAAACTAATCCATAAATACCCCAGTTTAAACAAGAAGTGGAAGTTGTTCAAACACTGTAACAGCAGGGTTGTCAACGCTATCAGCTGTTGTGCTTTGAAGCATGCTAAAACCCTCCCATTAACAACATAACACCACCAAAATAACAATTGTAAGTGCTAAATTGTACATTTAGGAAAACGTACATTCCTTTTATTGTTGACGGTATTAATTGATGCTTTAAAAGATTAGATTTATGGCTGGTGGATTATATAAGTTTTTACAAGTATGCCTTAATGCTACCAACCTAACATACACCTACCATTATGATCAATGAAACAGGACATCTCAAACTATTATATTCTAAATCTGAAGAGGAATATGTCAGAGGCTAGTCTTAGCAATCAATTTGACTTAAATGCCATCTTATTTTAATGAAATTAGTGGAAAATATTCCAGCTACTCCATATATGGAACACGAGCTGGTAAATAAATAACATCAGCTGGCACTGAATTAATAAACTACGTACTCGGGCAAACCTGGCAGACATCTGGGATCCATCAAAGAGGGTCTGCAGGTCGGAGTGGTTGGCTGAGGAGGAAAACTTTAGTCCTTCAGTATGTCACCAGTAACAAGGTAGCATCTGCTACATCTTTCAGCTTTCTGAGACATTTTAATGTCATTATTTCTTACATCATGTTCACACAACATGCACTGCCAACACTAACGTGGTCGAGATATTTCAGTCTGGACTAAAGTAGTCGACCAACTGTCACTGCCATCCGTCATCCCTAGAGGCATGCTGCTTTAGCTGAAAACATTTTTTTAAATACATAAGACTGGGCTCCAAACATAAATAGTGGAAATTCTCCAAGCTAAGCCAGTTTCTCATTGCCAGTTGTGAGAAAGGTTGTTCTGAACATTTTATCCCACAATAGTACCAAAGCTCACTCTGGATGTATGGAACTGTGTGTGCAGCCTCTGGGTCACACTGGTCTTTGAATGCAACTTAACCACTGCAAACAAAAGTTTTTCACAATGTGAAATTTTTCACATTGTGTAATATGGACAAATACCGAATCCCCAAATAGTAAACAAAATCTGTCTTTTACTGGCATGTCTAAGTGTCCTGTGATGCTCCGAAAGCTGTTTCACATCTTGGCCATGAATCCTTGTATTTTTGGAGTATAAAAAGTAAAATCCAAGTTTATTGTCTGTCAGTGCAAAAATTCTGGCAGTCGCAATCTAAAAATTGACATGGGTATCAGACATCTGAAAGCACTTATCAGTCAAACCCTGTAAAGGTCTGTGCCAGTCTACACATTACCGCAGATTGAAGTGGGTTTGGCCTCCGCCCAGTGTTCCCTTGGTCCAGCTGAACAGCGTAAGTGATGGAAAGTGCCATCTGAGGGCGAGCTCACAAACAGGATAATGGAGGATCCTGGCACACGCTAAAAAGATCATACACATGTAAACACGTGCGCACAAGCCCACTTGAACACAAGCAAAAATATGTGTCTGGTTCAACTAATATAGCCAAGGGAAGATGTGTCACTCTCAGAAAAGCAGTCACTCTCACGTCTTAGCGACAACTGAGGCGGCGCTAAAAAAGACAAGCAGATACAGATAATACCAGTCCTATCTGATAAACAGCAATGACAATGCACGCTGCTATTAAACACACTCGCATAGGCTAACTCACTGAATGGGAAAATGAGGGCATCTTTGCTGATACGTTATAATGGGCAGAGGAACACACAGTACTGATATGAGACAATAGATCCTGAGAGAGATGGTTGGGGTTTTTTTTCTGCTCTGCAGGAGAAATAATTATTGTATAAGCCCAAGTCAAAACCTGGCACTCTTTGTTTCTAAATCTGGTCATTGGCTCAAGTGACTTCTACCTCTCAAGCTTGATGTCCTTGAGGTCTTAGCCAAACTGTCCATCTTGTCATTGAATTAATAGAAGTGAGGTTTCTTTTATTATTTTTTTTTTAATTTTGTTTTTACAGTGCCTACATAATTTAGAGCCTGTTTGGCTTTTAGTTCACTGCTTGTCTATGCAACCTCTATGCAATGTTATCTTGAATTAATGCTCTTAAAGAAAGAGGGTCACAGCATTGTGGCATGATTGTTTGCATTTAAAATAGCACATCGCACTAAGTGTACAGCAGTGATTTCTTTTAAAACAATGTGTTATTTCAAGGTGGAATAATATAAAAGAACAAAAAAGTGTGGTGAACTTGCAGTTTCTGGATTGTTTTTCCAGTCTGTGTCTCGCAGCCAAAACTGGTCAGTAAGTTCCCTGATTGGGATTTGTTGTGCAAACAAGCATCAGTTCTGTTTGTGGCAGCTTGGGCAGATTAATCCCCAAACTTGCCAGCAACTCTGTGTTCTCTTATTTTCCTCCAGAAATTCACTTTCCCAGCCTAATCTCTGTTCATTCATAGAGTCTTACAACAGCAGAGCTCTAGTGGAAATTGAAATATTTTGGATGTTCACGGTGTTGTTAATGTCTCTTTTTCAGAGCTTTTCAGATTTATTGGTGGGTTTAGATGAATTGCTCCCTAGGCTTGGTTTCAACAGCAGCATTTAGGTCTTATTCATGAAAAAAAAGCTTTAAAAATCAGCTGTATGCTGCCTGCTCATAGACAAAAATCAGACAAAGATAGCAGCCAGCTGTGGTGACCATAAGGGTCCAATTAATAGCCAGAGTTGGTGGAGATCAACAAATAATAAGAGCCACGCTGGACTAAGCCAGTCATGTCCTTAGATGCTGAATGATTGCCCAAAAGGTTTTTTTAAAAAAAAAAAGTGATTGCGGGTGTAAAAGAGATTTGGGGATATTTAAAAAAGACATACAGGGAGTGCAGAATTATTAGGCAAATAAGTATTTTGTCCACATCATCCTCTTCATGCATGTTGTCTTACTCCAAGCTGTGTAGGCTCGAAAGCCTACTACCAATTAAGCATATTAGGTGATGTGCATCTCTGTAATGAGAAGGGGTGTGGTCTAATGACATCAACACCCTATATCAGGTGTGCATAATTATTAGGCAACTTCCTTTCCTTTGGCAAAATGGGTCAAAAGAAGGACTTGGCAGGCTCAGAAAAGTCAAAAATAGTGAGATATCTTGCAGAGGGATGCAGCAGTCTCAAAATTGCAAAGCTTCTGAAGCGTGATCATCGAACAATCAAGCGTTTCATTCAAAATAGTCAACAGGGTCGCAAGAAGCGTGTGGAAAAACCAAGGCGCAAAATAACTGCCCATGAACTGAGAAAAGTCAAGCGTGCAGCTGCCAAGATGCCACTTGCCACCAGTTTGGCCATATTTCAGAGCTGCAACATCACTGGAGTGCCCAAAAGCACAAGGTGTGCAATACTCAGAGACATGGCCAAGGTAAGAAAGGCTGAAAGACGACCACCACTGAACAAGACACACAAGCTGAAACGTCAAGACTGGGCCAAGAAATATCTCAAGACTGATTTTTCTAAGGTTTTATGGACTGATGAAATGAGAGTGAGTCTTGATGGGCCAGATGGATGGGCCCGTGGCTGGATTGGTAAAGGGCAGAGAGCTCCAGGCCGACTCAGACGCCAGCAAGGTGGAGGTGGAGTACTGGTTTGGGCTGGTATCATCAAAGATGAGCTTGTGGGGCCTTTTCGGGTTGAGGATGGAGTCAAGCTCAACTCCCAGTCCTACTGCCAGTTTCTGGAAGACACCTTCTTCCTGTACCACTGCTTGAAGAAGTCTGCATCCTTCAAGAACTGAACCCCATTGAGAACCTGTGGTCAATCATCAAATGTGAGATTTACAAGGAGGGAAAACAGTACACCTCTCTGAACAGTGTCTGGGAGGCTGTGGTTGCTGCTGCACGCAATGTTGATGGTGAACAGATCAAAACACTGACAGAATCCATGGATGGCAGGCTTTTGAGTGTCCTTGCAAAGAAAGGTGGCTATATTGGTCGCTGATTTGTTTTTGTTTTGTTTTTGAATGTCAGAAATGTATATTTGTGAATGTGGAGATGTTATATTGGTTTCACTGGTGAAAATAAATAATTGAAATGGGTATATATTTGTTTTTTGTTAAGTTGCCTAATAATTATGCACAGTAATAGTCACCTGCACACACAGATATCCCCCTAAAATAGCTAAAACTAAAAACAAACTAAAAACTACTTCCAAAAACATTCAGCTTTGATATTAATGAGTTTTTTGGGTTCATTGAGAACATGGTTGTTGTTCAATAATAAAATTATTCCTCAAAAATACAACTTGCCTAATAATTCTGCACTCCCTGTATTATTAGTTATCATCAATCTCTGGTTCTCTTCTACACAATGTCTTTGTGCATCCTTCCTCTGCTCATCCTTAACTTGTTGCTGCAGATGGCTGCCCCTCTCTGAGCCTGGTTCTGCTGGAGGTTTCCTCCTGTTAAAAGGGAGTTTTTCCTTCCCACAGTCGCCAATGCACTTGCTCACAGGGAGTCATATAATTGCTGGGAATTTCTGTTTTCTCTGTATTATTGTAGGGTCTTTACCTTACAATATAAAGTGCCTTGAGGCAATCTGATTGAATTGAATTGAACTGATTGTTAGATTCTATATTAAAAGAAAACCCCTCAGTATAACATAACAATGTGTAGTTTTAAATCTATCTGTCACCTACCTGTTGTAAATGTACTGCTTGTCCCCGAGAGGTTGCCAGGCTATTCTATCAAACTAACATATGAGGGTGAGCTAATGCTTTAAGGTTCACCTGAATAAAGAAGGAAAAACAACATTTTGTTTGCTTTTTCACAGTCGTGTCACTCATTAAATGCTCAGTTTACAGATGGGATCAAATGCCATTGTCCCACCATGGTTTTAATTCTCTAAATAGGCCTCTGCTTATCTTGTACCCTTGCCTACCTTCTGCCTGCACAGATCTGTAAACAAATATTGGGTCATGCAAGAAGAAAGAAAAACTGCACCAAAATAATTTTCTCTGTCCAGTTTCATTTAGCTCATATGCTATGAAATAATGGAGGCACAGATAATGCCTGGTGAAGAGCAGACAGGATTCTGGCAGGTAATTTGTTTGCTTTGTTCATCTGACACTGCCTTCCTTTTGTCTGATGCAGGGTAAATAATCATTTTCAACTGTAGCAGAAATCTGTATGAAAAATACAAAGACTACTGTATATGGCACGTTTTTCACGTCACTGACCCCGTGTAAGATTTAACCTACTCGATACCCCGGAGAAACGCTTTGCCACCCATTCAAGTGTTCTCTTTTGGTTTCTACCATGTGGACACTGAATAGCATGGCTCTAATTCCCCTGATCAGGCCAAATCAGGAGTAGCAGCTGCAGTAGGCTTTTATCACAGGCATAATTATTGAGGGATTGCTGCTAGGTTTGTGAAATAATTGGTTTTTGAAGAACACAACAACCTAAGGCCAAGGGAGAGAGTGACTCAAGTTTGGAATGTGAAAATGTGAAAACCTTTTTGAAACCTGGTGAGCTGCCAATGTGTTTTTTACCATCAACCACTTTTTTTTGTCTCAGCAACATTGAATGAATGTTAGGTGAGTGTCAGTAATGGTAATGCCTCAGTTACTGTTACGAGACAGAGAAGTAACAAAGGCAGGATTCAGGTATGATTTGCAGAATATTGAAACTGGAGAAATTTTACCAATCCAATTTTGCAGTTTTGTGTTACTTTTAAATTTGTATAAGGAAACTGACAACACAAAGACTAAGATGTTGCATGAGACAGACATGTAAATACACTAACAGATATGGTACTATTAGCATTATTTCTTAATGCAAATGTTTATGTGACCACTAAGGGCAAACATGACCAGACAGAATAACTGCGGCTTCTCATGGTTTTCAAATCTATCGCCCAATTTATGTTCCGCAGAAACAAGATTGAGACGCTTTACTGAGTCCTGTAACACTTATTCAAGGATGTGCATTGTACAGCTGCTGAGTGCGTGGTCAAGGCTTCCTGTATTATTCATTACAAACCCACTGCAGTTCAGAAAATTGCAGGAATATTGTAACTCATTTTGTTCGAGCACAAGTAAGTCTGATTGAGGCTTCAGTATACATGTAGGTGTATGCGTTTGGGCTGTTCATCCCTTAAACGAATGCTATTGTATAACATGTCCTGTTGTCAAAAAACCCCCCACAAAACCCTAACTTTAATTACCAACAGATGCAAACATGTCAGACTGAAATGTAATACTTGTTTTACGGTTAATTGAGAATGAAAAATTTAAAATAAGTCCCCATTATTCTTCTCAGCGACATGAAAAAGAACTCCAGCAAGTATTCACAGTTTTAGTTTCTTACTTTGCTGCCTAGAGCTGTACTTTTGAGAGCAAATAATACCTTTGTAACAATGAGCCATTAAACAATGATGTTCTTGAACCTGTCCCAATTCGATGTGACAGACCTGAAAGCAACCCATCCACTCATCCATCCATCAATTCATCCATGAGGAACATATAGATATATATATGTGAGTGAGCTCCTATGAGATGCCCAGAAGGCATCCTAGTTACATGCCTCGTCAGTGAAAATTTTCCATGGTGCCAGATTCAGCCACCATGTACCGCCATCTAACACTAGCATTAGAGAAAGACGAACCCTTAATCCTTAAACTTTGACCAAGCAAAGTACTGAGAACCTTATTACTTCTAAAAGACTCCATTCTTATAGCAAATCACTGTCAGCTCTGTGAACGACTTACATGGTATCCCAACTTTTCAGAAATAGGCAGTCATGCTAGCTTAACCAGTATTATAATCTCCTTGCAAGCATATGTTCATTGCTAAGACAGAAGAAGAGTAATTCTGCAAGTCAGATTGAATAGTTTTGAATAAAATTTAATTTAGACCTATCAAACAGATAAATCACTTTACTGGTTTTCAGAGGTGGGAAGTAACAAAGTACAAATACTTCAGAAAAACTGTGTACTATAGTCAGGGGTTAAGGTGATGTGAAACAAGTGAAACATGCTGCTAAACAAACTGAGGTAGACTTACTGTGTTATTTAAAGGTTGCATGAGCATAGTTTGCTGTACTGTGACAGATATAAAGTAAATAACAGTGTGTGGCTGTGGTTTCATGGTCAGAGTTTGGTCACAGAGCCTCATAGCAGAGATTCATGTGCATTTTAACCGATGATGCTTAGCTCCATTGACTGAACTCAGCTTTATGCCATCTAGAAAAAAGATAGCTAAACAGAGTACTGTCAGTGTGGAGGATGGAAATCAGCCAGGACAACTCGTGAAACATCTGCTGACATCTGCTTGAATTCGGTTGTGTAAATCCACAGAGAGTAGCACGTCAGCTGATCACAGCCTGTACACGAAGAACATCTACTGAAGCACTCAGTGGTGACTGTGAGTCACACTGAGCCATTACAGCTGATTTTAGGGGTCCCCTACCTGCTGAATTGAAGACCTGCTATTAGCACAAGGTTCACTTTTACTTTTTCACCTTGAGTACATTTCAGAGCCTGTACTTTTTTACTTTTACTTGAGTAAAGAAGTTGATTTAGAACTTCAACTTTTCCTCGAGTATTTTTTAACAATAGTATTTGTACTTCTACTTACGTATAGAATGCCTGTACTTTTGTCAACTCTGCTGGTGTTGAAATGCTTAAATAAAAATCAAAGCAAGTACTGTCAGAATAAGATGTTGCTTCCAGTGTACTGATTAAAAAAAAAAACTCACAAAAATCCATCCAAGTTGAAATATTTCAATTTGAATGCCAAATGTCAAAAATGCGGTTGCACATGATGAAAAGTCAAGGCATCTCCAAATACTCTAGAGCATTAGTGTACGGGCATCTGTAGTTCGAAGGTTCCATTTTTCATTATCTTTAAAGGGAAAGTGTCTACTGGAGTTTTGAGTGAGCAGCTGCACATGAAAGAGGTGTCTTGCCAGAAAAATGAGTCTGTAGATCCTGTTAAATCAGCCAAGGGTGTGAAAGAGTACCTGAAGATGTGATAAAAAAAAATGTCCCACATTCTCCCACAAAACATGTCACCAAGTGACAGCATGAACAAGTGAAATTATCCATTGTGGATAAATTAGTCATTAAGATGATAATGATGGCATACAGAAGAGAAAAACATATATTCTTCCAGATTTAGGTCCAATTAAAGTTGTTCGCCGAGGTCTCTGTCTGACACTAGTTCGGTGGTGAGGATCTTAAATATTCTTTGTTATTTCTACTGTAATTCACTTAACTGATCTCTCACTCTGTGTGAATTGTAGCAATTTTCCTTGTATTTGATTTATTCTTTTCTCATCCATGATTAATTCATCAAGCACTCGGGTTGTTGTCCATGCAGGGTTGTGTGGATCTGTCAGAATTTATGGCCACGTTGGACAGTGTCTGTCCTTCCTCAGTGGACTATGACTGTGAGCCAAAAACATACTGCCAGATTAACCTCCTCAAAAGAAACAGAAAAGACAGCCTCTTTATGGAAGAGCAGACAAATGCTTTTGTAGAGGAGCTTACAGTGGAAAAGCAACAAATACACACAGGTGAAACGCTAGGATAAAAGAAAACTTGCTGCCTTGGATATTGACATAACACTCTTTTATTGTTGGAGGGTTAGGCAACCAGAAGGGGCAGGTGATGAAAACAATGATCATCCTATACTATAAGATGTCTGGGGATATAGCGAGCCCTGATTATCAGCACACAGAGTGTGTATTTTGTCATTTCCACCAGTGCAGGATTATGTCTGCTTGGGTGACTTTCTGCTCCAGTCTCATTCCAAAAGAACCTGTATTAATTTCCACAGTGCCTATTACCCAGAGAAAGGGAATGACACAACCTAGCAATTACAGAAAAAAATCTTCAAAGCCCAGAGGAGTAACTTTCTGAAACTGAACATTTCTTTTAAATTTAATTTATCCATGGCAATCCAGCCCTGGATCATTACTGTTTTTCATCACAAGTGGTTACAGCCTTTCCCTGTGCATTTTTAGTTTTTACAGTGCAACGTTCTGCCCAAAATATTGCCCTATTACCTCAGTACTGATAGTAGTAGTTGTTACAAGGCACTGCTTTTCGCAGAAAGCTAGATGTTGAGAAAGAGCTGAGAAAAAGTGTGTGTGTTTTTGTTTGCTTGTTTGTATGTGAGTCTGTGGGCCAGAGGGAGTTATTAGAGTCAGGCCATCCTTTTTACAATCAGATGCTATCAGCTCTCCAACAACAAAAGCAGACTCACATGTACACTTTCCCACCTTCAGTTGGTCTAAATGTCAACTAAGGGCGCAGACGTAGAATGGTATTTCATGATGTCAGGAAGAGGCTGGAAGGAAATGAGGTGCACATACAAATGTCCATTGCTGGATTAGTCAAGCTACTTTTCCATGCACAGTACGGAAAAATAAACCCCCACCAAACGGTTTATTGCATTATGGCTATGAAAATTGCATTATCTTTAAGTATCTTTAATGTTCAATAATAGGGCAAACTGAAAATATTTGTCTCTCGCTCCCTGTTTTGTCTCAGAGCAGCAACAAGAAACAAAAAGCAGAACGCATTTCATTTCTACACAGAAAACACTCTAATTGGCCGAACATGCTGTGTGTTGTAACATAACAGTGAGCATGAGCTAGAGCTGTGGTAACTCGTTGTTAGTTGCACTGGTCTGCTGTGCTCATTAGAAAGCCCACAGTGAAGAATATGCCAAACAGCCTAAACCATATACCAAGAGTTTCCTCACGGCTGAACATGTCCAGATTCAGTCACCCAAAACCGGCTTCTTTAATCTAAACCTGGCAACGAAAGCAACTTCATGAACTGCAACTAAAAGTATTTGATTTTTAATTGGTAAAATTTAAATAAAGCAAACTTCAATGCATGAACTGACAAACTGCCTGTAGCAGATTCCTGCTTGTAGTTAAAAAGTCTAAATTCCTGTTGTGCACTGCCTGCTCAGCACCATGCAATGGGCAGGCGGTCTTCAGGGGACAATCTTGTGAACATAGCGGAACATTTAACAGCTTAATAGCTAGAGTGAACACAGACAGGTGCTTTAAGGAGCAGAATAAATTCATCGCATCTCCTTCTGTTTGAATTTACTTAAAAAGAAGTTTGTGATGGACACAAAGTCTTTGTAAGTGAGTCCTGACTTCCAGTGGATGACAACATCTCTTGGAAGTCACTGTCGTCTTCACAGAATCAAACGAGGCTTAGCCATCTTATTTAACTTTAAAAGTAGCCCTTTCCTCACTGATGCTTAATTGATTGATCTCAATATTAAACCTTGTGTCTTGATCATTTAATAAATATGTTCATCCACAGAAATATTTGAAACATTTCAGTCTGGTTTACAATCATTGAAGGTATACAACAATCTCCTCCGTGTTGATTCATGGTCTGGTGGCGTTTTAGTCATGCCCCATGTTAGCACAAAGTTTGATAGTGTTGACAATATTTTGTGACTCTGCTTTGTTGGTTGGCAGAGACCAATTTCACACTGGTTTCCTTCCTGTCAGAGATAGAAGCATCTCTGTCAGAATACAAAACTGTTCTCCATCCCCTGCTTTCATTAAAGGTGGCATCCCTCACGCTTTAATTTTAGCCCCTCTTATTTCCTTTATACATTTTTCCTCTTTGATTCTTTCAGAAACAATGTTCACTGTTGCAGAAGATGCTTAACTTAATCTACTCAATTCACCTAAAGTCTGGACTTACAGTGCTTAACAAATTCATTAGACAACTCGTCATAAAAACAAGAAAACAGAAATATTTAGAAATCTGACAAATATAGATTTAATGCAAATATAAGATTTTCTGTTGGAAATGCCAGTTTCTAAATGTAAAATGTGCTTTATTTTGTCTGTTTTCTGTAAAACTTCATGAATAACCACAATAATTAGTTTTTAGCATTAAATATTTGATCAAAGGGTTAGCACATGCTGGTGTATTAACCTTTACAGAAATATAAAAATGGATTTTGGTAATATCCAGTACTGTTAATTTAGTGCAGCTGTGGCATAAACCTGAGATTAGGTGCTAGTCAGATGTAGATGTTAAGTACTGTATTTCAACAAAATGAAAACAAAACTTAACCAAATTACTCCACCTCCATTCTGTCATTAAGCTAAAAAACTGGTCCTCGGTCCCCTGTCCACATATCCACAAATACAGTCATTAAAAATCTTGGAGTTTGCCTGACATTCAATGAGAAAAAGCTATGTTTTTAAAGAGCAGCTTTTCACCAACCTGTAAAAAGGAGACAGATTATAGATATTTTCATCTAATAAGTACTCAGAGACAGTTTCCCATATGTTTATCACCTCTCAGCTGGACTCCCACAGTTTCCTCACTGAAAGGTTACTCGATTCTACACTTTCTAGAGCCTGGTTCACAATGTAGCCATCAGATTTTTAATCACTCCATGCTTTAGAGCCTGCTGATCTGAGTCAAGGTGTTATTTGCTATAGAAACAGCATGTTCCCAGCAAGTTTTATAATCATAGCACATTGACTAAAGAATCATTACACTACTATGACAAAAACAGATGTGGCATTATTAAGCATCATTTCTGCTGCATCAAACCTGGTGCAGTTTAGAACTTAGCCAACACCGAAGTGAGTTAAATTTTTTTAGACCTTTTAAAAGGTCTTAAAGTGTACAAAAAAGAGCACCACTCAGTCTTACTTAGTCATAATTCAAAGGCAGAACTGACTTAAAAATGTTCCCATGCCTTAGCTGCCAGGTCACTTAGGTCATCCTGTTACCTGGGTTAAATGGTAAATGGCCTGTATTTATATAGCGCTTTACTAGTCCCTAAGGACCCCAAAGCGCTTTACATATCCAGTCACCCACCCATTCACACACTGGTGATGGCAAGCTACATTGTAACCACAGCCACCCTGGGGCGCACTGACAGAGGCGAGGCTGCCGGACACTGGCGCCACCGGGCCCTCTGACCACCACCAGTAGGCAACAGGTGAAGTGTCTTGCCCAAGGACACAACGACCGAGACTGTCTAAGCCGGGGCTCGAACCGGCAACCTTCCAATTACAAGGCGAACTCCTAACTCTTGAGCCACGATCAGGTTAATAAGTCTCTGTTTACTATTGTAACACTTACATGATTTTTTTTAAGGGGGTGGTCTGGTCATAATCACCTCTGAACTCTGGAGCAAACAAGCCTAATGAAACTGCTGAAATTTGTCAAAATAAACAAAAAAATATAAAATTACAAAATTAAAACTTAAGAATGGATGCTTAAAAAAAGAAATATAAAGCATGGGAAAAAATACTTACCCCTTGCAGTAGAACAACAGACAACTCTTGTGCATCCTTTTTACATCCCACTCAGTCTATACTCTGAATTACCTTCACCCAGGTCACCACTAGGATTCCCCTCTGCATACAAGAAAAACAACTGACTGAAACAAACTGTACTAGCAGGTGTAAAAATGTAAATGCAGTATATCTCAAATGCCTGCTTCATTCACAGCCCAGTACACTGGAATCATTGAGGAATAACAGCTAGAGGGAATGTCAGCGTCAATCACCTTCAGCTGCCTACTTCCTCCACCCATTAGCCTCAAGGTGAAATAGCCTTTAAGGTGAGACACCTCACCAAACTCATCTCAGTCTTCCACTCTTGCCTTCAAGCCAGAGACTCCAGACTCCATATTATCTGAGTCTCCCCTTGTCCTTGGTCATGTCATCCTTCATCCCTCATAGTTGTGTGTCCTCTTGCCAAATGTTTTCCAGACTTCTGTTAGTAAAATAATCAATTCTCTGCAGTGAGAAGTCCCACCATAAATACAACCTGGTGTTAACACTAAATCCAATTAAACACTGAATGTGGCTCAAATCCAACAACAAAACAAAAATCTGCCATTACTTTTGCTTTAGTTTCTTATTTTTTCACAACTGTTGGAGAAGTGTTCAGCAGAGAGCGTCACCGGCACTCTCGCTAGCACTCTGACCTGATGTGGCGTTCTGATCCAATACTCAGTGAACTGATTACTATTTCTTTTTTTTTTTTTTTTTTTTTTAATAAATAGGACAGGGGGAATGAATGAGAGAGAGAGGGGGAGAGAAAGAAAGAAAACCCAAGGGGAGAAGAGACGGTGAGAAGGGGGGGGAAGAGAGACAAAAAAAAAAAAAAACTCCTGGGTCAGTAATCAATCAGGTGACTGATTACTATTTCTAACTGCACCAAGGGAAGATGCAGTAGATGACATCTGGACAAAAGAAGCACTAAGCAAGCAGTTGTGAACCCCGTGGAAGCTTGTTGCCATGGATTTGTAGCCTCACGCACCATCAGTTTACTCTGTGAGTTTTAGGATTGCAACTTCTAAAGCACCCAGTAAAACTCTGGATTTAAAGAAAAGACACACAGGTTGGAAAACTTGCAAATACACCTAATGGTAAAAAAAATCCTAAAGTCAGACATTGTGAAACACAAGGGGGAAGTTATCCTATTTACTGTGTATACACAACTGTGCTTTTCACAACTCAAGTTACCACCTGCCATCTGTTGCAGACTCTGTGAAAGTGTCAAATAAACAGAGTCTCCCAGTAGATGAGTGAAGACTCTATTTTAATACTTGGGTAGTTTCCCAACCTTTCCAGGCTCATGACCTATTTTGTGTTCCCCAAATTCTCTTTGCCCCAGCAATGAGAGTTTCCAAGCTGTCATGTGAACTAAAAGTATGACCAAAATAGATCAAGAGCAGATTGCATGGATACATTTCATCTGATTTATTCATTTTATAATAAACATAAATCAGTTCTATATTAAATGTCTGTGATAGAACAGATACCATGTGGGCCCTGACTCTGAGTAAGAATATATAAATATATGCATCGCATATGACAAACACAAATCCCAATGCAATAAATACATTTGATGGTCCATATGTATAAGAGTATGTGTTAAAGACAGACCAGATGCCAGTTATTGCATTTTATATATAAATAATATTTAACTCAAGTGAAAAATTGGCTGTATAATATTTACAATACAACCCCAATAGGAACAAAATATCAGACATTATCCGACTTAAATCACTAATCACACTTTATTAGCAACATTAACTTGATACGGCAAAAGCAGGTAATCATTTTAAAAACATGATTCATTTTTTTTCCCATAGCTGTTGTGGGAGGTTTCTGTTTAGGTGGACCAAAAAAACCCCTTGCTCTAACACTGGTTAAATAAGGCACCACAATAGGACAGTCACCAGGCAGATGGTTATGTAATTAGCTTTAAAAGTGTGTGTGTGATGTTCATTTTCTAAAAAAAACGAAAGCCCTCACTGTCACATTAAAGGGGTCTTTTTAAAAGGTTCATAAAGCAAGTATTAAAAAGAAATATTGTTAGTGTTACAACAAGAAGATTAAGCTTATGTCTGAGATGCTGTCACGTAGTTTGAAAAGATTAGGTTTTTTTCCAAGTTAAAATAAAGTTGAGACATATTAGATTGAACTCTGTGGGGCAGAGTATGTGCTTTGTTACCCCTGTGTGATTGAGATATATTGCCTTTCTTACATAGACAGATTCATGCTGATGGTGGAAGCTTTCAGTCATGTGAAATAATGAGAAACGGTTGCACGAAACGATCCCACAAGGAGCTGCATTTGAAATTTGTCAGTCATGGTGGAGGAGAGTATAGACGTACTGGAGCGTTCCCATGCTCATTTTCACATTGTGTTTTCTGACAAAGCAGCAAACACCACAGTAACTGTGTGTTTGTGCATGTGTGAGTGACTGTGCATCATCCAGCTGAGCTGGGAATGGAGGCGATTTGCCTCACAGTGTACCTGCACTGTTGGAGCTCAGCCCCAATTGACTTTATTTCTAACACTGACTGTGATCATTTTCTGTGTGTGCCACTTGCAGGAGGTTGAACAACCAGGAAAAGAGACTTTGCTTCTTTCTTTTTTTCAGTTTCATCCCAATTACCTAATTTGTGGAATTAAAAGTTCCCTGCTGAGTTTTTTTGACCACTAGTAGCACAAATGAGCAAAACTTTCTAATTTTGTTTGAATTAAAGATATAAACGGAAACTCCTGCTGCTATTTCACTGCTTTTTTCAAATTGACAGTTGTCTGATGTGACAACAGTGTTAAAGAAGAAGACTTCAAGCTAAAAAGCACAGGAAAAGAGGAACAAACTTTATAAATACTTGTGGGTAAATTATCAAGAACCAGTAATTGGCCCTAAGTATGCTCTTCTGTTGCTATAGCACATCTGCTTCAGTGTTTGATGTGTTGTGCATTCAGATATGTTCTTCTGCACACCTTGGCTGTAATAAGGGGTTATTTGAATAACTGTTGCATTCCTATTGGCTAAAAGTAGTCAACAATCATCAACACAGCATTTTCACTCAGAGAACTACCACTGGCTGAATGTTATCTCTTTTTCAGATCATTTTCTGTCTGAGAGTTTGTTTTAATGTCACTATTAGGCTGTAGACAAGGGTTTCTTTGAGCTTACTGCTAAAGTCTGACATCAGCATAATAATCTTTAGCAGGTACCAGCTATGGCCAGCATATATTTAATGTGTAAGCACCCTATTTCTTAACAGTGAACTATTTGAAGTAAATGTTTATCTGCCAGTGGTGTCAGTTAAACAGGGGGAAATAACTTGTTTCAACAAAATAAACAAGATCAGTTTATCAGTTAAATGGATTCATCAGTTTGTGATTTCCTCTCAAGTCCCACAAACCCAGTGAGAACTCTGGAAATTTGAACAGAAAAGGACAAAGGAAATGCATTGTGCATCGGTCTGAGTCTGTTCACAAAGCGCAAGGTATGAAATCAAGCCGGATGAAATAATGCGTAAGAAATTCTCAGGGAGGAGTGTTTGGTATTGCCACAGGAAAAGGAAAGAAGAACATCTTTCAGTATATTTCTGTTTTTAACTGAAGGCATTTTGCTCCACCACCAGATAAAGGAAAGTGTTGATTCATCTCAATCCCTGTCAGTCCACCCCCATGCGTCCTTTTTACTTCTTTTTCACCATTGTACCAGGAACACCCCAGGAAATATAACAGTTGTCATGCACATTACTGCAGAGGCTGCTGTGGTGTGAGTCCTAAAGTACTTGATGATTCTCAAGCTTTGCTTTATTTAAATGTTTTCTTCGAGCTGTTAAATTTACTTTCTTGAGGCAGTTATAATGGCTTTTTTTTGTGTGTTTTTTTCTGTTTGTTTTACAAAGCTACTTCCAGCATGTTACCTACAGTACCATGCATTACAATATTTCAGTAAGTATATTAAAGTTACAGGTAATACATTAAATGATTCCCATTACCTCAACATGAATGCAAGTTGTCCTTTCACACATGTATGCTTCCAATCCAGAAACATTTAGTTTTACTAGGATTCTCTTTTGGTTTAGTTGATGGTGTCTCCTGGGTCAAGCATACTCTCTGACTACAGATCACCTTGACAATTACCGCCTCTATCCTTACATGCCAGCAACTGGGCATCATACAGACTTGGTACAAGAAACTTGGGAGCAGCTGGTGGAGACCAAGGACACTGATAATAAGGTGAAAATTAGACTTACATTCACCACACCACCACTATATTACCAGAAGTATTCAGTCCACTCCAAATCACTGCATTCAGGTGTTCCAATTACTTCCATGGCTACAGGTGTATATAATCAAGCACCCTAGGCATGAAGACTGCTTCAAACATTCGCGAAAGAATGTGTTGTTCTCAGGAGCTCTGTGAATTCCAGCGCGGTACCTGTGCAACAACTCCAGCTGTGAAATGTCCTCTCCGCTAAATATCCATCAGTCCATCCATCGATTCTTTCACGGGGGCAGCAGCCTAAGCAGAGGAGCCCAGACCTCCCTCTTCTCAGCCAACTCCTCTACCTTTTCTGGGATGCTAACAAAGGCATTATTTCACAGTTATTGGGATTATAACAAAATGGAAGTGATTGGCTCCCATTTTTGTGGAACACTTTGATGATGGCCCCTTCCAGGGCACATCAGTTCCCAAAGCAAGGTCCATAGTGACAAGGATGAGTAAATTTGGGGTAGAAGCACTAGACTGGCCTGCACAGAGTCCTAATGTCAACCTGATAAAACACCTTCGGGATGAATTAGTGTGAAGACTGCAAGCCAGGCTTTCTTGCCCAAGATCAGTCTTATCTCAGAAATGTGCTTTTGGAAGAATGATCAAAAATTCCCATGAGCACACTCCTAAACTGTGTGGAAGGCCTTCCCCCATATCAAACCCTGTGGATTAAGAATGGGATGTCACTCAAGTTTAAATGTTCAAAAGTTCAAAAAGTTGTAAATGAGACATTGAGTCTCAATGGGACTGGCTGTATAAATAAAGGTTAATTAAAAATAAAATATGGGTTTGAAGACAGACGAGCAAATACTTTTGGCAATAGCGTGTCTAGAAACCAAATTACAATTAGCATTAAGGGGATAACATCATATGTCTACAGCTATGGTAATATGCAGGCATTTCCTTTATTTCTTTATTTATTTGCAAATGGATTCATTACAATTAAATATCTTGGGGGAATTGTTTATATAGGAATTGATTTAACAAGGCCCGAATTTATATGCACCGAGGCACTTAGAGGGTGTGACATGCAAAATATTGATGAAAATGTTGTGCATTCATCTTTGTCAGAAGCTATCTCTTTGGTGCATTTTTGATCAGCTCTCTGACGAGGGATGTCTATCATCTGTTCAACACAGTGTTTGCTGTTATTTTCTTTCTCTAGTTTCTTCCAGTTTTTATTAAAAATACAATCGTCACAAAAGAACAGTTCAGCTTGGAAGTTGCCACGTATAGAATAATTAGAAGCATACATGCTTATATGTTCATGTAATGATGCAGGCCATTTGCTGGAAGGACACAGGCAGAAAGTAATCTTGTTAAATACTTTACATTGCTATATTTTCCTTCCGATTGGTTTATAAAAGGTTTTAGTATCGATCAGTTCAGGTCTGTTCCAATCATGATGTTTACACTGTGTGAAGCATTTTTATCTTTTGGTGCTTTTTAACTGATTACACTGCGAATGCAAACATTTGTTCTGCTCACTCTGTGGGAAAAATATCTGTTATCGATTGTGTAAGTAAAAGAAAGTAAATGCATGCTATAAAAACATTAATTGCCAGACATTTCGGTCTATTTGACCTTGACTTGTAATAGAGAAACTCTCCGATGTACAGCAGCTTAGAGAGAGAAACACAGAGAAGGAGAGAGAGAGAGATTATTTAGGGGGAAAATGCCTTTTTTATAATTGCATATTACCGTGAAAGATAGAAATGCAGCTGAATGAAAGGGAAGCTTTGCAGCTGGCACAGAAACACAATTAAGTTATATTATTGTAAACATGGAGAGGGAACAATCCAGATTTATTAAATACAGCTGTTTGGTCTGCACTGAGTCTGAATGTGCCATGTTCACCACCTCCATTAGGCTGCAACTGCAGTGGCAACTGCTTAGTCGCATTAGTCGCAGTCACCAGACATTCAGAGTTCTCTCAGGCTTGTTAGATTGTGGGTCTCTGACAGGCAGCTGACAAATAATGATGAACCAAGTGAAGTGGGACTTAGGCAGTTGCTGAAGCACACACGCGCGCACAAAAAACATTGAGCCTCTGAAGCAGGTGGCCTTGAAAAGATTCTTGAATGCTGTCAAATGATCGAGGGAAACTTCGTTCTGCCCAGACTCTATACATTGAGGAAAATAAGAGACTTGCTGACCTCAAATGCAGAAAAAAAGTTGTACACCAAAAGGAATACTTTGAGGATGTCCTGAAATCCAGTGACAGTCTGTCTGTAGATGAAGCAGTGTATGGGAACGAAAGGGGCGACTGGATAAAAACTCCAGAGTTCTTTTATTTGTCATTCTGTGTTTCACTGGGTGCTTCATTACAGTTCTTTTTCCTGCCACTAAAATATTCTGAAGTATAAGAAAGTTCCTTTTTCTTTCATCCAAAATATATCAACATCAGTTGCAGTCTTCCTGTGACATTTCTTCTTCCACTTTCATCAGTGCATTGTTCTCATTATCTGCTCCTAGATTTGTTTTCTGGCTCACTTCCTCTCGGCGTTACATTTCCAATTTTCCTTCCAACTTCAAAATATGTCTTCCGCTCCTCTCCTATTCCTCTCACAGTCCTCTTTTACACTTCAAAGTCTCCTGTGCACTTAACTATTCTCATTTTGTAAATCAAGTGCTCTAACAATTTCCTTCGTTGTCATAGCTGCAGATTTGCGAGAAACAATGATGCCTCGACAGGGACCCGTGTCACTTCACATGAATGGACAGGCTAATCAAAGAGACATTTTCTTTGACTTGCGCTCAACGTGTTTATATGCTTAGGATGCAAAATCATTTTATGCAAATTACAGCAAGACCATTCTTTTGTTAGCGGGCAATTCTAATTCTGCTGACACCGATCTCAGAAGAACTGCGGGTGTGAAAACTGTTGCAAGAAAAATGCGAAGATTTTGAAATTATACACAATATATGGTGTTTAAACACAGGCGCAGGTTCGTAATGGAAACGATTTAACAAAAACTTGTAGTTGCAAGAATATCATCAGGATATGTGATTCTATTGATCAAATGCAGAGAGAACAAAACTGCAGGGCCTTTCTTGGTTTTCTCTTAAGAGTTTTATTTTAATGCAAATTGTTTTCCTTGTTGCACTTCCTTAGATGTTTGGTGATCTTACTCCCTCTCTGTTCTTTTTCCTCAAAGATTCTCTTCTAATTTATTCCATTATCTTCCTGAGCTGAATCACCCATATAATTTAAGTACTCAGTAGAAGCAGATACAGATACTTTTACACAAAACTGGTTTTTTTTAATCTTTTAATATTTTTTCTAACATGTAAAAATTATGTTCGTGAGTGGAAAACAATCAAAATTACATTTATAGATTGGACAGCCCTATTTTGACAACTTGTAGGCTCTTTCACCACAAAGATGCAGCTTGCTAAGAGAGCAAAGTTGCATGTGGAGGATCATTGATGAGAGCTGCATTTCTGGCTACAACTGAACAGTTCTCAGCAGTTTCCAGTGGAAAAGCCCATATTTTGCAAGCCTGAAGGAAGCGGATGGGGTTCTGTGCTGTGAAATGGTCCCCCAGGGTGAGACTGTCAACGTGGAGCTCTGCTGTAACATTGTGGGGTGTCTGAGGGAGAACATTGAAAGGATACAATCAGAACTGTGGCGCGCGCCAGCTCAGAGAGCATTGAGAATGCAGGAGGTTTGTGGCCAGACAAACAGTATTCCCTTACTTCTTCATTCACAAAATATGTCTCCCTGCAATTTCATCCACTTCCTGAAAGTTAAAGAAAAGTAGAGCGATTGCTGCTGAGAGATTGATAGCTGGAAGAGATATTGCTAAAGCACAACTGACATAAGAGGACTTTCACTGAGATCTAAACGCAGCAGCCATTCTGAACACAGTCCAGGGACCAAAGAGACGGTCAACATTTAAATCAGGCCAGTTGTTTTCAGAGCTTTTTGATCATTTTTATCATGACATCCACCCATCCATATATCATCTTGATCTCTTATCAAACCAGATTCTCAATGGAATGGAGGCAACTCATAGCTGACATTGGATGAGGAGAAGGATAAGCCATGCAAGAGTCAATTACAGGGTTAACAGAGAGAGATACACAACCATTTACATCCATAATCACACCTACACTCAATTTAGGACCTCAAATTATCACTACAACCACTAAGGCAAAGGCACTCTAGAAAAGCCAGCCAGCCACATAAAGTATGCAAACAACAAAGAGAGAGGTCAACACTCAAAGGCAGATTTGACCTGAAACCTTCTTATGAGGGATTTATGGTACCACATTTGTGTCTGTTTGCTCAGGTATTTGCCTACGCAGCTCAAAGGATTATGGGCATGCAACCTACACAGATGGGCTCGCACACAGTCCTTTAAAAGACCAACTGAACTGTGAACTGTCTAATGCTGGCTGGTTGAAAACTGTTGACGAAAAAACATTTAAAAAAAACCATCAAAGAGCAAAAAAAGTGCACAAAAAGTACAGACAGTGTGGCCGCAGTGCACAGCTTTAACTGGTTTAACATTAGATTTCACTTCAGCTCTTTGTAATTAATTAGAGCACTAGCTGGTTGCTTGTGACACTGCCCCCTGGTGACAGTAAATGGCTACATGTACATGTGAGTCTGCATAGGTGTGGCAGTCTCTGTGTGGGACCAACACACAGCCATTTTTAAGCCTTTACTGTGAAGTGGCAGAACTAACAGAACTCGCCTCTGTCAGTGCGCCCCAGGGCAGCTGTAGCTACAACGTAGCTTGCCATCGCCAGTGTGTGAATGTGTGTGTGAATGGGTGAATGACTGAATGTAGTGTGAAGCGCTTTGGGGTCCTTAGGGACTAGAAAAGCGCTATACAAATGCAGGCCATTTTACTTTTGTTCTCTGGAAAAAAAGAAAAATGTTGAAATTTCCCACAAAAATGGCTCAAATAGTGGATTAGTGGTTCCCATTTTGGGGCGGATTTAGCCGATATGCAGTAACTTACATTCTCACATGAAAAAACAAGAAAATATGACTTCTGCATATGTAAAGTGAAACAGTAATTCAGTCGGCAGTCTTATCAAGCTACCAGGACCATTAGGATTTCTGCATTTCTTAAAGAGAAGAATTACTATTGGCAACATTTTGCAATGTCAACAATTCCATCTATTTATTTAATTTATTTCCCACAATGTTTTCCAGCTCTTTGATGGAATAGTTTAATACAATTTACCTACTTATTGATTACATCAATAGATAGCTAAAAAATGGGTTATCTGTGGAATATTAACTCGTAACCCATCCAAATACTAAGAAGCAATATTAATCTACTTTGAAAACAAATGTTTTATTATGTTTGTTTGTTTGTTTTTAAAAATTGCCTGTTGCTTACAGTTCTTGTTTCCAGAGGACCTGCTGTATTATGCTAGACTGTTCTCTGTCCCCACGCCAGCAGAGTGCAGCTCACACCACACACTGATCTTTGCAGTCCTGGGTCAGGTCTTGACTGCACTGTAACATGACACACTTCCTAAGCCCATTGCTTCAATATTCAACAGGCCTTGGTCAAAGGTGTGGGAGCATTAAAAGCACTGTGAACTGATAGTAAGGTCCTAACCATGTTTCTCATTCATCTTGTCCCTTTTTGCAATTTTTATCATACACACTCTTACAGCTTTCTCCTAGATCGATAAGCTCTTTCTTCATGAGATGGTTTGATTGACAAGCGTTCTGCTACTGCGCTATCTGCTGTTGCCATGGTGACGCCAGCATAGTCCATCGAATCTGTGGTTTTGGTTGCTTCCTTATTTCTCAAGGCCAGCAAGTCGTATTTCACCCTCTTAAATTATTTCATTTGTAAATCAGGAGATGTTATGAAACTTCATGGGCGCGTGCACAGAGGTGATAGCACAACAGCAGCTGCAACCCCATAGCAACTGGTCAAACTCACATTTTAAACATGGTTTAGCCACGAATACCACGCAGTGTTTCACACACAGTGCAGGTGACTGCTATTCATAAACAAAGCTAAAGATTGCCCTGACCAGAAAATCTATAAAAGTGTTATTGCTCAAAGGCTTAAAACAGCTTATGGTTATGTTTCCCTGACTACTGACCTTTCACTGGAAAACCTTTTAAAGAAGGGGTCTAGATGAATGAGTGTTGAGAGTGTGACCATGGCACGTGGCACTGCTTGCTTCTCTCCTCCTACACACATTTTCTCATTGGTTTCTTTTAAACATGATCACGACCTCTAAATCGGTGGTTTCAGTTTTCTAACATCTCACATTTGAGCACTTATTGCAGATCAGAACATAACTGTATTCATAATAGTGGCATAATATCAACTTAAAAAAAATGCTGCTATGTATTCGAAAATGGATTTCCACTTCCAGCCTCCAAAGAGCAAACAACTGCAAAACAAGCATTTAACATAGTCAAACTGCATTTAATTAATAGTATATTTAGAATAAATAATAACATAAAGAAGAATAAAATAAATAATGTTTATTTTATATAAAAAAATGTTTTTATATAGTCCTGTGCAAAAAAATATTTAGCCTCATCTCATGTATTTATATTTTGTCTCCAAGAAAGTTATTATATTTTTTAAGTGATCTTGAGAAATAGTTCTTCAGGCTTTGGATGATTTTTTTTTTAGTTTTTCTTTGGCTACTTTTTCTTTACCAAGAACATAAATTGTACTTTTTAAGGACTTTAATGCTAGCAGCCTTGTCACAGAAACACATAATTCGTTCCAGTTGATTTAGCTGAATCAATGAAAAAAAAGGCCAAAGATAACACAGGTTAAAAGCTTAAAATATTATTTTTGCACTGTAAGAAGTTTCCCAAGAGCCATTAACCAAAAACCTAACATATCTCAGAAACAGGACCTGAAAGATGCATCTCCCCCCACAGTCGATCAATTTAAGCATCAGAAATGGTCTCAGTGGAAGGGAAACAGGGAGAAGAGCAAGAGGTATGCCAAATTACATAAAAAATGGACTGAAAATCATTGGCCACAGGTCTCATGGAGTGATAAATACAAATGTAAAATTTATGGTTCAGATCAACACCGACATGTACAGAAATATCAGGAGAAAGGTACTACAGTGAGTGTTTGAAACCGTCTGCAAAACACGGTGACGGCTCTGTCATGGTTTTGGGCTGCATTCCAACCAGTGGTGTGGAGATCTTGTCAAAACTGACGGAAGTATGAATGTAGAAAATCTACAATGCAGTACCATCTGGAATGTGTCTGACAGGCTTCATTTTTCAGCATGACAGTGATCCTAGACACACTGTCAATACAGTGAACGCATACCTGAATAGAAAAACACACAATAGAACAGTATCAATCATGGATTGGCCACTCCACAGCCTGGACCACGTTATAAAGCATTATTATTGAAGCAAGGTGGGATCATCTCGAAAGAGAAAGCAATGAAAGGCAGCCAACATCCAAAGAAGAGCTTTGAAATTCTTCCAGGAAGCCTGGAGAACTATTCCTGAAGACTACTGAAAGAAGAAAGCTTCCCCTAGAGAGTTCAGGTTGTGTTGGCCTTACTAACAATTGACTTTCAAGCTCATTGGAATTGTACAACCCTCTTTCTTCTTTATATACTGTTCCATGTATGTTTGTAAATGTTTCAATAAATTGCTGCATTTATTTCCTATTTTGTATTAACGAAAAAAGACAAAACCATCACTAACATTCTTGTGAAAACAACTTCATTGAAAACGTTTTTTTTAAAACAATAAACAAACTGCCCCTTTCGCCGTCAGTACAAAGCAATTCAACTGTGAAAACAACCAAAAAACTTCTTATGTTTGTAAAATATCACAACTGGAAAATACAATGGGATTTGTTTGAAAATAAATATGCAAATTATTTCCATATTTCTTTTGTGCCTGCAAAAACAAAGAAAAAGAAAAAAATCCTGAACAATTCTGTATTTACTGGTATGCAGTGCACAAATGTGCGTAGGAGGAGCCGTGTTTGCTGTTAGCTGCTGTGACAAAAAGAAAAAAAAGCAGTTAGTAGGTTCTAAATTCATCATTTTATATATTTCTTTCACATGCTGGTTAAAACATACTACAGCAGATGGGTGTAGTCTGTGCTGCATTCATTCTCTGAACTCACACTGATGCAAGAGCTCAGAGTGATTCTCTGTCTGTCTTCTTCACAAATCACAACCAAATACTGGACGTCTGGAAATATTCTTCCAAGCACATGATGCTTGACCAAATCTATCAGTGCCTGTGCAGTAACATTGCAGTCGTATTCTAAAGTTCTCGGGTTATCCAACACTTTGCAGTCAACAGCTTTAGTGCATTCCAGCCATTCAAATCAGTTACTTTGAAACACAGTTTTGCAGAGGCGGCCTTCAAGCTGACAGCAGCAATGAAAAGTAACTGAACTGGAATATGTAAGTCTGTGACTAATATGAAAATATCTTCAAAGGCAAAGATGCAGTTTATTGTCCAGGCCCTTCTGTGGTGCACCCCGATTATCTGTGTACAATCACACAATCTGACCAATGATCTCGAGTTCACGTTGCCACTCTTTGAAGCTTTTTAGGTACGGTCTAGATCATCAGCGCAAATTAGCCTTTATTTGTTCCTTCTCTCTGATCTTGGTGGCTCGTCCTTTCCTCTCCGTGTCAGCCCTCAGAGACCTGCTCTTTTCATCACTACGACCGTTTGATCTGCGCTGCTGAGATCTGGTCTTTACAATACAGAAAGAGAGGGGGGGGGGGATGAGAAAGAGCATAGTCTTTTTTTACTATGCTGCCCATTTATCTACAGATATTTGTGTTGTCATGGGCACAATTATCACACCTTTCAATTTACTTGTTGTGCTGCTTTAATCATATCAGCTCTTTGAATTGTGGTGAGAGTACAAACAAAGCATAATACTTTGTTATTCATTCCTGTTCCCTTTGTCACTACAGGCAAGAGCAGGCCTGGATAGCAAACCCAGAAATGTCCTACTACTCTGTCTTGTCTGGTGCTTATCAGCGTACCAGTGACAGACCCAGTGCTTGTCAGTGTCGTCCTTTCGTATTTGATCTGCTCCCTTGGCACCATCAAAGACAGCCAGGAGCATAAATGGCCTATAGGCCCACTGGCTTAATTAATGTTGGTTTCCCTTAAATCCTCTGCTGGTTCTTTTATTGATGCTGTCAGTTAAAAGAAAAAAAATACTTTATTTTTAGAAAGGTCAGCTTTTCAGGTTTTAACAAATTTTCTTGGGTTGTTCTGCTTAGTGAGGATTAACTTCTGAATTGGAGAATCTGAAGGGATTTAAAAAGATTAAAAAGGTTTCTGTAAGGGCCTAGACATTATTAAGGTGTTTTAGAGACCTTAATAATATCATTTAATTTATAAATAAACTGGAAAAGAATTAGGTTCAAAATGCCAGCTCCCCTTGATGTACTAAAATCATCCCCACTTGGTAGGAAGATGATTGAATAAAGATTTATAAATGTTTTGACCACTCCTGAGTCGGGGTTTCTCTGTGCTATCACGGGGATCAAAGAATCGGGTTTATTACCATCTTGGTAATGCCTCTGGGTACTTATTTAAGGAGTCCCTATCCTAATGAATAAGGACTCTTGTTAAATTCCAGAGGGAGACACAAATCCAGCATCAGGTGTCACAAGCTAGTGTACTCTCAGTGTTGATCCCAAGACAAATGTGTAAAAATCTGTGCCAAATCAAATATGCAGATCCAGTCACTGGGGGAGAAATATACGTGCAAATAAATGCATCTGCCTATTTAAAAGCATAAGGAGAGAGCCATAGCTTTCCTTTTAGCAGTCACTGGGACAAAAATAACACCCACCTAATCACCAGTGAAATACTCATAAAATGCAACTTAAAAACATTTGTATTATTACCACAAAATATGGTTCAAAATACTTTTTACCTACAAGCTGTACTTCTTCTTAGCATGTGTAAAGGTACAGCTTCATTAACAATCTATCTAATCTCAATCTAAAGTACTGACACAGTCTTTTCTAGCATATCCCACTAGAGGACACGCCCATGCTAATTTACACTATGGACACAGTAACCAATACTCTTTTATGAAATTATTATGGTTAGCATTTGACATGCAGTCGCCATGATCTGCTTTTTCCCATTGCCTTCCCTCACAAATTGCTTGTGGTACATTTATTTTGAAGCACTTTTTATAAGTGCATTAATAGTTTTCCATTAATACAAAGTTTGTAGTGGGATAATTTAGTGGTTAGTTTTCAAAAAAAGTTAGAAAATAAGTTGACGGCTCAGCTGGTGTATAAAGAAAAGGAGCCTTCCCATTTTCTGCCTGCGGTCTATTCACTCCAAAGCCAAAAATGTTCAAACAGCTCATAATAATTGAGATGTTGGAGGGGGGGGGGGTTGTTTTTTTAAAGGTGCTGAAAATGCAGGGTAGCACTTTTAGCACTGCTGAACTGTTTTTTCCACACATGCACTTGTTTCTTTGTAGCTCAGCAGAATGACAGCAGGTAAGACAGGTAATCAGCTCTTACAGCTTTGTCAGACTGTGTTGTGGGAGTCTAACAGGGATGGATAGGCATGGCTGGGAAACTGTTAAGCCTTGTTTTATGCTTAACTTTAATGCTCCTACCTGTACCTATTGCATTGTCTTTTATTGCATGTGAACAGCTGCCAGGTAAGTTACAAGCCTGAGTGAATCCACATAAATAAATAACCCAATATGACGCTAACCAGCTTATCTGCCAGACTGTCAGGAGCCTGTCATCAGCTGAAATGAATTCAGCTTCAGCCTGGCAACAATGAATGCCTTGATCCCATGTAACGATTTCCCCCCCAACACCAGCTTTAATTTATCTGTGTAATGCAAATGAGGCTGCACTCAAGAGGGGAAGAGTGTCTCTGCTAAATTTGCAGCTGGGGCTGTGAACATATTGAACAGAACATGGTGTAAAGGACTCTGGGGCTAGACCTGCATGTGGGGTGGGGTCAGAGCATCTCTCTCAGTGTTGTGATTGCCCCTGTGCTTGTTGTGGCCTCCTGGTGGTCAGGTAAAGCAAAATCACAAGGAAGCAGACGGTGATATGCAATTTTAAGTCTTGCTGCAGATGCTTCATCTGATGGGTTGTAAGTAGACCTTAGGTTTAAGTAGATAATATGTCTAAAAAAAGATATACATAAAGTCAAATAAACTTCAATGTCTGCAAGATTTAATTTGGCCTACAAGCAGTGATCCATACATTAAGAAGACAGACAGGTAACAGTACAGCAGATGTGGCAACCCTTAGAGTCCATAGATCGTCGTATTGAAGTTATCCTCTCAGTTTGTCAATCTATAGAAATTAGTGTCAAAGTGGTACAACTTATGGCAGTGGAGACATTTATTCCACCTCATAGGTTTACTAATAACAGTAACTGAGCATGACATGCAGAAAAAATGGGTTTCTCTCCCTAGCAGCTTTCATTTGTGGACATCTATGGGGCACAGCCTTTTTCAGCAAATGAAGAAATAAATGGAAACTCATAAAGCCTGTAGACTTACGGGGCAGAAGAGTAAACTGCCCTGCCTCGGTGCCTGTTGCCTAGCTACTGCCTATCCATCCTGTGTAAAAAGAAATTTCTAGTTTGTTTCTTTTTCTCATTTTTCCTTCCACGTGCAGAGCCTTGGCTTGAATAAGGCTGATTGCGCTGCAAGCAAGTGTACACGTACGCCTCAGGTACTGCACATCTCCTTATGTTATTTTTCCTTCTTCCTCTTTTGTTCCCCTCTTAATGCTCCCATTTACTACAGATCTATAAGAAGGTTTTTAGATCACGGCCTCAAGACAAGATAACACGAGGCATCAGAGACAGGCTAAGTTTTAAAGTACTGCTGATGCAGAGCACATAAAGGCAAATGTTGACCTTTATGTGATGAGACAGTTTTTATTTTTCACGCTGTAAAACAAGGCGAGCACACTGCAGCCTGATACAACAGATTTCATAGGCATTAAAATGACGCCTCACCACTAGATGAGTGTTACTTTCACATATTTCTTGAATGTAAAGCAGTGTCAACCCCACATACAGCTGTCAGTTTTATTATTATTCTACAATCTGCTCTGTCAAACTCTGCTTCTGTTCGCTCTTCTTTATTCCTGTCTGTGGTTTTCAACAGAGTTATCTCTCTGTTAGTTTTACTTATCCCTCTGCGGCATTCAGTTGATTTGTCCTTCAAACTGTGAGCACTGCAAAGAGCAGAGGAGAAGAATGACAAGAACAGAGCCACAAAGAGCAGTGTGCAGCAGCAGCAGCACTGTTAGTCGTGTTTACTATGTAAAGACTGAGGGCGAAACTCGTCCGGTGCCACAATTGTATATGGATTGTAAAATAAAAGTCTCTTTAAACATTCAGCATGCTGTGCAATAAATATATTTAGCAAGTCCAATAATGTTTGTGTATTTTTCAGAAGGAATACAGGGACAGTGTGTGCTCACAGCAGAGGCTCAGCAGCTGAAATGTGGCTTTTGGGTTCAAGGGATGTGGACAGCTGGAGTTTCACAGGAGGTTTGTGCCATAATCTTGCTTCTTTCTTTACAGTATTGCAGTGCCTACCGAGTCTTTGCAGAGCATTATTGTTACCAAATGCCAGTAAGCACTCGTATGGTGCTGTTTTCAAGGACAATTTTTAAACTTCTGATTAATTCTGTTACAGCATATGGAGCCTTTCATTTACTGAGGAGATAAGACTTGAAGAACTTAATGTGACTTAAGGGTTAACTGCCAATTTAAAATGCTTGCCATTTTGCTTATTTTAATCAGGCTAAAGTTTAGGTTAATGAGGATGCGGTACGGCTGAAAGCTCTTCATACTTCTTCCTGGATTGCATTAACAAATAAACTCATTTGCAGAAGGCTTTAAAAACGTCCTCTGCTCTACTCAATTTTCTTTTTAACAGAGCTGTCATTTCACTTTGTATTCATCCACCTGGTTTTAAATAGGAAACAAAATCAGACACATGCAGAGAAAAACAGTCTGAAGATGATGAGAGAAACCACAGTGAAGTGATCCTTTTTTTTTACTAAAGCAGAGAGCTGTAAAAAGAAGTTGGGAGTACTGTCGTTGAACTAGCACATTTTTGAAGCTGACATTTACTTAATGAAGAGAGATAGTAATCTGGGAGAGACTAGGAGAGCAGATTCAGGACCCGCTCTAGTTTCCTCAAATACACAGTTAACCTTTGCTGTTTGAATAGAGGGTTTTTTGAATATGTTGATGAAATTAGCCTTCCTGAATGCGTTTGACCGGTGTTTGTGCAGCGGTTTGTGAGTCAGGCCCAGCTCTGGGCAGATGGTGGTCGGAGTGGTGCATAAGGTTTGCTTGATATTCATCAGCGGACCTGACCTCCGCCATGATGTATTCAAGCAACCGACAAACCTCACTCAGTGTTCATCCCTGCATAATTAATGAATACAGAAATTAAAAAACAAGAAGAAAGTTGTTGTTTTTTTCTATCCAAGCTCCTCACCTCACCCTCCTCATCTCTCTCATGGTTGACTGGAGAACGATGGGCATGTTCTGACAAAATGCAGTTTAATATTTATGTGGTTCTGGAAAATGAGAACACTGGTGCTGATGATTGTTTGAACAATGAGGGGCAGGGTCGGTGTGCAAAGTTCAGAATGTATTATTTAAAAAAAATGTATGCACCGACACTCAACCGTCACATTTTTTGTGAACTATAAACCTTAGAAAGTTAGACCATAGCACAGAATTGCAGTAATAATTAAAAATGAATAATTGAATTGTTAAATTGCAGTTAATTACATTTTGAGATTATTGAAATGGGGGTGTTACAATGATAATGTGGTTAGAATTGTCACCTTACACCAAGAAGGGTTCCATAGGTTATTTCCATAGTCCAGAGACATGGATGTTAGGTTAAGTGGCAATTCTAAATTAGCCACAGTGAATGTCTTTCTGTGTTGACGAGAAACGCTGGCAACCTGTCCCAGTTGGGGCGTAACGTTGTGCTGAACATTGGGGGAGTCAAGATCTCTGTCTAAATAAATAAATAAATCTGGGTAAATTTCCAGATAATTAAACATGCAACTATTTTGCTGGTAATACCTGAAACGAGTAAAGAAAATGAACAGCCTATTTATGCAAGATAATTCATAATTATATTGGGGGGCTTACATTGGTTGGGTCTGATTATTGAGGGGGGGGGGGGGGGGGGGGGTCATAACCCCCCCTGGAAATTACGCCCCTGGGCCCTGACCTGATTAGGTTCAAACAATCAAACGACCCTCTTTGAGCAAGCACTTGGTGACAGTGGGAAGGAAAAACTCCCTGTTAGCAGGAAAAAACCTCCAACAGAATCAGGCTGAAGGAGGGGCAGCCATCCACCACAGTTGGGGTTGAGGGAAGGAAAGAAAGTGGAAGTGGAAGAAAATGGAGAATTAAAATATTATACATTTGAAAACCAAATGTATTTTTTTATATTAGTGTTGCTGAGTGACTTTCTCAGCAATGTCCTCTGTGTTCACTTTTCAGAGGAAGGACATTATAAATAGTTAGTACTGTATGTACTGTGCTTCATTTTCTATTCTTCTGCACATGATGTATTTGTGGTCACCACGAGTACTTGCCTCGTAGCATATTATTCTCATGTCTTGCTAACATTATTCAGTGTAATTTACTACACGGAGATGCACAGACTCAAACACAAAAAGCTGCTAATGAGCATGCAATTAAGTTTTATACAAAATGCAATGCTGTACTTTGTTTATGTGGTGAGAAGGGTCGTGTCATTTTGCCGAAGCTTGCACATGCACATCCGCACACGCACAAAGGCAAGTTTATTACACATCAGAATAAACCACCCGAAATGTGCCAGCTCATTTGCACGCTCTGTTGTTCCCGTGCACACAGACACTGGCGAACACACCTGGTACACGGCGTGTATATGGATGTGATACCTGTGAGAATGTGTCACCTTGCACTGTTCCCACTGCATCCACGGGTGGATCAGTGATCTTTGCTGTGTGTGTGTGTGTGTGTCTGTGTGTATGTGTGCATGTCTGTGTGTGTTTTCATGTGTGTGGTGGAAGATTAATTGTATTTAAACGTGTTATTGCTTACATTTTTTGTCATCTGTTAAGCGGTTAGGGTGATAGTCTGCCTGTGAACATTTAAAATAAAATTTTTGTGGTGTGTGTGTGTGTGTGTGTGTGTGTGTGTGTGTGTGTGTGTGTGTGTGTGTGTGTGTGCATGAAGGGGGACGAGGAGGGGGATCTTGAACAGGTGCTTTAAGAGTACCCATTTGACTCAGGGTCTTTTCACTAATTAAGTTTAGGTTCTTTATGTGCATATGTATGTGTGCTTGCGTGTCTGTGGGTGTGTGTATGTGTGGGAAAGCTTTCCTTTTTTCGCTCCCTCATCCTTTGATTTTTTTTGTATTTGTCTAAAACCACATTCAGACTGCCCAGGTTTGATCAAAGCCCTTTGAAGCTGGCATTTACCTTTATTTTAAAACATGCAAATCCATTCAATTATGGCATTTACGATATTTCCAATATGCCAAGAGTTGGGGTATATTTGTAATTTTCAACAATGCGTTCTTTCACGTGCTTATCAAATGTCAATTGCCATTTACAGTCACAATGTACCATATGCATATCAAAGGCAAACACCTTGCCTACACCATGTCTGATCAATAACTTAAATCTAGAAATCAAAGGTATTATTTTAAACATATAAACCTTCACTGTCTCATCTTATGATTGTATGACTGCATTTACCATCTACCCACACAGATGCTGAGCAGGTTAGGCACAGCTCACAAGTCAAACATAAAATAACTTCTATTTCTACATTTCCATTCATTATTATTGAGCATTATTTACTATTTAGCAGTTACTAAGACTTATTGGACTGATTTTTATCAGGGCGGTCTGAATTGTTGGAGACTTGTTTTTCACACTAACACAGAGATTGCTTTAAAACAGAGGTGGTTGAGTCTCTCTGTGTGAAAATAGTCCTGCTTTCACCAGCTGGGAAGATGGTCTTCTGCCTGAGTGGGAGTTGTTGGCAGGAATGAAAGACTATGAAAAGTATTTTGAGAATAATATTGTTGCTGGTGAGACTTTTTTTTCTGTTGTCACACACCATTACATTCAGTTGTCTTAGTAATTTTGTAGACTTGTTTTCTGTTTCAAATCTGAAACTTCTAGAATGAGATTTGTCAAAGTCCATTTTCATTTGCATAGCTATTTGTCACCAAGACTTTCATTTTTCCAGTGGTCAGTCTTGTTGCGTTTTGCTTAATCAGTCTTTGAAAGATTGCATATTGAAGGGAGGATGGCTAAAGTAACTTCATGCTATCAGAGTTTGGGCTTAGACTATGATTATATTGCCTTTGAGATAATTACTTTTAAGGCCTATTTAGTACTCTTACAAGAAAATGGAGCAAAGCGAAGTCACCAAACCATCAGAAGGCAGAAACAATTTTCATTCCATTTTTCTCTATTGTAATGACACTGTGAATAAACAAGCTCACAAACTTAGGTTTAAAATCCACGTCAAGCTAAGACATTGTCCGATGTGCTCAGTGCATCCAGTCCAAATTTACACTGTGCTTAGGCAAGCTGAATCCTGCCTGCCACCCACAAGCTATTTTCCACCTGCTGCCCACCTATATCAACAATAGTGAAGCAGAGCTGAGGATAAACACAAGTACAGACACAACAAAGTGCACATGGTGGCCACACTCTTCAGATTAACTTCTGTCCATCCCGTTGAGTCCTATTGTCTTTACCTGGAGCACTCTGCATCCAACACAATATAGACACCATCCTGACACAACAGCAGCCCTTTCTTTCACTAATGCTGAGATGATGGTACATGAGAGTTTTTGTTTCTGAGAGATCAGCAGTAAATAGGGTGGAAGCAGCATTGCTGACCTCCGTGATAACCTGGTTGAACCTTAAAAAAAACAAATCAATTTACAGCTGAAAGATGCTGCAGCACAGTTCAACGTTCTAGGCTGTATTTCTTGGTGCTCCATGTGAATCTTTTGTATCTATTATTTTTTTCTCTTTTTTATTTTAATGAGCATTTTATGTTTTCACTTTATTTTCTCATTGCTTCCTCACAATCCCGTAATCAGGAAGAGACACAGGGAGAGAGCAAGCGAGGAAGAGGAGAGGAGAGGATCAGGTTTCTCAGCCGCTCTGTACCCTAATCCTGGATTTGAAAACAGGATGAGAAGAACACAGGTAAGTACAAACACAAGCAATTACAGCACTGACATGGAATTGGAAGGTGGGGGTGAGGAGCTCGATGGGAAATAGGGAATCTCATAGGTTGAGAGTGGGCGGTTAGTTGTAGGTTGGATATAAATACCTGCAGTAGACAAGGACAGAAAAATGCCGAGGGTATGACAGACGCCGGCTTACCTGCAACTATAACAGCGAGAAAAGACAAGAAGCCTTAATGAGGGAAATCTGTGTAGCTGAGAAACACATTTCAGAAAATGTACCAGTAATTTATCTTGAGCTTGAAGCTCCTGAATATTCATCTTCAAGAGTCTTGGCTGAGGGTAGAGTTGTGACTAAAACTGTGAAGTGTTCTGGATGAAGTGCTGACATCCACTTCTCTAAGAAAAAAAAGGAAACCTATCACAGTTTTCTACCTGAATATTCCCAAGGGACTCAGGGAAGAAGTATGCTTGAATGAGCCCGAGTGAAAGAGGAAAAAACAAGGAGGCGATACATGAAGTGAAAGAAGACTAGAACGCAGCTAGAAAAAGACAAAGCAGAACTACAGAAGGCCAAAGAAGACAAGACGAAAGGCAGAAGGCAAGACAAGGTATCCATAACAAGTCACACGAGAGGAAGGTAAGGAAACAAATAGAGAAGGCAAAGGGCAAGCAAAGCAACATGGGAAATAGGGCAAAATAGGCAAGAGACAGAGAAGCGAAGACAAGAAACCAATCGATGAGCTGTGTTGAAAATGGCCTGTCAGGCATTTGGTAGTGACTCCTTCGCCTCACTGACGGGAGATTCACCCCTGCCTATCATTATGCACCATGGCTCTACCACCGACTGCCTGCCAACCACGTCCCATGCTCAAAGCATGGTCGCTGCAGGTAAAGCAAACGTATTCAGTTATCTTGTAAAACTTGTTATAATTGTTTTCGTTGTTTGTTTTGCAAAGTGGAAAATTGTTTTTTTTGTGTGTGTGTCTCATTGATTTAAACTATCATCATCATGTCATAAAACTTAATCTGTGCTTTAGGAAGATGGGCCACCAGAGAGGCCTGTTAGAGTCTTTTAAGGGAAGATTCAGTATTGTGGCATTCTCCACTGCGATGAAACTGTACATGAACAAATCCCGGAAGGGTTCATTTGTGACAGATTATGTATGCATAGAAATGTAGCGATGACCTAACTGTGTGCAGTCGTAGCATAGATCACCCTTATCAAGGCGCAGAACACAACTGTGCCCCGATAAGGCTGCGTCTAGGCGACAGGCAAAACGGATTGAATTAAAAAATACATTTATTCAAATCTAATCCAAATTATGTAAATGTATCTAATCAGCTACATAGTTTGGCCCAGCTGTCTCTACTCAGTGGATAATTGCTTTGAGGATATGTTATCAGTATGATAAACTCCCCAAGGTATTCTTTTTTTTTCCACGATGAAGTGTTGTGGAGAAAACTTCCAGGGGTCTTAAAACCTCCTGACGGTTATAGCTAAGAATAGACAAGATTAGATCATGCAAGACACGATTCAACCATTTAGATAACAGCAGAGTAAACATATTTTGAAAAAATATTTATTTATTTTTCTGCCAAGTACTTGTGAGATTTTGAGGCCGTTGCTCCAAAACACATTGACCTGCCTTGTCTTCTAGTGTGTCTATGAATGACTTGAAATATGGTCACAGAATGCTAATAAAACCCAGTCATAACAGGAGGAGGAAAACTCATAAACAAGGCTTTGATTCTTCTCAGTTGTACAGTGTTATTGTTTATGTGCGAGACCGACTTCAAGAGCGCATCCTAATAATACCACTAAGCATTCATTAAAGCTTGGAGTGAACTCCAAACTGCATAAGAAGCAGAACACATGAATAATTATTTAATTAGAAGGCAATACTATTTTTGATTTTTTTAAATACACTTCATTTAATTCGGTTTTATTTATGGAGTGCAGGTTCACAATAAAAGTCATTTCAGGGTGCTCCGTATTGTAAAATAATCACTTCACAACAATACAAAGAGAAACCCAACAAATCCCTTTGAGTGAGTACTTGGCTACAGTGGGAAGGAAAAAGAAAAGGAAAAAGTCCCCAACAGGAACAACAAGAACCCCCGGGCAGCACCAGACTCGAGGAGGGGAGCCATCTGCTACAACAAGTGGCAAGGACAGACAAGAAAAGCAGCTAGAGAAGACAAACAACAAGCCCCCTCACACTTAGAATCACAGCAGCACGTAAAGCAGTAGTTTTAAAGAAAAGTTAGCACTGATGTGTGTTCTTTGTTCTGCCACTCTTCCTAACAGACTCATTTAAGTTTGTGCTTTAGAAAGTTATGCAAGGTTATTTTATCAGCATCTAATAGTAAGTGATTTCCTTTTAGTGTCTAATTAAAGGAAAGAAAGGAAAGAAAAGAACTCACTGAAAACTAACCAAAGCTACTGACTCCATATGTGATGTGATGAGGGTTGTCAGTGCACATCTAGTCAGTGCACATCCTGCAGTAGGCAAGTCATTAAAATGCTTCCACTTGATATGAAATCAAACTTAAAGATGTTAAAGAAAGATGCTTTACTTGTCTGGGAATGCTTTAAAATTGAACTGCACACGGATCAGATCCTGACTTAAAAAATGTCTTTGTTTGTCTCTGTCAGTGTCATCTGGGCTGTCCCTGGGTCAGCCCTCCAAGCGTTCCCACATGCACCTCCCGACTTCCTCCCTGGGCAATGCTCTCAGCAACACCCCCGCAAGCTTACATTATCCAGTCACCCCCTGTCACTACACAAACCAGCAGGCCACCTATGGCATGATGGCAGGTAAGCAGAGATGATGCTAGGGAAGAAAAATTTGTGAAAACTAAAAAGGCAAACCACGAGTTGAGTTGGTCAATAAAATCTATCAGTGTGTTTTGTATGTCTTAAGCACCAGCTTTATCAAATAGTGGATGGCCTGTGTTTAATATATGATATTTAATATAACCTTGACTTTTACTCTTCATCTCTCCGTTTTATACTGTGTGGGTTTGGGGTTGAAGATAAATTGTAGCATTCTCTTTAATGATATCTCATCATTTTTACAGCACTAGATTCACATTTGTTTCTGGTGGAAATGTTATTTTGCAGCATTTCCAAAGCCAACATTAAAAACAAAAAAACTGAAGCTGATGAAGACTCATGGGGGAGGGAGCAGTATTGATCTGTGCTGTTGGTTATGATGATGAGGACAAGGACAATCGATTCTAACTATGCCAGGTTTTGGAAGCACTGAAATCGAGCCTCAAATTTGCAAAATTATTCTGTTTCAGTCATGTGTGGGCATTATGTAGTCACGATCTGCAAACTGAAAGTGCTGCCATGCATTTAGAAACGACAGGTGTGGCTAACTGAAGACAAGTTCACAAAGTGTCAGGTGCGGATAAATCGGCAGAGTCGAGACTTTTAGGCAAGTTTCTGAAGGAAAAAGTCAGCTGTCGTATTGAAGGGTGACACTGAAAAGCAGGACTCATGCTGATTATAGCAAGGCTGAAATTACAATGTCACACTAACAGCGATGGCTATCATAGAGGTTTAGATGATGATGAGTATAGTGCAGGCAGTGACAATTACACTATACAGTAATTGCGATGGTGGTGTCGATAATAAAGGCCTCTGTCTCTCTCTCTCTCTCTGCAGCACAGGAGATGCTCTCTGCCAGTATTTCTCAGACTCGTATCTTGCAGACCTGTGGTGTCCCTCACCCTAACATGGTGAGCGGTGCAAATGCATTGCAAGGTAAAGATCAGACACACACACACACGCTCGCTTGCTCCTTCCCTCTACTTGCCTGTAGTTAAACACAGTAAATTGAGCAGAAAATGTGTTTATGTTCCATTTAATTTTAAATCTGCTGCCAGTTAAAATCAATTTCAACCTTGATTATCTCGCGTGGACTCTTTAGCGCACTTACTTGAGCTTTTTAGAGCACTTGTTAAGTGTAACTGTCAAAGATTACTCCCCAATTCCCTGTCCTGCTGTCAGGAGTGGGAGTTGCACACTGTCACGATTGTTGCTACAATTGTGGTGGATGGGAATCGAATTAGTCGTGATTAAACTTCAGAAAAACTGCCATTTTTCATGAATGTAATTAATAACTGTAGTTAATAGCAGTTATCTTTAACAAAAAAAAACACTATTTCCCTTAATGCATACTGTTCTTATAGCCTTTATTAGTTTGTATCATTTTATCATATAAAACATGCCAAACTGATATTGTAAACCAACCAGATTTTAAAGAGTTCTGCCGTTTCTGTATTCCAGACATGAGCACAGACCTCAAGAAACATGACACCTTATCAAAGTTTCACTCTTTCAGACTTTAGGTCCTGCATGCTGATTCTTTTGAATAATATGAAATAATGAAAAAGGACACAGAAACAAAAAGAACATAAACAACCCTTCAAAGTCTTAAGCCGATAAAAAGAGAGAAGCATATCAGATTTGATCCATTTTTTTTAGTTAGACAAAGTATAACTGAATTATTCTATATCATATAACCATGTGAGAGTACAAAAAAAAGAACTCGACCCTAAATGAACCCAAGAGTTTTGCTGAAGAAATAAAGAAGTTTCTTTTTACAGACTTCTCTGTTTGGATTTTAATCACCTGGGCAGAGACCCGGTGACATCGGCCCACTTCTGCAAACGGCCTGACAAAAATTATATGAACTATGGTGTCAAAGACTGCACTGATGTACATTAGGATTAATTAAACAGCAAGTGCCCACACTTATTACCACCAGGAGGTAATTTGTCACCTTAATGATGTCTGTTCCTCAACTGCTGAATGATCAAATGTCTGACTGACAGCTTAAAAAGTACAGCTGTAAGCTTGCCTGAGACTGGTGTCAAGCTTCTGACAGCAATGTTTGACAAGACTGACATGAGGTGACATAAATTATGTGGGATGATAAAAAAGGGAGGCTGTATCGCTTGAAAAGAGCAATGCAATGCCAGGCAGAGACAGGAAAAAAAAAATCTCATGTGTGCGGTGAAACTGATGGTAAAAAATCCGTCTGAATCATAAAATGAGACTAGCTGAAAGCATTCGACAGCAGAAGGACACGTTTAAGTTAAGAAGAGAGAGATAAAAGTTAATGTCATTAAACGGGGTCCTGAATTATGATAGCTGAGGTCAGAGGAAAGGAAAAAAGCCTCTTTCATTTTTTAAAGCTGCATTAATCCATTTTTATATTAACAGTGGATCAAATAAGTGTGATGTGAAAGGTGCTGCCCTACAAACCCACGGTGATTTATCAACTCTGCAGTTCCCCTCAGTTGGTCTCTTTCGTCTCATCAACCTCGTGTTCAGCTGCAAATGGTGACATTTTTCAGCAACAGCACTCTGGTACACCCACAGTACACCCCCTGCCCAGCAGCAAATAGCACATTTAAAAACTAAAGTCCCAGAATTCCCTCACTGCGGCTGGTTTTAAATCAAAAGAGACATGAAATTAAAGCGAATAGAGCACTAAAATAGAGCTTCAGAAGGTAAGGTTGGTCACTATACGCTAGATGTGTAAACGGTTAACTGTTTTCTCCAAGACATAACTTTATTATATTGCGTTTGACTAAAAGGCAACTCTGGGATTCCAGCTTGTTCAGACTACAAAACATTGTTGAAGCAGCTTTTAATACAGCATCAAATCAGTGTTTGTTTGCTTTCTGTCCACATTTAGCTTAAATCTGTTGAAGCTTTTTGGATGGCGCACATGTATAGCTGCTGGGAGGTCCAAGGCCATGTACACAAAGGCTTGTGAGGTGCTTTCACAAAGTCAGTAAGCCCACATGTGCAAGGACCAGGGCTTGCTGCCCAGTCTGCCTCCCTGCCACACAAACAACGGCTGTGTTCACTGCAGCATAGCTGCATGTAAGCTCCCCAGAGAACATCAGTGCATACATCAGGGCGAGACAACGAAGATTCCTCTCCCTTTTGCCAGCTCAGTGGGAAAAACAGGATGCCTCCAGCTGAATAATCCAAAAACTGTTGTTGTTCTCAGGGATATAGTATTAGCCCCAAACGCCCTCTTACCTATGCTAAACAACTGCAAGGTGCATACTGCACACGGAGCACTCACTTTTGGGATGTTGATTTTAAGAGGCGTCTGCAGTTAGGTGGAAAAAGCTCTGAAATCTAAAGGCTACAGCTACAAATGCAGACACATACTGTACATGCAGCCTAAAGAAGCAATTTCAACAGAGAGAGGAACTCCAACCTCTGCCTGACACCTTCGGTACAAGAGAAGATCACTGATGCATACAGTTTTGGAGAAGAATCTGCCATACTGCTCTCCAGCTGATTTATAGATCCAGCTGAACAATGCAATGGGTCGATGGTGCTGTTATTTTCGCCACCACTTCATGCACAGGGCTCGTGACAGCTGTAACTGTTGTCAGTATTTCGGTTAGTGAATTCTATCTAGTCCAAAATGGCTCAACCACTGCTGTTGTCAGGCAACATTTTAGCTGAGCTAAAATCCGAGTTTCTGTAGAAGCTTTTGTTTCAGTGTGTCACGTCAGGTTTAAAAAGAAAAGATGTTGCTATGTGCTGCTTTGGAAAGTAGCGGCAGCTCATCCTTACTGGATGAGCAGAAAAAGAGAAGAAGTGTTGCTCAAAGTTGACGAAAAGTTTAGCCAAAGGATCACAAATATGTTTATTGACTGAGATTAAATTTCACATTAATAAATCATTTTAGCCTACCTTGGGTAATATTAATGGAGTAGGTAAAAATACTGAAAATACCATGCTTACCTAGCTTCCGCAACAAAACATATTTGGCATGCAATAACACCAAAAAGACCAAAAATTTAAATCAGCACCTCTGAAACAGTTTAAACCAAAGCGAAACGGTACTCTTCACAAAGCCGAGGGTTTGTTGCAAGGATGTATTAGACACTTAAGTGTACCCAATAAATCGTCAGCCGAGTGAATGTTCACTGTCAAGAAATATTTTACCATTTAGTTATGTGAAAAGAAAAAGGATACTAAGGGTACAGATATTATAAACTAACTAACTGAGACTTACCAACTGACCTTTATTATATTAGATCCTATTATTGTCTAAAAATAGTTATATATAGTTTGCACTACAACTGCAGTAACACAAGAGGGGAGTGTTGCATTACTCACTTACATTACCAGCAATATGGATAGCAGTTAAGGAAAACGGTGTCCCTCATGAGCGAAGACAGTCCTGTTTTGCACATGCCTAACTCGCTTAACGTCTCCTCTTGTATGCTAAATGCGACACGCAGACTGACATATTTTTAGTGCTGTTAATTAGTGGTTGTTTTCTTTTCTCTGCAGCTGTGCAGATTTGTGACGCAAAGGACAGAATCACATTAGAAATTACAATTAGTCATCCACCCATGAGGTACCGTGGCAGTCATCTGTCATTAATCTGTCATTAGTGATTAGCAGCAAGAGCTCCACTCCAGCTTACCACTTAACACTAACAGCCACCTGTAGCAATAATGAATCATCTTGAAAATTGTAACACAAGTAAATACAAACCTCTTGTCAGATGGTTGTGAGATGTTTGCTCACAGCTGAGCAGCGAGCCTTTAAAAAAGGTATATGAAGGAAAGCCGGCTTCGTGCCGCAACACCAAAGCCAAGGACGAGGGGACTGCGGAAAGACGAGTTCATTAAATTATGGCTACACTGCAATTTATTGTTTTAAGTGACAGTTAAAAGAATATCTATTCACCAAGCCCCTGAAAACACATTCGCTTATTTAAGCACTCATGTCACATAGGAGGGTTTTTTTCCTTCTTTTTTTTAAATCTTACAGCTTTTATCAGTAAATGGAACTGGCTCAGGTGTCATCATACCAACCAAGTGTGGGACTTCAAAAAGAAACCTTTACTTTTATTCCATACACCACAAATATGCACTGACATAAAACTGTTTGCGCCTGCCAGTCTGCAGATGTACTAATAAGGGCAACTTCAATGATGTTTCACTGGAGAGGTAAAGTTATACATGATCTACACGGTGCTTCACACTATGAAGACTTTTTATTTATAGAAGGAAAATGTTCTGATTACATTTAAACCTTCATTTTTTCAAAGAGTTACTGTTATCCAATATTGTCTATCGTAGCAAAAAGATTGAAAAAAACTCACATTAAAATATTAATTTCCACATCCCAGCTGTTCCGTTGTTCCCTACCAACAAATTTCCCCTCTCTTTCTGCTCTCTGTCACTCTCTGTTTTGCTAGGATCTCTTACTTCTTGCTTGTACAAGTTTCCGGATCATGGCCTAAGCAGCGGCTCTTGTGCATTAAGCCACGGTTTCTCTTCACTGCCCTCGGCCCTTCTTTCAACTGATGAGGCCCCAGGGGGCCCAAGCGGAGAGATAAAAAGTGACGGCCAAAGGAAGAGTATGCGGGACCCAGAGGACGCGCCTGCCATGGATTCACCGCAGATACGAGAGTTGGAGATGTTTGCAAATGACTTCAAAATACGGAGGATCAAACTCGGTATGATTAATACAAATTTATCTCACTGTTCAGCTGCAGCAATGAGACGCTTCACTACAGATGGTTTTATCTTTTTTTCCCACTCCTCTACTCCTCTGTGCTGCGTGTATTTTATAAAGTATTTCTGTTTCATTTTGACCCGCAGGGTACACTCAGACTAATGTAGGGGAGGCGCTCGCTGCCGTGCATGGTTCAGAGTTCAGCCAGACCACGATCTGCCGTTTTGAAAATTTGCAGCTGAGCTTTAAGAACGCCTGCAAACTCAAGGCCATTCTGGCTAAATGGCTTGATGAAGCTGAGCTGGCGGGTGGTGAGTCACACGTATCCACTCAACTCACAACCCTTTGAGAGTATTTATTTGAGGGTAGCGTTTATCTATTCAGCAAGGTAAAATGTATCCTTCGGATTCAGTCTCTTTTAATGTCTCTTAAAAAAAATATTTTAAAGTAATGCTTTCTTGGGTGATTACTAAGATCTAATTAGTTATGCCTCATCTTGGACAGTGTTTGCCAACACTTTTAGTCTTACATCCTTTTCAAACGAATCGCTTGTAATGCTCATCACATGATGCATACATCAGATTGATTTTTTAGTCTCACATTTTATCTGATTACTTAGGTGTAAAGAGCTACAACTTTCCAGATTACAACAAAGAAAAAGAATTTCAAATAAACAGATGCACCGTGTGTGTCAAAGAAGTGTTTTTCTGTCATATTAGTGGCCTCCTCAACACCAGATTTATTTTATGACCAAGGTCATATAATGATATTTGATGTGGTGACACGCTAAATCAGTCTAGGGGAAGTTATGGGTTACACTAGCAATCAGCCAGAAAGATGTATCCTTATGTCCTTACAGAACCTACTGTTGTTTCTTGCAGCTTTGTACAATGACAAAATAGGAATGAATGAACGGAAGAGAAAAAGGAGAACAACTATCAGGTGTGTACTGTAAAGATCAAACGTACAAAATATGCCATTTACCAAGTGAACTCATAATCTTTTTTTTTATTCCCCCTCTCCCTTGTTTCACTCTGTAGCCTTGGAGCTAAGGAGGCCCTTGAGCACAGCTTTGTGGAGAAAAGTAAGCCATCCTCTCAGGAAATAGCCCGGATAGCCAAAAGCCTCCATCTGGAGAAGGAAGTGGTCAGAGTTTGGTTCTGCAACCGACGCCAAAGGGAAAAACGTGTTAAAACCAGCCTTAACCTCAGCTCGTGTTTGACCAAAATCAGTCCGAACTGCATAGCACAGATGAGTAAAACGCAAAGAGCAATGACATAATTCGAGGTTCGATGTGAGAGAGGCTCGTTTGTGACCGTGGTTAAAAATGTGCTCTTTTCAAATCTGACATGTCCAATAGCAATTATTCCAAATGCCACAGGAGAATTTTACCCTGCTGAAAACAGATAAAGCTTCTTTTGCCCAGCGTTAAGCGGCTGCTTCACTGACTTAATACTGACAAGAGAATTTATATAAGACCAAGTTTGCCATAAAAAGTTTATCTTTGTCTGTTGTCTTTGCACAGATATGTCTCTCTGTTAGATTTTCTGAATGTAATATATAAATGTCTGTTTTTATTTAAAATTGCAATTTTAAACAGGAGACATAAATGTCAAAGAGCAGCCCGGCCATTATTTCCTTGTTGTTTGAAGTTGAAACTGTGAAGATAAAAGGTTTTCAATAACTGCATATGAACTGCTGTCTTGATGCTGCACCTGCCAGTCTTGACATTTAAATGTACTGAATATTGGCTGTGCCTTGTTTGCTATACAACTGCTGAAAGTATATTAACCACACAAACCAAATCTCATTTAATACATCAGCATCAGAGTACAGACAAGTGCTCATAAAGATCAGCTCTGTACCTTTCTGAAAGAAAGCAATACCATTATTGATTTTGTCCTTTTTTTCCTACAAAAAGAAGTTTTATTGTTGATGAAATGAAGTGTTCTACATTTACATCTATATTTAACCACAGAACTCCCTGTTGTAGTTGTGTTTGTGTATTTTTTGGTGCCTTTATGTCCCTTTTTTTTTATTAGCTGTCAGTCTTAAGAAAAATGCTTTAGCCAAATGAATGTAGTTGCAGTCAAAACAGTAATATATTTAAAAACTTTACAACAACCTATTTATTTGAGAGCTAATTTATTATGTCAGGCTACTTTACTGTGCACAAGCTCTGTGATTTATGGGATGAAGCCAGGGACATAGGAAACTTTTTGACAGCAAATGGATATGCAGTCTTCTGTTTCCCTGATGTAAGATAGATGTTGATGTTTTTGCTTTTGTCGTTGCTGCCTTGATAAAGTGTCATACAAAGAAGAACACCAGCCAGTCACAACTCTGACCTGGTTGAGGTGACTGATGGGAAAGAAACGGAAACGCCACGCCTTTCGTAAGAAGAAGAAAGCACCTAAAAGTATAAGGATGTTTTTATTCTTTTAAATTTGCATCAGAAGCCAATAATTATTGTAAAAAAAAAACTAGAAAATGTGATATAGGACTGGCAACAGACTGATTTAAAGGGTGTTTATTATACTGAAAATATAAAAATATGGCAAATATCTGCCCTTTTCTTTATCAAATTGCTCCTTTCAGTTCCCAGGCACTCAAAGCTCAGTCAATTCACTGCATATGTAGCAAGCAGTAACCCACAATTCATAACTACAGTACGAGTGCCGTCTCTCATTTTTACTGTAGTACTACATAATATGTTGTGAATGTCTCACTGGAGATTCATAAATAAACATACAAGACACTTAAATTCAGAAATGAGTGGTTTTCACTGTGACTAATGTAAGGCTGTATAACGGGAGCGCTGCCAGGGGAAATAAATGCTGCAGGGTCACACCGACTGCTGTCACTCCTCTGAGTGTCTACACAGCAAAGTTACAGGCACAGCATGCTTACTATAAAACTACTAAGAAGCTTCTGAAGGCAGTCGTCCAGATGCATTTAGCCTTAAAGTTTTTCTCATATCTACTCCTTTTCCCCCCCACAGTTCATGTATTCAGAGAGCTGAATGGGTACCATGTAATTTTTATATAAGTAAATCCATAAACGTGGCTAAAATATATGCATGTGTTATGTGTCGGTGTGTTTGCGCTTCTGTTTGATACTCTATTCAACTCTTCATCAGATGGATCATCATGCATCATTTAACAGTCAAAATTTATTTGGCTCCAAAATAATAAGTTACTTTTCATTGCCTGATAATGCACTTATATTGCATTACCATGCACTTTTTTTTTTTTAAACTGTTCTGCAGTTGGGGGGGGGTTTAAAAAAAAAAAAAAAGAATTTCAGCAAACTATTGTCTGAGTCTGTCATTTATATGGAAATGAATGGAAACTGATGTCTGTCTTTAAAGACAGCAAAAAAGATATATACCTCTTTGTGTTGCTCGGTTTGAAGCGAAGCCTTAAAAAACCTTGAATACAACTTTAATGAAAAAGAAGGGGGGGGGGGAGATAAAGTGGAGACTGAAAATGAAAAAAGATCCGATCATACCTGAGGAAACTTTATTCCTTATAAAAGCCATACACCCTTTACACTTTACAATAAGAAGGAAACAAAATGAGTATACATACACAAAATGCATGGTAATATCCTATTGTAGAACTGCACTCAAAAAATGTCTGTTAACTGATTCTGTTCTCAATCACAACAGATTGGTGTAAGGTTAAGGAACAAATTTTTTTGACAAAAATTCAAAGAATTATGACTTGTAGATTTCAGACATACGCAAGAATGAATCTTATTCGGTTTATTTTGGCAAAGGGAGTCTAAACGAGGGGGCACAAACAGATAAAACGTTGAGCAGATATGGCTGTCACTGTCACGAAGCCTGGAACGGCTGACGCTGACAAATTACTGTAAAGGAAAAACCTGCTTCAGCTGGAGAAGAGAAGAAATCTCCTCAATCACAGTGTTATATTAGCAAACGTTTCCATCATTTCGTTCCTTTAGTGTCTGTGTTTCTGTGAGTGAGGCAGCTTAAAAACAAAAAAAACAAATGACAGCAACTGCACAGCAGCTGAAAGAGTAGAGGGACTGCAGGATCAGTACCACCTTACGATCTCTGTGTAAATCAAACGTCAACCCAGAAGCCTCTGGCTTTAATTATGGATTGAAATCTCTTTGACATGCCAGTCTTTCATTAGCCCTAAATTGTGTTTTTAATCTCAACTTTATTTAATTTTATAATCTGTACAATATCACAAAAATGCTAGCCAGTTTGCTCTCGGATCAATTTGTCTTTTCATTTCATGCACGTAAATTGAAAGCCTGACCCCAGCCCGAAGATATTAGTTACATGTTTCACATGCATATGTCTGTCTGCAGTACCTATGGTGGCAAACCTAAAAAATCTTGGTAATGATTTAGCTAGTTAGCATGATTAAGTGTCTGTCTTATCTCGAATATCTCAGGATGAGAAAGAAATCAAACAGAGGCATTTTATCCATAAAACATTGCAAATTTGACAAAAGAATGCCTTAAAATGGAAAGTTTGCCTCAGAGAAAGTGGATTCAATTGGTTTTAATTTTACCAATGGCAACAAAGATAGCACATAAATAGTCTGAGTTGGAAAAAAATACAAGTTCCATCTGCTTATTGACATCCCCAAAGCTGCTTTTTAATTACCATGTTTTATTCATTAAAACTTCCTGAAGAAAGACCATCCTTCTTCAATCGTATAAAAGCAGACCGAGATTATAGGACTAATTCAAGATTGACCAAAACACCAGAAGGGAAAAGCCAATTCCAAGATCTCATACACTTGTAGCCCTTATAAAGACAGATGGGTGGTAAACAACAGCGTAATCAGTTTTTCAGGTGAAACATCAACTGCTGGTCCACCTTTGAGATGTGGCCTCTTCGATGTTGTAATAAATATTATTTTCACATAAATAGATCACATGTTCTGCCATAATGATCTCTAAGGCGAATGTGACAATATGTATGTGTTAATAAACGTATGTGTATGTGTGTGCGTGTGTGTAAGTGTGTGAGTGTGTACGCTCGAACCATGACAAAACCAGTGTTTCTAACAATTTGAACATTAATACGAAGACGAAACCTAGTCGACTCCCAGAGCTCGGAGCTGTCTTTCAATCTCGTCGTCAGAGATGGTGGCTTTGGAGGAGGCAGCAGCACCGGGGACACTTTTTCCTGCAGCTGGAGCTTTCACCATCTGGAATCACACATGGGTAGAAAACCCCATTAGCAGCCACATCAACTTCAAAATACACACGTTCAATCGCAGAGCTGCTACTTGTTTCGAGACCGTCTACGATGTACAGCTGCTTGCTGTTCAAACTGAGTCACAATTTTGTCAATTAACTGTAAAGTTTACTTTACATAAAAAGTGCAGTTGTTTGGGTTTGTTAAAGATCAATTACTGCATCCTATAAAAGATGCTGAAACAATCTGGTACTCGACACCAAAAGGCATGATTAATTTTATGCCGGTTACTTTTTATTTGCAGAAAAAAACTGAAACTATTCACAGCCTTTGTTAGCTTCCCAGCTGACTACTTACTATCAGTAGACACATAATTATCCCAGTAACAATAGAAGTAACATATGGATGATTATTTTATTATGGTAGATTTTCCAAACTACCGTAGTTTGTGAATCTTGTTATTTTATGAAGCCGTTGGATTACTTTTACTTTTTAAAGAGCATCCTGTGTGTCTCTATCCCTCCCAAAAAAACCCACAAAAACAAAACAAAAACCCCACCCAAAAAACCCTGAGACAGTCTGATGAGCTTTTTTTTTAAAAAACTGCCACTCCTGCTGGGGGCTTTTTTGGGAGATTTGTCGGTTTGTGCATTGTTTTGTGTGAGGTAATAACTCATGCAGCACCCCAGGGGGAGCCAGACACACGGCAGACGGACAGCCTGGCAGTTACAAAGAGGGAAAAAAACAAGGAACAGAGCTAGAAGAGCTGAGGGCTAGCCCCACCATGTGGCAGCTGGAATACATTTTAAAAGCAGAGTAAAAGCCATGTGGACCATTTATTGTTCATCTTGCTAGGGGCTGTGTGCTCCATTAAGTGCATCTACATCTGAAAATGTGCAGTTAAATCTGAGACTAAATGGTAAAATGTTAAGATTGTTTTTCTACTTGGGCATTATGCGCTATTGTGATGTCTATAAAGTTGATGGATGTAGGAGAGATGTGGTTTTTGAATTTCTTACCTTCCCTGAGATCTCAATGCCAATCTCATCCAGAACCTGGTTGACAATGTCCTGAGATTCCTCTTCATCTCCAGATTCTTCAAAGATCTCATCCAAAGTGTCATTGACTGAACAGATAGTGAGACAGGAAGGAAGAAGATAAGGACAGAAAAGTCAGTCAAATTGATTTCCAGTCACAAGTTTGGACTTTAGAGCAAGACGGCTGCTGCATACAAAAAAAACAAAAACAAGCGTCAGTGTTTCTTCTGAAAAACATCCCACAAACATATTTTGCCTTTGCTGCATATTTTGCAGCACACATCACTTCTCACACTATTCCCATATATCTTCCCAAACTTGTTTTGCCAAGTGCATTGTGTTCTTACTCATATCCTCTGTCATGCCCATCTTCATGTTCTCCTTCTGGAAGTCCTGCATGGTTTTCAGTGTCTTCTGTGGATCCATCTTTTTATTCACTGCTTGCATTGTCTGCAAACATTTAAGGAACGTATGAGAATCTATCTTTTTAGGTGCTACTGCCAAGAAATAACACTCTTCACGATGTAGAAACCTCTAATTATGCTCAACATGATAGCATGAACTTTAGTTGCACAAACTATTCGAGGTAATTTACCTTTTAAACTTTAGACATTTCACAAAATATTCGATCCTCAACCTCAAGTAAATTTGCTTTGATATCATTTATCATCACAGAATTATGCGAGTCCTAAAGACAGACCAACTTCCTGTGAAAGATCAGCACAAACATGGCCTACTTTCAGACCTGAGTCTGACACAATACCTGATACATCAACGTCTCAACTGACAAGCTTCTCAAAATCATGCAAATCTAAAGCTCAGGAGAAAGGTGATGGAGAATGCATCACTTTCTACTGAAGACACATCAAAGCTGCAACTTTCCTGTGTGCGTCTGTGTCTAAACAAAATGTGTATCTGACAGAATATAATTAACACATTCTTTGTGACATAGCCACAGCCTCGCGTAAACTTGAACACACGCCATTAATTTAAAGCCTAATTATATTTGACCTGTCTATGTTTGCTCAGTGTGACTCTGTACAGTACATCGCTCCTGGCCAATTAGTACCTCTCATACTTCATTAACAACAGTGCTACAAGGCTCGGGTTTTAAACATGAACAGATCCCACATTAATACTTTAATTGCCACACTAGAATATTAATGTGTGTACACACTGAACTTAGCTTGTGTGGAAAACAAATTTAACTTTTCCATTAGATAGCAACACCTTGTTCATACAGACTGTCTAACGGCAATGGCACAAAGTATGTTGAAGTAGGGACTTGTTCACTTTGTATATGCTGCACTGTATCCATATTTCTAATTCAAAATGAGCTGTACTGATTGACAGGGTTTAGCATTTTACCTTGGCTGAGGTAGACATGGCACCGGCCATCTTCATTTGGGAGTTCATGAGCTTTGTCTGCGTAGACATGGAGGTGACCTTGGAGCTGACAGCGTACGTCCGGGTCTTCTGCTTCCTCAGCTGAACTAATTGCTTGGCGAGAATCTTACAAGCCTCCCTGTTACCGCTCTTTGCCATTTTCTTGATCTCTGCTTCCTGGAGAAGGAAAGAAGAATATGATATGACTCCTCACCTCTGTCTTTTTTTTTTTTTGGCATTATGAGTGTGTGTATGCATGGTCAATGTGCAAATTTACCAAGCGTGAGTATAGACATAACATAAAAGAAAATTCTAAGAACTGGCAGAAAACAGGGAATCAAAAATTCTCATTAAGATATACTGTCCACATCTGGAACTAATTGATTGAGGCTGCTGAAATGCACCATTGTCTCCTGGTTATCTGCCTAATATTGTAAATAAGCATTATATTTAGAGCTGATGTGCTTGTGTTTGCCCATATAAATTGAGTAAAATTGAGTGTTCAGGGATGGCCTTTCTAAAACAACATGCTGCAGATTAGCTGAAGCCAGGAAACTACTTTGTTTTGAGAAATGTCAATTAATGCCACTGATTTCCCGACACCTTCAACACCACAGCCAGCCCGAGGTTCAGGAAAATGAAAATACGGGGAAGACGGAGCTTTTAGGCACCTGCAATTTCTCTCAGAAGCTTTTATTTTTAATATAGAACACATTGATAATACACTAAATAAAACATTTTATTGGACTTTAGGGATACTCTTCATATTAAAAATATATATTTATGCATAAAACAAATACATCCACCGAGTCCCAGAGAAACCATTGTGTTTGTAAACACAAATTTGTAAACACAATCATCCAGATCAGTTGTTACTCATATACACTTTTAGCTTCAGTACACAGCCAAAAATACTCCGAGCCCCACAGGGATCCTGTGTGTGGGCACGATTCCCGAGAGACAACGGAGAAGCTCCAGGTTACGATGAGCCAGCCAATATGTCTTTTAGTTATCGTACATGTGCTGAAAGCATTCTCTTCAGGAAATTACAATCAATTATTAATGTTTGATAAAGCTAAAGGCTTTCCTCGCTCAGCTGTATGCATCTGTGCCTTTCTCTAATGCAGACACACCTTCAGCAGGTCATTTGAGTTCAACCTGTATCTCCCTGCTTGTAAACAATTCAAATAATGCCATGGGGGAAAAGAGCAGACCTAGTTCAAAAAAAAAGGCAATAATATTGTCAGCTGCAGTGTTATCTGAAAGAAAAAAGAAAGACTAAGAATGCATTAACGGGGGAAAGAGAGACGAGTACGACGAACTGATGCTGACGGGAAGCTTATAATGTCTTATTTACTGGCCTGTCAGGGTAGGGTGGAGGAGGTGGGGCTGTGATGGATAGATAGTGCAGGAACAACTGTGAGGCTGTTGGGCTTTGCATGCTAGCAAATGGGAACCTTAATGCATTAACAAGGCCCAGTGCTGAAGATTTTTCTGAACAACAGATGCACAGTGTGCTGCTAAAGGAGCCTCAATCCAGCTGTTAGTAACATTTCAGGCGGCCAAATGCTGTGCAGCACAAATATTTTAAAAATAAAAAAAGATTCTATCGTGCTAAAAAATGCAGATATAGGTCATTTCCATTTTTTTGTCTTAATCTTTTATTCAGAATCTGCAACAAAGCTTTTAAAACGAGACTAATTAACGGAAGACATTAATGTAGAATAAGAATGTTCGTTCCCCAGGGAGGTAATTATGTCCTGTATGATATTTACTTAACACAACTGAGGAGAGGACACAGTCAGCTTCTTTCATCTTCTAGATTATGTGCGACGATGAATGTAGCCTAATTGTTTAACTCTGTGAGAGTGTATGAGAGATAGGCTCACTTGCCTGAGGCAGAGCCACCTCACCAAATCGCTTGTCTATTCATTTAACCCCATTAGCCAATCAGGCACAATCATAGATTGTAGAAAGACAATCTAATATGCATCTGGGGCTGGGATTGTGTCGGTTGGGGAATCAGAGGGTCCTAAAAGGGCTTTGATGCAATATGTAGAAATCTACAAAAAAAAAGAAATGCTATGAATGCACATAGTTTTGTTCCTCATAGCTTTTATATTTAATTGTCTGCATGCTTCCTACCAGTTGTTTTTCTTGTTTCTCCAGCGCTGTTCTGTCTCTGGTGATCTGCCTCTGTGTGCCGCGCAGCTCCTTATTCTGCTCCTTGATTATATCTTCAGAAAAGAATTAGAAAGGTTTAAGAGAGCGAGAATTTTGGTGATGGTACAACACCCCACAATCCTTTGACTTACAAAATGAAAAGAAAAAAAATGTCTGATAAGTTGGATGAAACATATCGTTAGCTTCATAGCATAAGTGCCTAAGTCATTGACTTAGTCAAATGACTTAGGCAATTATGCTATGAAGCTAACGATATACAGCATATAGTGTTTTTCTACTCTTATTAAGCACTCATTTTATGCCTTTTCTATGCAATTAGGTGCATTTTACTCATAACCTACACACTTTTGATGCACTCGTAGCAATTCGGGGTTTAGTATCTTGCCCTAAGGATGCAAGATATGCAAACTAGAGCAGCTGTGGCTCAAACCACTGAACTTCCAATGTAAACGTACCCTCTCTGACTGACTATCAATATGTGTGATTTTACAACGATCTTTGTTCAACAAAAAAAATTTAAGACAAACATATTTTCTTTCTAAAAGAAAATCTATTTATATTCACCTATGCCCTCAGTATGTGTCATGTGTGGTATCTTTTTTGTCTTTCTGTTCAACATCAACGCTGTTGGAACATTAGAAAGGATGGTTCGCGAGCAGCTGCCAAATATTGGAAGAAATCTCAAACATCCAGCCACTGCCTCAATAGTAATCATGTTTGACCCTGCGCCCAGATGCACGTGAAATATCTCAGAGCAGTAACACACTGAGAGCATGCTGACACTGCCAACTGTGGAAATGCTTGGACAGCTCATGCCAATACAGTGTCAGCTCTATACCACCCACACAAACACAAAGTGGCATCATGTGACATAATTTATGACTATGAAGTCAGGCAGTAATCTGTGTGACTGAGGGATGACCCAGTTAATCCGTGTAACAATAACCTTACTTCAAGACTTAAATATAGTTTTGAGATTTATCCATTCCATTTTTCTGTTATTAAAACGCAGGAAGCTTTTAGTAATTCTAAAACTAAATAAATCCTTAAGAACAGAAAAGGTGAGAATCAAGAATAAATAGAGTAATGAATAAATGAATCAAAGAATTCTCATTCAGTCTTATTCATATAGCTCAAAATTACAAACTTGCCTCAAAGGGCTTTGAACTGGTTTCTATTTTTTAGAGTTCAAGCCTCAATGAGGCTTCAATGAGGAAAAACTAAAAGAAAAACAAAAAAATAAAAAACTCTAAAAAAACAGAAAAGGGTGGATCCCTCATCCAGGAAAGACAGATGTGCACTGGATTCATTTATTCATTAAATAAATGAATGAATGAAAGAATTATAAAAAAAAACCTCAACAACAAAAAAGAAGAAAACTTCTAAATAGCTAACTCCGGTCTATATTCATGAGCTACTATATAATAGGAAATGTCCTACTTTGGGAAGAAAAAAAAAAACATTGACCACTTTCAGAAAAAAAAACAAAAAAACCCAAAAACCTTATTCTTGCTGAAAAGTTCAACACCCACAAACTTGATCGAGATACGTCAATATGCTGGACCACTTAAGAGAACGATGCTTGTATACGTATAAGGTGACGTGCCGCCAACGTCTCAAAGAGGGAGGGATATCGTCCTACAAATATGGGTGATCAACCCACCCCCCCTTTACTAAATTTGCCAAATAACCAGAAACTACGACCCACATCCAAACCCAGGGCATCAACGAGAAACCTGTGTCCAGAGCGCAAAAGATGTCAAACAAAAAGAAAAGAAAGAAATGTACTGGATGGGGGACGGCTGAGAAGACCTGACAGCGCCTTGAAATGGAGTGGAGGCAGGAGAGCACTGTGAGTACAGTATGCAGATGATCGGTATGGGTGAAACTAGAATGACAACAATGGGAGGAGTAAACAGGGAGTGCTCTGAAAAGATTTGCCTTAACCAGTAGAGTCTATTTTTAAACCCAAAAATACAAAGTTGATAATTTTTTCTTTGTAATTCTCCACAAGAATAAGTTTCAGGTCCAAAGAGCTGAGGCACGGTCCGCCTTTTCTCTTGAAATCCAGCCCTAGGAGTTAATATAATTAGTATCCGAGAGTGAATAATTGATTCATTAATTTTGATGTAAGTTTGACTGATTTTCCATTCTGACCTTCTGAGGTGGTTACCTAGCCTGGGGGGGAAATACTCACTTTTTTAGACTGAAAGGCTATTCAGAATTTTGACATTTTTTGTAACTGAATATAGCCCACTTTAAATGACTTAACTTCATATGATAACAGCTTCACTTTCCATTGCACAATTTTATTGCACTCTTTGTCACAAAACTGACGTCATTTTAGTCACAGCACAATGAGGCATTAGTTTCAGTCTGTGTGTAGGATACAAACTGACAGTAAGTTAACCAAATTAAAGTTTATAGGCGTATTTACGACACACGCAAAGTAATCATACAGGGAAAAATATCATGTACACTTAATGACAACTAAGGCTTATGTTTGCCGTTTCTAAGTCATTGGAAACCATGGTGTAACGGAGTCTATACACAGACCTTTACACAGCCTGTAACTCTAACGATTACAGGTGAAGTTCAAAGGAAAGAAACCAAGAGGATACTTGTAACAATTAACACCGCATTTTTTTCTTTAAAGGTTACATTGTAAAACAGCTACATATATACATTAAGTTCAGCAGCGCGTCGAGGGCAGCAGTGTGACTCAGCTCGACTCAGAACAGGTAAAACAAGTTAAATTGGGACGTCTCATCTAACACGGGAACAACAGAACAAGCTGTACGACCAACCGGGCTAAAAACAAGTTAGCTAGCTTTTCACCCTGAGCAAACTTACCGTCGACAGTCTTCTTCTTGAACAGGGAAGCCATGTTGCTGCTGTGTATCAAACCTAATTACAAAATATAAATCCTGTACTAATGTGTTGTGTGATGCCTGTTGTTAACGCCGCCGTTTATCCGTCAGACCGAGACGGTGGATGTTTGGCAGCCTCTGTTTCCTGGTTGATTTTCTGTTGTCGAAGTTCCTCCCTCAGCTGACATGACTCAAAGGCTCCACGTGACGTCACGGCGGGACTCTCGCGTTGCATTCACTTGTGCTCCGTAAAATAGCCTTTCGTAAACTTGAATAAAAACTAGTAAATTAAAATTGAGTCTGGAACTCAAATATTAGAAATATGGGCGCTTCGGTGTAGTAGGAATAGTATCGCGGGTGTGCACAGCAGGTCCATTACTGTCGGACTCTCACTGCCTCTGCACTGTCAGCTTTAAAAAATTCCACACTGTTTTTGTTGCATAAACGTCTCTAGTTGTAGGATTTTAAACACAGTGAATGCTGTGTTTTATCCTAGCCTTCAATCTGTCCTATTAAAACTAAAAAATGGTGAGTAAAGTTTAAATAAAATGACATTTATTTTTGTGCAATGATAAGCCTAAGCTAGCAAATCAGGGGACTGCATCCTCGAATGCAGGGGTTTTACTTTTTATCTGATTTTATTTTTTGCACTTCCTTTCATGCTTTTCAGTTATACATATAAACAAAATATAAACTACTCAAAAAACCAAAACATACAAATGTGTAAACTACTACAGGGAAACAATCCTCAGAGTTGATTTCTGTCTATAACATCAACCCCACTGCTTAAAACACTGCGTCATAAATTCTGTTCTCAATTTCATTCCTCTCCTCTTTATCCCCAGAAGACTGGTATCGCATACTCTCCTGTTTGTATTCATATATTCATATTGTCTTATATCATATTAATGTTGAGACCAACTTTATGTAGGGTGGCGGGACTCTTGAACCATAACCAACTCAATTTTGTTCATAGTGTCAGTACATAGGAGGGCAGCGATACGGAGTGGAGGAGAAGACATAAGGTGGGAGGGGGTCTCATCCCAGAAATAGCAAGGGATGCCAAATGATGGCTGGAGCAGAGGAGAGACCGGTGACTTTGAGGAAAAGAAGAGGAGGATGGGTAACCCTTAGCTCTTTTTTTTTTTTAATCTCAGCGGAGGTGTGGATGTGTATCTGTGCATGTGCACAGTTGCCTGTGTGCATCGGCATGTGGTCCTGAGGCGTTGTTCTTGTTAGGTTATTAGGGAAGATGTTTGGCGCTAATCAGCAGAGGACTACAGGGACCCCACTAAACGGCCTCATCATCAGAGGGCCCCAGTGGTGATAAATCTAGCTCCAAGCACCCAGAGGGCCGACTTTTACTGTCTCCAGCTTTGTAGGTACAAACGAGTTGAATGCACCATAACTCAATATTTAGGGATCAAATTTGCAATTTTTTTCTACTTCTGATGTTGCTGTTTTGGCAATTAATTTCAAGTTAATTGTAACTAATTACCATCACTGTAATTAGTTACAATAAACGTGAAATCAAGCTTATTGTGATAAGACTGGATTGCATAGAAATATGGCTTAATATAGCTGCAAAGCAAAGATTTTCAGTACTAATAATTTAAAATCACACTAAATTAACAAAAAAAAGTCTAAAGATTTCTGTCCACAAGTAGTTCATGCTTGTGCAACATATTCTACATACAGAAGTGCATTTAATTATGATTTAAAATAGAATTAAGCATGAAAAAAGTGTGGGGAAAAAGGCCTCTCTCTTCTTTTTCATTTTCAGTGGTTTCCTGCACCACTTTCTCCCCTACATTTTCATTTATCTGTCTATCCCATTCCCTTCCTTCACTGTGTGATGTAGCCCAGGGCGAGCAGAAGTGTAATGTTAAGGCACTAACTACGGAGTGTATGGACACACACACAGCAGAGAGAGACGTTCATGTGTGAAATGAGATCTCAGCACAATCAGTGGGAGTCGCAGCCATAAAGCACATCAAGCTTTACAGCTTTAAGGTAGCAACACGGAAAAAATTGCACAAATCCCTTCATGGGGTGATTGTGAAGCTGTTGCAGTCTAGTAACAACTGTGTGTCGGGTTTTTTTTATGTCTTCTCTTCACAGATAAACCCAAGAAGTCATGAAGCCAAGCGTGCCTCAACAAACCCCAAATGTTGCCGCGATTCAATCGACCTTTTTAGTCTTGCAGCCTGTGATTTAGCCACACGTTACAAAATCTTTAAACAGTTATTAATTTCAACTTTATTTTAGCTTAGAAAAATTACACAGTGACTTATTAGTAATCATAGTCATGAGCCTTATATCCTGCACAACAAGGCAGATAGTTCTGGCTCAGGAATATCTCATTTTTACAATAGAGCACTATAATCTATCAAATACACCAGCAGAACAATGATTTTTTTTAATGCTGTATCATTTGCAATAGATTGTCACCAAATCTCCCACAGGACTCCAGAATCTATGCATCTCATTCTCCTATTTGCCAAGCATAAATCTTGAATCACTGTAGGATATAAGACGTGATTATACTCTGTATTCTTCTATAAACCCCTGACATCTAACTACAAGCTGAAATATGTTTGTATGCAAATAAAGAAAGTCAAGGGGCTATGATGGGTGAGGTGGGATTTCCACAGCTCTTCTTCACTCTGTTGGATGGATCAGTGATACCCAGATGGATGGAGAGAACGACCGACAGAGAAAGAGAGAAAAGGGCACAGACACAGGAGGAGAATGCGTGGCAAAATCAAGGGATTAGCACAGCAGGTGATCAGTGATGACGTTTGAACTGCCATTCCGAAACATTTTATCTTAAACCCCTAAAACAAAAGTGTACAAATCTGGGTCAAATCTCAATACATACAACAAATACACACATATATGTATAAATATGTGTCTTTAAGCTGCACACGAACAATTTCTCTCTAAAAAACTAATAAATAAATAACGACATCATTCATGCAACCCAAGCTTCAGATACACTATGCACAGAGGATTTTATTTTTTAAAGAACCTTCTTAGGGAAATAGGAATGCAATTGAAGCTGTATCCTTTGGTCATAGAAACACTGATTAGCATCGCCACTTGAGTAGAGTGTGGAACCACCACTGGTTTATCAATCAGCAACTTGAAAAATGAAGATAACAATGAGGTTTAAAAAAAAAAAAGAAAACTGTTCCTCTAATGTCCACTTGAGGCTATATGGTCCCATTTTAAAATACCAGACTTTATAAATAAACATGTTTATCCTGTGATACATAAATGGTTTTGGCTGTCTTTTTCTCACAACTTTACAGGCAGAGATTTTTCAGTAACTCACCCTGTTATAATAAGGGTTAAAGTTGCATTGGGCAAGGTAACTTTCTGTAATGTGTGTATCGACAAGGCCACAAGTTGATGACATACCCTAAGCTAATTTCATTCACTGAACTAGATATTGCGTCTTTAGCGTTGGTTGTTTGTGAAGCATTTTTATCAATTATCTTACAAAAAAATATGGCTTACTTTGTAAATTGTACCAGAAGGCTGCCCAGATGTGGGGAGTGAGTTTCTGTATGCATTTGTATGCTAACACTGGATGCACACTGATAGTCACGGTTACTAAAACTGCCTCATAACTTTCTAATTGAAATTTTATAGTTCTAGCTCAATAAAAACAAAGGTACCAACGTTAATGCTAAATTGAGGGTTTTAAGATGGGAGTTAACAAATGAACGGAGGATATCATAAATGTGTAGACCTTTTCTTGGGTTTGAGTTTGGATGTGAGTGTGCAGACAAAAGATCTTCCATAACCCTTCATAAAATAAAGTGTTGTTCATTTTCTGTAGTTTTTCTACCCATTAAAATTAAAAGAAAATTTATAGACAGTAAGTTTAAAGGTGCTTCTATAGGCTTATTTCATCACCGTGAGAGCCACACTAGATGTCTAGAAGTTTCATGTTTCCAGTCTTTATGCTGTACTCAGCAAGACTGCAGGTTCGAGTTGAGCACATGTAAGAGAGGCATTGATTTTCTTATCTAACTCTGCAAGAACACAAATGAATGCTAAAGTTAAAACTGTCAAACTCTTCAAAGTAAGCGTTCCAGATGACACACTTTAAAGACAAACTTTTAAGATAAGTATTTAATAAGATATTTCCATCCAGTTCCCAAAAAAAGTGCGAAGCCGGCAAGGGACTAAGAACATATGGAAGACAGCAGGTGACTGAGAGAGTGCGAGACGGAGTGATGATAGGAAGGAGTTGAACAGGGTGGTAACAGCAGGGGAGGCAGAGGGCAGGGGAGTTTGGAATGGTCTAATAAATCGAGTGAGTGACTCCACTCGTTTTTGCCTGTGGGACAAATCTAGTCGCGCTCACCAGCGCATCGTAGCATCAGGGAATTCTGGGTAATGAGAGATTATTTTCCCCTGTAGTGTGTGCTCATCATCATTGCCTGCCCCGACCTCCCGAGCCTCCCAGGAAGCACGCCTACACATACGCACACATACACCACAGCATACAAGCTGGAAGAAACAACACTAAGATGCAGGTGTGGAGCTGCATGATGTACATGATTTATGATGTATAAAAATCAATGAAAGGGATACATGCATATACAGACAGACACACACACACACACACACACACACACACACACGAAGACATCTCACAGGCTGCTGGTTTTGTGAGTAAGGTCAAACAGTGAGGTGTTATTGTTTAAATCTGCTGCTGGCACAAATTTTAGATGTCACACTTAGTGAGACACACACATACACACAATTCGGTCAAACCCTCTTTTATCCACAGGTCCTTTTTGCCTGGGGATGCCAATCTGTCTGAGGGTATGCTCTACATGCATCAAACCAGAACCATCTTTTGCCCTTCCTCTCTTTTTCTCTCTGTCTTTCTCGTCTGTCTCGCCAGTCCACGGGCCTTCTTGCCTTAGGGCCAAGCTGTGACCACAAGAAGTGGGCTGGTGGTCCCAGCAGGAGCTCAGGCTCAGACACACCATTAGCATGAGGGAATTAGAGTCATTACAGCTGGAAGGGCAATGGAGGACAAGTCCTTCGCTCTGCAAAAGGAGGGAGGAAATTTGTAAAGTTAAGCAAAGGAGGTATCAGACAAAATGAGAGAGTTTATGGAACAGATAGCTGAGAAAGGTGTTGTATGTATTGATGCAGTTCACATGTATTTGCATCTTGGGGATGGGTTTGATTTTTGTCCCCGTATCTTACAACCCTTTTGTGTGTTTCATTAAAGATTAAAAAGGAGACCTATTTAGCTGATATGCGCAAAACAGGCAACGAACCGGGCATATTCTTCTGTTTTTTTCAGGGTGACAGCACAGTAAAAGAGGTTTCTCTTCCCTTGTGTTTTTTATTTTTATGGAGAGCATTTTGTTACTGTCAAATATAATATGAATGTCTTCTGTGTAATTCCCCATATGTTAAACTAGGAAACAAAATTTAGCTTTGAAAGGTAATAGTGCAAAAATAGTGTTATTTAAACACATTTCTTAACCTTAAGTGCTTAATTTCACACATATCTACTGTAGAGTCCAAATATTATACATAAACAATGTTATATTACTACCCTGCTTTCCAATTTGGTGTGGATTCTCTCATTCAGCTTTGAAATCCTTGTCCATTTAGCTTGAAAGGAACATATTTCCCAGCGTGATCCTCTAAAGGAGAGCCACATCTCTCATGTGTATTGCCCTCCATCCACCTGACCCTGCTTTTGAGTCTCTGTCATCCCATTAACTTCTGCAGGGATGCCTGGGCAGTTCCCATTATCTTCATACATGCAGAATATGAGCTAAAACTTGAGGATTGGGCAATTATCTGCTTTTTAAGCAAGGTCAGCATGCTTACTGCGAACCTAAAATCCACTGGTCACTTTGTAACAGACAAACTATTTGTGGACACTCTCACTCTAGCAAGCACAGTGGAGGAAGTGCTTTTCTTTGTCTAGACTTTGCAATTAAAAAGTCTCATTTCCATTTAAAAATGTGCAAAAATGGCAAGAACAATGGAAATAGATAATGAAGAAGCACAAGTGTGGGCTTTTAGAAGAAAAAACAGTTCTAACAGTTTCTTTTTCTTTGGATTAACATGTAAATTACATTTCCATTAACTCACAAATGAATGGCTGCTCCTCATTAGCAGGGCGCTACAGTGCAAATGATTCCACTGTGTTGCTTTGTGTCTCACTTAAACTGAATTATGCATCTATGTTCACAATCTCACGTTAAATGAGAGGAAAATATGTGTCCAAGTACAGTAAGTAGTTACTTTTTAAGTCTGAAAATGGCTAATAATGAACAGGAATCCACTCATATACATGTGCTTGGAGAAGCACTAATGGATCTTTAATTAGACTTAGTCTCCACTCCTCCCCCACCTCTTACACGCACTCTATGAAGAGTGGTTTACAGCATTTTACAGCATTACTACAGCAACATAGAGTGCAATATCCACCTTGAGTATACAGGCACATACACATACCATATAGCATGTTTTTAACTAAAGAATTCCAACATCTACCACCAAACTAAATATCCTGTTAAAATCGCATCAAATGTGTAAAAGAAGAAGTGTGTGATGGAAGAAATTTAACAGATGCAATTTAGGTTTCTTGGCCTTAGATGGACAATTGAGCTTCTCTTGATGTTTTTTGTGGAAAAGGAAAGAGAGGTGCAATAAAGCCTATTGCTCATCTTCATCTAAAGTGAAGTGAGCAGTTATTAGCTATTATAATAACACCACATGGCTGAATATGAACTGTGTGGTTGGCATGCCTGCTCTATTTTATTTTTTCATTTATTTTAACTGCCTGTCCAACTAAGGTCACAACTCGGATGGAGCCAGCCCATTTGAATGACGGGCGTGTTACACCTTCAACCGGTCACCAGTTAGAGATGGAGCAGGAGTTTATCCATCTCCATCATAATAGTCAGCGGGTAATGCTTGCAATTGTACAAGTAGTTCTTTTAGTAATTAAATTAGATATATGACAATGAGATGCTATATGGTGATGTGATCTATTTAATTTAGTCATATTTACACAGGTTTACCACTAAGAATAAAAAATTAAAGTATAATATTAAAAAACTTTTACACTGTAAAAAAATATGAACCTCAGGTCAAGTGCGTCTTGAGGATATTTGTTCTAAAAGAGAATTTACACTCTAAAGAACCAGCATTTATTTGCAGCCTGCAGGTTATTTGCATTTATTACAGTCAATGTTATCACCTCATCAGCTTCATCATCATCATCGCTCTATCTATATGTCCAGCTTAGGCAGGTGTGTGTTTCCATAGAATCTCTGGGGGAAAAGAAGGATGGCAACCTCACTTCAAAACTCATGATGTTGCAGTCTGCTTAATGTGACATATCATCAGCAGCACTCAGCATTATGTCACACCTGCTTCATAAGGCTCACGGGGTGAAGCTAACAAAAAAGCCAAACCATTTGGTAAAATCCTGCAAAAGTAGACTGGTGCAAAATCTTGTTCTAAAATCACTTCTAAAAATGCTTTTCATATTGTGGGGGCCTTAATAATTATGTGTCAGACTCTAATGTAGGACATTACACTTGTGACTTCTTTTTTCTTTTGGTTTCTTGGGATGTACCCCCTCAAACCCTGTTCATGTTTCTCTGACGGTGAAGTTTTAATAGGGATGTGGAATGTCTTTAGATCTAAAGCACTGGAGGTTCCGCTCATTTTTTCTTTTTTCTTTTTTTTTGAGTAAAAAGCAAACAGTTATCCAATTTCACTTTAATTTCTATCCCTTCCCCTCTCCTCCCTCAATTTCCCCCTCTAAAACAGCCACTAATAATCATCTCTGTGCCTCATTAAGGAGCAGAGCAGCGGAGGCACGGGCTTCTCCAGATGTTTGGCAGAAAGCCCCTGAGGTTCACTGCCTGTGTCAGAGAGCTTGTGTGTATGTGTCTGTTGTAATATGCTCTGAACTGTGCAGCATGTGTGCATGAATGTGTATGGAATACCATCATAAAGTTTGAATACTTGCACTGTCTCCCGGCATCCGCGTGTTCCACTGCCCCACTTCCAAAGCCAGTCTGTGAGTTTTCCTATACAACACTAGCTGGAGATATGGATAAACTCTGCCATCTCTGCACAATTGTATAATCAGTCTTTGGCTGCTAGTGTTGTCACACTGAGTAATGTGTCAAACTGTCCCAGTTACCGATCACTATCTTTGTTGTATTGAATAAGACTGAGCGATATTGTTTTATCCACTGTATAACTGATTAGATAATTGTCGTTTCGGTGGTTCTAATTAAATGTTATTAATTCAGGGGACGGAAATTAGTATATACACATTTGGCAATTAAGTTATTAGAACTTAATTAAGATATTCATTTAAAAAAAAAGCTCAAAATATCCTCCCCACGATAATTTGGCTTTCCACCCTTTGCCAATGTCTGTGAAGGTTCTCAGTCATCCAGGTCATCGTAGTCAAAGGAGCTGTGGGTCACCCGAAACCCTGGCTGATTGGGACCCACATCCATTTTCACACCTTGGTTGAGGTGATTAGAGGATCATCAGGGGGTCCTTTTGTCCCTCTTTGGGGGAATACTCCCACTGGGTTTAAATCTGGGACTCTCCGCCATTTGACCTTGAACTGAAGAAGCTTCTCGGATGAGAGGTGAAACGTCTTCAAGCAACTTAAAGAAGTCCAGACGCTTTCCTTTGCAAGCTCCTTTGACTACCCTTTGGCAATGTTAATAAAAAGTGGAGTTGTTCTGAAATAATATAAAATCCTGAAAATGTTCCTGTATATTGTATTGTTTTTCTCACCAGCTCTGCCCCACTTTAGCACCTTCTGCTTATGAGGGAATAAGTCACACTCTCATTGTGACATCAAAGTGAATGAAAAATGAGTGAAAATAATGACACTTACTCTCTTGCCACAGTCCCCGAAGTGCCATCATATCTGGTAACAACATGCAGTGAGGCAGGATGAGAAAAATTAATAATAAATCTTCCTGTTGTGTTTCTCAGACATTCGTTTTTCATGCGCTCATGTTTATGGGTGGGAGAGTTGCACACTGATTAAAGGTGTGCATAAAGTGAGAAAGATGAATGGTACATGCATTTGTTATATGCACTTTCAAAGGGATATTTGGGCTAAACACGTGCTTTCTTTACATGAAACATATATATTCTGTGTAAAAAGGTTAAGTATGAAGAAGCCTATGATATCCTTGAGTTAGCCAAAATGGATCAGGCAATTGATTATATAATGTTGTGAAACAGTATTTGCACCCTCCCTGATTTATTAGTTTGTTGCATATTTGTCAGACTTACATGTTTTAGATCATCAAAAACTTTTAATATTAAACAACAAAGCTGAGATCAGTTTGACAAGCCACACCCAGCTTTGATGACTACCAGACCTGATGAATCAAGACGTAACTTAAATGAAAACTTTCTGACAAAGTAGGCTAAAAGATCTCAAGAAGAGAGAAGCAACACATCATGCCACAATTTGAAGGAACGAAAAAGAGAAAAACAAAATCATTGACATTTGCCGGTCTGGGAAGGGTTGCAAAGTCATTTCTAAGGTTTTGAACCACAGTAAGAGCCATTCTCCATGAAAGGAGAAAACTTGAAATTGCAATGAACTATCTCAGAAGTGGCCGAAGTAATTACGACAAGAGGGGATCAGCAGTTCATCCAGAAGGTCACAAAAGAACCCAGAATAACATCTAAAGAACGTCATTCCCTACTTGCCTCAGTTAAGGTCAGCGTTCAAGATTCAAAAATAAGAAATAAACTGGCCTTAAATTACATCTATAACAGAGTTACAAGACAAAAATCCCTGCTGACCAAAAGGAACACAAAGGCTCATCTCAACATTTTGATGATTTTTGGGAAAATATTCTGTAAACTGACGAGACAATAGTTGAACCTTTCGGAAAATCTGAGTTCCATTCATGCTTGAAAATCCTCAAGTGTGTAAATTAAAATAATTCTGCAAAGAAGAGTGGGCTAAAATTCCTCAGTGAAATAAAAAAAAAACACATTGCCAGTTATTGCAAAAGCTTCATTGCAGTCCTTGCTGGCAAGTGTGGCACAACCAGTTATTAGGTTTAGGGACAACAGCTTTTTCACACAGGGCCAGGTAGAGTTGTCCAGCTTTTTTCCCCAAATAAACGAAATCATAATTTAAAAACTGCATTTTACATTTACTTGTGTTGTCTTGGTCTAACACTGAAATTTATTTGATGATGTGAAACATTTAAGTCCAACAAATATGCAAAAATAAAAAACAATCAAGAAGGGGGGGAATGCTTTTTCAAAGCACTGTAAGTGATATACTCACTGGCCACTTCATGAATTACACCTTGTCAGTACTGAGCTGGAACCCCCCTTTTACCTTCAGAACTGACTGTTCTGTGAGCTCATTGTTATGTTCAAGAAACCAGTCTGAGATGATCTGAGCTGACGTGATGTTATCATGTGTTATCCTGCTGGAAGCAGCCATAAGAACATGCATAAACTGTTGGCATAAAGGGATGGACATGGTCAGCAGCAATGCATTTAAATGATGTTCAGTTGGTATTAAAAGGCACAACGTGTGCCCAGAAAATATATCCCAAACCATTACACCACCATCAGCCTGAGCCTTTGATATAAAGGAGGATGGAACCATACTTTCATGTTGTTTGCACCAATTTCTTGCCCTACCACCTGCAATAAAATCAAGACTCATAAGACCAGAAAGCAATTTTACATTTGAGCAAGCGTACCTAATGAAATGGCATGTGATAGTACCCCTTTTCACATTTTGACACGTGCAGAAGGGAAGTAGGAAAAGTTCTTTGTGAATAACATTCACTGGTTTCAATACCCTGGTGTTGTGCCTGTTGGCTTGTTTTACTGGGAAAATGAACAGGACACCTACTGTAAATCCATACTATACATGCATACATACACTGTGGGTGTATATATGCATGTGCCAAGCTTTCAAACAACATCCACAGTGCTCCAAAGCTCTTCAGCATTCAGGTCAGAAGTACTGGATTCATGTATGTTATAAATATTTTTTCATTAGACATGTCTGCAAAGAAATATGCTGGCAGTAACAAAGCTCTCAGACCTCATCGTCATATTTTAAATTTACTGAACCACAGGGAAGAACAGGCATGCTGCATATAAGCCAGATACTTGAAGGAGAGGAGGAGCTAGGTGTCATTAGCCCAAATACAGCCTGTTTTTTTAAGCAGCAGCATTTTTGCAGAAAAAAACTGCAGAATAAGGAAGTGCTTTAGTTACAATATAGTGTTAACTCAGCAGGAATTAGAAAAGGCTAATTAGTGTGATAAGATATAAGCTCTCGGGTTTTTAGACCAATTGTTTTAGTGTCATTCCCACCCTTTCTACTTTTTAAAATTACATATAACCATTATTTTTGACACAGCATAACTGATTTTCTATCTTTTTTTAATAGAAACTAGTAGATTTTGAGGGACTGTCTGTTTTTTTTGTTTCTCATCTCCTTTGCTGTGGACTGTGGGGCAGTTGCTTTCTTTAAAATCACAACACCTGGCTTACCACCTGGTTAGCATTCTATGCATTCAATGAGATCAGAAGCAATTTTATGTAAGTGTTCATTTGGAACTGGGACAAAACACACTTTTTTGTTTCAGTTCACAATGAATGTACTTACACGTTCTTGTGTTTCCTGTTGTTGTTAATGAACTGCATTAAATATATGTAAACATTTTCAAATTTCAAAGTTTGCTTTTGGACTGAGTCAATCAGACAAAACAGATATGGAATACTATGATACCATAAGAAAAGATGCAAGAGTGACACAGCCTCATTGTAAATAAAAATCAATGTAATGATGGGTTAGGAGCAGTCACGTGTTCACTGGGGAAAAAAGTGATGAAAATTATTATTATTATTTTTTAATGTTTTGAACAACTATTGAAGCAAGTTTCGTCATGTATATATGGGATTTCTGGAGCTTTTTTTTTCTTGCCTCAATAACATTAATATATAATCACATGTTTGGCTTCATAACCATGATGGCAAAATGTCTTTAGCTGGCTGCTTCACTATGGGACAAACTGATAACCATGTGATGTTATTATCCTTGTCAATAGATGGCAGCAAACAGCTCAGATCTCCCAATCAAAGCGCTGAGGGGGAAATGATGATTAGCAGGCACTGTTTGTAATGAAGAGCGAGGCCCTACTGAGTTTTAGTTGCCACGATTTTTAAAAAGATATTTTGCTGCTGTTTTGAGATTCTGAGGTCTTCATCTCGATGCTAAAAAAAACCGTTCATTACTTATCCTTCACATTTTTTTAGTCATTGTAACGCACCAGCCGTTGAGAGGCACCTGTTGCTCACAGACGACCTACAGACGAGGCTGTTTGACCACAAGAAAAGGGTCAAGGGTTTTTTTAAATTAAAGTCCCTCCTCTCATGGCAAATTTCAAAGCAGCCTTTCCTATAATGACTAACCTGACAGTGTTAATTTTATATTAGGAGTTTTAAATGAGCCTGCTGCAGTATTTTTAGACTAATCTGACTGTGATTCAGTTACTACAATTATTAATGGTTAACAAGCTTTGACACTGTGGAGAATATTTTGATAGACCCGTACTTAGAAAATAAAGACATTTGTAATCAGACCAATGAAAACGGCTGAAAATAAGAAATGACACGTAATAAATTAAACTTCTTTGTCGATAATGGTGATTTAAGTTTAGGATTTGTAGTCTCTCTCTAATCTAATCTTTGTTCAGATATTAATAGTGGCATGCCACACAAGCGCTCAGTGTTAAACTTTACTGTAGGGAAACCTCGACAAACCCTCAGACTTTCGGCAATAATACTACATTACTAAACTCTGCGCCATAGAGGCCCTTCCCCGGTGGGCGTGCGTAACGGCCCCAGCCCTCTCTAAATATATAACTCCCCTCCAAAACAGAAAGAGGGGAAAAACAAGAGAAGATGATGCTTGTCCAATCAAGAACTATCTGAAAACTTGTCAGGGGATAGGTTTTTTTTCCGGATATTGTGTGCGTCTCATACCGTTTTGAACTATTTTGTGGCCCCGGGTGGTGCTGGTGGAGCGCGCAACGGGAGGCGCATTGTTTCTATGCAAACTGGGCGACATGGCTATTGTATGCGTTTGGGCATATATGGAGACACTGATGGCTCAGAAGACACAGCCCGTCTGAAGTTTCAAGGAGAGTACCCCTCGGCTGTGTTTCGCCAGTTTCTCTCCTTCGGCTTCCCTCTTCTCCTTATCCGTTTCGCTCCGTCGCGATGAGTTGCCTGGATGTGATGTACCACCAAAGCTATGGAGCGCACTACCTCCCAGCAGCGGCGTACAAGGCAACTTACTATAACCACCATCACCAACAACAACAGGTGAGACATTCATCGCAAAACTTTTGAAGGCACTAAGAGGGGCAGACACCGAGATCTCAGCTCGAGGCTTTCCTTTTTGCTTGAAAATAAGCTTATTTTTTCCCATTTGAGGGCTCGTGTGCCCTACAGGGGGACGCGTGACTTTTCTATTTTCACAAGATAATCGAAATTCGTATTCAATTTACAAGCATACTACAAGCAAAAGATTTATAAAACTAAATGTATAATAATTAAGTACCTGGCAGAAGACAAAAAAATAACTAAAACTGAGTTTGGAATTAAAATATTATAGCAGAAAAAAGTTGTTAAATATCATCAACGGAGGAAAGTTTTAAGATGATTTATAAAATGTCCTTGGTGAACAATCGATTTCAATTTGTTTCTGTTCCAAAGTCTTTATCCTTCAATTGCTTTAATAACTTTTACCTTAAATTTCCTTTTTGTGTGATTAAATTCCAGTCTGGAGATTGGTATTCAACACAGGTCAGGCGTAATGACACGGAACTATTAATCCTGCGGTCAAACGGTGATGTAATGACAGTCAGTCAGTCACTGAGGAATGTGGATCAGGCACACTGAGCTTTACAAATAGTTTGAATGCAAAATGGAGGCGAAAAGAATCTTAGTTTCACACGATTCCCAGTCAGCTTCCACATCAAATAATTAGTGGTACAGTGTGACTCCATGTCATTTATTTATGACATTTAGAACTCTGTGTAACTGTTAGCACCACCAACATGTGAGAAATTATTGTCTTCTGTATTATATCTATTCAAAACCAACACAAAGATGGTCATTATTTTAAAATTTAAATTCTAATAAACTTGAGCTACTGTTCTTTTAAACTTTCATTTAATCTCTATTTGTATCTCATTCCAGAGAAAGCTGAGTGTTTACAGTAAGATGCAGGAGTGCATGGACCAACACCAAGGAGGAGGAAGAGGGATACTGCCCAGAGAAGAGGTCCTACAGCAGGGTCCTACAGCAGCAGGTGCTGAATCAGGCAGCAGATCTTCATCTGATTCCGAGTTAAAGGATGGTACTCAGCCAGCAGAGACGGAGTACTTGAGTTCCCGGTGTGTATTGTTTACCTACTTCCAAGGAAACATTGGTGATGTGGTAGATGAGCACTTCTCTCGTGCTCTCAGTCAGTCCAGCACCTTCAGTGGCGATACCAAGCCCATTAGAGTGACTCAGCCTTTGGCTTCAACCACCGCTGGCCTATGGAAAGGTGAGTAGGCAACACTTGCCTATGTAGTTGATGCACTGACTTGGTTTAACTATCCAAATAGTTACAAAACCCCTAAAAATTAAATCTAAAAATTGTGAAAAATAGCTTGTGTCAGTCTTTTAAGTCTTTGTGATGTGATTGTTTCAGATGGTGGCTCTCTCACTGAAGGTCAGGGAAGCTCAGCTTGGAACAACACTTATCCATCCCAGAGCAGCTCCTGTATCCCCGCTGTTTCTGTTTCAGTCCACCCAGGCTTTTCCTCCAGCCCTGTTTCATTCAACCAACAGGATGGAGCTCTGTGGGCCGGCCACATGCTTTCCCAGGCCAGCCTCTCACCTGCAGCTACCCTTCCTGATAGCTGGACCTACAGCCTGAACCACCAGAGCACAAGCGGTTACCCAAATGTTCATGACGTCTACCATTCCCACCCCCACATCCACACTCGGCACCATCACCCCATGCTTCATACATACCCAGCTCACAGCACGGCATTGGATTCCAGATTCAATTCACTCGTGCTGCCTGGTGTTAGGAGCCAAAGTCAGACATCCACCAACACAGGGGGTTCCCCACACGGCAAGGGGGTGAAGGCAGGGATCGAACCCAGCAGCAACAACAATGTCACGGCTACCTCTGCCACTTGGACTCCTTCTGGTCTCCATGGATCTTTAGAGGCATATGACACAGGTAGATATAACGGCTCAGTAACTCTGACAAGCCTTGGTCAAAGTTCACATGTTTTTTTTTTACTGCGCCATTAAATCTTAAACTCACAATAACATTTTAACCCTGTTTGTTTCTCTTTGCAGCTCTTGATCAAACCAAAGCAAAGACATCAGTTTGGTTCTAACTGATGGACTGGCAAAAAGCTCAACTTATGCCAAAAAGGACTTACTATGTGGCTTATCAATGTATGGCTGCAACACCAGCACTGTAATTCAAAATGTAGCTATAGAATGCTAACTGTAGCTTAATCTACGAGTCCTGCACTGTCCACACAATTACTGATATGAACTCAGGATTGGACTTAAATGACAGTGATCAGTATGCTTTGGCTGCACGTCAAGGCCCTCGAAGAACAATAAAAAAAAAAGACTACTAGCTTTAAGAATGGAAGGTCTCTTTTCTGTCAGCACAAAACACCAATTTACTTTCCATGTGATGCGTGACTAAGTGGTTCTGTTTCAAGAGCTTGATTTTGACCCCCATTTTGTTTTGTACAGTAAAATGTTTGATGATGACTATAAATTGCTTATGTGTCTGTGTTCATTTAAGCCATGCTATATTGTCATTTGCTGGATGACCTCTGCTAAAACTGTTGTTTGGAAGCTGCCTTTCAATTTTGCCTTTCGGGGAATTTGTAGTGTAAATATTGATACTGTATGTTTAAGGAATAAATTCAACATCTGAAAAGCAAAACCTTTGCAGGTGCTTTGTTTTCTCTGACAGAAACTTGCAGATATGTAGAAATCAAGACCACGATGCACTAATCCAAAGCAAAGTTTAGAAAAGGATCAGTTTATTTTAGGCGGCACTCTGTTGCTGTTCCCATTATGTGTTAGTTTGTTGTTTCCAAATGTAGGAAATGTCTTTAATAAAGAAAAGCATCCATGTTGATTTGATGCTGGCATTTTCTCTATTTTTAAAAGGACTGGTACATATACAGCATCTTTCAAATCAAAGCATAGTCCACTACAAGTCTCATTCACTCAATCACACAAACATTCATGCAGCTTTTACAGATGTCTGACCGTTTTCTAACATTTACAAACACATACAGATAGATGCATCGAGGTCAACCCTTGGTCACTACTTCAGTATGCAGACTGGAGGAGCCTAGCCTATTCCCCAACCTTCCAATTGATAGACAAGCCACTCTACCACCTGAGCCACAGAAGCCTTGTATTTTAACAGTACATCTCATGTACAAGACCTTCTTTCACATATGTCATAAAGGTAGAATAACTTCTGAAATCTACACATTTTAAAAGAGAAATGACTTCAATAACTACTGAATTAATAAAACAGAAGTTTATCATGTTAATATGCTGAATCAGAATCTTTAAAGATAAGACTTACTTGAGTAGAAGCTGCACATATATACTATAAAATTCAAACACAACCACATAAGAAAGGAAAAAATTTGAGCGCTTCAGCTGTGAGCATATATGTTATGTTATTCAGCCAACAGGATCTGTGCTGCAGTACCAAGGGAAGTGGTTTACATTCCACAGACCGTTATTGTTTGATACCATGAAATGTCTGTTGTCTGTTTCCACACAAACGCACATTTAAAAACAGACACCGCCAGACTGACAAATACACACCGAGGAATGCATTTCCGTCTGGACAGGAAGTTTGTCGGACGGGGGCAGGCACACACACAGAAATTCTGACCTTACGTACCACAGTTAAGTTTGATATGTTTATATCAGATTCATCAATCACTTGAATGGAAGTCTTGGTTGATTTCAGCTTGTAGAATGAACTGACTGACCAAATGCAGACATGTTTATAATATGACTAAAATCTAATTTTTACAATCAAGAACTGATTACACAAATAGTGTGTGTATGTTTATGTGTGTGAGTGTACTTGTATTACACATGATGTGACAGAACAAATATATACACATGTGTCACATTGTAGGGTCATATCCTATATTCCCCTAAAGCATATGCTTCATTTTTAAAGTAAAGGCTTGGTTTAAAGGTTGAGCTCATAGGAAATAATCGCAAGTCAATGTAATGTCCTCTGAACTAATAGAAACACACTTGTCCGTGTGTGTGTGTGTGTGTGTGTGTGTGTGTGTGTGTGTGTGTGTGTGTGTGTGTGTGTGTGTGTGTGTGGTGAGTGGTCTGACCAGGTGGTATGATCAGCAGTACCAGCCCACTAACATTCCTGCTCCGCTCCCACGTATCTCACTCTCCATCTCGACTAAACAGCAGGACTTTAAATCTGGAGCACAGCAGCTGCGTTTCCATCTAAACTATCAACAAATTATGACGCATAGAAAAGAAAAGCCCAACGGAGAAACACTTATTTAATCAGAACTGAATGTTTGTTTCACTATCATTTCATTCACTTGTCTGTTTACGTTAGCTGGTCTATGGTTCATTGAAAGACGTAACACATGAGTTCCTGCAACCTGAAAAAAATGTAAATGAGGTGAAATAAATTGTTACTTTGTATTATTTTTATCTTTGTTTTGTGTTGAGTTGTTTTTCTTTTTGTTTTTTACAGACAGGCCTTTAGAAAGCTAACATTTTTACTTTATATACTTTATTTTTAAGTAGTTTATATTTTATTTATATAGCACCAGTTCTCAACAATAGTTGCCTCCAGGCACTACGCTGTAGGTAAAGATCTTGCAGCATTAGAGAGAAAATCCCAACCATCACAGCAAGCACTTGGCAAGAGCAGGGAACAAGAACTCCCCTTTTTTTAAGGAAGAGATGAAAGAGAAGGGAGGAGCAGGTATCCGCCATGGTTTTGGGGATGAGGGGAAAGAGAAGTACAAAAAAAGGAAAGCCCAAGAAGACAAAACACAATGTATCAAAAAGAGAAGACAAAATTTTATAGTGTGCAGTGGTAAAGCAGATGATGAGTGAAAAGAGTGGAGAAGAAACACTCAGAGCATCATGGAAAATTCTCTAGCTGCCTAATCCTATGGTAGCGTAATTAAAGAGTGGTTCAGGGTCACGTGACTCAATCCTAATTATAAAAATTATTTTAAAAAAAGAACAATTTAGGCTTAATCTTAAAACTAGAGAGGGTTATTGAGCTTATTCCCATTCAACTTTTAAAAACTCTAGGAACCACAAAGAGCCTGCAGTCTAAGCAACGTTAAGCCAATTGCCGCCAATGTGGCTCAACTGACAAGTCTTAAGGGAGCTTTCAGAACAGCCTGATCATCAAGAATTGCAATTGTCCAGCCTAGCAGTAACAAATAATTGTAAGAAAATGACTTCAAAAGATCTCTTACGATGCAAAATGTAAAAAGAAATGTAATTATATATTACTTTTTATGCAAGAAATTACATTTATTACACATGCATGCAATTAACGCTAGCTACTTAAATAACATGATCACATTTATCTATGTTTTTAGCTCTTCTTTTGTTTTGCACAACACAGCTTTGTCACCAAGCACTGCACCACTTTGGAGCATTCATCGACTGGAGTTCTGGTTGTGTCTCCCATGCTTGCTGAAGATATTGATGTTTGGGTTCATTATATGGTGGAAAATGAAAGGCCACAATTTGCAAGTAAGCTCTTCATTTGCATTAGCATACAGCCTCCACATCAGCATGTAGTGTAGTTACATGCAAACAGGCATCCCGCTGGCAGCCTTGGAGAATCACTGCAGGCACTTCCACTGCAGGAAGGAGAAAAAATACAGATACACAGAAATGGAAGTTAAATGAAAGTGAATTAATTTGTCTGTTATAAAATTACCATGGGGTTAAACAGTTTCAGGAAATGTAGCATTAGATTGTTATTAAAAGTTTAAAGCTTGTGCTTTGTGCTGATGTTACAATAAATATATCCCAAACAGTAAATGATTACATTACCACTTTTTCTTTGCTGCTTAACATAGCTGATTAGATTAAATATGTAAGTTAATAAAGCAATTTTTATTTCATGTGGATTTCCTGTTCTAAATTTTTCTTTCCAAAATGAATCAATTTTATCCTTGAATCTTATTTGCACTCAAGTTCAAAGTTGCACTTACATTCACCAGAAGAACTTATTGCAAGCCCAACTACACACACACACACACACACACACACACACAAATACACACACATATGCATGCACACACAGAACTGTGCTTCACTGGACAAAAGATACCAAATGAGAAAAGGATAAGTGCTGAGCCAATCTAGGGCTATAGCTCTTCATCTCCTCATTGCCATGATTGCCTCTTCCATGACCAATCTCCTCATCCTTTCTGTGGCAGACAAATGCATTTATTTTAAGAAAAGAAAGTAAATTGTTCTATTTTCTCTTTTATTTTCTCAGCATTCACATTTTCCTCCAACCTGGGGTGCACCTTTTGGATCTTCCAACTCATAATGAACTCATACTCATAATTCTATCATTGCTATCCTCTAAACCTCAGCCTGTTTGTTATCCATTTAATTTGTTAAGCTGTATGTTGCTCAGACATCACTATATCATCATCCCATACTGTGTGCACTTTTATTATCGCTGGTAATGCAAAACCGTTGTACTCTGTTATAAGCATGTTAACCAGTGTCTTTACTGGTAAAATAAAGCTTTTGCAAGCTGTAACTATTTGTTACTGAAAAGGTACTGAGTCAAACTTTTGTAGTAGTGTCGTATAACTAGTAAATACAGGGCAAATTTTGCCAGCGCCGATGCTGACACCAATACCGAAACAAATTCTTAACAAATTTTAATGATCACTAAATCACTTTCCACAATAATTTTTTAACACAGCAAAACACACCTCTCAGCTTTTCCACGGCTTTTCAAAGCTTGAAAAGCAATTTTGGGGATTTTTTTAATATTCATATCTCTAAAGGTTCCAAAATTTTGCATAGTGCATTTTTGAGGTTTATTTTTTTCATTACCAAGAAAGTAATCAATACGCTATCAAAATGCTAGTATTGATCCAATACTAATACCAGCATTGGTGTTGATACTACTGATGTTTGGATCAATGCTCCCATCTCTAGCAGGTTGTCTTCTTTTGAAACACAGCTAAGTCTCAACCATAATCTGTCTTTAAGCTTGAAACCTCTTAAAAAAAAGCTAATTAACCTTATTGCCACACATGATATATTAACAACATTAAAAGATAGATGATTGTGGACATAGTCTAATTTGGCATTTTCTTTATTTGCTTTGCTTTTTGTTCATATTGTGTCGTAAAAGTGAATTTGGACTGAACTGAATTAATTCAGCCCAAGTGAAGAAGAGAAAGTGGAGATAGAAAACACATGTTTAGATTAGCAGACTGGAGAGAGTCCACAGAAAAGAGATGAAAAAAAGAGTAGGAGAGGGAAAGTTGATCGGTCATAACACAGCCCAGCTACACATTCCAGAGTAATTGAGCGGATGATTAGTTTTACAATCAGCAACACAACACCAGCTGTCTGAACACAAAACTATATAAATACAGAGATGAGGATGGTTAGGAGAAGAGAGAAGATCTAGCTAGAAAAAGAAATGGAAAGTAAAGCATATGGTAGTCATAATCCCTCATCACATCCTCCTCACTGTTTTTTTGCTTCCCTTTTCCATTCAAACATTTTTTCCTCACTTCCACAAGTCCGCTCAGTGTCTACAAATCACTGGGGTAATTAGAGCTAATTTGCCCTCCTTGAACAAGTATTACGGGTGTTAGGGGTATTAGCGAAAGGCTCAGCTTTCACCGTTCTGTTTGTGTCAACAGGGCAGCCTAATGAAGCGTGCTGGGACTGTCGCAGAACACTTGTCCTGCTGATTACACTTGATTTACCAAGTCCTCTGTGTTTCAAGTGATACCTGATTCCTGTTTAACAAATGACAAGGAACACCCAAGGAGCCGGGAACCTCGTGTTCTGCTTCTCAAGCCTTAGTATATTTATTAACATTGGGTTCAGATCAATATTTGCAGTAAAATATTTGCAGTCTTTCCTTCTTAACTGCCAATTATTTCCTTAATGCAGCAGGTCAAATGAACAAGCCACGTAATGGAGGTTCGAACACGACTAACATTAAAATTCTATAAGCTTTCTCATCAAATTTAGATTGGATTAGATCATTACAGCTTAATTTAATTTTGTTTAGATTCGATTAAACTCTAATGATACCATGGAGAAGAGTCACAGCAGTACAGAGAAGGTAATATGTAACTGCTGAAGGACAACAGCGCGGCGAATGCCCAAACATGTAACATTTTCTACTCACTTTTTTTAGAAAAGGTTGCAATGAGGCGTTTTCACATTATTACTCAAGAAACTTTGGTTTAATTGGCTGTCTTTGAAAAAGAAAACATTTTAAAACTGTACTAATTAATTGTTTGTCCACATGCGGGAAGGATAATGGTGAAGTTGCTGATTGAAAAAAAATGGATTTGGCCACTATGAGTACTCACCTGTTTCATAACATTGATCATCATTTGAACACATACCTAATGATTAATGCATTTCCATATGAAATGTAAATAATGTTGCAAACACTGGTGTTTTTTACAGAAAGCGGGAAGTGTTACCATGTCAACCAGGAAGTCAAAGTTTGAAAAGTTGGGTAAGTCCTGTATTTTATCCTAACCATGATTCAAATCCTAAATGAAAATCAATAAATAGATCACAGGGCAAGATCAACATTTGTGGCTGTTTATAGCGTACAACAAGAACGCCCACCCGTAACACTGGCCAGCAGCATTCCTGTGTTTGCCCACACACAGGGAAGCCAATATTCGGAAATCTGATAATAGTTCTCTCAAATTTCTTTTCAATATTAAAAAAGTAGAATGAAAAAAACAAACATTGACATATAAAGTAAAAGTAAAAATAAATATATATTTAAGTTTGCTACCAGTAGAGTTTCAAGGGGCTCTGACACCAACTGTTACCATTAGTGACACTTGACGTGGCAGTAAACTAGTAAAATAATAACTTTAACTGCTATATTTTAAAAAAACAAATAAAGGTTGGTACAATGTTTGCAAAAGGAAAAAATAAAAAATAAAATACAATAATAATCAGAGGCAAAGGCACTCCATTCATAAAGACCAAAGTAGGAGCAGCAATAGCCTGTGTCTATAAGCTCCAGCGTGGATAATGTGCCAGCAACCACAGAGGCCAGTACATAGCTGTCATTCCTGTGTTCACTGGAAGCACATTTAGCAACCAACACCTGTTTCCCCTGCTTAGTCTCCACTGTAAGCTGCTCCAATACAGCCCCGCCTGCATCTAGAGGAGTGAGGATTCAGCTCATACTCAACAATTCTGCTATTTGCGGAATGCAGCTATGATACTATTTTTATTGCCATCGCTTACAGTTAGACAAGCATTGGCAGCAAATCATTCAATAACAGTTCAACACTTTGCTCTGGAACCTGTATAACATTCTATAAAAAGCAAATACTGAGGATTGATTGCTCTGTAAAAATAGCTCATATTTACTTTTCATTTCATTCACATTCAGGTTAATAAACACAGGTGTGGGTGTGGATTAGTAGCAGTTCCATACAGGAATAATTCATGTTTTGAATGAGTTGTTGCAGCAGTCAATACAGTTCACAGGAAAGGGGAATGTTTTCCAAATGAAGAGTTAGACAGTTTTTAACCTGATTAATCTGCATACATTCAGATATAAACTAATCTAAGGGATTAGATTAAGGAAAATTGCATCATTTGCATTTTATCAGCCATATTTCCGGTTTTACACACCATCCTTTCCAAATTAACACAGTACACTGATTAGTACTGCAGAGAAATAACTGCAGACGTCACTGATATTGAAGCTTTCTTTTCGAACAATGCAGATCAGAGGTCAGCTTGGGAAACTTGGATTTCTTAAGGTAACAGGGCAAATGCTTATTGAAGAGCATTGCTCAAGTAAAGCATTATTCAAGTGGAGTGTTTTTTATCCAGTGGCTAGGTTACTGGTCAGTCTTTAGAGTCTCACTATAATCTTAAACTTACACTCTGTCTGTATGCCACACTTTTTACTAAAATCTGTACCCATTAGTTTTGTCAAACACGTATTTAGGTCAACGCAGCTTTGAGCTTTCAGCTACAATCTATCACTGACTTGTCAGTTTGCTAATTGCTACCATCTACATAAAACGTCAAAAGCTAATCATATTTTATAAAGAACGTTCAAAGAAAAATATCTTGAGGCATTTTATCAAGAGCAATGACACAACCCTTTGATTTACATTATATTAATAAAAAGCCTTTTAAATGTAATAAAGAAAAATACAGTTCTGAAAAGAGTCCTCAGTAATAGCAGACTATAAATAGCATTTAACTTAAATGCATAAAATGACAACAATTCCACACAAATTCTTCTGTTTTTGTGCCAAGTCATCTGAAAAGAGCCTGAAAACACACAGTTACTCAGCAGTGAGGAATCCTTTGCTTTCCCACCTGCTTGTCAATCATCCAGGCTTCTGTTATTTGACCCTACCTGCTGCTACTGTCCCATGCTCTCCATAATGACCATACCACACATACCAGAGCCACACAGGGGCATTCCTGCTCCATTGACCCAGATTGTTTCTTACTTCCTAGCTGTCAGTGGAAGCAGCTTTCCACTGAAGATAAAAGCAACTAATGGATCGATTCCCAAAGGAGATGTAGCGTCACAACAAAGGCTGGAAGAATGTGATGATAAATATGCAATTATTAAAGGTTTGTTATGATTTTAAACGTTTCCAGTGATCCATTTTTTCCATGAGTTTCAGCTTTTGGAAAGGGATCATCTACACAGCAAACATTAAATGAAAACCCCCAGTATGAGGGTAGCATTTTTAAATGATTGGTGGCTAGAGTTAGCTTTTTACCCTGCATTATGTCTTTGGAGTAGACACAGCAATGAATGAATGATTAATGATTTTGCTTATGATGATACGTTTGCCCTGTGATGGACTGGCAGCCTGCCAGGTTATCCTGCCTTTCACCCAATGTCAGCTGGGACAGACTCCAGCCCACCGCGGCCACGAATAAGTGGTTAAAGAAAATCGAAAATGGATGGACAACTGGCTGGATGGATGAATGGATGGATTTCAATTGCATCAAGCTGCATAATGACAACAGGGGCACCAATTAGGATTTAGAGTATTGTTAAGATTTTATGATATTGTGTGAAAACTTTCCAGCCAGTTTACTTTGCATTTATATATTTAGCTAGGGAGAATAAGGACACCAGCATTTCCTTCCACAATCTCTCTAAAAACAAACATAACAAATATATACAATATATTCTACTTATCATTTATTCATCAAGAAAACTTTATATTTTGCCTGAACTAAATAGATATTCTTACAATTTGTGACCAAGAATTGAATTTCCAGTCAATTATCAGAAAAAGAGAAAATATCCAGTGAGCAGAGATTCACTGAATTGTTGAGATGGGAGTGTCCAGACTGCTTTGAGCTGATAGGAAAGCAACAGTAAAATTAAATAACTACTTGTTAAAGCAAGGTATCCATAAGAACATCTCTGAACACACAACACATGGACTACAGCAGAAAAAGATCACACTAAGTGTCACTGCTATCAGCTAAGAAGGGGAACCTGAGGCTACAATTAGCACGTGGCTAACCAAACTTGGCTGATCTAATGCCTTGTCTGAGTTTCTGACCCTACCATCTGAATTTTGTGCAAACAATACGAAAGCATTAATCCATCCTGCCTCGTATCAAAGATTCAGGCTGCTGCTGCTGATGGTGTAATAGTGTGTGGGATATTTTTTGGCACACTTTGACTTGCTTAGTGCCAACTGAGCATTGTTTAAATGCCACAGCCTACCTGAGTATTTTTGCTGAATATGTTCATTCCTTTATGACCACAGTACTGATGTTCTGGTGGCTGCTTTCAACAGGAAAATGCTGTAATGAAAAACGCTTAGAGCTACTTAAATGCATTTCAGAGTTACTACATTTTAGATCCAATAGAGCACATCTGGATGGATGTGGAGCCAACAAATCTGTCTAAATCTACCATGTCAGGATGGACCAGTATGGACATCTCTGAAGAATGTTTCCAGCACCTTGTTGAATCTTAACAACCATCAATTAAGGCAGTTTTGAAGGCAAAAGGGCTTCAATACTAGCAAGGTGTAGCTATTAAAGTTCTCACTGAGTGCAATATTAACAAGTTATTTTGCCCAACTTTTTGAGCTTATCCCTGACGTCCCATGTAGCTTGGAATTCAGTTAATGCACCTCTAAGACATTCTTTTTGTGTCTTGTTCTCTCCTTATTTAATCCAATGTTTTGGAACATATATATCTTTTGCTTATGGATGATTATCGTTATCTTCTATCTGCTGTGACACCTCCAACGAGAAACATTCAGTATGAAAAATAAACATAAAACTATTTATTCTGTTAGCACCTTTCTGGAAATCTCTTAAGTTTCACATTTTTTTAGCACACTCCATATTTTAGATTACATCAATACATGTATCGTTTAATTTGTAGGAATCACAAATGTACATAAATGGTGTTGCAGTATGCGCCTGTGTGAGGGATTGTGTGTTTTTATGTGTGTGCGTGTGAGCATGTCAGTAGACAGTGTAATCTGAGGGATAACATGATGCTTATCCAGCTGATCCCTCACCACCCCGGGTTCTGACAGATTGACACTCATCATTCTCCACATTACCTTTGCCTAATTGGCAGGTAATTCTCCTCTCCCCTACTGGCCGGCTGCTGTCACTTTGTATTGTCCGTGTACTCTACTACTACCCCTACTGTCTGGCTCTTTATCCTCCAATCTTACCAGTCACCCAGTAGACAAAGAGTCACTCAGCAGGACCTCTTGTCTAAGCCCAGAAACCCAGTGTGCACTGTCACTGTAAACTGGGGAAGTGAAGTTGGGAGCTTCCTCTTTCATGGTAACCCCCATGCTGGGAAGATCTCCACAGGGCTGACAGGAGTGCCGGCCCCAAATACTTTCAACCTGTCACCAACTACTCCTTCCAAAAATCATGAAGTATTGTAAATACAACAATAACACAGATTTAATGGCTGACATGTGTCTTTATTGAGGAGTGTTCGTCATGTCTTACCCTCAGTTAGAGACCATCAATTAAAAATCACGTCAATGTATTTACAACAAGAAATATTAATGTGTTTAAATGATTTTGTAGGTGTTTTCGGTTTCATTTGGTTTGCTAGAAGGAGCGCCAGCAAACACCAATGACTGTGTTTTCTATTCTGATGTTAAGAAAACACAGGGTTTCTCTCTCACTGCCGCATATCCCAAGTTAATCCCCACACATCCCAAGTCTTTTAACGTGTTAAGCCTGTTCTCATTCTACTTCACAATCTTAAACATACAAACACGTGGATTTCAGCTGTACTGTAGTCCCCAGCCTGACAGTGATTGACAGGTGTTTGCAGAGCCACACTGGATAGTCAGACATGAGACATATGGGAGTCCCACCCTCCTGTCATGTCCACCTTCCCATGAGTCCTTTGTGGCTGAGGTGCAGGTGGCAGGAGCAGTCAGGAGCTTGTCAGAGCAACAGGAAGAGGCTAGCACTCTCACACGCACACAGATTCCCTCTCTCTTACAGCACCAACCGTCAGACACACTCACTGTCAACCCCCCTGTGAGTATGTCAGCTGTCATTAACTTCCCAGACTTCCAGTGTGCAGGGGAGCTTCCCCTTTGTTCCCTCCCACTCGCAGGTGACTTTCACTAGGGGCTGCATGCTGGGAATGCCCAGACTCTGTGCTGGGAATATTGGACCTGACAACCTAAACAGGCAAAGGCAGGAGAATGAAAATGAAAGAGAGGTCATTTCTGTATGTATGTTTATAAAACACTGCATATATATTATTGGCATATACGTTTGTGCCCATTTGTTTTATTTTATCTTCATAGTTTAGGGTTTTGTTCTTAATATTTTTAATATGATAATTAAAAATGCAAGGTGTCTGTTATTTTTTGTATTTCCGTATTTTCCCTATATCCTGTAAAAGCTGTCGGCTTTTATACGTGTGAATGTGTGTGTATGAACGTGTATGCATGTTGAGGGACAGCATGCATGGAATGTGTGTGATATAAAGGCTCTCTCCTCGTGACACAATGGCGTCTTTGACAGGCGGGAGAAGGGAAGGCTTTGTTTGGTGACACCACAGAGTGTTGTGAATGCCCGACATAGCTGCCATTCCTCTCTCTGTGTCGTCCGCCAGACCACTGGCTTATCAGGGATTCCTCTGCTCTCGATCTGCCCACGCACACCCCCAGTATGTGTGCAAGTGAGGGAAAGAGTTTGTGGCACAGAGTTGCTAACACCAACAAGGAAAATGCTAATGAGCCATGGAACAGAACAGACTTTCTGTTAGATTACATATCTCAACACAACTGGATCAGTTTGGCTGCTAGAGTTTTCAGCAGTCTTAAGTAGATGGCTAACATGGGTTTGTATTGTGCTTTTAAACAAAAGAACTCAAAAACAACTGGTTACTGGTAACAAAGAAGGATAATAATGATTATAGTAATGGTGATGTAGGGGCTGATTTCTTGAATAAGTGGTGTTGATGGTACACGTGTCAATGCACACAACACCATTCATTTTTGCTAAATTCATAACAAAAGATGCAGTTTGCACATACAACACTTAGGAAAATGATTCAGTCACATAAAGACTTATCAGGCAAGGTGGAGTGTCCAAAACTGTAGGTCTACCTCGTGCAGCCAAAACACCTCTGAACCCTTAAGGTCAGAGGTGTCCTTACTTTGGTTCCTGTGTTTTTTGGTAGGGCCTTGCTGAAGTGGTTGTGGTGAATCCCAAAGATGCTTGTTCTGATAGGGATCTGCAGAGCTTGGAGGCTGGGTAAATGAATATATACAGCCATTGTTTTCTTCTTGTCCAGTTCAGGATTGCAGTGGTGCTATGGTCTATTCCATTTGTCATGAAGCAAAGGGTGGTGCAGATCCTGGACAGTTTGCAAGTCCATGGCAGGGCTACTATATAGAAGCATACAGCAATTGGTATTCACATTCACATTTACAGCCAATTTAAAATAACCAGTTATCCTAACAAGCATGGCTTTGGACTGTGGGAATACGTAAAGGTTTCAGAGACAACATGCAAATTCCACATGGAGGGACCCACTTCTCTCTCGGACAACTTCTTTTTTAGCTGCTGAGGAAGAAAACACAGAAAAACGTGACACGATGCAGTGACACCAAGGCATCTGTTTGGTTAAATCTGGAAGAATTGATCACTTGGCATGGATTCTCTTAAAGAATAATTTTATTGCCAGGTAAACAATACTCAGAATTACAATATTTAAAACTGAATAATTTTGCGAAACCCAAGTATCCCAATGTGAGCAGACTTCCCTGATTGAAAAATGATTTGGTGGGCTTAAGCTTGAAAGGTCATCTCTTTATTCATATAGTCATGGTTACACAGGTAATCCTTGGTTCTGCATGCTTTCCATTATCAGACTTGCTTAACTTCAAGGACAGACTGACCTCTTGGGCTGGTGGGCAGCTGTGCCTTCTGCTCTTTTTGCCAAACCAATAATCTAGTAAAATACATGAAAGCAAGTCAATAAAACTTCATTTTTGAGCAGTGATTGGAGAAACGGTACTGAAGACTCAACTATTCAGGCAGGTTGTTCCAAATTTCAGACTTTCTTCCCTTATTTTCCATCTAATGCTTCTCTCTCATCACTCTGTTTATCTAATAGCCAGGCTGTGAAATAGTATGTTGCTGAGAACATCATTCTTCTTTCTGGTGTCAGTAATCATGCAGTTACTTCCAGCTCTCACACAAACATAGCAGTTTCTGCCAAGATGCCTGATCCTCATCTTAACACTGGTATGGTGCCCACATGTGCAGAAGTTGGCCAGTTTATGCACATAAACTCACACACGCACACAGCTGTATATCTGCATTTCCATGCCAGGGGTTGTGTTTTATGTGTTTACATGAGGTTTCATGGACGTAGCAGAGGCTTGGCAGCAGCAATGCATCAGCAGTTTTGAGTAGAATTAGACCAGTTTGCGCAATATTGTCCTTTAGAGTTATAATCCCTATTCATTTCAGGAAGTTTGAACTTCCAGATGGAAAATGCACATTTGTTTGTTTACTTCAAGTTTTTTTTTAAATAAATTATATGAATACTACTACTTGCTAAACTGCTACATTAGGCTAAGAACTGCATCTTAAATGTCTGTCTCTAGTACACTTGCCCTTGCCTAGATCTTGAGCGATCACCTGGAAGGGTAGGAAATGCCCTCTATAATCTGTGCCATTGAAGTTGAGCTTTAATTAATATGTAAAATATAGGTGGCATAAAAAAGGACCTCACATTTGTAGCTTTAAGTCAAGCTATTTTTAAACAAGACACTGATTTTTGGTGGGGTGTTAGCAGGAGCACTTATTAACTCAAATTATGTGCTTCTAGATTAGAGGTGGATGATACATTTCTCATTGTTAGAGGGTCTCCATATTCAGCTCTCTGCACACATAAAATCATTTAAAATCTTTTTTTTTAAGTGTCAAACAATGTGAAAGTACGATCCCCATAGAAAGACTGAAGTTGTAAAAACCTGTAATGTATGTATAATAAGAACATAATCACATATCTACTCCATAAATGAATTTTTCCACTTCTTGCCTCATACTGAGGTCAGTAAGAGCAGGATAAAACAACTGTGGTCAAAAAATGTCTGTTTTAAATAGTTCTATTTGAAATCCCATTTTAGAGAGCAAAATAGCTCTTTTACAAGCTTCCTGTTCCTCAAGTCTCAGTCCCTTATTTTTCTTTGTTTTAAGTTACATTTCATTGTTCAACCTTTAAAAAAAAATAAAAGTAAAAATAGAAAACTTCAGTCTTATTGGATGCCAGTGTCTTTTCTCAGATGTGGGAGGTTGAGTTATTCTTGTCACTTTCCTAACACTGTGCCTTCAGGGAACAATTACGTTCCTTTTATGTTGTTGTAGCTTATTTCATCACACTCCTCCACTGCTCCTCCCTTTTAACCAGAAACACACACACACATACACGCACGCACACACGCGATAATATGAACACATATGGTCCATTAACTCTACCAGTCTCCCAGGAGCTTCTCTCAGTTCAATTGCAGCCATCAGGCTCATCAGGCAGTGCTGTGGGAATAATATTAACAAAAAAAAGAATTAGCCGTTCTGTCGGCCTCTTTCCCTTCTTTCAACATAGACACACACACACACTCGATCTCAGATCAAAGTATTTCCTTGCTTCTGCACTGTCCATGTTCTGTGTGTCTGTCTGTCTGTCTTTGTGCACTGTTTATTGTTGTCATTATTATCCCAAAGGTTTCATCTTGTGTGTCCAACAGGGCTACATGTGCATGTTTTAGGGCGCGCGAGCACATGGGAATGCAAAATAAAGGCGTCGCTGTAAGGTGTGTTTGGAAGCGTTTCCGTCCTTGTTTATCTATGCGTGCATGAGTGCGCTGCGTATTGGCAGACTTGCTGCTCCCACGTCCCTGAGAACGAGGCCAATCAGACTGGATAGACAGTTTATTTCCAAACACTAGCGTCTGGCCTGCTGCCTCACACACATTCCAATACATCCAGACAGACTTTCAGAAGCAGGAATTAAAAGGCATTGGAGTTGTTAAAACATGACATTCCCAAAAAAGGGCTGCTGGGCCCTGAGACTACCCAGAAACATCCCACATGACTTAACCCTGCAGGAATTACAGCATCGCCAGGGTCGCTGATGAAGGTTCTCTCATAGATACACTCCCTCTGCAATCCTTTACTCTCGCTATTTTTGTCCTTCAGCCTCTGTTTAATAATACTATCTCACATATTAAATAATCATCACTTGTAATATATGTTCTTTTGTTTGGTGTAGTCACGTTTTTAGGGGCTTCCTCAAGAGTACCTCTGCAATCGAATGAGGATTTCTGCTCAGAAGTCTGGAGAGTGCATCAGATTTTCTTTTTTAAGTGTCAGATTTGAGATTAGATTCTTAATCCAGTAAGTGATGTGGATGTAACAGCCTCCTTTCATCTCAGAAGTATCAGGCAGTGTGCCAATAGTATAGTAAAAGCAATAATCCCCTAACCCTTTAATTGTCTTCCTTCTGGAACATTTCCAAAAAAGGACATAAGATGGTTTGGTTTGATTTTGACACAGGGAAGTTTTTAAGATATCTGCAGGACTTGTTTCCTAAATTAATTTATGGGCCAGTGATAATTCTATACATCGGTCACAAACCTGGTCAGCCTGCAGTTAAATCTGATGAGGAGAGAAGGATGTACTTTACAGCTTTAAATTGAATGAGTGAATATTGAGCCCACAAGGGAAAGGAGTGGAGTCTCCCACCCTAACTCTCCTTATCAAATGTCAAATAGGCCTCCTGTACCCATGAAAATTTAATATCAATCTGAGAGCAGCTATTTAATTTTGTGGTTAGATTGGGTGCATTAAGATTGCTCCCTTATCAGTTGGTTTAAAACATATGATGGCTTAATCTGCTCAACTTATTTGGTCGCTTGTGGGGCAGTTGCAGAACTATGTCTAATATAGATAAAATCCACCCCCACCCCCCTTCCACCCCAGAAATAGGGTGGGATGTTTTATTAACCACTGTAAAAAACATAAGCTCTATTAGAGTATGATTAATGTTTATTAATTTTTTCAAATGATTTTCTGACATAAAAATCAGTCTTGTGCTTTGAGCCACTCCTTATTTCTTGATATTTTGATATATTCAGTATACTCACTTTTATTCTTAAGCAACCTTGTCCTTTCTCTAAGTAATCTTCACCAATAGTTCTCCAGGCTTCTTGAAGGACACCCAAAGCTCTTCTTTGGATGTTGGAGGTCTTTTGTTTTGTTCTTTCTCAAGAACACATTGCTTCAACAATCGTGAGGACTCTGGGGAGGCCAGTTCATGATTGATAGTGTTCCATTGTGTGTTTTTCTATCCAGGTATGCTTCCTTACTGCAGTAACAGTATGTTTGAGCTCATTGTCATACTGAAAAATGAAGCTGTGGCCGATCGCATCTCACTACATCTTTCTGCAATCACAATTCCATCAGTTTCAACAAGAGGCCCAACACTACTGACTGAAATGCACGGGCATGCACGTTTTACAGATGACAGTGGAGACTCACTGTTGTATTTCTCTTCTGACCTCCACTGTATATACTGGCAATGAGTTTACCCAAAAACTTCAAGTTTGGATTCATCACCTCCCAACACCTGTTGCCAATGATTACAGTTCAGTCTTGTGTCAGTTGCCATACGTCTGCCTTTTCTGCCTTCCTTAAGGAAAATCTTGTTTGTTTCCTTCCTTAAGGAAAACAGGAGATCCACTAAAACCGTTTCTGATGAGTTCTCGCTAAACAGAAAAAATTGATAAACTGAGGGGTCAAATACATCTCTAAGGTCACGTGTCAGGTCATTTCTCAGTTTTTTCCCCTGTTTCTTGCAGTCATGAATTTTAGATCCTCTTCATCTGTTGTCGATAGATTTTTAAGGCCTACCACTTTTTGTTTTCTAATCATCCCGTCTTCTCAAATCTTTGCAGGGCACACTTGTGCTTGAATGATTTCTAGGTCACTGTTGAGTGGCTTAATAAATCTTCTGAAACGAGTCAGGTAAAAGAAGCCAGTGTCCAAGGAAAAACTCTGACAGCCCTTTAGAAAGCCTGGGGTACTATTGCTCAAGTCCACAACAAAGTCAGGCTCCTTGGAAGCAAAATATAAAGAAATGTAGACAGGCTCATGACTTTTGCACAGTGCTGTAAACTTATCAGATATTAATGTCTGCATCAGGCGTTCAAAAACACTGGTGCACAACCACACTCACACACACTTAGAGGAATGTTTGTGAGTGGGAGTTGAGGTCAAACTTCACTATCACGGACTGTGTTGATGTATTCGGTTTCTATACAGGCTGTCTAAGGCAGGCTAGCTGTTTAACAGTGGCTCCATTCATTCTGCTGGAAAATAGGGCCACTGACACTTAAGGGCCTTTGACGCAACTTAAATGATCATTAAAGCATTTTAAAGGGGCCGATCACCTTCCACTCATCTCCTGCGTATGCTTGTGACGTTGCACATACCCACTTTGGGGTGAGGATCATTCAGTGTTGTGATTTGTTTTTTGTTTTTTTAAATAGGAATGATAGGACATTAATATTATTGTTTGTGCACGTGGTCGCTGATGGATAGGTAAATGAATATAAGAAAGTGATCTGCAAACATTATATGCAGATATATGCTAAATGTGCCCGCATTTTATTTGAAAAAATGATTCTTACTCCTATACACCGCTGACTTTTCCAAAGTATCAGTGGAAGTGCATTACAGCGAGAACAATGAAAGGCAGTTTCTCTGAAATACTGTAACATTCTGCCCGACTTTATCCAGATTTATCGTCACCTACTTTACTATAATCACTAAATCCCATTTCAGTTTCAGCACCATAATGATTAGACAAATGTAAAAGTCCGAATAAACTATGAATCCTTTGAATAATTAAAACATTTTCATGCATTTCCATTACAAAAAAGTGGCTATCGAGGGGCTTCCCCAGAAGTGGATTTACTTTACTTTTCCTCCTGGTTTCCTGAGAAACCAAGAGCCTTTTAGACTAAGTAAGGGGTAAACATTAAAATATTCATGTATCAATTAAATCTGTAGAAATTAATCTAATAAATATAACCTGACAAAGCTATTACAGGCTCTTAAATAGTAGAAGTTATTATAAGGATAAATCCTGCAGGGCATTTTATGGCTGCTGATTGCAGTAGTTCTGACAAATGCAAATGTATAGGGCTGGACAAGGAAGTAGTATCACTGACCCTTCTCAGCTATGAATAAATTATTTACTTTAATTTCAGTGTCATACTTTAGAAGTATTGAACTCTTTTTGTCTTAGATAGCTCGCTGCAGTTTTAAGTGATCTTTTGATTCCTTTTTTATGTAGATTAACATTTTCAAATTTGGGGACTGATCTTCAGTCTGCGAGGGTGGGAATATTTCAAACTTAGTCACAAAAAAAACCCAACATTGGTAAGATAAGATAGCCTCTTATGATCTGTCTCTATGACCAATTTAGAAAGACAGTGGCCCCAACTTGTAGTGAGAGAGAAAGAGACACTTACTGTCAATTTTCCGGCGGCTGGGCCTTTACCTGTGGGGCACAGTGGGAACGCTGTGAGGCCGGAAACTGCAAAGATAGCCATAAAGTTCAAGTGGAGTGTAAGCTTGGACACTGGGGTGAAAAAGAAGAGCCCAATGGCCAACTGGTCACCACCGAGGGGTGGGTTTGACTGCTCTGTGGAAATGGAGAATTCTTACAACCACATTCCTTAGGGAGTTTTGTGTTTAGTACTTTGGGTTTATGATACATGCCGACCATTCCTGCCTGACAAGCCTCCAGTTTGAGAACATTAGAGTTTCCTCTCTGCTTTTTGGGTTTCTTCCACTGGCTTTATTTGACATGTGACCTTCAGGGTGCATTGGAGTTGAACATGTTCTTATAGAGAACAATGGATCGCTCTTTCCAAGTTAAGAATGAGCTGCTGCTCAAAGTTGAAGAGCCATATCTTTCGGTCGTGTGCATGTTAGATGCTTATTCCAAGTCCAATTAATGTGAGAGCTGGGAGATGACTGAAAACACGCTGACCAGAGCATATGTATATGTTATTACTCCTCATTGACCCCTAACTTAGGCTTGGATAATTATCTAGGAGACTGAAGAAGTCATGCTTCTCCCACTGAAGAAAAGGCTACTTTTATGCATCAGTCTACTGCTACAGTATCTACTGGCCTTCACATTTTTACAGGCGTGTCCCTATAAATGTTTCAAAAAATATATTTTTTTAATATGGAAGAGCTCATAAAATTGCTTTGCTTGCCCTGGGTAGCAGTGTCTTGTCTGGGGCTCTCTAATTGCTCTGAGTCCACCCCCTGAACTGCAAATCCATTTTTACAGCTTGCATTAGCATACATAATACTGCTCTGTGGACTCAACGAGTCATGCCAATTGAAAAGCAATCATTTTCACAGCAGAGCACTGCCATCGCCACTTTAATTGAGTGTGAGAGTACTTGGGTGTCTATGTGCGTTGCCTTGTATCATGAGACGGGAGATAATTGGTTGTGCAATACAACACAGCAATATGTTGGTAATTCAATGATTAGAGCTGATTGCTTTTGTCTAGTTGTGTCCCATGGGGTGACACGTGTTTATGTTGGCCACATCTTTTCTTACTGTCTGCGCTATATCTGTTACTGCCTCACACACACACTCATTACACTCACCCACTAAAGAGAGAAATATTCCCTCCCAATAATAAATAGAGCCGCATGCTAAAACATGAGCTTGGAGAGTTCATACACTCTGCTATAATAAAGAGCAGAATTGTTCTTTATATGAGTGCCCCACTGTTTAGTGAAAATGAAACCCAATTATCGTATCTTGAGTGGGTCCCCAGAATTTCATGACTGCTCTTCATAAAATTTGTGTACAAACTGCTTGCTTCCATGAGAGCTGTTGATGTTAGAATATCCATAAATGGGGGGGGGGGGGGGGGGGGGGACTGTTTAGTGAATGTAAATGAATCAAAAGTGGACATTACTAAAGTACTGAGCACTTTTCTCCCAACTATGCAGTCTTTAACTTTCACAAACAAAAACTACTCACAAATTTACACGCACTACTGACTGCCTTATACAGTCTCTTTTTGGCCGAAATGGATAGAATACCGCTGAATGAAGAACGTCTATGATCAATTAATATAATGGGAAGAGTCATTTCCATACAAAGTGGACAAAGGAAAAAGCTCTAATGAAGATCTGTGTTATTATGCGTGCTGGCTAATTTCTCACAGCATCAAGCAAAAGCCTGCAGGGACAAAGTGACTGAATCAAGAGAATGTGTATTAATGGCGAAGGCTGCTAATTGGCCAAACAGAGAGAGGGGACATTAATCTTAAAGGCTATTTTAGACTATTCAAGTCTAAAGCAAACTTGGCACTGCCTAATGGCTAAAATCTAAACTGTGAGTCACAGGGGTACTTAAAGGGCTGCAGGAAGGTTAATCTGTGGAAATACACAATAAAGATTCTCTTTTATCTTTATTTTTTAACCTCTGCACTTTTATTGACTTTATAGTGATGCATTATGCATTTTTTTTTAATTCTCACACCTTTATTACAAAATTGCAATTAAAAACCCACAGAATTCAACTGATATTTGTTATTCAGTCATCATATTTACTGAGCTTTAATTTCTTAAAGCTCATACAGTCAGATAGAAAAGAAAAGAAAACAATATGCAATATTTTTTGTTGTTGTTGTTTAAAAATGTAAAGTTTTGTATTGCACAGTGTCTGCTTTCGGTGACATTTCAGGATTTTAGGGAATGCATGCAACAAAGCTATCACCGATAGTAATAATATAAAAGACAAATATTTATGTTGTGATAGCCGTTGAAAAACTGTAAATGAACTGTAAGTGAAAGTGGGATGTTTGAGTTGCTCAGTCTGACGTTGTGCACTGATTTGACAAGCTTAAAGACTGATGGTGTCTATTGTCTTTGATGAAGCACTGACACTTAGTGGCTGATTGGTGTAACTACACTGTAACTGAGCCGGTAAGATTTCATCCATCAGTCGCAGAGATCTCACCTCAGGCAATCCAAAACTGAATCTAGATGAAACGTACACTGTATAAAATTTAGCTTTTTAAGCCAAATATTGCGATTTAAAGGCAAGAAATAAGAGAGGAGTTATGTCAAATGTACTTGATTTTTGAAGGGCTTTAGAGGATTGACTTATACACGATTACACTAAATTGCTGAATTAAAACAACTTTGATAAGCTTTGTTGATTTTTTTTTTTTAAAAGCTACTGAAAAAATTGTGCTTTACTGTTTGCATTAGCCTAAAACTAGTGAACACAGAAAGGGTGGATCAAATGACTACACACTGCTGGAGAAATTAGAGTCACTGATGACTATGCTAATCATACATTCATCCTCCGCACCTGCTGTCACTTATAGTCCTGTACTTCTCTCTTTTTATTTGGAGCAATATTCTTCTTCTTCTTCTCTCGACTGGTCCCTTTAGAGATCACCACAGAGGATTATTTGCCTCCATTTTACCCTATTCCTAGCATGCCCCTCTGTTTCACCAACCCTCTGCATGTCCTCAGCACTACATCCATGCGACTCCTCATAGGTCTTCCTTTTGTCCTCTCCACTCCTCCCTGCCTGCACTCTCTCCTTCACCTGCTTGGATGACCCCAGGTATTTAAACTCATCCACCTTCACTGCCTCTGCTCCTTGCAGCTGTTATACCTGTCTGCCTCATATTGATTACATTTAAAAGCCACTAGCTGGCGCCATTGTCCCCCACTAAACAGCGCTGGTGGCGTTGAAGAAAATGCATCACGTGATTAATCATCCGCCAAATTTTGGATGGTGCTTTAAAGTTAGCGAACACGGTTGGTTAAGGAAGTTTTCCAACATGCCACCAGTAATGTCGAATATGTTACGACTTTACAGAATACCAGCTCAGAAAAAGTACCTTTATCCATGATATGAAGAGGTTTTAATTCGAAAGTTTTAACCGGAAGTTGGTTTTATTTTTTATTTTACGTAAACTCGTGGGATAAAAGTGAAGAGGAGGAAGATTCTAATCACAGTAATAGTAGCTATGAACCAACATTTCAAGGATGCCGACTTGAATAACACAGTGGAAAAGCCTGGGCAGCAATATTTGGAGAGGAGGAAGCAGGTTTGACAATTTGAAGTACACAGTTAAGTTTTGTGGTGCAGTATCTTGGAAACGCTACCCTGTGCAAAAGTTGCCTGTCCATTCTTCTGTTTGTTCTCCGACCGACGTTTACCAAGCTTGTTTACATAGTTACTACTGGTTAAATGTACGTTAACCTACGCGTTTAAATCATTAATATCTGGTCTCCCATCCCTGTATCTAAATTCATAAGAAACAGACTAGGTTAACGTGTAGCTAGTTGAACACCGAGCCTCTGTATTTCTGGTTTACCAGCTGTGTATGTAGGCTTCGTGTAAGAGTAGTCGCCACGTTATTTGACAAATAGTTATATGACATTTTGTCTTTTTGCACCTATGTTCTAAAACATGTTGCACTGTCTTTAAGGTTCTACCTCCAAAGGGAACTACCACAGGAACCAGTGATGGTAAGTGTAGTCTGGGTGTCACATGCCCTTTTGGGTTCCAACAGATCTTTAAGCGTTATATATTTATTAAATATTGCACGTCACACCACATTTGTCTTCACTGGTTAACATGATATTATTGAATTATAGCTTTTTTTCTATTTTAAAAATGGTGAAAAGCTTAAAAACAAGCCCCAAATGCTACTGTTGACACAGTGGGTTGCAATGTTCTGTACATAACAAAATGCAAAAGTTCAGAGAGTCTTGGGGAAATTACATTGTTGTTTTTGTTTTCTTGTTTTTGTTTTTTAAGTGAAACAAAGTATATAGAGCTACTGCAGCTGGTAGCCCAGCTTTCTTTAAAAGAAATTTCAAGCGCAATTGTCCCATTGCAAAAAATTTGGTGTTTTGAAAAACATTCAACTTGTCTAAGCAAATTACTGAAGCTCTAAAACAGGAGTGGGCGGTTGATTTTCCCAAGGGTCACATGGGAAACTGGCGCTGCTGTGGAGGCATTCATGGGAAAGCTTATAAAGAGCTAAAATTCATATTTAGCAGAATTGAGTTCAGCTCGTTAGTGCGGCCGCCTACAACAATCTCATGTGGGCCCTTGAGAATACAAATTGCCAATTGCTGATATAAAATCTCACTGAGAGCTAGTTTTTCCATTTTGGACACATTTCTAAAGTTAGACCACATATTGCACTTGCCACATCACATGTACGGACAGTGCTACACAAATTAAAGAAATTATTGAATGACTATAATTATTATTTTTAATAATTTTTTTTTTAGACTTTGCACAAAGACTTGTTTTGACTGGTGGGTCCAAAGAGTTGAAATGCTACAACAGAGCTTTGCATGAACTGTTCAAAGCAGTCGCCAATCATCCTGAGCAGTAAGTGATCAGTAACACCATGGAAGTGTTTGCATGTTAATGATGACTTCTTTGAGCAAAACCTGTATGTGGTTGTGTTTGGTTTAATTTGGCACAGTTGTAGTTTGCATGGCAACAATGAGGACCTGAGTGCAGACTCCACAGTAGTCCCACTTCAGGAGTCTCAGGTGCTGTTTACAGAAATGGGTATGTGTGTTTCACAGGTAGTAGTCCACTTTGTTGCCAAGGCAAATGTTTTCTGCTTCACTCAGAAGCTGAAATTATATCCTAAGTTGATTTAAAGTTTTCTTTTAATAACTTGATACTCTTGTCCAGATGTGACCTTGCCTTCCTATCTGGATGGTAGCTCTGGGTCCCAGGAAGCTGAGAGTGACAGAGAGCTGCAGTGGGATTTCCAGTTTCCCAACTCATGTGACTCATCTTCCTTTGCACTAGTCAAGATTTACCATGAAATGATGACCATACACAAACAGCTAAAGGTTTACACATATTTCTTCCTCTCATAATAGAATAAATAAAGCTCTATGTCCAGAATTGCTCAATCAATTAAAATGAAGAAACCTTACAAACATGGCATGTTAGGTATTTCGGTTTTTGTTGTGCTGAAGCTGTAGACTCAGCATGCATTTGTGTGTTCACAGGCAGAGCGACAAAATCAGCAGCAGCGGGAGAGAGAATTGCATGAGAGAGAAAGGAGGCTAAAACGGCAAGAAGAGGCTTTGCTGAAGCTGGCTGGGATGAAAGAGATGGTCCACAGTCGCATTGTGACTATAGAGGAGGTTTGACACGAATAAAACATCATATTACATTAAAAAGAAGGGACGTGTTCTTCACCACACATAGTTCCCTTTCCCTCCACCTTCTACATAACCATCCATGCACTTACAGGTCATGGATTATTCCATAAGGTGTCACTGCTATCTTCATTTTGTGTGAATGTTCAGTTATGTGTGCATCTCACCAGAAACACCAGCATGAACTGAGCCGGCTGCAGGACCTTCTTCGAGAGAGAAACAAAGAAAACAAGAGGCTTAAAAGCAATTTCGAGACAATCAAGGAGCTCAATGATAACATGAAGAAGCAGGTTGGAATTGGTTGCATTTGTAAAATTTCTAATCTAGGTCTGAACATTTCATAAGCATGATTATTTCCAACTTTTGAATGTCATATTCAAAATGAAGATGATGGCATCTTCAAAATTACCATTCAAATGTTCCCAAAAATGAAGTTAAAGTTTTCTTACCAAGCCAGTAGCTTGTTGATCCAGAGGAGGGCGCTACAACATAAGATATCTGGAAGTTCACTAATACGACAGTGTATTAGGATTGCTTTGTCTACACTTGTTTTGTTGATCTAAGTGCTTTTGGGGAATTTATATTGCAACAGCGCACTGATAGTCATTGTCTTTTTTTTCTTTTTTCAAATCAACAGTTGAATGAGATCGGTGAACGAAATAAGAGGCTGGAGAGCCAATCCAAGAGGGTGCAGGCTCGGCTTGAAAATCTTCAGGTAACAACAAATATATCAGTGCAGAAAAGGCCGTTCCTTCATGTTTTATATGAAAAGCCTTAAAGTTGTGACGTTTAGTCTCACAATCAGTTTTCAGCATCTAAATAATGAGAGTTGAATAAAGGAGGCCATTCTGATATCTGTTATCTTTAGTAAATAGACAAAACAGATATTGACATTTACTTTTTTTGGCTTTTTTTTTTTATTATTATTTTAAGAGGAAATATGAGCACAATTTAGCAACAAGAAGCTGCAACAAAGGGAGTATTAAGAGTACCGAGTGTTTTAAGCCATGCAACAAGGAGAAAGCAACAGCTTCTGGAAAACCCAACAACAAGGTACTTCATCTACTCAGAGTGTGTCTCTGTGTGTGTGCGTGCGTCTCTGTGTGTGGGAGTGGGACCGGGGGGGTTGTTTGTTTAACAGTTAAATGTACTACCAATCAGCAGGATTTACAGATTTCCTCTAATTACAGCCATGTTACTTAATCTATCGTTAATGTGTTTAGTGAAAAACGCTGCATGTGGTTTAGTGTGGTTAGACAAACACTAACACTGCTCTTTACATATACCCGGAAAGGAAATGGTACAACAGCCCTTCTCCACAAACCACACGCATACTTCCAACTGACATGATAAATCATAGTTTGTGATTATGTTAAGTTATCATCACTGCTATTGATGAAGATAGATATACGGAGTTGGATACAGTTATATCCCTGCTGAGAAAGCTGGTTTTGTCAAACTTTTATTGCTTTATTTTCTTTTTTAACACTTTTTCTTTGCATTATATTTGAGCTGGGAGAGGTCTAATAAACACAGCAACTGTAACTTATTTTTCACCCTTCTTCCTTCAGGGCAGCGTAACTCCCTCTCCACTGAAGCTCATATCCTTTCTGCTGGAGTGGGTGCTTGATGTAACAGAAAACAAAGTGGAAGGTGTAGGCCGGTGTTCAGAGGTTCTGCTCAGCGAAAGATTCCTCAAGGTGGTGTGCTCAATGCAGCTTTGCTCTGATCTTTGCATTTCTTCCCGGCTCTATTCCAACACACACAGTTGGTGTCACAACAACAAAAAAGCAGGAGATGATGAGACACGGACAGAGTTTGATTAGACATAACTTATCTTGGGTTTCTTAGGTGCTCCCGTTATTAGCAGACCAGCTTCATCACACTCCTTTGTCAGAACCTAAGCTCCTCCTCAACCTGCTTCGCCTCATTTACTCTGCTTTGAGACACTTGGACAACAGCAGGCAGGTAAAGATAATATTATTTCTGTGAGCAAGCTGTGTTTTTAGAGCAGGTAATTTTTAGATGCACCAAGGAACTTACTGTATTATATTATGGACATGTGGAGCATGACATTTTTACCGGAATTCAGCTAAAAATAATAATAATTAAACCTTTGGCCATGCATGATATTTATTAGGAAATGTTCTTGTTGGGTTGTTGAAAGAAATGTTACGCTATGACTATTTAAGCTCTGGCTGAGATCATTATAAACAAAGTCTAACACAGTCACTATTCTTTTTCATGAAAATTTTAAGCGTGTGTTCACTGTGAGCAAACAAGCCAGTGCTGAAAAAACGATGCCAAGACAGTGACCTTCAGGGGGGATGGTTTGTTTTTCTGCAAGAAAGACAAAATGGGCTGCATCTTGTTTATATGATCTGCCACTGTTTAAAAACTAAATCTCCCGCATAGCTGCCTGAAAGGACATTAATCTAAGTAACAGCCGCTTTATTCCTAAAACATTGCTTCTGGACACTTTTCAGCAGCAGTGTTATTCCTGTTACTAGATAAGCTTTGCTTTTAGAAAGTAAGAACACAGCAGGGTGAGATTACAATCTATAACAAGATGCAGGTAATTCTGTGGCCTGGCTCATTCATATTTCATCAGCCTTTATAAAGCTGAGTGTTATTCTGCTAGCAGAAAGCTGCTGGACCTCATTTCAAAACATGAGGCTGGCTCTAAAGTTGACACAGTTTTTCCCTCCCCACACATCAGAGGTACACATCGACTTCAAGCGGAGGGTATCCACTTTATCGCTACATCTCCCTTCACACTAAGGAAGGCTTTCTTGTTTGGTAGTCCTGTCGAGTTTCATCTTGTGTTTACATGAGATGCTTGGTTTTCTGAAGTCCCCTGCCTGTATGTGTGTCAGACAGAGTCTAGACATTTGAGCAGGCTGTCGCCGTTTTTGTGGCTCTGATAAGGGTGTGTGTCCTTCTCCTTATCTGGCCACAAGCCCCTCAAGAGTCCTAGATAACAAACATTGTATATCAGCAATTGCTATCTGAATGTGAGACATTATTAAACCGTGGCCCAATCCCATTTGCAGACTTGGACTGCAATTTTCATGCTCGTATGAAGTCCTTACCAGCTGCCAGTCATCTGGCCTCAGTCCCAGCTATGAGCTTGGGTTCAGCCTACACCAACTGTCCTTATCCACTTACTTTCTACCGTGTCCAATCTTCCAGCCTTAAGTCCTTGTCACTAGTCCTGCTACAGGGAGCTTGGGCCCGTTAAACCACTTGCTTCCTTATTGCTAAATAACGTGTTCCCTTTATATGATGAATACCAACTGGCTTTGAGCCAAAACACATAGATGGAGAAACAGAGATGACTTTAAGATGAGGGTTCTTGGTGAACCAGTGGAGACCTTGGGGAAAGGGAAAGACCACCAGCTCTTCAGCTTTCAAAATACATAAATCTTGGATAGTAGCTGTAGTTTACTGTGCTGATTTATTAGATCCATCAGTTATGGAAAAGTTGCAGAAGAAGCCTGCTGGCTCCCTGTCAGGCTGACCTTGTATTTTATACACTAGCATTTGATGAAGATCATTGTAGGCATGTAATTTCTGTTTTGACAGTTATATAACAAAAGTGAATGATTGCAGGCACAGTTGCTAATATTGCGCAATGGCCAGAGCATCTGAGTGTGTGTTTCTGTATATTTTGCCTAGCATGTAGCACCATCTGCTACTCTGCAATGGATAGGAGAGGAAGTGTCAAAGCCTGCAGAAGATTCAGATCACCCTATGAAATGCTCTGAAGCAGCTGGAAGTTGGCCCCTTTACCGAAGCCCTTGTCCTCATACACGGATCCTTTCTGTCCTCATTATCTTCAGCACCATCACACAAGGTATTAATGAAAACACGTGTGTATGTGTATATGTGTATGTATGTGTATATGTGTGTATGTATGTGTATATATATGTATGTATGTGTATATATATGTATGTATGTGTATATATATGTATGTATGTGCAGTGAGCACAGGACCCAATACAGAAAGTCAGGCCCTCAGGCTACTCTAATGAAGTCTGTTTCCGATTGTTTGGTCAAAAATATTCACACTAGTGGCCTGCTGGAGATTTTTTAGGGCTCTGGCAGTGCTCATCATGTCCCTCCTTCCTCAGAGGAGCAGATACCATTCTTGCGGATGAGTTAAGTATCTTTTACAGCCCTGTGTAGCTCTCCTAGAGTAACTGCCTTTCTCCTGGAGTCTCCTCCATGCTCTTGAGACTGTGCTGGAAGCAACAGTGAATCTTCTGGCAATAGGGACATATTGATGTGCCATCCTAGAAGGAGTTGCACTATCTGTGCAACTTCATCATGCTACCAATAGTGAGACTAACCCTAGCCAAATGCAAAACTAATGAGAAAATACATTAAAAAGATGGTTGGGGAAAAAAGGCAGAGGCCTCCACCTGTAAAACCATTACTGTTTTGCCCAATTATTGTGTCTCTAGTGCAGGGGTGGGCAATTCCAGGCCCCGAGGGCCGGTGTCCCTGCAGGTTTTAGATGTGTCCTTGAACCAACACAGCTGATTTAAATGGCTAAATTAGCTCCCAACATGTCCTGAAGTTCTCCAGAGGCCTGGTAATGAACTAATCATGTGATTCAGGTGTGTTGACCTAAGGTGAGATCTAAAACCTGCAGGACACCGGCCCTCGAGGCCTGGAATTGCCCAACCCTGCTCTAGTGCATCTGCTGTTAATGCCATTAACACCGAAGCAGGTGAGACTGATTAACAACCCCGCTCTGCTACTTAAATGACCAGATCAATATTCTGGAAGTATAACTGACTTGATGCTATGCTCTGATTTAAAACATGGGACCATACTTTGAAATAAATGCAGAGATTAAATAATGGACATGTTTGGTAGACTGCATTCACTGTCATGATTAGAAGTACCAAAGACATGATATTTATTATCATCAATTACCTTAACAACATATAATATTGTCTTTGAGTTGAGTTCCATTGCAAAAATTGTGTTGTATTGTAAAGCAGTACTGCAGTCTAAAGCATTGTTAGGCACACCAGTTGTTATCCATTGCCATTCAGAGGTAGCCAGCCCTGAAGTTTCCTTTTAGAAGCAAGTGTCAGCACTCAGCAGCTATGTCATTAACAATGCTGGACAGTTATTTTGAATGTTATTTTTAAACAAAGATGAATGGAGAGCGATAACTTTAACTGACTGGTCACTAGGATATAAAATCTGCATATATAGAATCAGTGGTCACATTTAATTTTCCAAGGAAATGAATGATACAAAAAATACATAAAACTTTGACATTTTTGGTCCTAAATGAGGTTTAAAAGCTTTTTTTCTGTCAAGTTATACTTCTACTACATATGCATCACTAACAGCTCAGTTCCGAGTGCAGACACGGTTAGCGTCTCAGCCCATCAGAGCTCAGAGAAATAAGTGTGACAATTTTCGCAACCAGTAAAATAAGAAAGAGAAAAAAATATAAGTAACTACTGTCTTTTCTGAGATAATTAGAAGATATGCCTGGCTCTATATAGTTGAACCTGGGTCAGGGTTTGGTGTCTGAGTGCAGACTTAAATATTAAACTGCTGGATGGGTTTACACGATTTCTGTTTGTTCCTAAACAAAGCTTAACTAAGACAGTAGGATGGTAAACATTTCTTGCTAAACGTTAGGATATTGGCATCATGTTACACTAACATGTTATTCTTCCATCCACAGTTTATATATTGACAGTGAGTGATAGTTTTGGATCTAAACTCTCGGCTGGGTTTGATAAGGAAAATCCTCAGATCACAGAGCTGCTAGCATTGCTTTAGGTTCTTGGCCCTCTTCCGTTACGTGCAAATATTTTAAAGAGGCAAGGAGCTCTTTGCCCTTCCACACTATAAATCTTGGTTGGCTCTCTGAGTTCAGCCCACAAACCTGACAAATCCTGACATATTTTATGAAACTCTTTTCTAAAATGACCTTCCGTCTGCTCGAGGGCTCCCTCAGCACATCAGTGCAGACTGTTTTCTGTCAATCTGCCTACCAGGTTTAGTTTTTTTTTTTTTTTTTTTCCTTGTGGATTGTTGAGCCAAATTGACTGTAAGAAAGAGATATTTCTTCTCCTTTGCTAATTGCTCATTTTTATATATACCAAACTCAGGCACTTAAACTAACAAAGCTTGGCCTTTATCATATGTCAGGTAAAATATGAAGCTTTTGGAAATCTGAAAATAACTTTGTCAGAGGACTGTAGCCATTACATCCAAAGTACAGTGGAAAGTTGTGAGTTAAGTGGGAGAAGATAGGAAACAGCTGGTGAATGAGTACTTTCCATGTGTAATGCATCTAATGCAAAGGGATACACTAAGAAAGGTCTCTGCCTCAGTGAGTAACCTCAAATAAGTAATCATACAGTTAGAACCATAAGTATTTGGACAAATACAGAATTTTTATGTTTTTGTACAACAATGGATTTTATAACAGCAAAGATGTGATTGAAGTGCATTTTGTAGCTGTTCACTGGACCTCTCTGTATGAGGCTCAATACAATATCCCAAGACTTATAAACATTTGCATGTTTTGTTTTCTTTTAATTAACTTTACAGTTTGTACAAGCTGTTTTTATGTATGTATAATTCTCAGCAAGAACAAAAAACAATGAAAATGATGGGGGCTAGGCTACCGAGAGGTCTCCGAGCTTGAAATGAACACGTGGAAACCTTCAAACAAAATTCAATGAGATCTTCCACTGTTACCCTTTTAACATGATAAACATGTATGTATGTATGTAAATATATTAAAAATCGTTAGTAATACCATTAAATATAATTGTTATTATTATTTTTAAAATTATTGGGGGAAAAAAATTAAAATAACAAAAACAGCTACTTTAAATGTAAAAAAACAAAACAAAACAACATATTATTTTTATATATTTTAAGACTATAATTTCAACTGAAAGAAATGTGTCATTTTCATCTAGACACCTGGAGTGTTTTTGACTGTTTCTACTTTACTCTTGTCATTTGCAGCTGATGTGCTGTCCCAGGCACTTGAAAGTCTCTATATAGAACTGATGAATGAGGAGAATCGAGGGCTGTTCATCCACTATGGAGGAGTGCAGAGGCTGCTTTCAGTGCTTCAGGGGAGTCGCACAGGGCTCAACATGCCTATAGACATTCTGATGAAACTCAGTGAGGAGTCCTGTAAGTAGGCTTGTTTTGTGGTAAACACTTTTAGATGAATGGTTATGGCGTGTTTTTTTTTTTTTTTTTTTTTTTTCTTTTTTTTTCTTTTTTTTTTTTTTTTTTTTTTTGTTTGTTTTTTTTCCCTTTCCCAATGCAGCTCAGAGCAAAGACAGGCTTACAGTAAAAGGCTTTGGCTTCCATTGTAATTTTATTTTTCCTATTTTTAGTGAATATAATGTGGTGACTCACAGTTTCTGCAGCGTCCTTCTGGTACATTTAACCTAAAAGGGTCAATGCTGATCAGTTCATGAATGTTGATACGTGTGCCTGCTGAGTAGCAGTAGTAGTAGTAGATTTGCATTGAGTAGCAAGACGTTTTGCATGCCAAATGTTTTTGGGCATGGTAGTAACCCCAAGTTGCTCTCTGATGCATCCATCAGAGTATGAATATGTGTGAATGTTAGATAGAAAGCACTTGGGTAGAAAAAGCATAGAAATAAAGTGCTTGTATGAATGGATGAATGAGGCAAGTTTATATAGAGCACTTTGAGTTCTCAGAGTTAAAAAGCGCTGTATGAGAACCAGTCCATTTACCATTCAGTCACTGGTATCGCACACCCTAGGAAATAATTAAAAAGTGGGAATTTCAGTTCAGTTCAGTTCAGTTCATTTTTATTTCAAACATTTCAAACATGTGCCTTCACAATCATTACAAAATATCATTCCATTATTTGTTTGAAAAGGAGTAGGCTGAAGTATTTACTTATTTGTCCCTACCCCCTCAAGTTTTACCTCTCATTCATTTAATTTTTTTTGTCTTAAATTAAACAAACAACATATGAAACATATGAAGTAAAACAAAACATAACATACATAAATCAAAACAAGAAATTAGCAAGCCCCACCACAGTATAGTTTCTTTCATATGAAAAATACAGAATGTGTATATTTGCAGATACACAAGTTATGGAAAAACAACAAACCAAAACAAAACAAAAAAAACAAAAAAGAACCGCAACACCATTTCCAGCAACATTACCGTCCTGGGTTAACCCTGTTTTCTTCATTCTTATACTTATTTAAAATTAGGTTTTTATATTTTACTTTAAACTGTTTTATGTTTTGACTGTCTTTTATTTCTTCTGTTAGACTGTTCCATAATTTAACTCCTGCAATTGAGATAGACATAGTTCTTAAAGTTGTTCTAGCACTTTGTATTTTTAAATTCCATCTCCCTCTTAAGTTATACCCACCTTCTCTTTCTATGAACAATTTACAGATTTCTTTGGGAAGCAGTTTATTTCTTACTTTATACATTATCTGCGCTGTTTTAAGCTTCACCAAGTCTTGGAATTTGATAGCTTGCATTTTGACAAAGAGTGCATTTGTATGGTCCCTGTACCCTACATTATTTATTAATCTAATGGCCCTTTTCTGTATTGTAGTTATTGTTTGTGTGTTACTTTTGTATGTGTTTCCCCAGACCTCTACACAGTAGCTCATATATGGCAGTAGTAAAGCACAGTATAAAATGTGCAGTGCTTTCTGATCCAACATATGCTTTGCTTTCCCCAGGACGGCAATGCCCCGTGCCAATTTCCCCCGAACATAAGTAATGTGTGGCTTCCAACAGAGCTTGTGGTCAATGATCACCCCAAGAAATTTTATTGCATTTACTCTTTCTAAATATACATTGTCAACACATATTTCTACTTCGATGTTTTTCTTTTGGTTTCCAAACAACATAAATTTGGTTTTATCTAGATTCAATGATAATTTATTTATATCAAACCACTTCTTTAATATCGTTAATTCCTGTGTGATCATTTCCAAAACCTGTGGCAACTCCACACCTGAACACAGTATATTTGTGTCATCTGCAAATATTACAAACTTTAAAATCTCCGATACTCTGCAGATATCATTTAAGTACATAATAAACATTTTTGGACCCAGTACTGAACCTTGAGGTACTCCACAAGCTATATCCATCAAATTAGATTTATATTCATTTATTTGTACATATTGTTGCCTATTCCCTACATAGCTTTTTAACCATTCCAAAACCACTCCCCTAAACCCGTACTTTTCCAGTTTTTTTAATAGAATTTCATGATTAACAGTATCAAACGCCTTCTTTAGATCTAAGAAAACTCCGAGCGCATACCTCTTATTATCCATACATTCCGTTATCTTTTCCATTAAATCTATCAGTGCCAAAGCTGTTGATCTGTTGTTTCTGAACCCATACTGACTATCTGTCATTAATTCATATTTTTCCACAAAACTGTCAAATCTTTTTATGAAGAGGTTTTTGATACATGAATACTATCTGTTAATGTGAATAACTGTAGTCTATTTATTTAAATGATTGTACCTTACACTACAGTGATAACAAAAACAATTTCACGATTGAAAACATTTTTAAATCTAAGATACTTGGTATTTGCACAATGTTAGAAGATATTAAAATCTATTGATGCTGTTATCTGACAGTTTAATGCTGTTTGAGGTGGTCCTTGATTTGTTTGGGGTGTTGTTTTTGTTTTTCTTAATCCAGAATAGTTTCTTTAAAGGTATCAGCAATTATATTTTAAAAGAACATTCACAAGGGAAGCAAGGGGCAGCAACATGAAACCATAGACCGTCACTGGCATTCACCAACTCCAAGCAATGACAAGCAAAATAACCACAGACAAACCCAAAGTGAGCATGTTCTGAGTGAAACTTTTCTGAACTTCAAGGTGAAACTTTAAAGTAACTACTAATCATAGTGAGGGCGACTGTTGATTGAAATGTTACAGGGTGGTAAAGACATTAGAGAGTTACCTAGGCAACTGGACCTTGGAATGTCCAGGACCAATAATTATCTACAAACCAATGCCCAGTGAAAGAATGACTTCCTGTATGGACATCCCATAATAATGGTAAACAATTAATTATTTAACAAAGATTGAGTGCTTAAAAAGCAATAATACAAGTCTTTTTTTTTTCTCTCTCTAATCCACACAGAGTCAAAAGTGTGTATATATATACTGGCTCAATCTTTTAAGGCCTTTTAACATCTCAATAGTGATCATGATGGACTATAACTGGTAGTTTCTCTTTACCAGCTTTACTAATTGATTGACCAATAGATTTACACAAGTTGGGAAGGGCACTTGAAGCCATTTCTAAACAATTGAATATGAGTTGTTTAGATGTGTCACCAATTTGCCAAGGTCTTGGAGAGAACACCTAAATTTTTACCCTTAGATGAGGCTCAGGAACAACCAAGGCTCAAGCTTGGAAGGAATTGGAAACTGTTGGAACACCAGTGCCCCTGTCCACAGTAAAGTTGGTTTTATATTGGACTTGAGAGGGTGTTGGCCAACAAAGAAGGCACTAAAGACCTCAGTAAATATCAGGCTTTCAAAAAGCACTGTACCAGCTGTCAAGCATGGTGGTGGTGGTATCATGCTCTGTGGCTGTTGTGTGGTCAGTGGTACTGGTACATTTTAGGAAGTGGGTGAAATCATGAAAATTAGGGCTACATCCGAATTCTTCAACTTCTTCTGAACTCAGCAGCTACACATTTAAAACTGGACGTGTCTCGGTATTCCAACATGACAATGATCGCAAACACACATCAAAATTGGTTTTGGAATGGATAAAGCATGCACATTTTCAGCTGCTGGAAAGCTCCATTGTCAACCGTGTTGAAAATTTATGGATTATGCTTTAAAGCAGAGTCTGTCCCAGTAAAACGATCCAATTAAATGTCCAAAAAGTCCAAAAAGAGTGGTCAGGGGTCCTGATGGACAATTAACGAAATGCTAGTAGGGGTTGAAAGACTCAAATTACCATGAAATTCATGTCCAAGATGAGTGTATGTAAACCTCTGACCACAACTGTTTTTCATATAGAAAGTGCTTTTTCCTATTACTATTATAGGATGAGTTTTCTAAAAGTGTACAATTTGTTCATTACAGTTGGAGGAAACAACACAGGAAGCTTGTGTATAAAACATGTTTCGAGATGGTAGTAGTTGGTCTTTTCTGTTCCCAAAGGCTTTAAGCAAAAAAAAAAAAAAAAAGTGATGCAACACATTGGTAAAGAAGTCCCTCTCCTGACTTTTCTAAAAAGGTTATTTTAATTCAATTTAAAATAAGCACATTTATGTTTTCACCATTTCCAATAAAATGTAGAGTTCATTTTTTAAAACATATTGCATTCTCTTTTATTTAGATTCTGCTGACTTCTTTGAAAACAACTTTTTAAATGGATGGTTCAAGTTTTATCCAGCTTATGAGCCAATTTTAAAACTGTATAATTCATATTGCCTAAAAACTGGTTTTGATTGACAAAGCTGCTGTGATTACTTTGCTAGCCCTGATTTATAGACTGCTTTGAATATCACAATTTTCTTTGAGTTAAAACAGCCCTCCTGGTGTATCACTCCATATATTCCCCACATAAAAACCACATGTGAAAAATTACGTTGTTTTTTTTTTTTTTTTTTTTTTTCTGAACTTAGATCAATCATAACTAGTGGTCAGGCAATAGATCTGGAAATTGTGGTCATAAAACCTTGGACCCCTACCACTTTCTGTCTTACTTATTGGAAGACAAAAGAGTAGATGGAGGTGGACAAGGTTAAGATACCAGCTGCAGTGTGTTTTCATGGAAGGGTGAGTTCAGCAGGGTTATGAGCCGTATCATTTAAACTGCTGCATACTAATAAACAGCAGGACCATATGCCAGAGGCGACTGGGGACTGAGGTCTGTGTGTTTGTATGTGTGTGCAGATATTTGTGTGTTTCAAGGGGATTGTAAGCCTTGCGAGACTTGCTAATTATTCTGTTTTACAAGCAGTAATGAGGGGAGATGGAAAAGGGCTGAGGGAGAGGGGGAAAGGTTTACACCTTAAGGTTAGCAATAAAAAAAATTTTTTTAAAAATGTAAAAAGGTCCATTTATACACAAATGTACCAAACATCTGTGGTCAAATCGCCTCTTCTTGTACAGAGGTAGTCACATTCCCTACCAGTAACTCAATCTTTTCAACTATTAACCCAGCATAGCTTTAAATAACAGGACCTTGGGGAGTTTTGGTGATAACACTGTTTATTCTACATTTGATTTGACTATATTAAAAATAATTGTTGGAGCCTTGTACCTTCTGCTTCACTGGTGGATTATGTTTGTCTGTGTGGGCCATGTTTAAGCTTACATTAAAAGTCTGGAGTTAAAGGCAGTTTAAAAATGCTTAAATTTGAAATTTGTCAAATGTACCTATAAGCTGTAAAATGAATACCAGTAGTATTCATTTTACCATAGTTATCCATAGTGATTTTGAGGGTAAGATATTGTTGGAAAAAGACTGACCAATCCATGTTTCCCTTCTTATCCTTGTCATATTATCTTTCTATCTGTCTGATCCTTTCTTATCTAAGCCCGGTGCTATTCTTCCCCATCCATCTTCCGCTGTGATTTGATGCCAGTGGCGCTGCTTCACCAGCCAAAAAAAGTCCCTCTGTTGCTCAGATTGTATTCCCTCGCTGCATGTGTGTTTTAACAAACAGCTACTTTTTCAAGGAGCGGGAATGTGACTTTTAGCAGAAACAAATGTTTGTTTACTCGAAATCGTCTTCATTTTAAGGTCAACGTTTGCTGTTATTAATTTAAGAGATCTACAGCTCCCATCTGTGAGCACTGGTGTTTTTGTCCTTTGTTTCATCTCCCTGTGTGAGTTTGTGTATGTTTGAGGTTTGAGGTCAAAGTTAAAAGTGACAATATGGAAATACAATGTTCTAAGAGACACTCTGACCAGCATATGTGTTCCTGTTTTTCTGTGTTATTCATGGTTTGTTGGTGTGTTCGTGTAGTTTTCTTGCTGGCAAAATTAAGCTGATAATTCCCATCTCTTTAGAAGTTTTGACATTGAATAAAATGTGTTGCAGATCATCAGAATTGATTGCCTTGATAATATCCTGTTCTCTTTGCTTTTGTTGTTGTGCTCATAGGCTACTTAAATTCCTTTCTGGATGCATGTAGCTGTGAAGAGTTTTTCCAAACATCCTTCTTGCTTCTTAAAAACCCTCATCTGGACCTCCCATCTTTGGAGAAGTTCTCCATCCTTCTGCAGAAGCTCTCCAACATCAGGTAGACACAGTGATGTCCATATTAAACATGGAAGCATTTCTCTGGGCGTGGCTAAAAACTACCTGCCTGCTTGGATTCATGTGTTTACGTTTGACTTCATGAATAGAAATATTTAATAGCCAATCAGCATTTGAATAGAAGATTTAGTGGAAGTGAACATGTTTTGCAACATTTATTTTGTGGATTGTCACGACTTACTCCAGGAATACACGAGATTTGTCTTTGCATTTTCAACATGGATTTGTTCATCCTTTGCACAGCTTCAGGTCACAGCTTTTTGTTTTTACCCTGGATATTGGATGCTCTTTCACTCTTTTTCAGTCCAGTCCTAATACTGCACCATTTTTTAGAGGAATGTTTTCTTTTATTTATTGGGTTGGAGATCAGTAGCAAAAGTTTTATGGAGTCTTTCATAAAATTTCTCATTTCAAAATTCGAAATGTTTGGTTCAAATCATCATGAGTCTGTATGAAGTAGGTTGGGAGGAAAGTATAACAGCTTTGTCATGGTTTGGGGTTGCATTTTAGCTTGTGATCCCAAATACACTGCCAGTGTACTAAAAGTACACCTCAATAGAAAGTGACACAATCAAACACTGTCAGTTATGCACTGGCCTCTTCAGAGCCCAGACCGCAACATTATTGAAGTGGTGTGGGATCATTTTGACAGAGAATGGAACAAAATGCCGCCAACATCCAAAGAAGAGCTTTGATTGTGCTTCAAGAAGCGCATTTAATGTTGGAGAACTATTACCGAAGATAACTGAAAGAAATTACAACAAAGCTTGGCTATAAAAGCTCAGGCTGTGTCGAATAATACATTTGGTCATAACAAATATTGATTTTTAAGCTTGTTAGAATGTTGTAAATGCTAAATTTGCTTCTTAGACCCTGTTTTCATGTACATTTACAGGTTTTATTAAATCGCTTTCAGCTCCCATTTTCCTTAAAAGATATAAAGAAATGAGGGGTGGGCGCAAGACCTTTTCACATTACTAGATTTTAAGGGATATGTTTGCTAGCATTTAGCATATTAGCAGTCTAATCAAACAACCTAAACAATGTCCCAAAACGTCTTATGTTGTGCCATGGAGCACTAATTTGTATTTTTGATATGCAACATTGGAGGCTAGAGACATAATGTGAAATTTGAAACAGCACAGTAATGGACTTTGTTCACAGCAGGTAGAGACAAACACTTTGTTTTTCATTTTCTTTCAACTTTTTCCAGGAAGAACCATCATCTGTTTGAACTTTCCTCCCTGCATCTCCAAATAGAAGAGCTGCATCACAAAACCAAAAACACACACGCTTTCCTCTGCCTGAACCTTAGATCGATCCTCCACAACATTAAATAATACAATTCTCATCGTGTTGGTCTGCAGAAACTTATTCAAGATGACATCCCTTCTCCTTCACTATTTCAACACTTTCCCTGGATTCTGTTTGGGTTTTTTTCTTCTTTTTGAAAGATTTGCTTAAACTTCAAAAGTACATGAAAACAGCAGCTCCACCCTGGTTTACCTCAGATTATAACTGGAGACATGCTTTCTTTATTAGTAATACAATGAAGTGTTTGTATTTATTTGTCATAAGCACTTTGATTTAAAGCTGTGTATGTTTTAAGTCTCTGACCCATATTTTTTGTTTTCCAAAATGCAAATTGTTCTTTTTTTGGAGATCATAAACCCATTTTTCCATATAAAAGTGAGTGTCACTCTTGCCAAGAGAGGTTGTGACTGTAAAATGGTTTAATGGCAATAAACAAAAAGAACTGAAGCATATTAAGTTTGGATGGCACATGAAGTACTGAACCCCCCACCCCCCCTGTGTTTTGTATAAACTTGTCTCATTTCTTTGTTCCAGAGCAAGTCTGAGTTGACAGAGAGTAATAGTCTCAATATGAGATGCGCTAGTGGTGGTTGATGGAACGCACTGGAGCAATTACCGTAATTGTCGGGCTATAAGCCGCTACTTTTTGCACAAGCTTTGAACCCTGCGGCTTTTAGTCAGGTGCGGCTTTTCTATGGATTGTCCATGATTTTTGTGATATCGTAAGACGATTTGGTTTTTTTGTTCCACTGTTGTACGGCACTACGTTGCCTGGCGGAAGGATCGGGGTTCAAGAGTGGTATGTTGGTCACATGTCCATCCGCCAGGCAACATAGTGCCGTACAAGTAGCGCGAAAAAAAAACTTCAAAGTAGCCCTATGCGTTCAGCGGGAGTCGTGGATGACGAGCGGCGATAAACTTGCGAAAAGCAAGTTGTGCTCAACTCTACCGGTGGATTCTGACAGCGTGGAAAAGTGTGCAAACATCCACGATCACCAACGGATTTCGAAGGGCTGGACTGCTGCATGATGAAGAGGAGGACACCGCCACGGCCCTTCAGAGGGTGTTCGACTCCGACACTGACAATGAGGATTTCTTTGGTTTTGAAAGTGACAACGAAGGAAAGAAGCTGAGAGTGGATGACGAAGCCATCCTGAGCCTGTTCGTTTCCGACACTGGAGAAGAGGACTTTGGTGGTTTTAGTGCGCAGGAAGATGGTGGTGAATGACTGACTTTTCTTCTTGTTAAAGCCGTGTCACTGCACCTGAGCCTAAAAGGTAGTCTGAATCAATTTTTCTGGTGTGCTGTTTTATTATTATATTTACATGCTTCCAGCTCCCGTTTTTGCTCGATGACAACTCGTACCTTTCCACTCCCCTTTTTCTCCCTCCTCGCGCTCACAGACCCATAACGTGTATGGCAGTCCATTCTCCCTGCAACACGGACTACACTGCCCACGATGCTACATTCTTTAGAGCTATGCTTGTAGCATTCTGCCTGTTAGCTTAGCACAACAACAACGAAAAGGCGCTCTCTCACCCAGGAAACACACAGTCGCAGAGAGAGAGAGAGAGAGCGTCGCCCTGTAACCATGGCAACCGTAACGCTGCCGCCTGGAACAAAAGAACGTAGCTGTCAAACAAAACCCAAACAGTCCTGACCTGCGACAAAATGAAACAGGAAAGTACTGCAGTGTAATCCATTTATTTCAACAAAGTAACTGTATTCTGAATACCACCTTTTTAAACGGTAACTGTAACGGAATACAGTTACTCATATTTTGTATTTTAAATACGTAACGGCGGTACATGTATTCCGTTACTCCCCAACACTGATGATAAGTCAATATTGAAACACCTGCGGCTTTTGGTCAGGTGCGGCTAATGTATGTACAAAACAGGATTTTCCCCTGATTTTAGCTTGTGCGGCTAATATTCAGATGCGCTTTGTAGTCCGGGAAATACGGTACAGCTGATATTTCAAATATAATGGAGTCATTCTTTGGTGCATTTAAAGGTTTTACATGCAGGTTTTTTAATATCCGCAAAGCAAATCCCCAGTTAATTATGTTTGTTAAAGTGCAGACTTCTGCTCAGGTTAGGTTTTTGGAATGAAAGATTTGTGTTCTTAAATCACGTGTTTATTGTAAGATATAGACTACCATGTACTCTGTCATTGGGTTTCTTTGTAAACCCCAAAAAACTGATTTAAATTTGCACATGATTTGATTCACTGGTAAACATGACTCACTTCCTGGGAGGCAACATGTCATTTTCAGATAAAACTACTGATTTATATTGACATTTTCCTCTTGTTTCTCCCAGTAAAAATCTGAGCGACTTCTGCTCCTTCTATGTTTTTGTCGGTGCCATCATCTCCAAACCATACATCACAGCAGAGCTCAGTGGCATCTTGTAAATCTTCCTTTTCACTGTTGCTGCAATCCTGTCACAGATTACCCCTGGCACTCATCTCCACCCACTCTACCCTGCTGCACTCTCTTCTTCACCTCATTTGTGCACCTATACATTGCTTTAGTTTGATTGTTGAAACTCATCTACCGTCACTATTTCTACTCCTCGCATGTTCACCTACCCCTTCAAATGTGTTCTGTCCTGCTTCTGCTGACTTTCATTCCCCTTCTCTTCAGTGCAGACCTCCACCTTTTCAGACTGTCTTCCAGGAGAGACTTCCCAGAGCCCTCCTACCTGACCTCATCTGTCAGCCTCTGCCAATTTTAAAAAAAAAAAAAAAAAAAAAAAAAAAGGTGCTCTGAGCCAATCTGTGATAAAATCCCACCTGTCCAACCACACACCTCATCACATTCTCATACACGTTCTGCACCAGCCTCACATACTTTGCTGCCACTGCTGACTTCCTCATAGTTACCACAGTCCCTGGAACCCTATCATGCTTTCTCTAGATCCATAAAGACCCCGTATAACTCCCTCTGACCTCTGTAGTTCTCCATCAGCACTCTCAAAGCAAACATCACATCTGTAGAGCTCTTTCTCAGCATTGATCATCACCTCACCCCGACTCTTTGCCATGGCGTCTTGGCATGGCTCATCAACTTATTCCATCTGTAGTGCATTTCTCTTCTCTTACTGTCCAGCTTCACATACAATTCACTATAAGCCTTTTCCTTTGCCACCTCTCTATGCCGTATGTCCAGCCTCCCTGTACTACTGTCTTCTTCCTTCATCTCCCACTTTTTCTTTCCCAACCCCTTCCTTTGAATACTTTACTGTACTTCCTCATTACACCACTCAGTCTCCTTGTCCTCTTTCCGTTGTCCAGAGGATACATCAAACAGATTCTTGGCAGTTTCTCTCAGCACTATGGCTGTACCTTCCCAGTCATTTTGTAACTCTTCATTACTACCCAGAACCATTCTCAATTCCTTCCTGAATTTGGTGCAACATTCTTCCATTTTCAGCTTCCACCCTTTAATCCTTGCCTCTGCCTTCACTCACTTCCTGTTCTTGAAGTGTTACAGACTACCATCCAATTCTGCCTAATTGCAGAAAGCACCTCGCAGTGTGTATGCACCACTTTAATCTGTGTATAAAGTCATTTGTATATTTCTTTGTTACAAGGAATACCTGTGTTATATCCATCTTTGATGTTTTTCATGTCATGGGATGATAATGGATAACAACGTAGCTTTTGGCCAGTAGCTCTGTTATAAATAACCTACCTTCAAATCTGCTCTCATTCTCCTGATTCCTGCACGCTGCAGAAGGACAAACCAATAAATCCACTTACATCTACTTAAAGTCACAGGCCCTAAAATTCAAAGCTTCAGGATTTTGCTTAAGAATTATAAAGAAACTTTTATTACTATGTTTGAGGTTGCACCAACAATTTTATTGATCAGTTGTGTGAGTGATGTGTTTATAGTTAGAACTATAGAACAGGTCATTATCACTCTTAAACATAGGGGCTTTAAATCATATGATATCTTTATCATATCTCTCTATAGATAGTGAGCGAGAGAGAGCGAAATTATCTGTCTCTCTCAGAGGGAGAGAGATTTTTCAATTATTCCTGTATTCCTTTGTTGAAAGTAAATATTATATGTTTGTCCCTTGATATGAAAATAGAATTAGGAGTATCAGAAGACCAAATGTGGATGAAAATTATTTATTTGCTTGACTTTTGCTTCACACTTTTGTAAGGTCAGTACACAAAAGAATAAACTTAAAGTGTTTGTAGTAGCACATCAATATGTTCTGAATTTGTCTTAGAGAAGTCTGAATAATTTAATCTTTCGGTTCAGGCCATGTGCTGTGGTTAATGAAATCTCTGTCAACGTCAGCATGTTAAATCCGCTGTTTCATCCTCATCTGTCTCTCTTTGGATGTAGTACAGATTGAGCTGGAGCTCAGCATCCATTCACTCGTCACTTTCAGACTTCGTCAACTCATCTGTTGCTTTGGCAAAGCTGCAATCTGGAGATGTTGTGCAGAATGGTAACACGTGCAGTCTGTGCCATTTAAACAGTGTTGTCAGGTTAAAACAATGTTTCTCGATGAGCAGTCAAGTTATCCTATAGGTACCACTGTTGTGGATACACAAAGACCAACATTTTCCTGTTGGAAGCAGCTGTCAGAAGATGGGTACACTGTGGTCATAAAGAGATAGACGTGATCACTAACAATACTCTGGTAGGTGTTTAAATGATGCTTACTTGGTACTAAGAGACCCCATGCATGGCAAGGAAATATGCCCCACAGACTGAACAACTGATACTGGCAGATGGATCCTTGCTTTCATGTTGTTTACACCAAATTGTGACATCTGAATGTCAAAACAGAAATAAAGACAGAACAAGCAATGTTTTTCCAATCTTGCCCAGTTTTGGTTAGCCTGGATGAAATTTTGGTCTTCTGCATACCTTAGTGGTTGTTTGAGTTACTGTTGCCTGAAGCAGTCTGGCACCTCTGGCACTAACAACCATGTCACATTGAAAGTCGCTTTCCTAAACCCCTTCTGTTGCTCAGTTTGAACTTCAGCAGGTCCTCTTCACTGCCTCTACATGCCAAAATGTGTGAGTTGCTGCAATGTAATTGGCTGATGAGAAAAAGCCGTTAAATACCTTTTAATTACACCTCACAAAGATGTTTCTCTAGAACTAACCAAATATATCTTAAGTGTAGTTCATTAGCCTTAATATAATCTCGTTCCCTTTGTTCTACTTCGACTGTACTGTAGTTAGCATGCAGTAATAATGAATGTTAAAAAACACTGTAATTGAAAAGAATGCAGAATCATAAAATATGCTATCGCTATCTTGTGGTCTCTCTCATTATAGGCTTTACAATTCTAAGTGTTGCATTTGATTGTCTAAATCAAATGCAGTCAGATGCCAAAACATTTAGACATTTCCAACATACATATTTATTTAAAAACACAATTTTGAATTATCTCAAGCATCTTTTTCTGCTTTATATTCTGTGATTAAAAAGTGTTCTCATAGGTGCATGTTACAGAACATAGTGTGATATTTAAGTGGCCAATAACTGTGTTATATACAGCTAATACAGATCTTTTCTCTAAGAGACATCTGCAGCAACGTGACTGAAACGCTCCAACAAAGGATAGACAGAACTGATGGAACTCACTGTTGCTATTTATTTCAGCTAACTTTTCATCAGTGAAATTTATTGTAGCTGACGTGAATTCAAGGTGCAGGACTCTTCAAACATTTTACAGCTGTCTTTCTACACTAAACGCGATGGGCGTTTGACAGTAAAATGGATTTTGGACAGAGTATCACTCTAACGAGCCCTTGACTGCCTATGTGTCTATTCCAGGAACTGTCAACAGATGAATTATTTACGCTATGAGCCTGGTTCACACTGCAGTGTCTGGCCTGTGTTTCCTAACAGGCTCACGTCTTCGAGTCTGCCCTGAACAATATCATCTGCATGACTTTATCCTCTGAACTTGATTTATATTTAGGGGGTTTTTAGTGGTAAAAAAAATTAAGAAAATTACCCCGAAAGTCGCCCTGCTCTGGTTTGGCTGGTAAACCTTATTAAAATGTTTTCTGGTAAGGGGGAAGCATCAGCACTTCCAATCCAGCTAAACCTTAGAGCTGAGACAAATCAGCAATTTAATGTGGCAGCCCACCAAATGTTTATTATTTCCACCAGCCACAATATGTGTAAATACACTCTTTAAGTTTTAAGTAATGCAAAAAAAAAAGGTCCATGGAGGTTCTGGTAATATACCTGACTGTAAATGAGCAGTTGTGTGATGAGGCAAAGTGGAACCAGCTGTCGGGGTTTCATATATGGTGGAAAGGCTGGGGTTACACCAGTTTCCAACTTTGAGTTTGTTTTTGCTTCTGTCAAATGTCAAGCCTGATTCAAACCAGGGGATTTTCATACATATTGCTTTGCCTGGTGTGTGTCCCCGTGCCTCTAAATTTCTGTTTGTTTTTCTGGTTTTCACGATGTGCTGAAGGCCTGCATGTGATGGCTCTGACTCGTAAACTTTTTCTGTTGCTCAACATAACTGCAGAGTTGGTCAAAGGGGAAGAACAATATGAACACTATTATTTTCGAATTTAACAGGAGTCCCAGATTTATATATTTTATGTAACTGTTTTGCTTCATCCTTCTGTTTGTGAGATGGAAATAGTTACAGCAACTAGCAGGATTTTATAAAAAAGAGTCAAAGTTGGTTATGTGGTAGTGAGCTTTAGGGCTGTCTTGAAGATTTTAGGCTCTGCGCATACAGGCCATCGGTGTCCCTCTGCTTTTACTTAGTGCTAAGACGATCCCCTCCATATTCCAGGCATGTGAGTGCACCAGTCTTCAGTTGAAGAACTTTTAATTGATGTGAACACATTTATCTGGAACTCCAGACAGATTTAGTTTAGATCCATAAAAGTTATAGAAAATACACCTGGCTGGGGTCTGGACACTACATGCTCTTTGATGTGTCTGCAGGTGAGTGACAGGGTTTGGTGTGTGCATGTTGGTGTTGCTGTCTGGCAAAGGTTTAATTACCCTCATGGTTGGCACTCCTTGCCCTGAAGAAGCTTTTTATGGCTTCATCCCTTGTCATATGAAAGTAAGCCATGCCAAGTGCTTTAGATGCAGTAACAGCCCCTGAAGACAAACACACCCCTCCTCACTACTACCCATGTGTACCTACTGTGTGTATGTGTGAGGACTGGAAGGCATATTTAGTGGGAAGGACTATTTGTGGTCAATTTTGAGTATTTGAGACTAGATGAGAGAGAGACCTCAATGCATCCCCGATGCCCCAAAGCAGCATCGGCTTGTTTCCACTGCCAGCCAGAGTTTGTTTTTTTTTTTGTTTTGTTTTGTTTTGGTTTTTTTTTGTCTTTCAACCAGCCTTAAGATCCCATTCCAGCACGCGCGCGCGCGCACACACACACACACACACACACACACACACACACACACACACACACACACACACACACACACACACACACACACACACTTTATTGTTAGACTGAGGTCTATTCAAATTCTGGCACACACCCACACTAAGCAAAAGCCTGATAACAGAAATGTGTGCAGAGGTGATGACTGCCACTGCAGAGGATAATGCCACGTGGATAGAGAATCGTTCTTGCAGGTATCATCTATACTTAGATCTGTGTTTTTGCAGGTCAGGTTACATTATCTAAATGTTCTCAAACTGGAAGGATGACGCAAATGCAAAGATCACAAGAGTTTGTATTCTTCATACTTTGGTAAGAACTAGTGATTAAAAGAAATACCTTGTAGTGCGGCATGATAATAAGAAGTAATTATCCCGATAAAGAAAACAGTACTTTGGTTAGCAGTAGAAAGCAAGTGGGAAAGATCAAACATTTGAGGGAGAGATATAATGAGTCGAACTCATTGTGTTGTCTTGTCCTAAGGTCTTTTCCCAATAAAATCATCTTTCATTTGTCTAACCGTCTAGTTAATATGTCACATTTAATGACCTTTAATTTAATGTTGAATGAAGTGGAAAATGCTGCGATTAGTGATTTTCCATTTGGTGTTTTCAAGCCATTAACCAACCCTGTCAGTGTCACAGTGTCAGCAGTAACGGCTGACTAACAGCCATCTGTGATGAAGAAATTTATGGGTTATTTACCACCCTATATGTCATTCATTTCTGACATGATTCATGACACATATGGTACTCTTTTTATGTATACTCAGTCTGTGTATTGACTATTGTAGATTATAAAGTAATAATGATAAGTTAGAATCCAAACTGAATACTTTATTTGTATTTTCTTACTCCTGTGCCACATCTGTATAGGTGATATATTAAAAGAAATATCAATGTAAAGTCCCTTAGTAAAGCGTTCTCTCACAGAGCAGATCTTCAATGCACCTTTGTATAGATTTTAGAAGTTCATTGGAACTTCATGCTCACAAAAGCCATTCCCCTTTTGAAGATGGTTCTAGTGAGAGCTCCCTGACAGGCTGGTCAAAAAAGGGTTCATGTGAGCTAAGCTCTGGTGACTAAAATTAATACATGGGATATGTGTATCATATAATTTAAGGATAAGCGAAGGAGAACAGATGAATGGATAATTTTCAGCTCCCATCCAGCTGCTCAGTGCCACCTTGTGCCCTGCAGATTGGGGTAATGTCATCCTAAGGGAAAAAAATGGGTAAAGACGATCTCTGTGATGATTTCTCTCGTTTTATACTGAAGAGAGTCTCTAAGCTGCCACAGGACAAGATGTGGGTTTACACCCCTGGACAGGCTGCTAGTCTATGAAGGGTCCAACATACCAGGCAAAAGCACAAAATACACATTCATCCAACATATACTGTGATCACAAGTATACTGCGCCCTATAGCTCGGTTATAAATAACCATCTACCTTCAAATCTGGTTTCATTCTCCTGATTTCTGAACGCTGCATAAGGACAAACCAATAAATACACAAACAGATTAAAATACCATGCCATTTCAGCCATACATCTTTAATAAGATATAGTTTATGTACAATAATAAGTTATATATACAGCGACACTTTGGTTCTGTAAAAGAGTTTGTGTGTTTTTACATGCTCTACTATACTGCATGTGCTACTGAGGTAAGTAATTCATGTTTGGCTTCTGCTTGTTATTATGTCAGCATATTACATGTCATACAAAATTTGTCTTAAAACAGGCTGCACTTCAGTCCACTGACTCACTATTTTTTTTTTCTTTTTAAAAATCTATCAACAGCATATTACAATTCAAAAAGAATATTTGTGAACTGAAGTGGATTTGATGATGACAGTCAAGCTCTAATAAAGCAGTACATTTAATTGTAAGCTTTAAATCAAGAACAAGCAGATTCTGGAGTCATACTTGATAAGCATAAATGTAAATAAATTTAAAATAATGGAGTCCAGCTCCAGGTTGGCATGTAAAATGGGAACAACGAGCTTTAGGAAAGAAAAAAGTCTGTGCTTATCAGTCATGGCAGATTACCCAGACAACATCAGGTATCAGATGAAGATCCGCTCCATTCCCGAGAAATGAGATCAAAGCCAGTTTCGGCACTGCGTGGTTAAGTTTGGAAGCTTAAATTCTGCAGGAAGCAGCAGAGTCAACCTACAGCATGTTAACTGTTAACATCACTTATAATGGACTTCAGGGGATCATTAAAATGCAGGTCTTTAAAAAGGTTCAATCAGATGCTTAACAGACCCACAGTTTATTTACTGTACGTACAGCACCTAAGTGGCTTCAGCTGCTTTCCAGAACTCACACAACTGCATGCTGATCTTGTTTGCTATATTGGTCCCATCGGGGAGAGGCGAGCTATAATCCTGTGTGTGAGCATGACTGAGCTAACCACAAGAGCTGAATAAGACCAGACGTTATAGGACACAACTGTAGTGCTACCTCCACCGCAACCGACTGCACCGTCTCACCGTTGACAGCGCAGCAACCCCGGAGGCATTTAGTCATTCCTCTGGCCTGGCACTGCTCTTTTTAATGCAGTGATTTTATAGCTTTTCCACTGGGCTTTCAGTGGTTAAGTGTCCCTAAATGCTTAATTAGGTGCTGGAAATCACAGGCACTTTACACCCGCTCTGTAAACCGCAACACTTCAGCCTATTAGGGGCATGGGGAGCCACACGCCAAATAATTAGGGCTGGCGGCAGCACTAGACCACAGTATTGGGGTATAAGATGGAAGAGGGCGAATATTTGAGGTGGAGGGGGGTCAGAGAATGGGTCATTGCTAAGGAAGTACGTGAAGTAAGAGAGTATGTGAGAGATGTGTGTTAAACTTGTAGGCGGTGGACTGCGGACGCACGTGCTTAGATGGAGTACAGGCAGCGGAGTAGTGTTCATTCAGTGTATGGGATTAAAGCTGAAACACTGAACACACCACCTAAAACGAGTCCATGTGTTTTGGGGGTTTTCTTTTTTTTTTGTGAGGTGCTTGGTTGAACTTTTCCATACACAACATCTGCTTGTGATCAGTGTTTCCACATTTACCACACATATGTTAATCAATGAATAAATCCGGTCGGTGTTTTAAAGTAAACAAGAGTGCAAAGTCAACCCAAAACTGATCCTCCAGAATAAAAATATCACAATCCACTCTAGCACACTGTTGTGTGTTTGCTGGTGACTCCACGGTTTAGGGAGAGACGCCAGGGCGTCCACAAACTTCCAGAGTTCGCAAGCAGGTTTACCAAATGTAAGCCGAGCTGAGCTGAAGGATGTTTTCCACTCAGACACAATGACTGCTCTAATCAGCCGTTTTTCCTGTTTTAAGACATGACTGAGTTATGAATGTTCGCTCATGCTGCGGTCACACCAGATCGCTTTCTGTATATGGATGCAAACGTCTGGTTATGTCACTGCGGCAAGGCTTTGGTGAGAAACTTAAGTGAGTGAGCCAGTAGGAAGGCATCCTCAGTCTGCCACTTTCCAGTGACTTTCCATTAGCATGCCATTTCATCTTTTCCTGGTGATTTCTTAAAAAAAATGTTTAGGAAAAAAAAGAACTGTGCATCCAGCGCACAGGCTTTCCACATGATTTTTTACTAAAGTGTTGCATTTATGAAAGTCAAGAATCTATCAAAATGGGAGCTAATTCTGATTCTTATATTCTTGCAAAAGAGAAATTATTTGAAATGGCAAACTTGAGGTTAATGTGAATCTGAGGCCTTTGATTTTGCTCTCTCTTTCAAACACTTTGAAAGAGAGAAAGTGTTTTTCAAACTATTAGCTTTTATACATAAAAGAAAAAAAGGATTGTGGACACTAAAGTCCATCGACATTCTTCATCTAATGGGGTAACGTGTGTATTTAAATGTGCTTTCCTCCTTGTCAGAGCAGTAAATGTCCGTACATACATGTGTACTGTAAGGCAATCAAGTCTCTAAGTCTCTTATGTTTCTGCTTCACTTCTTATTTAAACACTGGCGCAGCGATGGGATGGAGATGGGCAGGGAGAAGGACACACTAACTGGCTGTGAAAACTGCCAATTCCCTGCCGTCCAGCCACTGCTGCCCCCTCGCTACTGCCCAGCACATCTGCACAGAGCGACTCCACGGCATCCAGCCTTTCGATCTGCACCAGGCGAGTAAGTAGGTCGGGGATGCTGTAGCCCGCCGTGCTAACTCTCTCGAAGAGCTGCAGGCCGTCGCTCATGCCGCCGATCTCGTCGCGCTTCAGTCCAAAACTCTCAGCCAGGTGCCTCCAAGTCTTCACCACGGCGGCGTCGCTGCTGTAGGAGGAGCTCAGCATGCGGCTGGCCTTCTCCAGGCAGTCAAAGGGAAGCTCTGTGGGGCTGAGGCCTGGGTAGAGACAAATAAGCTTGTTTCAAAACTTTCATTCAAAGGTTCAGTGGACCTGTAGATGCCATTAACCCCTTAAAACCTATTTTATCATATCGGTTTTTATGAGTTTTTGAGACTTTTACATAATCAGTGTGATATTTATTTCCTCTCAAATATCTGATAAATTGCACAATTAATTTTTAAGCAATAAATTGCAAAAAAAATACAGAAAGTATGGCACAAAAAACTCATATATATAAATTAATATTGAATTATTTTTTTGTTATTTAGCTTTATTTTATGGAGTAGAGTTCGAGGGTCACAGGTTGTCACCAGAAAACTGTGAAACCATCCCACATGTTGTTGATGATAAAACTTGTTACAGAGGATATTTTCCTCTAAGTGACAGATTTACCCTCAGTCGCATTGCAGGCTCTGGCATACAGATCTAGAATCTTTTTCCTCCGACTCTGTAGCATCTGTGAATTAGAAAAAAAAAAACGTTATCCCAAGATGATACTTAACTGAGAATCTGTTCATAATCAGATTTTTTTTCTCCACTATAAAGGCCTCGTCTTCCTACCCCTGGGGTTTTATTGTTGTTGTTGATCCCATTCACACTGCTGATGTGGTTGCTGCTTGCGATGCGGTTGACATTGTTCATGTGGTTGGGACTCGGGATGTTAGTCTGACTGGCTGCGATGCCTGGGGTGCCATTGCATACGCGGCCACGGTCCAAGAGCCCCAGGGAGAGCAGGCAGAGGTCGGGTTTGTTGCCTAGGTTGACCAGGCACAGGTTAGGGTCGAGGTTAGTGGTCTCTGCCGAGCCCTGCTTTTCTGTTCCCGCCTCCTCGTCGCTGTCGATGCTGCGGCTCAACAGCTGCTCATTTTCTGAAGATGCATCATTTTCACTGCAAATATAAACACATACGTAAGTATGCATACATAGGTCGATGATACTCATATTTGCAGGTATTTAAAATGTGAGTATATGGTATGCAGTCGCAAGACCACAGTCAGCAGTCCTCAGTGGATTAGAAGCGGGCACCTCTAAGCTACAGAGGTGTCCACCAACACCTCAATGCCTTAATAATAAACACAAATGCAGTTTGCTTAAGGTGTACAAAGTTTAAAGGGTTAACCCACCTCACTAGTTCCTGGTGAGGATTAGTTATTTCTGTGAACTTCAGAGACAGTGATTGGTGGATTTATTTACCTGCGGGCAGTTCTATTTCTCAATTTCTAGTCTCTATGACTTTTTCTGGCATGCCTTACTTCAGAGGTGAAGGAAAGTTCACTGCCTCACCACCATGCAGTGTTTTTAGCGATCAGTAATCATAAAACATTTTTATTTAATAAATGGAAAATCAGCTATTTGTTTTGAATTTTCCCTAAAAAAAAAAAATCACATTTATTCAACTTAATTTCACCTACTCTGCCTCATCCCGCCGAATTGCTCTATAGCAAGCTGCTGTTCTTTTTATTTAATGACATAATAAATAAGATAAGGTAAATGTACTGAGCTGCCCTAGCTGTAGCTGGGTATGCCAAGTAAACTGGCGACTGCACGTTTACACTTGAACGCTGCTTTTCACGCATAAAAAGCCACTCTTTTGTTGCAGTCAGAGCAATTCTGCCCTGCCTGCTGTAACACTATTACATTAACATGCAAATGGTGACAACTAACACCCAAAGAATGACTTTTGTCTTTGCAAACGTAGCAGGAATCAGAGAAGAATGCTGTTTTGTTGCTGATGTTTCTAAGCAGTTCCTGTGATTGACTGAAATAAGCAGGGCATTTTAAAATATGATACTATGTAATATCATTTTAATACCGCTCCTCTCCCTCTTTCTCTCTCTGCTCTGGATTTTCTCGCAAAAGCGCTTTTTTTTGACAGAGATACTTACAGAATGCCATTGTTTCGATGTCCTGGACTCATCTTCTAAACACACACACACACACACACACACACAACATGGCATTGTTTCCCAGACATCTTACACCCACTCTGGCAGCTAATGCAGTGAGTTAGCACATCCTCTGGCATGCTGCTGTACCACACTATTTATGCTGTGGAGTGTGTGTGTGCATATGTGTGGCTCTTTTATTCTCTAATTTACACCCGTCTCAGTATTATCAATCTAAGCGTGCTGACTACGAGCACTGTAACATCTGAACACAGTGCTTCATTGTAACTTTGCGTGCAGTACTGTATGCTTTATGCACATTAGCCACCAGCAGCACTGTCCTCACATGCGGAACAAGATGTAGGTGAAAGAGGAAGGTAAGAAAACTGTCGTTCTTTTGTTGTCTGCCAGGACATGATTTTACCTGGTGGTGGTTTAAGATGAGGCCTGGAATAAATACCCCTATCCCGCTTAACAACTACCCTCTCTGTTTGTCTCTCAGTATTTGCCAGACTTCAGGGCTCATCTGTAGCCCTCACATCCCCCTCCAAACCCACCTCCTTTGCCTTCTCCAAAGCCACATAATGGCTTTCTACTAAATTAAAAAAAAAGACAAAGAAAAACCAGAAATGAATGTGTTTTGAACACTACACATATGTGTATGTATATACAGGACAAAACTGCAGTGACTTGTTTTGTGGTCGCTTAATTATGGGCACGTTCCAGAATACTGATTAAAGATTCTCTTTGTTGAGTCTACGGCACCAAATACAAATGCAAACGCACACATTAGTATACACAAACATATAACGCACATTCAGAGAGTGTCGCCTCTTCATTGGGTACACATGTGAAATCTAATGAATCTGCATTTGCCATAAAGTAAAAATTTATGAAAGTAAAAAAGTAATTCTACTTCGTGTGGTTAAGAAAGTCACAGTGGGTGTGCCTAACAGTGAGTGGACATATACATTATTAGCGATACATTTAGCACAGTTATCCTGAAGTCACCAACATTTGCACATTTCATCTATGGATAGTGTTACGCTTGGAAGATAAAAGTATTTTGGTTTGAAGACCACACACAAGTTTGTTCATTTACAATTTAGGAGTAAATGGGTTGGCAGTTATTCTTTCATACCTTATTATTCCTTTTTTGAACTTATTTTCCTAAATGTGATAATTTTTCTGCTTATGTCCACTGGATATGTTTGGCTTCTATAACCTCAGTATAATAAAATTACAAGACCCTTTTTGCTGTTTTATAGAAATTTCATACAGTAAAAAAAGTCAATAAACATTCAGCAGATCCATTTAAACTCATTTGTCTAATCATTATTGTAATTAATAATGTATTTAAAATACTATCGCTGCCAACTTTCTTAGTTTCATGTTGCTAGTACCAGATTGGACCCTCTTCTGCCTTCAGAACTGCTTTAATACTTTGCATAGATTCAACAAGCTGTTTGAAACATTCAGAGACTTCGGCCCATCTTGACAGGCCAGCATGCAGTTGCTGCAAATTTTCAGCTTTTTTCAGTCCGTGATATGAATCTCGTGTTCGACCACATCCCAAGGATGCTCTATTGGATTGAGATCTGGTGACTTTAGAGATGATCTGAGTGCAGTGAACTCATTGTCATGTTTAACACAAGTTTGAGACTATTTGTGATATGTTACCGCGCTTCTAGCGGCCATCAGGATATAGGTACACCATGGTACTTCTGCTGCTGTAATTCCTCTGCTTCAAGACTTGACATGTGGATTCACAGATGCTCTTCTGCATACTTTGGTTTTAACAAGTAGTTATTTGAGTTACCGTTGCCTTCCTGTCAGCTCGAAGCAGTCAGGCGATTTTCCTCTCTGGCATCAAAAACTCATTTTCAGCCAGAGAGATGCCACTCACTGAATATTTTTCTTTTTCAGACCATTCTCTGCAAAAATCTAGAGATGCTTGTGTAGGAAAATCCAAGTAGATGAGCAATTTCTGAACTACTCACACTAATCCATCTAGCATCAACAGCCACGCCACCTTCAAAGTCACTTAAATGACCTTTCTTCCCCGTTCTGATGCTCAGTTTGAACATCAACAGCTTGTCTTGACCATGTCTAAATCCCTAAATCCATTTAGTTGCTGCCATGTGATTGATTGATTGTACTGTAGCAGATTTTCTATTATAGCCTTGGTTATAAAGATCTCACTGGATAAAATAAAGTCTTTTGTTTATCGCCTTGATCTAAATCCCTAAAATCATGCACGTGTGTGTGGAACCCTTCATCTTTTGCAGACCCAGTGTAGCTGAGCTCATAACAAGCTGCATGTCAGTTCTTACCGGATCACGCTTTCAGTTTTTTGCTGCCTAAAACTTTAAGCTGCCTGGATTTTTTTTTACCAGCAATCACAGAGAAGCTTTTCATTTTGTCTGAACCTATTTGTGCACTCAGGCTGAAGTAGGCCAGTGAGTCAGACTCTTCTCTCACCTTTTCACAGTCTTCTGAGGAGGAGCTTTCAGTTTGTCGAACTCGTCTTTCTCTGAGAATATCACCACATTGTCTGCGACAACAAAAGAGAGAGCGCACAGGATTACTGGTGTTTTCAGAATAAGAAAACCAAGAGACACACAGAAAACCTCAGTGACCATAAGACATCAAGTGTGCTACAGTACATGGTGTCGAGACACATTATTCACCAAACAAACCCAAAAATATCATCGACAAAAATTCGTTACGAACACACAAGTGATCCACAAGCCCCAAACTAAAAAGAAAAGCGCACCAATCCACTTTTGTCAGCTTTTTTTGACTGCATCAAACGAGCAATTTTTAATCCACATTGGCATCAATTAGAATATAAATATGAACATGGGTTCCTGAGGCTAAAAGCTTTTTTTCCTTAAAACGGAACTGCACTTGGAGTAATACATAAAAATGATTACAGCGGATATTATATTAAATTACACTTACATCATGGACACTGATAGGGATAGACAGCATAATGAGTGAATACCAAAGTGGAACAAGCCCTGTGTGTGTGTGTGTGTGTGTGTGTGTGTGTGTGTGTGTGTGTGTGTGTGTAAGGGTGTGTGTGAAATAAAGCGCCTGTGTCTTTCATCTTGGAGCCTTATTAAGTCAGTGTCTACATGAGTGGCAGATAGCACCGGTAGAGCTCCAAGCAATGGGCTTGTCTCCCAAATACACACACCAGTCATCCAGAGTGCATTCACAGACTCGCACTGACCCAGCCAATTACAATAACCCAAAATTAACTAACAATGAAGACATTTAGCTTTAATGACTCTCTAACCACTTTTTTTTTCTTTTTTAACCTATCACGTCTTAAGTTTTAATGTGTCTGTGGCCAGTGATACAGTAACTGTGTGAGTGTGTGTGTGTTCTCATTTACACCACATGTAAGTGGTTATTCAGCCAGTCTGGGATTGAAATCGAACAGAGCATCATTGTCATGAAAAACGGCGCCTAAAGCAACGTATGACTTCGTCTCTAGAAGCTTTTGCATTCCACCATGATGTATTCATCACGCTGCACGTCTATCAGCCTACACACACACACACACACACATAAAGTGTAAAAGCACACAGCTGCATTTGAAAACATAACGCTCCAAATTGTATGTGTGCACATAAATACAGCAGAGTATTAACATTTATACAGGATTCTATTAGATCTGATGAGATGATACAGTTTGTTTGATGACACATGGTCAGCACTGCACTGGTTGCAGGACAGATTTTAACATGTGTCCTATAATTCACATGTGGAAGCTGCTCCAAGCGCTCTTCAAATACAAGGAAACACTTTTTTTTCTTCTTCAGTATGTAATGGTTGCAGAACAGACTGCAATGTCTAACTTCAATCAAAAAGAAAAATCATTATCAGCTGAGCCCAGAGCGCTTCAATAAAGCTTTGGGTAATACATGTGTGGACACCTTGTCCAAAGATAACATTCGGTGTTTGGTTTGACAAAGCCAGTCACTCATTTACCTGAATTAAGGTTTGTAAGGGTTTTTTTCTGCAGGATTTAGTGCTGCCGCGTGGTTTCTATTCATACTTCCGCTGACTGCTGAACGCATTCGTGTCATCGCAACTATTTTTTGAGTCATCTTATAGTCTTTAAAGCTAAGAGTGGAAAAAATGCTAATTAGAGTTGCTCTTGTTTCTCTAATCATGTACATTTGTGTGTCTTTGTGCTATTTGAAGCGCGCTTTTTAAGTTTGATTTAACTTTATCGAGTATATATTTTGTGGGCTAAGCTTTTGAAAATGTGCAACATGTGAGGGGAGTTTATGGAAACATGGTAATGATCAGTTAGTGACTGTCGGCCTGTTTACTTTTACAGATATGAAAACAATGAGAAAGTTAGAGAAGAAAAACAGATGGTCGGCGCATAAACAACCCCTAATGTCACAAAGTAAATGTATGCTCGTAGTTATTTTGTTTCTACCCTTCAGGACAGGGAACTATCCTCTTGTAATAGATTGTGGAAGAAATATCTTGTGGTATATTAGCTTATAATTGCGTCTATATTAACTAAGTACTCTGAATGATGCCGGTAACTGCAGCTACTTTTCTTCTTAAGCACAGCTGACGTTGGTTTTAAGAACAAAAAGAAAAGGGGGGAAAAAAGCACCAACTTTATGTGGCCTTAGAGTTGAAAGCCAAATTTGTGGCACATATGCTTGAAGTGGAGAGTTCCTCACTGGCTTCCTAGTATCCTAGTTATTAAAAACATGTATTGAACACATGTATTGTATTTGTATTTTTCTGCCTTAAAATGTCAACTTGTTTGACTTGTTTTCAATCCAAGCCATTATCCAATTAAAACAAAGAAAGAAAGAGAGAGCGAGAGAGGATACGCAAGATGGGGTCAAAAGTGTGTCTGCATCTTTACACATGGCCAAAAATGTGGAAAATGTTACAGTTGTTTATGCAAGTATATTACTCATATTTCCCATAAACATCGCAATGTATAATCAAAACCATTATAAGGGTCATAAGCGGGATACTAGCACACATGTAAACAAATTAATTGTTTTTTACTACCAATTATGAGAGTGGAAAAAAAACATCTCAAACAATAATAACAGTGTTCGTGTCATTAATTGTAGAGTGTGCGCAGCCTGTCTCACCAGGGACGTCTTTCTTGTCTTCCTGTTTGTTGGTCTGAGCCTCCACTGCTTTCACAACCTGTCCGGAGCAGCACGCTGCCAAAAAACACACGCGCTCATTATAAATATCACAAAAAACGCAAACATCTACTTTTCAGATGAGATTTTGCGCGCGTGTTTGTTTATTCGTCTCACCCTGGCCATTCGGTTTGGCCTTCAGGATGTAAAACATGATGATGAGAACAATGGCGATGGCCATGATGAAAATGGTCGACATGGCGATAATGAGAGCTGTTGCCAGGTGACCCTGTCCGTGGGAATCTGAAAGATGGAGGCAATGATGTAAAGTTATGTGTTGTGAGAAACGAGAGAGAGAAAGAGAAAGAATGGATGATTGATGAGACAGAGGATGATATTTGCGTATTTGTGTATACCTTTAATTACAGAAGGGAACACAGTTGTGCTACCACTGTGAAATATTGTTTTTTCTTTCGGTTTGTTGGTTTGCATGCCTGGGAAACAAACACAAACACACACAGAGACAGGCTGAGTGTCGTAATTCAGTCTACTTCGTTAACTGCGGCTATAACACACACATTCTCGTTTATGGATAATTTGGAGTTCACGTCCATCGCCACGCATTTCAACACACGTGACCCGGAAATCACATTACTTCAAGTATTCAGTGAAAACTAAACAAATTCAATTCATTTTTATTTAGATAAAAACAACAAATCACATTAGTCACCTAAAGGCACTTTAGACTTTAGGTGTATTAGAATCCTTTCACCATTTGTGGGTGGCTTTTGTTACCTAATGTCTGTCTTCAGGCTTTATGCTAAGTTGAAATAACTTAATTAATAATTTAATATTTAAACTTCCTATTTAAATATTGAGGATCAAGCAAAGAAATGGTGACTGGTGAGGCCTGCATCCCCATAAATGAGTAAATGTTTCAGATTTCTCCAAAAAGGGAGGTACCCCAGATGCTTCATGGTATGGACATTGGTTATTGGCAAAGTTTGCATCCCATCATTCACTACTGGCAGTGTGTTAGCTTTGGCCTTGCATTTTATTGACCTCAAAAGCAATGCACTGGATCATTCTCCAAACTCTAACATTTCACAAAAGAAAATCATCTGCGCTAGGAGCAGTAAAACTTTATTTCTTTCAGACCTTCTCCCGCTGCAGTAAACAAACTGTTACATTGGGCAGGGTGGACACAAAGCAGTAACTCTCTGTCCAGATTTCCCTCTGTTTCCTATCTGTCCTGCTCTTTTCGCCTCCTCTCATTGTGACTCTTTCTGGATTATTCATCAGCTGCTTTTCCTCTTTCCTAATGGAGCCGTAAACTCATGGCAGCTCATAAATCAACTCTTTTAATCAGTCTTTCCTTTCACCGAGCTGATATACTATAGACCTTGTTGGCATTTGGCTTGCCACTTCCCATGGTCTCAGAGCCTCATATCAACACACACATACACAAACACAGACACATGCACACACGCAGATTGCAGTGTCCTGTGATTGAAGTTATTAACGTGAGGTATCTGTTTAGACTCTCTGGATAAGGATATGAGCCTGATCTGGAATTCTCTTTAGCGTCTTGTGGTTTAATCTCTTAATCATGTCTCGGAGTCTGAACCCAGGCTGAAAAACTGATAATTTCGCTGGGCGATCTGACTGCTTAGGTCCCAACAAACTAAGAAGAGCAGAATTACCCAGCAGTGTGTGAGGTGACACCTCTTACAGCAGAGTTGGCAAAAAAGATTAACATTATGATCCCTGTTGATACTGGAAATGCCATCTTTTTATTTTTAGTGCATTTATGCTCACTTGAGAAACGGCACACAGAAATCAAAAGGTGACCGAAGAAATTGAGCAACGTCTACAGACTCATCAGCAGCCTGCCAAAGGGTAGCATCAGCGCAAGCACAAACATGCTAATCATCTTTTTTTTTCTTTTTTTTTTTTTCTCATACCCGCCAAAGTTTTAATTATCGCACACACAGAGCGAGGCAGGAGCCAGGGTAATTTACAGATTACATGGCAAGTGTCAGCCTGCCTTCACCTTAAGCAAAGAGAACTCCCAGCTTTCGTATTTACTGTTGGGGGCACATTATTTTTGAAGACCTCATTCAAAGGGATGTAATTAAATTGTGCATGATTTAAAATGTAGGGAAAAATTCATCCAGTCTAAACAACCTAACTCCAGGAAGCCACACTGCATGATTTACATTCATGTCAGGTTTGTTAAAGACTTGATTTATTTGCTTTTTAAACTGATTTGGTATCCCAAACATATCTTAGAGTTATGGTTAAAATCTTTAAAGTAGAAGGGCATTTGGAGGCCAGTGCCTTGTCTTGAAATATAAAAGAATGATCTGGATCGGCACCAACATTTAATGGGTTCTTCCTTTGGCCATGCTTCAGCTTCTCTGAGTTTAATAAAGCCGAGCCGGTATTTTTTTGCATAATATTGCTGAAAGAGAAGCCACAACATCAAAACTTAGATCCACCTTGGCTGAAGCATAACAAGTAGGAAGGTTTAGGAAATACGCAGTTGGTAACCCTTTTACAGTCATCCATACTATAAAAAGCTGAGCTACAGGAGTTTATCAATCCCCCTATCTAACAAAAGGTATTTTCCAGTCTTCAAAATGAGGAGAAATGCAAAATGTTTAAATGAAAAGGGTTTTAAATGAGATTTAATACTTGCTATATTTGCCATTTCTTTGTAGTATTCACATCACTTTATCTTATCTTATTTGCATTGCTTTACAACATCACTCAATCACTCATTTCCATGCCTGGGAGAGACAATTAGGTTGCTGTTGAAAATCAAGTGCTTATCCTTACACACAGAAACAAGCACAACATACACACACACACACTTCACACCCTCTTCTCTGCAGGCCCAGGCTGCTTTTTGGGGTTTCAATCTTTCAAAACACGCTCATTAAATATGACACAATAAAAATTGTTTCCGACTCAAAGGGGATTTTGAGCAATGATGGGACAATGAATATCGTTTGCTTAGCAGGATGTACCAGCCAGGGTCACAAACGCAGTTCAGATCCTGCTGATGTTCTGATCTGCCACATCTGGATGAACACATGGGGGGCAAAGCAGAACTGCAAACGTCTTCAGCACTGCTCATCATTAGAAACACACTAGCACTGTTGAAAGTTTGCAAAAAGGAAAACAACCCACAAGAGACTCTGTGACAATTGTACAATGAAAAAGCAATTAATCTGCTTGCATATCACAACACATCACACATCCACTACACAGCAACTATGCCTCCAATTCAGGACGGTCAAACAAACAAGAAGATGTGACTGCTCAAGATTTATGCGCCGTGTTGCAAGTCTCAAGAAATGTCTGTGATTGCAGCAACAGTTTGCACACACACACACTCACACACAAACATATATAGCATATAGTGTCAGGTAAGCAGAATAACCAGTGAGGCAACGATGTTATTGATAAGCAGCCAAACAGCCCTGTGGAGCCAGAGAAGCACTGATCCGGGGGGGGAGTGGGCGTACAACTTCCTTGTATCCATCAGAGAGTCTGGCAGAACTCAACACAACCTCTGACCTTTAATTGTTTCCTTAAATGGAGCACAGGCTTACGGCAGACATCTGCTTTTCCACTGTCATATTGTACTTCCTTTCATTTAGGAAAAAAAAACTTTAATGTTTGGTAGCTTTTGTAGTTGTTGTATGCATGGATAGAAAAAATTTAGAGTTGGGAGATAACATTTAAAAAAAATGCGTGAAAACAAATGGAGCAAAAATTAAGAAAAAAGTAGCTAAACTTACATTCTTTGGTGTTGCGTGGTGCGTTTTGGCAGGAATGGCAAACCATCCAATAGGGCTTTTCTGACCTGTTCCCCAACCTGTAATACCTGGAAAACACAAAGTGTCTTTAGCAAAGGCAGCAAGAGAAAAACTAAATAGAGAAATCACATAATGTATGAAACGCAAGACTTTCAGACACAACCGGGTTTCAAGACACTTATAAGTTCAACACGATTCAAAAGTATGTGGAAGCAGCGAAGGTTAAAAGTTTGAATCTGTGAGGATATGTACATAATTGATGCCTTGAGGGCACGAAGCGTGGCTTGGTACAGATTTATGAAGTTATGAAGCGTCTGTGGGGGGAAAGAAGAGAGGAAGGTAGTGTATCATTTGTGCTTCAGGGCACAAGTGAAATATCTGAATAAATACACATGATTGCAGATAATTAAGTAATGGTTTAATATAGAACACATATATGAGGTCTTCGCTGTGCAGACACATAAGGAGACATCTGATTCGATGTTTGTAATGGACTTTAAATATAACCGTAACAGCAAACTCAGTCCAACAGTTCATGAGAATAAAAAAATGGCATCTTATTCACTTATGATGAGCAGTTTTTTTTCAATACATGACAGTCAATAAAGAATTGATTGATTTATTTATTAACAGAATAATAATTATTATACTGGAAAAACACCACAAATTATAAATTTTTTAGCAGGTCTTATTGGGATTTGGTGCTTTTCAAATTAAATTTGAAAATTAGAAGACAGCAGATCATCATCCAGGCGATGACAGGATGAGATGATTTCAACATTAGACTCCTTGTGATAGTGTGGGATGTTTCTTAAAAAATCCCCTAATTATGAATTTCCTACCTACTATATAATATATCGCTATATTGCCCACATGTAACCAAAAAAATGTTTCCAATGAAATATGATTGAATAGAAAAAAAAAACAAAAAAATAAACTCAAGCAATTTATCGGCGGCGACACAACATGATTGATGATGCAAAGGGCAAATAAGGAAGAGGGAGGAGAGGAAGGTCTGGCAACATTTAAAAGCCCCTTATTGACTTAATATTTATGTGGCATGGGGTTGCAAAGACAACTGCCATGTGCAAATTGAAAAGTGCAAGATTTAGTGTGTATTCATACAAAGCGAGAGGATGTATGAAACCGAATGGAGCACGGCAGCCTATTCACATGCTAAATAATGCATCCGAGTGCGAATCATATTAAAAATGCATGCTGTACAGTAAATCGACGCTTGAGTAGAACATCCATTCAGGACGTAATCAGCCGTGTCTGTTTGCCTAAAGATGAGTTGTCATAAATATCCTTCTTTGGCAGAATTAACTAGCATCCATAGCAAAGTTATCCATCTCTGGATCCATTCTTTCTTCTTCTTGTGTCTGCATGCAAAGGGCGATTTGTTCGAGTGATGTCATTGGTTTTACACCAGTCAGTGTTCTATAGGTGGCAGTAGTGTGCCAAGAAATGCAGGAATGCATCAGGAAAAGGTAAAAAGAACTTAGAAACTAAGCAGCTAAAACTGGAGGCAAACAAATGTTCGAGTCATTTTTAAATATAACATTGAGCCAGATGTTTTAAGGCTTAAGCACCTGTTTTTCTTATGGGACACGTATTTACAAGGACATGTAAGAAGACGCACCAGGAAAAAAGTGACAGTTCACATGTCATTTGCGTATTTAAAAGGCTACAAAGGCTATTTTTTTATTGACACACTACCTTATTATTATAATGCAAAGTGAATAACAGATGGGTGAAGCTGACCATAATGACATGGAAATTCATCGCATGCATTTGTCTTATTTACCATTTAACATTGATTAAGTAACTGAAGCCAATGAAAAACACTGAGTATATTTTAATAGTTCAATGATTCTTTGTGTGATCATTTAAAAGGTGTCCTGCATTGTGTGTGTTAAATGGCTGTTGCCTCTGCTTGTTAGTGTGCTTTACCCAGGTAAACAGGGTCCACACTCTGCGTCGCGTTCGGGAGTTCCTGGTATGTGAACAGTGGCACTGTAAAGCGCATGACAGTCTGTGTGACGTTTGCAGATCTCATATTTCCCTCCGGAGTATTTTCCCTTTGGGCACAACACGCAGGTAAAGCCTTCATCCTTCACACCATGACCGCAGGTCTGCGAAGCACACACAAAGACATTTTTTATAAAGAGACGTTTTCAGTTTTATGATCAATTATTAAATCAAAAAAACAAATGAATACAATTTACAGATCACTGACATTCCAACTGTGACGTGGACACACACATTATAAAACAGTGATGTGTTTCTCTGTTCTGAGACAATCTGACATTACTTTTTCAAAAGACAAGAGGAAAATCAGATTTTTCGCTGCGCATGCTTTTCAATGACTGGTGTTGTTTAAGATGACTGGTATGTTTTCAAGCATCCATCTCCTCCCATCTCCACATGGTAATTCCTCTCAGTTAGGAGGCCAAACAGGCCACACGCAAACACACACATGTAAAAACACATCAACCTCTTTCTCTTTTTCGCTCCTTTCATCTTTCATTTCCCTCTCACTTTCATCTGTCTATTAAAAAAAGCCTATGCCTCTTAGCTTTAGGCTACAGCAGGCTGACTCTTACAGAAATCTAATATTCTCTCCCTTCTTTTTTTGACGTCCGTGAGTCTCGGTGGGATTGTTTGATATAAAACTGTGCTGGGTTATCGGCAGGATCTTGTCGCTTTGAGTTAAAGCTCTCGTTGGATCATTTATACTCAAGATTACAGTGACTCAAATCTTCTCCAGAATGATTAAGAACTCGTTCCTTTGAAAAGCAAATTGATGCCTTTTTGAATCTTGCTTATTATAGGAGTTATGGAGGTGAGTGAAACTCAGATAGTTATGCTTGTATTATAATACTTGACCGTGAAGAGAAATAAAGGCGATTACCTCAGACTTGCAGTGCATATTATTCATCAAACGCTGGGGTTACAAGGGACCATAATCACAATACACAATACAAGATGCAATCTGATGTAAAACTTCTGTACTTCTTCACTTCCTCAATCTTTCCTCCCCCCACCAACCCTTCCACCAAAATCAGAAATGTAAGGGTGGGCTGTTAACTAGCCTGGAAATCTGCATACAAGATGTGCACTGAAATAGGCCTTCAATATCTCTCTGCACTGTGTGGAGTCTTGCATAGTGTCTGTGCGAGTGTGTGCGGGCATGTACTTTTTGGAGTCTCTGTTTTGAGCAAGAACTTTCTGGTTATACTGTGATTAAGACACACATGTACATGAAACATGTCAGGGAAACAGAAGAACAAGTGACAGACTGTTCCAGACTGTGGCACCTAAAGGATCAGAGTGCAAAGAGGGCTTTCATGTCACTGATGAAACTACTCGAGGTTTACATTCAAATGGCTGCAATACTCCTTGATTATCAGACTGAGCTTCCCATCAGGTGGAGAAAGAGGAGAAAGATCATTTGATTTCACCAGCTGCTTTATAGAAGTTTCTGTTAACATGCGGAAACACAAAGCAGGAATGAGGAAAGCACCAGAGGAGAGAACTAAGATAGAAACAAAGGGTTTAGTGCACTGTGATCACTTCCATGCAAATGTGTAATTGTGGGTTTTTTTGTCTGCCTTTGGGGATCATTAAAATACTTGTAGTATTTGATCGTTTCTTGGTTCATGCTTTTTCTGTGATCTTGTTTTTTAAGCTCTTTAAATACAGAATGCACTACAACATCCATCCAGCTGCTGCTAATTTTGCCCGTCCAGCGCTGAGTCTAGAGTGCCGAGCGTTTTTTTTGTCAATTTTAATAGGCTGCTGTGGTTAAAAACTGCCACTGAGCAGTCAGAGTGCCGAGGGAACCTGCAGTATTGGGTGGTTTGTCCGTTCATAACATCATGCCTAATTTGAGGTGAGTCGCATTCAGCTGGAAAAACAGTGACGCCACATAATTCAGTGCGCCGGTACAAATCAGATCCTGAGGACATTGTCAGTCAAATTCACCGTTGCATCCACGCAGCCCTTATAAAGCAAGACAGTTTGAACTGTTAGTCTTAATTAACAATACCTAGAGGGTGTTTTAACATTTTATATTCATTTTTTTAGTCGGGTTTATGTCATTTACTTTATTTTCAGCAGCATAAAATATGAGACAAAACAGTGTGCCATGTTTTCTGTTTTTGATAAAAAGGTTCTTCTAAAATTCATTCTGTTTTGTAAAATCCGTATCTATATCAATATAATTTATAACTCTTACTACTATGCAAATTTAGATTTAAATTGCACTTATACAGCACTTTTCTCCTTTATTTGAGCTCTCAAAAGGCTTTCTTACAAGCCACATTCACACACACACACACACCTACACAAGTGTTTTTTTTGTCTAAGAGCTTTTAACTTAACATTTATACATTCAAACACCGGGGGCAACTCAGGGCTCAGTGTCTTGCCCAGGGATACTTCCGCTTGCAGACTAGAGGAGCCATGGATCACATGACCGACATTCCAATCAATAGATGACCCACAGCTGCTTTAAAGGACATCGACTTTAGATAAGTAGTTGGAGAAGTTGGATTTTTCTTTCTATGTTTTGATCAAATGATTTAAGCATTATTCATGCAGGTTAATGAGCCCAGAGAATCCAGCTTCTACTGAACAGACACATGTATACGCACAAATATATATATAAAAGTAAATTCTAATAAAGGGTCTGCTCAAAATATTAAATAAATGCAGCATATAGATTTCCTGTTTATGCACAAGAATTCTACAAATGTTGAAAAAATATCATTGCTTTTTTACCACACAATAATGTAGTTGGTCTCACTACTGCTTGAAGTCAAGGGTGCTACCTGAGCAAAGCATGCAAGAGGCCAAATTTATGACTTATTGGGAATTCTGGATATTTGCCAGCTCTGTTTGGAAACGGGTGCCTCACAATGTCTTTGTGCTATCTACCTGGCAGGATAAAGACCATACACTGTTCTGCTTTGACTAAGTAGGACACTTGCGTTCCTATAAGCAGCTCCACCAGTAATACTGAGAAAAGTTTAAAGATGTAGAGCATGTGTGAAAACAGCTTGTAATTCATTCTGTTCACCCTTGAGTGCAGCTGTCTCTCTCAAGCGGGTGTGGCACCCCTAGGTGCCCACTGAAGCATTTACCTGCACTTTGTTTGCTTTGGCTGTTGGCAGACTGACTGACGAGGGCTAAATCACTATGTGACTACTGCAAGCCATTCACTGTAATGCATGCCTTCACGTTGAAGTCAATGATAGCAATAAATCATAAAGAAATTGTTCATTTAAATTAAGGCACCCTTCACCGTGCAGCTATGTGTGCGTGCTGTGTATTTGTATATATGTGTTGGAATGCATGGATTGTGGGTGGTCTAAGCAAAACTGACACCTACATTCAAAAAGTCCGTTTTTTCTTCAGTTTTTGACGGTCTTAGTTTGATGATGATTCGCTACTGCATTTCCTTCACTCGTGCTGTCAGTTGATTCCAACAGTTGATTTCAAAATGTACTCAGATAGTGTAAAAATTTTACGACTTAAATTAACATTTTTTATGTATGAGTGCATGCATGCATTCTCACCATATATGGCTCATGTCCTGGCTGGCACTGAGGGCAGGCCTGGCAGCTGTTACTGGTCTGGTTGAAGAACTCATTCTGTCCACAGATGTTATATTCTGCACTAGCAAACACACAACACACCTGGAGGAAAAGAAAGAGAGTCAGAAACATATAATAACTTGTGAAAACAGAAATGACAGATACATACTACTGCTGACAGACTCCCTGTGCAAGACATGTTTGCAACCGGCAAAAAGATTAAAGGCACTGCTGCTTAATAGATCCAGATCGACGCCTAATCTAACAGATTTATCACACGGCTAATATTACTTATTTGCTGATCTATCAGTAGTGGAATTTGTAATTTCCAATAAATCATAATCAGGAGAAACACTCTTCAACTATGTTACAAGTGTTGACATTGCATAGTTTGTCTACCAGAGGGCACTCTGCAAGTTTCCCAATACTAACAGTTGTGTTTGGAAATACAACAACCAGCTTATTCAAGCAAAAACAGATCAGTAAACAAACAGCTACACTGTTGTAGTTGTTTATTTACTTAATCATCCAATATTTTGGACTATCAGATATTTAAATCACCTAATATTGGTATTGGTATTTGCCTTAAACATCATTTTTTAATTCTTATTATCATAGTTTAAGTTCTGGAAAAGCAGATACTCCAGTTTCGCCACAAAGAAATGGCTGATGATATATATAGGGCCTACATCCATCTTTCATTTTATTTATAGAGTCTATAAATAAAGTTAAACATCCATGAATCAGCATCTTCACTTTAACTGGAAATAAACAAGCAGCAAATAAAACAAACATGTTGACTTCTTTGTCTGCAATAGCTCAGATGGAGACCATCGTTAGCTGTCCTCATGTCAAACAAGAGTTTGCATGATCCCATCAATTGAATGTGTGTGTATTTGTTTGTGGTTGTGTTACTCATCTTGTTTAGACATAAATATATCTGCACAGTAACTCATTAACCTCAATCGCTGAAGTGTGAGGTGAAGACCTGGTTTAGACCTTTCAGGTGTAGGTTAGGGTTGCATGAAGAAAAGTTGTGGTATTGGTTAAGATTTGGAAATGAACGCAAGTCAGTATAACATCCTCTAAAATGTGAAAATGTGACGGTGTAGCCTATGTGTCTTTGTGCCGTGTCACTGTGGCTCACTGTAATAAGTAGCAGCTGGTATTTATAGCTTTACCAGCACACTTTGTCCTTTTCCAAACAAACAAACTGACTTTTAAAAATCATTTGCAGTCCAGAAAATGATGGAGTGAAAGTAAATGAGTGCATGACTGTGCATGACTAAGTTTCTCCATCTTCTCTCTATTGTTTAATAACATCTCCCACTCACTGTATTCTCCCTAATAACCATCTCATGTCAGCAGAGATAAGGCACCATTTAAATAAATATACATCTACACCACGAGTGTGTTTATGTGTCTAGATATTCAGTATTTGACTGCATATATTATCTCATACCAGATATTTGGTGAGTCAAACCAGATCCTCCAGATTAGCTTGCAATAGTTCACAGGTTAAGTAGTGCTTCCAGTGATGAGTAAATTAAAACTGGTGGATTTAAAATGTTTAGTTTGAAACTGAAATCCTTCGTTTAAGAGCTAGTGTGGAGTCACTGAGAGCAATCACTTTCTGCAAGAGACATTTAGATATTGTCTTTCTTTGTGTCTTTATTCATTTAACAGTTACAACACATGCTAATCGACATCAAGATACCAAAAATATTTAAAGATTTAAAGATGCCAGATTTGATCAAAACTGCTGTTTTACATCTGGTTTCCCAGGGAAAGTCGCATAAAAAAAGAGATTCAGCAAAAACAGATATTAATACCTCATCAGAGAGAAATTCGTTTCAAATGGTCACAGACCTGGTTTCCCATCAGCTTCTTTAAGATGAGCTTTAAATGTGGGATAAGTAGAGTGCTCGTTTATTGTCATTAGTAAGCTGTTCTATTTACTTCCCTTTACTAACAGCACAGATTGTCCAACTGCAGTGCGCAAAGAAAAGCTTTTCTTTGCAAGCTCCTTTGACTACGATGACCTGGATGACTGAGAACCTTCACAGACGAACAGATGAGTCGCCCCCTGCTGGCCTTGCAAGTGTATGCATGTTTAAAGCACATCGGCTTTCAATTTTTTTTCAATGCAACTGATGTATTTAAAAAGCATTTAAAGCAAGATGACGCATTCTTTAACGTCTAATAATTATCTCAGCCTATAGAATTAAAATTTAGCAGAAAGTAAGGGGACTGCAAATAATATAGTGCTAGTATCCATCACTTCTATAATCATCAAAAGGGTGCTATGTTGTATGACAGTAGCCGAGAAGTATACTGTCTGTCATTCTGGGAAAGAGGTTAAGATGAGGGTGTGTGTCAGAAGACTGCCAGTAGGTTTCAACATCAAAACAAGCTGAGAATCTCCAGATTGTAAGACAGATTATAAAGATATCTGTTCTATAAAAACTCCAAGGTTCACTAATTGGTACAAGTGCTGAAGAGTTATGCAAGCTGCTGGCACATAAAACCACAAAGTCTGTTTTTTTCCTGTGCCAAATGTGGAGTTTATTATGGCTGCGAGCCATACTGCTGGACCAATATGGGTTTCTGAGGGGTCAGCATCAAAAACAAGATGACGAAGTTAAATTAAAGCTACTGCTTTATGATTTCAGAAGAAAAGAAGAAAAAAGTAAAGAGAAGAGCAGAGGAATGCAAACAGCCAAAGATAAGGGGTGGAGAGGGGGAGTAAGTGATGTATGAAGATATGCAAGGGAGAAGATTTTATCAAATATAAGGTAAAATAAGCGGATATGAGGCAGGAGAGGAAAACTTACCAATAACGAGGACAGAAAGATCGACTTCTTCTCCCTCCTTTCTGACATTTTTGTGTGTTCTTCCTGGGAGAGCTGAGAGAAAGACAGGTTGTTAATTCGAATTATATTCATGCAAACATTCCAGCATTCAGACTCCTGCACAAAACTTCAATCATAAAACAGCATTGTTATGAATCTCAGCATCCTGCCGACAGCAGTGCTGTCAGTGGGGATATTGTGTGTCTGTGTGTGTGTAAGTGTCGGTGTGGCCCAAATGACTTCACTCTCATGCTGATAGCACGTCACACCAAGAGCAAGTAATAGCAACAGAACAGCCCATGGCATTCTTCTGACTCATAACTACAAGCACACATCACCGTTGGCTAACCTCTGCTTCAATAAAGGTTGGTGATATCACTTAACAACATTTAATTATACGCCTATTTCTTTGTTATGTCTCTGTCACGTTAGGTTAGAAATTTTCTCCAAACCTCAACCTCAGCTGAAACGCGAGTAAAAACATATTTCAAGCTTAGTTTCACACTGATGGCTGCCACTTAATAGTGCAACTAATATTTAATGCTAACCTGGTATGGAACCAGGGTGGAAAAAGTTGGCTTGCAGTAGGGTGTAAATCCCCAGAGTAATGTAGTCGATCAGTAGGTAATAAATCAATTTGATGTTTCTAATTCAGTTTATAGTTCTGCTAAGCACAGGTTAAAGGAGAAGGAAAACACTTAAAATAAAATGCCTAGGATCCATTTTCAAATCATACTTCCACAGCTACTGCGATCATTAAGTTGACATTAGGTAAACAGCAATTTTACATTTTGTGATTGTTTCTGCAAACACGCAAAAATATTCTTTACCTCGCTGCTAAACGGTTTAATGACAAGCTAACGCGAAAACGAAGAGTTTGCAAAGGTCGGGAAAGCTATAAAATCCCGGACGAAGAGAAAGCTTGTTTAGTTTGGTTTTTGTGAAATGACAGCTGTGTTTGTATATAAGGTTGTTGATAGCAGCACTTCATAAAACATGTGTGTATTCCCCCTTAATGTGCCAGAAATTAATCTGCTGTGTGGTATTGTTTGATTGCTTGTTTATTTCTTGGAAATGCAAGCGTTTCCAAGAAAGTGTCTCTGATTTTAGTCACTGTATGTTTGTCCTGCACTGAGTATACAGCATTTCTGTGTGTGTGTGTGTGTGTGGCTGTCTGTGTCTATGTTTAAATACCATTCACTGATATATTTTGCTTGTAACATTAAATTACTAAATTATTATTAAGTCATTAGTTTATCACTGTCAACGGGGAACTAAATACATATGTCTCCGAGTAACTCAGCTGGCTGGGATCCGTTCTAATTATTATTATTATTATTATTTCTACCTTGCTAGTCCGTCATGGCATAGATTCAACAAGGTGCTGGAAACATTCCCCAGAGATTTTGGTCCATACTGACTTAATAGCATTACTTAGCTGCTGACGTTTTGTCACAAATTTGAGTACAGTGAACTCGTTGTCAGACTGAGATGATTTCAGCTTTGTGACATGGTGTGTTATCCTGCTGGATAACAGGCATCAGATAATAGATACAGTCATTTTTCTGCCTGTTTATAACGGGTCATGACACATACTAAATACTGGATGACACATCATTATGCAAACGAACAGATTTTTTTTTTGTACTTTCAAGTCACAATTTCCGGTGTATCTGTGGCTCAGTACAGTTAACATTTTTTTTCTTCCTGCAATATAAAATTAAATAACATTTTTGTTTGAAGAATCCACAAAAATCCCAACATGTTTGAATCCTGATTATATGGTCATCAGCTATCAAAAGAACATTATACAAAAAAGTACGTGACCTCATTAAAATCGGTCATTAAAATCAATTTCATATTGTTCTATAATATCTTTTTAAGTATGGATCAGTTTAACAGTCATCAAGATGCATTCATGGAAATTAACAACAGCGCTGTCTTGTAGCAGGACTGGCTTTCATCATCCATCAAGGCAATGACTCCCCGACATGTACCAGTAGTTTTAGCTGCCTAAATCAGAAAACCAGCAAACACATGCACTGACACTTTGATAAAAACGTGTTTTACCGTTTTAACCGGTGTGGCCCCAGGTCAGATCAGATCAGTTTTGCACACTGACGGCTGAACTTTAAATCCATCTGAACTTGTCGAGAGTATCAAAGTATTTTTGTGTATGTGTCAGTGTGTCTGAGAGACAAAAAAAGGAAGAGACCACAATTACCTGAGGTCACAATCTGTCTGCTGCCTGGCTCCAAACCTCTAAATTCATTCTTCCCTGTCTCACACTTGACTAAAAACCTTCTGATCTTCAACGATGGCTAATTCTACAAACCCAGAGGTTTGATCTTGCTTAATTACAGCATCCACATACACGCACATGCACACACGCGCATGAACACACATATACGGGGGCTATAAATGCGCACAATTCGCTTTTAAGGGCAGAACAGGCTTAATTGCACAAGTACTTGTGGTAAGACCACAACCGGTGTGTGTGTGTGTGTGTGTGTGTGTGTGTGTGTGTGTGTGTGTGTGTGTGTGTGTATCACTGCTGAAAAGGAGATAAAAGGGGAGACAGTTTTTTTTTTTTTTTGAAATCAGGAAATTAAGATCTGCCAAATGGCTATGGACCCCCTCAAGGCTTCTCATTATGGGGTTAAAGTGATACACACATAAACCCAAGCACAACACACACACATAACTCCAACATGGCAGCGTTTGAAGACTCTTGGTGTCTTCTGACAGTCTGCTTTACCTCTTTCAACCCGCACGCTGTCTCTCTAACCTCAGCTTTCTCTGTCGGGGCAGGTCTAAGATGAAAGTAAGCCTTTAACCCCCCCAAGGGTATTAATCTTCTAACGATCCTAAAATCACCGATAAATAACCCTTGTGTCTTTAGCTGTGTCATTACTAAGTAAGAGTGTAAGCTGCTCTTAGTTACACAGCAAATGTACTGTGTATGAATCACAGTCCAGCATTGTTCATCTGTAGTACATTTTTACAGTAGTAAACATTTTCGAGAAGCCTTTTGGTGCCTCGCTGGCTTCATTAGCTCTGTCTTCATGTCTGGTTTTCATTTGGTTGCATCTGATTGCTGTTTTTGTTAGCGGAAGAAATTAAATGTGCAATACCACAAAGCGAGGGGGTGGCAATTTATCTCGCTTCATTTCAAAAATGCACAATTTCAAACGCATTAACCTTAAACGCATGTAACACTAATCAGCAAGACCTAAAGAAGGCATCTTTTGCCAAAGCTGTTTGGCCTACAGTGACAAGTATAATGCTGTAATGTTGCTAAAGATCCAGAGCAGAACTTCAAAGCGGGTTAAAGTCTGTATTGATATGGACTGCAACAAAATGTGTCAGCTAAATGTGATAGACTTACTTAAAGTCATTATGGTGATGTTTACATCCTGCAGGTGAAAGGAGATGTTGGTCTTTGGAAATTCCCATAGATTACATCATACAAGGACTAAGTAGACAGGCTCCACGTCTTTCTTGCTAATTCCACTTGTCCTCTTTTTTGTGCAAGTGAAGCAATGTACCACTCATAGACGTGGCTTAATGTGCTCAATGTGCTTGAATTTTTGCAGTAATGCTTTAGATTTTAATGCATAAGTAAATTATATATGTTCAAAGAAAACACTAAAGGCTGTCAAGTGTGTAAGTGTGTGTAAGTCCAATGATTAGTTTATGCGATCTACTTTTTTATGGGAAATCGACTAATTCTATCTATCGTGTCAACAATCACTATTTGGACGGAACAGACAGTCGCAGTCTGTTCAGTCTGAGGACTGAAATTCGTATGAGTTGTATAGTGGACTAATTACAAGTCGTGATACCATAGCTGTTGGAAGCTATGCAAGTGATTCTGTGTGTTTTTGTGTGAGGTCATGCTACACTTACTGGAGCAGAAATGACCACAAATGTGGTTCAGAGTACTTTGTCCAGTGTTTACGTGAGGATGTCCACCCTGAGAACGTGAGCAGACAGGCTGTGTGTGCAAGCTGTTAATTTATTAACTTAAGTTAGTCAGAAAATCGAGTCCTGTAGCATGTGTGTGAAATTGTAAAAAGACGTATTTTAACTTGAACCAAGACAATTTTCTAATAAGTTGTTTTTGTGATCAGGTTTTGTCAAAATAAACTAAACGGAATGAAGAGAAAACTTGAAAATGATGCCAGGTGTATTTGTGCTCTTCAACCCATCTTGTCTGCTTATACAGACTTTCTTAAAAGTGCAAATTCTCATATATGTAATTTCAATCCAACTTTACCTGTCAATGTAGCTGTCTAGTTCTTTAGATGTTAATTCCAATGAGATCATTTAGTCAGGGGATTATTATATAGTTAGAAACATAGTGCTAAAGTTTTTCATTATGTAGTACAATGAGGGGATTGTCTGACCGGTCCTAAATTCACTCTTCAGCATCAGCAAAAACTAGAAGAGTCCTACAGCAAAGCCCCAAAGAGAGTCAATGTTAGCATTATGGAGTAAGCCTGAGATTAAGTAAGGAGAAAGCAGAAAGTAAGATGAAAGACTGTGGCTAACTTCACAAGGGTCCTTGGAAAACTGACGTTTCAAGCATCTTTAGTCCCAATCACCCAGGTCAAGAGACCTGCCTGTGACCACCTGGCAACCACTGGTTGTTTGTAAAAAATCAGCATTTCCCAAGTGGTCGCTGGAAGTTGCTTGGTGAAACCGATCACCAAGAGGTATTTGGTGCTGCACTGAAGACCTCATTGTGATTGCTTTATTTGTTCGCAGACTGCCAGAGTCCCCTGTATTTTGCTTGGAAGATGCCAACTTGTCTGCAAATACAGCTCACTAAGTGGTTTAACTTTCAAGATTGCAACCCAGACTCGAAACAGACCACTGAGTTTCAAAGTAAAAGAGGCTGATGGTTAGTTAGCATGTAGGTAGTCCACCATTTGTACACCTGTTTTTAGATCTCTTATAGGCCATAAAGATTGTCTGATTGTCACTCTATATGTAATTTGTTCTCACCAGTGGTCAACCAGTGTTTTACTATGATCTTTAGTGAACCCAGTGATGATGGTAATCATCTTAAACATTGCTCTTTCCTGATGCCTGCCTCTTTCTCCTCTGTGTCACTGATTTAATTCCTTTCATTAAGCTTTTTCTGGGAAATACGCCATGTCTATTTCACTCCTTCCTTCTGTGCTCTCCTACGTCTGTATCATTAAGCAATGTTACAGATGGATTGTGTGGAAAATGGCTTTTCAGCAACAGTGTTTAACCCTGTAAAGGATATTTATTACCCTGACTTCCTGCCCCGTGAAGTATTAGGCCAATCAGTGGCCAGGGAACAAAGCCAACAAGCTAGTCAATGTAGAAAATGAAGAATTTGGTAAGAGGATGGTTTGTGGTCTCTTGAAAAGCACTTAATTTCTGATGACAATCAAATCAGCAGCAGGGTCCAGCCTTTTTTCATCTTGGGATTTCTTGGTTTTTCTAAAAGGAAAAATCTGTTTCCCATTTAGATCGTTCCTTCACTCTTCCTCCCACTTTTTCATCTAACCGACCCCTTTTCCTGTCTTAATGACATTTTTAATGATCCTTAAACACGATGTAACTTCTTGTTATACAGATGAAAGTACATGTTAAAACTAAATACCTAATAGTCATATACTTTATATAATGTTTAAGTGATGCCAAAATTAATTCTTAGTGTCATAAAAATGCAAATTTAGAAACAATTAAAGTTTTGCAAGAAAACCACAATTAGTACTAATGCATTCCTCATATTAAAAAAGAAATCAAACTATCTAATATAGCATATCCAGTATACCTGAGGAGAATTATACTTTGAACATCTATAAAAAAAAGCAATGTTGGTCTTTTTAACCAATAAACCTGCCCAACGCTGCCATAAACACATTCCTACACAATCCAACCAGGTCATAAACAAAGTTCCAAAGTTAATCAGCGTTCTCTGGAGGAGCTCTATCCCTAAACAGGCAAATGATTTGATCCCTTAACAAAGTAGGGCTCAACCTGCCAAATCCAGGCACAATTTCAAACACATGTAACACAGTCTGACTGCCTTAAACTACCTTGTTTGTCTGCATGTGCATCCAAGAAGCACAACACCTCAAACCCATCTGTTTTCTTGCAAACCTAATGGCAGCTCTATTTCAGCATCACCATCTTTAAGCCTCCGTCAGAACACAAGATGTCTTCACTTGATGTCTTTCTATAGAAGATTCCACCCATTACAACATCTGATTTCTAGTGCATTTTTTAACATGTTAAGGAAGTTTATAGTTTTAATACATTCCCACTACATTAGCCCTGAATCACAACAGACTGTATACAACTTTATACCAATTACCAACCGACAATTAGTTGTGATCAGTTAAAATGTAAACTATAGTGTTGGGATATTATGCAAGTCAATTATCGGTTTTCTTATAGGTAGTAAAACTTCAGTGGCGTGGGTTTCTAGATAAAACAGAAAGCAGAAAACCACACATTTTGTGGATTTCCCCACTATCAAGTTTCTGTAGTCTGTCATTTAAACCTCCACCATCTCCGATAAACAACCTACTTTAACAAGACTTACATAGCACAGATTTTTATTTTCACCGAAACTGGACGACTGTACGTCTTTTTATACATACGTTGTTATGTTTTGTGACAGGTTTTACACTCAAGAGGATAAATCACTGAAACGCAGTAGAATAAAGTAAAATTTCACAATGCAACCTCAAATTATAAAGAGATTAAAACGAGATTATAAGCATAAAACCCATACTGCACGAGCCTATAATTATCAGGGGGGGAAAAGAAATAAACTATTCTATTCAGTGTAACACCATGTCATTAACTGAACAGTGGCCATAATCAGCTACCTGCACTTAACAACCTGCTCGAAAAGCATAAAATCACACTTTACTCCTAAACAATGTGCAGCTTTCAAAATTAATCCAACTATGTGTTTAAAAATGAGGCCATTTTGCTGTCATTTCATATTTAGGTATCCTCAGTAATCATAAACTCACCAACTGTCTTTCTTTTCTCCAGTGAATTATGAAGAAGGAATGTGCTGCTGGCATTTTGTCTCTTTTGAATGATTTGCAGGCAGCTGGAAAGTAAATAAAGGGGTGGTGGCAGCAGGCCTGTCACTCAAATTAGACCAACCGCTTTCACCTTCAGCTGAGTCAGGCCATCAAAAACTCAATCAAAACTTCTATTAATGGATCTCACTGACTTCTTGTACTAGTCTTTAAAAAAAAAGTTAACGTTTAAAAGTCTTGACAAGTCTTTGAGAAAGTCAAACTCACTGAATGAAGTAGCCATCAAGACTCACTATTGGGGAACTAAATGAGCCGGAAATAAATACATCTGATTTGCAACATGATTACTGTCTTAAGTTTGATGTGAAAATAAATGCTGATTAAAGGGATTTCCAACTCTGGAGACATACCCAAACCTCAGACAACAGCTGGCTCTTGCCTCCTCACTAAATATCCATTTACTCCAATCCCACCCAACAGCATCATCCGTGCTTTTATCAATTCGAGCTGCGTTTTCACAAGAGCGTCAAAACATGCTTTGCTGCAACTTGAATTTCCACCAACAAATCAGAGTGCAATTCTACTGTGACATGGACACGCAGCAAGTGCAGTGACTCAGATATCATCTAGAGAACCGTGATTCGTGTAAACATGTGCCGCTAAGAGACGCGATGACGAGAGCCAGCTCGAAGACGGACTTGAGTCCTTGATGGTGAATAATGTCCATATTTTTTAAGCACAACAGAAACACACTTTCAATAATTTGAACGCACAAAGCGAAATGTATGTTTATGTGCATGCATGTGTGTGTGTGCATACATGTGTGATGTTTCTTCATGTCTCTTCATCTTTTGATTGGTTTAATTACAGACTTACTGTCAGCTTCCCACTCAATGCGCAGGAAAAACAAACTCTTAGGGCACATGAAAAGAAGTCGCGAATGCCTACACACACACACACACACACACATGCAGCACACACCTATCACAGTTCAAGTCAGTCACCGTGCTCTTTGATTCTCTGCCTGCCGGTGATCTGTCTTTCATCGTCTCCACTCCTTGATCCCTTGTTCTCTCTTTAGCTCTGCCGGTGCATAACATCTCTCTCCCTGTCTCCACGTCTGTCTCTGTTTATTTTGCATTGACTGTAGGTGGGAAGCTTAATCTTCTACCTGAAATTCCTCTGTATGTCTTATTCCTTCTCTCAATACACCTACAGTAAAGAAAAAAACAACTTTCAAAAATTAGCATAAATATGTTTTTGGGCTGTGCCCCTTAAAAAAGGTTTCACTGGCCTTTTTGCTCCTAGAAGACACTGTGCTGTAACAAAGAGTGTTAAAGAGTGTTTAATGATCAAATCAAGCTCAAATCAACAGCGGACATGCTTTTCAGTAACAGCAATGACTCATTTGATGTGATTAGCAAGAATTTAGCCACACTCATAATCAACAGAGCGAGTGCCTTTTAAAACTCTGGCTCAAAGTAGAATCAATCTGCACTGTTCATTGCTACTTCTACGATTTTAAAAAAGGAACCATATAGGTGTGCCTTCTAAAAGCTTTCAGATTTTTCAAGCGGCTGAAATTGAGGGATAATTTAAGTCTTTTGAGCCGAAGCTTGTCATGATGGATGGATGTGGTTGTGAGAGAAGGGAAATCTTCAAAGCTAAATTCCTAGTCAATCAACCCAAGACTCCAAATTTGGGAATTTAAAGATTTACATAGAGGTATTTGCAAACCATCAAAAGCACACTTTATGCCTTCATCTGCCATCACTAACAGCCCAAGGAGGGCTCATGCTATCATAGATCTTACAGCTCATATGTTCAGCTGCACAGGTGCCCAACTTAGTGCACTGATGACACGGTCCCACACAGACTCTCCACCTGCAAAATGTCTCAACAACCAAATGAGAAACACTAGATTTGGAGATGAAAGCATCCTCGATGCCCATGAATTCCTCTAATTGACAACCAGCAAAGGACAACCTATTTTAACTTCATCTTAAGGCACAAACGTTCTTGCATGTGTTTATCCGAACTTTGATTTCTAAAACCACTCTCAGCATTTTTCCATAATGTAAGACACAAAGTGCCAGATCGCTCTCTCCACAGACTCTACATGAAGGACATTGATGTAGTAGGTTACCCATACACAGGAGGAATTGTAAGTAGACACAAATTAGACCACAAACCCCAATTTGATTAAAACTTCCCTCTCTGGGGTCTACACGGAGAGGATTTAGTATTGGTTTGTTGAACTGTATTCACTGTGCATGGGGAAATAATAGCGGTGAGAATGAAACCTATGATTAGAAAAGCTTTCTTGCTTTTATGTTCCTTTGCTGGGATTATTACAAAGTATTATTGCAAAGATAAAATACAATGAAGTGGAGCTGCTACTTCTCATTTTGTTTGGGACCTCCTGGAAGCCCATGACGGAGCGCAGAAAAGAAGAACCACTGCCCTGTTTTAAGCTGTTGACCCATAATGAGTAATTAATGCCCCCCCCCCCCCAAGAGTTTGGGAGGGTCAGTTTTTCACTACACTCTTTATCACAAAAGTATCATAAATGCCATTGGACTTATTTTATAATTTTGTCTGTAAAATTACAAAACAATTCTCATATTTTAGGATCATATGATTTAAGTCAGGTGGCATTTAATATTTGATGTATCTCTTCACACAATACACAATCATTTATTTGTGTATGTGCTTTTAAGAATCTCTGCGGACTTAAATGTACTTTTAAAAATAAAAATATTACTTGGATTTTCATTGTTTGTACTTTAAATTTACTTTGATGCTATAACGTTTTTGTGTGTGCATATTCACAGAGCTAACCTTTTTATTATACAAGGGTAGAACTAAGCTAAAGCTTAAAATCAAATTATTTATCTACTAATGGAATATATTTTAAAAGGTTTGAAAGCTGATGAACTGACACATTTATTTTACAACTAATGCAAAACTAATGCAGAAAAGTAGCAAAAAAAAAATTCTAGCCTACTTTTTCGGCTCTAAAAGCAATAAATGCCTCCTAAATAAATGGAAGTATTAATTTGTGGATAAATGGGACCTAGATTTTTATGTTCTTCATATAAAGCTATAAGCAATATATTGCATATTATGCAAAATGCACAGGGTCACTGTAACTCTTACACATGTTCCCAGTGCTGTAAGTTTGGCTACAAGACTCCACCAAACAGCTGTATCATAAATTGTCCCGCTAACTAAAATAATGAGCTGAAATAACTTCACTACCATAAGTAAACTCCAAATGACGTGTTTTAGTTGAGTTTCCTCTTAGATGTGTGAAGCATTTACGAAACATTCAACCCCAGAAGGCCTCCTGAGCTCTATAAATTTCTCCATGGGGGGAAATGGTTATGCTTCCTCTATTGGAATCAGCTGTGACATCTAGCATAAATTTAAACATTAAACTTTCACAAGAAAAACACTTGCAATGATAACACGCCAAAAAAGTGAGTAAGTAAACAAATTTCCCATTCACTTCAGCCTAGTATAGGATGATCATGACTACAGGCGCTGGCTTTGTTAGTTTTTCTACCTTCATCCCTTTAATCCTCAGAAACCATATTAACTTCTTTTGAAGATGAGTTACAATCCCTCCTGTTTCTTCTCTGTGTATCCTTTGCCTTTCTACATGAAAGATTCAGTGGCAGAAGAGATGTCTGAACCGGGGGCTGCAGGGGAGAGAGAGAGAGAGAGTGAGAGTGAGGGGAAGAGAGAGTCAGGGCAAGAGACACAGAGACAGAGAGAGAGGGGGATCGAGACGGATTGATTTCCACCTCCAGCAGCTTCAGTTCAAAGCCAGCCAGCAGACTTCAGAGGCTCGGCAGGACCCGGCATGTCCCCAGCCGGGCCGAGCTGCCTGTCTGCGGGCAGGAGTTCCCCTGGGGGGCCCGGGGCCCGGGACAGTCAGGCGGCACCAGAAAAACAATTACGCAGACAGACGAGAAAGTTGTGCGAGGTCACAAACGCGCACTACCTCAAGTGTCACAGGAAAAATAACGCCGTGCACTGTAAGTATGACGTGGCTTGTTATTCATAGAAGCTCTAAAATGATTGACTGAGACGAAATTAATAATAGAAATCGCTATCCGTTTTTCAAATCAAAGTAATCAGCACAGTGCTTAATCCAATTCATTATCAACCATTCATCACGAACCAACTGAGGTCGGAAATGTGAGAAATGGAAAAACAATCAAATTTTTCTACCACCTTAGGCTAAAACCTTTGCATCAACACGTACAGTGAGCTACCTCTAACATGCTCCACAATCATCTAGCTATATGCTTGTCACACACTCACTGTTAGAAAATGTATTTCTTGAAGCTGTCATTCCTGCAAATCATAACATTGAAAATGTTTTCATTCAGCCGTGTTCACTATAAACAAAACTATTTATTACTAGATAATTATGCCTTGCGCCAAAAATCATCCTGTCAAGTGTTTATATGAAAGATTTTTTTGTGCGCTGTTGTTTTAAGTCACTTCTGAAAAGGAATTGCCGGTGTGATAATATGCCATGGTCCACTGATTCTTTATCATTTCCCGTAAAACAAAATAAAAGCAACAATTCGTGCATTTCCCCTTTGAGTGAAAATTACAGTGAAGCACATGTCTGCTTGGCATAAAAAAGTGCTGCTCAGGAATTTCCCCGAGTGTTGCAGCAATCCGTCCTTGCATTCCTGAGAGCGGAGCTGATCACTCTTCTTACCTGGAGCTCAGGAGCGGGGCGCACTGGTTTGGTTTCTCCCCTGCGCTACCGGCTAAGCTGCCCGATGATCAGTCCAGGTAATTGGTGATCAATCTCGAGCGTGGAGCCGGGTGAGCATCGCCGAGGGACTGACTCGCTGTCTAAGAGTTTTTACTCCGCAAAGTCAAATTGTGCCCCAGCCTCTGCGCCGCTGCTTGTCGGTGCGTCTCCAGGCTCCTCCTTGATAAGAAAAAAGTGAGAAGTTTTCTCCCCGCCCTGGATAAGAAACGGATTAACGTGGCCCAGGTAGACTATGTTTTTCAGTCGGGGCAATTAATGTGCTACAGGCTACAACTCGACTCTGCCATCTAGCGTTCATAAGACCACAGTGGCATGACTATAGTCTTAAACAAGTCTATGGTCGTCATGAGGGTAACAAGAAGCTCAGTTATAGTTTGCACTTACACGAAAGTACTGAAAGTCTAATTAGTAACAGAATAAGGTCACTAAAGGTCACTTTGTGTACATTTAATAATTCATAAAAATGTCACCACAACTACCACATCCACCTCTGTGACCTCAGCTACTTCATTTCACTTCACTTGGCATGGTGTGAGATGATGCAAGTTGTTTATTTTTGTTTTTATTTTGAAGTGGCAAAGTTGAACATGCTAATATTTTCATTCAAAGTCACCAAGATGGACACGATTAGAAATGAGTACGTCTGAGCGAGAGATCAGATTTGGAGACAAAGAGGGAAGGCTGAGATGGTTTGAAGATGTGCTGAGGAAGGATCGTGGATAGACTGGACGTTGAAAGACGTAGAAGATGGAGCTGCTGAGGCAGAAGAAAAAGAGGAAGGCCTCAGAGAAGGTTCATGGATGTAGTAATGGAGGATACGGAGGGGATTGGTGTGACAGAAGAGGATGCTCAGGATAGGGTGAGATGGAGGTAGATGATCCGCTGTGGTGAACCCTAAAGAGAGCAGCTGAAACAAGAAGGCTAAACAGTGAAGGAATAACAACAGAACATCAAACGACACATTAAACAATAAATGATAACCACAGTATTGCTACTGTAGATGGATAAACAAAAGTTGCACATTAAGACTGAAAATATACAATTAAACTTCTTCATATAAACACCCTGCAAATACCCCACCGCCACAAACACACACACACACACACATACACACACACACGCACACACAAGACATAGGTTGAGTGTGTCTGTGATGTAGCTAACTGGTGCCTGATGTCTGAGTTGGAATAAAGCTTCGACTTTAGTCTTCTTCTCCTCCTCCTCCTCTTCCTTTCCGCTCCTTCTCCTTTTCTCAGCCACAGGAAGAATGAGATAAAAGAGGGGCTTTGAAAACACTGGGAGGCCTGTAATTACTTACTCTTCATCTCGGTGTCCGTCTATCTGTCTCTGCCTTCGTCTTTCATGTCTTTTTTGTTTTTCTTTTATTTGGTCACTTTCTGTTTTTCCCCCCACTTTCTTTGCCCTCTTTTCATCGTCTTCTTCCTTCTCCATCCTCTTCTCTCTTTCTCTCTCTTTTTCTGTCATCCTCGCTCCTCTTTTGGAGCCTCATTGATGTCTGTCCAGGGCTTCCTGACTGAAACGGAGGATGAGAGGAGAAGAGATTAGATGAGAGGAGGGGATAAAGAGAGGATGAGGAGGGGATAACAAGAAAAGTGATGAATTCTGCTGAGAGAACGATGGCTGCTCTGTCACACACCGGACAAAAACACATATTAAGCAAAACCTGTATTTACTGCAGTAGATGGTGGAGCACACTTTAGTTTAGATAATATGACATAGATGATGAAAGAGATGCTTTAATGAGACAAGCTGGGACAGATGAACCATAATGCAATGAAAAGAAACAGAAGCAGATGTCATGAGATAAAGGATTTTTTTTTTGTTATGTAATTTTCTAAATAGACCATGCAATTTATCTAATACGTCTTATATGTGGAAAATGTAGTGCATCTTATAATGAAAAGCAAGGTTTCAAATGAATGAAGCCTTAGTTATCATGCTCTAATGGCTCCTCTGGTCTGCATTCGAATCAAGACAATATCCTTATTTCCGCCTGCTAAATGTGAACTATGTAGTTCAACAGGATGTATTTGAAAAACACAAATCTTCCTGACATTATGTGAAAAAGTATTTAAAAAAGATCTCAGAAAGCAACACATCATGACATGATCTAAAGAAACTCAAGAACAGATGAAGAAGAAAGTCATTTAGATCTTTCAATCCATGGTTGCAAAGCCATTTCTAAGGTTTTGGTTCTCTAGTAAACAACAGTAAAAACCATTATCCACAAATGGTGAATCTTTCCAGTAGTGGCCGGTTTGCCCAAATTACTCCAAGAGTGGTGCACTGATGACTCATCCAGATCACAACAAATTCAATAACAAGATCTAAAGTACCTCAGGCCTCACTTGTTTCAGTTAAGGTCAGTGTTAATGATTCACCAATAGCAAAGAGACTGGGTCATTCATGGGAGCGTCCTGAGGTGAAAACTAGTGCTGACTAAAAAGGACCTGAAGCAGCAAAGCATAAGAAGAACATGCTCTCTACCAAAACAGTTAATGCCCTGAAGCTCAAGTTATTCAGCAGAACAATAGTACAAAACACACCAACAAGTCCACTCAAAAAACAAATCTTTTGCATGAGTTTTGGATCGGCCTAATCAAAGTCCAGACTAAGATCCAATTGTGTTGCTTTGGCGTGTCCTTAAACAGGCCATTCATGCTTGAAAACCCTCCAATGTGGCTGAATTAAAACAATTCTGAAAAGAAGAGTGAGCCAAAATTCCTCCACAGTGATGTGAAAGACTCATTGTCAGTTTTCGCAAATGCTTGAGTGCACTTCTTGCTGGCACAACCGGTTATGTTTTAGCAGGCAAATACATTTTCACACAGGGCCAGGTAGGTTTGGATAACCTTTTCCCCTTAATAAATGAAATCATCATTGAAAAACTGCATTTTGTATTTAATCCGTTTATCTTTGTCTAATATTAAAATGTGTTTGATCGTTTGAAGCATGTGACAAAGATGCAAAAAAAAATAAAAATAGACAGCTCTGATAATTTTTTCTCCTTTTAATAATACATGGCATGAATGATATGTGATTGTTATTTATTCACTTCATGTTTTTTTCTCATTTATTTTTTGGGGTCTGTCTTTATAAAATATGCTAAACAAGTTAGGTTTACAGCTACCACTACTTGATGAACAAATCTAATCATTGGCAGAATATATTTAGGCTCTACAAAGTCTTAAAATGCATTGATGTAGGACATCTCAGTTTCAAAGAATCACAAGAGCACAGCATCTGTCACAGAATGCCTACCCTGTTTATAACCCAGCTAAGCTCCAATCAAAGCACTGTAGCTCTGAGAAGACAGAAGTCAGCGGAAGCCTAATTTGTTTGGTATATTGAATTAGGATGACTTCAGTTTACCACCAAAACACACTTCTCATGCCTTTTATAAGGCTTAAATGTCCAAAAAGCGAAACAATATTTTAAAAAATCCATAGATGAGTGCAATATTTAAAAGACAGAATAAAAATGCAACCACTGATCTCTTCTGATTCATATTACAGTTTTTCTCAAATGTTAAAACACAAAAGCCAATCCTGTAACCCAAATGACCAGTAGTCTAAACACATTTACTAAATGTAGCCACCATATTCCAGTACCATAAACACATGTCACATGAAGACACAATTCACAAAACACAACCCTCTGTACTCATAAATCTAAACACATTTTTCCTTGCTAAAACACATGTTGCAAAACAACTCTGCTCATATTCTCAAATGAAAGCCCATGTGATGCAAAATGCTTGCCACAGTCACCAATCTTTGAACACAGGGAACACACCTGGCGTCATTCACTACACACAATGACTCAAAATTGAAGACACTTGTTGCTAATGCTGTACCCACATGTAAAAGCAAGTTCAGAGTGCACAGTATGCTGAAGAGTCCAAACAAACACAATGGATGAAGGCAGAGTCAGGGGAAGAGGAATTTGATGCAGAGGAGGGAGAAGAGCTGGCCCTGGAAGAAGAGGAGCAGGCCAATGAGGAAGAGGAGTTCAAATGAGAGGAGGAAGAGGAGCGACCAACGAGGAAGAGGAGAAGGCCAACATGGGAGAGGAGAAGGTCCAGGAGGGAGAGCAAGACAACCTCGCACCATCATTACTGACGAGATGCGAGCAACAGCTCAGCGACATGATGCCGCACAGTGATTGTGGTGTGTGTGTGGTGTGAATAACGTAAATAAAAAAACTTCACACCCTGTTCATGTTTTCAAGATTACTGTTGTGTGCAATAGATTCTGTTTTTGCATTGAGTTGTGTTACAGTAGTGTACGTACATGCAGGATTTTCTATAGATTTATACTACTCATATGAAACTCACAAATCTAAATGCCTAATCCTCTGCAGAGATCTACGACGATCCGTTACTGTATAGTTTCTAAAATATGCATTGGCAGTTATGAAACAAAGAACCTTCTCACAAATTGGGCATTGTGTTTTCAATAGTTTTGCTGTAGTGTGTAATGCTGTGTATAGTGTTTACAGTTTTGACAGCTTCGAGCTGCTCTCTTGGTGTGGGAGTTTGAGTTTTGCAGTGGGAAGGTGTGGTTGTGTTTATGTAGCTTTAGAGAAGGGTGTTGTGTTTAGACATTGGGGGACCTGGTGGTAACGTTTGTGACATGTGTTTTAGCATTTGAGAAAAACTGTAATAACCACAACCACAAATTATACAGGCTTTCCACTTGATCTCAGGGTTACTGTGTAAATGGAATCATGTTTCAATATTATTATGAGTAGTCAGAGTCCACAGAAAATAAAAAAATAACTTTGTATGTGTCACATCGCAGGTAGACAACACCTCTTGAGCATTGTACTTTTTGTTACACATTAAAAAAGGTGTGGAATGCGCACGCTGTACTACTGAAACTGCCTACAACAGACTCTATGACCTTGCCATTACCCCTGGAAGTCTTTCAGTGAGAACACACACACGCACCACTCTTCAGTGAGGAAGCAAGAGCCGGTTGCCATGGTAACTGTCGTGTCAGCTAACCTACTTTTGCATGAAGGAAAGTCATTGGCGGCTGAGAGAGAGGTGTATGGTATAGGTTCATGGTAAAGATCCACCCATTTACACATATACACTCACACGCGTCCACACATATACGCACAGTAAATGTTTATTATATTTTTATACCTAAAGCAAACAAGATTTAATCTTTCTTCAGTTTAGTCCGATGAAATTAGAACTGATAAAGATGAAGATAACATAGGATTCTGTGAAACTTTGGTGAACTAGATTTGTGCAGAAGTAAACAGCTGTCAGAAAAGCAGCAGGAGGAATGTGAATATAAATGAAGCTGAAGTGAGGTCAGCACAAATCAGGTTTATTTTCATGGCTCATCACGGCAAGAATTTCCCAGAGGACAATATCCAATTGCAAAATAACTACACTGCAGTAATAAAAACAATAAGTCATTTATTTATTTTAAGAATAAAGTGAAACATTGCAGCGCACTATGCAGTAAAATTGAATAGAGAGCACAAAATACACGAAGAAATCACTCACAAGGCTGACTGTAACTTATTTTGCAAAGCACTGAGCAATCTGCCATTTTCAGACGCTCCTTCCTTGGGAAATGTAAAGAAAATTCAAATAAACCCAACACAAATGTACATATAATTTACCTTACATGCAATGCACTATTGTACTAACTGATTGCATGAAAAATAACACTTTTTTTGCATAATCTTTTAGCTCATCATTACAGTATCTAATAGAGAGCATTAACATGCAAAACAACAGCATGTGCACTGCAGCAGAGAAGCACGTGGAGTGCATGTGTGTTCATGCTTTGCAACATTGTTAGACTCTGTAATTTCTCTGAGAATTGACTAGCCCCTTATATTACCAGAAAGCTAGTTATCATTCTTAATTGACACGTGTGCTGGTTAAACAGCATCCAGCTTTTGTCTATTATTGACAGCAGTGCATCCTACAGGGAGCCCTGACGATCCTGCTTAAATGGATTGAGGGGATTTTCATCCAATAATCATTTATGTTCACTTCTCTCTGTAGTTCCCCTCTAATTCTGAATCATTGGCTGTGAAGAATTGTATTAAGCAGATGAAAGACACTGGGCATAAGACAGGAGTGAGTATGATAACAAGAGGGGAGGGAGACAGGATGAATTTTGGTTCACTGCCAGCACTCGTGGGCTGCTGCACTAGTGAGGTATTGAGAATCAGGGCTTGATAACAACAACATACATGTGTTTTAGCAGCTGAGTTGCATTGGATTGCTCCGTGGCTATAGACATACAAATACACCTTAGGAAATGGGAGGCCTCTGTAGATAAATGGCAAGTGGAGCTCTGTGTCACAGAGAATTTTTTTTTAAATAACCCCATTACTGGCATAAAAAACAAGCCCTTGATTTCAGTCTTTTTCTAGTTAGCTGTAGAAGCTTCTTTTCCAGCTCCTTTAATATAGCCTTTACTGTGCTGTGCAGTTTTTATCTGTTTAGCTCTACACCATTCATTACCAAACACATGGACTCCAGTAAGAGTACTTTTTTAAATCAGTATGCTTCATTACATTATTTTAACTGTGCTTCTCTGCTCTGAAATCTTCTTCAGTGTTTAAAACTTTGTACAGAATGCGTAAGTGTATTTTAACAGCCCGATACTGTCATAAAAACGAACAAAAAATCTGCAATACTGTGTCACAAACAGACACACTCACACACATACACTCCTTATTTCTTATTGTATCCCTAAGCTGTACACCCTCTTCTTTTCATCGTGGGTGGTAAAGAGTGGGTTCACCCTGCAACCAGGAAGGCGTCACTTTAGTCACACAGACATAGACACTCGCAAACACACAAATGAGCACAGACACACACAGTGGTCTTAATCACTCCCTGCCTCTCCTGAATGTGAGAGCAGAGCAAGTCTGAACAGGTGGACGAGCTGAGAAAGACTATGGCTGAGAAACAGACCACATGGTCATGTTATCGTCACTTCGCAGAGAGTTTAATTGACTTGTACAGAAATTTGCTGTGGATTTGTCTTGGTGACATTAACAATACTAGCCAAACTTAACTTAAACATAACTTTAAACTAAAGCCAGTGTACTGATTTAGCTTACATGATGTAGATTTGTAATGCGATTTGGCTAATGAGTAATACATGGACCCCCCCAACACACACGCACACATACATACACACATTTCCTTGTCCTTTGTCTATTTTGTGCTCATTATATAGCATATGCCAGGAATAGGTCAGTGGAAATGTTACAGATTTCTTTCCCTGTATCTTTAAATAAAGGTCATGTCATTTCATAGGAAATGGCATTGTAATCATCTTACCATGTTTCTAATGTAGTGCTGTCAAAAATGTTATCTGTAAATAGAATCCTGGAATTATTCAGTGACATTCCCTTTTACAATTTGCAATGAAACTAATGATAATGAGGTTTTGCATTATAACCATCTATTGATACCATTCATTTTTCACTTGCTTATCCAGTTGGCTGCAGCCTATCCCAGCTATCATAGGGCGAAAGGCAGGGTATACCCTGGACAGGTCGCCAGTGTATTGCAAGGCTAACACGGAGAGTCGGAAAACAAGCATAAGAAGAACATGCAAAGTCCACAAAGAAAGGCTCTGGATGGCTGGTGGATTTGAACCCAGGACCTTCTCATTGCGCTAACCAAGTAGTTTATAATGAGGCAATTAGCTGCCCATTGTCATATGAGCTAGGCTCTGTATGTCCCCAGCCTGAATGAGCCTGAATTTGATAAGCTGTTAAAAGGATGGATGGATCGTAACCACGGTTCTTAAAGTGTTGTCCGTAGAATAATTGCCACTTCTGAACAAATGTGCAAGCACGGCAAGGAAAGAAGGCACTACTATGTAATTAATCCAAAAATTGTGTCATACTATAACTACTGAGCGGCCATCACTCCTGTTTTAAATAATCTATTCTACCTATGATAGCAGACCACACTTTCCTTATATTAAAAATGATTAATAATGCGCGATGTATACGTTATTCCCCTGCGCCCCAGTTGTACATTGCCTCCGTAAATTGACACTGTGTCACGAAAACTTTGAGAATCTCTGACTAATTGATTTAAATTAAAAAGTCACAGGAAACGACCGCCAGGCGTCGCCACAAACCACCCTCTCCCATTCCCTCAACCATCAGCTGGATGTTGTTAATGAGGTAATCAAAATGATGTCTTCTCCTGTCAGGTAGGCATCACACAAAAAGACAGCATAGAGACTGAGATCAAGCCCGCGCCCTGTTGGTCGCATTTGAACAGAAAGGGGAACAAAATCGAGAAAAAGCGTCCAGGAATCAACTTTTGTATCTCTGGATGCTGCGAGCTGTGAGGATTTGGAGAATCAAAAACTAGGAATGAATTGTTTATGACAGGTATAAGAAGGTGAGATGACAAAGAACCTTTCGGCCTTTCAAGGAGCGATACCAGCTTCCTTCTTAACCAGTTGGAGTGAAGGTGTGAGGAGTGAGAGAGCGGGCTGCTGGTAATTACCGAGGGGGGCTGTGGAGCCGCCTGCATGCCTGTGGTGGTTCTGAGGTGTAAGGTCTCTCTCTCTCTCTCTCCCTCTCGCGCTCTCTCAGTCTTTATCAATCTGTCTTTGGTGCGTGAGCGCGCACCGCAATTGTGATCGGCGCGCGGATGATGATGATGATGAGAGCGTGACCTCACCGCTTTCCGCACAGCTGCTGGAGAGCGGGGGAGACACACGGAGAGCGGAGCGAACAACATAAACACGCCGAGGGAGACAGCGAGAGAGAGGCGCGGAACAGCGGAGAACATTCACAACTCAGCGGGGAACCGCTCGGCACGAGGGAACACCGTCGTCGTAGGGCGTCCGTGGACTGCTTCCCAGTCAGTCCGCCTCCCAGAATGTTCTGTGCCCCCGGTTCTTTTCTACGGTACACGAAACAGTCGCCGCGGCGTCCCCACGGACACTGAAGCCCAGATGCTCACCCTCTCCGCCGACATGGACGAGTCCTCGTCACTGCTGGATCTGCTGGAGTGTTCGGTGTGCCTGGAGCGCCTGGACACCACGGCTAAGGTGCTACCGTGCCAGCACACCTTCTGCCGCCGCTGCCTGGAGAACATTGTCAGCTCCCGGAACGAGCTCCGCTGCCCGGAGTGCCGCATCCTGGTGGACTGCGGGGTGGACGACCTGCCCGCTAACATCCTCCTGGTTCGCCTCCTGGATGGTATCAAGCAGCGGCCCCAGCGAGGAAGCGGAGGAGGAGGGGGAGTAGGAGCGGGAGGCAGGCAGTCCCTAGCCGGGGGCTCGCTGCAGGGGTACGCAGCCGGGATATCCGCCTCTCCTCCGGGCACAGCGATCAGGGAGCTTCCCGTGGCCACCAGGAGCTCTCCTGTTAAGGTTAGTCACTTTTCCCCCAATTGTGCACGATGTGGATGACGACACCTAACATCCAACACTTTCGAAAATACGTAATTTTGTAAAAAGTTAGTTGGTTTTCATTTTGCAATACGTAACGCACAACTTTAAGGTTGTTTGCACGGCACTCTGTACCGTACTGAGAAAAGTACGGGCGTTCTTTCTCACGCTTTTAATTACTGGAACTGTAGATCAGCGTGCTCATCATCCGCCTGCTCAGATATTCAGGTGCTGTGTAGTTAGATGCAAACATTCCAATTATATCCTGATTATATAAACTGTGATTTCATGCATCGGTCATACTTCTGGTCATGAGTTGAATGAAGGGAGGAAAAAAAACTTGGAATAAGACTCCAAGTCATGGAATACATTGATCGAGAGAATGAGAACATTTCTTTCCAATGTTCATAATATGTAACTGAATGGAAAAGGAGAAATGCGTTGCTGTGGTTTTCCCATACTGTTACAAAGACAGAGATGTGTAGTGACTCATTTATAATCTCTCTTGTGTTACCTAATTAAACTGAACTGAGTTTGCAAAGCAAGAGGGGAGGCAAACGTGAAGACAGATGGAAGAGGATGGGGTCACTGGTCAGTGTTACAGTTGCCATACTTCTGGTAATGTCCAGCCGCCCACAGGCTGCAGCATTCTGAGGTTTTATTACTCACACTCAATGGGAGTAGATCTGAGAGCTTTGTTTACTTCAGTGCAGCCAGCATTGTCTTATGGCTGTAACTTGTTAAAGAATATGTCAGTTAAGCAGTAAAATGTGAGACAATCTGCACTTAGCTGCAAAAATATTGACATTTTGCTGGAATTTTCACCTGGGGTCTAAAATCTGGAAAAGCTTATGGTTTGCGGTTTGATAGAAATGCTCAGGGTTTTTCTTTTTGTTTGTTTTTGTTGTTTTTGCTTTACTGAATTCAGAAGTACCAGAATTGTGTGGTTAAACATCCTGCAATTAAACAATTTAAATGTTTGTACAAATAGCTAAAGTGCTTTAAGATGTTTTTCAAGACTCGAATTTCAGTTGTAAACGCATACTGACAGTGAAATCAGAAAATTCAACAGCTAATGGAAAAGACTGGCTAAAAACCATAAATGTGGTAAGGTGTCAGAAGGATCTTTGAAAAATAATTTGCGACATGTTACAAAATTTATTGTGGACATATTGTGTGTGTGTGTGTTGGTTTTCTGATAAGAACAATGAGATTTCTTAGAGCTGGAGTACACAAGAGTTTCCGTCATGAATTTAGTGAGGACCTGAGTAAGAAAGATGGTAAATGGCCTGCATGTATAGCGCTTTACTCAGTCCTTAAGGACCCCAAAGCACTTCACACTACATTCAGTCATTCACCCATTCGTGATGGCAAGCTACATTGTAGCCACAGCTGCCCTGGGGCACACTGACAGAGGCGAGGCTGTCGGACACTGGCGCCACCGGGCCCTCTGACCACCACCAGTAGGCAAACATAGGGTTAGTATCTTGCCCAAGGATATTTGGCATGCAGCCAGGAGGCAGCCTGGGATCGAACCACCAACCTTCTGATTAGTGGCTGACCTGCTCTGCCACCTGAGCTACAGCCACCCCAAATGCAGATGCAAAGAATGTTCAAGCAACTTAAAAACATTCCTGTCAGGTCTCACACCATATTCAGTGCTTGAGTTTTCTCACATTAGCTAGGCATTGTTTGAAGATGTGGAGCGCTTGAGGTGGTGAACAGAAATCCAGACCCTCAGTGACATTTCTGCCAGCACTTAAGCCTTTATTTCACTTTGCTTGTTAAACTTTAAGGGGCCTACAGGCAATTTTGGAGCTTGGAACAGCAAAAGCGACATGTGGTGATATAAGCTCTCATATTTTTAATAGTTTTATACAGAAAGTGTAGAAAGGATATTGAACTGTTAGTTTTAAAAAAGTTTTTGGACAATTGCTCTGGAGCACAAAGTGACATCTTGATTTGCAGTTTGCACCGGAAATAATGGTATCCAGAAAATATTTTATATTTGCTGTATTTCTAATATTTAGGGTTGCTGTAGCTCAGGAGGTGACTTTACCTCCTGAGCTATGCTGGTTCAATGCACTGCCAATCCACCACCTGCTTCATCCCCAACCGGTTGCGGAAGGTGGCCGCCCCTCCCTGAGCCTGGTTCTGCCTGAGGTTTCTTCCTATTTAAAGGGAATTTTTCCTTCTCACTGTCGCCTAATGCTTGCTCAAAGAGGGTAGCTTGACTGTGGGGGGTTTCTCTCTATTATTGTAGGGTCTTTACCTTACAACCCCTTGAAGCTATTATTGTTGTTGTGATTATGCACTATATGAATAAAACAGATTTTGGAATTTAATTGAATTCGATCCCTGGCTGCTCCCGCCTGCATGCCGAAGTATCCTGGGTCTAGATGCTGAACTCCAAGTTGTTCTCTGATGTGTTCATTGGAGTGTGAATGCAAGATAGAAAGCACTAGAAAAAGTGCTTATATGAATAGGTGTGAATGGGTGAATGAGGGATGTTGTATAAAGCGCTGTGAGTAGAAATAAGAACCATATAAGAACCAGTCCAGTTACCATTTACTTGTAAATATACATGATTTATTGAGTAATCAAGTAATCAGCAGATCACTTCAGCCGTACTAACATGGATTTCAGAAGCTGTTGTCCGAAGCAGCCACATACATGCACAGTGGACGCTTACTACTTAATTGTGGCCAGTCTGTGCTTGTTTTAGGGCCCCATGGGAGAGGACTCCACTGTGGACCAAGCTTTTATTGGTCAGTGAACACACAAACAGTCACCCGCTAGTACACGTGCACACACCTATAACCCATTAACGCCCCCCCGCAATCCCACTGCAGTCACTTTGTCCAAGTCTCATCCAGGCTCTCCTGGGACCAAGGCTTGGTGATGAAAGTGTGAATTAATCTCCTCTAACAGTGGTGTGTGTGTGTGTGTGTGCGTGTGCATTTGGATGCACACACCTCAACATATAAACAGCAGGGGTATCGCAAAAGGATTTAATTCTCTCTTTGAGTGACACACTTGTGCAGCACTACCTCACAAACACACATGGTCACAGAGGGAGTCAAACAGGTGAAACAGAGCACTCTACATCATGTATTTGGGGTTGTAGATTAGAATGAATGTGTTGCTATGGAAAAGGAAGAAGAGGCAGGCATGCTGAGTCAGCAGTGAGATCTGCAATTCCCCCGCTCTTTGTGCTCCTTGAGCCTCTGTTGCCGACTTCGTGCTTTGACCAGTTAAAGTCTATCAAGACCGATAAAGTCTATTTTGCCAATCAGAAAGAGAGATTACAATCCCCATCTATAACAGTGTCAAAAAATAGCTCTTTCACATTGTTTTTACAGGGATATTCAAACCTTTACAGCGTTATTTCCTCTGCTCAAACATTTTTTTGGGGGTCAAACATTCAATTGCTGTGTTGCTCTTAACTTGAAAGGAGAAATTTGGAGCCTATTTGCATTTTTAATACATCTTAAGTAGTCCCTCAGTCGTTGTGATGAACATCAGCTGTTGCATTTGTGTGCTCATTGTTTTTCTTTTTTTGTTTTGCTTTGAATAGCACAAGATTTTTATAGTAAATCAATTTTAGTATATTTAGTCTCTTTCAATCTTGGCAGCATGGTGTTGTTGTTCCCTCACAACAAAATCCACCTTTCTCTGTGTGTATGTTTCTCCTTGTGTCTGCATGGGTTCTCTCCAGGTGCTCTGGCTTTGTCCCGCAGTTCAAAGACATGTGGTTAGTGGGGTTAGATTAACTGGTGATTCTAAATTGCCCATACGTGTTAGTGGTTGTTGGTCTCTCTGTGCTGTGTGACAGACTGGTGACCTATTCAGGGTGTGCTCCGCCTTTTGCCCTATGGCAGCCAGGATCAGTTCCAGCTCCTCCCCTGAGACTTTGAATTGGATAAGCGGAAGAGAGTGGATCTCTGTCAATCAACTAAATTATGTTAAGTCTTATTAAAGCACAATAATACTCAGACTCAGTTATGGCACCTGTCTTTTATTATCAGTTCTCATACTGACTGCAGCGTTGTTCTCAATTTTCAGTTCTCTTGTTTTAGTCCTGTTTAGCATGTGTTTTAGCTAGATTTCCAGAAAATGTGTCACTGTATGTACGTCAAATTTCAGTCCAGTTGTAGATAGCCCAAAGGAAGCATGGTTGTACACTGATTAGCCCTGCCACATCATAGCAAGAGTGTTCCTGGTTTGAACCCACTGGGGCCATTCTGTGTAAAGTTTGTTATACAGAAAAAAAATCATTTATCAAGTTTTAGGTGTAAAACTAAAACCAATTTCTTGGGAAAATGGGGGGGGAAATGCCGGCATATTTATGGTCACGTTTTTCTCATGGCACAGAGTGAATCAGATCTTATTTTTGAATGTGGTCAATGTCATTACAGAAACCTATTTGATACAGAGCCTTTTGCATTGGTTTGATCAGAAATGTCTTCACTTGCTAAGTCTGAAGAGAGACAAATAAGACGTCTGCACTCTGAAGCATTAGAATGCTATCATCAGGACCTGATGACACTGAAGGATGACTCGCACAGATTCATGAATTTTTAGTGGCTTTCTTCTGGCAGGTTGGCCTTGGTAGGAATATGTCCTTTTAGAGTGGATTGTTTTTTGAGAGTTAGGGGTTTATGGATTATTTGGGCTCTCTTTTATACTTCAGTGACTTACCCAGACTCCTGTTTGGTATTCAGTTCGTCTGCTCATCCATCTGTCAGTGATAGATTTTGTCTTAGAAGAGATTAATTTTGGATCGCTATGCACAGTATAAAACATTCGAAGTTCTCAATCATTTTGATGTGATCACGAATCAAGAATATTCTTCGGAATTATATTCTGGTCATTTACAGATAATTATGATGTACCTGAGCATCAACAGTCAAAATTCAGAGCTAAACTGATCTATCAAATATCTGTTCAAGCAAACTGCTGCATATCGTCACACTGAAAGTAATTTGTTGGGCTGCCCCAGAATAGTTTCACTGTGATTTACCATGGACTGTCAAAGTCTCTAAGAGTATAAAGAAGGGTTCCTTCATTAGGTGATCGTGAGCATTGTCTAACCTATCAGTCCAAAATTGCTTGTAGCTGTTTAATTAGTTCAAGATCTGATAGCTGTGAAGATGATGCATTAATACTTTTCAAAGTGTTCAGTTACTTCTTGTACCCAACGGATGGAGGTATTGCCTTCTTGGAAGCTGCAAGATAGAAAAGTTGCATCTAAAGGATCACTCATAGCAACTTTTTAATTACTTGCAGTAACCATTCCCTTTGAGGGGACGAGTGGATCCGAATCATGCTAGCAAAATGCACTCAGAGGCACAACAGAGCCACGAGATGTCCTGCCTCTAGGGGTCAAAAGGTTCACGTCTTTCCTTTAATTTGTCACCCATCTGTAGCAGTCCAATTTTCATCAAAGCAATGTGTCACGAAGATCCCAGCCCTTGATCTTCTTCCTTACCTGTATTTACCTGGGGTTGCTATGGTGACACCTGGGGTTACCATGACAGTGCACTGCAGTAATGACGCCGCCTCCTTTCATCTCCAGAGTCAGATATTGCTTTGCCCTGTCATTCCCAGGGATTAGGTGGGGTTCCAAAAGGAAATAGTCTTTTACCAGTCCCTGTAATGATCCTTTGAACCTGTGTCCTTTGTATGATAGCACAGTAGAGACACACAAAGAAACACAATGCGTGCACACACAGGCACACACACACACACAAAGGTGTTTTCTTAATGTAAACGGTTTTTCTAACTTTAACTCTGGAACGCAGTTTTTTAACTAGAAAAACAATTTCCAAATAAGTCTTAAAACTCACTTAAAACTTACAAACTTAGAATCTGCTCACTCATTTGCACAATCACCACATTTCCTTCTCCCCAGCTGCATATACAAACGCACACGTTCTCATGCACACACGTGCATGCACATTTATTCAGTCGTTAGTGTTGCAAACTGCCGATCTCTGCAGCAAACAACGAGCTCCTCGTCATTACCTCCACATTATCCCCCCAACTTCATGAATACTGAACGAAGGCCTGGCACACACGCTACACAGCGATGTACACGCACACAGCCAAACAGATGCACACAAATCATCTTCGTGAGTATTATAGTATCGCTCTAGACACTCTCTTTTTCTGTGCTCGTAAATGTTTATGTCTGTGAGCGCGCGACCTTTTCAGCTCAGCTTGTTAGCACATACTCGCACAAACACATCTTTTCCCTCTGTGACTCTCTGCTTATTGCTTTTCATCTTCTGCTCACTTTTTCTGAAGTAAGAAGAATCAAATTAATTCAAATAAAGTCGCAAAATAAGGTCCCCATCCCCCACACACATGCAAGAAGTGCATTTAGCACTCTGGTTCTCCTCTGGCATCTATGGAATTATGCTGTTTTGTGGTGTGCTTGCACAAATGTGTGGTAGCTGCAGTATGCATATGGTCCCATGCTTATTTTTGTGTTTATCAGTTGAGCACAATGGGATTTTGAATGGTTTGCAATTAAGCAGCCCACAGAGTGTGTCCAGAATCTTGTAGTTTAAACCGTTTCCTTGCCAGAATGTGCTGTGGTATTGTTTCCTCCACAATTTTATTCTCGTCCGCCTAAAGTGGACCAGTGTTTATTTTTTGCTCTCCTTTAAAATACGGGGCAGAACCAAAACGACTCATTCACATTTTCAGTAGATTCATGGGAAATGTATTTATTTCTGCACTAGACAAAGAACAGAAACCTAACTTTAAATATACGCATTCTCCAAAAAAGTCATTTTTATTTCTTCTGGTGATTTAAAAAAATGTTGATCTTTGTATGGCTAGATATGTTTTGGTGTCATGTTTCTTTGGAAATATAAAACACCCAGAGTTTTAGAATCAAGTGCCACGGTTCTGCCAACAGTTCTAACCACTCAAAGAACGGACACAGTGGGGTGGCATCTTTAGATTCCCGTTGATATCTCATTTTGGCACATTACTGAATCTTATGGTCCCGTGGGTTGCAGGGTGAGAACCCCTGTGGTTGAAATCCAGTGGATGTTCAATCAGATTGGGACCTGGGGAGACTGGGGGCCAGATCAACACCTTGGATTCATGCTGTGTTCGCTGAGCTGGTTATGACCTTAATCCAAGTGAGGGTGTTCTTTGTCTGCAAAAATGTTTAGGTGGGTGGTATGTGTCAAAGAAACATCCTCATGAATGCCAGAAGCCAAGATTTCCCTGCAGGATATGGTATTGTAACAAGGTGATCAATGTTACCCTTTTCCCCCTGTCAGTGGTTTTATTGTTCTTGCTTACTGGTGGGAGACAGCTTTGCCTATAATAATATATTTTGCAGTACCAATTCCTGTTTTGTACAACTTTATTATATAGTGTCTATATTGTGCTAAATCTGTGAAATTCTATATCATATTGCACCCTACCATCATCTAACTAGTATAGATATGGAGAAAGGTGGATCAAATAATGTTCCAATGGATAGAAGCAGTGTGACAGAAGAGGGCAGCTTCCAGCCTGGGAGATGTATTTAGTTTTGGGGGTTGATGTATAACGGGTGTTAAGGGCTAAACATGCTTTTGGAGCTTGACTGCTATTCCCACGAGTGTAGCCAGTTACACACACACACACACACACACACACACACACACACACACACACGCACACATACACACACACACATTGGGTTAAGGGTTAACCCCCTCACTACTGCTCCTTTTGTTACTATGGAGATAAGGGTGAGAAGTCACTGGCCACTAGTCAAGCCATTATATTTTAGATGGAAGATTGACACCTTATTATCTAGATCCAATTAACATTTAAATCTATTCTAGGACATTGCATTTTAGACAGATTTTTTAAAACTGTAATTATTAAAAACGAAATCAGATTAAAGTTTCCCTGTGAACATTTTTCAAGGAAAGTGAAAACAATGTTGCATAACTCTGGATCTTTCTAATTTGTCATTACAGAACGCCTCGCAGAAATATCTCAATCAGTTTTTTCTCCTACGGTTCAACCACAATCAATTTTTTTCTTTCATTAAATCATTGCATAGCTGTCAAAGTCTGGTCCCAGTGAAAGGAATTGTGTAAGCTACTGTTTTCATCTGTGAGGTTTTACATATTACAACAGCTAATGGTTGCATTAAAACACAGGAATAATGAATAGAAAATGTGCTTTAGAGAACCTAAATTATTAACCTTAATTTAATTTTAGTTTAATAATTGTAAAAATTATACATGCATGCTGTTTTTTTTAAAATAACATAAAAAAACCTTATATAGCCCCTGCATTTTCGCTGAATTACACATGCTTTTTCTTCATTCAAAGTTATTAGACACAATTGAAGCCCCCACTCTGTCACTCTCTTGAATATACACGTACATCTTAAGTAAATTTTTAAAAAAAGGAAAAAAACGGAACATATAAAATGTGAACAGCAGGTAAGGTAGCGATTAGCAAAACATGGCAGATGACAGAGTTAAGGAAGTTTTATATACTTATAAAACTTCCTTAACTCTGGGGCGATCGTGGCTCAAGAGTTGGGAATTTGCCTTGTAATTGGAAGGTTGCCGTTTCGAGCCCCGGCTTGGACAGTCTCGGTCGTTGTGTCCTTGGGCAAGACACTTCACCCGTTGCCTACTGGTGGTGGTCAGAGGGCCCGGTGGCGCCAGTGTCCGGCAGCCTCGCCTCTGTCAGTGCGCCCCAGGGTGGCTGTGGCTACAATGTAGCTTGCCATCACCAGTGTGTGAATGTGTGCGTGAATGGATGGATGACTGGATGTGTAAAGCGCTTTGGGGTCCTTAGGGACTAGTAAAGTGCTATACAAATACAGGCCATTTACCATATTTTTTGGCTGAAAGTGTCATTGTGCCCCAAAATTCCCTATACTGTTATAATGACTAGTACAGTGAGGTACTGAAAACCATCCTGGTATCTAATCCCCAAATTGGTGCTTATCTCAAGGTTCTTTAGGGGTTGAATAAGTGAAGAAATTTGCTTTGGAAAAGTGCTCCAAGTAACAGTTTGTGACTTGTAGCACGTTTTCCTTTGGTGCTGACTCCTTTAACAGCCTGCTATGTAATGTGTGTATGTCTGTTGTAATATCAGATAAGGTTCCACTACTGATGTGCTTGAAGAAGTAGAACGGTTCTCTTGGGGGAGTGGAATCGTGGAAACACGCAGTGGTTTCTTCAGGTGTCAGACGCTGCATGGGTGCGTGTGTGCGTGAGCGCTTGTATGCCTAAGTGTAAATATGTTTCAGTTCCTTCCTGTCTTATTGCAAAAATGCCTCCTCTATCCTCCTCTGCCACCCCTCCTCCTTCTCCTCATCTTTCTCTGTAATGGAGAGATGTTGAAATGCACCCACCACCCACTTTAGATTTGGCAGGAAACAGAGTATTGGCTGGAGTAGAGAAGACACATCAGAGCGCACACACATACACACATACATGCAGACACATTTGAACAGAATTTGGAAACATGGCAGTGAATACAGGTCTTCCTTTTTATCGACCTGCTGTTCATTTTCACAGCTCTTGACTTCAGTTCATCACCAGTTGTGTGGAAATTATTCCTTCCTTTCTTTAAAAATATTCTCAGGAGCTGTTGATGTTCCTAGTTTAATGTGTAAACAATTTCCAGATTTTTACTATAAACTTTACTTTTTCTGTCTGTAAAATTAGGCAGGAAAAAAAACAGCTTTAAATGTGTGTTTGTTTGTTTTTTAAATCCATGAATCGGTGTTGCTGATGTCAACCCTAGTTTTGGTTTTTCCTGACATCAGTATAATTTCTGGTTGACCAGACAGACGTAACTGAATAAAACGATCATTTTTTGGGCGATATTAATGAATGGACTACATTTATAAATAGACTTTGCCAGTGTCACTCACTGTTGGTACTGCAGGGGAGCGAAAGAAAGGCGCTGGGGCAAAGTGCTCACTGTGCATAAACAGATTCTTTTGATTGAATTAAAATGTTAAATGGGAAACAGGTGCAGGAATTTATTTTAACAAGTTCAAATATACATGGCAATACAATATGTACGGCAAAAACAGAGTTTGTACAATTTTAGTGAGCTTGAAAGTCAATATTTGGTATGATCACCTTTGCTCTGCAACACTTGTCAGTTCTTTAAGTAGTCTTCAGGAATAGTTCTCCAGATTTGTTGAAGAACATTTAAAGCTCCTCTTTAGATGATGGCTACCTTTTGTTCGCTTCCCACACTGCTTCAATAATGTTGATGGCCAGGCCATAGGGAGACCGATCCATGACTGATTGTGTTCCACTGTGTGTGTTTTATTTTTTCCAGGTATGCTTTTAGTGCAGTGCCAGTGTTTAGGATCAATGTCATGCTGAAAATCGAAGCTGTTGTTAATCAGATGCTTTCCAGATGGTATTGTATGGTGGGTCAAACTGCCATGGTGCATTTCTCCGTTCATAATTCCATCAATTTTGACAAGATCCCAAACACCACTGGCTGAAACGCAGCCCTAAAGCGTGGCAGAGGGTTTGCACAGATGGCTGTAGAAACTGACTGTTGTACCTCTCTCCTCACTTCCTCAACACATATTGACAGTGACCAAAAATTTCATCTTTTCATGTGTATTTTGGAACACTTTTCTCCCTGTTGAATGGTGACTGTCAAGAAGCCAGTCTCGGCAATCACCATTCCACTGAGATCATTTGTGATAAGTCGTTCGCAAACAGCAGATTGATCAACTGAACCACCAGATGCATCTCTCAGGGCCAGTGTCAGGATTTTGTTGGATTCCCCCCCCCCCCCCCCCCTATTTTTAAGGTCAGGACTTTCAAGTTCTGCTGAGATATTTTTATTGGCTTCCCACTGCTTTGTCCTCTACTTGTCTATTTTACACCACACACCATGATGAGAAACGACTCGTTTTCATCTAATAGCTCTTTGGGAATCACCTTGTTGGTGGAAAAATAGAATTTTATGCCTGTCAAACTGTTTTATATTTGGCATTTTTCATAGATTAACTTAAAGAAGTCAGAGTAACTGATGTGTTTTTACAACAGGCTGCTAGTAACAAAGTGCCTAAACAGTTAATTGATTCTTTGATAAGTTGTCTATTAGGTGCAGGTTCATCCTTTGACCTAGGTGCCTTTTTTATGCTTCAATGATTCATAGGTTAGTGTTAAGTGGTGCAGCAGAAAAAGAATAGATTTGTGAGTAGGTGGTAACTGAGTAAGGAAAGTAAGGAAATTATTGTCACACTTTGGTAATTAAATGAAGAGAAAATTATAAACAGTGCCCTTTTTTACTCAGTGTACTTTCTGAAATATTTCAGGTAGACTTTTCCACAGTTTGAAAGTTGTGAACTATATCCAGTCTTTAAAAAGTTAATGTATGGAGACAAAAACACCAGTGCAAAATAAAGTGAACTCTGTTTCGTTTACACATGAAGTATTAAAGTGTGAATATTTTATGCTAAAATCAGCGTTGAATCCTTAATAAATCACAAAGTGTAATAGCACAGCTGTTAAAATATTCTGAATATGGTGTCAGACTCAGAAAACCATGAATATATAAAGATCTAGAATAGAATAGAATAGAATAGAATATTCCTGTAGGGGCTACAGGAATACTGAGTTCTAATTTATTTTTTTCCTGTGTGTGAATGAATGTGCATCTGCATGCATATAAAATTTTGGGGTCATATAAAAGCATTGCCGGTTATTTCAGGACACTGATCCTCAGTGTTCATGGCTACAGTACAGCTGTGATCAGCTTTCCACTCTGACGTCTGTGTCCAAACATCTACTCCTGGCTCTGTCTTTGAGTCTGTGTGTGTGTGTGTGTGTGTGTGTGTGCATAAATACTATGTGTGCGTATTTGAATTGGCATATGCATATGTGTGTGGTGTTTGGTGTTGGTTTGTGTGCATACTTACAGTAAAGAAATTGCTATGTGTATGTATGTGTGTTTCCTGGCTGCTTTATGTTTATAAGTAGGTTTGCTCAAACTTTTGTTGGTGCCTGTGTGCTTAGAAGTTCAGAAACCCGTCATGGTAGTGTGTTAGAGGGGAAGGGTGTGTATCTGGGGGTGGGGGGTTAAAGCTGGAAGAAAAGCATGAAAGCCTAGTGGCAGTTATGTTGTGAATTTTTGGCTTTGGGTCTGGTGTGTTGTGTGTGTGTGTTTGTGTGTGTGTGTGTGTGTATGTGTAAGAAGGATCTGGCAGTTTTCTCCCTTCGGGACAGGGATTATGTAAGCACAGAGAAGTAAGGTCAAATACCATCGTTTTTTTCCAGCTGTGTAGACTGGGAACAATGGAAACAATGGTAGACACAATAAACATAAAACCCTACAGGTCACTGCCACTTTGCTCTTTATCAGATATTTTATGGCTTTACATAGGGCTTATTTTAAGAAACAGAAATTGAAGTAAAGAGGAAGAGGGAGAAGATTAGAAGTATCAACAGAGACATTACTCTTGCAACATGCACAGACCAGTCTTACAAATTTTATCTCTTCATAAAAAAGGAGGGCGGGTTTGTTGTTTAGCAAAATCTCTTGGTCTGTGCTTATAATAGTGAACGTTTCTTTGACATTTCGTCCTCCAGATACAGACATTTTATTATATTGTGTGAAATCACAATTTCAAGGTATCACCAGTGTAAGTTTTTCTCTGATAAGGCTAGTCTGAAGAAACTTGTCCTGAGTGATAGCCATTATTGCATACTTAAATATAATCATGATATTAGGGAGGCCAATAGTTTTAGAAACATGTGGAATCAGTGTTCATTGAAGGTCATTGAAGTTATTATAGTGGTGGGTATTACACAGGCCTAGAGACCAGTTAGAGAACATCTGGAAACCACTGGTCACTAGAGGAAAATGAGTATTCTGCAATCAGTTGCTAGAGGCTTCTGGCTGATACTTGGTGAAATCAGTCACAAAACTGATGCTGGACCAAAAACCTCCTTGTGATTGCTTTGGTTGCAAGGAGATTGCTGTGGTAGCCCATCATTTGCATGAAAGATGCAGACTTGTCTGCAAACACTCATCATTGTACTCTCTGAGGTTTAGTGAAACTTGAAGAAGTGCAACCTAAACCAGAAACAAAGACATTCGAGGTAGAAGTTGTGCCTTACTGCTGCAACCAACACATTTCGAAAGGTGGTCACCCTTCCTGTTCTTTTTTTTTTCCAGAGTTTGATTGCACTCAGCAAGCAGTCCTCTGGCATTTGCTGTCAGATCAACATCTGCAATGTAAACTATGGGCGACTATGCAGCACTGTGTACTAGGGATGGGTACCGGTAGTAACCAGACCGAAAAGCAGCGCACATTTCAGTGCTTTCTTTCGGTGCTTTTTTTTTCCTGAGATGTCATACACTTTGGATTCCAGCCAATCATTTTACCTTTGCGAGCGTAGTAGGCGGGCCCAGGTACGTACATTCTTTTAGAGCAGAGCTACAGATTAAAAATGCCCTAAGCGAAGCGGTCAAAGTCTGGCTGTACTTCACAGCAAAAGATGCAAACTCAGCAGCCTGTAACAAGTGCTTTAAGCTGATACTGTGCAAAGGAGGTAACAGCTCGAATCTGATGAAACACCTGGCGACGCATAGCGTTTTGTTAAAAGCCCAAAAACCCGAAGACGAGAGTCCTGGCCCCTAGCCCTGCCAGTGTAGCAGAAATGATGAGGGTGATGATGGCAGCAGCAGCCGTTCTTCTCTGCGTGAGTAGCTTAATGTTGTTCGTGTGTAATTTACGTTGAGTAGGCTAACCACGTTATTACATTAATGCATAATAAGGTGAACTATCAAACACCGTCGTAGTTACATGCGGCTGTCTTCTTGTTTGATGGCAGGTACTCCCTTCACCCTGGCCAAAAAGGCTAAAATGACCAAAGAAAAAGTGGAAAACAGCAAAACATGAGAGGTTTTTGGACAAAGTTTGTTTTTTTCCATTGATTAAGCACTGCTTCCAGCCAAGAGTGATGCCATAAATCCCCTATAGCTGCAGAAAAGGCTAACATTGTTATCTTTTTACAAAAAAACAGCTGAACATGAGAGGTTTTTGGACCAATTTTGTGTTTTCCATTCTTTAAGCACCGGTTCGAGCACCGTTTAAGCACCGGCACCGTTTCAAAAGTACCGATTTGGCACCGGTATCGGATAAAACCTAAACGATACCCATCCCTACTGTGTACTAGGGCTGGGCAAAACTATTATTTTCCTAATCGATGAATCTAGCAATTAATTTTTCGATGCATCAATGAATCTAATGATGAATTTTTCAATCCGATTCTATTTTGATTTGATTCGATTATTGATTATTTCCCCATTATTTGACTTGTATAGGGTTTGTCCTTTGCAGAAGTTGCTCCTGGATGCCGTCATTTGAGGTGCTGGTGCATAGCCATCATAGCCATTTCCACCTTACAAAGCCGGCAAACAACTGAATCACTTCCTTTTCTGTTAAAATATCCCCAGACTGTAGAACTGCGTGTTCGGGTGGAGTGATTTAAGTCGACTGCAGCTGCCTCACTAATGTTGCTGCTACTCGCTGCCGCCATGTCTGTTTTGAAAGTGACGACGCATCGATGCACATTTTTTTATGTTGACGTATTTTACGTGTCGACGTAATCGATTACGTCGCCGCGTCGTCCCAGCCCTACTGTGTACCTATTTCTGTACACTAGTTCAGACAAGCGACTGCCATCAACCTCCAAAAAACACTTACTAAACAGTTGCGAAACACACGTTTCCTGAAGTGACCAAGGGGGTGTTATGATCATCGACTGACCTGTAGGCCTGTGCAAATGGGTTTTAGCAACTGATTTCACATGGACTTCCAGCAACTGCCAGTATCACTTGCAAACCCCTGTTGGGGAATATACATCGTCTCCTAGCAGCCACTACTTACCAGTTAGTCGCAGACCACTCTTTAGGCCTGTGTGACTGTGCATTACTAAGACACATTGGCACAAATGATCGACACACAAACACCTGCTAGATTGCACTAAAATATGATCAGTAGGGCTTGAACAGCCTGCCATTATTTTGGGGATTTGGAGCTTTGAAAGCAATAAGCACTACATATTGAAAGGGGAATATCTCCTGCAGTGGTTTTGCTCTGTTTCTTCGCTACATTAACATGTATGACAATCAAGAAGAGAGATTGTAAGAAACAAAAAAAGACATTGTTATTCACTGTCTTCGCTTCTCTGTCACTCTACTCTTGAACAGAGCAGACACAGAATGAAAGCTGTGCCTCTCCCATAGAGAATAAGAACTTACTGTGAAGCAGTCCTGTCCTCACATTTTTCATTAGAACATATTGAAAATAAAAAGAGGTGCACAGGTTTGCGAAGTCTAGTGACAATCATTAAGCTTCCAACAATGAACTGTAGCGTGGTGCGAGATATGTCAAATTGCCAACTCGTTTATATTTTCAAATGAAAAAAGAATCAGCTAAACTAACATCAGAATCCCTAAACTGAAAACTGAATACCTAACAGGTGAACAAATATACAGAGAGATTCATTTTCAGTGCTCAGTGTTGGTCTCCTGCCTGCTGAAACTATTAGTGAAACACATCATAATGGAAATAACCCCCCTGGTGACCTGTCCAGAGTGTCCCCAGCCTTTTGCCCAATAAAAACTGGGGAAAGTTCCAGCGTCCTCATGACCCTGAATTCGATAAGCAGTTAAGAAGATAGATGGATGGAAATAACCACCACATCTCATCTAAATTTATGATCTTAACCTTAATATCCATCCAACGAGCCTTGGCACTTACCTGTGTGGAACACCCCATGCAAATCAAGTATATCTGATTTAATGAAACGAGTGTGCAGGTAAATAGGTGAGAAAACATACTGTAAGCAAATAAAAATAAAACGACTCCTAAATTAAGTTTAAACCACTATTTCATTTCACTAAGGCAGCCAACCGCATTAACAGTGTCCATATTTTTTCAAGATGAGACGCACAGAGACTCACTAGGAAAACAATACTAGCCTCGCTGTCACGGCTGCTAACAGGAGAAGGTGCTGGATCTATTCTGCCATCTGCTATCTCTTCAAGTAACTGCGACAAATGTTGACACTCTTTAAACTCAAAGTTTAATCATGATTAAAGAGTGTTCTGTCTGAATGCTAATGCCCTCTGTGTCTCACTCTGCCACTGTGCATCACTGTCATCTTACACGGTTTCATTTTCCCCTCTTTCTGCATTCTCTCTTTCATTACTCTAATCTCTGCCTTTGACCGATGTTTGTCCACTCGTAGAGGGACTTTCACAGAATGATTGCAGCCACTTCTCCACTCAGCTCTTCATTCATTCTCTTCATCCCTCCTCAGACAGTTGGCCGAAATCCAAGTTCATCTTACGCTGCCTTTGCCCAGTCCTGCCAGCTCTATTAAAACACCACAGGTCATCTTGCTGTTCTCTGGCACCAACTGTACATCGCTGCCATCAGGAAATCGCATAAAATGTACAGTAAACAGACTTTTGTGTTAACTGAGTAAAGCAGCCTTGTAGCTTGTCCATTTTGTGTTGAAAGTTTGAGAATGTGTGGTGCAATATGATTAAGATTAAGCCCTTTTTACACACATGTAATATCATCACTTGCGGGAAAGCTAACAGTGTATCTGTGGCACTTGCTTTTGACCTTCATCATCTTTTAAAGTAAACATGTGTGACAGTTTGTTAAAATTGGCTTTAGATACATTTGTTTCTTCTTTTTTACTGCCGTGATGACTGTGATTAGAAGCTGTGACACATATTTTTCTAATTTCCTGTTTAACACAGCATTGAAATTTGATAGTGCAGCAGCCTGAGAAGTTAGGAGTTCTTTGTTGGGCACAAAAAATCTCAGAGTTTGGGAAGACTAAAACTTCTTAGTCACATGATAGTACGGAAGATCGTAGTAAGTGTATAGTAAGTGAAAGTTTAAAGAATCAAATAGCTGCTTGGCCAGAGTAATTAATAAAGAAGCTATGCTCTGCTACTTAAACATGTATGGATTGCTTTAGATACTCATGTGGCAGGGCTGTGCCAGAAAGGTTGCTGGACTCGGTGGGTTATGCGTGTGTATGCTGAGGTGCAGGTTATTATTTCAACTTAATGTTGCACTTGATATCGACTTACTATAAAGCTAATTGCTAGTTGTGTGGCAGCTCAGACAGAACAGCGGCGATGCGTTAGTGCAGCTCTGCACATGGCGAGACACAGAGAGAAAAAAGGAGTTTCTTACTTTTTAAGCTCTCTTTTTTTAACTTTTCATAGGTTTTTCATAGGAGGAGCAGTAGGGTAATAATCAGAATCAGCTTTTTGGCCAAGTATGTGTACGTATACAAGGAATCGGGCTCCGGTGCAGTACAGACTATACAGAAAATAACAAACTTAAAAATTCAGGCAAGTATTTTTGTGTGTAATGGTGCAAAGATGCAGGAATAATTATGGAATAAATAATGGATGAATAACTGGTTATTACATACACACGAGGACTTTCCAGTTCTTAACAAATGTATTAGACCACCTGTCATAAAAACAAGGGAAAAACAATTATTTGAGAAATCTGTCAACGAGCCAACACACACTCTGGACTTCTGTAAGACGTCAGAAATATATCAAGCCTAATATTCCACCACAATGAAACCTATTTTTTTCTGTTCACAAGTAAATAGCTATAATTTGGTATGTTAATCAAAAAATAATAACAGGCTTCATTATTTTCTTTGCTTTTTTGGAAAACTGTAAATTTGACAATTTATCAGTGAAAAAAATTATATCATTTCTTTGAAACAGCTTGAACATAATAGTGGATTAACCATTACAGAAGCATAAAAAAATGTTTTTGGTACTCAGTGCTACAGAAAAATGAGGGCAGCCGTGGCACAAACTTTGCATTTGCATGAGGGTCTTGCTTTTAATTCAGTGGCAGATATGGTAGATAAGTACAGACACTATGTGAGTGATTTAAGTGTTCATCAAAGTGATGGCTTGTCGAAACTGTACAGATGTCTTGTTGGTTTGATGTACAGAAATCTGTAGTGTCTCTCCAGGGTGTGATTAGCAAACTTACACTACGACGAAATTATCAAACTTAATGGTTGTCGCTTTTGCCTCAAAATTAGAAATAAACAAACAAATAAAATACTTGGTGCACTAGGGCTGTTCGATATAACGATATATATCGGATGACGATATAAAAACGTCTATCGTTTCATTTTACGCTATCGTTTGTTTCGTGGTGAAATAAACTACGGCAATATTTTTTCATTATTTTGATGGTCACTGTAGTGGCTATATTAATTTCTTAAAGTTCTCTATTTCTCTTATATTTAATATAACCACACTACAGACAGACAAGCTTTTGTTTTTATGCGTTGTCGTTAGCAACAACGACGGTAAAACCACCGCGTGTCCGCTTGTTCCACATAAACCTTTCACAATAAAGCTCAAGATCCTGTTGAGACTTTTCAAAATAAACTGAATCACGTGAAAGATGCAGAGTGTTTACGGATGAGAATTAAAAAAGAGCCGCCAGGTGCTAAAAAATAAACCTTAGACTCAAACGTTAGAACAGGCTTTTCCCCGCAGCACGCCGTGTAATAAATACTCACAAAGAAAACAGCGGCCGTTACAACTTATGTCTAAAAATGTATAGTTTCATGCATCAGTTAAAACACTGGACTCCAGGTACACGACGCCCAGCTGGAAACACTTCCCGCAAGTCGAACTGCCCGAGATTCACAGAATTTACAGAAAATGTTACATTTTTGTGATTTATATCGTTATCGGGACGATAGATGTCTTAATATTGGGATATGAGATTTTGGTCATATCGCACAGCCCTATGGTCCACTGACCTGACAGGGGGTCAGGCTCAGATTTAAAGCCTTTACCTCAAAGAATAGAAGATTTTCTCTCCCCCCACCTTAGGCTTTGATTAAGTGGTTGCCATAAGAATTAAGTTGAGGCAATATTGTGTTCTATCAAAGCTGCTAAACATTTACATATAATCATGCAAAGCCAAATCAGTCAGACACACTGAGAACCTTTAGAATGAAATCTTTTTCTCACAGGAAGTGACAAATTAAACGTCTTTCACACTGAAGAACTTCCAATTTGAAATCACTTAATGCACAGAATCCAGGGCAATAAATTTTCTGACAACCATTTTAACCAAGCTATAAAAATACGTTAGTCACACACCATCCTGAAGCAGCCTAGTGTACCTTCATGCCCTAATTCCACCAGGATGCCAGCATGTCCCAGAACTTTTTTTCTCAGGCAATCAACACTAAAACTAGGCTGAAACGGAGAGCTGTGATGAGCAGATATTTTATGTGGATCATCATAGTTTCTTTTTTTCAGTCTTCAAAGAGACTGGCGATGGTTGTGATGGCAGCATTAATCAACTGGGTAGAAATGTGTTGGAGAGCCACAGGAGATTCTGGCTCTGTAGCAAAACTGGGGCAGTGTCAGACCCTGCAGCCATGGCTTTCCCTTTTCCTCTCTGAAAGCGCATTCTTTCATACATTAACCCCATTTCTGCCTTTATCAACACACACCACATTTCTGTCTCACGCTCATTTATGCCTCTTCTTCTTTTTCCCCCAGTCTTCCCAGTACCCAGGTCAGGTTCATCGCGCTGCTTGGTAACAGCACTGTTGTTAAAGTGATATATAATTGTGGGTAAGGTTGGCAGGTCCTTTGGAATGGATTAAAAATCAATGGATGTCGGTGCCATGCTTTATGAAGATGGTAACCTACAACCGCAAAAGCTGCTTTGAGACCAGTTTTACAAGCTTTTAGTTGGATCATTACACAGTTGGAGACACTTGAAATACAATAAAGAATTATAACAGCGCCATACAAAATATGATGAAGTAATACTTATAGTTTGCTTATATAGTGATTACACAATAAAACATTTATTAACATTATTGCGGGACATTTATACACATAGCCAAATGTTTCTTCAACCTAAATCAGATTGTGGTCAGTGACTCAGCCAGACGTCAAAACTGCCAGCCCTCATCTGTAACTTTATGAGTCTGTTTTGTGTTATTTTGGTGAGTGAATTAAGCTTTAGAAAGTATAGAGTTGACAAACGTAATTGCAGAAGAAGAATGTGTTGTTATCGAAGTGTGGTTGTAGCAGTATTCCAAGGGGCGCATACTTGAGATCTTTTTTTTTTTTTTTTCATTCCTGCAGTTTGCATACCACGTGGAGGCTTTACCTTTTAGCTGAAGGGAGCAGTGTTCTTCAAAATCAGTTAGGCAGTCCTGAGCCTCATATAATACCTGACTGTGCACACACAAACCTCTGTTTCATTGCACCAATTAAACTGTCTGGTTAGATTTCACTTTTCAGCAAAGTAAAGCGGTTTATGCACCAAATATCATCAAGCCGCCAAAAAATACTTCAATTACTTTCATTCAGTGCCACCAGGGTATTCGGTGCCTGATGCAGTGTTTGGATGATTGCCAGAGATATTAAACTATAAGTTTCAAAATAATGAGACTGAAAAGAACGGTGTGTGTGTTAATAAAAACGTATCATAAATAATGTTTTAATTATGTAACAGATGTGCAAATTTACTCATCGTTATCTTGTTTCTGTTTTTATGCAGCTAACGTAATAATGCATCCAGAAATAGTCAACCTTGGTAACCATATAAGGTAAAAGTTAAGATAATAGGAAAAATAATAGCCTTTTATTTAAAATATATTTGTATTTTTTCTGTATTGTTGATTTGTTGTGTTGCGGTGGAAATAAATGCAGTGATTTACTGAAACCTTCAAACATACAGGGAGATAAAGTATATATAAAGCAAAAACAAGAAACTGTCTGAGGCAAGCTTTTTGTAATTTCTTTAAGTATTTTTTAGGAATAATTATCCAGGCTTCTTGGAGGACATTCCAAAGCTCTTCTCTGGCTGTATTTTCTTATTTTCTCTCTCAAGACGATCCTAAACCGCTTCAATAATGCTGAGGTCCAGGCTCTGGGTAGGCCAATCCATCACTATGTGTTTTTCAATCCAAGTATACTTCTACTGCATAAGCGCTTGCCAATCAGGTGCTTCTATTAAGCTTGCCACATCTTCGTTTGTCCTCTACGTGTCCAATTTTTGAATATTTTTAGAGAATGTGCTAAACGCCATTCTATGATATTCCAGAAAAAACATACTATTTTGTGCCTGTCAAAATGTCTTTTGTGGATTCAGCTAATGAGCTAATTACTAATGGGAACATTTTGTTATGTATAGACACAACACTGGTTAGATGCCTTTTTTATGCTTGAATGATTAATAGACCAGTGTTATGTGGCTTAACAAAAAACTAAAAAAAATGATGAAAATGATCAGATACTGAAAAGACTGGAAAAAAAATTGAAGGAAAAAATACAAGTGCAGCTTCTTGGAAGGAAAATATAAAGAAATGAGGGGACTTTTGCACAGTGCTATATATTTATTTATTCATTTATTTTTGTTACACCACAGTTTTACTAGGAACTGCAGATCTGGTTATTGTATGGATTGCTGTAAATTGTTGTAAATCACAATGACCTCTGGATAGTGGAGACGCAATTTGTCCCTGCCAGCATATTTGCACTGTTCTGTATTTCATCTTGCAACACTGCACTTCCTGGCCAAGTTTCCTTTCAGGAGAAACTCTCCTGCACTTTCCATCAGCAGACTCTCAGTACATCGTGATGGGAGAGTACAGCTTTTAGAGGGGAAGAGAAGAGCTGATGTAACTGGTATAATGACTCACGCTGGTAATATGTGATAATGCCAGCTTGTTTACTCACCCTTCACACCTGCACGGTGACAGACTTCAAAAAGTTCTGAGCTTCAACTGCACTTAATAACAGTCCCTTACATAAAGTTTGTGTAATTAGCAGTAATGCACTGTTTTTGTTTGAAACTCTAACCAAAGTAATGCTGACGGCTCCTGTAAAAACACGTTTGTATTATGAGAACTGTTATGCCTACTAATTTTTCTGTGAAATTCAACATTTCACATTTTTCTGCCTTTTCCACACACCCCTATAAGATATCTAGTTAGTATTTGAAGAAAATCTACTGACACTGGAAGGTGTCATATTCTAGGGGATGTAACTATAGCATCATTCTTGCTGTGAGTTCTATATCTTTGCAAAACTGCCAAGTTTTAGTGTCTCACACTCACAAGAAGACACACTGTCTCACTGAGGTATCTATATATATTTTACTTTGAGTACAGAAGGTTTTGTTTTGGTGCTCCAAATTTAAAAAATGATGCAACACTGCAGCAAAGTACATTTATGGAAACGTATTCTTGCCACCTACAGTGACCAACAGTTTTCACTGACTTAGAGCGACTGTGCCTTAGTCCAAGGTGTGGTACTGCATCTGTGCTTTGTCCACTGAACTTTAGGGCCAGGGTCCAGCCCTTCACAGGGCTCCTGATATACAGCACCCCTGGGTGATATGCACGAGTTAAGTACACTTCAAGATGACTGCTAAGGAAAAAACTACATTAATATACCCTGAAATTAAAACATGCTGGAAAAAATGGAGCTATTCACCTCAACTGACTGATGTCCGCTCTCTGTTGCTCCCACTCTTTTTTTTATTTCCTCTTTGTTCTCTGCGCTCTCTTGCTCTCTCTTTTTTCCTCTTTTCTCTTGTTTTGAGTGACACTACAGTGCTCATTTATATCTGCTGAATTCAGCTGCTGCAGCTTTACACATCCACACTTTCTCACGCGTGTTTTTTTAAGACATAAAACGATGTCAGCAGGAAGGCTTTTCCTGGCGGCCTGTTCTTCTGTTTGTGTTGTATGATGTTGGACGTATTAAAGGAAAACCTCTGCAGTCACACCTATTCAGTCATGCTCTCTCTCCCTATTCTATCGCCACCAGAAAATTGAATTTCTACTGCTGTTGTTCCCTGTGATGTCTCTGTCCCAGATAAGTCACTCATGTCCCTTAGTGCCTATATAAAGGCACAAATATGCACGCACAGACATACATGCATAAATGTACACTAACGCTGCTGTTTGTTGACAACTGCTAATACCAAAAGTAGAAGCAGTTAATTTCCTCTGTATTCACTGTTTGTATTCATGTCAGGGTGTAAGAGCATCTGAACAGAGGATTAGATTTAGAGCGTAATACGGAAACCAGAGATAACATCAAAACTTGAAATATAAAAAAATTCATTGATGTGAATCAGCTGTGGCCCATTAGTTTTGCAGTACTTACAATTAAGGTTCATAAACCTAACTCTGACTTGTACTGGACAATTACTGCTCATTCAAAGAACATGTGAAGGAGGTTTGGAAGATTTTAAAGGAGGTTTGGAAGATTTTAAAACAGTGACATTTTATTATGAAGAAAGTTTTGGATGTAATGTCTCAGTCATTACATCTCTCCCTGTCAACCACTGGTTGCTAGGGAGAGATGTTTATTCCCCAACCAGCTGCTGAGTGGTTGCTAGAGGTTAGAAAATTGGTTTCAAGTAAGGCAGTCTCATTTCCATTTGGTGTCACACTTTTTAGTTTCAGTACAAGTCGGCAAGCGTTTGCAGACAAACCAGTGTCTTCCATGAAATCTATGAATGGTGACTAGCAACCAAAGCAATCAGAAGGAGTTTATCAGTGCAGCACTGTACACGTCTTTGCAACCAACTTCACCCATAGACTGTCAGCAGCTTCCAGCAACTATTAACTGATTATTCCCCAACAAGTAGTTGGGAAATACTCAAGACAACTTGTGGGCAGGAGACCAACAACAGGTCTCGAGGCTTGCATGATTTCAGCCTAATCAAACACAAAATGAAAAAATGTATAAAAGTGTTATTTTAACCCTTGTATGGTGTTCGGGTCTGTGAGACCCGTGTTCAGTTTTTTTCAAAAGAAAAATTAAACAATTAATTATTTTTACACGTGTAAATGTGTTGTGTCTTTCCACTCACTCCACTTGATTATAACTGATTTATTTATAACATTTTATATAAAAGAAAAACGAGAAGCACATTAATTCATAAATGTGATCTAACAAAGGTAAAGGGAAAAAATTAACCATGTTTGCTGTTCATATGTCTTGTAATTGGGATGAAGTAAACATCTGTTGAGTAATTTAACATAAAATTGTTTGATAGTGTTAATTTGGAAAGCCAAAACTCTAGCGGGTCCACCAGACCCATGAACACTGGCTGAGTAACAAAAATACGAACACCACACAAGGGTTAAAGTTAAGACAGGAAAAGTAGAGACACCGATCAGATAAATTACTAAACATGATCCTGATATGCCAAACATCTTTTGAAAACCAGAACCTTTTTGTTCTTACTAAAACAAACCCAAAACTGTTTGCTGAGCTGTTCTGTCGACTGTTTACAAAATAAGTTTCACCCCCAAGTGCATATGCTGCATTTGAGTGTCCCAGTTGTGCCACAGTTAATCATGCGTTTAGTTCCACATGGAGTAAGAAAGTTTGGGTAACGCTGTTCTTTATTTATTGATTTCTTCAAGATTGTGACTATAAATTGGTCAATAGTTATCATTATTCAGGACAAAACCTCATGAAAGTACAATTAATTGTGCAAGTAATTAACAAGATTTGGACATATCAGGTTTTTTGACCTGAAAAAAAATCATGTTTCTGTAGGCAGTGCTCTCATTTCCAACACAGTGGTCTTGACAGTTCCCTGTCATTCTGAGCAGTCTCGCTGATAGTGCTTCAACATATGCAATGATGATGGCAAGTATCAACTTGTTTATTTATTGACTTGCGCTGTGTTGTGTTGGGATGTCGGCATCTGGCTCCTACTGTCTTTTTTGTCAGATTTTGCATTGTTAAGCCCATAAAAAGTTGATCACAAAAAGCAGAGCCACACACAGTTTACAGAGAAATGACAGCCATTATCGTATGAGCAATGATTTACTCCTTACATTGTTGAAATCCTTCCAAGATTCCTCCTGTAACTGTCACAATGAATGTGTGTTTTTTTGACAGCTTTTGGGTTAAAGTTTGTGTTTTTGCTCCCGCTATGATAAAGCGGAGAGTTTCTGCTGACTGACATTCCTTTTCACAGACAGGCTACATTCCCCGCCACAAGCTGCACATACTCTCGGAAACCACACACACACACACATTCAGAAGACAATGGTTTATGTCTAAATGGAAGATGTGTGACATTCACACTCAGACACACATCGGGCTGATTGAGCAGTTGTAACAACAGATGGCTCTGAAACTATGCAGATGTTTGTGTGTGTTGCTGTTGTCAATCGTGAATAAAGATCTCTTGTTCGTCATAATTGAATCTTATGACTGGCGTGTGGCTCATGAGGCAGAACAACACAGGTATGTGGTTGTGCAGATAACCAAAAAAAAAACTGACTTGATTTTCATGGTGTCATTTTTTGCTCCAGAGCACATCAACAGACAGTGATCCATTAGCCGCTGGTGGTCCATGAGTGGACAGGTGGGACAGTCTGTGGTCTCTCTGGTGGTCTGCAGTCGTCTGTGTGTGTGTGTTCAGAGTGAGAGATGTTTGGAGCCAGTCTACATTGCTTGCAGGGCTGAGACTTTTCTATATGTGGTATTTGAGCTGCCTGTGTGTGTCTATCCTTAGCTATCTCTGTTTAGCCAGCCGTCTGAGTGAGGTATTTCACAGAACCGTTCAAAAAGAGCACAGTGAAACATAATGAACTAAACCAATTAATTCTAGATAATAATGAGCTCTTCTGTTCATCCCAGTGGAGAACTTTAGGGTTTTCTGGAGGTCAGGGACTGAGCAGCACCCTGTTACTGGGCAATAAAGCAGGGAGCATACTATATGAGTATTTAATTAACTCAGATATTCTACAGCACACAGGGATGTGGTATCATGCTTTGGCTACAAGTACTTGGTAGATGAATACTGTAAATGCATTGGTGATTGTGGCTTTTTATAAGGAATTTATTTCACAAAACTTCTACTTAAGGCCTTACTCAATGCAATGACATGGTGATTCGATAAAACATTTATCTCAGATATTTCCTCTTCCTATCATTTTTTATTCATTTGATTTTATGTTCATATTAGTAAACCTGCTATATTTGATATCTCTGTGATAGAGTTTTGCTTTTTTGAGTCTTTCAGTCATCCCTTTGTATGCGCATGATGCTCATCTCCTCATCGTCTTATTTCCTCAATGTGACACTGTTCAACTCTTACACCATCTTGAACTCTTTTTTGCATGAACTTATGCTGAAACAATGTAAGAGACATTCACTATTCGAGAATCCCGTTTTTATTGAGGAAAATTAATTAAAACCCACTCCTGAGACTGTGCTACAGTATTTATTCCAGTATTTACTGTTTTATTTCAAAAAGGAGCAAAGTTCAGGGGATTTAACTTAGCATATGTTTAATACTTTCCACACCCCATGATAAATGGCTTACATGTGGCAGAGACAAAATCTGAACTTAGTATTTGCAGCTCTGGTGTTTTTTCTTTGTAGACATGCTACTGCTGATCAGAGGAGAAAGACAGACCAGAGAGTGTTTGTCGTGATAAGAGTCTCATCATGAAGAGAAAGTAGCATACGCTACGCCAGCAGGAAATCCCCAAAATCATGGTTTGCTCAGTGAATGCATCTGAAAAAAAAAAGAATAATAAACAAAAAGTAAACCTAAAGCCCACTGATTTATTCCAGTGCAGTAAGATTGGGTTCAGTTTAGTATAATCTGATTCCACCTTTAATTCACTGCCACGTATTCCTATTTCCTCTGCTACAGTCTTAATCTATCCAGTGTAATCCAGTTCTAAATAATCCGCTAATTCAGCATAATCAGTTTGAGACTCACATGATCCAGTTCAGTTTATTACAATCCCATTCACTCCCATTCACTCCAGTGTAATCTGGTCCAAAGCAGCTCTGTTCACATGGTGTGTGAGCCACAGCGGGAGACCTGATCCAGTCTCTCCTTTTTTCTCTGCATGAATGAAGTTATGATTGACCTGATTGAGTACACAGATGGAGGAAGGTGTGTGTCTCTGCATGTGTCCGTCTGCACCAGCAGTATCGCTTCCTCTTGGTTTGTGGTCTTGGCCAGACTACTTTGGCACACACACACACACACACACACACACACACACACACACACACACACACACACACACACACACACACACACACACACACACACAAATGTTTCCGACACTTCAGAGGATATTTTACTGACTTACATTAATTTCCTGGAGACGTACAGTAATCTGATTACATCAATACTCTACACCGAGTCTTCGTATTGAAATGTGATGATGAAAATGTGGAGAATTTTTTTTTTCACAAAAGGTAAGTGCAGCCCCTCAGTGTGTTACTGTAATTTATATTCCCACCAATGACTGTACTGTTTTCTACAGTCATTGATTGATTCCACCATAACTAAAACCAGGAATAAACATATACATTTGTTATCTAAGCAACACTGTGCATGTGTGTATGTATAGTAAATTCAGTTTATGGCCCGTTGTAGGATGTGCATATGTGTCTGTGCGTGTGTGAGACAAATACTAAAAAAGCTAATCCTTGTTGGCTGGGTGCACGTTCTAGTCTCTGAAACACATTAATGATGGCAGTCTGCTCCCGATGCTTAAGTGTTTGGGAGCATTTCAATGTTTTCCAGTATGTTAGTTCAGGAGAAGGTTGCGATTTATATAAAGACACAAAATGACAACACAAGAGAGAAACAGAAGAGATGAAAGAAAGAAAGGTGAAAAGATTTGGGCGGTCAGTCTGGGTCGATGACCTAAGCGTCCCTCTCTCGCTTGTCTCTGGGGCTCTTGCAGCTGTTCTCAGCTGTCCCGTGGTAATGATGTCAACAAGCAGCTGCAGCTCAGTGATGATACTGACAAGCCATCCATCCCTCACTGACCAAACGGGACATACTGTACATACCCACTAATAATGATGCGATAGTATTTATCAGTTCTGTCATGTTCAGAGCAATTCTGGGCACAGTTTCACAAAACACTGCATTTATTTAATTTATGGCTCAAACTAGAATACGGGCATGGTCAGTCTGTATTAGTCATGCCAACAGAGGGCAATAAAACACTTATCTATACCTTTCATTCATATCTTTAACAGCACATAAATGTAGCTGCCATGATTCTTGGCTGAAAGGTGATTTTTGCGTAACAGAATTAACGTATGATTCCCCATTCACCTGTTACAAAAAAAGGTGATTGGCTCTTTGGGGTGAAGAGCCATTACATTATTATGTCAACTACAGTTCATCAATAGATGAGGTACATTTTAGTCGGTTACATAAAGATCCCTGGTTCAGTTCTGGGAGGAGACAGAAATCCAGCTTAGTGGCAGTCTCCAGTCTGGATAAAAGGGAGAGCTGCATCAGGAAGGGCATCCGGCGTGAAATCCTTGACAAATCAACTATGTGGATCCATCTACTTTGGCAACCCATTGGGAAATAAGGCAGGAGCCAAAAGTATCTTCACATAGTATCAGTTCCAGCTGCAAGTTCCTTTTTTTAAATGCAGACTTGTGACTCTAACATGAAAATCAGCTGGGGGCAAAAATATCCAATGACTTCATAAGAACTCTAAAATATATTCAGACTTTCATGTGAAATTATTGTCAGAAATTTGCTGTCACGCTCAGGAGCAAGCGACTGTTTGTAGGAGATAAAATGGTGGTTTTTAGCGAGAGGAGGGCTTACTGTAACCTTTAGCTGTGAGGATACAGTATGTGTGTGTTTTTATCATACGGATTTCTTTGGATTTAGTGTTTTAGGATTCACCCCTGTCACCAGGCTGATTGGAATTGCACCCTCCGACCATCTGCCTGTCCATCTGACACAACAGCCTGCTTCTTCCCTTCCCCTTCCTTTTTTTATCACTTGTGTATCCCATCCTTCTCGCTCCTCATGAAATCTTCACCCTTTGTTGCTCCTGCTGTTTTCTTTTTTCTGTTGGATGTCCGCGCATTGTCCCACAATTGAAATGTCGTATATTAGCGTGTTGTGTGATTTTCATTTCATATCAAATGATCTTATTCTTGGTTTCCCGCAGAGAAGAAAAACAACATTTTCTCATTAGCTCATATTTGTCCATTACCGAGGCAATGGAGGTTGAAAGAGGCCCTGAACCCATATACACTCTTTCCTTGGGGGAAAGTTTTTAGGAGATAAACTCTATGCCTATATTAATACTCTTCTAATGCAGCCTTTTATCATGAATAAATAGGTTTTCCAGCCAGGCTTCTTCCCAGATGCCTGAATCTGTTGGTATATTTAGCAAGTGACAGACCAAAGAGCTGATTTCCATAAAATATCATCTTTTAAATCTATTTATTTGACAACAAAACCTATATTAGTTTGCCGATTATCTCCCAAAGGCTCCCAAAGGGTACAATTTTCAACTTTAATCTTCCTGTAATGTAAAGTGTTAGTCAGTGTTACAGTGTTATTGCAAATCTGCTGGTGAGATGTGCATGTGTGCCTTTGCACGTGGGCAGGAAACAAACAAAGCATCAACCTACTCGCTGCTCTGTACTCTTAAGCTCATGGCCATAATGGTACTATTCACGTACATATGATCCGTAAAGCATTCAAAAGTAACATGACAGTGGCAGTAATCCACTATCGCTCCTTTAATCCTCTTCTCCCTTTATCATTCATGAATGCCTCTTATCAAGTTCACTTCTTCTTTATAACTAATCAGGTTCCTTTATTATAAACTCTTATCACATTTTTTTCATGGACCGTGACACTTATGTAGCTCCTAGTCTAACTGGTTGCTTCCAAGAAAACTGAAAAAAGTAAGTATATCACAGGTCTGCAGCCTTCAGCCCCCCCCCCCCCCCCCCCTTCCCTCCCAAAGCTTGAGCCCAGCTGTAGTGTTTCTTCATGTGTGCTATGTTGAGCTGCAGTTCAGTGCAAATGATCATCTACAGTGCAATAATCCACTTTAAAATTTGAAAATAGTTACACGGTAACCTTTAAGCTTTACCTTATTATTATCACATTTTTTTTCTTAATCTCTGCTGTAAAATGCACCAAACATTGTATTTTATGTGCTATTACACCCCTTGTATGCAGCATGATTTTCTTGGTGATGGAGGGGTTGCGTATTGCTGACCTGTTACAAAGTGGCTGACAGCTGCACGCTTGACTGCAAGACTCAGTGGCTCCATGACACAGAGAGAGAGAGGTAGCCGCACACAGAGAAACTGAGAGAGGGAGAGAGAGAATGGATGAAAAAGTATCAGAGGATCAGATTTCTTTCTGTCTCCATCAGTGAAGCGTTATCTGACCCACTATGGCCTTGCATCTGTCCTATTTGCTACTTCTCCCCCCTCCCCAGTAGGTGTCTTCCCTCCATCCCTCTAATCTGGCCCACTTCCCAATCGCACTCCCCTACAGCACGTGTGTGTGTATGTAAGAGGGATCACTCCTGAGTAAGATGTTTGCCAAAATAAAGGTTTAATCTCCTTTAAAAAGAATTATAACCTTGCCTGATACTCTCTCTCCCCCCCTCTCTCTTCTCTCACTGACACAGAGTTAATCTGCTTCTTATCATCACCAAATCCATCTATTTGGGAGGAATTAATCCACTATTCATTTGGGCAATTTCAACAGGGGTGGACAAAACAATGAACATCTTAAAGAATATTGTGAAACTTTGCAAAGAGTGTTTATTTTTATGCCTGTTGGGCTGGATTGTAAAACTGCATGTGTACCCCACCAATATCTCATGGCTGAAAAGCCACAGAGATCTAGCAGATGTGTTTGTCTGACATATAGGTAGGCTTGGATGACAAATGTCTGCATATGTCTGTCTGCATGTATCTGAGAGCTTACAAAGGTTTAAGTCTGGTCTGTAACACCCTCATCATCTGATTACTACATCAGTCTTCTCAGTGCTTTTACTGTAATCTCAGACAGAATAAGCAACATTTATTTACGTGAAGGGAAATTATATCGCATAAAGTAGAAGTTACCAGTAAATAAATACATAAAGATTGATGGGAAGGATCTATTATTGTAGTTTAAAAATTCACTAGTTGAAGGAAGAAAGTCGTTTTTTAAGGCATCCCCGTGAAACCAAAATCTCACGTTATCTCTTTTTTTCTCTCCATACATGAAGCCAATGCAAAGAAGTACATCCAGCACCCTTAGTTTCAAAGAAAAAAAGAAACACAAATATTGTAAATATTTGATGATTAATATATATAATTCAAACCCCTATGTAATAAATTATGCATTGTCTGAAGGGATTTGAGGAATATTTGTTTCCATTACTGATAGCTCTCTCTCCCGTCTCCAGCCACTGATACTCTGTACTGCACATGTGTATATGGAGAAAAACAACCACACAGACAGAATATATGAATTTAAGTTCTCAGTAATTATCTCAAAAGAATTGCTCATGACTCCCAAGAGGAATTATGTGTACTCCGCTTATTAATTATAAATAATATGCAGTGTGTACATGCACTTCTAATTACTAGTTTTCTGTTAGTTTCATTTCTAAAACCCAAATTTTTCTAAATTTAAAATATTTTTTTAATCTTTAAAAGACTAGACTAACAAATTATTCAATGAGATGAGGTCTAAGAAAAAGATCCTTTTTAGTATCAGATTTGTGTATATGTTATTTTTTTTGTATAAAGGACGTGTACATTCACAAAACCATGCACACACTTCTTCCCCACACACAAACTGATATCTATAAAATAAATATATGTGGCTAAAATGTGCAGACCTCATGCATGCTTAAGCAGATGTGTCAAGTCAAGATGAAGTGAAGACGCAAAGCAAGATGAAGCCAAATGTTATCATAGAGCAAAACAATGACTTGTTTTTTTTTGTTTGTGTTTTTTACAGAATTTGCATTACTTGTATGTAGAAAAACATACCTGATATATTAACATGAACATTTTTGTGCAAAAATTGTCTAAGACTTATTCTTCATCCATCATCATCTTATTAATAGTATATTATTATTTGTAGCAAATTTAATGTCCTATAAATAACTGCAGCTGTGCAGAATGGTCTGAATTGTTTGTGTAAACTGATGCACACTCCCCATCTCATCTGTACTCCATTTATTTATGGATTTAGTTATTTGTTTTACTTCTGGGTAATAATGGTTGAAGGGTTCTTTGCAGCAGTAAATGTGGGATTTAGCAGGTGGAGGAACCCTGAGTTCTTGTGTAGTGGGGTTGAAGTAATAATTTACTTACGCTAATTTAGCATAAGTAAATAACTTTACTGGTTTGTGGATTTAGCCAACTACATTCTACTGTAATAGGTCCATGTTACATGAGCTATTATGGCTCTTTTCCAAACCCCAGGTGGAATTTGGCAAGCGTTACTAAAGAAAATCATTGATAATACCTTCCAGAAGCACACTCTGTTATTCAGCAGCCATTCTGAAACACTGTAATCAGTTATAAATTATTGCAATTATAATAATTTATTATATATAATTATAAAGTCAGATGGACATGAAAACAGAAAATTCAGTCAAATGTGATTAAAAATGCGTAAAAGTTTGCAGATTTTAAAAGCTTTTTCCACCGGAAAAAATACTTAAAAAATTTTTTTTTTTTAACCTCCTAGGACCTGGCGTCCACATATGTGGACATCACATTTTGGGTTATTTAGACCAAAATACTCAATTTTGCTCTTCAAGGGCCTGATATCCACTTACGAGGACATTATACCGCTACTGTTCTATCAAAATTTTAAACGAATATCCTCATATGTGGCTCTGATTTTTCATAAAAACAAAAATAAGGTAAAAAAAACCAAAATCTGGTAATTTGTTGTTTTTACATTTATCGGGCCCCAATATGCCCAAATATCACAGAGAAATTAAAATTGCATGCTGTGGAGGAGTTCAGGTCTTAGGAGGTTAAATATAAATTTCAGGTCAGAATTATTGGAGTGTCTTTTACGATGCCTCTGATTCAGGAACTAACCTAGTAGTGACATGAGATTCCACAATCTGCCCTCCACCAGTGCAACATCGTTCATCAGTATACAGTGTACCATAACACTGCACTTCAGCCTGCACTATAAAAGAATGAAATTTGAGAAACATGGAATTGTTACTTTTTAATGTCTTATTTCCAAAAACAATTCAGAATATGAAACATCCACTTCAACACGCACCGTATCTGATTATTTATTTCTTTTTTTTTTTTTTGCCTGTCCCGTTTGGCTCTTTTGCCATCAGAATTGTTGTCTAAAGGCAAAGAAAGATGCCCAACGGATTTACTTTACCAAATTGACCATCCCAGCCTTGCCATAATGGTCCATTTGATTCACCTTTTATTGTTTATTTTATTTTCACTTACTGAACATGGGACAGACTTGACTGGGGGAAAGAAGGGGAGAAAGAAAGAGGGAAAGAGAAACAGCTGAGAAGAGGGATGGGGGAGAAGGGCAAAAACCAAAAACCAACAGAATGAGCAGAAAAAGAAAAAAAAGAAAAAAAAAAGAAAAAAAATGCATATATCAATCACCTGGATCACCTGCTGAGAAAGAAAAAAGAAAACAAGCAGAAGAGAACAAGAGTAATAGAATAAACAGCATCACAATGATATATGGGAATATGACAGTAAATACTAAATATTAAACATTATTGTGCAGCACATAAGATCAACAGAACACAGTGTGCTTTGAGGTAGGAGCCAAAAAGGGTGTAGTTTGTGTGTGTGAGCACCCGTGTGTACACCTGTGAGCATGGACGCGCTTGCTTTTTGTTTTTTAAAAGGTTCCTTCATGTAATGATCTGCTAGAGGGTGTGGGGGGGCCACAGCCCCGTCCTCCAGGGCATGAAGCAGGTATGGAGGAGATCAAAACTCCAGACATCCAGAGGCCCCCAGAACACAAGAGACCAAGGAAGACCAACAGAGGGGCAGCCGCGCCACTGTCCCAGAAAGAGCTGAGGAGAGTCCCAGATGAGGGCTCACTCAGCAGCCGCGGAGCAGAAGCCAGGGGGAGTTGCAGTGACGCGCCCGTGAGCTCCGCCGGCAGCCAGCCGTGCCTGAGTGACCGAGCCCCAGGCCGAGAGGCCGGGGGCACCCCACCTCCGAAGTGGCCCGAGCAAGCCCCAGGCTCCAGGCCCCGATAAGCGGCCGCCAAGGAGTGAGCCGGTGTGTACCTGGACGCCCATCCCCGGACACAAAGAACCACCAACGCACCGACGTCTGAGGGAGTCCGCCACTGGCAGGGGAAGTGGTGGTAGGGGGAGATAGGCCTCCATACCTTGGAGGGCCTAAGATGTCCCCAGAGAGGTGGCGCCTGACACCCAACCTGACATATAGACACAGACATACAGGCACACACAGATACAAACATCCATTCCCACCCTCATGCTCTCATATACACTTACTCCACACTCAACCAACGTGGAGACAGACATAAAGAGACGCTGTACACACGATCACACTCCCCAAGCGTACTCTAAGCCCCGGGTCTAGGTACCCTTGCCCCTGGAGGGGGGGGAACTGCACCCAGACCCAGGTGGTGTTACCCTTTTCCCTGCGGTGGGGGGAGGCAGACCGCCCGACTCCGCAGCAGCAGGGAGGCCCCACACTCCAGACCGCAGTCGGACGGCCAACTCCTCCTCCTAGCCCCCCCGCCCCAGCAGGTCGCAGAGAATGGGGGTGAGAGAAGACTCCAAACCTCCCTCCACCCGCTCATTGTAATGTTGATGCATGTGTGTTCTAAGGTGCATTTAAAACCCAGGAGGGCTTGGAGCTACCTGCCAGAGAGCAGCAGGTAAGCGCATGGTCCCTCCTGCTGGCCCTCAATGTCTACGTGTATTTAACATTGAGAGGTGGGCAACGATGCCAGGGGTGGGGTATACACCCTGATGGTACTTTGGATTCCGTGTATCGTGCCCACCCCCAAGATCCTATATGTATGTGTAATGAGAGTGTGAGTAATGTGAATGTCTAAGTTGTGGGATAAAATTGAGGCAGGGGCAGCCAGAAGGGGACGGGGGGGGGGGTGGCCTCCTCTGCACCCTGGTGACATACCCCTACTCCAAGGTCCTGCATGTGTGGGTGGTTGTGATGGAGCGGGAAGAGGGAGGCAGCTGGAGATGGGGAGGGAAGGAAGGGAGGGGCAAGTGACCCCTCCCTGGGGCCAGCTCCCCCGCTGACCCCAGTAGGCACCCCCATACTCCGCGACCCACCAGGGAAAGGGGGCCCAGGCCCATCCAGACCGGGGCCCAGCGCAGCAGCGCCTCCCGGCCCCACAGAGCCCAGGACAGTCCACCCAACCCCACCACAGAGAAAACTGCACCCACCCCACCATCCACTCTTCTTCCAGACTACATAAGACAATAAACACCCAGGCTGAGATCTTCCTCCACCTCTCCTGTATCTCACCCTCCTGTAGAGAGTTCCTGAGGAGAGGAAAGCTCCTGCAAGATGTGACAATCTTCCCCACCAGTTGAAGAGCCCCCCAGGTGGCTCGATGCACCGGCGGCACCCTGCTCCAGGGCTGGGCCCCCATGCACCCACCCACAACCCCGGCAACACACCAACCAGGACCCAAGCCCCCGAGGCCCAGCCCGGGCCCCAGCCCAGAGACGGAGCGCCCCCAGAACCTCACGCCCATCCTGGACCCACCCAGGGGCAGCCAGGCCCTGGGTGGGTCTGTTGTTGTGATTTGGCATTGTATAAATACATTTAATTTAAATAATTACCAGATGTAATAACTTTAGATAGAAGAAGCTATTTCATATGCAATTTATGAAACAAATGGACGTCAAAAATGTCAAAATTTACTTATCTCTGGGTTTTTTTCTTTACAGTGTAGCAAAGATTTGTTTCATGGGACTGATTATTAAATGGTTAAACAGAGTGTAGCCATAGCCTGTGATAAAGATAACATGTAGAGATCTCACTGTCCAACTCGCTGCGGCTGATAAATCTGGGAAAACGCTGTTGAGTCTGCTTAGTCAAGCAGCTGAACACTGGGGAGGACTGAATGAGCTGAGCAGCTGAGGATGGAAGTGTGCGCACACATACTCATAAACATATACACACTCACACTTACAGTCTGCTAATGGTTAAGGGTTATTATCAGGTCAAGATGAGTCAGGAAAAGGTCAGAGAAGAATCCATATTTGTGTTATACCAGATTTTCTGAGCACACATAGTGTGTTTGTGTGTGTTTGAATGCCTTAGATTTGTGTCTTCCTGCCTGTCTCAGTTAGTATACATTACATCACTGCATATTAGATATATCAGTGAGTATATCTAGTGGTTTTGCAATGTGTGTGTGTGTGTGGATATGGCCCCATGCAGGCCCACCCACATAATGCGCCACCTGATCCAGGCCACCCCTCTCCCCCAAAGTCATTACACGCTGCTACCCAATCCCTCCACGTCGCCCTGCAAGCTTACTGCTGTCTCAAAGCAGCACACAGACACAAACCATCCACATAAATCACATACACACACTTTCTGGTTTCTGCGGCTAGCCTCAATTATCTCTAAGAACCACTGGAAAACTAGGGTAGGATTGTAATGGATGGTGCAGGGAGATTTTTGTCTTACAAAAATCACATTATTTATGATTTTAGTTTTATAAGACTCATGCCTTATTCAAGACCAGGGGATAGATACCAAGCAAGCAGATATGTGAACTGAGCATGACAGCTGATCAGGCCATTAAGCTGGACTGCTTACATTCTAGTCTGGCTAGGTGGATGCTCGTAATGAGGAGGAAATACAAACCATCCATCCATCTATTTTTTTAACCACTTATCCAGTTTAGGGTTGTGGGAGACTGGAGCATATCCCAGCTGTGGAAATATAAGCCATTATATATAATGTATAAAGTATAACCACTGTGTTTGGTCTCATAATGACCTGTCAGCACCTCACAGTGGAAGAAATAATTTCACAAGCAGTGCCAAAACAACTGGTAAAAAGCAGTGTGCAGAAATTGCATTTAAGTGCAGTTCTCTGTGCAGGGTCATCTTTGTTGCATACATCTCTCTTTGCACTCGAAATATTTCCTTTTATTTAAATTTCTTTTTTTTTAGTAGAAATTGCAGCTAAAATTATCACAAAAAAGTAAAAATGTCTGTTTTTACAGCATTACAAACCCATGTTGGTATTGTCATTTTACGGAGTCAATCAACATGGGCTGTTGTCTCACTGTCAAGGCTAAATTTGTGTAGGTTTGTGAAAGCAGTCATTTTGTGGGGTTTTATAATGTCACGGTCTGCTGAGATTGTAAAAAGAGGAGCTAAATAGCCTCTTCTTGTTTTGTGTCTAACAGCACAGCACACTTCATTAGCTGCTTGTCATTTCATCTGATCTCAGAAACAAAAACAAACACTGATTAGACCACGGTGTCTGCTATGACAGGGTATAATTATTAGAGTAATTTGATATGGATTGAAGTGAACTGTGTCAGAAGACTCAGTAACACATTGCACTTCTTCTTTTCACTTGCACACATGCTCTTTGAATATTTGCTTAAATCCTGACTTCTGCAGAGGAACGCGGCGTATACATCCTGTGAGAGCGTGATTTATTTCTGTGTTTATAAATGAGCTCTCGGATGTAGAATTCGGGATTTACATTAAGGCTCATTAATTCAGCTTTCACACTGCATTTTCTATAGATCACTTGGCAATCAGATTTCATTTTAGAAACCTTACCGTTTCTTCCCCCCGAGGAAGCATATTCTGTAGATAATGTAAAAGTCATTTTTCCCTTTTACTGTTCACTGTCATCTTCTGTAGACCTCCCCCCTTCGCTTGGCTCCCAAGAGAGGAAGGGCCCTGACACACATATATAGGCATGCCCACACACAGCTCTGAATAGACGTCAAACCAAATGCATAACTGTTAACGTTGCAAAGGGAGAATTGAAGTCTCAGTCGTGAGAGATGCTGAAAGACGAGATGGGTATTGTGAGTTTTGCGTGTTCAAATATAAATGTTTGAACTGAACATACAGAAACAAGAACAAAGACGGTAACCTATGCAGTTTTTCTACTTTTTAGAAATTTTAGCATTGCATCAAAAATAAATCATTTCAGTTATAACTCTCTCACATTTAAAGGTGAGTCCCGCCCCTTGTTAAATCTAAGCACTCCAGTCAAAGCAGTTCATGTTGCATGATTAATGACACTTCATAGGTCATGACCTTTTTTAAGTAACTGCAGCAATAAAAAGTGTGTGTGTGTGTGTGTGTGTGTGTGTGTGTGTGTGTGTGTGTGTGTGTGTATGAGCGTTGTATAGGTGTTATAGCCAGGGAGGCGGCAGAAGCTGTGATTTGATATATGAAGAATAATGGCTGGATGGGCCCTCACTTTTCTTGTACATCAAGATAGATGCAGGGCAATGCAAGTGTGTGTGTGTGTGTGTGTGTGTGTGTGTGTGTGTGTGAGAGAGAGAGAGAGAGAGAGAGAGAGAGAATGGAAGAGTTTTTTTTCACCTTAGAAATTTGGGTTTGCGTGTGTAACAAATGAGAGCAAATGGGACAGACGAGAGCTGAAGATGTCATTCAGTCAGCAGCGAATCTATGCTAACCGCTTTGCCACACATCTCTCTCACTTTCGCACATGCACAGACAGAGAGCAAGCATGAACCAACACCATCATTAGCATTTCAAAGTAACAAGGTGCAAGGAGGCACAAAATTATGCATTTTGTGCACTTTGAAATGTAGATTTGCATAAAGACTGGAAAAATACAGTTTACTTTTCCACAAGAGAGAATATGTAGAAATGGTCCTTATCATTGAGACTGTATCATCAATGTCATCTCACTCATTCACTCCGTCACTCCTTCGCTCACATCAGAGTAGAACCGACTGTGTTTATATTATTTGGTGTTAATAATTTTGTGTTTGTTTTGTTGTTGTGGTGGTCATTTCTGGCGTTAAACTGCATTTGTTGACAGTGTGTTTTTCACTTTTACGTGTCTTATGGATGAAAACAAAGTTTCACATATGATAAGATAAGCTGCTTTCATTTATATTCGTCATAGCCATTATCTTCCTAAGTGTTTTTCAAATATCAGATGGGTAGTTTCAAAGTAACTGAAAAATATATAGGTGGTGAAATAAAAGTGTCAGTCGACTTTAGCTAAAGAGCTAGACACTGGATGGACTGGTGGTATCATACCAAAACTGCATCTCCTATGATCATGGATGGATAGATACTGGATGTTGCAGGGTTTTTGGGTGATCCAAACTTGCAGTTTCATGTCATTTATATTTATATAGTATATAGTGTAAAAAGCCCTCCGTAAAACTAGAACATCTTACTATTCATCACTGATTAAAGGAAATAACAACAAACCTAGGTGTCTCTTCAGCGCTGTAGCAAGGCTGACAAAAAGTCAGAGCTCTGTTGAGCCAACCATTCCTTTAAATTTACCGGGTATTGACTTCATGAATTTATTTACAACTAAAATTTTAAACATTAGAAAAAAAATTAGTCATAACCATCTCACAGATATAACATTATGTACAGCTACTTTCAGTACCGTTAGTATTTATTTAGACTCTTTTTCTCCAGTTGATCTTTCTGAGTTAACGTCAGTAATTACTTCCTCCAAACCATCATGTCTTTTAGACCTTTTTAGACTGCTCAAGGAAGTTCTACCATTAATTAATGTTTCAGTTTTGAATATGATCAACCTATCTGTAATAATGTGCCGCAGGCCTTCAAGCTGGCATGAGTTAAATTTACTTAAAAAGCCATCATTTTACTCAGCTGTCTTAGGTAATTTTAGTCCAATCTCCTGCTTTCCTTTTATCTCAGAAATTCATCTGCAGACGAGGAGTTTATTTGAAGAGTTTCAGCCAGGTTTCAGAGCTCATCACAATACAGAAACAGCTTTAGTAAGGTTACAAATGATCTTTTTGTGGCCTCTGACAGTGGACTTATGTGTGGTTGTCCTGCTAGACCTCAGTGCAACATTCGATACCATTGACCATAACATTTGATTACAGCGGTTAGAGCATGCAGTAAGTATTAAAGGTACTCCAGTGGTTGAATCATATCTATCTAATAGACTCCAATTTGTTCATGTAAATGGAGAGTCCTCTTCAGACACTAAGGTTAATTATGGAGTTCCAGTGCTAGGACATTTATTGTTTACATTATATATCCTTCCTTAAGGCACTATCATTAGAAGGCATAGCATAGATTTTCACTAATATGCAGATGACACCAAACTTTCTATCCATGATGCCAGATAACACACACCAAATAGTAAAAATGCAGGAATGTCTTAAAGACTTGGATGAACTCAAATTTGCATTTAATTTTATGGCTCTCTTCCACAGCATGTCTTTGTCCTGTCTTCATCCACTTACCCACAACCGGATACAGCAGATGCCCTTCTTTAAGGTTTCCTCCTGTTAAAGGAAGTTTTTCTTTCTCACTGTCGTCAAAGCGCTTGCTCATAAGGGATCATATGATTGTTGGGGATTTCTCTGTTTTCTTGTTATTATTGTACGGTCTGTACTTTACAATATAACAACTGTAGTTGTTTCTCCAAAGGTTGAATCTGTTCATCTAGACGTAGCGTTTTGTGGGGGAAACGTTTCGTCACTCATCCAAGTGACTTCTTCAGTCTCAGCTGACTGCAGGTTTCCCCAATCTTATAAACAGTACTTTTGCACAACTTGTTGTGATTTGGCACAAAATAAATTAAACAGAGATTCATTTAATTCAACAGTGTTATCAGCATTTCTTCAAAATGCCCATCTACAGTAATGCTAACAGTGCAAATGTTGAGAAGTAATAAGGAATACAACAATATTTCTTGTTACTTCCCAAAATATAACATTTGTGACTACATGGCCAGAACTTTAGTGAATTCATATCAAGATGCAATCCACTGGTAACCTTGAAAAAGGAAGTGACTATTCACAGAAACACAGAAAAGAAACCAGCAGGGTCCTCAAAGAAAGTTCTGTGGACTGATCAAACAAAAAAATCATTCACAATCACAATTATTGAAAGGGTAAAAAGTGGAGGGAAAAAAGGAACATCTCTTCATCCAAAGCATAAGACATCACCTCTAAAATATAGTTGAAGGAAACAGTTACAGTATGGCTTCAACTTGTATGGCTCCCAATGAAACTGGCACACTGGGATTTACTGATGAGTAAGATATACAGGCATGTTTTAAGGAGGCCCAAAGTTACAGCAACAGCAACTAAAGAGTTATTCAGAATGAAGAGGTGGAAAATTTTTGTGTGGCAGAATCAATCATCTGATCTCAGTCCAATAGAGTCAAAGTCCACAGACATCAAACAAGCGAGAGCTGAAGTTGGCAGCAGGGGAGGCCCTGGATAGAGAAGTGTCTGGTGATGTGATGTGTTTTGGAGGCAAGTCATGGTGACATTGCTTTTAATAATACATATCCCGCTGTGTCATTAAACATGAAAGGTGTAGAATCAGCTTCAGAAGCACTGTCTAGTCTGTTGGAAAGTAGTCGCTTGAATAATCGTTTGATGAAAATCAGCTTATTCCATACGAAAATTGAATAGATTAATGAGAATATTTAAAGTTTTTATTTGTTTTTCAACTTTTAGCTCATCCATGTACTTGGCTTTCAAGAGAACTTAACCAGGGACCTGCAGTGTTGCTGAATGAGGTTGTACTTCTCCTTTGATTTACTTAAAGGAGCTCCCCATGAGTGAAAATGACTACACTGATGTGGTTTTCCCTGTCCACAGAGACCTGTTAAACACACACTTAAATAAGTCAGTGAGATGATTATATGTTTAATGTGAAGAGGTATTTAAAACAAAAGATGTGAAGATTCAGCGGTACTTGTGCCATGGGAAAACAAATGAACTGTCGCTCATTGATAAGAACGTTTTCAGTGCATCCCTTCCACTCTCTGTTTCTCTCTAGTTGCCATGTTCCCAGTGATGGAAGACTCCCAAGTCTACAGTTAAATCTCGCCAACTGTCTGCCCGTGCGTTGTTAGGATGAATTTACTCCCCCCTTTATTCGATTTCAATTTATATGATACCTAAGGACCCTCAGTGCTCTTCACTACCTCTGATAAGATAGTGAATTTAGAAACAGATATAATAACATTTGCTGAGTTCTACTTCAATTCGTTAACTGATCATTTTGTAATCTGATTTGTCAGAAAGACATTAGGAAAGTAGCAGTGAAAACAGAGATGAAGAGATAATCCCAGGCCAGAAAGCTCAACCTTGGGACTTTTCTGTAGACTACGTGGCCCTGCTCATATTTGAAGTGAAGTGAACTCTTGTTATGCACCTTGACAGGCTTGAGACCCATGTACAAAAGTTCACAATACTATATCCAACAAGACAAACATCATTGGTATAAAAGTATTTTTATTATTGTTATTTTTTAAAGAGATCAGACATGCTCAGGGTGGTTTGGCCTTAAGTTTAGGGGTGGCATAGAGGTGTTAGCACATAGAGTAGTGTTTAGCACTATTGCTTGCAAAGAAGGTCCTGGTTTTGAATCCAGGCTTTAGCCTTTCTCTGTGGAATCTGCATGTTCTCGCTGTGCCTGCATGAGTTCTTTCTGGGTACTTCAGCTTCCTCCACAGTCCAAAGACATACATGTTCAGTTATTTGATGGTTCTAAAAGTGTGTCTTTCTCTGTGTGTTAATCTGTGACCTGTCCAGGGTCTTCCCCACCATTCTCCAATCGAATCCAATCCAACGTTATTTATAGAGCACTTTAAAACAACATGGTTGACCAAAGTGCTTTCCAGTAGAAAGCAGAGATAAAGGTTAAAAACCATACATTAAACAGACAGACAAAGCTAAAAAAAACCCAATAAAATACATAATGAAAAAAAAAGATAAAAATCAGTAAAATAAACATTAAAATATACAATAAATAAAAATAAAATGAACAAAAATAAAAAAGATTAAGAACAACCAAAAGCTGACTAAAACTGACTACAAGCTGACTGTGGTAGTACTCCTAAAAAGCCTTGGAAAAAAGGTGCATTTTTAAAAGTGATTTGAACATTTCATGTGTCTCTCTAAGATAGCTTGGACAGGACCCATCCCTACCATGGACCTGAATAAGACAAGTGGTTAAGAAAGTAAATAGTTTTGATTTTCTGCGCATACACGGCGAATCATTTTCGGAATTATAAATTCCTGGAGACACACATCTAGTTCACAAACGGTTGGGTACAAGATTTGGCCGTTTTTAAGCCTCCACGTTGTGAGTACGTTGACCATATGACCAAGATACAGCCAGGTTGCCAGCTGTGCGTTGCCATGTAAAGTTTGCATTTCATGTGTATGTACTTGCTAAGTACAGGTGAACAGATCTTGAATAAAAAAAATAAACATACTTTTCTTTTCTGTTTCATATTTCATATGCTGGTTTGCCTGCAATAATGCCAAATAATAAGCTACTCCGTGATTCTATAGCATCACACATTACGATGTTTTATCTAATTATCTATGACCTCAGCGGATCAATATGTTTTGATTTGTAAAAAAGAGCCTTACTGGACCACCACTGAGTACACAACACCCCCTGCCCATCTGCCTTATAACCATGCTGCGGTGTTTGCTATGAAACATGATACATTTTTGGTGAGCTTGGCTATAGGAATATTTAGTTTGTATAAAATAGGTCCTTTCTCTGAGTGTTGTAATATATTGGTGACCTGAAAACAAGAAACAGTAAAAAGAGGATGTGCTGATTACAAATACATTTGTAACATTTCACAAAGTTGTTGCAAAATAAACATTTAGTCCAAGCATTATTGAGAATGTAGGGTTTAGATGCATGGTAACATATTTTTGATTACTAAGTGATATTAATGTTTAAACTGATATAGACACGAAAAATAAAAATATGTCCAAAGAATTCTTCACTCTCATTGAACTGCACCACTCTATGATATTGCATTATTATAATTTAACGGTGCATCACTGGCATTGATTCTGGCTTCGCTTGTTCTCTTTTTAAATATCTTTGGTTTTGTTGTCAGGGAAAATGTTTTAATGTAAAACTGAGACACATCAGAAATAAACATAACACCCTGAAGCAACAGGATGAGAGAAGGGGGGGGGGGAGAGATAGGGAGAGGGAGATAAGGAGAGACAGGGAAAGACGTGACATGTGATAAGGAAGGAACCGTGCACCACACCAGGTGGAGGTGTGAGGAGGTGGTGGATATAAAGATAGAGACATACGGCGGTGAGGTGTTGGAAAGAGGAAGGAATATAAAGGAGGTAGACACTGCTGTCACCATGTGTTACTGCGAGATAATTGGTTGTTGCCAACAGCCATCCTCCAATCATCTTTGTTGTCAAAGCTAGTGTGTGTTTGTGTACTACTGAGTGTACTGTGTAACAGACTGACGACATGGTGGAGGAATCTCCTTTTGCAACAAGTCTTCAGTGAAGAGCCTGGGGGAAGAACCTTTTTGTTCCCTTTGACTTCAGTGCTCATGCCTGTGTGTACATGCAGTGATGTATGTGTGCGTGCACGCACTTGTAAATTTGTAATGGGAGCACATGAGGTGCAGAGATGTACTGCGTTCTCACCCTGTGTTGAGTCTGCAGGGTCAGACTCTAGGTTAACATCTCTGATTCGACACACTGCACCCATCAGTGTAGCGCAGCTCTTGACATTAACATGCACCTACGCAGTTCACACTTTAACATTAGGCCGTAGAGCTCTGGATCACACTATCCTCGCCTCTTAAGTCTTGTTCATCTCTGTCAGATGTCGACTGTATATTAGGTCTACTTTTTTGTTGAATGGATGGATATGTCACTGTCTCATATGTCTCACATTTTCTCTGGACCAGTTAAAGATTTAGTGGAAGTAGCTTTAGAAATAGAGAGACTACAGGGACACTGCTTCTTGGGTTTGGAATTGCCAAATTATAGAGTGTATATAGGGCTGGGTAATAAAACAATAAATGTAATTATTACAAATATTTGAATCTATAAAAAAGAAATGATACAGGTTATTTGTTGTTGGTTTTTTTTAGATTTTGTCTTGTATTATAATGTACATCGGGAGGATGATACAAATGCAGGACTCAGACACAGAAAGTGAACTTAACGTGGCAGCTTTATTGCTGGAAAAAATGTCCAAAACATAAGCACAAAAAACAAACTAAAGCCCCAAACTTGAAAACTAGGAAAAGAACACTGAGAAGCTTGAACTAAAACTCAAGGAAACTAGAAACATGGAACTAACTCTGAAACCAGGAAGACAGAGAGACTTACAGACATAAGGAGGTATGACGCGACATTGACAGGAAGAAACAGAAAAGACATAACAGGACAACAGGAAGCAAAACTAGACCCACTGACATAGGACATGGGACTGTCAAATCAAAACAGGAAACAACATGTACATCAACCCAGGAACACAAGACACCACACAAAGAACAGAAGGGAGGCACAGAGACAAAACCTAAAGGCTGGAAAACAACAGCAGTGCTAAAGAATAACTAAGGAATACAAAATACAAAAGAGAAAACTATGAAAACTCCACAAAAACCCAGAATAAACAAAACTACAGTATGTTTATCAAACTCATTTCCACACTTAGGAATAAAAAAAAAAACCTTTCTGATTTTATTTATTTTGTCATATGTATTGATATCATCTGATAGAAAACTAAATATTGTGATAAGATGTTTAATCTGACAACTCAATCCACCTACACAAGCCTGTCAGAATGTATCAATATTATCAGAGCTGACTAAAACCACTTTTTTCTTTGTTCTTGAATCGTTCTATAGTAATCGATGATCAATTTTAAATGAGGTGTAATTGAATAATTATGTTGTTTTTTGTTTGTTTTTGAATTTAACTTTTTGTTTTTGACAGTTATGGAGTTGGAGTAGAGTTGATCAATTTAAACAGCATTTTCCTTTGCTTGGATTTGTCATGTTGAGATTTATGGATTTTGAATTTGTAGAGACCAGGGTTTATATAGACTTTCAAAAATCTCCTACAATATCCTCAAGCCTGATGCTGACATGGAGAAAACAGCTTTCTAATAGTATTAGTATTCAGTGCACAACATTCACGCATCCTAGATTAAATTTTTTTTCATCTTCTTAATGGGCTATTTTTCTTTGGAGTGAAAGATAATCAAACTATGACAAAGCTAGCTTATGTTTCCCTGTTGTTATTCAAAATGCTCCAGCGCTCATATTTTTCCTTAATAAATGAGGGTTTGCCTTTTGATGGGGAGACTTAATAAGTAATTAGTGCTCACTTGCTCAATTATTCATTATTTATGCACATCCAGCCACTCATTTAGTGAATGTTCAGAGTTGCAGGGCCTGATCTCAGCTTGTATTGTGTGGTAAACATCACTAATGAGTTCATTTATTTTTCTTACAAGTGAAAAATGTCAATCCCTTATAAATAATGATTCTTTTGCAAATCATGTGAATTGCACTCTACTCGCTGTGGATTGGGTTTCTTCTGGCCATGATTAGATCCTTTAAGTTCTTTATATCTATGACTCTGATTGACACATTTAGTAGTCTTAACAACCATCGACATGCCTTAGCAACCGTCCGTCACTCAAGGCCCCCTGTCGCCACAGTAACAGGGGTCTAGAGAGGGGAGGGGACCAATTCAAAGGACACATCCATGACAACATATTATCCCTAGCAACCTCACCTGCATCTATTTCTGTCCTCATAGCTGATTTGGCTCTCTTAATCTTTCGGAAGGGTTGAACATGGGTCTGTTAATGCAAAAACTTATTTGAGAACACAAACGTTTAAACTTTTAAGGTTTGAACGACTGAATCAGCTGGTGATATGAAGGTATCTACTTGAATGCTTCAGATGACAGGACTAACAGTGTTGTCAACCACATCTTTTAGGCATAATTCCAGACCTGAAAGCCTTGGAGGCTGAATTCTGCATTTTATTGCAAGTAGAAATTACAAGGTGGTGTACTAAACGCAAAAGGTGGTTGAAGATTTAAAAAGTCAGTCTTGTTTGTGATATTTAACATATGGATCTGTGGTTTACTTCTCACCAAAATACTGTTTCCTGTAAACTGTGACAAAAAAAATGTGTGTACCCGGGAAGTTGATTCTGTTCATATCTGATGTAGCATTTTCAGTGGGAACAATGTTTCATCATTCATTGATGTAACTTCTTCAGTCTCAGCTGACTGCAGGTTGGAGAAGCCTTACCTAGATTACTGAGCATGCATCAAGGTATCTTGTATGTTGTATTTGCTGTTGTGTCCTGTTGAATTGTTTTTCTTACATGACTTACATTTTTTTCCTTTCTTTATTCAAATCAGGCAACAAAGTATATATCTCATTTACATTGACATAGTTTTTTTTTCTTTTTTCCCCCCTTCCCTTCCCCTCCCCTCTTTTTCCCCTTCCCTTCCTTCCTCTCCCCATCCTTTTTACATAAAATATAATTATCATTATATAAACAATCATATCTATGTCTATACATACACATTTATTATCCTAAATAAGTATATTCAAAGGAGGGAGAGAGGAAAAAAAAAAAAAAGAAAAAAACAAACGAAACCCCCCCCCCCCCCCCCCCCCCAAAAAAAAAAAAAACAACAACAAAAAAAAAACAACAACACCTGCGTAGACCCATATATATAATCTTGGGGCAGATATGAGAGGAGGCCAAACCTCTCAGTTTTACTTATTAAAGTAATCTATAAAGGGTTGCCAAATTAGGTAAAACTGTTTAACATTATCTCTTAATGAAAATTTAATTTTCTCCAACTGTAAATGATACATTGTGTCTCTTAATAAAGCAGAATGAGTTGGGGGGGCTTTATTTTTCCAATTCAGAAGTATAAGGCGTCTTGCAAGCAATGTTATAAAACTCAGAGCACGCATTTGTTTATTATTTAAGTTTTTAACTGTAGCTACACCAAATAGTGCCATTACTGGGTCTGGGGGGAGCTGTTTTTTAAAAATATCAGACAAAGTTTTAAATATTTTAGACCAGTAGGTAGCGATATTAGGACATGTCCAAAACATATGTGACAATGAGGCAGAATTCTGGCCACATCGATCACATCTTGAATCGGCCCCTGGAAACATCCTTGAAACCTTCAATTTAGACAGATGGAGCCTATGCAAGACCTTAAATTGTAGCAGTCCGTGCCTGCAGCAGACAGAAGTGGAGTGAACCAGTTCTTGTGCCTTAGTCCATTGATCTTTAGTGATGTTAGTAGCCAGTTCTTCACTCCAAGCATTTCTCAAGTGGTCCAATGTAGTTGTACTGTCTAGCTCCTTTCTTTAGCGGGTTCATTAAGAATAGATCATCTGAAACTAGCTTTTGTGGTTCATTGGGAAAGGATGGAAACGTTTCTTTAATAACATGACGTATTTGTAAATACTTGAAAAAATCTCTGTTTTCTATGGAAAATTTTTGTTGAAGTTGTGGAAATGAAGGAAAAAGATTATCAATAAACAGATCCTTGATTGTGTGTATCCCTTTGGAAGTCCATAGCTGGAATGTTGATCCTGAGAGCAATGTGTATGCTTGATTATGAATTAATGGTGTAAAGATTGAACATTGACGCCAATGAAAATGCTTTCTAATTTGAGACCAAATTTTTAGTGAGCCAGACACTACCGGATTTTTACATTTATGCTTACCCAGATCTGAGTTTGAATGAACCAAAGATTTAAGAGTATTGGAGAAAAAAGTCATACTTTCCATCCGTTCCCAATCAGGTCTATGTTCCCCGCCCCAGAATGACATACAACGTATATTGCAGGCCCAATAATAAAACTGAAAACAAGGCAACCCCATTCCTCCTGTAATCTTGGCTCTTTGGAGAAATATCTTTTTTATTCTGGGTGTCTTTTTGTTCCAGATAAACTGAGAAATTAACTGGTCTATTTTCTTAAAAAAAGTTTTTGTGATCAATATTGGGATACATTGAAACAAAAATAAAAATTTGGGTAAAGTGCTCATCCTAATGATATTTACTCGGCCAGCAAGGGAGATGGGCAGTTTAGACAGTCTTTCCAAGTTCTGTTCAGTTTGATGGTATAAATTAATAGAATTATATTTAAAAAGGCCAGAGAATTCACGGGTTACAGTTATTCCAAGATATTTGAAGGTATTTGAGCTTGTAAAAGGAAACGAGATCAATGTAGCGCTATCTAATTTTTCTAAAGAACTAATTGGAAACAATATACTTTTTGTTAAATTGATTTTGTATCCAGAAATTTTCCCAAATTCAGTTAAAACTGTCATAATTTTTGGCAATGATTTAGTAGGGTCAGTGATATATAACAACAAATCATCTGCATAGAGAGACACCTTATGTTCTACACCAAATCTCCTTATTCCTTTATAATCTTTTGTAGAGCATAATTGAATGGCAAGAGGTTCTATCACAAGTGCAAATAGCAATGGGGACAAAGGGCACCCTTGTCTTGTAGAGCGGTGGAGGAGGAAAGGACTAGAAGATATATTATTTGTATTAACCGAGGCCTTAGGTTTTGTGTAAAGCAGCTTAACAAAGGAGATATAATACAATATACAAGTGTAATTACTTACATGATTCACTTGTGTGATTTAATTTAATTTAATATCTGTTATGCTAATCATTTGTTGTGTTGTGTTTTCATATTTGTGCGGGTCGGGACGTTGGGGACACCTGGACATAGTGATGCACTTTCCAAACAAACAGAATAGCTAGACGATGTAGGTGTAGGGTATTGTTCTTAGGGGTGTTTTGCTTCAGTAGTGGGTCTGACAATTTTTCAAGGACAGAATGAAATTGTCATTGCAAGTATAAAGCTGCCCTGTCTCTTTCTGCAAGCAGTTATTGTCCTTTGATGCATGTCTTTGTAAAATATAAAGAAGACAGTTAATCTTGAAAACTCAGTCTACTGAGACTTATATTCCACAAGTTGAGAAGTCTTGTTATTTGGGACAAACGTATGGGCTCAAATTGTGGTCATAAATATTTTGTACTTGTAAATCAGTTTTGTAAAACACAGAAAAAATTGAGGGAAAACTACCTGAACTGAAGCACGCAGGGCATTGAAAGGGCTTTTTTGGATCACACTAACACAATATTTGTTTTCCATTCACCCTGCTCACCTGATCTGACTCACTTTGTCTGCTTCGCCAAAATGAAATTAGGGTTGAAAGGTTACCTTTCTGACACAGAGATCCATCGCTCAAACCTGGCGCACAAGAGGCTTCTATTTAAAATATCTTCACGATGCAGTAATTTAGATTATTTCTTATATTTGATGATTGATTTGGCTTGTTTTTACAGCTTGTTGCTCACACTGTTGAAACGTCAGCCTTTTCTGTATCATAATAAATCTCGTTATTGTATAAGTTTATCCACTCATGCGCTATATTGAAGTAGTGTAACTTAAAGAAAAAAATCTTCAAATACAACAGTTCAAAGAGCTGCCTACTTCATGTCAAATCAGTTGCTCTTTTGACTGTTTTTACAGCAACGGCACAAAAGGTAATAAAGTTAAAATGTATAAAAAAAAAGGATGGAGACAGCTGTTAGCCACATGCTAACCAGATGGCATGTCATGTTCTACGTAGATTATTTTATCATTCAGAGAGCTGTGGGACTTGCTCCATGATTTGAAAGCTTAAACTGAGCTTTGGTGTCATTTTTGAATGGTGCTTTGCAAATTATTGTTATCACAAGTGTTGTTCTTATATCTACACAATAGGATAGACAATCATATTCATAACTCATAGACTAATTATACTTATTCTCCTCTTCTCTTCTGTTTTTTTTACCTCCCCTCTGCCTTCCTTAACATGTGGATCAACCCTCTGGATACTTGATCAGGTAAGACGCCATCATTTTCACAACTCCACTGTCACTGAAGTGCTTGCGTATTTAAGCGTGCTGTGCATGTATGTGTTTTTTAGAGGGCTACTTTTTCTCTCACAGCTCAGATGGAAACGAGCCTTATGAATATGCATGCAGTCCTCGAGCTTTCTGAACTAAAGCCTGCTGTCGAGTCTCCTTCCCATCTTTCGCTCTGTTCCTCGCTCTCTGTCATCGCTTCTACTCAGTCACTCACTCAGTCAGAAACGCTCAATGCAGAACCCTGGCATTCAGGCGTGAAAGTAGATCATTGACGATATTCACAAAGAATATTCAATGTGAAGATGAAAGTTTGTGTGACATTGTACAAAAGTCGGAGGAGAGATTAAAGATAACAGTGTGTTTGTAAGAGTGCGTGTGTGCTAAAACAATTATAATTCTTTTTGACAGGCTGTCTCAGCTCTGGGAGAATCGTAGCATTTATTCTGTCTTACTTCACAGATTTTAAAACGTCCTCTGTTATGTAACGCGGATACGTATCGCGACATCAGGTCAGAGACATAAAGCACTATGCTCACGTGTTGCTCCTACTAATAAACTATGAAATAAATAAATTATAAATATTAAAAAATGCAACTTTTGATCAATTAAATTTATGTTTGTGAAATGATCTCTGAGAAAAGAGATTCTGGATAAGCAGAGGAGAAATGCAATGAAGTATCTTAAGTTTATTAATTTGTATGCATTGTGGTGGCAGTGTTTTTTCCCCTTGCAATCATTGCGGTATATTTACTTTCCACTAGGGCTGTTCGATATCGATGACGATATTGGATGACGATATAAAAACGTCTATCGTTTCATTTTACGCTATCGTTTGTTTCGTTGTGTTAAACTGTTTACGGCAATATTTTTTCATCGTTTTGATGGTCACTGTAGTGGCTATATTAATTTATTAAAGTTCTCTCTTTCTCTTATATTTAATATAACCACACTACAGACAGACAAGCGTTTGTTTTTATGCGTTGTCGTTAGCAACAACGACGGTAAAACCACCGCGTGTCCGCTTGTTCCACATAAACCTTTCACAATAAAGCTCAGGATCCTGTTGAGACTTTTCAAAATAAACTGAATCACGTGAAAGAGCAGATTATTTACGGATGAGAAGTAAAAAAGAGCCGTCAGGTGCTAAAAAATAAACCTTAGACTCAAACGTTAGAACAGGCTTTTCCTCGCAGCACGGCGTGTAATAAATACTCACAAAGAAAACGGCGGCCGTTACAACTTATGTCTAAAAAATGTATAGTTTCATGCATCGGTTAAAACACTCGACTCCAGGTACGCGACGCCCAGCTGGAAACACTTCCCGCAAGTCGAGCTGCCCGAGATTCACAGAATTTACAGAAAATGTTACATTTTTGTGATTTATATCGTTATCGGGACGATAGAATTCTTATATCGGGATATGAGATTTTGGTCATATCGCACAGCCCTACTTTCCACACATAAATCAGTGGTTTTTTTTTATTTCTCTCTACTTTCTCTTTATTTTAATTTTGATTTTTACAGTACTGTGCAAACGTTCTGAGCCACAACCTCATTTCTTTATACTTTACTTTCAGGGAGACAGACTTTATTATATTTAAATATATATATCATTTATTTTTTTAAATGGTTGTGAGCAGTAGATCCTCAACAGTACTGAAGCAATCTTGACAGAGAACAGAATGAAGAAGAGCTCTGAATACCCTTGGGTTTCCATTGCAAAATATAAAGAAATGCAGGTGGCTTTTGCACAGAACTGTATACATTATAAATATATCAGATTGTTATGGAATCCAAGACGTTTGTGCTTGCAATATTTGTCTAAGGTTTTGTGATAACTGGTAAATTTATCCTATTTTTCTGTGACAATAAACATTTCCTGGTGATAATGACTTCATTTATTTATTGCAAGAAACAGAAAAGTGCCATCCCAGCAGGGTGCAACTACAGTGAAGCCAGCGGGAGCTTGGCTCTTCTTAGTAAACACAAGCTCCTAGATTATGATATTGGCACTATACCATTCGTCCCATGCGTTTCTGTCATTCTTTTTCTTTATCATTGTAGATCATACATAAAATTATCCCATTATTGATTAATATTCATAAAGATATAGGCATGCACGCTATTCTTGGCAATCTCGATTTGTCTTGTCACCTTTATGAAACAGTAACGTGTGAAACGTAGCACGAAGGAAAAAACGAACTACAGTAGTTAAATTGTGTCTTGCTGTTTTTGTCCCGATTAACAAAGGAATATCCTACTGCTACCACCATTAGCGAGATAAACAGTCTGTTTCTCTGCTTTACAGACCTTTGTGGTGCAAGACGCTCAGAAGGCAGCAGTTGGTGCTCTTATCTGTTTTCATTCATATTTATGTTTTTAGGAATGCTCATCAATAAAATTTTAATTAAACTAATTATATGTTAATAGTTTTAGATCATGAAAATGTCAAAAAAAAACAACCTTGAGTGTCCCTTGTCAACTGTTGCTCCCAGTTTAAAGTAAAACCTTTACTTAAAAAGTATCCATTACTGAGCAGTGCATCACCCTGTGCTTCAATCAAGGTCTAACATGGCCAGAAATTGGATTGTGTCTTCTTGTTAGAGTCACTGTTAAAGTTAACCGTGATGTCAATTCTGTCATATGCACAGGACATATACATGGCCTGTACATGCCCCACCCCCAAGGCACAATATGCAAGCAAAACACAAATTAAAAATAAATAAAAAAGGGTTGTTTTTTTTTTGTTTGTTTTCAAATACTTATGGTGAGAGCCTAAAAAACATTGATCAATCAAGCACTCAGATATATATGTTTTACATGGTGATAATGTAAGAGACAGACAAGCAGGCAGCCGGATGGACAGAGAAATAATTTTGTAATCGAACCTCCTCATTTAGAAAACACTAGCTCGACTGAAGCGCCATGGGTGAGTGCACTTTAGCGATCCTGATAAACTGTTAACTTCATCAGTAACCAGAAAAGTCCAAGTCGCCTTCACGACATAATTCTCCTCTGATCCTGAAAAAAGTTATATTTTCCTGTTAGTGTGAGCACTTCACTTTATAAATGTATGTTATTGCACAAAATAAGCAAAGAACTTCTCCAAGGTTTTATGGGCTCTGGTCCCATCCTATGTATATAGAATCCCTAATACAGTGAAGAATGCACACAGTCCCAATGCCAGCATGTCTGACCTCAGCACAGCAACACGCACATGAATTATGCTGATTGCTGAGCTCCTCATTCATGCTGCTTCAGTGACCCAGTAATTTCAATAAAGCAAACACACTTGGGAAGTGGCTTTTCCCATATGGTAATAATGGGGCACGAGTATTCATGCATGTGTGTCTATGGGAGTGTTTACTTGTTTTTCTCATGTTGTGGGGACATCTGTTTACTAAGTCACATTGTGAGGACTCATTTCCCTTTTTGGATGCAAAAGCAACTCACCTTAAGATAACTTTGAAAATTTCACCTGGTTTAAGGTAAGTGGTTATGGCTGTACAGACATCTACTAGGGAACTATCCATTATGTTTTAAAAAAGCGTTTTCACAGAGGATTAAACTTTTTTCATTTGTGACACAAAAGCTTCCTGAGATTAAGAAGTAGAAGGGACTAAAAACCCGAGGATAATCCAAAGCAGGGTTGAAGAATGGCACCTGAGCTTTGTGATGTGCTGAGAGTGAAGAAAGAGAGGAGACATGTAGAGAGAAGAATGAGGGAGTGATGGGGAGGTGAAGACAAGGTTAAGATGAATGAACTCGTGGTAGCTGCTGGCTAGACTGGTGTGCGACTGTGTGTGTATCAGTGGGTTTAAGTTTATGTACAGCGAGTGGTATTGTGTTTCTTCTCTTCCTGCTTCTCAGAAACTGGCAGTTTGTGTGTGTGTGTTTCTGCACTTAAGCTGAGGTGTGCGTTGTACCATGAATTATAGATGGAAATTGAATCAATAGTGCACTGAATTACTGCCAGACAGCCTCTGTGTGTGTGTGTATGCACATGTGTGTGTATGCACTGATGTCAGCATGAGACTTGTTGTATAATGGTGCAAATTTGCTGCTTCACATTTTATGTATATAAATAAATATTTTCTTGCGTTTTCTCATCTTCAGATATTCTCCTGCACCAGCACTGTGATTTTGTAACTATGTGTGGGCGTGGTCACGTGTTTTCATTTTTAGAAAACAGTCAGTTTCTGCCAATTACCTCAGCTTAACATGTGTGCAATCCCCTTTTTTGTGCTGGATTGTGTGTTTGTGTTGTGCTCGAGTGTCTGCTCCAATAAAACGGCACCGTATGATCGAACGCCGCTCTCACAGCAGAGTGGAAAAAGACCTCTGCAGATTTACTATGCTATTACCACACACACACACACACACACACACGCACACACACATATATATATATATATATATATATATATATATATATATATATATATATATATATATATATATATATACACACACACACACACATACACACAGGCTGTGCAGGAGAAAAGTTGTAATGGCCCACTGCCCCTCCAAGGACGGGTGAGCGAGCGAGGAGCGAGCAGGGTAATCACAGTTAAACAGAGAGTGTGTGTGTGTGTGTGTGTGTGTGTCTGTAGGGAGGTGAATAAACGTACTACAGGGGACACAGGAATGGCTTGGTGCTGGAAAAAATGGATGGGGATATGAACCGAGTGGAACATCCTGTCCCATCTACCATTCTTCACATACTTGCACTCACACATGGAGCGGTTCGGTGTGGCTATGTTAGTGTTCTTGAGCAGTGGAGTAGACAGATGAGTGAATCCAGGATACGGAATGTGTTCCAGTACTCCAAACATGGCCGTTTAGTTGCTTTAATTCCATATTTCCCTCAAAGCTCACTTAACCTGAAGCCAGTATGCAGATGTCGCCACTGAAGCGAAACCTCTAAAATTGAGTCTCAGTTCACAGCAGGCAGTATAGACATTACTGTAAGACCGATGCTTTTTTTAAAAAAAGTTTTTACATATTAGTCTCTCTTTTTTAGGATAAGTCAACAGTATTGATGCTCTTCCCCTTCATAGTGCCACTACTTTGAGCAGAGTACTTGTGATAGCAAAATAACTTTATGAAGCAGTATTGCCCATAAAGTCAAAATCTAGCATGAGGTTGCTTCTGAAGTCTGACAATCTGTTAAATCTAGTAATAAGGTTGATAATTTGGGAACAGTGAAGTCAACTGTAGTGTGATGACCGCTGCTCTCCATGAGATGAATGTTAAGACTGAGTAGCTGCAGTTCTACCAGCTGTATCTGGTGACCCTTGAGGCCATTTGAGTACAGTACACTCAAATTTCTATATTTAAGAAATCACTTTGAGATGCTTTGAGCTTTGTGACATGGTGCATTTTCCCGCTGGAAACTGGATATAAGTGCATTGTGGTTATAAAGGGATGGATATGGTCAGCAACAATACTCAGGTAGCTTATGTCTGTGATGCTTAAATAATTTTCACTTGGTACAAAATTAGTATACTCTTACATCACCAGCACCAACCAACCAGTAATATAAGACAAGTTAAAGCCATGCTTTCATGTTGTTTTGCCTACCATCCACATTTTCTCTGTAAACCGTAAAGATGGTTATGTTTCTGAAATACTCAGACTCCTATTCTTATTAACAAACAGTTGAAAGGTATTTGGTTAAACCCTTAGCAGCGGATCAGGTATATCATACACATCCAAAAGAATCTTTCATAATACACAAGACTTTTATAACAACAAAATGAAATGCAGAGTAAGAACCATGACTGTGCTACGTGATCTGAAAATTAGAGAGTATTAAAGCTCATGTTGTAGATGTCAGTCCCTAAAAGATCCTGACTCTTGTTGTTTTGGAGTATTCTGCTTTAAAGTGCATGTTCTGTGGGTGTATTGTTTTTGTTTTTTGGGGTTTTGTGTTTTTTTTGTTTCAGCTTGCCTTTTGTGCACATATTGAAAAACAAATCTACATTTTGTTTCACTTGCAAAAACAGCATGAAAAGAGGCTGTAGTGATGTGTATCACGCTTTTGTAGCAGTTAACATATTGGGTCTATTTTTGTGTGGGTGCGCAGAGTTTCTGTCTTCTGCTGAGCTACTCATTGGTGGATTACAGTACATTTCATACCACCAGAGCACATTTTTCATCGTACTTTCACTGTTATTTATGGCACTGTTGTTGCATTTGCAACTTTAAATCAATATGTGTCACATAAAATTGTACAGTGCCACTCACAAAGGACTGAGTGTCTGCCAAAGTTGCCATGGCCATAAACTGAAAAAAATAAAAAATAAATGTAACTTTAATCGAGACATTCATGACAACATATTGGGCTGCCATAGGTTCACAGCTGCAACCCAGCATGTTCCAGGCCATTAGTTTTCTCATAGAAAAACTCAATTTGGATCTAATACAGTCAGTGCACCACGCCAGGGAAATCACTGCTGTTAATGGCAATACAGGATGTGATTTAGCGTGACTTCCCATATGTGCTGTCCCACACACATACATGTAAGCTGTGTACACAATAATTCCTCTTCTTTGGTGACAAAGAAGAAGGAAAGAGTGTGCCTAACACAGTTTACTTTCAGCATAGTTGAAAATAATTCTGGATTCTTAAAAAATAACCTTTTAAGTGATGTTACTGGGGACTTGAGCCTCGAAAAAGGCAATGTAAGGGGTCGTAAGATTTCAGCCACAGATGGTGATAACAAAGTGCAGCAGTAAAGCGGAACTCCTCATTGTCATCTAACATTCAGGAGTGCTTGGCTTGACAAATCTTCTAAACTGCCTCAACATCTACAATACCAGCTGGAAGCCAAGTTTAAGAACAGACAGTGAATGGTATATTTGCCCAGTAGAGCAAGAGCTGCCGTTGAGTGACAGCTGGTCAAAAGATTAATCCAGTTTTCTGCCAAGTGACACTGGGGCACACTCACTGACAATACACCTTTAACTGCCTTTTCAGAGGGCTCTTTTTACATCGGTCACACAGCAAAAGCAACAAGTCAGCAGCTTCAGGATCCATTCAGCCACAGTGCTGCTGTTTTGTCATGCATTTTTACAGCACTCGGAGCCTAGTACACAATCAGAGTACTTACAAATGGAAAATGGAAAATTTTAAAATTGGAAGTTAAACTTATCTTTAATGTACAAAGGTTTCTGTTGGCAACACAGGGAAGTTATTCAAACAATTCTTCTAATACAGTCGGTTGTAGTTGATATGTAGAATTTTGGAAGCATGAAGTGGACACTAGAGCTTGAGCAATGTTTGTCTCAGCAGTGTATATAACCTGCAACTGTTCACTGTAAGTTTGCAGTGAACAGCATATTCATTTGTTTCCCTGCAGAAGCTTCGTCTGTCATGAGTTCTTTGTCCCTATTTCCTCTGAGGAGTAACACCAACTACGAAAAACAGCTGTACATTAAGTGACAAACATAAAGACTAATGATAGATGAATTATTATTAATCTGTGCATTATAACAAGACATCTTTGAGCCAGGAGTGCTGTGATGTGCAACCATTTCAAAGGACATTAGTATCAACGGTCACCGATCACCAAATAACTTCCCTAATATATCCTCAACCTCAACAACCACCTCTGTTTACCATTATATAACGTTTATTTATTTGAGACTCAGTGTTTGCCATCATTCACAGCAAATAAATGAATAGATTTACATGAATACATGAATATTAGTGTTTTGTTGTCATTTGTTGTTTCAGTCTGTCAGAGTCAACTGCATTTCTTCTGCCTGTGGAATCTGTGTGCATCCTTACGAATGTAACAGCTGGTTCACACATGTGAGTCTGCATGCGTGTTTAGCGGAAGCATTCAGCTCTTTAGTGCAGGTCAATGAAAACCCACAAGTGAGAAAAACTGTCATGATTCGTTGTGTGGCAGGCAGGAGAAGGACCCAAGATGCAGACTCACAGACACGGGGATAAACTTAAAGATCAGTTTTAATGCTGGCTTAAAGGTGAAACACAAAACAGTACTGAACTAAACTGGAAAAACTAAACATGAGATGTACCAGGAACCACGGGGAGAATAACACACAACATGAGGGAGAACGCGACGCCGAACAGAGGAAGACGCAGACAGAAATACACAGAGGGTTAACGAGGAAAGTGGGAACACACGGGGAACACAGCTGACACAGATAACCATAACGAGACAGGGCGGGGTGAACATAACACTGACGGGAGACGGGCAGAGTCAAACAGGAAGTACACAGAGGTTCAGGCAGGAGGAGAGAGCACGGGGAGAACACAGACATAACAGGCTGGGGAAAACATGGAATAAAACACGAAAGGGGACAAGGGCTCATGAATACATAGAGGGGCACACAGGGGGTGAGAGTCACAAAGGGAAAGCACACAGGGAACAACATAACAGGGCGACTCAGGAAACATGGCCTAAATAGGGAACAAAATACAAACATACAAGAAAACTAAGAATACTGGGCCAACATGGCCCAGGACCATGACATCACCCCCCCCATAAGGGCTGGCTCCAGACAGCCCAAACACAGGAAAACAAAAACCAAACAGAAAACGACCCAGGGCGGGCGGCGGGGGCCCAGGACGGAGGGCTCGGAACAGAAAACAAAAACGAGCAACAGAAAACACAGGAGCACAAGACCATAGTTCAAATAAAGTACAGGGGGCCGACCCAGAGCCCACCGGCACAAAAGTTCACGGGTCACACGGTCGGGGGGCCGACCGGGCGGGTGGCACAGGTGACAGAGCTGGTCCGGAGGCCGGCCGCGCGGAAGGCAACGGTGGCGGCGAAGGGGACGACTGGGCAGTTCAGGAGGCCGGCCGCGCGGAAGGCAGCGGCGGCTCTCCAGTGTCAGGCGTACTGGCCGAGGCCCGGTGGGCACAGGACCAGTCGAGGCAGGACCAGACGAGGCAGGACCTGATGGTGGCGATGCGGGGGCCGGACCAGGCGTCGCTGCAGAGGCTGAGGCTGGACCAGGCGACGGCGAAGCAGGAGCTGAGGCCGAGGCCGGACTGGGCGAAGCAGAGGCCAACGCCGGACCGGGCGACGTTGAAGGCGATGACGCACAGGCTGAGGCTGGGCCAGCCGAGGACGAAGACTCAGAGGCTGGAGCTGCGGCAGACGAAGCACGGGCTGGAGCTGCGGCAGACGAAGCACGGGCTGGAGCTGCGGCAGACGAAGCACGGGCTGGAGCTGGACCAGGAGGAGCAGAAGCAGAAGGTGGCTGGATGGGCTCCTCGGGCCCTCCAGCTGAGGTGGCATGGTGCTGGACGGGCGGCTCGGGCCCTCCAGCTGAGGTGGCATGGTGCTGGACGGGCGGCTCGGGCCCTCCAGCTGAGGTGGCATGGTGCTGGACGGGCGGCTCGGGCCCCCCAGCGGAGACAGGAGGCTGAACGGGCCCCTCGGACCCTCCAGCGGAGACAGGAGGCTGAACGGGCCCCTCGGACCCTCCAGCGGAGACAGGAGGCTGAACGGGCCCCTCGGACCCTCCAGCGGAGACGGGTGGCTGAACGGGCCCCTCGGGCCCTCCAGCTGACATGATGCGAAGCGGTGGCGTCGCCGCAGGGTGCCGGATAGGCACACCTGGGAGTCCAACAGCAGAGGCAGGATAAACTGTTATGAAGGCCCCTGGCTGGACTAGGAGCTGAGGAAACACAGGCTGCTGAGGCACAAACCCAGAGAGAGAGAGAGCAGGTAAAAAGCAGTCTATAGGGCTTAACATCTTAACACAAGAAACCATGAAGTGGACAGTGGTAGGGACCACCAGTTCTGAGCCAGCAATCACTAGGTTCCCAAAGTCTGCATCAGTCCAAAGTGGCTCAGAGGTTACTAGCCCAGTCTGTGTAGTCCTAGGAGAGGTCAACATAAGCTGGTTGGACTCAACCGGTGGTAGTGTGCGACTCAGAGGAGCTGGTTCAACCATACGGAAAACAAGAATTGCCACTCGATCCACAAAAACAAGGCTTAGATCATCAGGAGCTAACTCCTGGAAAAACAGTAAACACACAGGTATGGACCTAACCAATGGCACCGTGGTAGCATGACTGTGGTGTGTTGGATGGATGTGTTTGTTGGAACCCGCACCCGCAGTGATCTGTGGCTTCAGAGTGATGACTATATTGAGTGGAGAGACAGATACAGGTAAAACGGTACGTAAACCATTAACTGAAGCGGGTGACACTTCAGGCTGAGAGTGAGTGGTTACACCATTGTTCGAGGCCAAAATCCTATCTAGTGATGAGTTCACAGAGGCAGGAGAAAATGGTGTCACATTAACCCTGATCTCAGCCTCCATCTCCTGAGTGGAGGTAATGGTGCTGGAGCAAAACAGTTCAAAATCACCCTGTTTATTACCTTCAGGAAGACAGAAGTCATGTTGTGACATTACAGAGTCCAGGTCACCATGATCTGCAGTTATGTTTGCCTCATGATGACTTAACATGGGTTCATGATCAGTGTTCACAGTTTTCCGTTTGTGAGAAACAAGTGTAGCTGGGCAAACCGGAGCACTAGTTATGCTTCCGTTACCTTCATTCAGAGACTGGTGAAGGAGCAGGGCCGGGTCAGGAGGGAAGACATTAGCCACCGGCAACTCAGACTTGGTTGGAACTGCAGACACGGAAAGGGACACAAAAGGAAACACCTCCCTCCCACTATCAACATGAGAAGCAGTGGAAGTCTTTCTCAGTCTATGTGTGGATTCTAAGGTCCCTGCAGGAGTGAGTGAATTAGTCGTGAATGACTGAGAAGAACTGTCTCTAGCCTGCGGCTTGGTGAACAGCTCGTTGCTAGCCATATCACCGGCTAAGTCTGTAGCCACCTCACACGCCTTCTGCTCAGAGGTAACTTGGAGTGACTGGACAGTTTCACTCACCTCCGAGCGTCGGGCGATGCGATGGCGACGCGAACGCCGTTTTTTCTTGACCGTGGGCCCCGTAGACGTGGGAGATGGAGGCTCCTGAGGCGTCGCAGCGGCTGAGGAGGCGGTAGTAAGCGGAGTGGCAGGCGGGAGTCCCAGGCAACTCCGGGGGCCCCCAAGGGCTAGCCGTGTCCCGCGGAAAACCTCATCGTAGGGGGGAGCGAGCCATGGCTCCTCTCGTAGCTCTTCCTCCAGTTGCGCGCATACGGCGCGCTGCCGCTCCTCGAGGTCGGAATCCGCGCACCCCACAGCCACCTCGTGTTGCTCAGTGGAGGGCAGAACGGGCCGTGGCGGTGCGCGACAGCGGCGGGAACGCAGTTTCCTCTTAGGGGCGGCCGTGGGCTCAGCCTGGCCTTCCGTGGCGACCGGCTCCTCGCCCTCAGACCACATCCGTGCCAGGCAGGAAGCAGGAGACGAGTAGCCCGATCGCGGCGGCGAGGGTGGGTGGTCGATCTGTGGTGGGACAGCTGACGAGAGCTCCTCCTCGGTGATAAGCCAGGGCTTCCAACGGAGCTCGTCCTCCCGATACGCCCGTAACACCTGCTGCCGCTCCTCTTCACCGAAGTCGCTGGCCTCTGGCATCTCCGTGCGCCACGTAGTGTAGACAGGCGGTGGCGAAGATGTAGAAACCGATGAGAAGCGAACAGGCGGCGTAACGGTGGTGAGCCCCATGGTCCCGATCCTGACCGTTTCCGGTTCTTTCTGGGACAGCTGCCCCGGGCGGATGCCCACGGCGGACACAAGAAAGTCCCGGATGTGGGGGCGCAGCGCCCCGAATAGCCACGGGAGCCCGGACACCATCCGCTGAAGACGGACGGCTACGGTCTCCCGGTATTCGCCTCTAGGCAGCGTCGCCCATTCCTCACAGTGGTATTCCACCGTGTAGACCAAGTCTTCTTGGAGGTCCGCGGAGGGGTTGTGAGCTGCTGGGTCCAGTTCGGGGTCGCGTTCTTCTGTCATGATTCGTTGTGTGGCAGGCAGGAGAAGGACCCAAGATGCAGACTCACAGACACGGGGATAAACTTAAAGATCACAGTTTTAATGCTGGCTTAAAGGTGAAACACAAAACAGTACTGAACTAAACTGGAAAAACTAAACATGAGATGTACCAGGAACCACGGGGAGAATAACACACAACATGAGGGAGAACGCAACGCCGAACAGAGGAAGACGCAGACAGAAATACACAGAGGGTTAACGAGGAAAGTGGGAACACACGGGGAACACAGCTGACACAGATAACCATAACGAGACAGGGCGGGGTGAACATAACACTGACGGGAGACGGGCAGAGTCAAACAGGAAGTACACAGAGGTTCAGGCAGGAGGAGAGAGCACGGGGAGAACACAGACATAACAGGCTGGGGAAAACATGGAATAAAACACGAAAGGGGACAAGGGCTCATGAATACATAGAGGGGCACACAGGGGGTGAGAGTCACAAAGGGAAAGCACACAGGGAACAACATAACAGGGCGACTCAGGAAACATGGCCTAAATAGGGAACAAAATACAAACATACAAGAAAACTAAGAATACTGGGCCAACATGGCCCAGGACCATGACAAAAACCTTTCAGAACGAAGGCCAGGCGTTCCCGATGAAGCTTTCGACCTGCCAAACTCATAAAGCAAGCTTTATTTCAATCAATAGTTCTTGATTATAAATCCTTTTCACAAAACACAATTCACAGCAGCAGATGTTTGTTGTGAAGAACAATGTTGGCCCGATTTTTAAAAGTGAATGTTAAACACCATTGTCAGCATTGTGAGATTGGGGCTCTCGTGGGCGACATTATTAACTCTTTCTACTTGCGGTGCAACATCAGCAGTTGCTTATGCTGCTGTGTTGAATGCAGCGCACGCCCTAATGCTGTAGTATTAGCTCATCTATGTGAGGAAGAACCTTCAGTAGACCCTAAATATGTAGATCAGCTGTAGTTAGCTTGACATTTAAACAAATGTATATCAATAGGCAAACATCAATCAATAGATTCTCTTTTAGTGTACTTAATTTGTGTATTTATTTCTATGTGAAGATTATATCCATTTCACTCATGTAAAATCTTAGTTGTGTCACTTAGCTGGCAAGGATAAGAGCAGCTAATGGTGCAACTTATTGTTCGAGCAGGTGAATCTATCTTGTATAATAAGGTCATTAATACTGTGTGTGAATGTGTATGTGTGTATGTAGTTGTGTGTATATGGGTCACTGATGTGACATGTAGTTGTGAATCATTTCTATTAAAACAATGTGTTAATTTCATGGTTTTATCGTTTCTATAAAACTCTTCACTTTAAATAGATTTGGTTTTAAGAACATTGAAATAATATATTGTATGTAAACCCAAAACTATCCACTCTCCATTTGAATGAATGGCATTTAAATGATAACAAATTAAGCATCATTTTCCCAGCAACTGCCAATCTCTGGCAACCACTCTAAACTGGTTGGGGAATATTCATTTTCCCCTTATGACAGGTGGTTGCCAGATGGTCATGGATCAAACTGTGTGACAGGGACCATTGTCATGACACATGGTTAGAGGTCATGTGTCTACACAATCTCAATAGATACCAAAATTTTTATCATTGTGAATATAATTGTCAAGTAATATTTATTACTTTATTATGAGGGGGGGAAAGTAATAATAGTGAAAAGAATATTTTGTCACGGGTGGATGAAAATGTTTGTGCCTCTCTCTTAAATACCGATAAAAGTAGCAGAATTCAGCTCATATGTAGGCTGCTACACTTTCTATGTCAGGTGGTATAACCAATGTAAAACTGGGAAAATGTTATTTTATTCACAAATTACATATGTGTGCTTGTTCTGACAAACACACAAGTTAATAGAAGTGTCCAAATAAAAAGTGTTTAAATTAAAAGAGTAGGTGACTTAAATGGATGATTACTGCACTAACTGCACATTTCACTGAAGTACACTGTGCCTTGTGAAAACTGTCTCTGATTATCATTCACACACATACACAAGCGCACACTCAGAGATGTGACAGATGGGCGTCCTAGCAGCGACTTGTGCATTTATTGTATGTCACCAAGGAAAATCAGACACACACACACAAAAGTATTCCGAACACTTTCTTACCCTTTTGCTGCAGTAATTACCATTTGGAGGGGTGTGTTTGTCTGTCTCTGTGTGTGTACATGTGTGTTTACTGATGAGAATAGTGCGCTGCTGAAAGGACACAAAAAACTCCCTCTGCTTCCCCACTGAGATCCAAGAGTCCTGGCTTGGTTTTGCCCACTCACGCAGTTCTGATCCGTTCTCACAATGGTGGGAGGACTGCAGGAAAGCACCGCTGAGCTTGAAAGTAATCAAAAGAAAAGTGTGAGAGGGCTGTCACTTACCTTACAGCAACCTTCAGTGATGGGTTTAAAACTTTGCTGCCTCAGTTTTATCATTAATTCATGGAAAAATGGAGAAAAAAATGTTATCTCGAGATACAGCCTGACAGACAACACACGAGCCACCGGAATTAAATTCAACACAAAACTGTAGATAAGTTTTAGCTTTCATTTAATCCCTACCATACTCCCGCTTGACGTTAATCTTGTAGGTGAAGCAGTTTTCCCGGATGGCCATGATGTAAAAAATTGTAATTAATTCTAAAAACTTTGTGTTGTGCATGTAGAATGCAATTTTCTGCCGGGGAGATTTTGCATCCCCCGATCTGCTACTACAAATATTCAAGAGTAGGACAGCTTAAAATATATAAATCTTCTACAAAAATGAAGCTGGAACTAGCTTATCTAAAGGGTTTTATTTGTAAATGAAAGGGGTTTATTTTGTTTAATTTATTCATAGGAAATACAAATTGCAATAAAAGTGGCTATATACAAAGGTGTAATTGTAAAACTGCATTTCTAAATACTTTGTAGCCATTCAAATAATGTCTAAATTATGAGGGTAGGGGTACCTCGTAGCAAAGCAAAGTTTTGTGTTGAGCTGCAAGGGATGAATTACAGCTCAATTAGATGCAATTAGAGAGAACAGAGTGACTCAGGGACCTTTTCATATGTGCTGGAATGTTTATACAGCAAAGTTAACATGTTAAAGGGTTTTTACAGTGCTACAGAGACACTTAGAAAAGCATTAATAGTGTTATAGTCAAACAATTGGGGTAATGGGTGGAATGAAAGCAGCAGAGAAACATTAGGGTGGAAGGAACGTTCAAATTCAGTAAAAAGAAATATTTAAGTCCTCTAAATGTAATGTTCCTGGAATTTTAGGTTTAGTTTTGTACATAAATGTTAAGGTTTTAGTGTGTAGCAGAGTAATGTTTTCATTTAGCAACTTGAAAGCTGAAAGCATCTAGTTAACCCTAGCACTGGTGTATGCCAAATTACCTACTGAATAGAATATGTGTGTATCTGAATAGAATATACTGAATATACAGTGTGTGTTGAAGAGTGTTGAAGTTAAATGTTTCCAGCTGAATTAATAAATGATAAATTAAACTTCTTGCACTCCAATTTTATTTATTTATTTTTTATTTTTCTACATTTTATTTCAGGTATTTTGCCTTTTAGATAGTGTGCCTACATTTTAGATTGTTTTCAGTGGCCAAATAATCCTGTTTTTATTGTTTTATATTAGTTAGTTTTTATATTTCTTGCTTTGAAATGTGTTCTATATTAAATTTCACTTGACTTTCAGTGGCAGATTATGTATCTTGTGTAATGAAAACATTTACCTTACATCTTTCTTAACAGAGAATACACTTTTTACTTGCAAGCTCGGCTTGTAGTCCAGGTTAAAGCTCACAGGAGGACAGCAGTGTTATTAGTGGCAACATCTGGTTCAGCTGGGTTGTGTTTATTGCACTTAAACACAAACATTTCTGCTTAAATGCTCACTAACAGAGTTTTTAGGGGGGGATTGCTTTAAAACGGAATTAGATTAACTCATACACTCTATGAGACAAATACCCTTTACACCAGCAGGAGCTGCTCAACCATGGAAACCAATGCCATGAAGGCCCTAGTGCATAATTCTTGTACTGATGTTAATGTGGAGGTTTGGATCTCTGCAATTATTGAGTCAGCAGAGTGTTAGCAACTTTAACACATTATATGGCTCATCATTCTGTAACTTTACATGGTTTGCTTCTTTGTGGCTTAGCTGCTGTGGCTCCTGAAAACTTTTACTTTGCAGCAATACCACTCACCAGCTCTTTGAAATGGCCCATTCTGTCACAAATGTTTGTAAAGGCAGACTGCATGGTACTTGAATTTATACACCTGGTACAATGGGATTGAAAACATCTGAAATGAAAGATTAAGAAGTGTCCACATTTGTACACACAATACCCAGTCTGTCACAGGGCTAGCAGAGAGACAGACAGCCACTCCCACTCACATCCACACCAATTCAGAATCACCACTTAATCTCACACTTGGGAAGTGGGAAGCAACTAAAATACACACAAACAGTACCTAGAGAAAACCCGCACAGGCAGAACATGCAAACTCTGAATCTCCCTGTCATGATGTCCAGACCTAGAACTGTCTGGTTCTGCACCACCCTGTCACTACTAATACTAATATATCACAATGATACATATCAGTTTATTACCAAAAAGAACTGCTAAGCAAAGACTGTTCCTCCAAAGATGATTGATAAAGTGGCTTTGTTCTTGTGGCATGTATTGCAGTCTCAGATGATCGCCAAGCAGAGAGAGCGTAGCCATCGCCCTCCTCCCAGCACTGAGCAGCAAACACAGCAATTCCCTGATGAAGCCATGCGGCAGCTTCTACCACCCAGTCTGTTGGCCCAGGGGCAGGCAAGTAAAGATTGAAGAGAGGGAGGAAGGGCTGAGGGAAAGAAAGAAAGGTGAAAATAATCAGAGGAGGAAGGATAAGAAGAACATAGAGGGAGTGCAGAAAATGAGAGTTGTAGGGGCACAGGTGAGAAGAAACAAGTGAGTCTTCCAAAGGGAAATGAAGACTAAGAAATTTGTGTGACGTAGCTGTTCTTCCTCCAGTACTGTCTTTCTTTTGCCAGATTACAATGTCTCACATCTCCACCACCATCTTTGCCATCTGCAACTATTTAAGCGAAACTCCCAGTTTTGGGGGAGTCTTCTCAAAATGAATTGCAGCCTCGCTGAAGTACGTCTCCTTGGAACTATGTACACAGTTTATAAAACCAATCTAAATGGCGAATATTTCTTGGAAATGTAAGGCCACTCAGATTACATTTTTTAATAACATGAAGATGAATTGTTGATGTAATGCTGGAAGCTACACTTTTACAGCGTATCATTAAAATAATGACAAAGTAGTTTATTACATTTTGTTATCTGCCAAAAAATCGTCCACTAAAATATCAGGTCACGTCATTTTAGGTAAGAGGAAGTGTTTTAGCTGCATCCTTCAGTCGACCACCTCTTACTTACAGAATAGATTCCTCTTTTAATGAATCCAGCTGTGTACCAGCTGTCTACGCAGGTTGTCTATTTTTTTGTGTTTTGCACATGCAGCTGTTGCATTGTGTGCTTTATTGTGCGCTGGGCTCCGAGCACTTCCAAAACATGAGCAACCTACTGCTACTGTGCCTGAACACATCCTGTGCACACACAGATGGAGCACCAGGAGCTGCGCTTTGTGGCAGCAGGTTAGGAAAAGCTCTTTCCTGTTTTAACCTGACATGAATGCCCTCGCGCATAAATGGGAATCCCTGTGCGTATGTATTATTTTGGTTTGAAAGAAGAAGAATATCCTTTATCTCATTTTACAACATGGTCCACACAACAGCTCATTTTGATCTTAAGTGGGCTGGACCAGTGAAACTCCTCTTTCTTTCAGTGGAAACAGTTCAGCTACACATTTAATCCCCGAGATGTCTAAATATAAGTAAAAATGTGCAATTTCAACAATACATCTCAATTTTTTTACACGATAAAGAAATGCCTGTGTAGTAAATGAAAGAAATGTGTGAAATTGCAGAAACGTTTCTGGTAGCTCATTGCACAGACTGAGCTGTAATTGTAAAACAGACATTTTCTGATATTTCACAGAAAATTCTGTTCTTTTTACTGTGGACCCATTATAAAAAACAGACATTTTGATCGCTGATAGTCATTTAACTGTTTGTCCTTTACGTGATTATTTTGGTATGGTATAAACTGTCATGGGGGAGGTCTTTATCAGCAGGAAAAAACTGTAAAACTTATTAAAATGCATTTAAATGTGCAAACTTTATGCCCTCTTTCACTTTTTCTAAAGCGGTCTAGTGGTCCGAAAGGTAATTCTGGCCCCCGGGTCTTATGTTTCACACCCCTGTTTTAAACACACCTGACCTCAATCCACACTTTTCTGCCCAACATCTGTGCCGGCAGGTCTGGCACTAAGGAGAGGAGGAGAATATGTTTAGTGGAAGGTCTTCTTTGATCAAGTGTTGTTTTGTATAGTAGTGAAACACAAGCTGTATTAAATGTGTTACAGTAGAAGAGAGAAATAGCAGTAGTAATAGTTAAAGCAGCATTAATATTTTATTTTACTTTCTAGTTGTTTGCGTGTGTCTGTGTGTGTGTTTCCTCTTATTGCGTCATCACTGATCTCAAAACAGTCAGGCAGGGGAGCCTCAGGCTGTTCTCTTCAGTGCTCTGTCTGGGGAGAATCTATCTATATGTGAGTGTATAAAATGTCAGTGTGTGTACGTGTGTTTGTGTTATTGTAAACAGCTTCTCTGTGAAGAAAATAAGTTTTCACTCTCATGCATTGTCTCTTCTGTTACACAGTGCTGTTTGTTTACCTGGATCTTCTTTAAGATAAACTCCCTTTCAGGACCGCTTGCCTCCAAGAACATGTTCGGTTTATTAAGTGTCTGCTGAACGCTGCAGTGTTTGTTTATGTGTGTGTGTGTGTGTGTGTGTGTGTGTGTGTGTGTGTGTGTGTGTGTGTGTGTGTGTGTGTGTGTGTGTGTGTGTGGTGTTGGAGAAAGTAAATATAGGTGTACTGCGATGATGCATATCTATGTATCACTGGTTATATGGAAATGACAGTTTTATCTCACTTGCTGAATCTAGACTATATTAGCCTTTCCCCCTTACTTGCTGTTGCTATTGCTGTCAAGATTTCCCCTATAGCATGCCACGTAGGCAGGTTAAATAACTTCTCCAACAGTGGCTCACCTTCAACCCACAGTTATTTGCTAAAGGGTCACACACAGTCAGAGAAAATTTATGATTTTTTGAGCACACAAGCTGGTTGTGAGAGAAAAAAGTGTGTTGCGCGATCAGTTGCGAGTGGTTGCTGGAGATTGCTAAAAGTCACTCTGAAATAAACAGGTAGAACCCCATTGACCTACAGACTGGTCAGTGAACCCTTGCCATCAGCTGGTCACTGAGCTAGGGAAAAGTACGTATTCCATGACCAGTTGCTGAGTGGTTTCTGAGGCTGCCGGAAATCACTAGTGTGAAATCGGTAGCAAAGAGGCCTATGGTGCTGCACCAAAAAACTTCTTGGGATTGTTTTCGTCGCTAGCTGGTTACCGTGGCTGCCCGTAGTTTGCATGGCAGATGCCAACTTGGCTGCAAACGCTTGCAAACTATTCACCAAGAGGTCGTGAAAATGTGATTGGTGCGGCGCAAACTGGAAACAGAGGCCTTCAAAGTAAAAGTTGTGCCTTGTGAAATGTGACGATTGCAGCAGTAAGGTACAACTTTTACCTTGAAATCAAAGTTTCTGGTTTGTGTTACACCTTTTCAAGTTTCAAAATAAAATAGTGAGTGCAGACAAGTTGTGACTTTAATGCAAACTATGAATGAGCGTGACAATTACTAAAGCAATTGCAAGGAGGTTGTGCTGCAGCACCCTCTATGCAACTAATTTCACCTAGCATCAACCAGCAATCTCCAGCAACCACTAGCAACAGGTCAGGGGAATACATTATTTTTCTCACTTGCCAGATGCTTGCTAATCTGTCTCAAGGCCTGTGCGACTGAGGACTTATAATTAGCTGGTTAAGGGGTATTGTCTCTATGAAAATGTCTTCATTCTATTATCTACAGACATGATATTATCCTAGAGCATACTAGAAAACTGTCATAATATCTCACCAGATGATGATCCTTTCAATAGGCAGCATTATGTAACACCAAATAAAGAAACAGCATTGTAATTGTGTTACAGTGTAGAGATAGTTTTTCCTACTGTGCTAAAAATGATATGGAAAAATGTCAGATCCTATTGTCGCTATCATATTGTATATGGGTTTGCTCAACAGAGTGGCTTACATTTCCAAGTACAAAAAGAAATAATTAAGAGAACAGCTAATATTTGGCAAGAGCATCCAGAGCACATCTTGTGTTTATGCCCCCACACCTGTCATATCAACCTAGGTTCAATGTGGCAGAGAAAACTGGGTATGGATTTAAGCTAATCCTCTCTAAGGCATAAGGGGTGGAAGTTAAGGTAAAGGGAAGAATATGTTAACAGGGAAAAAAGGCTGCTACTTATATTAGCACTCTAAACAGAAGTCTTTATTATTGTAAGTTAGAAATAGCATGTTACAGTAGCTATTCAGATATGCCAGTGCTGTGTTATCATGCAGGTCCCACCATTACTGGAGCTTTTGGGATGATGCCTATGCTGAATTTTTATTTATTCATGTTTATTCTTAACTGGGAGAATTTCAAACTTTCAAACACAATTCTCAATACTTTTTCAATACACCACAGGAAGACAAATATAAATTATTTTTAAATAAAGTTTAGAAAAATACAAATAATAACATCAACAACAACACTCACCTAAAGCAAGTAATAATAATAATAATAGTGACTTGCACCATACTCTTTTCCTTCTCTGACGTCTCATTGGACACAAATAATCAAGCTATCCTGGTAAACTAAGACTGTTTTAAAATGACAGACAGGCAGGAGCGATAATGTTAGCTGAATGACTCCCACATTAACTTTATCCTTTCATCATTAGTCACAGCCACTCGCCACTACCGTAATAACCTAACAAGAGGCTATTGTGGCTGTCGGGGTGCTCCCAAAAGAAATGACTGACTCAAACATATCCGCATTTATGATATAACTGTTAAAAACATTAATATTCTCGAAACAGGAGCTTTACTGACCTTACAAATCATCTGTTATAACTGCTAGTGAGGGGAGGGCTATGTACCTGCCTGAATTCAATGTGAACAATATCAATACTGTTGCAAAGGAGTGTCTAATCCAATATTAATTTTTTATAATCAATTACTATCTGAGTCTTCATTTTTTTTGACAACCCAAATATATATGTATGTCAGAGTCATATTGAAAAGGCAGGATTGATGAGGTAATTGTTCATGAACTTTCCAGCAATTTATTGTACGAGCTAGTCAGTAACTTACAATTAAGACGCCATCTGCTTAGCTGTGATTCATGTTCTGTTACATGTGCTGCAGACAGAGCAGCACATATAGCAGAATGTATACCCCAAGGATTTCATACAGTATCCATCCATCCATCCATTAACTTCCAATTTAGGGCTGCAGAGTCTGCAGGTCTGAAACCTATATCCGCTGTCATAGGGCAAGAGTTACAGTCTTGTGTACCTGTGATAGGCCTATGCATGCTGGGTATCTGCCTAGCAAATCATTATTTTAAATGATTTCAAAAGCACACTAGTTAAATGCAGTTTTAACACAAATTGAGTTCAGTGTGACGTTTTAATCATTTTACTCAAGTTTGCTTCATGTATCTGATGTGTGGAGGATAAATGGTGCGTTTGTCCTGGACATTTGATAAGTGAGACACCGAGGACCTGATTTTGATGAAACTCACGGGAGTCATGCTTCATGCCGTTCTGGCATTTTGAAAATTACTATGTTTGGCCCAAGGTGGGAGCAGCAATTACCTTGCAAACATTTTAATAACCCGTCATATCTCACATACTGCTGGGGGGGGGATAAAATGAACCTTCAAGCACATATCCAATCCTCAATTTCTACAAATTTGTCTCCAGGGCCTGTAGTTTGTAATATATTTGATTTGCCAGTGTTTTAAGTTGGTTTATAGCATGTTTACCTCCAGGGTTTTTTTTTTTTTACTTCATTTACTCATCGCTGCAGGGGTCACCACCTTGTTTGTGATTAGCAAACAGACCTGAAGCCCATTTATTCCGGACATGACACAAAGGGAAATTCTGTTGCATCTTAACAGAATTTAATAAAAAAGCATTACCCTGTAATCTGTCAACCCCAAGTGTAGTTATCGCCTAACATTTCAGCACAGTTGCACTAATTTTAAACAGAAATGCTTTTAGTCTTCTGTAGAGATGTAAAAAAGCTCTTAAAGCTGCTCTGTGTAAGATGTTTATGTCAAAAGAACACCTGCCGTCGAACCTTTTATATTAATAACTCCTGCTGTACTGGAGAGCATTCTTCATATTGAAATATAAGAGAAAAATGCAAATCATTTCAAAACACCAGCAACCAAGTGCTCTAATCTAATCCTTTTAGCTTCTGTTTTGACCCCTTCATCATGTAGGTTATGATTTCAGAGTGTATATTACAGAATTTATCTTCTAAGATTTATTGGAAGGGTTTTTAAAAACCTGAAGAGACACAAAAATGTAGTATTTAACATGAAAAAGCACCCGAATAGCACATGCCATCCACCCCTTTCCTTAATGCTTTTTATTGATGCCCTTCTAAAACGTTATAAATTTCTTCTGATATTAAGTGCTTCTGTGTGTATGCTTCACAGAATATCCCAGCGCTACCTTGCGGCAAAGCCCTCTATTCTTATGAGGGCAAGGAACCGGGCGACCTCCAGTTTTCCAAAGGTGACATCATCATCCTGCGACGCAAGGTGGATGACAACTGGTACCACGGCGAGCTCAATGGTTGTCATGGTTTCTTGCCTGCTAGTTACATCCAGCTGCTGCGTCCCCTGAGCCAAACTCCACCCCAGGGCAAAGCATTGTATGACTTTGAGGTCAAAGACAAGGACCAGGATAAAGACTGTCTGGCCTTCAGCAAGGTAGCACACACTCATAGTATACACATGCTTTTTTAATATCCGACACAGAATAACATTTAAAAAAAGGCTGCATGCTTAAATCAGTAAAAAGATCCGAAGGACTGATGTGTTCAGAATTTACAACAGCATAAATACTGTAGCAGGAGAAAACACTTATCTGTAGTGTTAAACCAGGCTGGTTCTTTGTAGGGCACTAATAATTTATTAGCTCAGACCCTGCTCTACAGATTGGTTCACAGAATGTAAACTGGAACATCTTCAAACAGAGAAACAAGTGCATGCTCTCCTTAGTGGAGTCCACAGATAACAAAATAGTCTGCTGTCTCTGATAAGATCAGTGCTGTTCATGAAATCTAATTGTTTGACTTAGAAAACGAATGCCTTTGTTACTGTTATAAAGTCATGTGATCTGTCTGAGCGGAAAACCAGAATAAGTATTACTATTTGCGGTAGTGTGTTACTTGAAGGTGCTGGTATTTAAAGCGACTGTAGTTGCAGTTTCATGTTTTACTTTGTTCTCTCTCATTTTAACAGTTTACACCACTTTTTTTTAATTTTACAGCTGATGTTTTCATCAGTGTAAGTGATTGTGTATTGTGTTTGTTATGAGGTTTTCTACTATGGAGACAGCAGACAAGTAGCGGGGAGTTGCTGCACTGCAATCATTACCAGTCTCCTCGAGGATTTGGCTGAAGTTGAATTTTAACACTCACTCTTTTTTGGGGGGGGAAATGAAAGTTCTGGCAACTGATACTCTCTATGCCCATCTTCAAATAATATTCTTCTGTTTTAATGCCAAGACAGCATTTACACCACGATTATACTCAAAAACTCCACTAAAATACCACTATTTATTTACTGGTGGAGTCTAATCTATTCTTTTTCATGTGGATTTGCATGGAGTAAAATCCATTGTGGGGTTTTGGTTTGTTTGATGTGAAATTAATATTAAAAGTATTTTCCAAAGCAAAGGCCAGAGAGGAACAACCACCTGGAGGACACTATTGCCTTTCTATTGAAGCAGATATGTGCTTTGTGTCTGCATTGCAAAATTGGGATGGGCTATTTCAGGAATTTTGCTACATAACCCTACCTAACTTTCTCTTATATGTAAAAATGTAGATGTCACATTACTTTCTCATTACTCCATAAAATTATCTGAAATTCACTGTTACATAATTACCAGCTAACAGTATAAACTCCAGGCTACAGTTCTACACACCAACACAAATGCTTTATGTCCCAATGAGGACACAAAAGATTGTTCTTTAGTGTTTACATTTAAACAAAAAGCTGACAACACAAAGCAAAGAAAACCTTTACAAAGAGACTGTTGAAGTTCAGGCTCTGGCTGCTGGGCTCAGCATAGCTTAGCTGTACCATCACTCTGGGTTCTTGGCTAGCTTTGTGTTAGCATGCTGTCTGTGCAGAAATTGGGTTAGCAAGGTAATGGATTTTCTGTCCTGGGCGTTGTTTGCACTTTACAAACACACTCCTTTTCTTCAATAAAATAATAGTATAGTGGTCCCTCGTTTTTCACAGGAGTTACGTTCTAAAAATAACCCGCAATAGGTGAAATCCGCGAAGTAGTCAGCTTTATTTTTTACAATGTGTTTTAAGGCTGTAAAACCCCTCACTACACACTTTATACACTTTTCTCAGACAGGCATGAACATTTTCACACTTTTCTCTCAAAGTTCAAACCTTCGTAGAAAAATAAGTCCAGTATTATACAGGGTGGGCCATTTATATGGATACACCGTAATAAAATGGGAATGGTTGGTGATATTAAAGTCCTGTTTGTGGCAGATTAGTATATGTGAGGGGGAAAACTCCTCAAGATGGGTGGTGACGATGGTGGCCATTTAGAAGTCGGCCATCTTGGATACAACTTTTGTTTTTTCAATAGGAAGAGGGCCATGTGACTCATCAAACGTATTGGTAATGTCACAAGAAAAACAATGGTGTGCTTGGTTTCAACTGTAATTAAGACTGTAATATAATTGCCAAATTTACTACGGTAACATGGTACACTACTATTGTACTGAAAACTCTAACCTGATTACAATAACGTGTTGCTCTGTAAGGCATTACTCCCAACAGTGCCTGGATCCTAACCAGCTGTGTAGCATGGGCTCTTTTTTGCTCGTGGATCTGTGATTGGAGTGTCAAAATGTCTATTACATTCTACTCTCCAGTACTTCTAATGCGCTTGTGGTTGTGCGTCATCATGAGTGCAGGAAAAAAATGGTGCTTTTACAAAAGACAGGAAGTGTGAACTGGAAGTGCAAGAAAAAAAACGTGTATTTCTGCTCTTTGTGGCCAAGCAGATTGTTAATTGGTTGGGTATCATGTTGCTGCCAGTAATGATGTCTCTATCTTATAATACCGTTAAGCTCAAATACACGTAGAACTGGCATTAACTATCCTCGGGACTTGCTGTCCGCAGCTTTCTGTATTTTGGGAATTAAATTGTGCAAGCGTGGGTACATTTTCTGTGTCAGTCTTACTGATCTTAATGACCTTTATCATATAAGAGGTAGATAATCTGAGTAGCCGATGTCAAAAATATCACTCAAATTATACTTTGAATAGGATGGAAATGAGAGAAGGCACTCAGTCCTTGAGCAGTGCACGTCCAGGTCGGGCTTGGTGTAAACAGTAATTTGTATTCTCCGTAATGTTGTGTTCCTCTGAGCTTATCATTTTTTTCCCGCTGTTACACAGGCCTCATTTGTGCTAGGACTGAAGGCTCGACACCTCCACTCTGTCTTTGCACTCTAAATGTGTCTGCAGCAAGAGAACAAGATAGTTTATTAAATTACAGTGTAATGTTCAGTCTAGTGTGGGCGTCTTAAGACCTATCACGGTAATGTAAAGTGTACACACGTTGTTTCCGACACACCGCTCTCTGCATCCAGGAGAACAGATAATGCTGGGGCATCACATTATTTTGATTTTTAGGGTTAAACTAATCAACAGGTTAACAACTAAAAATCATGCAAGACCATAATTCACACAGAGACACGTGCCCCCGTGGAGTTCTGTATGCGTGTTGTCATGCAGAACCAGTGTGTGTGATATTGTTTTCTCAGTGTGAGAGGTAATTACTCAGTATGACTAATACAGAGTCATTTGCTGGCATTATCACTGCCATCCCATAATGGTCTAACCAAGACCTTTATGTGAGGAGAGGAGAAGCAGAGGGAAAAACATCATATATTTATTATATTACATATGATATTATATCATATGCACAATGTAGAGATGGAAGTGTACACAAAGGTACATATTTACTGGTAACCAGTATGTAAACTGACATCAAATTGTTGGTTTTTGTTGTTATATACACGATTGTTGATCGATGTAAAGTTGGTTTGGGTTGGGCACGCAGATGTAGAAAAAAAGGAAAAACAGATGCATCAGTATTCACCTTAACTTTGCCCTAAGGCAGTCATTTTAAATATTTCTGCAGAGTGTCATATTTAGCTCATTTTTAGCTCGCATTTTACATTTGAAATGGGAGCAGCTCAAGTAATTTGAATTCAGTAGCCTGCTTGCAGTCACTGAAAAGGGTTACAGTTTGTAGTTAATATGCAGTGGCTTGCAAGGATGCCAGTGTGTCGTGCTGGAATTGTATCAGTCCTGAGTTGCCGTTCCAACATAAACATAAACAGCCTTGAAAAATGTTGATTTGCCATTTATTAAATATATTTTCAGGGACCTCAACAAGGTAGCAAGGCATCACTTGGAATAATTTGATCATGCTTTCATAAGCAGCCCATGTTTTAAAAAAAGTCACATCATTATGCATAAACGCTTTATATGCAAAGGCAGAACAAATAAACTTTGTTTTTTCTGCAGCATATCAAAAGTAGTTAAATGTCTATTGTTCTGGAAGTGTGGTATACGGTGTATACTTGAGTGTGTTTGTAGCTTCACTCATTTCCTCTCTCCCCAGGATGAGGTGCTGACAGTAATCAGGCGAGTAGATGAGAACTGGGCAGAAGGCATGCTGGGAGACAAGATTGGCATCTTCCCAATTCTTTATGTGGAGGTAAAATGGCATACAAACACAAACCCACTGCAGAAGTGTCGATGATGCTGTAGCAAAACATCCACTGTCACATCTATTGTCATTGCCACATTGCTACTTTTAAGAGAAGAGGAAGAAAATGCGATCTCCTTTTATCAAACACTTGATGAAGGCTTCAAAAGTTAGTTTTGCATGTGTCCACTGAAAGAGTGATAAAACGCTGTTTCTACTGTGGAATGTGCCGAAAACTGACAAGTAGAAGCTTTCCATGTTAAAGAAAGAAGTTGACTGGTTCAGATTTGTTAGCGAGCGGAGGATAAATCAGTATAGTCGCCAGTAAAAAAGCTGAATATGTTCACCTTTACTAAATTATTGTTTCTTGATACCAAGTAGGTTTCAACTAAATTGCATTCCGATTCAGTTATAAATTTTACCAAAGGTACTGCTACTACTGTAGTCATTAACTCTATTCTTCTTTAGCACAGCTGCACTTTGTTCTCTGTACTTAGTGAAAGCATATCTCTTGTCGAAATTCACTGCCAGTGGTAATGAGTAATCTATTATTTATTTTCTTTGGTTTTAATAACCTCACTACCATAAGTGCAGAGAGCAGGGACACACGGAGTGTGTGCTCACTCTAAAGTTAGGATGTGAGAGGAGATGGCTACATGTTCTTGGCTGATTAATGAAATGTTGTAAAGCCTCCAGCATTAATATTAATTAACGCTGGGATTTCACTCTGAAAGGAGGCATATTGTGTGTTCATTATTCTCCATTAATCATGCTGTTTCCGCATTGAGATTCCACATTATGCTTCCATATCAGGATGTTAAGGCTTGACCACTTTCAGACGGGTGACAAATTTAAGTGTCTTAGTGAGGGGCTGCGCCACCACAGCTTTGTATTGATTTGCAGTGACCCTTTCCTCTCAGGCAAGGCAGTCGGCCTTATTTTAGCTCGACCACAAGAGACTTACTGGGCCAGACAATTAAAATATTAAAATAAAAACCACCAAAGTTTAAAGAAATCCAAGTACTTTCTGAAAACATCCATTCATTTCTACTTAATGTCTTTTTTTAAACAAGTTAGTAAAATTTTATTGATATAGCACCTTTCAAGATGAATAAGTGCTTTCCAACAACAATAATAAAAACCTAAGACTAAAGTGTTAGCCAAAAACAAAGCTGAAAAACAGGCAGAGTTTTTAGCTGCCTTTTAAAAGAGATCACCAAGTCCACAGATCTCAGACTCAGAGCGAGAGCGTTCCAGAGTTCGGTGGCGCCACTGTTGCATAAGCTCTGTCTCCTTTATTTCACAGTCACGTACGCTGTATAGCCAGCAGGTCCTGATCACATGACCTCAGGGACCTGCTGGGGATGTATGGATGTAAAAGTTCACTGTTGTATGGCAGTGTTTGTCCACGCAGAGCTATAAAAGTCAAGTCATTTTCACTTAAAGTGAAGTCTGAAGTTGATGGGGAGCCAGAGCAACTGATTTAGCAACAGTGTGATATGTGAGTATTTAGAAGACTTAGTCAGAAGACTTAGTCAGAAGGCTTAGTCAGAAGGCTTGCAGCGGCGTTGGAACAACTTGGAGACGTTCAAAGGAAGCCTTGCTTAGACAAGTAAACAGTAATCCAGATGTGATTAAATGAAGGCATGGATGACAATCTACACAGTGTGACACAGTGGAACTTAAGTGATAAAAAGCGAGAGCGAACCAGAGAATCCAAAATGTAGACTAAGTCAAAGGTACCTCGATGTTCCTGTGTGAAGCGTACCTAGAGTTTCTGTTATGTTAGGTACAAATCAGTTGGGGGCACAAACAAGGACTTCTGTTTTCTCTCTTTCTGTATTAATAACCATTCATTCAGTGTACTAAATTCAAAGAAACTTAAAAGCATCGCTCTGTTTATCCGTCTTTTTCAGCATGGTATTGCATGACATGTCCAATGCCTTTGTGGGCCTTTGTGCTGTAAAATTAAAAAGGATTCAGAACTCTGGTTTGGATTAAAATAACAGTTCCGAAGCAAGTGTGTTTGCAATTTTTTATCTCTACGACACCACAAATTTGTAAAAACGCTGATTCTCGCATGACCTGTCCAAAACAAATGATGAAGTCTTCAGAAATGTCAGGAGATTCACCCACACTACAAAGAGCTTTTGTGTGTGTGATTTTCAAAACAGCGGGAGTGCCAGGAGTTCAGCTGCAGTGTAGTAGCTGCATTGTCTTCTTTATAAAGTCAAAGCAGATTTTTAATGCACAGATTAGAGGCAAGTCGCTGTAGGATGGAGTCATCCTATATGCTGCTTTTATACATTATATTGCTTTTTCTTGCTGAATAAAGCACATATTATATAAAACACTTAGTAGTACAACACAGCACATGTGTTACAATCAGGATCCATATACATGTGTATATGAAATCAGTGGTGTGTTTTTTCTCTAAACTTTAATCATACTGCTCTCTGAATAATTTTTCATTTTTTCTCTATGTCTGGGTTTGCAGCCTACTCATGCTTGTACTCTTGGCCACACAATCTCACACACACAATGTCCTTGAAATTAGCTAACAACTCTAGAAAAGGACTCTCTTAGGTGATGGTGATTAAGCCATAGGCTGAGTCGTGTTGGGATACACACACACACACACACACACGCACCCAGACGCACAGGGGTTCCTATTAGATCGAGATGCATCAATAATTTAGGCCTCTCCATCACTCTCACACAGTGGGGGTGCAGGGGCATGTTGACGACGTGCGAGCAGACGTGTGAGTGCTTGATGTGTGTACGTGCGCACGCGCATGTGTGTGTCATCATTTAAAAGCCAATAAGGAGGACCCAGCTGGAGCCTCTGCCGATCTGTGGCCCTGTTCAGACCAGGTATTAACATAAATTTTGAGTGATCCAATCATAAGTAGACAGCTCCAGATTTTAATGCAACAAAGATGCAATAACATCCCATCACTCAGACCTCATTGAGAGGTGGGGTGAGCCACATATGGGCAAATTGTTTTTGCAGTTGCTACATCATTGCGAGCCACTTAAAAGGACCTTCTACTCAAGTGGCGTGCCTACTGCAGGTGCAAAGCAGCAGTGCGTCTGGCAGAGTCCTGCACTTGCTTGATTACCCACAGCTTGTCATTAGCTATTTGTTTTTGCATAAGGCTGTTGGCCGCTTGCTCAAGAAAAAATTACAGCCCATTTAGATCATATTGTTGGGTTCTAACAGATATTACTGGGATTTGTGGTAACTTTTTGTGATAACAGAAAGCAGATTTTTTTAAAAAGAAGCTTAGAGTGAATTAAAAATGGTGTCATCAAAGTGTTTAGTAAAAATGAAGCGGTTTGAGGTGGATGTGTTTAATATCTCGGGTACTTGTATTAAAGGGTCACAGCTGGTTTAGATTTGCTTGGAAATAATTGTGGGTAAGAGGTTGGTTCTTGAAGTCTGTTATACTATACAGATAGAGTGTGCATTTGCAAATGTTGACCTGTGCGTGACTCTGTTATTTGAGCTTGACAAACAGAAATAATATGCTTGTGTTTTCACATACAGAGGCGGGAAGGTGAGGTTCAATCATAGGTTACTCAAGAACCGTGCGGAGATAGATTCTAATGCCAGACATGAGCTGACTTAGTATACTAAGATCCCTGTGTGTCTGCCCTACTGGATATGAAGTAAATACCACTTCCAGATCACTTGCATTGCTGGTTGATGTTGCACCAATTTGCACCAAAAGTTGTATCAACATTTTTTTTGCCAGAAAGCTTTGAGTTTTTTGTTGGGGCCCTCTGCATTAGTAGATCTCCCCTAAAGGGAAAGGGTGTTATTTTTTGACACTATTCTTTTAAACTATTCATTTAATTGCATGGGAAGCCGTGCAGAGCCGGGTGCTCTAATCTTTTCATGTCAGTACATTTCACGTGTTAAGAGCCATGCCAAAATAATTCATTTTTCATTATATACGTGTTATCTGATAATGTCTGTAGGTCTTTCAGAGCTTATGCAAGAGTTTGCATCACCACGTCTCTATTTCTAATCTCAACTGTATTGAAAAGAGAATTAAAACAAGAGGACAGAAACTATCTAATTTTACTGACTGCAGGAAATGTATCGTTAAATTTGTGATTCGTTTGATTCGGTAAGTTTGGGTGGATTTATTGGATGTGCCTGGGTTTTTTGGGGGGGTTAAATGTTTGAGAACAGTAGGGTGGATGATGTAAAGGAGTAGATATGCTTTGCATTTGAATATACTGTACCCGACATGACTTTGAGTGGATATATAATGAGCGGGCTGGTCTGTGTTGTGTAAGTTTGCAGCAGGAGCTGAAGGAGCTGATGTGGTTTCAGGTAGATGTGAGCTCAGTGTGCATAAGTTTGTGCTAAATGACAATGACTGATTTAAGTTTAATGATGGTAACGGGAGACATATTGGGACTTCCTTTGTTTTGTTCTGTTTTTGTTGTGGAGAGTTTCCACTTTTATGTATCCCTGCAGCAAAAGGAAGTTGGCACATGTCTGCCACCAGTTCTCTGCGTGTGTGTGTGTGTCTGTGTGTGTGTGCTTGTGCTAGTACATGCAAGTGTCCTGCTGGCTTACCCTTTCGCAGTGCAGATATCAGCTCATCAGCTCGAGTCTCAGTATTACCCCTAGAGAGGAACTGACTCTCCAAAAGGTACACGTTACAGTTAGCTCAACACATAATAGATGACCTTGGAGATTTCATTCAGCCAAAAGCACCAAATGAAGAACTGCGCCTATCAAAACTTCGCTCTCTTTTCTCTGGCTCTGTCACTTTCACTCAAACACGCACAGACACACACACCGACATGCACCCTCTGTCATTTAATGCGCCATTTTCAGTGGAACAGCTGAAAATGTATGTGCGTCTGTGTATCCGTCCAGTTGTTGCATTCACAGACAGTAACTGGAATGTGTTTGTGTAAGTCACTTAGTGAAAGTGTTGGATGAATTCCTGACTGTGTGTGTGTGTGTGTGTCCTCTAGTCAACCTCATGAGAGCAAACTGAGTTATATCTGCAGCATCAATCCATCATGCTCATTAGCATATGATTTGGCTTTGATTAGCATATCTATTAAAATGGAAATGCAACATCACCAACACTGAACCCAGACAGGGCGGCCCTGTACACACTTTGTCTGAGTCTCTCTCTCCAACACACACACACTTATATACCACACATATCTCTCCAGGGGTTGCTCAGGGAATTTGTTGGAGGATGCCAAAGTTGATGATGTCTGTTAATGTATCAGATGCGTTAGCTTATATGTCATCTCTCTGTTCAGACATTTATTGTTAGAAACTCACTGCTTCATAGATATTTCTGAGCCCAGCTGTATATTTCAAACTTATAAATATTCAGTCTGCTTTGATGACTAGAATACAAGAGTTAAAATTGAAAGGAGTTGTTCCTTTGGTCTTGTTCTGTGCCAAGTCATACCTTAATTTGGCATGAAGTGCCGATGAACTACATGTACATGTACAGTCTTTCTTTGGCATGCTTGCAGGCTGCACAGCATGTAACAATGGGCTGCCATTGGCCTGCAGGCAGCACTTTAAAGACCCTTGCTTAACACTGAAGAAAAATGTGAAGCGGAAATGTTAGACTTTCACTGAGGTAACAAAAGTGAAATACTCAGGTCATAATGCGTATATAGTATTTATGTAAAAGCTGCAGGGTTTCTGTCTGAGTGAGGCGAAGGGAGGTTGAATTGCAAGCAACAGATACTTCAGTAACAAAGAGAAGCAGCGTAAGCACCGGAGTAAGAAGAATTAATGAGCGGCAGGTTCTTGTAATGATTGCTTGGATGACTAATTGGATTGTACAAGCAACGTGTGACAGTAAAACAACTTCACTGCCAGCTTAAACTACCTCAGAGCTCCATAGTGGTCAAAAAATACAAATTGTTCCTTTCAGTAATCCCATTTGCAATCAAATATGTGCTCACGTCCACAGAAAACACAATCAGATTAGTTCATATAGGGGGTTTTCCAACGCTTGGTAAGTATTACAGATAATAACATAACATAATTCAATTTCTATGGAACACTCATTCTCATATTTTCACTACTTTTTTATGTTGATAAACACATTTTGCTCTTTCCTTGATAATATGATGCATACTGAGTACAGTAGGAAACGGCAATGATCAGGACTACACCAACAAACTTCTTGTTGCAGGTCAGTGCCTGACCACAAATAATCAAGATTGATTAGATTTACAGAGGTGCTTTTACCTCCTATACTGGTGCTTTTTCCCAGCACAGCGATCCATAATTTAGACGTCTAATACTTCTATTATATAGTGTATCGCATGTGTAACTGTTATAAATCAGGATTTAATAAGTAAAATTATTTATCAGCTGTAAGGGAACCTGGAATTTGATACTTTGCACTCGTAATTTATTGGCTTATTTTTTTCGAATTATTTTCCTTCTTTACCTCAACAAAATGATGCATCTTCTCCTCTGCCGGTAAATCACACTGTCTGTAAACAGACCACAACCTGCACCGATAGTGTGAGCTCTTCTACCTTAAAGTTAAAAAAAATAAAGTAGGTGTTTCTTTCTCATCAATTTCTGGTTGAAAAAAATGAATAAATAAAATTGACACATTATTAAAATCCAGAGCTCTGACCAGATGTTAGAGTCACAGAGCCAACCTTTTTTTTAATCACCCAGTTAATGAGGCTTTGGATTCATTCATTTTTGCCATGTCTTAAAAGGATGTTTTACCAAAACAACAGAAAAATGGTATTTACAAAAGAGTGCAGTGTCAAGATTGCGTGTAAGAGGTGGAAACTGGGGTTATGCCACTAACCGTGTTGTATACGTATTTCTGGGAATTCCTTTTTCAAGGTGCAAATTATAGGGAGGATAATTTTTAAATCAATAGAGCAAAGTAAGTGATTTACTGTGCACATAATTTCCTGCTAATTGTTCCAATATTTAACACCAAAAAGCAGCATGTCTCATTTTTTGTGCTTTATATTGAAATGAGCCGACTGCACCTGTTTAGAAAACAACACAGCTTTTGTAAATCACCCAGCTAACGACACCTATGGCCCCCACACTCTGCAGGTCAGTCCCCTGTTTAGTGAATCAGGCTGATTGTGTCTTCCCCCCCAAAAAAAATGTTTTTCCTGGAAATACTCTGTAAATAAATGTTTGAAACATGTACAAGACCATCTATTGGTGAGAAGAAAAGGAGTAAACTCTGGCAAGCAAAGTGAATGCTCACCTTTCTGTGGGTTATTTGAGTATCTGTGTGTTTGAGCTACTGTCAAAGTGTTACACAGAGGGAGTCTCACCAGACCTGCTGTTGTAAGTGATGATTCTTGTGCTGCTGGTCTGAAAAGCTGCCAGCAAGAACAAGCAGCAAGAGAGCCACACAAACACACTTGAATGTACTGGAGATGTACTTGAACCACTCAGGTCTGAAATCGAACACCTGAACGTCTTCTCTCTCATAGTTCCCTCCCCCTCTCCTCTCCTCTGCTCTCCTCGCAGTTAAATGAAACAGCCAAGCAGTTGATGGAGATTGACAAACCTATACCAGCTAATGCACCGGGTCCGAGCTCTGAGCCGGCCCCGTTGGGCCCCTGCTCTTCCGGGCCCTCCCCAAGCGCGTCCCCGTCTAATGGAAACGGCTTTGGCCATCGGAGAGGCGAAGGAAAGAAGAACGCCAAGAAGCGCCATTCGTTTACCGCTCTATCCGTCAGCCAGAGGGCTGCCCAGCTCAACAACAGACACAGCATGGAGATCTCCCACCCAGTCCTCATCAGCTCCTCTGACCCCAGAGCGGCTGCACGCATCCAGGTGCATGTGATGTACACAGACCCCATAATTACAGAACGCAGCAGATCTTTTATATCAGGGAAAATCAGTTTGTTTGAGCATAAGAAAATACTTGATTAGATGTAATGTGGCCCCATTATGTACAAGTACTATGCTTGTTTTGTATTTAAAAAGTGTATAGTGAAAATCACTTGGATTTTTTGTGCATTTTCTAGTTAAACAGCAGTCAACAAATACATTGCTTGGCATGTAATATATCTGCGGGGAACTAATATCAGCCAGTGTATTGCCCCTGCTGATTCCTTGGTTTCACCTCTAAGGCATTGCTTGCATTTCACAAACCAGAGTTCACTTCAGTCACTCTGTTACTCTAGATTTAATAACTTATTCCCCAATCACCTACTCGTCCAGTTCCATGTAAATAAAATCATTCCTCTTATTTACAGCATTTCACTAGAGACGCATTGCTCTTGCAAATACTGCCTCTTGTTGTATTTAGACGTGGGTTCAGTTTGTATTCTGTGAATAATACCCAGCATGTATACTGTAAAACTGCATGTGGGTTGTAGGCATTTTCATTGTATATCTTTCTGCATTTCTTTAGGATGCGTCTCCCCCAGGTCCCTCTCCCTCCTCGGCAGGGGTGCTGGTGCCCCCCAAAGTGGCATCCATAACCTCTGAGCTGCTGGCCCATGCCAAGGTTCAGCTCCCACTCAACATGTGAGTATGCCTCAGTGCTGTGAGTTCACCCAGCTGTGACTTTCTTTTCTCTTTTTTCCACCTGCCCATTCTGTTTATCACAGCATACGTGCGACTCAGATCCAAGCTTGATTTCACAAGCCGCCTGCTGGCAGCGTTAAAAATATTTCCTTTGTTGTGCTCTGAGATATTGGCCGTGTTCCACCACCTCTGCACATTCGCTCCTCCACTGGTCAATGATGAAATTCTCCCCAGACAGGAAAATATGCTATTTCCTCACTTGTGCGATGCTTACGTCAGTGTTTCGTAACAAGGCTCTTAACAGCATTTTACTGTACAGGTTTTTGTTATTTCATTAAAATGACCATGTTAAGAGGGATGAGAGATGCACACAAAAAAGATTTCTGTCATAAAGATTATGACATAAAAAGTGAGACTATGACTATCACACTAACATTGCATGCATTGCAACATAAAAAGAGGTGTTATGCATTAGGATGTGCATGATAAAGTAATTTATTGCTGCAGTTGGAGACTTTAGCTTTACACAAACACAAAAAACTACATTGAATCCTTTGGAAAATTTAGGTGGTCAGCAGTCCTGGGGAAGTGCCACTGCTAACCTAGTTTTACCACATAACTAACCTACAAACAAATTAACTAGGAAAATAAAGGTCTCTTCAAGGTGAGCATGTGATTGTTCTCTTGTGCTTCCATTGCTGCATGGACCAATTTTGAGAGTGAGACCTTGAGGGTGTGGATATTTTTGGAAAGTGAGGACACTTGCTTAGTCTGCGCGCCATACAAGGTTAGAATTAGAACTATGGTATAATAACAATGGACAGACATTAATGAAACTCAATATTCTTTCAAATTACAAAAAGATAATAGCGTTATTTTTTTCAGGGTAAAAAAAAGAGATTTGTAAAAGTTTGAATTTCTAAAGCTTTGGGCTCGAACAGAAAAACTGACTATTTAGTGTAAACCACAGCAAAAGTGTTTACTTTGGTATAACTTTTAAAGTGTCAGTGTTTGGGAATTGGGACATTTAGGGGTTTTGTTTTTTTTATTGTATTATTTTGTAGGATTTATTTGTATCTGCTTGTTTGTTTTATTATTACTATAAATCATTCTTCAAACAAATAACAAAGACATTGTGTTAAAAAAGAAACCCATACATTTGTGCCAAGAACAACATTACACCAGTGAAGATCTTCACTTGTATAGAAGTAGAAGTTCGCATGTGTGTATGCGCGTGTGTGCGATGGCCTGTGTGTGTGCTGTTTACTATTAACCGGTGTCCTTCCTGCAGGATGTGAGCCAAATACAGCAACATTGTCAGATTTAATAATATCACTTTCCAAGTAGTAGGTACACACTCAGACGTGCGCTCTCTCACGCACACACACAAACACACACACAATATGCACACGTGCATCCGGAGTGAGTTCATACTACTGATGAGGTCGGACGTTTTCCTCTTGACCTGGCAACTGTTCCTGTTGCCATGGGGAGACTGAAGACAGTCCCTACATCTGTTACCATGGAAACGGGAAGGCAGCATATATAGTACTTGTTTACTTTCTGGTATTATCGTCTTCTGTTGGAATCTGGCACCACACAACTATGAGTGCACTCCAGCACCGGTACCGGGATATCATGTATATGTAGTAGTTGTAGAACCCACAAAACTCAATATACAGTCACATTTAGGACATTTCAAAATACTACACTGATCAATAAATGTGTGTGTAAACACATAAACCAAGACACGTATGGCAAAGTGTACCATTCACCTCTAGTGGTCACACTGGTCCTTCAGACAGAAAAAAAGTGTCCTGTAAAAATAGGAAGTATGCAAAAAAGGTGTTACGTCTTTTGATGTTTTCTTTTTTTTAACAGTGTTTTTGTTGTCTTATAGTTCAAATTGTCATAACAGTAAATTGAAGCTATTGTAAGATCTGTCTAAATATATTCTTTCTTATTTAGTATTCAACAACTGTACAACTGCATTACAGAATTAATTCTTAGACACATTAGTGGATAAGTAAAGGTAAAACATTGACGATGCATTTACATAATGACTGAAACTAGCACCACTGAAGGAACAATGGGCTGGGAGTTCAGTTCCTTCATAAAATGCACTATTTATAAGACTGGGGAAACCTGCAGTCAGCTGAGACTGAAGAAGTCACTTGGATGAGTGATGAAATGTTTCTCCCACTGAAAACGCTACATCCAGATGAACAGAATCAACTTTTGGAGTAAAACATTATACATGCTGTACATGTATATATTTATTTGCAGTGTTAGGGTGATAATCATAGTCTCACTTAAACCAGTAGTTGACAACTGTTCGTGTTTGCAGTCCCACTCCTTCCCTCTATTTCTAAAGGAGACAGTAATACACAGACATGAAATATACAGCAAAAACAGGGGATTTATAGTGGAAGGACCAAACAGCACTGCCTTATTAAAAGATTGAATTGCTGCTGTTCACTCGGAGTAATCCACATGAATGCTTTAAGAAGAAGATGTCCAGTGGGAGTTTATAATTAGGTGAACAGTTGTTCAAGATTTCCTTTAGAGTTAAATATTGTTATTATATGACTCGCTTTTGCAATGCAGCTTGTCACTTTTCTTTCTCAGATACCTGGCATTATATGCCTACAAACCCCAGAAGGCTGACGAGCTGGAGCTTAGAAAAGGGGAGATGTATCGGGTGACAGAGAAGTGTCAAGACGGATGGTTCAAAGGCACGTCACTGAGAACTGCTGCCTCTGGCGTCTTCCCGGGAAACTATGTCACTCCTGTGTCCAGGTGAGAGCGGAAAGTACTGCATGCATGTGGTTAAATAGTGAAAGAACTACCACTGCATGAACACTTGGCAACTTAGTTATGCAATGACAGATGTTGTTGAGATGTGTCCATCCATCCACTTGTCTGCTGTGGTAAAACTACAGTGTTCTGAAGACAGATAACAGAGATACCCACCCCGGGTGTTCTTACCTTGTTGTTTGATGTAAGCTAAATAAACTGGGACCCCACACTGAGCATTTTTACTTCATTACCAAAGCTGAAAAGCAAAACAGTAAAGTGAAATGAAATGGTTGTCACATCGAGACTTGATACTCACCCTTGTGTCCATTTATATTTTCTCTTCCTGCTGAGTGGAAAATCCATTTGAAGTCTAGCCTTTATTAAGGCAAGGCTTTCAGCTTCTGTGACTGAAGTAAAAGGCAATAAAAGTATCTTATGCTGTGCTACATCAACTTCACTTTCATCAATTTAATAGAGCCTATAATCTTTTCTAAATCCACAGTACAAAGAGCTGCATACAAGACAACAATTACTTAACAAGCAGATTTTATGACAGCATAAAGTTTATAGTGCACTTGTGGGTTCAACATATTGGTAAAAGTGGTCATTTACCTGGTGATGGCTTGTTTTCACGAACACCCAAATGGTGCATTATGTTTGATTTTTGAATTAGTCTTAGTTATGCTGGGCCTTAAAGAAGTAATAAAGGTACAATTAAAGCACCTTAGCTTTTAGAGAATTCCACTAGCTCTTATTATGACTGCCAATCATATCAGCTGTGGTGATGAAGCTTAGAGTACAGTTAATCTCGTTCACCGAAGATGGACAAGTAAGTTCAACTGAATTTCTCCACAGTATAAGCAGAGGGCACATGAGTTAAATTTTTAATCTCTTTATGCCCTGTTAAAGCCTTTTTGCCCTCTTTTTTTTTTTAATGTACCCAGCATTGCAATCAAATCAGACGCACACCCCAATTTTGTCCTCTCACAAAGGCAATGTGAATGGTAGCATCAACATAGTTGTTGTAATTTACTGTGTAATTTTTTTGCAGTCATTACTTAGTTGCAGACTGAAATGTGCAATTTGCCCGGTATTATGGCATGGCAATTGCACATGTGTTTTTCTGCACTCAGGCTGCCTCTCGTCACAAAGGCACACCCAAAAAGGTAATTTTGGGGGGCTTTAGTTGGAGAAAGGTGCAATCTGTGCATATTATCTCCAACGTGGCTACAAAAACCACCAAAATGATTAGGTCGAGCCAGCACATTTACCAGAAGTATGATCTGGGAAGCCATTGCTAGGAGCGAAACTGTATATTGCTGTGAAGACAAGAAGAAACAAAGTGTAGTGCAAAAATGTCTTAATCTTGATCTAATCCATTCTTAATCAATTCAATGTTGTTACATGAAGATTAAATTAAATACATCATAAAATTTAACCAGTCCGACACTACTGGCTCTGCCGTTCTAGTGTTTGGCTTCCGCAGCCTCACCGTAGATCATTGCGACTGTCGTCATTATTATAATTACCATCCTCGTCGTTACTTAGTAGTACAGCTACTTCTCGTAGCTGTCCAAAACAAATAAACCAGTAAAAATGGTGTGCTGAAATATTTTGCAACTTAATTACCCTCATTATTCCCATATGCATTAAAACGTTTTCAGTTGCTTTATATCTCATCTGTATTCCGCTCCATGATGCAGTCAAGAAAAAGGAGAGAAGAAAATGAAAGCAAGGCACAGTAACAGTAATGGAAGAAAAGAGAGCCAAAAAAATGAGAGAGAGGAAGGTAATGAGAAGCTGGAGAGCATGATGAGGCTATGCAGGATAAACAGGGAAAGCGAATGGAGGGAAGCAAAATGTGAGAGGAGAAGAAAACGGTTGAAAGGGAATAGAATGGGTTTGACAAAGGAAAAGGTGAAGAAGGGCGTGAATTATGGAAAGAAATTCAAACAGAAGATGGCTGAAAGAGAAATTGACAGAGTGAGGAGGAGGAGCAGGAGAGAGAAGAAGGAAGAGAAAGCAAAAGAAAATGATACAAAGACATGAAACGGGTGCAAAAACAGCAGGTGTCCTTCTCCAGTGGATATGAATGGCTGCTTCACATTTTGCAATTATGCAATCCCAAGAAGAGAGAAAGAGAGAAAGACAGGATGGGCGAGTAATCAAATGAGAGGCAATTTGTTATTTTTACGCAAGCATACTCTCTCCCTCTCTGCCTTCCTCCCTCCTTACACCCCCCCCCCCTACCCCCCACCCCCCTTTGTCTGCAGTGCAGCTCAGAAATTTCTCAGTATGATAATGAGAAGCTGCCAAAGATATGCACACAGAAACACACTGACTTGATCAAACACATAAATGCATGTTTATTTTAGAGCTACACAGGTGGCCCATACTGGCAAATTTAAATTTCACTTTGAATATTTGCATATTTGTTGTGGAATTCATTATCCTGGTTAATGCAAACCGTGAGTATACATAACAAATGCATGTGATTAAACATAAGACTCCCAAGAAGCCTTTTGATTGTTGTGTTGCCGGATTCATTTCCGATCTTGAACTCATACTGGGGGGAAAAAAATCCTCTTTTGTATGAAATCTTCAAACTTACTCATAAGTAAGGCCAAAAACGCCTGCTAAAAGACCTGAGTTAAACCCAGCACACACTTTAAGCAGTTGAATTTAGTGTGTCGAAGAAACAGTGGATAACTTTGCAGTTTCTTTTGGCAAAAACACACACAGGGAGAGAAAGCCATAACTCTGTATGTGTCTGACGGGAAGTCGATGGGCAACCATAAGTGTGTGAATACCGCTGCGTCAATAATGTTCAGCTCACTGTTCTGCCATTCAGCACTCTGCAGACAGAAACATGAGCAGTCTGCAACGCCATATATGTTACAGCAGGACACTTTCTCGTGCTGATCCACCGGTCAGATAATAGTACTGGAATTTTTCACTTTGACAGAGGGTAATAGTACTGACAGGGAAGCTTGCAAATTTTAATTTTGGATTCAGTACTGGCTCATAATTAACATTTAACGTAACTCCTGATGAGTTTATTGTCTCGGTCGCTTATTAAGTATGATATGATGTTTGTTTTTTCAGTTATATTCCCCATTGTGCTACGGTCTCACTAGGGAAAGCAGTGGTTAGAGACCGCAGCATGACTAAATTACTGTGACTGCGTGCAATGAACTTAAAGTCTTGTTGCCTTTGAAATGGTTGCTTCAAAGAAAGGGACCAGGTCTGCAACCACTTGTAGTCAGCTGCTGTCTTTAAAGTGACTTTGATGCAATAAGATAAAACTGCATTCACTATCAATCTGCTACCAGTCTATCAGTTTAAATCTGAATGGGATCACATTTGCATTTGAATGCAATTAATTTCTGATAATATGGCAATTAACCGTGATAAATTAGTAAAAAGGGCAAATCTGTTATCTGTTAACTAGTTGCATTTATCGTTCACCAGAAGGCCAGAATTAGTTCCCAGAGTTGCTGCAGGTTGGTAAGGACTGGGGTAGCCATTTTTAAAGACTTATCCCTCATTTTTTTTCTGTTTTTACTTTAAATATGGCTAACTTACAATGCAAACACCATGCTGTGTTAAAGAAGACTATAGCTAGAGACCATAAAAAGGATGTTAACTAAACTAATATATCATTGGGTAAATCTGTCCAATCAGATTTTCCTTTGCAATGGTTGTATGTTTAGGGCCCTTCCACACTGGCTTTACTTTTCAAACCAGAAGCTATCTCCATCTTATTTTTATACATGGAGATGGCTTCTGGTCTTGGATTGTAAAGCTACTTTCTCACGTCAGCTTGAGATGAATACACAGCTGGAGTTGACCACATTAAAGTGTAGGTTTTCAAGCTCCGATTTGCTACTTAGCATTAAATGGGTATTTGAGTTACTGAGCAAATAAACAGAAGAGGACTGTCAGGGGCCAGTGGTACATCAAATTTCAAGGCAATATGTTCAACAGTTTTTACTCTAAACCACTGAAATGAATCTTAATGTGGCACTAGAAGAAAAGTCACTGTATTGAAAGAGACTGATGTTTTCAGAGCAGTAAATGTTAATGGTCACAAGTACAGTAGAAAACAGTTGTAATTAAATGATAAAATAAATTTAATAAAAAGTCTATATCGCTTTCACCTTTTTTCGTTGAAGGGCTCCATTTGGAGTTGGTGCTACTCGGAGCTCGTGTTTGTCCAGCCCAGGAGGAGGAAGTGGCTGCAGTCAGGTGGCAAGTAAAATCTTAGACCCCTCGTCTCCAGGATCCCCGGGGCCCTCTTCGTCCCGTCCTGGCACCCCACTGGTAAACTCAGCCAACGCTGTTAACAGCATCAGTCCCGCCTCTTCGCCACAAACTGCTGCCGCCCAGCTGAAAAACTGCCTGCGCTCCAGCCAGCATACCAACCAAGCACGCACCTCAATGCAGCTGGGTGAGCAGAAACATTTTAAATCTATATATTTCTACTTGGTCAAAAGTTTTGCACAAGTTTTCCTCTTGTGAGAAAAAATTACTAATTGGATTTTAATGTACTAAACCCAAATATAACAATTAAAGTAGACTATCATATCTGTTTTCTTGTGCTTTTGTTAGCTTGTCATAATGACAAGAGCTGTTCTATTCTATTCTATTCTCTTCTATTCTATTCTAAACCACCTTTCTTCATTATGGAAAAATTTATAAGCCAGAAAAAGGTCTATATACAGCACGGAAGAGAGCATAACAGTGTCGTTCCCCTTCATTTCGTAAAAGCAGCTGTACTGAGCCTAGCCTGCCAGGCCAGGTTAAGGCTACTGCATCCAGGTGGGATGTTGTGACACAGAGAAAAAGTCTTTTTTTTTTCAGTTACCTAGAGTATCACATAGATGTATTGCTTTAATCGCATGTATATTTTTCTTTAATGCAGGGTAACAGCAAAGGAGATCCTGAAAAATATCATGCATGGGTTTTTGTAATATGCTTTAAAAACTTTATTTTGCAGCATTACAGATTTCAGGCTAATAGGACTGTTAGTTTCAAATTCAGAGTTAGCAAAACGCAAAGGTCTGACTAACAAACTGACACAGGCAGTATGTTCTATGATTGGTAAAAGATTTTACTTTGATGATAAATCAGTTATTCCAAAATTGACGTATACTTCTGAGAAACAAAGAATAAGGTTTTCCGCAGGAGAAGGGGAAACATTAAAGCCTCTTTAAATGACAGATGACTGGATCTTTGCTGCAAAGAAATATTCAGTAAAAAGAAATCATACGGGGATGTGCAGTATTTTTACAGTTTTAATGTGCTTCAGTAAAACTGCTCAGCAGCCTCCAGCCTTAAAGGAGCCAAGTCCAGATTATTTGGGGTGCTATAGCATTGTTGCCCCGTAGTCTTTGATTACAGAATATTGAACAGTCATTAATTCAAGTAGCTACCATATGCAGTTTTACAAGTAACCTCTTTAATCTTCAGCTTCTTCCATGTTGTTAGTCATGTGCTGATTGTTTTTGGTAGCAGCTAAATAAAAGCAAACAAGAAAAATGTGCCTAAATAAATGAAACCCAGTTAGTATTGTTCACATAGACAAAATATCCAAAGGTATGTGCACACTTGGCTTTTAAAGTATATTGTGCTGGCAAGCAGTTGTGCACTAATGATGAACAAAGTGCACATATCCACCCAGGTTTTCCCAAACCAGACAGAGAAAAACCCTGATTTAACAGCTGGTGAATTTTTTATTAGTCAACATGATAACCAAGGTTTCTTTTTATAACCCTGCTTCGCTTTAATACATTCATAAAATACGCTCATCATCTTTATTAGGTATGCCTTGCGAGTATTAGGTTGGTTCCCCCTTTGCCTTTAGAACGAACTCAGTTCTTCGTGGCATAGCTTCAACAAGGTGAGATTTTGGTCCACATTGACATGAAAGCATCACACACTTGCTGCAGATTTGTCGACTGGACAGACTTGGTGTGAATCTCCTGTTTCACCCTGTCTCAAAGTGCTGTATTGGAATGACAAATTGTGTCTGGAGATGCCATTTGAGTACAGTTAACCCGTTGTCATGTTCAAGAAATCTGTTTGAAATTATGTAAGCTCTGTGACGTGGCACATTATCCCGCTGAAAGCAGCCAATCAGAAGGAAGGACATGTCATCCTAGTAGTCTGTGGGGTTTGAATGATGCCCCTCTCTGGTCTTTTGCTTGAAAGTATTCTGTTTCAAGGTTTGCCATGTTGTGCCTTCTGAGATGCTCTTCTGTATACCTTGGTTGAAACCTGTAGTTTGTTGAGTTACTGTTGCTATCCTGTCGTCTTGAAGCCATCTGGTCTTGCTCGTCTGATCTCTGGCACCTGCAAAACCACCCCTCACTGGATAGTTTCTCTCAGGGAGTTTGGTTGAGAGTCTCTTAAATCACCTTTCTTCCCCATTTGGATGTTCAGTTTGAACTTCATCAGGTTGTTTTTGCCACGTCTACAAGCCTAAATGCACTGAGTTGCCTGCACGTGATTGCCAGATTAGATAACAAGCAGCTGAATAGGTATACCTAATAAAATGGCCCAGAGGGTATGCTGTGGGGTAAATATAATGCATTTCCAACAATCATATTGTCTGTATCTGCAGCATGTTGATTGCAACCGGTTGCAGTCCTCAGTAAAGCAGCAAAACCTAAATATAGACACTAAAACATTTTTGTTAAATTTAGAAAAAACTTGTGACCGTGGGACATTATTTAATGTGCATCATACACATACACTCAATCATTGCATTTTACCCCATAAACCTTAAGGAACAACACTAAAGATGGGAGTTTATGTTCAGAGAGGCTGTACAAGAACACATTGTACCTCAGCTGGATAATTTAGCACAATGTCAGTGTTACTACATGCACTCACACATAAAGACACTGGACTTCTGCACACAACACAGACATTTCTAAGCACTCTGATCATGCAGTGTTACTGCTTTTGCCAGAAGCACCCTTATACACAGTTCCCAGAAACACACACACACACACACAAACAGACAGCAGTGTCCATACGACACATCAGCCTTGATCTCTCTTTGAATCTTTGCTTTCTCCCTTTGAGAAAATAATGGTGAGTGTTTCATTTGGGAAGCTAAAGAGTACACACTGTGAGGAGACAGCCAAGAATAACACACATACACACACGAGCACTCCCACGTACATACGTACACACAAGTGAACACACAGACTCACAAAACACACAGCTGAATGACATCACTGTGCTTTTTGTTTTATGGAGGCGTAATGACAGAGCTTCTCCTTTCGCTCTGTTTTTCTCTCCCTCTCTTGCGCTCCCTCTCGCATATATGCGCACACAAACGCACGCACGCACACGAACATGCACACACACGCATCTGTTCTCAATTACAAAAGAAAGTATGCGCATAGCTCTGGCATTTTGGGGTTTTTCACATGACCGGTACACCTCTCTGTGGATTTCTGCCTCTGTTCTGCAGTGTAGAAGAGCAGGTGGCTAGCAACCATATGTGTCCATTTGTGCGTGCACATGCATACACAAACACACTCACGTGCTTGCCTGAATGTTGTCGTGGAATTGTATATTTGTGCACTTTTATTCTCACGAGAAACAAACTCAGCCCTAATAGTGTTAAATTGCATTTCCTACATTATAAATTTAATTAATACAATTATAAATGCATGAAGTAATGCATTATAATGACTATTATCTTAGCTGTTGGACAAGTTGGTTTCTAAACAGACATTATAAACTTGCAGGTTTGGAAGACTTCTCATGTAGGAACTAAAGTGGTTACAACTTCTTTGCATATTTGCACCAACATGGGTGTTGACAATCGGCTGACTGTACTGTGTCTATGTTTTCTATCCTGTGCAAATTGCACCAGAGCCTTGGACACAATAGTGTATCAAGTAATTTAGTGTTAGCCAGTATATGAGGAGTATCAGGAGACAGAGGGGTGAGGTAGCACGGGTACATCTTAAACAAGCTAAGATGACTTTGAAAGTAATAATGATGCTAACTGCTTACAGATACAGGCAGACCTATTATTTCCGAGACACAATTTTAAAACCAGCCCTCTCCTGCAATATTAAGTGATTATTCAGTGAGACTCAATGTCAAACCACTGATTTGTTCCCTCCAGGGCCTAATACCGAGTGACGGCTGCAGTCAGTGAAGGCCGCTCATTTATACTAATCCACACTGCATCTTTGTGTCTTCCAGTCCACAGTCCCTCTGCTGCAAGCCCGGAACGCCCCACGGTGGCCATATCTCCCCTTCGTTCTCAGAGCTCCTCCCCGTCGCGCTGCCCTGGCCAATCGGGTCGTCCTCTCTCCATGGTATCTCCGGGACCCAGCTTAGGGCCCTCGCCCCTCTCTTCCCCGGCTTCGCGCCCCATCCTCCCCCTCTCCTCCCCTCTCTCCTGCCTCACGCCTCCGAACGTGTCCGCGGTGCTCCTCAACGGAGAGTCAGCCAGTCCACTGCAACCGCCATCGCCGGGCCCCTCACACACCACAGCCCAAGGCGTCCTCGCGCCCAAAGCAGAGAAGGTGAGGCTCATTCTCGCTGATAATTCTGAAGACACTTTGCAGCAGAGAGCAAATATTATTAGCTTGCTTCAATATTTGTCTTTTTGTACAAACATTTGCCATCAGATTTTGAAAAAAAATTATTGGATTTTGTGAAATTACAGCCACAAGGACTTTTCCTCTAATGGAATAATTGGATGTCTTACATTACAATATGGCTTTCATTATTTTCTTCACATATATAATCACAAAACTGAACTGTTTTGTGGGAATTAGGTTCTATGAGAAATGAAAGTCACACCTCTTAATCATAAAATAACTATAAATGACTGTATTTATATCAGGGCAAGAATATTTCAGATCTATGGACATGAACACAGAAAAATATACCAGAATTGCCAAAATTATTAATGAAAATGTTCACAGAATCGTTTTTCACGGCTGGAAATTCAACATGGCAAAACTCATCTGTCAGTTTGCGTATTTTGCCTGCACCTAAATTCCCTCATTTCAGACCGCCCAGCTCTTCTCATTTACACGGATAGTAACTGAGGGAACAAGTAATTGGTGCCACTTCTACTTTTATGTCTCCAGACATTATACCCCTCCTATTAATACTCATCACATATAGTTTAATTAATGTTCACACCACGCGAGGAGAAAATGTGTTTTGTCTTTCACCTGTCACAGCTAAGTAGGTGTGAAATCTGTGCTGTGTATGTCCTCTTCCTCAGTAAGTGTCATTCACCCAGGCAGCTGGCACAAACGCTGAGTGCCATCCTATATGTTATAAGAACCGCAGCGTTAAAGCTGTGGATGTTAAGTCGGGCTGCTTTGACAGTGAATGATGGCACCGAAAGCTCACATCTGTCTCAGCTCCATTTGCCTCACTGTTGGCTTCACTGTCTGGGACAGCTAATCTAACTACGTGGCTAGCTGACAAACAGCTCATTGATTATGGAACAGCAGGCAGAGGCCTTGTTGACACTGTCACACTCATAGATGAAATGCCTCTCATTTTTTGTTAGGAGTTTGTGTTCCACATACTAATAAATATATTACAACTACCTGTAATTCATTTAAAATGGCTATTTATGACATCCTTTATTTCATTATGATTTTAAAGAATGCTGCCTTTTATCACTAAAATTATACACACTATGGTCTTCTCTTAACAACTTAACCAATTTACAGTTTTCTTAGGGGGCCTGGAGCCTATCCCAGCTGATATAGGACCAGAGGCGCAGTAGAACCTAGACAGATAGCTAAAATGACAACTACACTTTCACACCCACGTCTACGGTCAGTTTCAAATCACCATTTGCCAAACAAGCACAGTTCCCTGTGCACACACAGGTACATGTACAGACCCAAGCTCACCTCTGCACCACCCTCCTAAAATCATATATTTGGAGGGTTTAAGGAGATTTTTTCTCAGCTTTTAACTGATCACCTGGCTTAAACATCCTTTCTGAGCTGTCTCTGATCCCAAAAGAGCCTCTCAGTATGGATTTTTCTGTAGTTGTAACATCCATTTATCATCTAAATCAGGGGTGCTCAATACGTCGATCGCGATCGACCAGTCGATCGCAAAGGTAGTATTGGTAGATCGCATGGCATTAAAAAAATAGATGCCAGCCTATCATCCATCCCGTCACTTGATTGATACAGGGAAGCCAGTCAGATGACATCAGATTTTTTCTGACGCTTAGGTCGCTGCGCATGCGCAAACAGCGGCGCGAAGTGTAGTAAAACTGACAAGCTAGTCAGCGAGTTAACTCCAATTTTTAGCTCTCGGTTTTTTCTCTTAAACCTGGCCGTCAGCAGCTACTGTCCGGACTATGCATCCCTGGCTGATTCAATTCAGTGCAAGTCATCAGAGTAAACTCAGGTAATGACAAAAAATTTACATAGTTAATTGTGTTGTGAAATATTGGATATTGCGGTTATGCATGTATATTCATTGTAGATATAAAGAATCCTCAATATATTTATAAATAAGTATATGTTTTGGATTTTTGTAGTGGGTAGATCATTTTGACTTGGTCATTTTATAAGTAGCTCACATGCGGAAAAAGTGTGAGCACCCCTGATCTAAATGCTGATTAAAATTTCAGAGGAAAGCCAGATAATTCTTCTTTTTTCCGAAGACAAACGGGCTTGTTACAACCATTAGGTTGGTTATTATTGGTTAAAAAACTGGGTATTGACATCTTTTGTCCCATTATATGACACTATCCTTTTGTACTTGGCTCGTTCGCGGTTGCATTGGCACAGCTGAAACATCAGGTATGAAATCAGCGTGGCGGTGAGGCTGCACAGACTTTGTTACAGAGGAAATGATGAAGCAGCTATGATAACTCTCTGCCAGACGCAGTTTAGGGTAATCTCTGTTCGACACACTGTCTACAGTGCAAGCCAGCATTACAGACGCATATCACGCCGGACACTGAAATGCATTTGTACACCACTTCCAAGAGGCCTGCCCTCACAGGCCAACCGCCAAGAAAAAGGCTGTCAGAAGTGATTGCATGAAGTCTGAAAATGCCTTGAAACACTTTGGAGATTGATTGTAAATAAGTCTCACATTTAGCTGTATAGTGGTGTCATTAAATCATGTTGGAACCTTGATCCTTATACCCAGAGGCTCTTTTGTCCTTAAAGCGACAGCTATGACTAGGGAAAACAAGGACACCAAACTAAATAAGATATATGAATATGAAGGAGTCAAGTCAAGTCAAGTCAAGTCAACTTTATTTGTCAATTCTGCCACATGTACAGGACATACACAGAATAGAAATTGCGTTACTCTCAAACCCTAGTGATTAGAAAAATGCAAATAAAATAATTAAAAAGTAAAAATTTAAATAAATACAATACAATTTTACGTATAACAAAAAAAAGCTATGCAATATACAATATACAATATTCAAGTAAGAAGGCATAGTGGTGCAAAATAGGCAAATAGTGCAAATGGGGATTTAGTAGTGTACGGTAAGAGATAGTGTAACAACAAAGTCTTATGAGGTCCAATGCTTAAGCAGTCCAATGCTCCACATGTTCATTCATTCTTAAAATTTCCTGATTAATCTTTCTCAATTTTACTTCTTTTTTTAAACCTAAGCAGAGTGTTGAGCGTGGGTGAATAAAATGGCAGAGTAATTAGCTCTGTGGGTGGACAGAAAGTGGCATCCAGTGCATTACTTCTATCAACCCCGATCTCCATGGTGCCTACTTTTAGAAGTGAAGTTAAAAACACTGCGACTTTAACACAGCTTTCTCACATTTAAAGTGTAACACAAGTTCACTCACACACGGGCATCAACGGTATTTATTTACATACTGTGCAAATCACAGACTGGACGGCAGAGTCACAAGCGATTAAATGCGAGTAGCTGCTGCCCCCTCGTGGTTCGTTTTGGAAGAACACCAGGGGCTCGACACACTCGTGCAAACAGACGCACACACAGATGAGCGCACACACTCGCAGGAGGCAGATTAAGCCTTTAAGCCAGCAGATGAAAGAAGAGAGGGAGTGATTATTCACTTTTTGTGCCATTTCACTCCCGCCTCCCTCCCTCTATCTCTATGCCTGAACCTCTCTGTTCTCTCTATCCTGCCCCCTGTATTTCTTTCCCACCCACTGTTGACCTTCTTCTTTTTCTCCCTCTTCTCTACCTCTTTCCCATTCTGACTTCTTTTCCTTTTTTCCTCCATCCTTCCATTCTTCTTCTATCTCTTTAATCTTTATTTTTTCCCCCTCGCTCTCCCAAATTAGATTCCAGACAATCTGCATTTGCATGAAAAGGAAGAAAACCTGTGTTGCCAAAGCCGTGCAACATCTTATGCGTGTTATACCATGCCAGAGTACACTCGAGACAGCTGTATGTTATCCAGACAGTGAGCACTTTTATTTTTAAAGAAGGCTGGGAAATAAAGAAAGGTGAGCAGTATTTTTTTAGGCATCTAACAAGAAAAAAACATATGTCTTTATTTAGAGGAATGCACATCCCTAAAGCGCTGCTTCTCTGAGTGTAGGAGCAGGTTATGCGGTTCATTTTCTGCAGCGGGTCTGCTGAGTCAAAGTGTTTTACAGCCTCCCCTAATGCTTTCCCAAGCACTTTTTTCTAACCATCCCACCTCCATAATAAGTTTGGTCATTAGGACTGAATTATTATTGGTCTCCTTTTTTGTTTTGCTTCATTTTATCAGTTATTTTAATACAGTTATCATCAAAACACTCAATCATCACTAATGGAATTTGGTTGTCCAAGATGTAATAATTGAATTTATCTGAGGGCTGCAACTCGGGATTATTTGCAATTTTGACCACAGCAAAATGTTCCTGGTGTGGACCTCCTGGTCGATGGGGCCGTTCTTGTGTGGAGTTTGCGTGTTCTCATTGGGCCTGCGTTATTCCCACAAGGCCTCTGCAGATGCATGTTACTTTAACTGGTGATTCTAAGTTGGCCATAAATGTGGATGTTAGAGGTGGTCTGAAAATACGTCTAGGGTATACACCACCTTTTTTTTTTTAGCCTTTTTTTGCTAATGATAGCCCCCTTTGACCCTAGGTTGAATAAGCTGTTGTGTAGATGAATACTCTGCTGGTTGTTTTCAGAGTTAATGGATTCAATTTCAGAAACTCCAGTTAGACAGCAGTTTTAAAGGTTAGCATGTTCGACCCTGTTTAGATTTAAGTTTAAACAATGACATGCTCTACACGTTTGCTTTCACGAAAGGAACAGAGTTTAATTTACAGACTGTCACAGGAAGCCATTTACACCTGAACAAATGATCTTTTTAAACTGTCCAAATTAAGTTATTGACCAGCCAAAGTAGGTGTATTTCATGCAGGAAACAAACAAGCCAAGATGAACAAAGTTTTGACATAAGTGCCTTTTTAACTAGTATTTTTGCTTGTTCGTTTCTTTGCTTGAGCACACATTTCAATGCAGTTTTGTGCTCATTAGTTATAATTAGTAAGAAGAAGTAATCCTCCCGAAAGTGTTGTGTTCTGGCTATTTCTCTGTGACAGATCATTACTCTTATCGCCCTCCATATTTAATGACGGCTTCTAGTTTTCACAACTTCATGCAGAACAGGCAGGTTTTCCGTCAAGCCTGGTTCAGTAGACGACAGTATTGTAAAGCCATCTGCAAAGGCTTGCAAATTTACTGTGACAGCTGGGCAGAACTATCACAAGGGCCAGTGAGCAGAATTCAGATATATAGACAGCGATATCTTAAATTTCAATTACATGGAAGAAGTGTAGTCTCCCTAAGGAAACATGATTAGTTTGGTTTCTCTGTTTTTGTTTGTCTGCTTGTTAGCAGGATTTGCTCTGGATCTCAAACTGTTTTAGCAATTTTTGGGATGACTCTTTTTTTAACATTTGTTCATTATTCTGCATTGAAAGATGGTAGAGTTGGACATATGTTCACAGATCGTCTTCTTCTTCTTATCCAAGGACTCAGTTCATGTCCTTTGTCAAGTAAATTTTTAGTTTTACTTATTCCAGTCTGGAACTGCTCTTGTTTCTGATGCCATTACAGCTTATTGTTAATATCGTTATTATTATGTCAAGGTTCAGTTCAATTTCAGTAACAGGCTACACAATAGCTAATCAGCTGTATACTATAGCATGCTCAATAGCTTATGTAGAGTCCAGAGAAATCATTTGAGTTGGAATAAAAGTGATGAAAAATAACTCGAAACCTCATGAATAACTTTTTGAAAAAGTGACTTTTTTCTTAGAATTGAATTTCAATGTCGCTTTTTTTTGTAGTTTCAGTTTAACGACAAAGAACACGTCTTTGTGTGATTCACTGTCAAAAGTGAGAGTACTGAAAGCAATAAACAGAGTCAAGAAAGGAGGTCAAAAGCTAAACCTTTGTCTGGTGTTTCATAATTTTAAACAGTTAAAAGGTATTACGCATATAATTAGAAGAATGTAGCACGATACTAGAGAGAAGTGGCACCTTATACATTTTGTATGTGTAAGTTAGAGTTTTCATATACCGGTTTGTAGAAGATATTAAACCTTTTAAAATTAGCTTGAATTCTCATTTTTGAATTCAGTGTTAGAAAAAAAAAGGTGTAGGTATAGCCCAAGCAAGTAAATGCCAGATTAATACATACATACATACATATATGTACACATATATATATATATATATATATATATATATATATATATATATATATATATATATATATATATATATATATATATATATATATATATATAGAGATATATATAGAGATATATATAGAGATATATATATATATATATATAGATATATATATATATATATATAGAGATATATATAGAGATATATATATATATATATATATATATATAGATATAGATATATAGATAGATAGATATAGATAGATATCTATAGATATGTAGATATATATATAGATATACATATATATATAGATATATGTATACGTAGAAAGATCTGATGATAGATCTAGCAACCAAAATAGGTGAGACAGAGGTAGAGCCAATGTGAATTCTCTGTGTGCGTCTCCAAAACAGCTGAAATCATGCTCAGACATGCTTACTATTGATTCGTGTCATCATGATTAAGGGTGTGAAATCACAGCAAGCTGTATGAGCTGAATGGACAATATTGCCAAGCACGTCCATGATCAATCACAGTGAAGCCTGTATGAAAAGGCATGAATCTGCCTTCACAGACACCATTAAGAAACGCTTGCTCTATAATCAATACACCATAGTCAGCTGCATGTGTAATCAGCTTGAAGACCACATACCCAACCACTTTCCTCAGTTAGCACTCAGTGTAACACGGGCATTCACACTGTGAACACAGATTTCTTAACAATCTCACATATCCACTGGTTCCTTCTTTCTAAGTCATGAGTGTAAGGCATGCTAATGCAGGAAAGAAGACTCGAGCTGCGTTTTCAATGTATTCCAGACTTACACAAAATACTTCATAGTGATTAATAAAGAAAAAATTAACAGTAATATTAGTTAACTAAGAACAATGGTAGTTTTACTTTTGGCTTGCTGTCACTGGGACACCTGTAAAACTGTCAATCATAGCTTGGTAGACTGGTACAGTTGTGCTCAGAAGTTACACTCATCATGGGTCTGAATGCCGTGGTCATTTGAGGCTTTTAATCATTTCTTTGAACTGTTTTTTTTCCCAGGGGGGAATAATTGTAGATCATACAGCTTTGATTACTTTGAAAAACAAGAATTTTGGGGCACAATTTTTTATTTATTATGGATATTATCTAATCTAGATAGGGTAAAAGGTATACATAGAGGTTCAAATATATACATACATGCTCTTAAATCTTTTAATAAGCAGTGCTGAAGATTTTACAATGTGTGTTAACTTGACAAGATCAAGGCCTATTAACTTTGGTTGTTTCACCACTTTGCTAAAGTCCGGAAGAAGATCCAGATTGTTACCCTCAGATGAGATGACGTTGGTTAGGATGCTGACGGACAACCCAGGAACCACAAAGGCTCAAGCCTGCCATGACTGGGAGACTGCTGGTGTATGAATATATTTGAGCCTGTGGAGTGGATCCAAAATAGTTACATTTAAACTTTAAAGTTACAAGTTGTATGCTGTACAATCATTCCTCTTTGGAAAAAGAATGGTTCAAAGAATTCATTAAAAGCCACGACATTCATGCCCAAGTAAACATGTATCTAAACTTTTGACCACACTTTAGTTACACTAAATATTGTAATTGGAATATTTTGATAGATACTCTTCTTTCCTTTCCAACATAAGAGGCAGCAAAGCAGTATGCATAAAAATATTTAATGTGTTGTAAATCATACCTGAAATTTTCTGACACTTGTAAAGCTTGCGTTGTTTTGTCATCGCTATTGTTTTCTGTATTTCTCCATGTTATAATGTATTTGTTATTTAGTTATAGGAAACAAACAATACCCTCCTGACCTGTTTTTTTTACAACATCACTTTTATTAGTTTCTTATCAAGAAAGGCCTTCCGAAATATACCTTTATATAGAAAAACGATGACCCTTACTAGCTCTGAGTTATTTGTTTTCTTGTTCCTCCCTTATTCTATCCCTCCATCCTCCCCTGCATCTTTTTCTTCATGCCTCTGTATTCAGAAGGAGAGGAAAGCAGGAGGTTTATTAAAACTCTTATCGGGCGCCGCAGCAAAGAAGAAACCTCGCTCACCCCCATCCTCCCCACCCACCCATGACCCCACTGGTCAAGGCGCCGTGGCTACCGACCCCGTGCACCACCATCACCACCACGCCCGCTCAGGTTCCTGTCCGATGGCGTCGCAAGGACGAGCCGGTTCCTGTCCAATCGAGAGCGACATGGCGGGGGCAATTGGGCTGGAGCCTCTGCACAGAAAGTCCGGTTCCCTGGATACCAACTTCCCCATGTCACCCCCGGCAACACGTGCTGGCAATGCTCTGATGGTCCTCCGACCTGAACCCAAACCCCTGTCCAGAGAGAGGTGGGCACACAGACACATGAAAACACACACGCGCACACTTAAATAGTCTGTATACAACAGGTGGATTTAGCCACCTGCTGTTACGAGCTTAACATTTGTATGTTTGAGAGAGTGGTTTGGATTGGATGTTTGGATGAGAGGTGGAGTAAAAAATTATCAGTCAATAAAAGTAAGCCTGGTTCTCAAGCTGAATCCATAGTTTGTATAGACACAGACATCAAAAACTCTGCAGAAGACACCAATACCACCAACTTGATTGAGAGAGGGATCAAGTAACAGGCAGATGCTCAAACTCTTTGAGCGCCTGTCACTTAAAGCAGCCACATGGCCAAAATTCACAACCTCTGCAGTTTTCATGAAAAGGAATATTGGCTCTAAAGACAAAACCCTTTTTTTTTTGTGCCAGAATATGTTAAATTCTGCTGTGTATCCGGGCATTTTAACATGTGGGTTATTTGGTTTTAATGCCAGCCTTCAAGGAGTGTTTGGCACTTCCATGTTGGCTTTATTTTCCAGCCCCAGAGGTTGCCGCTTGATAAACACAGATAAACAAACACGCTTGCAGGCCGAGGTGATGCTTTTATGAACTTGGCTCAAGCACGAGTTTATTGTCACTGTGCAGAACAAGGCTGCAGGCGATGCAATATTCCTCAAACAAATCCGTTATATTGTTTCTCTCCAGAGTGATTAAAAAGTTAGACAAGGTAATATTTGGATATGTGCGAGCGCAGAACACTGACAATATCGTAAATACTGCGAGTAAACGAACATTCTGACCAGCTGGAAATGACAGCAAATATTTTCTGACAAGTTTAAGCAATTTTGGCATCAAATCTTGTGAGAGTGCGGGATAATAAACCATAAGCAGACAATGGATGAAAACAAAGCTGGGAGCCTCTCCAGAGGTGCCTTCATGACCAGTTGGTGCTGCATTCCCACAAAGAGATATGTAATACCGGGTTTCTCTTGAGGTGGTAGTTTTTTGTTATATATGCTGCCATCTATGTTAGTTGTTCTACACTTACTGCGATATGTGAGCTTAAGTGTTGATAAGAACACATCGCAATACTATGGTGAAACACAGACAGTGTTAGGAGTGTTACCTGTGAAATAGAAGAGGTTACAAAACACTGGTTACCTTCTTAGCTAAATTGCATCGCTTATTGCATTTCTATGTTATTTACAACACTAAAGTAATGTAACTAAACTTTTGATTACTTTACTAAGCAAAGGTTTTAAGCAATAAAACGGTGTCCTCTACAGACTGTAAATGTTTCCTTAGGTTTGACATCAAGCATTTCAGTGCTCAAAGCATAAATAAATGAGCTCTACTCTCTATAGCAGGGGTGCTCACACTTTTTCCGCATGTGAGCTACTTATAAAATGACCAAGTCAAAATGATCTACCCACTACAAAAATCCAAAACATATACTTATTTATAAATATATTGAGGATTCTTTATATCTACAATGTATATACATGCATAACCGCAATATCCAATATTTCACAACACAATTAACTATGTAAATTTTTTGTCATTACCTGAGTTTACTCTGATGACTTGCACTGAATTGAATCAGCCAGGGATGCATAGTCCGGACAGTAGCTGCTGACGGCCAGGTTTAAGAGAAAAAACCGAGAGCTAAAAATTGGAGTTAACTCGCTGACTAGCTTGTCAGTTTTACTACACTTCGCGCCGCTGTTTGCGCATGCGCAGCGACCTAAGCGTCAGAAAAAAATCTGATGTCATCTGACTGGCTTCCCTGTATCAATCAAGTGACGGGATGGATGATAGGCTGGCATCTATTTTTTTAATGCCATGCGATCTACCAATACTACCTTTGCGATCGACTGGTCGATCGCGATCGACGTATTGAGCACCCCTGCTCTATAGCAATGTTGACTTCAAGAGGAAAGTGTTGAATTTCCAGCACTGAAAGACGCTCTCGTCTGACCGGATAGCCACTTGCCTGGCGTGGTCGACTGTTTTCAGGCATGGCAGACTCAGATTGCTTACAGTAATGTGCATTGATTTGACTGGCAGGCAAGAGGTGTATAAGAGAGCCAAAGCCTGTGTACACATAGACAGCTCCCTGTAAGCCATCCTACTCATGAAAACATTCATTCTTTTTCTTTCCCATGAACACACACTAACACACACTTTGTGCCTCCTTAGAAAAAACCTGTAAATGCTGGAACGCACTTAAAGACTCCTCAGCTGGACGTTGAGGGGGAATAATGCATTTAGCATGAAATTATCACTGTCAGCAGGATGCTGGTGTAATGGGAACGCTGGTTATCACAGAATGATGCTTATTCTGTTTGTGCGAAGAAAAAAGCAGAGAAGGAAAACAAATCTCGTCCCCTGTGTTTGACAGCATTACACCAAAACATCAGCGCTATGGTTATCACAACAACTTATCACGCACTTACAAAAACATCAATCACTGGGGAAGATTTAACGGGACTGTGGAATTAATCTCTGGTTCTCAAAAAAAAGAAACAGTTTAATTTATAGGTAAAATGTTTGATTTTTTTTTCTTGTAACAAGAAGCGACTCATCAGTCACTCAAAAGAGCTGCTATTTTGCACCTGTGTGTGAAACTGTAGATTATATTAGAGGGTGAGGGCATTGTCAAAATATAAAAAATTAAGTTTATTCCAGTGACTAACTACTCATCTAAATTGTAACATTTATACTCACTGACAATTTGCTAGTATCTGGTTGGCCCCCTTTTGCCTTCAGAATTTATGTTCTTTGCATAGATTCAATAAGGAGCTGGAAACATTGCTCAGAGATTTTGATCATTTGGCTGATATCATTTAGTTAGGAGGATCGTCCCAGCATGCGATCTTGACTTTGCTACTCTGTGTTTCCGTGAGGCAGGTATCGTGTGGTGGTTCCGTACCCACCCCAGAGCGAGGCAGAGATCGAGCTGCGGGAGGGAGACGTGGTGTTCGTCCATAAGAAGAGGGACGACGGCTGGTACAAAGGCACTCTGCAGAGGACGGGTCAGACCGGCCTGTTTCCAGGCAGCTTTGTCGAGAGCTTCTGAACTGCAAAAAGTGGACGAATGAATGCACACATTGTTCCTGTTACTGAGTCATAAAACACATGAACACACACACAAAATCCAAGGTTGGGCTGATATTAGGTTCCCCAGATTTATCTTTGTTTTATTGGATTAAAGCTCAACAAGGCCTTAAGAGGCGGCTAACCTTGAAAACAAAGGAGATTTTTTTGTTATTTATATTTGCCAAGTAATCTGTTTGGAATTAAAATGTTTTTGATTCTATTGGAAAATATCATTCAGAATGAGAATACTTTATAATCCATAAAGAAATTATATTATTAATTATTAATTATTGGTGTTGGCTATAGTAATCCATATCAGTCCAACGTATCTACACACACAAACACATATACACACTGATAATGTACAAGAAAGCTCGTCCCTGCCTCGACCAGCTCAGCCACACAGGAAGCAGGGCAGCTTTTCCCATTATCCGCCCAGTGTTGGGTCAGAGGGGCTCCATCAGACTCGGTTTCCCGACCCGTGATGTTGACTACTGAAGGCACGCAGACTGAAAGAGCACAGAAAGACGAACCCTGCCTCCTAATTCTCCTCCTCGGCATCATCCACCAGCAAACACTAGCTCAAAAAAGCATTAGCTTTGCTTTTCCTCTGAGACCTCAGAACTTAAATTCGGGTGCTTTCTTTGTCTGAGAAGTGAGAACATACAGCCAGGTGATGAGGAAGCACATAAGCCTACACTCCAGAATCATTGTAAGCACATCTCTGTGTCGAATCTACGACCAGTATGTTTCTTTTCAACCCGATATATTATTTGTTAACGATGCATGTAGCATTATCACATTTTTAAAAAATGTTGAAATAGATATTTTATGTTGCCGTGCTGTCTGTCACAGGATTTGTAATTTAAAAGCCAGTGTCACAGAAAGTCTAAATTAGGTCATTAATTTTTCTATTTCTATATCATAACATAATGGTGAACCGCTTATTTTTATTCAAGTTTTTTTTTTTATTACATCTGATTTAAACAGACCCCATCAGTTGGATTAAGCTGAATTGTTGAATGTAAAAAGGAACACAAAGTCACACCAAAACTCCTTTAAAGAATTCATTTGTATTTATAATGCTGTTTTTGAACTTCTGTATGAGTTTAGAAACAAAAGAAATGCACTTGGTAATATTTGATACAACCTTCCAGAATATCTACATTTACAGTATTTTACTAATGTACAGTATTTACTTGACAAAGGGGATTTCCACTGCTGCTTGTGACATACTTGTTTTAAGCGCAAATATGATTTTTCTTTAAGAAAGCACAAATTTCTTTGGTGGGGTGAAATGACTAAAACATTTTTTTCAGATGTCAGCTTGAAATGTAAAAAAAACAAAGCTTCCATTATTGACAGTTCTCATCAAATAAGTACAAAGATTGCGAAGAGTATTTCCTCTTCCTCAGCTTTTTCCTCGACAGTTTTTTATCTATTCTGAGACAACGTTGCCAAACCAAAACTGCACAGACTCGATGCTCGTGAAAGAATAGCTGAGAGGGGAAACTCAGAGGACACAAACTTTCATCATGCAACTGCCAGAATTGACTTTGTTACTCAGATCGTGTCAAATAATTTTGTTCTGCTTTAGTGAAAGTGTAGTCTGTCTGCTTCTGTGATTCTTTCGTATCCAGAGTTTAGATGCAGGCTTGCCTGGTTTACGTTCTGCCACAACCACCTACCTGTTTTTCTGCTTGTGGAGACAAAAGCACAGCAACACTCAGAGCCTGACTCACTCGCTGTGTGTGCGGCGGTACATCAGAGATAAAGAGGCAGTCAAAGAGCACAGGTACAGGGCACGAGGCACTTCCTCACCTATTTTTTTAAACGAGGCAGAGTTAAACACACAGGCGAGGGTTGTTCATTGGCTGACTGCTTAGATTTCTAATTGGCTCTAACCTGATCCTAAGCACAGAGCCTTTATGGCTTAAGCACTGTTGAGTCTCCTTCCTACATCCATGTTATGTGGGAAGAAAAATACACTGCTCACAAAAAAATTCATTCATTAAGGGAACATTTGATCATCACAGTACAGACTAAAGTAAATAAAATATCAGGGACGTCATGCTGTACAGTTAGGAAGCACAAACCATTGTGAATCAGTTTCACCTGCTTTGGTTCAGGTTCACACTGAGCACATGTGAAAGATGTGAAAGAGCATGAAGATGCCGTAGCAAACTTTATGATGCCACCAAGAGCTGACATGCCGATTCTGGTGTAGTCTGCTGATGCCAGTCAGTGATGTGCTGGGAGACACAGCAGAGGGATATACTACAAAGTTCAACAAAGCCAGGCTTTCTTTGCTTTAGCTTAATTCAATAAAACCCAAACAATTACAGAGCTCTGAAACTTTCAAATAGATACAATTAAACATCAAAGTTACATATCAGTTTTAAGCCGTCCTTGCTAAATTGTGTCAAAGTGTCATGATGGATGATCACGTACAGACATGCCATAACGTTGAGTCTGCTCATCTGGATGGAAATTGCTTTAGTTTGTCAGCAGAACAAAGTAAAAGTAATTTTATTGATTGGTGTGTGTTCTGCGCTCTTTAGCTGCAGTTCCAGAAGTCTAAAAGAGAGTTAAGAGCAGATTCGTGTGAAGTATAACAACATTTATAGATTTTCTGCATCACCAAATGAATAAATGTATCATGCCAATGCCCAGTTTGCACTGCTGAACCTTTAACGCTCTGATTCATTCATGATGTTAACAGCTTGCGCACGTAATACATATTCACCCTGCAGACAATTTACATTCCGCTTAAAACATGCTGTAAATAAAAGAATCAGCAAGAAAGTGGAGCTCCCGGTCAATTTTAAACCAAAACTCTGAACATAACCTGACCCTGACCACTTTATGTGATCAGCACAAGTTACCACGGTGATTTAGTCAGAAGACACAGAAAACTCCCTTTGTAGCATAACCTGCTAGTATCGTCACATGCTGCCAGTAGTGAGAAGGACACTAGACAGAATAAAAACTACTGCAAAATGAGTAAGGAGGAATGAGGAGAGAGGAATGGTCTGTGGCCACCACCTTTAAATCCTTTAATAATTCCTGTAATTCCCTTTGTGGTGGGCTGTCTTGCTGTCACTTTCATGTGCACCACAATGGTTCCTCGTGCTTCCTACCTGCACAGATTGATGTCCCTGAAGTCGAACTGACATTGTGCTATATTTTGTTGATCAAATGAGCAGTGTAGATACAAAAAGGTATCTACACTGCTCTGAGAATCTTTATTTATAGAGCACTTTTTTGAACATGCATACAATTTTAGCTAATTTAAAGAACATCCACAAGATAAATGGCACAAAACTTGTCGCATTTTGGTCTTTTTTTTTTCTTCCTCAGAGAGGAAACTCTACAAACTCTAGAGGACAAAATGTTTGGAAGCTACTGTCACGTGTTTTCTACAAATTATCAGACCGAATGATCAAATCTGAGACCTTCCAGCGAAATCAGTGGATACTTGAAGAAAAAAGCACATAACATAAACAGATGCTAAATCAGACTACAACGTCGAATTCGCTAGAAACCATTTTTTTCCCTCCCGAATACTTTTGATGCTGTGAGATACTTGTGCTTTCTGAACAGTAGGCATATAATTTTGAAAAACAAGCAAAAGAAATATACTGGACTCTAAATTAAAGTTTTTTCCAACACATACAGACTAGGGCTAGGCTGTTTTCCGTTAACATTACTTATATGAAGAAGCTCGCTTCAATTCTTAACACGTTTAATGTTTAACTGGTCGTTTTTGTCTATGTGATGTTATTTTATACAAGTGTACCAGACTATGATCTTTGTATATGTTTCAGTGGGGCGTTTGGGGTCAGTCGATTAAAAGTGCCAGTTTATTTACCTTGAAAAAAACAAAAGGGAAAGTAAATGCCAAATTTTTTGATATTGTGATGGGAAACTTCAATCTGAACATATCTACATTGGCCTTCAAAACCTGTCAGTCAAACCCCAGTGCCTACAAATGTCAATACACACGCAAACACAAGTATACGCTCTTACTTTTCCTTCTAGGTAGATCAGTGCCCTCTTTCCCTCTTTGTTTTGTTTGTATCAGTGTGATAAGTTTGCTGTTTGCTTTTCAATCCGCACAAAGACGGAAATCCAGCGGATCCCAGAACAGTTTCCGAAGAAACACTGAGCAAAGTTTGGATCTGTTTGGATGCCCGCTAAACTGAGGACTTTAATTTCTATAGAGTCAAACTTAAGCACAAGTCCTTGTTTGCCCGGTTTGTTCTTTTTTTTTTTTTTTTTTTTTTTCTTTGGGGTGGGTGATGTGAGGAGAAAGCGTTTACAAGAGTCAAAAAGTCAGGAATAAAACCACTGCACGGTGGTCACTTTACGCAAAATAACTTGAACCGCTGGTTTTTGCAAACTGTCTTCATGTGTTTTGATTACGTGATGTAAGCTTGTCGTTTGCCTCAGCTTCCTGGTTGTGGAAAATGTGAACAGGCTTTGAACAGCAGCGGTAGCTCCCACTGGACGCGAACACATCGTTGGATTTTGTATGACGCTCCTGTTTCGATTGAGCTTGTTTCAGATTATGAATTTGAAATAATAATAGTTCATTTTGGTTTGTCCTTCCAGGAAGCCTGAGCTGTGTCACCCTGCCATCTTGACTTAGATGTTGGCCATATTTGTTCCTATGGATACTTGGGTGTTTGTGTGTGTGATGAGAGAGGTTGGGAGGAGGCATCTGTATGTAGCTCTTTACATAAAAAAGAAACTTTATTAAAAAAAATAAATTAAAAAAAACAGTTCGGTGGAGCATGGATACTCATGCCTCTCCAGGAAAGAGTCCAGCAGAGCAGTGAGAGAAACAGAGGGACGAAAAAAAGTATATATATTATTCTATATTGTGCAGAATATTTATAGGCCTTTTGTGCCATTGAAGTCATGCTCTGTGCTGGCCACGCCCAGCGCTCTCTACCATGTGATCATTATACATCGTCTTGTACTGATGACCCGTGGTTGATTTGTTTTTTCATGTCAAGTGCATTTTTCGCAATAAATGCCTTTGTTTTAAAACAGCTGTTCAGTGTGTTTTTTTCTCTACATGTTGCCTGCAGCTTTATGATTATCATGAAAGAGGAAGTGGCAGAATCAATTCACATTTATGTGCTCCTGGTACAAAAACAAGGACATTACCTGTATAGCCCATTAAGATTTCACAGCTGGCCATTAGAGAATCCATCCTGGAGAGTCATATTGTATCTTGCTATAATTATAATTATCTTGTGAAAAGCTGTGGGAGCAACACTCCAGGTATGGTTGTCGGCATATCATTAGTGAAGTGTGTGAAGTGAAGAGGTGTTTAGGAATAAAGGAGACGTTCTTCCTCTTTTATCCTTCCCCCCCATTGTCTCTTTGACTCATTCTCAAATCTCTATCTTCCTCCTTTCTTATCTTCTTCCTCTTGGCCTCTAAAAGCCAACGCTGGCGTGGATGAGGTGTGTAATTGGTAAATTTCAGAGCGTCAGCGGCACTCCCCTTAAATGACAACCCTATCTTTCCACGAGTCGAGCCTGTCTCCAGCGATCACCCCCATTTGCATTTAGAGTGACTGGCAAAAGGTGACAGGGGTGTGTACGGGAATGTCTGCATGTGCGAGTGCAGGTGTATGACAGCTATCTTAGCTGTAAACCCAGTCATAAAAAACTCGACTCTAACACTCAAACTGCTGCGTTTAAAGCAGAGAGAGGGAATGCTGCACTTTTTTCTTTGATTTTTCAGATTTCTGCAGTGCACAGATTGTGTTCTTCCAGGAAAACTGGGTGAAATCACTTCCCACCTGGGAGCTGAATCTCCTAGAGAGCAGCTGAAGGTGTCTGTATATACACACACACACACACACGTGCCCATTCTCCACAGTTTTCCTGGGTGAAATGGTTCTCCTCTAGGTATCCACTTCTCAGCTTATTATACCAGTGAGGTGCTGCAGGCTCCTGCAAGGAATCGATCAGCATTCCTCTGCTATACGCCAGAGCTGTCTTTCCACCTGTCTGTGTGCCAGCTCCAGAGTCGCACTAAGGGAAAGAGGGCTGTAGGGTAAGACACTGCAGGGAACAAGTCCTTTATCAGGCAATATAGGGCACTCCCTTTGTGTGTGTGTGTGTGTGTGTGTGTTCGTGTTCAGATATAGCAAGTGGTGGGTAGGGGAGATGTTAAGCTGCTGTTACCTACTAAATCTTACTCTAAAGCAAAGGGAGAGCTTCTTCCACTTATCTTCTGAGAAAAGGAAAACGAAATGTAGACATTAACATTTCTTCTAACTGAACCACACAGATGGAGGCATTTTCTTTTCTTTTAGAATTAGAATAGAATAGAATTCAACTTTATTGTCATTGCACATGCACAGGTACAGGGCAACGAAATGCAGTTTGCATCCATCCAGAAGTGCTTTAGTGATATAGATATATTACAATATATATTAGCAATAATATAGATATGTGAGTATATTACAGAAATGGGTCTATTATGGTATGTTATAATGTACACGGTATGAAGTATGTTGTGAATATTCTATAACTATAAGTATGTACAGGCTGTAGTGAGTACAAGCTATGTACAGGATATGAACAGGATATAAATATGAAAAACTATACAGAATATGAAATAAATAACTTTACAGAATCTGGGATATACAGCTATACAGAAATGGGAACTATGCAAGTTGTAAACAGTTGTAGGATTAAAAATTATCGAATGTACAGAATGATTATTTACACAGAGCTATACAGTAGTGCAGTTAAGATAAGTGAGATATAATTCCTACAGAGGCTATATAAAGTGCTAGTGGTTGTGAGTGGTGGTTCAGTCAATGTTATTATTGTGTGTTTGAGGGTACAGTTGTCCATTGTGGGTGTGTGTATGTTCAGTCCATGTGTTAACGTGGGTCAGATGTCAGGAGGCAGAGTTCAGGAGTCTGACAGCTATGGGGAAGAAGCTGTTCCGGTACCTGGTGGTCTTAGTCCGGAGGCTCCTGTAGCGCCTCCCAGAGGGCAGGAGGGTGAAGAGTCCATGTGATGGGTGACTGGGGTCTTTGATGATTTTCCCAGCCCTTTTCAGACACCGCTTCCTGTAGATGTCTTTTATGGCAGGAAGTGGTGCTCCGGCGATGCGCTGGGCAGTTTTCACGACCCTCTGCAACGCCTTCCGGTCCGAGGCAGAGCAGTTCCCGTACCAGACTGTTATACAGTTGGTCAGGATGCTCTCAATGGTGCAACGATAGAAGTTCACCAGGGTGTCTGAGGACAGGTGGTTCTTCCTCAGAGTCCTCAAGAAGAAGAGGCGCTGGTGAGCCTTCTTGACCAGCTTGGAGCAGTTGGTCGTCCAGGTGAGATCCTCGGAGATGTGGGTACGGTATAAAAGAAAACGTTCAAATGCCTTAAAAGTGTTATTCCAGTGATTAGATGTGGTGTCAGCAACCAACAATAAAACTTTAGTGAGGCAAAAACAGGCCTCGCTAAAGAAATGCTTTCCCCCAAATACAGTGTATAATGTCAGACCAACAGTACATTTAATAGTGTAATAATCTCCACAATTAGATATCCTGGGGGAATTCCTTGGCAGGACTGCAATGATGCCATTACACATGGACATAACATTTCAGTTTGTAGCTCTTCCACTGTCAAATCTTTGAAGCCAGTGCAAACAGACTGTGGGTACGGTTAAATCAGTCCTCATTCATTACATCACAGTCTGAACCTCACGCTGTACCAGTAGATGGTACCAGTAGATGTGTTGCCTATAAACATCCCAGCCTTTAATGAAGTAGACAAACACAATCCATCATCATAAAAATACAAAGATTTATTTAGAAAGAAGAAAAGCTCCCATATAATACTGTTTATTCCTTAAATATAAGTGTAGTACAAATGTGTCTCAGGCAAGCATTTATCCAGTAGGCATCGATGTGTTTCCCTGGATGTGATCACAAACTGGATAACGTAGTTTTTAGGTTTAATACAGATAAGGCACTATTACCTTTAACTAGTGTAAATACAGTAAGTTTTTTTTTTTTTTTTTAATCATTGAAACCAGCAGCGGTTTATGCTGGAGTATTGCTGAGAAAGGGTTTCACACAGTTAAAAAGTCCGAAAAGCGATGAACAGAAATATGTAGAATACAGTCTTCAGAGAAATACAATTCTCCCTCAAACAGCGACTCGGTGTGATGCATTTTTTCCCCCGTGAGTCAGCTCTTCTCATACAGACAGGACTGCAAGCGTCAACGGTTTGTGTCAATATATAAAAAAAATAAAATAAAAATGAAAATAAGAGAGCAAGTAAAACAAAAAATATATGTATAAAAATACACAGTAACATGTACCTAATCCCAAACCAAGCCTCTGTTTTACCCTCCTCAGAAAACCGTTTAACTGTAAACCTCGGCAGAGAAGTGAAACACTCTGAACCAATTTGTTCCCTTTGGAACAACCGCAAGAGAACGTGTGAGGTTCCTAACAGTGTTTTTGGGGGTTTTTTTTTTAGTTAATGCTAGTATGTTCAGATTGAAGATTTAGAGCATCAAGGTGGTGTACCAAACAAAGAGAATATAAAAAACTAGAAAGAAACAGGGAAATATAATATCCTGTGACACTTTTGACAACTCTTAATGACAGAAACACTAGACAAACCTGTAAAAATGGTGATGGATTATTACATATGGTGCTGACAAGCTGAAAGTGAATTGTACCTCACAGGAACCACTTCACTGCTAGAAAGATAAAAAATTAAATACATGATTCATTTTAAAACCCATTTTGGACTTTGTTGAACTGATTTATGTGGGCGGTTTCTTTAGTGTTACAACTGGCCACAGGGGTGTGGAAAGGGTGTGGGGTATAATGTCACCGGTTTTGCTGGTCACAACTGAGAATCTTCACATGAAACCAGAACTGAAAAAAAGAACAAGAGAGAGACATATGAGCAACTTACAGAATTTCCCGTTTGCAGTTAATCAGTGACAATAACTTAAACATCTTACATGTGCACAGATCTTAAACATCCTCATTAGTTATCAGATTTGATACCCTTGAGTTCAATGAGTATGTCTTCATCTGCACTGTCTCTTAGAGAACAAGTAATTAATGACCTGTGCAGGGGTGCTTACTCACAATATGATATTATGATTATATATGTATAAAGGAACACTTTTTAATCAAAGTATAGCATCACACCAGGTAAACTTCTGGGGTATTGATCTGGCCAGTTAAGGAGCAGAGGTGTTTATGAAATTAACAACAGGAGCACTAAGAGGCAACAATAGCTCCTTTTCCATTATTACCTACTCAGATCGACTTTTCAGGGGTTTTCCATTAGGTCATAGTACCTGGTACCAGATACTAAAATAGTACCTGACCAGCCGGGGTTCCAAGCAATCTGAGCAGGTATTAAAAATATGACATCTACAGACTGCATGCCACGATTGGCTGGTCAGTGGCATCACTCGAGGAGTCATGAGTTTTTTGATAACTTCACAAAAATCAACTGTAATTTTAAGCCATCATTTTTTCTTTGGTTTGATGAATTCAGCCGTCTGTATGTTGATAATTTTCATTTCCAAAAAACAATGTGGAATCTATTTATTCCTAACACATTACTCAGATGTCCAGTATGACTCGCCCCCCAGTATTCCATAAAAGCACAGGCATTGGTATTTGCAGAATTCTCTTACTTCTTCCGGTCTTTGTCCTTCTTGCCATTGGCAGTGAGGCTCTGGGCCTGCAGGAGTTGGGCAGCAGCTTTTCTCTTGCCGAAGGAGCTTAGGTCGTCATCAAGAAGCCGCTTCTTCTCCTCCAAAGCAGCTTTCTCTTCTGCATGGAGGCGCTTGAGCTGCTCAAAACGACTCTGGAGCTGAAAGAATGAGATGTGACAACACATGTTCATTACATAATACTTACTTTCACACGTCGAACAAATTGAATGTAAAAGTGTAGAAAGGTAGACTGATTGGGTGAAAACAAAACATCAGTGAATTTTTTTTTATAATAGAGCATAAAACTGAAAGCGGAATATAAATAAATGACTTCTTTAATGGGGAAAAATGGAAAAGCTGACTTTATTTTTCCAATAGGAAACACTTTACTTTAATCTCTTCAGCTGATGCGAGATTTTATTTGTCTATTAAATATAAAGAATAGGAAACTCGGGGCAAAAAGCACATTGCTTAAGGTGTGTTGTGAGGACATCAGTTTGCATGTATGCACTGTATACCTCTCTTTCAGCCTCCTTTAGTTCCGCTTCCTTGTCCTTTACCCTCTGCACAAACATCTGCCTCATTTCATCCTCCCTCTTCTGCAGCTCCACCAGAAACTCCTGACGCTTTGCCTCATACGTCTGCTGCAAACTGCAACACACATAACTCAGCTGTAAGTCATATGCCCGTGCATTTTCTCATTTTGTGGATGTATGCATGGGTTTGTGACGTCATACCTGACAGGTTTGCACTCTGAGTCTGTGTCTTTGAAACCAAGCTCTTCAAGCTTGCAGCGTCTGTAAAGCTCGTAATGCCGAGTGTGGGTCTGCTCTCTCAGGTCTTCCATATTTACGCATATGAGCATCTCCCTCAGCTTAACAAAGTCGCAGTGATTCTCATTTTCCACTGACACACACACATCAAAGAAATCAAAGGGTTATTCTTCATAATAAAATACATTCTAAACTTCAAGTTAAAAAAAAAAAAAAATAGTTTCAAGTAGTGCTGGGCGATATGACGATATATATCGCCTGGACGATAGAAAAGTGTCTATCGTGCATTTGTCTTCTATAGTTTCTATCGTTCCTAACCTAATTGTATAAATTATTACATAAAATTTATCATTAAATAGCCTGTTGCAAATATATTAGTGTTGTCTTGTCACTATACATACTCTAACTTTATGCACAAGAAAATAAAGTATAAAAAAAAAAAATTATATTTTTCGTAAAGAAACTCCGTCTTGTGGTTTTGCGACATGGTGCTGCTTTATGTGCACCCGGATTTGCGAGATGCTTTATGGCAACTCAAAACGATGGACGCGCGACAGGTTGCAGTTTCATGCCCGGACATGCAACAGGCAGAGACAGCTACACAGCACCCCAAGAAGAAGCACTTTTACTGAAAAGAGGGGGTACGTCTGTGATTTGGTTACATTTCGGGTTCAACAGCACCGACAGAGCGGAAGACGCCCATTTGCAAGCTATGCCATAAAACTATTCCCGCGCCTGATGGCAACACAACAAATCTCTTCTATCACCTACAGAAGGTCCAAGAAAAAGAATACTCAAGAACCCAGAAAACCCGAGCTAAACCAAGTTGTGAAACAATGGGAGCAAGCTGGAAAAAGAAGAACTATAGCCAGCTGAAGATACAGCAGTCTTTCGCACAATGAGAAAACGTCCCAGGGCCATAAACAAATCACAGTAGCCGCTGTTTTCATTTGATACATTGATATTGCTGCACTAAAATGTTTGTTTCTTATTTGTAACAGTTCTGTTAAATGTCTTTTCAAATTAAAATTGGAGAAAAGTGAGCAATGAAATTTGTCAAACTTTCCAGAGAATAACTGGAAACAAGGTAAAATTGTCGTATATCGTGATATATATCATTATTGTGATATAAAATAATTGATTTGTGATAAATATTTTTTCCATATCGCCCAGCACTAGTTTCAAGCATGACACAAAGTGTAGCCAGTGAAAACCACAGTAAAGGAAAATGTTAAGGTGAACTGCCAAAGCTTTAAAGAAATCCATAAACAGAGTAATTCATCCTACCTTGCACTACACCCCATGGATACTGGCGAGCTTTCACCATCTTGTTTCCAACAGCAACTTCCTCTGTGCTGCCTACTACAGCAAATGGCAAATGACCCTTAAAGAAAAAAAAAATCATATACAAGACGGATTCATGCATCTGAAGCAAAAGACACAGCTTGGAAAAATACTTTAACTAAAGCTGTTGTAGATCAAACGCCTACACTAATATTCTCACTTAAAATCACAGATTCCTTTTACACCTCAGAAATGTTTCCTTTGACAAAACAAAACACACACGGTGTGTGTCTGAAATTTGAATTATATGTTTCGAACATTTCTGCCAGTAAAAACATTCACCTAAACCTGTATCTGAGAAAAGTCTATGTGTGTGTTTTTCCTTACATTCATTGTAGTGTTGACTTTGGCCACTGTCTCATCATCCAGTGGGAACTGGTATATCTGGACACCATTGCTGACCAGCTCACTCATGATCTTGATCTTGAACTTGTGCAGTTCACTCTTGCTGATTGTGTCGGCCTTGGCAATCACTGGAATGATATTCACCTACAGACAGATGTGATAAATGTTCATGATAAGCATAGTGACAGTATTTTTTACAAATACATGCCAGCTACAGAAAATAACTTTTCATGCCATCTGTGAAATAAAATAATAATAATAATTAAAAACAAAATGATAATCTGATAATCCAGTTTACCATCAAACATATTTTCACCATGTCTTTGTTATGATGGAGTCACACTTTAGCTTCCATTTTCATAGTCAGACCTTCATCTCCATTAACATCCAATGCCTCAAATGCACAAAATTATAAATCCACTAAAGAATGCAAGGCCGCACTGATATCAGTAGCTTGATATGGTTCAATGACACTGAGAACTAAGACATGCAAACCACTGCATTTCCCCTCAGTATGCTAAAGGACATTTATATACAGATAAATACTGAAAAATATAAAATAGAAACAAATAAATGTATTTTCATCACAGCTATCACATTAATTTAGAGACTTTTATTCTCAATAAGAACTAAATACCATGACAGCAACTACTGTTGTCTTTAAGCTGCATGTAGACAATATATAAAATTCAAAACACTAAATTCACAAAGTTATCTTCAATAAAAAGAGCAACTCCTGATATCACAGGCATCCACTAATTGAGCTAAAACAAGTTGTTTTCACAGCACAGCATACCGTGAAAGTACATGTAGACACATTAAATACATCCTGTCATCAGACTGGTAACAGTATCACTCAACAAGAACGGGAACTGTATTTGTTGTCTCTCTCTTTATCAGAAATTCTTTCTCCTAAAACTATTTTTTGCTAAGTGTTATAAAAACCATGTTTTCTGAATGTCATTTCTGGCCCAGCAGTTCACCACGCTGTCCCACATTCCTGTCTGTCTGTCACGTTGTCAAACCAAACTGGGACCTGGAATGACTTGTTGTCATTGGGCGAGCTTCTGGGGCCAGACCACACACACCCATACACACATACAGAATACACACACACTGACCCCAGCAGAGAAGTCTTAAGAGATCTGATCCAACAGCTGTCTGAGTGACTGCCTGTCTGTCACTGCTGCAGATTGAACAATTGGCTCTTTCTGTGTGGTTCTGTACACTGACACAGAAGGACAACTCGAGTGTGTGTGCGTGAGGTGATTACAGCATTCCAGTGCTGCTTCTATCCCTTTCACACGCAAATCCAGGGTTACCAACACTCCAGAGCAGCGAAACCACACAAACACACAAAAAGCACAAAGTTGCTACACACAGGGAGCATGGGAAACTCTCTAACCATTTCAAGAGGAATGGATAGAAGGGGGTTCAGTTAGTTGGACAGTGAACCTCTCCCAGCAGTCAGACATAAAAACAACCTCAGTAGCAACTTATACAGAAACTCCCACCATCTCTCCCACACACAACCACATATAATCTGTCTTCATGTTAAATGTTTTCACACTGTATTCCTACTAAAGAAGCACTAAAAGAAGGCACCTTTTGCAGTTGTCGCTTCCAAGTTTGAAATTTATCTCCTGCAAATGCATCATGAACGCATCATTAATCTCCTGTTATCCCTGTAGTTCACTGAAGACAAAGCTATCAAAGTTAAGCCAGCCTTCATCTTCATCCACAGACAGTACAAAAGATGGATGTAACCACAGTGACATCAGCCAGTGGTTTGTGAAATCCTGTTCTAAGCTGAACAGCGTTTGCCATCACCTCCTTGGTCTTTTGAAACTGCGTGTAATAAGAGGAGGATCTGAAACTGAACATATCCTCCATAATTCTCTTGACCAGATTTTTAACTTTTGTTTTTATTATTCAGGATTACCTAAAAATAACAATAAGGTGTTTTACTGAGGTCACAAAGAAAGGAAGTTGAGGGTGGTTTTCAGATAACCTTTTATAAATTCTTTTTTGGAACCACAGTTATTATCCACTGGCGGCCATAAAACGTTTACGGCACTTCAGCATTGGCCTGATTTTTCAGAGTATCTTTTATAATGTTCAATTCGTCATCTTTAGCTCCAAACTAAATGCGGAGATTACAATGCTTTTAGTATATGGTCTACATCATATTCTATTTTTTACTACTCATCTCCACACAACAATTCTTGTCATTGTCTTACCCTTTTAACTGTAATGAAATGGTGCCTTACAGAATGTCTACTGCATTATTGCCCCTTTCCTCATTGGTAATCACTGGCCTGTTGTGGACCGAGGGCAGTGGTCCAGGTCAGGTAGACAACTTAAGCCTGGTTTATGGTCAACGCACACCAAATGCAACGTCACCACAGCCCCGGCATTGTTTATATTGGCACCTGGAGCAAACCAGCTCAGTTCAGACTTCTCCTGAATGACAGGTTTTCTCCTGAATTCAGCACAGGGCGATCGTGGCTCAAGAGTTGGCAGTTCGTCTTGTAATCGGAAGGTTGCCGGTTCGAGCCCTGGCTCCGGCAGTCTCGGTCGTTGTGTCCTTGGGCAAGACACTTCCCCCGTTGCCTACTGGTGGTGGTCAGAGGGCCCGGTGGCGCCAGTGTCCAGCAGCCTCGCCTCTGTCAGTGCGCCCCAGGGCAGCTGTGGCTACAATGTAGCTTGCCATCACCAGTGTGTGAATGGGTGGATGACTAAATGTAGTGTGAAGCGCTGTGGGGTCCTTAGGGACTAAGTAAAGCGCTATACAAATACAGGCCATTTACCATTTTAAAAAAAATCTTGGCATTAGTGCTGGCATAAGAGTAGAAAAGTCAAAACAAGAAGACATGAAAAGCAAGTTGGTTTGGTTTTTTCCTCCAAAACGTATAATCTCTTCAAACCATCTGTATATTCCGGGAATCTTAGCTTCTGTTCTGATATTTACTTAAATGGTAGTTAAAAACCAACATGATCATAGATTTGTGTGTCAGGTCGAAAAGGGAATCGAAAAGGGAAACGACAAGCCCAAACTACACCACAGCATGGCGCATGCCAATAGTTGTGACGTCAGTTTTGGTGAATGCTGCTGTTTGCAAAAGTAACAATTGTGAGCACAAACTAGGTTTGAAGGTATGTTGTGACATACACATCAACACACCTGACTCTCCTCAGATCAAATACCAAACATGCCCTTTTAATTACGTTTTAACCTTTGGAGTACATCATCATTCCCCAATGAACAAGTGTAACATATCTAGATGCCAACGCCAATTATATTCTTGTGCTGCAATAATACATTTCAAATGTGAGCCGCCTGACTGAAATGTTGCTGGGCTAGATTTTTTTTTTAAACTTAAGCCTGCTATTAACTATGCTACTTAGTAGCACTGCAACCACAGACACAGGTAAGTTTCGCCATCAATTACACAAAATGCGTGAAACAACTTGACTTGCTACTTTTTCTACTTCAAACATAAAGAAAACAACTTTAAAACTGACAGATTTTCTTAAGTATTACATTACAGTGACACTGAGAAATACAACACATTTATTATACCCTCTGACATGCAGAAGACACTGTGGTCCTTTCTCCTACCTTGCTGTCTAATTTCTTCATGGTGACCAGATCAAGGGATTTGAGTGAATGGCCTGAGGGGGAAATGAAGTAAAGGCAGGCATGGACTCGTGAGTCATGGTAGTTGTGAAGAGAACGCTTGATTTTTAGCTCCTCCTGGAGATAACTCTCAAATTGCCTGTCAATGTAGTCCACCACAGGCTGGTAGCTAAAAGACATACATAAAGTGATCATCAGTAACTGGCAAGTTCACAACGACAGTAAAATCACTTCACGGCAGTCGCAATCCTCCAACATTAATAACCTACTCAGCTCTTCCCCGTACCTCTCTTGTTTATTCATCTGGTCTCCAAAGCCAACTGTGTTGACCACAGTGAGACGTAGTCTGACGTTGCTCTCCTGCAGGTCATATGTTTGAGCCCGGAGCTTCACCTGAGGTTCAAAGTGGGATGACTCAAAGTTCTCAAAGTTGGTATTAAATAGCGTGTCCATCAGTGTAGACTTGCCTATACCCGTCTCACCTAGGGGCACAAAAGAGACGTATGATGCAATCTTTAGTAACTAAACTTGAAACAGAAACTTTTCAGTACAATTTTATTGTAACTATAACTGCCAGAAAGTCAGATTTATCCAGCAATGCAACTGTGGTCACAATTAATTCTAGCTAAGTGTGCAGGAGCTTTAACATCAGGAATGCCTGACTAAGAGCTGCAAACTGAGATCATTAACTGAATGTTTGTATGCAAAATAAAATTTAGCAATGCATTTCTATTACTATTTAATGACAGACAATCTACCTACGTTTTATAAAGGCAATAAAACTTTCTGAGAGAGTCTATGTTCTGTTATTCCTGTCAATTTGTTCAACAAAAATGTCCACTACTCCTGTCTAAATGACATGACAAATAATAAAAAAAAATGTCTTAATTTTTTCCTAAATACCAAAAAAAAAAATTTTTTTAATTAGCTCATCATCAACAGCAAAAAGAAACTCTGCATACATTATGCAGAGTTTCATCTATGTATCTATGTGTGAGCGACACAGTACCGATGCAGAGAATATTAAAGCAGAAGCCCTGGCAGATGGACTTGTTGACAAGCTGGTCAGGAAGGCTGTCAAAGCCCACATGGCCAGCAAGAGACAAGGACCGGACTCCTTTATCCTGTGGAATAAATTTGACAGGAAAAGCTGGGTTGTAACATTATGATGCTTTTTTTCCTCTCTTATTTCACAAAATATTGCACTTACAAACAAACAGAATCACATAATGCACCGAGTAGTCTAGTCCAGCCAAGATGTTTACGTATTTTTGTCTTTATTCTTTGCCTGATTAGATAAATCTGGTTTTTAAAGCCTGTGTGTGGGCCAAAGAGGCACAAAAGCGGTTAGAAGACGTTAAATAGGACAATAAGATAAATCCACCTAACTTCCAAAAGCCTGAGATAACTTTAAATATCACCGTCGTCCACTTTGTCAGACCTTCTCCAGTCTAAATTAATGAAACTTCCCGAGTGTAGGTGGTCAGCAGCACTGATTTAGATATGCTATGACTAAGAACCTTTAATAACTCTGTGGGCGGTGCTGTGCTTTATTTCTGAATCCTTGTCATTGCTGGAGGTCGAAACGCCAACTTTCATTCAGATTTGTGAGGGCTAATAATCAATGATATTTGTGTCACAAAGCTCCCGCAACGTACAAATACATCTTGCGGCAGGCACGAATTGCACACATATTTTCAAAAGCTTATCACGGAGCTAACGTTAACGATTCTATGAAACTAATGTAGCACTGCTAGTGTAGCCTTAGCCAGCTAGCGCCCTCTCAGCCGTTTACCGTAGTGAAAGGCATAACCGGGGATCTTTTTTTAAAAAAAGGTTCAGTGCTTGTGTTGATAGCACATCATACATATGTTGTCGAGTTTTAAACTTTGCCCCGTTTAAACATGAATGTTTTCCATAAGTGTAATAACTGAAAGTTTTCAGGCTAGGAGCTAACTTAACGATAGCCTCGGACACTCCCTGCTCAACTGTCTAGAAAGAAGTTTATTGTCGACAACACAGAGTAAAAAAAAATTAAAAAAAATACTAACCGGCTGCCGCGCAACATCCGAAGAAGCCATAACTTAAGATGGGTCGTAAACAGATTCAGAAATAACTTTAAAAAAATAAAAATTAGAAAAGGATCGACTTCTTTCTCAAAGAATCTCGCTCAATATCGCCCTACTGCTGTCGACAACTGGACAGACGACACCATTAAACACAATGTAGTAATGGGACGATTTTTAAATTTTCTTTATATCGACAGTAATGCAAGTTATGGCAAATTTTGCGGAGGCTCCAATATTTAAATGTTCTACAGCATGTAATTTACAAAAATAAAAGATAAGATAGCGCTGAAAAGCAAGAAAAACTTAATGCAGTAATAAAATCGCCCCCCTTTTCTAATAATGGTACAGCGCAATTTAATTTTCCCAGTGCTTACTTTGGGGACTGTTTGCACCGACAAAACATTAAAATGTATGAAATTAGATTTTTTTTGAGGTGTGATTATTATAATAAAATAACGAGATGAAAAATCATTATATATATCATATTAATTTAAAACTGTTCCATATAGGATCTGCTGTGTATAGCTATGGGGAAATGCATGTAAGACCAACTAACTAATCCGGTTTATATGCTACAGAAGAAAGCTAAAGCAATTATAAATAGATTAAATATTATCAGATTATTATGATCAAGGGATTAGAATATCCATTAAATTGCATGCCTTAAAATTCTACTGTTTCATTGAGCTCCGGACTCCACCGATATTGTACAAAGCACAAAAAATCTCCTTCTAAACTGTATTTGGAGGTTTTAAATTAGAGGGAAAGCATGTTAACTAAGAACAGGGCCAGGACAATTTAAAAACAAATACAAGGTGTATCTGTTATATGGGTAAATGTGAGTAACTGTAATGAGGAATTACGATTGTTCTGTTCACTATGTCATTTTAAAAACAGTCTAAAAATCAGATCGTAAACAAATGTAAAAATGTGGAACAGAATGATTTCCATTGTTTAAAAGAAACATTTATTTTTGTCCTGGTTCTGTTTCGATTCTTCATATTGTATCATCTTTTTTGTATTTTGGTTGAAATCTTAATATAACAAATAAGTACAGGTTTAATAAGCTTAAGGTTCAATTTGCACCTTTTAGGTCAATAATTTGTGCTCTTCCCCTTGAATTTACTTCTTGACTGTTAAGGTGTATTTGTTTACTCAAATAACCTCCTGTTTTTGTTGTTTTGTAAAAATTTTAATAAGGACTGAAAGATCAAGTTCTGCGGTGGATTACTTTTCTTTGTGAGGTGAGGTAAATGTTTTAGGATCAGAATCCTCTTAATCTGGCCAAGTTTTTGCAAAAATACAAGGAGATTGAGTCCGGTTTCCTCACTGCATGCAAAAAGAAACTCCAGCTGGGCATGAAAGATAGCCGTAAATAGGATGAACATAATGCAATCTGGATGAACCTTGGATATTATTTTGAAAAGTTCAAATTGTGCAGTGCAATTATTATTAATACTGTGAGTGTGTTGACCGGAAAAAAATGTGTATTTTATTATATATTATGTATACGCAGTATTTATGGTCACTTTTAAATAACTAGTCGTCTGGGAAGCCCGCGTTTCCGATGAGCACTGGAACGCAACATGATTCTTGCCCCTTGCCTGTGAGACGATGTGAGCGCCCCCTGTCTGAAAGAGCTAAACACTGGTCTTCCCATGGAGGAGAGGAGGAGGCCAGAGAAGAAGATGCTGTCATCCTCTCCTTAAGCGAATGAGCGCGTTAATGGGCTCATTTTTAAACCTTCGTGCGCAAATAACCCAGTGATCTTTGCGCTCTGTCTGAGTCGTTCAGGACGAGGACGATGATGATGATGGCGTCCCGCTGCACAGTGCAAGCCGTGCAGGAGTTCCTGTCGGAGAGAGGAGGGAGGGTCCAACAGATGGAGCTGATCGATCATTTCCTATCGCTGAATGAACAGTCGAAGGAAGGGGTGGATCGCGAGGTGCTGAAAAGCATCGTTGACAGCGTGGGTTTCGTGAAGGTAGAAAACGGCGTGAAATTTGTGTGTTTGAACAGTGAAGGCAGCGGGGCGTCGGTGATGCGTACAGACGTAGATGGCCACGATGGTGCGGAGTGCAATGGCAACATCCAAGAGACGCTGGACAACAACTGTGTCAACGGCAATCATGATAAGGGCGACCAAACAGGTGAGGACGACGGATCCATTGTGTTTGCGTGATTTTTACGCACGTGTTTTATCCATGAATTGCTTTCTTACGTGTAACGTAGGCTGTTTTATCTATATTTTTGTTTATGTACTGTCTACTTGTTTATTTGTAATACAGCACGAATAAATAAAAGGTTTGGCAATTATTTTGTTGTTTTTACAGGCCAATATACGCATACTGCTTCTTTTTTTTTTTCACCGTACAAAATAGTGTTTGATTCAATTTAATTTGGAATCATTTCCTGCCAAAAACACAAAATCCCTAAGGTTCAGGATACTAATGACACCAGTGAGGAAAAATAACAACAACAGCCTGTTAAATTCTGCAGCATGTGATCAAAAGTCTGCATGAAGTTGAATGAACACAAAAAAAATTAATGGTCTTACAGGGGTCCACTTTCCACTGGACAATGACAAACAGACAAATGGCAATAAGAAACCTGCAACCCCATCCCAGAGCAAGACCAGCACAGGAGTTCCTACCCCTGGTGGAGGAGGTGAAGTGAAGCTAAGAGACAGAAGGAGACGAGAGTCAGCTCCAGTTCTTGGGATGCCAGATCTCGACCAGGCCCAACCCGGAGGATCTCATAACCAGCAGACAAGAGGGGCACGCAGGGTGTCTAGAGGGTCACAGCGTGCCATGCTGACCAGCTGCCTGTCTGAAGACAGTGCTCTGGAGGGACTGGACCATATAGGAGATATCCAAACACCCAAAGGAAGTCGCAGGAACTTCATAGAGCTGATGATGAGTAGTTCTCCTCAGGTAGGACACAGTGCTTTTTATTATCATTAAGTATTTGTTGCTTTTGCCCTTCTTTTTTTCTTTCTTTGAATGGCAGCTTTCTGTGGAAAGTAACAGTTTGCTGGGAATTTCTAAATGACTACATTTTGTGCTGTGACACAAAAATCTTAACAAAAGCCACGGCTATTGTATGTTCTGTCAGGTGCGGAGATCTCTGATCAACCGTGGGTCACGCCTCCGGGACTCGGTTAAGAGCGAAGGCGACTCGGCGTCCCTCCTCTCCTCAGCCACTGACGAGGACTGCGCCTCAGTAACCCTGGACCCTCTAGAGCACGAGTGGATGCTGTGCGCCTCAGACGGCCTGTGGGACAGCCTTCAGCCCCTGCTTGCTGTCGAACCCAGCCTGGTGACCAAGAGAGACTTTGTGACTGGTTTTACCTGCCTCCACTGGGCAGCTAAGCAGGGAAAAGCTGAGCTGCTGTCTCAGCTGCTCACCTTTGCCAAAGAGAACACTATACCTGTGAATGTGAATGTGAGATCAAGTGCTGGTTACACACCGCTGCACCTGGCCGCCATGCATGGACACACCCAGGTGGGTTGCAGGGAGTAGTATCATGTGTTACACCTGCTCAGTGAAGCAGTACATAATTACCTACACTTTATCTGCCCAGGCTAGAAACATTAGCTCAAAACAAGTTAACTGAACTATGGTTGTAAACACAAGTTTAAACACACTCATCCTAGGTGGTAATTTGGGTTTTTTAAGGATTTCTTTGAAGCTTTTTTTCCAGGATGGAATGATTGTACAGCATATATTGTTAATGACAAGAAGTTTGAGCTTATTTTAGATATTCTGCAATCCACATAGCGCCAAAAGTATACATAGGGGTTCAAACGTGCACTGTTATTTGGTTCAATATTCCTTAGCAAGTTGCACCTCAACCACATGTTTTAGTAGCAATATGGATATTTGACCACTCTCCTGTGCAGAGTTGATTCATTTAGAACCTATTACAGATCAGTGCTCTTACCAGAAGCTTAATGTTAGCTTTCTCTATCCCTTCTAGTTTTTTTTTTTTTCTGGAAAGGAAAGCGTCTGGACTTCTTTACGTTCAAGCAATGTAAAGAAGTCCAGACGCTTTCCTTTCCAAGCTCCTTAGACTACGATGACCTGGATGACTGAGAACCTTCACAGACACCTTCTAGTTTTTATTTGTGTTTGGGATTAATGCCCTGTTGGAACACCCAGTTGTGGACAAGTTTCAAATGTCTAGTTATTCATTTTTTTAATAATTAGTATTATTATTATTTTGGCATTTTAGCCTTTATTGGATAGAGACGGTGTAGACAGACATGAAAGTGGGGAGAGAGAGGGAAAGAAATGCAGCTACATGGTCGCCTTCTAATATCCTTGAAAACGAGACCTCTCATGTTTGCATGCGGTGTGTTTGCATTGACAGGTGGTTCGTGTCCTGCTGTCAGACTGGGATGCAGACCCTGAAGCTCGAGATTACAGCGGGAGGAGACCAATGCAGTACTTGTCCCCACCGCTAGCTGCTGACCTGCTGGAAGAAGGAGTGGTCACCTCACCGGGACCTGAGTCAGACAGTGAGAACAACGGCAGCGGCAGAGGTCGGGGCTGGAGATTTGCCAAAGTCCTCCAAGGGAATCTGAACCCGCTCCGGCTGCTGAATTCACCAACAGAGGCATCAGAAGATGGAACGGGGAACGGGAAGAGTAAAGGGGGGATGCAGAGGAAGACGTCTTTGAGCCGACTGAATGCCCGGCTGCACAGAGGACGCCACAGAGCCCAGATCATCCACAGCGCCTCCTTCAGGGACACAGGAGAGGTGGGAAGAGGAGAGGAGCTACACAGCAGTCCTCTTCGAACGAGACCGCTGTCCAACCTGTTTGGATAAATCGACACCACTCTAAGCCAGCGACACAGAGCTGTACACCACTCCCAGGTGTTTTTATTTGTAGCATAGGTATCTTTTATTATCTGACAGGTCAGATATTTTAGTGACAAAATATAACAGTGCAGAAACTAACACATTTTACAAAATTTTCTAAAATTCTAGTTTATTTTTGTTCCTGTTGCAGTTATTGTTTGTCACTGAGGGAAGGGTACAGTCACATGACAGTTTATTTGCCTTGGCTAGACTGTGAATTCTTTCAAACTTGATTTTTGTTTTGACTTTTTTTCCCCCCTTTATTTAATTTGGACAACTAACATCACAAACATAGTTTAAATATGTTACAGTACAGTTATGTTCATAAAAATGCAAAAGCAACAAGCAGTATTGTAGAAAGTTTTCACTTTGAAGCACTTTGGTTTGTTTCCTCACCGCGTTTCTGTTTGCAGAGTAATATATATTTACACACACTATTAGTCTGAAATTAGATGGTGCTGACGTTTTTTTTAGTACATTCCTGTAATGTGAACAAATATTTTATTTTTTAAAGTGGCAGATTTTAATATTCAGACAGTTGAAATCGCAGATTTTTTTTTTATAACGAGCAACAGTGTACAGTCATCATGTTTGCACTTGTCACTTTTTAAAAATTGGTAGTAGAAAAATCCATTTGGGTCCCAAATCATATCTATTTTTTAAAATTCTAGGCATAACATCAAAAGGGGATCAGATTTTTACCTGTTTAAATGCAAAATTAACTGATATTCAAAAGGGGCTTGGTAAGTTATTTCTCCATTCATTTTTGTTTATTTAAAGTTGGAGCCAAAAAGAGTTAGGTTCACTAATGGGGAGATGTTGCTAAGAATTGTTTAATTGTTTCCAATTAGCTATACAAAAACACAGATTAGTAGAAGCACAGTCACCAACTTTATATACATTTTTCTACTGCCGATAACGTACCTCAAATTTTCTGAAGCTAATTCACTTGTTTCTACATTGCTTTGTGTGTGGTGTGTATGCAAATGTTCAGACACTGATATTTAGATATTGCTCTCTGAATGTCAGTTGCAGAGTTTTGCTTTGTTATCTGACATTTCATTTCTATATTTACTCCAAAAATGTGACACAGGATTCATTGGTTCATAAGGGTAAAGGTTCAGGCAACCACGGTCATAGATATCCGCCGGAAACCACGACATCATATGAAACTGAGACAAAGTCAATATTGTTCCCATATATTAGTCTGACTTTGCATGCACACTGTCATCTATTCATCAAGCTCCGTTTTCTCTAAGGACTCTGGCCAGAATGTGCCATAGGTTTAGCAGCGATTTCTCAAGTGGTTTCCCAAATATGTGAACCTTTCTTCCTCCCAAATTTCATGAATGTTCTGTTACTAATTTGTAGCATTTGTACTTTTATCACGGAGATTCGTGTCATTCTATGTCTTGACACTTTTGATGTAGAGATTTTATGTCATTTTCTCAGCGGCATGAGTAGAGGAAATGGAAATGCAGCACACTGTTGATTCTTATGTCTATATAAAGAAAATGTGTTTTCATTGTAAAATGCTGTGAAGTGATTGTGTGGTGTGAAATCACTGTTAACGAGCCACTTTTGTTTTTGGATTAATGTCTTATCCATAAATGTGAAATAAAGAAGTTTTGTTTTTATTTGCATAATCTAAAGTTTTTAAGTTTGTCAACTACGCTGTATTGTCCCATTGATGCAATGACTGTATAAAGAAACGGCCTCGGTAATAATGAGAAGGTTTAAAATGTAAAGAGCAGCTGTGAATACTCATGTTAACGTTACCAGAATAGATTAAAAATACAATTGAAGCGAGTCGCTTCATCCGCCCTTCCTGCTGACACCAGCTGATTGTCCTTGCCTGTTGGTGCTGAATAATTGATGATCTGACGACCCCAGCTTTGCTCTGGCATTTACAGTATATCCACAACTTCCTGTCCACATGGCCCACCAGACAGATTAGTATCCAGTTCTTATTTTGCACCTCTTGTTATGCAGACTGACCTAAAGTCAACACTGCTGTTGTTGGGATATAAACTCTATTTAATCCATTTTTGCAAATACTTGAAAATCAGATTTTATCGTGTTTATCTTAATATACTTAAGAGAACCTAAGAGGACAATCAGTTTTGTGTTTCCCTGCTATGCTATTTTTGTCATTGGTTAGAGAAAGTATAGAGTACAGAGGAATTTAATGCCCACAAGCTTTCATATGTGTGTGGGGGATACGATACATTTCTCAGTGCCTGAGCCTGAACAGATTACTACAGATCTGCCAATCCTCTTGTTGCTCTGATGTCCTGCTGGCACCCTGTCTGTTCTCTGCTTCGTGTTTCCCAGATCAAACCAACCATATAAAAGCTGGATTACATGTAAACAGTCACAGTGTATCACACAATATGTTTCTTATATAAAACTGAATGCTCTTAAGACAGCTCCTTTGATGATTCTGTAATCTCTGGGGTTTCCCTGGTCTAGAAGTCAAATAATGATTTATAGAGGTCAGAAGTGACGTGCTTTTTTTCTGGTTATGTAGAATCCAGATTTGCCTTAGGCAGGCTATCTACCGGATGACTGCTGATCAGGACAGGATAGAGAGCCTTTTTGACTGCAGTAACTGACCTACATGCACAGTGAAGGGAGTAATGCCTATTATGCAAATTCCTCTGCCATCCTTTCAGGGAAACTGTGCCAACTTTTTAGCCTGGGGCCTCCAACTGTTGGACCAATCCAAGTCCAGTCCATTTTTATCTCACACAGTTACCACAGTGATGATGGCTTTCAGACAAACCCTAATGAGTCACAAACAGTGCCAAATAGATATCAAGTGAGTAACAAATGTGTACTGTCATCAGAGTGCTGTTTGTCTTGTGGCAGATATAAAAAAAGACAGTGAATCCAGCCTGAACCATTTTTTGGTACTGATCAACATTTTTTTTGCATAAACCATATCAGCGATTTGCTAATAAGTAATTAAATTGCAGGCGATTACAATCAATTGCCAAAGTTTCTATTATGTATTAATTATGTGTGTTCTGAAATATATAGCAGGGTGTGTGTTCTTTCTCTTTTTAAATACTGCTAATATATATGTATCTATAAACCTTGGTTATTTACACCAAAAGTCTTGAATAATTTGTGAGCCCGGTTAAAAAAAAAGACCTCACAGATGCATCTGACCCATCTACTGTTCCCTGAAGCCTCGTCAGAAAAGGTCTCAGTGGAAGGAAGCTGAGTACTCAAAGAGAAACCATGCATACTCTCTCTCTCTGTGAGAACTGCAAACTCCACACAGAAAGGCTCCAGACTGGATTCAAACCCTTCTTGCTGTGAGCCGACAGCACTAATCATCAGACCGCCATGTACCCCATGAACATACAAGGAGGAGAGGTACTGATGGTAGATAGGTTTAAATACCTGGTGTCAACCAATGAAAGGCAAGATTTAACAAGATGGTAGTGAGACCTGTTATGATGCTTAGTTTCGAAATGGTGACACTACAAAAAGACAGGAGGCCAAGGCAAAAGTGCCAGAGCTGAAGAAGTTAAGATTTTCGTTGAGAAGATGGAGAGGATTAGAAATGAGCACGTCAGAGGGAGACCTCAGGTTGAGCACAAAGTTAGAGAGGCAAGGCTGACTTAGACATGTGCAGAGGAGGGAGAGTGGACATATTGGACATATGATGTTGAACATGGAGCTCCCAGGCAGGAGGGCCTTATTAAGAAAAAAAATATTGCTGACAATTTTGAGAATAAAGTCAAAAATGTATTTTGAGAAAAAAAAGTTGAAATACTAGTTTGAGACAAAAGCCAAAGGGTGGAGATTATGGTTGCTGTTTGAAGACAAACTCCCAGGTTGCTATACCTTCTACGAAAAGCCTTGAGTAGATGGTAGCCTTGAGTTGTTGAAGCAGAAGAACATGCTAGGACTTTGATATAATGAATGGTGTTTTGAAACTTAAATGGTTAAAATCCTTTTTAAATAATCCTCACTCCATTTGGTTTCTTATACCAAGTAAGGTCTTTAACAAACTGGGGGTATCGATTTTCTCCTCAAATGTGACTTTGAAATTACTAAGCTACCTGTTAAACTCTCTGAATTCCATAAACAGGTCCTTCTGTATTGGAAAATTATATTTAAACATAATTTCACTCTACATAACAGCCCGATTTGGAACAATAGATATATACTGATGAATAGAAAATCTATTTTTATTCAAGATTGGTTCTAGAAAGGTGTTTGGGCAATTGCTCATTTTGTAGATGAGGAGGGACATGCTCTGACATCACGATTTTTGGCAAAAATTTAATATCCAATGTTCTAAAAGTAATTTTAATCGGGTTATAAAATCCATTCCATTGTCACTTAAAAACATAATCGTAAGTGATATAGTATATTCTGACATCTCCCCCAAGTTAAGGCAATTATATATAGATGGTATTCAGTTTTGTGATGTTAAATGCAATAATACATTTCTGAGATCTTCATTAAGGAGTCTTTATTCTCCAAATTTGCTTAGACGTAATTACATATTAAAAGATTATACCCTACTTCAACCCTACTTTACTGGAAAAACAACCTAAACCTGATGGTTAAATCTTTGACTTTAGTTAAAAAGAAAAAGGCTGCATTTTTTTGTTTCCTTTTCGGAAGATTTTGATTTAGTGAGTTAGTACTCTGTTAACTTTTATGACCCCGTCTTTGTATCTTCTTTTTCTTTGTACAAAGGTTGAAATTTGTATTTTCTGAATGTATAATATATTGTGCATTTTGTTGTATTTTGCTAATTTAAAAAAAAAAGAAAAAGAAAAAAAAAGAACATGCTAGGAAATGGGTGCAATGGAGACAAATGATTCACTGTCCCGGCGACCAGGCAGTCCAAGAAGAAAATTGCTATGAATATTAATATTAAACTGAATTCAATTTAAGAGATCTTTTTCCATTTTTCTCACCGCCATATTCATCCATGTGGTGTCGCTGTGGGCGCTGGTATAGGCTTCTGTAGAAGGTCGGAGTTCATTGCGTTCGGAAGTAGCATGTAGTTGGATTTTCTGTATGCCTCTCAAGTGTATGGCTCACCTTAAATTACAACAGTGTGTTTGTTGTGTTTTGCATTTTCGGTTTTTACAGGGGGGCTAAGTGATTTTGGTAGGTTGTGACTAGTCTGTTATCTTCTGTGCTAGCTGACGTTAGCATGTTGTTGTCTAAAGCGGTGATGTTTTAGGACCAAACTCGTAAAAACCGTAACGTTAACAAATAATAACAATCAGTAAACAAATAATAATGCGCAGTTTGCACGTAATAACGTTAAATTAATCACGTTAACCAGATCGCTGTTTAGTTAAGTTCATAGCTTTCTAGCCTGCCGTCCTTCGGGATGAAGCGAAGACTTTAGCGTTAGCTTTCAGCTAATGTTACATTGAGTTTGCTAACGTTTGTGTAACCAGCTTCTGTGTCTCTGCAGCAATGACCACCATTGTACATGATACCACAGAGGCAGTGTGCCTCTCTGCTGACTACAACCTGTACCTCAAGCCTATTGCCAAAATGACCATCAGCGTGGCTTTGCCCCAGCTCAAGCTGCCAGGCAAAAGCATCTCCAACTGGGAGGTAATGGAGCGGGTGAAGGCCATGGTGGCTCCGGAGCAGTTTTCAGTCTTGCGAATCTCCAAGAGCACAATGGACTTCATCCGCTTTGAAGGTGAAGTGGAAAACAAAACTGTAGTCAAGAGCCTGCTAAGTCGTTTGGATGGGAAGAGCATCAAACTCAGTGGCTTTACTGATGTACTGAAGGTAAGGGTGAACAAATGTAGAGCATTGCAGTACTTATAATTAGTAACTGCATGGTTATTGGAGTCACTGGAGTTTGTTGTTGCTACTTAAATGTTCTGAATGTTTGTAACTCTTTGTCAATACATTGTAATTTGGCAGCTCAAAGAAATTACCTTGAAAATAAACAACTATCCAAAGGCAAGGCAGCTAGTTCTAAGTATTATAACATTATCTACCATAGATTGATTACAGGTTGAATTTAATTGCACTAATAAACCGACAGCAGAGTATATTTATGTCACCCTCTCATCATTAAGGTTCGTGCAGTAGAAAATAAAGTGGACTTCCCGACACGTCACGATTGGGATTCTTTTTTCCGTGATGCCAAAGACATGAATGAGACGCTACCAGGTGAGAGGCCTGACACCATCCACCTAGAAGGGCTTCCTTGCCGCTGGTTCAGTCAGAAGGACAGCCAGTACCCAGATCGGCCCTCAGAAGAAGCCCTCGTTGCAGTTTTCCAGACATTCGGCAAGGTGATTCACATTCATGTTTCTGTGTAGCTAAAAGGAAATTAAGCTTTTAATATTCACATTTTTAGTTCACAATTTTAAAAAAGAAGAAGATATAAGCTGTGCCTAACTAAACAACAAGAAACTAATAAATGTCGAAATAAAAAGTTAAGACATTAGTATTTTTTTATTTTTTTTTAAGGTACGAAATGTTGACATTCCCATGCTGGACCCATATAGAGAGGAAATGATGGGCAAGAACTTCAGCACATTCAGCTTTGGGGGCCATCTGAACTTTGAAGCGTATGTCCAGTATCAGGAATACTGTGGCTTCACGAAAGCCATGGACACTATGCGCAGCATGAAGCTGATGCTGAAAGGAGATGATGGAAAAGCCGTGGCTTGCAACATCAAGGTACTGCAGACTACAGTAGTGTCAAGCCTCTGCCTACACATATTAAAGCTGCTTTTATTTTCTACCTCTTAATTGATCAAACCAATCATTCCAGGACTTTTTTTTAAATCCATCTCCTAAAATGTTGTTTTCTTAATTATGTTCAGTCACTGCTGGGAGAGAAATTTCTTCGTACAAACTTTAAATGCCAGGGTTTTGAGAGAACTGGAGTTCAACTCATTATTAAGGTGTTCTAATGCAGTGCCCTTTCAAATATGGTTGTATTAACCATGCAGCCTTGGGAGGTTTGTTTGATAAACATGCTGATAAATGAATGATTCTATGTAATATAAAGAACCTCCTTTTCCATTCAGGCTACCAGTGAGTGTAGCTTTTTTTTTCTTCTTATATGAAAATGTTAAATGTACTGTGACAATAGCTTAAAACTTGTAGAGCAGAAAAGATGTTGTATTTGTAGCTGTGTCACTGGAATATTTGTTCATTATTCATTTATTTAAAATCTGTGTTGCCACAGTAATCTGCCATGGATGTAATATTTTTAGCTTTCAAATGAAGAGCTGGAATGACTGTTCCTGACTAAGCATGGTTATAAAATGTTGTAATCATAGTAAACCACTCTGAAATGTGTGAAGCACTTGAATAAGCCCTTAAACTCACCAATGGGTTAGTATTTAGTATTTATTTATTTATTGTCATTGTCAAGAACAATGAAATTGCGTTTGGGGCTTCCATACAACCCAACCCAATCAATCTGGTATTCTTGGATGATATTTTGTTTTGCTTTAGCCACTATCCCCTCCAAAGTTGGTTAAAGTACTGAATTAATAAAAATTTAAATACTTTTGTTTTGGGGTTTTTTGTGTGTATAATTTTACCAAAACAAAGACCATTTAGTTTAATAGCTACATTCAGTCAAACCAATGACGTCAACTGAAGTGCTCAGCTGTTTCGATATGAAAAGCTGTTGTGACAATTAACCTTCATATGATGTGCGTTTCTTATCCTCAGGTGACCTTTGACACAAGCAAGCACCTTAGCGATGCTTCTGTGAAGAAGAGAAACCTAGAGAGGATGAAGTTGCAGGAGCTGGAGAGGCAGAGAGAGGAGCAGAAACAACGAGAGAAGGAAAAAGAGGAGCGGCGTAAGGAAGAAGAGAGGTATGATGGAAGCCTACATAGGAACATGGACTAAAATTGGACTATATTGAAAAGTTAAACAGAAAAAATGTTAGGGGGAAAAAAAATAGAAATTCTGTTTAAACAACTTAATATGAGGAATAAAAAAATAAATAAATTGGGGGATTGATTTTCAGTATTTGATGGAGTTGGTGGCTTTTAAATGAACAACTTCATCACCTGGTTTGATAAGAGTTGTCAAAAAGTTAACAATAAATATTCACAGAGCATATTAAACCACTTTTTCAGGAAACAAAAGGAATTGGAAGAGGAGGAGAGGGAAAGGAAGAAGGAGGAAAGATTACGGAAGCGAGAGCAAAAGTTGCGAGAGAGGGAGGAGCGCAAGAATCTGAAGAAAGTGAGGCGTCAGCAAGAGGAGGAGCAGAAGAAGCTGCAGATGAAGATTGCCTTGGAAGAGAGGAGACTGCTGTTGGCTCAGCGCAACTTGGAATCGATACGGCTCATTGCTGAGCTGCTGGCCAGGGCTAAGGTATCAATTTACACAATGCAACACTATACGCATCTGAATAAGTACTCTGCAGTCCCTGACAATGGTCCAGCAGAATGTTGCGTTTTATTGTTGAACCCCAATAGCTTAATCAATATTTAAGACTTCTGCAGTGTGTACAGCTCAACTTTAAATGTCTGTCCCCATATGAGTATTCATGTTGGATCTTTAAAATGTAACTATCTTGCTTTTCCATTTTTGTTTCTGAGAGTGATTATAATAGTGGAAGCTTATATTATTAATTGCAGAAGTTTCAAATGGTGAGATTGGCATATTTGCAAGTAATCCACATGTGACAGAGCCAGCCAGGCTGCTCTCTTTCAGACATTTTTTGCTATTCTTGGCTGTTTGGTAGTAGTGACAGTGATTATCCTTAATATTATCATTTTAGCCAGTGGTCCCCAACCCCCGGGCCACAGACCTGCTGTTTGGTACCGGGCCGCGAGAGTTGAGGCTCGGGTGTGAAATCTATGGATTTCTGGGTTTTTATCGGTTTCTATCATTATGTTTTTAACCGTTTTTATCGTTAACTCGGTTTCCCTGGGTCTTTTCCCCTGTGTTATGAATAAATCTTCTTCTTTCTTTTTTTTTTTTTTTTAGTACCGATACTGGTTTTCTTTTGTTGTATTTATCCGCGACACCTTAAAGGCTGGTCTGTGAAAATATTGTCAGACATAAACTGGTCCGTTGCACAAAAATGGTTGGGGACCGCTGATCTTAGGCACACAGCTCTGGCTGTGAGCAGCACCCCTATCTAATGCTTGTGAGGGGCAGCCAATCAGAAAAAAGTTGTGGTATCCTGAAAATACACCGGGTATGCGTGTTTGATGTAATGTCCCCAACCCAGTTTTGTTCTGTCTGTTGTTTGCACAGCTTCGGATCACACCAAGAGTTTTTTTTTTTTTTTAAAGTACTATTACAAGGAACATAGAGTGATGCGTTTGTATGCTGTGGTTTCAATTGGAGTTGCAAACAAAGTCTCAGCATTAAAGAGTGGGTAATATTAAAGCAAGAGGTGCTAAAGCGTCTTGTTTCAGACAGAGGATGAAATGGGAGATTGCACAGAGCACTGGTATAGAATCAGTTAGGGTTGTTTTGAACTGCGAATCACGCAAAGTTTCTCTTGCCTAATAAAAGTTGACTCGACCATGTCAGCATAAAGGAATAATTTTATTTTTTAGGAAAGGTGCTGTTTTTCTTCTTGCATAGATGTGAAATTTATTACTAAGCCCACTACAAGTTCACAGCCACAAATACACATGGCATATAACCCTTCAAAAAAGGGTTTGCTGTTGAGTTTAGGATTTTCACACTTATTAAAGGTACAAGACATCAGAAAAGCATTTGAGGACCTCATATAGGACTTTGATACATTGGGACAGAAAAAGTAAAATACTGATGACTAATGTCTCTAATTTGGATTTCATTTTGACAACCAGAGTACTGCATGTGTTGGGACTTGCACAATACAACTCCTGGGAAAGTGTTACTCCTGTGATACTTCCCCCCCCAACCGACTCCTAAATCATATGCTTTCGTTTATCTTTTCTTTTGTGTTCTCCTCATCAGGCTTTGAAACAGGAGCAGCAGAAGAAAGAAAGGGCTGAGCGTGAAGAGCAGGAGAGGAAGGAGAAAGCTCGACAGGAGGAGGAATTGGCCCGTCTTCAGCAGTTGGAGGCCTGTCGCCGCAAGCAAGAGGAGGAGCTGCGGAGGGTGGAGGTGGAGAAAGAGCGAGCACTGGAGCTACAGCGGAGAGAGAAGGAGCTCAGGGAGCGACTGCTTTCCAACTTGCTGAAGAAAAACAGCAGCAAAGCTGCAGGCATCCAGGATCAGAGTGGCCCTGAAGTGACTGAGGATATCTGTAATCCAGATGATGTGATACTTGGGGTCCTGAGTGGGGTGAATGGATTGAAGGCAACTGAAAGCAAAGAAAAGCAGATGTCCAAATCTGGTGCTCACTCCCGAGTTTCAGGGAAGAATAAATTAATGGAAGAAAGGAGAGAAGGGGAGGACAGAAAAAAGGACCGGGAGGGAAGAAGGGAAGACGTGTTTAGCAGCAAGCGCAGCAGGGAACGAGCACGAGACCATTCCCACAGGGAAAGGAGCTCTCACAGCCGAGGAAGGAGGCAACGGTCGCACAGCAGGAGGAGAAGGAGCTGCAGCCACCGAAGGAGGAGCTACAGTCATCATAGGAGCAGGAGGAGATATAGCCACAGCCACTGCAGCAGGAGCATAAGCTCCAGCAGAGAGAGGAGCTGGAGCAGCACTGAGAGGAGTTCCAGCAGAGGGAGGAGTCACAGGCACAGTCATCGCAGAGGCAGTGGCAGGAGCAGCGATAGAGGCAGGGACCGGAGGAGTCACAGTCATAGTCGACGATACAGGAGACACAGCAATAGCAGGGATAGGAGCCACTCCACACGGCGCTAAACTCATGGATGACAGTTATCATTTTATTCATTTGTACTCACCATTTCTGGACTGACATTTCAAGTTCAGCAAGTTTCAGAGAAGATTAGATACTTTTGGTTCCTCAGTTAGGTGAAGAACGTCCCAACTTTACAGACTGCATATGCAGGTGAACCTTAGTTGTTGCTGTGGATTTTTACCCAAGTTGTTCTCAGATTGATGTTGTTGACAACCTAAATTTTCACTATAATCAGTGTAGCATGTTCACAAAAATTAGTGATGCAAAATATAAACTTGACCTTTTTTCCCTTTCCTGGAAAATTATTTGTGTGTGAAGTAAAATGTATAAACTGGATTGAAGTACACTAAAACATAAATCTAAAAATTAATTCTAAAAAAGTGAGTTTTAAAGGGGTGATTGGACAAATTTAAGTTAAAGGCTATATCCTGGTCCACAGGTTATTACATCGACAGTCTGTTCTCTCATTAAAACATAAAACAATGACTGTGACGGATCAGTGAGTAACAGAGTTCAGACATGATTATTATTATTTTTGTCCAGATTTGTAGTCAGATTTTTAGAAAATAAGACACAGGATCTGATATTAATATACATAAGGTTTGTTCTAACAAGCACTTGCATGTTACAGTAGCTGCCGAACACTGTAAAGGTGACTACCAGCCATAACAAATGGCTGCTGCTCAATTACAGTGGGGGGGAGAGAATTCTCAAATGATGAAACGCATACCTGCTTTAAGACTGTAAGGTACAATGACTGGTTTTGTTATCATTTTTTTGTTGTTGTTAAGTACTGCTTATGTATTGGCTTTGTTGCTGATAATGGTTCAGAGAAAAACACAAACAGCTCTCTGTGACTGTTTCAACTTTGAATAACAGCACATAGTTTTAGTTAAAGAATTACTTTTGTGTACAATTCAAAGAACATTTTTGCTTTTGAAGTTGAATGACGTGATTTGATTTGTTTGAAGGCTTGATGTATTAAACCCAACTCTGCAGGTAGTGTACTTGCTCTTTCACAGTCAGATGTTGATCTAGAGTGCAAGTGATGGATTTGAGGCCTGTCTAGTTTCCTCAACACTTCACAAATCTTTGATAAAGCAGTTTCTTGGATGCATTTGTAAAAGTGTACTATGATGACGTTTCTCTTGCTTTTACAGACCAATTGTAGTGACAGGTAAATTTCTTCAACCTTACTAATTACTGTACAGACTGTTCTTGACATTTACTTGCTCAGAGGATGTCCAAGTTTTGCTGACACTTTGTCATTTGTACTTGTGTCAAAGCCTGTTTGTTCTCCATGTGCTCATGATCCACTAGAGCATGTCTTGCGCACATTGCAAGTTGTTTAAAATAAAAAAAAATTCAAGCTGAGCCCTTTTTGTTTGTTTTTTTTCTTTCCCTAGATAAACCTGCAATTTCCTTACTACAGTGAACCTTAAATGGAAGGTTTAAAATCAAGTTTAGGATATTCTGCTACCTTTTTTCCTACTCATCATCAAAATGTAATATTTACATTTACAAAAAAATGTTCAGTCAGCCTGAGGCCTACAAAACATGCAATGCTGGTATTATGACATTTGTGGCTGTTTGAGGAACCAATTAGATTAAGCATGAGGACATGGCTTTAAACACAAACTCAGCCAGGATGGCTCACAGTCTCTGCTCTTTTTTTTTTTTTTTTTTTTTTTTTTTTTGCCTGTCCCGTTTGGCTCTTTTGCCATCAGAATTGTTGTCTAAAGGCAAAGAAAGATGCCCAACGGATTTACTTTACCAAATTGACCATCCCAGCTTTGCCGTAATGGTCCATTTGATTCACCTTTTATTGTTTATTTTATTTTCACTTACTGAATACAGGACAGACTTTACTGGAGGAAAGAAGGGGAGAAAGAAAGAGGGAAAGAGAAACAGCTGAGAAGAGGGACGGGGGAGAAGGACAGACAAAAACCAACAGAACGGGCAGAGAAAAAAATGCATATATCAATCACCTGGGTCACCTGCTGAGAAAGAAAAACGAAAACAAGCAGAAGAGAACAAGAGTAATAGAATAAACAACATCACAATGATATATGGGAATATGACAGTAAATACTAAATGTTAAACATTATTGTGCAGCACATAAGATCAACAGAACACAGTGTGCTTTGAGGTAGGAGCCAAAAAGGGTGTAGTTTGTGGGTGTGATCACCCGTGTGTACACCTGTGAGCATGGACGCGCTTGTTTTTTGTTTTTTAAAAGGTTCCTTCATGTAATGATCTGCTAGAGGGTGTGGGGGGGCCACAGCCCCGTCCTCCAGGGTATGAAGCAGGTATGGAGGAGATCAAAACTCCAGACATCCAGAGGCCCCCAGAACACAAGAGACCAAGGAAGACCAACAGAGGGGCAGCCGCGCCACTGTCCCAGAAAGAGCTGAGGAGAGTCCCAGATGAGGGCTCACTCAGCAGCCGCGGAGCAGAAGCCAGGGGGAGTTGCAGTGACGCGCCCGTGAGCTCCGCCGGCAGCCAGCCGTGCCCCGACTCCGCAGCAGCAGGGAGGCCCCACACTCCAGACCGCAGTCGGATGGCCAACTCCTCCTCCTAGCCCCCCCGCTCCAGCAGGTCGCAGAGAATGGGGGTGAGAGTCTCTGCTCTAATTCATCCCAAAGGTGTTCTTTTGGGTTGAGGTCAGGACTCTGTGCAGGCCAGTCAAGTTCTTCCACACATCCATGTCATTATGGACCTTGCTTTGTGCAGTGGTGCAAAGTCATGTTGAAACAAAATCTGATCTAAGACAAAGTCCATAGCTTTGTCTAAAAACTGGCTGATCAGAGCGCACTTTTTAATATACAAAAGTTAGCTAAACGTGTGCTAAAAATACATCTAGTGTTTTACAAAGCTTAATAACTAAGAGTGCGATACATGAAATCAGACACTGTCAGTTGTTGGGATAGGTTGCTCATTATGGCTCTGACTGCAAATGTGGCCATCACACCCAGATTCAGGAGCAGAGTTGTCATTTCAAGGATCTGTTAGGTGGGTGGGGGCATTTGGCATCTGACAATGGGGACCAGTCATACAAAACAGCAACATCTGAGCACAATCCCGGGTGACTGAAATAATGTTTAGTGGTCGCAGTGGTCATGTCCTTGTCCAGTCACTTCCTATGGCTGTGGCTACAAGCCAGGTGTAGTGGGTGTGATATCCCCTGCTTGTATAACTATCATTTCTTGTTCCGCTGCAATGGTAATGGTTAATGATGTCTCTGTTGGGGAAAACTCCTCCCTGCACTCAGCATCAACAACAGACTGTCTCTCTTTAGTTCTTAACAAGATGGCTGACAAGTTTGGTTCATTTTGCTGCATCTGAAGTCTCGAGGGAACATCTGGAGCAACCTCAGCTGAGACTTTCCAGGCTGATTCCTTAGCATCAAACATAAGTAAGATGTGATAAGTTGGGAAGTGATCACGTTGACCGTTAACTTTGGTCTCAGTAACAGCCAGCAGGATTAAAGCTTTGTATTGATTTTTAACAACTTATAAAGAACAGGCAGATCTCCCAGCACCACAGGAAAAGGTCACGTCTGCAGCCTCAACATTCAGCAACTGACTCATCAGCATCCTTGTATAGTCCAGCACCTCCAGCCTCAACAGAAGAATGAGGCAGGAAACCCAGTCATATTTCTACAGGCTCTAATTTTCTCAAAGGTAAGGAGGACAGAAGGCTCAGTATTTTCTGCAAATTTTTGTAACCTTGGCTCATGAGCTTTTTGACTGACCTGTGGGAATACTGGCTCTCTTATTTTGTGGAGGGTGTCTTATCTTGGACCTGGTGGTGGTTTACCACCAGATCACAACTTCCTGTGGTTCTGGATCAGCTGAAGTGGTCTCTGGGAAGAGCAAGCCTGTGCTTTCTTCTGTAAGAGCTAAAACTGCTGAATTGCCTTAAAAACAGTTTTTGTCCTAGACTCTTGTTTCAATTTGACCTCCTGCTGTGGCATCAAGGCCCGGATGATTGTGGCTAGTTCCTTTAATGTTAGCTAGTTGATATCTTCATCCACTGCGTCTGGTGCCATATTAGAAACAAAAAAAGTAGAAAAATTATAGTTATAAAAACAGAAAGGTGGCTGATCACTGCACTGCCACCATGTGTGAGTCGTGTAGTAGGTTTTGGAACAGGGCTTTATTTCCACTCCCCAAATAAAATACTTTTTCCAAAGTCAAGTATAGTTCTAGACCCTTAAAAGCGTCAACTAAACTCAAGCTCTAATGAAGCACCAGGATACAAAATAACAAACAAACCAAGTATTGATCATTTTGGTACTGGCCAATTTAGGCAATCAAGTGGAACAAACACTGAAAACATATCCAATAACAAAGAAACAAAAACAAAAGCTTTTTTAATAGTTATTTATGTAAAAATCGCCATATTCAAAATAACTAATTCAGAAAGCAAAGAAAATCAACAACGTATTTAAGTTAAATACTCCTCTCCCCATGATGTAGCAACACTTGGTATGTCCCAATTAGCGCTTCTTGTATGTAATAGTGCTCCAGTGGCAGGTAGAATATTGTTTGGTACCAGCAGACCTCAGAACCCAAGCGGACCCTGGCACAGCTCTGGTAAAACAAGAGAAAACCCTTTGTCTGATGTAGTTTAACGTTGTTGAGCATAAAGTTAACCAAATGTGTGCACAACAGATAGAAAGTGCATTACATTAAATACAAAAAAAAAATGGTACAAAACCGCACGTGTGCTGAATATGTTTGAAAGTGTAGTTTGTATCAGAAACTAAGGAGGCTCAGTTATGTTGTATTAAGTCTTGGTTGCTGGCTTTATATTTGTGTGGCTGCAAGTATGACCATCACGGATTGAATGATTAATGAAATTACAATGAATGTGTGCTTCTAAGAAATATATGGTGACATAGTATCACTTTAGTGCTAATGCATGAAATGTAAGCAGCACACTTTGCTCTTATGTCCTGTCAAAGAGCTGGCTATCCCACACTATTGGATTTGGGGTGATGAAATCTTTGTAGAAACTGGGTCTGGTATGAGAATGCAGTGGCTGAGCGAGAATGAACAAGGCAGCAGTATTTTCAGAGTTGTTTCTTTGTCTGACACACTGAGCCCATGCTCTAATCTAGGTTATCTGGCTGTAATCAGCTTAGCCCACTGCAACACTCGTTGCTGCTGCTGGGTGGGCACGCTGTGTAGTTTTAGTCTGCCTCTTTTCTTACTGCCATTCATGCAAACCTCTTGCAGGTGTAACAACTGAGAAGGCACGTTTCTCTCTTGTCTGGAAGATCGATCTGTGGCAATGGCTGACGGTGGGAAAATGGTTCCAATTAAGGTGTCGCCTACTGCAGACGTGTACCCTAAAAGAATAATGGAGTATATCGAAGGCTTCCTGATCTCCAAGGTAACATATGTACATCGTATATGTATACAGGTCAAATGCAGACATGTGTTGGATTGTAAACTTGACATTTCAGTGGTGCATTAACTAATTGGTTAATTATGTAACACAAATTCCAACATAATAATCAGTACATCATCTATTAAACTATATAGGTCTTGATATCGAAAACCATCGTGTATATAGTGCAAAGATGCTGCATGCTGAAGCTTGTTGACTGGCAAATTACAGTATTTAAGAAACAAATTAAAGGGTTCTGAAAGGAAAGTCCTTTTACTTCAAACACTTGTTTGAATAATTGGACCAAAAAATGCTGGAAATAATGTGAGCCAGAATGTCAGCAAAATTAATAACCTATGTTTGGTATGTTACTTCAAAACAGCAGGCATGTGCCCTTTTTTCCCCTTCACCAGTAGTCTCTGATATGTTATGTAGTTCATGCAGGACTTAGCAGCTCTGAGAGGAACTGGCCAAAAGTACTTTCATCTATATTAATCTGTGTAGATGAACCCAGTCTTACCCAATAGAAGTTCATTAATAACATTCTTTAAAAGTCAATTTATTCTATTAACTTGCCTCTCCATTTATCTCTATTCTCTCTGCTCACTGACCTAGACATTGTTCACATCCTGCGAGCTGGGTGTGTTTGAGCTGTTATTGGGTTCAGAGCGCTCCCTGTCTGCAGCAGAGATCAGTCAGGCTGTGGGTGCGAGTCTGGATGGCACAGAGAGGCTGCTGGCTGCCTGCACTGGCATGCAGCTTCTCAATAGACACCAAGACGATGGGAAAGGTCAGCCGACACACATCAGTAATACAACTTAAGTGAGCCATGTAGCAGTTCTCATTGCTAATTGTCACTTAAGGTTGAACTAGTTTTAAATATGAATGTGGAAGAAAATTGGAATTTACAAGCCCACAATTTAACACTTGTGATCGATTATTGTAATTTATCTGTCTGGAGATTCACCTCCCCTTCTTCAGATATCACGTCATTTCAAATATGAAGTAAAAGGGTTGCATGCATTCATTCAGTAATTTACTCCACCCCTTCTCCCACCTGTCAGTGTCTTACAGTAACACTGAGCAGGCCAGGCTCTTTCTCACGCGCTCCAGTCCTTTGTCCCTCTACCAGTCCATCCATTACCATTCCAAAACAATCTACCTCTGCTGGCACTATCTGACTGATGCCGTCAGGTCAGTACACTGAACATCACCACATCACAAGCTTAGAAATGTATCCAGTGTCCAGGTTGAGAACTGCCATCCAATTTAAATTTTATCAAAATGTTTTTTAATGACCAAACCAATTTTCTAATTTGATTTTTCTCAATACTTGACAGACCACTTGTCAAGCACTTAGTGATATTTGTTGCTTATTAGATCATTACCTTTTTAGTCTTACAGCAGTAAGCTCTTCAGTTTCTATTAAACTGCCTATTTTATGTAAAAGATTTAATCTATGCTTTATATAGTGTTAGAAAATTGAACAATGCCCGGCACACTAAAGTACTTCTATAAACATTTAACTTTGACACATGCTTGGAGTTTAAGATTTAGTTTGAGAATAAAAGCATACCAAAGTGAGTTAGCAATGAGCTGTGAGAATGTAAGTTTTGACCTGTAGCTTAAGATTGTGGGCTGGATTTCCTGTGGGTTTTTTTTTTTTTTTTTAAAAACATAATCCTAAAATTGATTTGATTCTCATATCCGGTGGTGGGCTGCCAGCATATTTCAGGCAGTGTGACTGAATGAACTGTTGCTGTAGTTCATCTAAAATGGTGAAAAACCATTCACTGAAGATGCCAAAGGACAAAGACACTGATCAAAATGACTAATTTGATCTTGCAGGAGCTGAACGAAGCATGTGCCACTTACCAAATTGGGATATAATCTTATGAACTGACTGTGAAATGCTCACGTATCATAGGAGTTGAATATGATTAGTAAAGTCTCATGTAACCAGATAATTGCATGTTATGGTTGTCATATAAAGTAATTCTTTCTTTGCCTTATCCCAGAGAGGGAAGAACCCAGTATGAAAAGGCTTTTGGAGTCAGTTCTGGAGACCTGTTTGAAGCAATCTACAGGTGAGAAGCTCCCTTTGTGGTAAACAGACGAAATGCACACTTTACCACATTTGCATTCCATCCATGTCTCTCCATCTTGAGCCTGTCTGTCAGTTTTTTGTTTTCTTTTTTTCTATTTACAAAAACTATCTGGAATTCATTTGAAGGCAGGTATTGTGTGAGACAGAGGGGGAGTGGACAGGCAGTGATGTGAGGAAGCTTGGGGCAAAGAGAATGCAACCGCCATTGTCCTTTAGGACTCGTGTGTTTATAGTATCTGGTGCCCAGTTTTAACGCTTCACCAATCTGCGGTGTTCAGGGGTCACATGCAATAAAAATTCACACTTGGTTTGCTAATAGGTTTTGAGCGGTCTCCCTGAGGCCGTGCACTGTAAATCACTGCCAGAAACAAATGGCAATAAATAAAAATATAAATAAAACATCCTTATGGCATGATTTGCAAAACTGTGACAGTTTATTTTCCATAGGACTGAAAAGCACCAAAGTAAAGAGGTCTTTAGTGTAGTGAACCTGGGCACACATTAAGCAGATATCATAAAGCTAAATTTTCTTTGTACTTGCAGTTTTTAGCGTTTTGTACTCTGAAACTGCAGCTGATATAACTGAATAAACCTCATTAACAAGGATGCATGCAAAAACCATGAAGCATATGAGAGTAAAACAATACACCTTTGTGCTGATGACTCTGCAATTGAATGTTAATTGACTGTAAATGAAAATGCCCTACATGAGAGACTTTCTGCACCTGCACACAGTTTAATGTGGAGAAGCAGTTGTTTGTCCCAGCTGATTCCCCCTGTGAATACTGTGGGTAAATTGGTAAGGGGGAAAACAACCACTGAAATCAGTGCATTCTTGGAGTGCTGCAGCAGGGAGCAGGATGATTCAAAACTGGCTGGATGAGTCACTCCTGTTTACTCACAGCCATTTAACCAGTCATGTACTGCACCTGAATAATTTACAGCAAAGTCTCATCTAGAGCTCGAGTTCTTATACTTGAGAAAGCAGATGATTTGGAGCGAACAGGGGGTCTGGCTTTGGCTATCTGTGATACGCATGCCCTTTAACAGTAAAACACTTTACTCTGAAGATGAGTTTTATTTGACTAGGAGGGTTTCAGAATCAAATTTCTTGTCTATTTGAGGATTGCATATAAAAGGAAACGATCACTGGCTGAATTTGTGCTTCTGCATGAAATTGACAGGAAATACAGATGTTGAAGCACTGAGCAAAACTGATTTCTCTAACTTGGTTATTTGAGTCCTTAATAAGATTGAGATTGTCACAAAATCATGGATTACTTGTAATGCTCTCACTGACTTGGGTTGGTTGTGGCTCCAAACATGAATGTTACCAGCAGGAAAGTTGTGCTGGTGAACAAACTATGAAGCATAATTCATAAGGCATCAGTTTGCCTTTTGAACTTTAATTTTGCTGCCATGATAAATGCCACTACAGTAGATCTGCAAATTGAAAATATGTGCCCCATCAGTATATTGTCTGGGCTCTAAAATGCAGACTAGCTTGCTGGAGTCCTGTGTGGAATCTGCATGTGCTGTCTGGGGATTCTGGCTTCCTCCCAGAGTCCAAAGATATGCATGCTGGAGTAACCAGTTCTGAACCTGTGTGATTGTACTTTATACTGGCTCCAGTATAATGGAAAATGGCTCGCATGTCTCCCATCAGCTGTCAGTGCAGGAATACACTGCAATAGTTTGTCAGAAAACATGACAACACTTAGTGAATCATATTTTAAACATTGCTGCTCAAACTATTCTATTGCAGCCAGGATGGCAGAGGCTGGAGCAACAGAAAGCCATTAGCTAGGTCTCCAGCAAGTGCAGAGATGATGGAGACTGGGGGATGCTGAATAATATAAGACACGTCATGCAGTTCTAATATCATGATGTGGACGAGGACAGAAAACCAGGCTAAGCACATTTTACTCAATAGAACTAGAGATGGGATGAGAGTTCAAGTAAATGTATTCCTCATGAAGGAAAACGACTGAAGATTGTCGTTGGGGGGGCATTCATCATTCTATACCCCAAATGTTTTCAAATTGAAGATGACAGTCTGCTGTTTGACCTCACAGTCAATTCATCTTTTCCCATCCAGTGCAGTCAGTGTCTGAAGCAACAATGATTCACTTTCAAAGTTACTCTTGAGGTCACTGTGTCGTCTGAAGCTGGTTTGTGCGTCAGATGGAAGTGGCTTTTGCTACCCTGAAGTTTGGATAAATTCTGTTACAAACTGGAGGCTGTTTGTATGCACAGTGCCCTCATGGCAGGGTGGAGTGCTGGTTGATGAGGTGGAGACTCCTCAGAGCAGCAGCAGTCACCACAGGCTCTTCTGTTCTGCCTCACCCTGTCTCGCATGCACACAACATGGTGTCCCCACAGGGCAAGACTTTGTACAAGAGGCTGTGTGTGTGTGTGTGTGTGTGTGGCAGCAAGAAGCCTCCTTTAGGCGATCGCTTGCAGAAAATGAAACTTTTCCTACAATGCATTGAGATGACGAAAGTATTACCAATGTTTCTCGTGTGTGTAGGTCTGATGAGGAAATGGTGAAATTTATGCAGTTAATGCACTCCATCTGGAACATCTGTGGTAAGGATGTGGTCACAGCCTTTGACCTTTCCCCCTTCAAAGTCATCTGCGACCTTGGAGGTAAGTTTTCATCAGATTTCCATAAGTCCGTCCAAGTTTGTCTTAACTGAGCAGCTGCTGGGTCAGCCGCACATTTGCAGTGTACGCATCTTTGATCTCCCCACACCTTCTGAGTCAAAGACTTCATTTACCTTTTAGTAACCATGTCTTGGATCTGATAGGATCTGGAAGAAAAAACCTGCGGGAACAACAAAGATGTTTAAACAGAGTCATTCCTTAAAAATATTAGGTCAGCTTGAATTCGAGGCAACCCGATCTCAGTTTGTATTAAACATTATTTATTTATTGGAATAATTTCGGCAGCTGAAAGAAGACTTGGAATGAGTTAATTGGCAACAGGTCGTTAAGATTGAAAAACTGGCCACCTTCTGTGAAGCTCAGCTAGGATGCTCCTTTATACTCTGTTTTGCAAAGAATTACATTTGCAAACTGGAAAAATCTCAGACTATTCCTCAATGTCAAGACTTTGAACATCTACAGTATAACAGAACCAGCATCTGGGTTAATCTCCTCACAGGCCAAAACTTGGTATTTGTTAGCTGCGATGGTGGTTTAATTTCTTAGAGCCTGATTTGGCTTATTTGCTGGCATTTTCTGAGTCATACTTGTTAAAATCTGTAATTCTCCTTGGAAAAATATGAATGAAAGAGAAACCATCTGGCTTATCAGCACTCTTATCAAATGCCTTCATCTGTGATGATATGAGGGTGGATTAGTATCTGTACTATTGGTAACTTCCAAATCTGGAAAATGAGAATCTGTGCTGAAAAGCAGATGCGCTCCTTAAGAGGTCTTTCAGGGAAGGCCTTCTACATTTCAGTAAGATGATGCCAGACCACATTTTCAATCTATTACAACATCAGTGCAGTGCCTACCAAAACACTTGACTCATTAAACAAAATGCAGATTTCCAGGGTTAGGCAGCTAGAATCTCATTCCAGACAAGACTGGAACAAATATTTTTACACTTTACACACCATCTAACATTTTGGTGGATTGTATTTAACTTGATTCTACAGGTATGGAAACGCATGACAAATGTATATCCTATTACCCCTATCACAAGAAGTTCCCCACAAACTAGAATTGGGCATAAGCCAGTAAATACAATTGTAACAACTGTTGAACTGAACAGCTTGTGTGCCTTTTTTTTTTAAAAAATATATGTGAAACTAGACGCTGCTCACAGCAGTCACCTGTCTTTGGATACTTGAAAGGAAGCTTTCTTCACTGTTCTGCGTGTACTGCTTTAAGTCAGATTTATTCATAGTGTCTTTTGAATAGCAGGTTTCTTACAAAATGCTTTACAAGGAGAGCAAATGGCACAATGAATAAACTTTGAGGGAGAGAAATACTGAACAAACACAATAAGAACAGAGCTTGTAAAGCTATGCAGGAAAGCCAACCAACAATGGAACAGATCAAAAAGAAGCATGGAGGAACAAATAAAAGGGTAGTCACAGGAGTTTTCTTCTATCCTAAAAATACTATGAATAAAAGCTGGAAAAGGCTTTTGTCTGAGATATTGAGTCTGTTGCCATCATGTGAATCAAGCTGAGCTAGGAGGTCAGTGTATTCTCAGCTCTGTACTTGTACTGGGTGATATTACAATGCACCAATTGAATTCAGGTGGCTCTGCCCACTGACAATGTGGTGCTTGCATTAAAATGTTGATGCTTATCCCTGAAAGTCCAGTATTCATGTTTAAGAGAATCTGCGCTGTACAAACTGGGTGAACTACTAAACTGAGAACAGATGCAGCATCTACTTTGACTATCGCTGTACCACAGGTGGCTGCATTGTAGCACCACTACTGACCACATAGGGGTGCTGTGAAGCCAATAAAAGAACAACTTCTCCCACATGGAACCCTACATGTGTACAGTGTTTTACCCACCCCTCTGTGGCTTTCTCAGTATGGGCTTGTATGTTCATGCTTATGCATGATGCTGCATCCCTGAAAAGTGTGTGCTTGGGGAAATAGTAGGAGCCTCAAGGGCACGACTGCAGCATCCCATCTAGACAGTCTCACACAGCATCTGTTGTGTCTGTGCACACCTGCTGCTCAGGAGCTCTTTCTGTCCAGCACTCTGTCAACTAGTTGATTTGGTTTGGATTACAAACCACTGTGTGCACATCTCTGGAAAGAGCCTTCCCTGGGTTTATTTACATTGATTTTAATGTGACATTTAATGGCAATTTAAAAGGCATGTTTTTGTTTAAAATGGATGATCAACTTAAAGGTTACAACCACTGTTAAACCTCTAAAATGTAAACTGCCATCTAGGCAAGACATCTCTCTATATATCCCCCCCAAGGGAATCTCTCTAATGAGAGACTTGCAGAATAAGGTTTTAAGAAACACTATTATAAACAGTAATGAAAATTATGACAAAACTAGGAAAGGAACAAAAACAAGCCCACCATAGCTTGTTAGTGTTTGCAGTTTACAGCTGTTGAAATGTCTGCTTCTAGGCTATGCCACTAATGTATGAAACATATCAGGAGGTAGTCGCAGCAAAAAAGAAAGCAAGTTATATTTTCATCTTTATATGTGGCCAAGTTAACTAAATCAAATTCATTGGGCTGACAAATTAGCCCAATTGTGGGAATTGGTTTGCATGTATACATTTGGGCATTTGTGCTGATCTGAAACTGGTTTGGTAGTGCTGGCTCTGATTGTAGACAGGACATTCAAAAGTAGCCAAATCTTTGTGGGGAAAACATCATTTTCTACTCTGCTGTGGGGATATGAATGTTAAGTCACATGTCTTCACTATAAACGACATGTGAGCTGTGTCCCAAACCCTGACAACATTCAAAGTGAATGAGGTTCATTTGGTCTATTAGACGTAACTAAATTTGACTCCTAGGTAAACGCCTACAAAAAACTAATTGTTTCCTTTTGATCAATGGTAACTGCATAACAAGCAAACTGAAACCTTTCAAGCTACTTTCATGTTAATCAATTTGTTTCTCTGCAAATGCATTTTAAGACATCAGAATATGGACAGGGTGTTTTAATGTTAGACTGCAAACAAAATCTCAAAGTATTAAGGAAATGCCACTTAAAGCAGCAGTGTCATTCTGATGACTTTCCTGAAATTAAATTGGTTCATCCATAAATTTGAGGCAACTCCAAATGACAGGCGGTCAAATATTTGCATCTTAAGGCCAATATATCCTTACCTCCAACCCCTAGCATGGCGCCACTTCAATCTGCACACTCGTCAATATGCATCTCTCTGGGGTGTATTAGGCCTTCCCCAAAGGAAATCCTCTTCAGCTCCATTCCCCAGCTTGAAAAAGACCTTCTGGTTTATAAAGGAAAAATGTAATTATGCTGAAGCTTGTTCTGAAAGCTGCTCCAGAGCAACAGAGGCATTACTTGACTGTTCACAGGCTGAGCAGTACTCCCCATTGTGAGGTATGTGCAAAATAAAGTTGCCCCTTCTGTGACTGCATTGGATGCAGATGTAGTCAACAATATCCAGCTGACACAATACTGCTGGGGTGCAAACCAGAATGAGTTTGGATTTAAACTGTCCAATGAACAAAACTCCATGAGAATAAAATCCTAATTCTTTATGATTTTTATTTAAATGACCATGTGGATAAAAATTCAGGAAACTTGCACTCATGACATTGACTAGTTTAAAATGCAGCAATAACTGTTGCATTGCTATAATCTGAAACCGTCATCAAAGGATTTCATTAACAAACTGAGACAGTCGGGTCAGCTGGGGAGGACTCCAACAGCATATTGTGTTTGGGTTTTGCTTCCCCTTGTTGCTCTTTGATTTTTCTCCTCTACTGACCCCTGTTTGATGTGAGCCAAATATGGTATTAGGTGGGTGTTTGTAGGGGCTATAGAAAGCTGTCTAAGAATACAATATAGCAGCAACAGCTCACACTAGGAGGAAGGCTCTACAGGGCTAGATGGTTTGGCATATATGCCCACAAACACCAGCCGGAGTCTGATTGCCTTTGTAGGTTTGTGTAAAGTGAAATCCTTTGATCCTGTATTCTACCTCACTGTCTCACTCTGTCTCATTCATACAGTCTAACTTTCTCTTGCCCAATCAATCTTTCCATATCGGTCACTCTGAATTTTTAAATTCAGTTTGCTTTATGAGGCATAATTGATGGTAATGATGCTGCCAAAGCCTGAAGTTGAAGGATTCATATTTTCACATTTAGTCATTGTTTCCACCCATGTGCACATTTGTTCATTTCCTCAATTCAAAGCCTCTTCCCATCTCATAAAGTCTGATTTTCAGTCAAGGTTCTCAGAGGAACACTAATGGCTTCTTTTGAACTCCTAAATGCTAATGTCATGTTAAAATGCACACCGAGGATGCCTGCATGCTCATGTTTAGCTGATCTAAAAATTTGCTTGCTCATCATATCCTCACTGGTGGAAGGGTTTGACCTACTAATGGCACTAAAGGAAAAGTTGGACCGTCACCAAAGTGGAAAACAAAGTAATCCTCTATGCACTTGAAACATTTGTTTATCCAGTCTAAAGAGACTTCAATGATGAAATGAACTGCTGTGGAATTTGTGCACTGACTGTTGCTTGAGAGAACAGGCAGCTTTCATAGCGAAAAATGATTTCAAATGAATTCCAGCATAAAGGTTGATATTCAGAAGTCTAATCAGACTAAAACTGATTAGTCAAATCAAGTAATTTGTTCTGCTCTGCTTTATTGGCATGAATGTTAGCTGAACCATATTCCCAAAGCCACCGCATACAAATCATGCAAATAACCAGATTCTACCTGAAAGCATCTGTTCCGCTTGTATGACTGCACTTTTGAGTGATGCAGTCCTTTTAATGAAGACTGCATTCATTGTGCTGCAACTAATGGTAATTCTCCCTCTCCAGGCTGCAGTGGGGCATTAGCCAAGCACTGCACGTCAGCCTACCCAGAATGCACTGTGACAATCTTTGACCTTCCCAAGGTGGTGCACATGTCCAAGGAACACTTTATCAAGGAGGATGACCAGAGGATAAGCTTTCATGAAGGTAACACCATTATTACTTGGCAAAACCCCTGATGGATGCAGGAATAAGTCTCAATATAACATGTGTTTCTGTTATGTTTTTCTTTCCCTTTTCTTCTCAATAGACTGGTGTCTATAACATAATTCACATGTTATTGACAAGCAGTCTACATTTGGATACACTCTGAGCTCTTGTGTTTACATGTGGTTTTAAAAGGACTCATTATCTCAGTTCTGCTGCATTTTGATAAGATCTAAATATGCAAATTACATAAACAGAGCAAGGGGTTGTCAACAAAACTGGCTGATACTAAGGTTATGGAAATTAAAGACAGGAGCTATGTGACCATCCCAATGAAATGGCAATGAGGGTTTTGTGTAGATAAAACTTTTCTTCAGTTCTTACCCAAAAGACATCAGTGAACTATTTCATTTTTCTAGTTGACATGTTTCCTTGTTCACAAAACATGGATTCTAATTTGAATATTTTTTCATGATTCTGTTTGAGTGACTTTTGCGAAAACGAATTCTTCAGCTTTTTATTTTTTTTTTTTTTTTTTTTTTTTTTTTTTTAGAAAATAGTTGAAGGTAAACAAAAGCAGACATTTGGTTGTTTTTCAGCAAGTTGACTTCACCTGCATAATATCCAGCTCGGTATCCATGTCGGCCAACTCTAAATATACACTCACTGGCTACTTTGTTGGGTACACATGGGAGGCTGTGGTGTTTCAGTGATGCTTAGTTGGTACTAAAGGGCCCAAAGGGTGTCAAGCAAATATCTCATACACATGACATCAGTCTGAACCACTGATCCAAAGCAGGATTCAATTTTATTTATACAGCGCCAAATCACAACAACAGTCGCCTCAAGGTGCTTTATATTATAAGGTAGACTCTACAATAATGCAGAGGAACCCCCCCAAATCATATGACCCCTATGAGCAAGCACTTTGGTGACAGTGAGAAGGGAAAACTCCCTTTTAACAGGAAGAAACCTCTGGCAGAACCAGGCTCAGGGAGGGGCCGATGCCTGCGGCGAAGCGTTTGGGGGGGAGAGAGAAGGAAGACAGGATAATGCCTGTCATTACTGCAAAATGTCTTAAAATCACTGATCTCAAAACAAGCAGAATGAGAATTTTGATGTCATCAAATGAGTCTGCCATTCTCCCAGAGTTTGTGTGGCATGCTGGAAAACATTGGGTAGAATAATAATAATAATAATAATAATAATAATATTTTTTTACTTCCTGCTTCCTTTTTTAATGTATATTGTTACCTTCAGCACAGCAGCTATTGTAAGGCAGAGCGCAGGTTTGCAGCAGATGCCAATCTTAAACCCAGACACAAAACTGCTTCCTGCTGTTTTCCTAGCCATCATGGTGTTGAGCACAATGGAAGCTGTGACATGGCCTTTTTAGGAGTGTTGGCCTCAGTGTGCTTTATTTCATAACTTGCAAATATGCCGACACTCTTACAATGGGCATAGAAAAAAAATAGTTACTGCTTGCACACTGATATTACAGAAACGGTGCTGTTGGCAGGAAAATAATTTTTCCCTGATAACTATCAGCACAAGACAGCAGCTGGAGATATGCTCTAGTAATTTTTAGGTTGCATGCATTTTATAACGGACATAATCCTTTAGTAGTAATTAGGTTTGAGAATGTAAACCACTAAACGAATCATGTCTTACTACTTGAAGGCTTGTCAACAGAATTATTAATTACATGGAATAATTAAATCAAAGGGAAGCACTCTGCCTAGTTTGAGTCACTAACTTGACATGCTCGTTCCACCAACACGTATCAAATGTACACTTTTAATCATGGCCGCTCTGTTTACATTTCTGCTGCATGTCTAGATGCATATGGCTCACGTGTTCAGGAGAATCCTTTCCACTTTAGCATTGACTTATAGGGTTAAATTCAGAGCCTAGAACTCCCATTCACATAATCTATTCATCAGAACTGGATGACTGAAATGCAGCTGTGTCTTAGGAATTCAATGGAGGGAGTTTTAAAATGTTCATATGGATGGATGTGTTTTTTCTTTCTTTCTCAGGGGACTTCTTCAAAGACTCTCTACCAGAAGCTGAACTCTATATTCTGGCAAGAATCCTCCATGACTGGACAGACGAACGCTGCGTAGAGCTACTCCAGAGAATCTATAAAGCCTGCAAACCAGGTCTGAGCATATCTGAGTGTGAAAGGGATGAGCGCCTTTTTTTTTTTTTTTTTTTCTCATCTGCTTGAAATGAGAGCAGATTGTATCCCACAATGCAGCTGATCCCAGAGAAATCTGTCCTTCTGACTCTGATCAAAGTCAGACACAAAGCAGCCAACTCTATCACAGAGCAGAGAGGGCAGCAAAAGAAAAATGAGAAAGTCGGGATGGTGAATAGTGTCACAGTGCCAGCTTACAGAAGGAAGTGGGGTTTAAAAGCAGACCTGGGCTCAGATTTGGCTTATGCCAGTCATTAACCATAATCATCATCTGAAAGGTGGCCTGATGTAGCAACACCTAGTAGGGATCATCACATTGGATCGATTGGTTTAACGTGTGTGTGGTTATTTTGTTTTTTGGTTTTGCAAACCTGTCTCCAAGCTTTGCCAGGACACTTTATTTAAAAGGGGGGAAAGAACTGAAGCAGGTATTTTTATCCCTGCTATAGGAGGTGCTGTGCTGGTGGTGGAGGCGCTGCTCAGTGAGGATGGTTCTGGCCCGCTTACAGCTCAGCTTTACTCCCTGAACATGCTGGTGCAGACGGAGGGCAGAGAGAGGACAGATGTTCAGTATGCTGCCCTGTTGACTGCTGCCGGATTCACCAACATCCGGCACTGCCTCACTGGGAAGATCTATGATGCGGTGCTGGGACACAAAAAGGCATAAGATGAAGAAAAATGGATGCTGTACCAGGAGTGAAGCCTCACTCCTGGGGGGGGAATCACATCCCTTTCCTGTGTTTTCACTTTTCCCATGAAATTTCAAAATAAATTCTTCAGCATGACTACAGCGTCGCATTTCTGATTGCATAATCAAAGGTTTGACTCTAGATATTTAAACTAATGTCCTTGTTTTGGACATTAATCTGTATGACAGGAAATTTCATCAAGTTTCTTAGAAAGAACAAAAGGTGCCCTGCATGCCACTAGTAAGGACCATAAAGAAGCTGAAAAGGTCTCAGAAACAAAGCTAAGGCTTGTCTCCAAATTGGAAACTTTATCTCCAGACTGTTTAATCTGAATAGTCTCATTTTAAATCCTGTCTCTATTCGGCGCTCCCAGTGAAAATCTTAAGATCTTCAGCTCTGCCTCCCTTTTGTCACTCCCTCCAAACCACACATCATAGCAGGGGTGTCTATCATCTTGCAAACCTTCCCTTTCACCTTTGTTGCCATTCTTTCACAGATCACCCTTGACACTCATCTTCACCCACTACATCCTGCCTGTACTCTTTACCTGTTGCATTGTCATTGACACTAGGTATTTAAACGCCTTCCCCACCTCTTGCTTCAACTGAGCCATCTTTTTTTTTTTTTTTTTCTTTCCCCAGCGTATACCTCCACTTTTTCCATCTGCTCCCTACCCTTATGTCATCTGTGAATGTCAAAGCTGATGGAGAGTCTTACCTAATCTCTGCTTTTAACCTGATATATCCCCCCCTAAGATTTTACTTTCCTAAAACCTTAAATTGTATTTAAGGTAATCTGGATATTGTGCTTTATGAATAAAATCCAGTGAGCTTTAAAGCAAGCTGTAGCAGCAGATACTAGAACTGGTAAAACTAAACAGTCCGATCTAGCAAAGTAGACTTAAGCTGAAACTGTTCACTTTTTAAAGTTATGCTATTGTAAGCATATATATCTGGAAATTAAAAATGAGGGTATAAAGGCAGTTTTGTATGTTAAGTGTCAATACATCTGATGCATTGACACTTGCATGTGTGTGTATATACTGTAGTTCTCTCCCAAAGTATTTATATAAAAAGAAATGCTGGTAGAAGAAATAGTTTGGTTTAATCATTTAATAGAAGTTAATGGGATATTGAATAGCTACTGAATGCAGATGAAGCCAGAAGATTATCAGAACATAAAATACAGTTTTATAGACTAATTCTTCAGTGGGTTGGCTCATCATTGAAATCAGTAAAGAAGTGCCAGTTAAACACATTAGTTGGAGGAAGGGCAGTTAGAATAGAAGCTCTGCAGATTGGAGCACTTTATGTGCATCATCATTTATCCATTTCCATTGCAAGGTCACAGCTGCTTTTTCATTATGACAGCTTTCTCACCTCAGCCAAGCTTAAACCTTTTGCAACAACTTTTTTGCATCAAACTGATCGTTCATGTCAAAAGCAATGTGAATCATTATTGATTGATTGAATCTTTATTTTGAACATGTTGAAAAAGTATAAAAAAAAAAAAATAGAATTAAAAGAGACAAATGAACAAAGCAAACAAAAGGAAAACGAGCAACCACAACTCCAAATAACGTCCATGTTCAAAAAGGAGCAGGAAGAAGCATAAGCTTATTTAATCCCACCCCTTTTCCACTATCTAGTATCAATAGACTACAGAAATACCTCCTTGTAATTACATTATATGTTATGTGTAATTTTTTTTTTTTAATATATACACATATGTTTCTATCTATCCATACCTACGTATATACACACATACGCACATATACACATTTTCAATAACCCCATTAACACCTGAAGGATACACAACCTACAATTATATATAGATATATAGATATATAGATAGAGAGAGAGGGAGAGAGAGAGATAGAGATATCTATATAGATATCTCTATATCTATATAGATATCTCTATATAGATATCTATATCTATATATCTCTATATAGATATCTATATCTATATATATCTATATATCTATAAACAAAAAAACACCCAGCGCGCCCCTGCGGGCGGTTTATCCTTCAAGCTCGGGTCCTCTACCAGAGGCCTGGGAGCTTGAGGGTCCTGCGCAGTATCTTAGCTGTTCCCAGGACTGCGCTCTTCTGGACAGAGATCTCCGATGTTATTCCTGGGATCTGCTGGAGCCACTCGCCTAGCTTGGGAGTCACCGCACCTAGTGCTCCGATTACCACGGGGACCACCGTTACCTTCACCCTCCACATCCTCTCGAGCTCTTCTCTGAGCCCTTGGTATTTCTCCAGCTTCTCGTGTTCCTTCTTCCTGATATTGCTGTCATTCGGAACCGCTACATCGATCACTACGGCCGTCTTCTTCTGTTTGTCTACCACCACTATGTCTGGTTGGTTAGCCACCACCATTTTGTCCGTCTGTATCTGGAAGTCCCACAGGATCTTAGCTCGGTCATTCTCCACCACCCTTGGGGGCATCTCCCATTTTGACCTCGGGACTTCTAGGTTATACTCGGCACAGATGTTCCTGTACACTATGCCGGCCACTTGGTTATGGCGTTCCATGTATGCCTTGCCTGCTAGCATCTTGCACCCTGCTGTTATGTGCTGGATTGTCTCTGGGGCATCTTTACACAGCCTGCACCTGGGGTCTTTCCTGGTGTGATAGACCCCAGCCTCTATGGATCTTGTGCTCAGAGCTTGTTCCTGTGCTGCCATGATTAGTGCCTCTGTGCTGTCTTTCAGTCCAGCTTTGTCCAGCCACTGGTAGGATTTCTGGATATCAGCCACCTCCTCTATCTGCCGGTGGTACATACCGTGCAGGGGCCTGTCCTTCCATGATGGTTCCTCGTCTCCCTCCTCTTTCTTGGGTTTCTGCTGCCTGAGGTATTCACTGAGCACTCGGTCAGTTGGGGCCATCCTCGGTCAGTTGGGGCCATCCTCGGTCAGTTGGGGCCATCCGTTGTCTCATCCTGGACTGTGGTGCTGACACTCACCAGTCCCCGGCCCCCTTCCTTCCGCTTAGCGTACAGCCTCAGGGTGCTGGACTTGGGGTGAAACCCTCCATGCATGGTAAGGAGCTTTCTTGTCTTTATGTCAGTGGCTTCTATCTCCTCCTTTGGCCAGCCTATTACCCCAGCAGGGTACCTGATCACGGGCAGGGCGTACGTGTTGATGGCCCGGATCTTGTTCTTACCATTCAGCTGACTCCTCAGGACTTGCCTGACCCTCTGCAGGTACTTGGTGGTTGCAGCCTTTCTAGCGGCCTCTTCATGGTTCCCATTTGCCTGCGGGATCCCCAGGTACTTGTAACTGTCCTCTATGTCTGCAATGTTGCCTTCTGGTAGTTCAATCCCCTCAGTTCTGACTACCTTCCCTCTCTTTGTTACCATCCGACTACACTTCTCCAGTCCGAACGACATTCCAATGTCATTGCTGTATAGCCTGGTAGTGTGGATCAGTGAATCGATGTCTCGTTCACTCTTGGCATACAGCTTGATGTCATCCATGTACAGGAGGTGGCTGACAACTGCTCCGTTCCGTAGTCGGTATCCGTAGCCAGTCTTGTTAATGATCTCACTGAGGGGGTTCAGGCCTATGCAGAACAGCAGTGGGGACAGAGCATCTCCTTGGTAGATCCCGCACTTGATGGTAACTTGTGCTATGGGCTTGGAGTTGGCCTCTAGTGTTGTATGCCACATCCCCATTGAGTTCCTGATGAAGGCTCTTAGGGTCCCATTGATCTTGTACAATTCTAGGCATTCCAGTATCCAGCTGTGGGGCATAGAGTCATAGGCCTTCTTGTAATCAATCCAGGCAGTGCACAGGTTGGTCAGTCTGGTCTTGCAGTCTCGGCTGATTGTTCTGTCTACCAGTAGCTGGTGTTTTGCACCTCTGGTATTCTTGCCAATTCCTTTCTGTGTCCCGCTCATGTATTGACCCATGTGCCTGTTCATCTTAGCCGATATGATGCCTGACAGGAGCTTCCATGTAGTACTGAGGCAGGTTATTGGTCGGTAGTTGGAGGGGACCGGTCCCTTCTTGGGGTCCTTGGGGATCAGGACCGTCCGGCCTTCAGTTAGCCATTCCCGGAATGGCTATATATATATATCTATATATATCTATATATATCTATATCTATATCTATATATATATATATATATATATATATATATATATATATATATATATATATATATATATATATATATATATATATATATATATATATATATATATATATATATATAGAGATAGATAGATAGATAGAGAGAGATATCTCTCAATCAACAAACCCGTGCATGCGCACACACATGAAAATATTAGACAAGAACACCCTATCAAATCTCTACCTTTTCCCTGTACCCTGTAAAATCAGTTAACCTTTTATCAGTTATTCATGCAAAAAGGAAAGGGACTCTATTTAACAACAGAAGTTATACTCTTATTGTAGGCTGTATATAAAATATGAATGTACCCGCTGTAACATCATCCACTTGTTTTGGAAGTCTTGTTTAAAAACCTGGACTTGAGCCGCATTTTTAATTTTATTATTTTGTTTTGACCTCATAAGCATGAGGAAGCTCTGAATTAAGAATCAGATGCTGCACATTTATACTGCTGTCACAAGATACTCAGTTTAAAGCAAACTCTACTTTAAGCCGCAAAATGAATTTAAAGTTTGATTTAAGTATGCAAAATTCCAACTGAGACTGAACAGGAAGATGTTTTACGGAGGTGAGTGAGCAGTAGGGTTGTTTTGTCATGCAGGTCTCTACAATTTGACTTCCTCTTGACGACAGATGACTCATTCTTATTGCCACTCCAAGGTCAAGGTTTTGAAAGATGCTTAGTTTTAAAAATTGCAACGGATGTGTGGGCTGAGTTGGTCACTAAGTGCAGTCAGAAATGGAGAAGATGTGTGAAAATGCTAGCAATGAAATGCCAAAATGTGCATATTTTGACAACAATTTTGTACTACAGCTCTTTCATAAAAAATACAATCAAATGTGACTCAGATGAATCTGTCAGTCTGTACTAGAGCTTCCACTCTCAGTGCTAAAAAGATGAACTTATTTGAATCTTTAAATTCATCATGCAGTTTTAAGGCCTTTGGCTGAACCGCTCATTATTTCCTGCTCTTAACAGCGTAGTAAAACTGTCTTTGCGCTTTCATCTTTGTAATGATGGATGTGACTCAATAAATCTCCACAATGGCTAGGTTCATGATTAATTTCACCGTTATCCTCTGTGCAGCATAGTTGTACTCAGAATATACTTGTCAGCCTCTTCTTAGAAACTCAGCCAGTTGCTCAGTTTCTGATGTAATGCAGTTTACTCAAAATATTACTGAGCTGCCCTGGAACAGCTCTCAATCTGTCATATAAACTAGACTCCACACAAGTATTTGCAGCTATAATTTCAATGCATGTTGCATTATTATGTCACATTTACTTTTGGATAAATATGGCCACGCCAAAGATCATTTCACACGGAATCACTTGCTGGCTTCTTCAGCTAAAATGAGTTTATCAGCCTTTCTGTAATTAGGATTGTTTAAAACCTGCTGTATTTAGATTACTGTGCTACTTCTTCACTCTGCTCTGTAACATATCTATACGCTCGCTTGTTCTCGCTGCCTCCCGTGTCCTCGGCTTTCCTTCCTTTTTCCTTCAGTAATTTGAATTAATCAGACTTCAAAGTGCAACAAATTAGAATGTATGTCAAATCCTTGAGGACAGCTTTACAGAGTTGGCCTAATGAAGGGAAATGAAGTGCTGAGGCTGAAGACAACTTGACCTGTGTGGAAACTCTGGTACTGTCCAGTGAAGTGTGCTGTATTACACGATCTTTTACAAGTGCCGTGTTCAGCTGGGTGTCGATGCCTGTTAGAAACACCTAAAAGTTTTTGCATGAAAATGGTGCTTTTTGGGGGCATTTATCAAGCTGAATAGGATCATATAGGAGTAGAATTTCCTAAATGTTGCCAATACAAATAAAGGCAGTAGCATTGTAAGCATTTCCTGAAAGTTTGACTGTCCTGTGGGTACGGTGCCACACAATGCTGCCCCTAAAAGCTGTTGGAATGCAGTGAATCAGTAAAATACTAACATTCAATAGGACGTGGTATGATATATTGCCATATTGATATTTTGTCCTACCCCCGATGCTATTGTGGCTGCATTTCCATCATGACCATCAGAACTGGATCAGGAAGCAAAGGGAAGGTTTATACCATATTGTCTTCTACATTAACTCTGGGAAAACAAGGCTCTTAATTTGCAATATGCCATGTATTGTCCTTTTTTTGACTTTAGTATTTTGTTTTTGTTTTTTTGTTTTTCTGCTAAAACCTTGTATTACTGCCATTCTGGGAAGCTTTTTAGTTAAGGTTTAGATGTGATTGAATCAAGGTTAAAGCAAAATATTTTTTCCTACTTAGGTTTAAGCACAAGTGTTCTGTTTAATTCTAACGCTCTATTTTAACTGAGGTTGAATTTTAATTAATTCAAGACTGTAATTGCGCCGAATACTTGATTTAACGTGCTTGTAATTACTGATCTCTTCATATTAAAACCAGATAAGATTGATCTGCTAAAGTTTTTCCACTCATTTGATTTAAAAAAAAAAAAAAAAGGTTAAGTTTAATTTCTCTGGGTGAAATTATCCCACTGCTTTGCATTTTAAAGTAACCGGAACCACTAAAAATGAACAGTTTTCCTAATTGTTTAAAGAAATCCAGCTCATGAGGTCAAAAATAACAACACTTTAAAAGGGTGTGTGTGTGTGTGTTACAGCAGGGAGTAGCTTCTAAAAATTCAGTGAAGCAGAATATTTTCGAGAAACAATCTGTCTACAATTCATGTGCAGGTTTTGTTATTCTGCTGCAGAAAATCGTCAGGATACTCTGAGTATCTCTTTAAGTTCCTTTCCCTCTCTTTTCGTCAATGATTTAGACACAGGTCAGTGTTTTCCACTCCAGCAGAGAAAGGGGCATACGTTTCTCCTCTCCACCTCTCAGTTCCATTTACTGCTCCATCTCATGAGGTTATTATTGTGCTGGTCTCAGGTTCAACCTGAGTGGTTTTATGCATGGTTTTAGAAAGTTAGAGCTTTAAAAATAGAAGTCACGCTAAGAAGAGAATAGTGAGCTGGGGGCATCCAGGGTATTTTACTCTTGGTGTCTGTAACATGTGGCTCAAGTCAGACAGGAGAAACTATAATCCCAAAATAATCAAAGACAGAGGCTACCCCTGATGCAGAGTAGTCTATTACACACATCACTGTAACCACAACCTCCCTGGAATGACTCCAGCCAGGAAACCCTGAGACGTTTTATCTCCAGCTGACTATGCTTGAACACAAAGAACGATATCCAGTAAACATTGGATAAAAATTACATGTATGCATGTGTGTTTGGGCTCTGATTTTTGATCTTATGTGCAGAACCACGCTTCCCTCCAGGAAATAAATAAAAAGGAAAAATATCAAAACAAAAAAATCCTGTGAGTGTTTCTCAATTACTACACAGTATGTAATATTTATAACTCATATTCATTTGCATATTTTTCACTGGGTGTGTCTTTACCAGTATGTGTACTAACTGGCATATAGAAAATGTTCTGTCTTCATGCCTGTGTCGCTGTTCAGTGTTTGTGTGTGGGGGTATGTGTGTGTTTAGTACTCTTTAGGGACACTCTAAATCTGCTCCACAAGTCACGCACCCGCCCACCCTAAAGCTCCAGGATGCCACTTTAAGATAACAACTTCAGGGCATTTCAGGGAACACACTCAGTTTATGCCTGAGACGTTGTGCGTGCGCTGTGTGTGTGTGTGTGTGTGTGTGTGTGTGTGGTTGTGAGTGTGTGTTCTGCTTATTAGGGCTCCTGGCTGTTTTTTATGATGTAGTTATGTTTTCATTCCAAAGTTTTCAAAAGAAACAAAGTTTTCCTGTTTCAAATTGCATTTAGAGCAAAGCTTTTGTGCAAAGTACGTAATCTACATTAAAACAACTAACCTTTTTAAGGAGTTATCACATCTGTATGTTAAGAATGTGAGTGATTTATCATCAATAATTGGGCTCTCATTTCAGTTTTGGAATTTTATAATTGTATTATAATCAGTAGACACAGTCATTTGTCAAATCCAAGGTTATTTTTACACAATAAATAAAGTGTTGGGAAAGAGCCAAATCTGTATCCACATCTCGTTATCAATGTTTTAGAGTCCCTGTCTGAATTATATCTACCTGTGTTGCTATAGTAACCTGATGTGACACAGTTTTGCTTTAGAAAAACAATTTTCTTCCAAAAATGACATCCGCAGTTTACCTTATATGACATGACCCACTTATTTAGTACTTTAGTCACGTGGTCTTCAGCAAGCAACAGGACCCAGATATGCACTTTGTATATTTTTCATAGCTGTGAAGCCACTCTATTATATGTCTGCAAAGTACAATCCCAGTTTTCCATTACTTTGGAGGAGAATAATAACAAGTAGAGACAGTCTCACCAGGCTGACTGTGCCTAGTGCTCAGAAGGAAAACCTCAAACCTCAGTTTGTTTTATTGTGGCAGCTGCGTGTTAGAAAAAGGTAGAAACGAGAGAGATCGTGGTGGACGTGCTGCTTCGGCAGAGTGACGAAGAAGAAAAGCGGAGGAGAGTGGCAATCTATCTTTTTTTTTTTATCAGGACCGTGGTGAATGGATTAACACACACAGAATTATAATTACACACATACACGCACACGGACTTGCACACATCCATCACGTCTCGCAACTCAGTGAAACTGTCTCTTGGCTGTAAGCTGTGCTTTGTCACTTCCAAACACTTCCATAATTCATGGGCCGGTGACAGGACTATTGAACTGAGGACAAAGATGTCTGCCCTGTAGGCTGCACACAGTGCAGGTTTTAGGTTTTCATGGGCTACAAACAGAGAAACAATGCATTTTAGTGGAGACTTGAGAGGGTTGTGTGTACTTGTATTACCTCATATTGTCTGGATTTTATACTCATGCTTTGGATATTTGGCTCCATTATGGAGCCAAATGTCTTGAGAACATAAATCAGTAAACACGGTAAAATCCTAGTTTAAAGTCAGGCTGAACGTTAGGAATTGCACATGCTGCTTTAATTATGGCATGGATGCAGTTTGACTTAATCTCCAGGATATCAGTCAATGCAGTGTTCTCTGAAGTGATGGAAACATGACTCTGCTTTGTGTGTGTGTGTGTGTGTGTGTGTGTGTGTGTGTTCTCCCTTTGATAATGACTAATCTCTCCTTTCTTGCCCTCCCGCCTCTGTCACTTACTGTTGCTTCTGTTTTTTGTATCTTTGTCCTGCCCCTTAGCATGACTAAATACAGTCTCTCACACATGCCCACATGCGCGCGCACACACACAGTAGGAAGTTGGTCTGGCAGACATATTTCAGCCTCAAGGTTGTTATTTCTGCTCGTGGCAACCTGTCACCCACCCACATGCCCCTTCTCCCCATAAAAGGATCAGGGACACACATACCTCGTACTTTTTTTGACGTCATTTGATTTATTAGCCACAATGAGGACACACACGCACACAGGCACAGCCAGATTTATTCGTTTATTACAGTGATTTTTTTAGAACACTGAGACCATGCCAGAGCGGAGAGTAAGAATGGAAGGCATGCCGCGTGTCATTGGTGCATTTATACTGAAGGTAGTGCCTAAAATAACAACATCGTTTTTAGTTTTAAACAAGTTTTTGCATTTTTTTATTTTTATTTTTATTTTTTAAATATTGCTTTCATGACAGGTCGGTTAATATATTTGTGAAACCCTGTATGTAATTTTTGAAGTTGTGCCTTCACCTCCTACAATGGTGGCTCAGTTCAGATACTGCTGTATGAGTTCGTCATTCATTGACACATTTCAGCTATGCGTTTTGAGCATTTACATATCTTAAAGCCATGTTAACGTATTTAACAAATCCACTTCAAACTTACACTAAAATTAATATTTAGTGTAAGGAATTGTTGACCTTACGGCAACACCTGGCATCTTTACTCGGTGTACATTAAGTTCTGTTGTGTATCTCATAGACAGCAGAACACAGCTAATTTTGAGTCGGCTGAAACAACTTTACTTTTGTCTTTTTAAACTCCGACTAAAGATCAAGCCTTCTATTGTCTTAGAGCAAATACAGCAGGCCAAGTTTGTTGTTGTGCAGGCACACCACACAGAGGATATTGTACACGCATAACAGTACACACAAAAAAAAGTTAGGGGTTTTTCATGCTTCTCTTCATTCCAACATTTTCTGTGTCTTCATCTCTAAATGGACGTTTTTGGGGGAAAAAAACAAAGATATTGATTATTAATTTGATGATCATTAGATCGGAAGTGGGGCCGGTGGAGGTTTGCCCGGTCATGTCAGTGGGGGGATCCGGGGGTTTCTCTGTTAATTTCACATTCCCGTGGCAGTGTGCTAGGTGCTTGCTTAATTTGAAGTTAAATTTTTTGCTGTAGAAAGAAGTTTTCTTCCAATGCAGAGTTTGTTTTTGTCACTTTTTATGGGATCAAACTCAAAGTAATGTCAGTACTTCTAAGTTTTAAGCGCCGTATGGTCATACTCTCTCCCGCACTCCATATTATCCATTGTTAATCTACACACATCTGTTGCTACCACGGGCATCGCACACTTGTACGCCATTGTCATGAGACGCTCACACAAACAAAATCAGGTTTAATAATGCAGTAACGCAGCGTGCTTACGGAAAAGTAACAGTAATATAATTACTTTTTTGCAATAGTAATCCCTTACTTTACTCATTACTTGAAAAAGGTCATCGGATTACAGTAACGCATTACTGCCCATCTCTGAACATAATACAACACTATTACTACTACTAATTTGTTCTGCAGGAGATTTCTTCCCATTAAAGGGGAGTTTTTCCTTCCCACTGTCACCAAAGCGCTTGCTCATAGGGATTTAATTGACTGTAGGGGTTTTCTGTTTTCTCTTTGCAGGGTCTTTACCTTACAGTATAAAGCACCTCGTCTTATTGAATTTACTGAATTACTACTTCTTCTAATTATTATTATTATTTTTTGCATTTATTTTGGTGAGTATTTACAGCTTTCCAAAATAATATGAGAAAGACATGCTGAGAATCAGAACTAAATCAGGGGTATCTTGTGGTTCTTGAACTCCATGCAGCTCTTTCACCCATCTCCAGTAGCTCTCTGTGGGTTTCATAAAACAAAAAATACAAATTTATCTTCACTATGGATCATCTTCTACAGTTTTAAATGTGTGTAGTTCATATTCCTAATGTTTTTACATCTGAATTACAGCTTACATCGAGCACCTGTCACTTTATCCTCTTAATCTTGTTGAAGCTGTAGAGGTGGCTACCATGGATGTATATGCATAAATATTTTTGAGTCCACCTACTGATTCAGAATTAATAAGAATTTAATAGTGCGTAAACAAATGTGTTTAATTTCAGTGCTAATGCTTAAATTATGGCTCAACCTTTAGTTAAAATGAAATTGAAACTAGCCTTTAAAAAAACAAAACACATAAAAAACATTTACTATTATTAAAATAGTTTAAAGAATAATTTTTAAAATCGAAATAGGTTACTTTAAACTGATTCATTTACCCAACAAGCTATTATATTTTTCATCCACACCACAATTGTTCAATTGATGATTAAATTAAGTAAATAACAGTTAAACATTTTTGATTAATTTATTGTATTTCTATAATTTCATAAATACAGTAAATAATAAAGGGTATTATTGAAATGAAAACACAAAGTTAAAGTAATAAATAGCCCTATACTGATAGGTTCATCTTAAATTTTAGGTTTAATTACAAGGCTTGAATATGTTTTGCGGCTCAGTACAGATTTTCTGGTCAAAAATTGCTTAAAATTACTCTCTTGATAGTAAATTTTACCAACCCCTCAACTAAATAAATTACCAAAAGGAGCTAAATTACATGTAAAAAGCTTAAAATGTTGACTCATAATGGTAATGCTGTAGTTTATATTAAAATACTCTAATAGGTGACCTTTTTAGCACTAAGCTTTACAATACAAAGAAAAAGGCAAAACACCAGACAAAAACATCTCCAAATATTTTACACACACCAGTAAACGTATACGTCAGTTTGAAAAATAAACTCTCATTTCTTGGTGATAACCCACTGTTTTTAGTAATTATTGTAGGGCTGACAGATCAGATGTCCCTTGTTCTCCACGTAGGAACAGTATTAGCCGGTATGCGCGATTCATGATTTTGATCGTAATTGTGTGTGTGTGTGTGTGTGTGTGTGTGTTGTGTTATATTTTGTGTAGGATGAGAACATTGCTTCAGACATACTGGTGAATAAGCGTCAGTGTGAGTGTAAATCTTGCAATCATTTTTAGAGCAGTAGAATCCAGATCATTTTAAAAACATAACACAGCCCAACAGGAACTTTTACAGCTGTTTCCCCACATGTTTGTCCTTTAATAATGATTTGCTGTCATCACATCAGCTGACTGACGCTCTAATTGGAACATTTGTCTGTCAGAACCTGTTCTCATTTTAAAACCACCTTCAAATTATGCAGTGCTGCTGGTAGCTGCATTGTCAGAACTGCCATCACCAGTACACAGGTGCATGCACACTACATAGCAACTGTTCAGTATTGTTGTCAACTCTTGCCAGAATAAGCAATGCTAATGTCTTAGCTGTACATACTATTAACTATAAGTAGTTCACCCCTCTCTAAAAACACAAGCTAATTTTAGCACCTTCATGCAGAAGACTGGAGTTTGACTGTTTCCTTTTCTACTTTAAACCACCTCCATTTTTTTTATCATAGCTTAAAACTGTAAGTCTCTATTGTATATTTATTTTTCACTGTTGTTTTCATGAAAATAACTGACAGTTGTACCAAATACATTTTTCTTTACAGTGTTTGTATCATACTGTGTATTCTTCTGTGATTAGTCACATTAAGAGTGCCTCTGCCTGACTAAATCCTTCCCTTGGAGATATTATTGGTCAAGATCCAACAGCCTAACTGTTTATACTATTTCTATAAAGCAGTTCAGCTCATTTTGTGATATGCTCTGGTTTACTGGGTTTAGTCCTCTGTGTAAAACTGATGATTTTCAGCACTTTGCATCACTGAACAGGATTATTCAAACTTGCCAATGATGGTTCCTCCTGAAAGATTTTCCCTTTGGGCCGTTACCTGTAAATAGTGACCCGACACTTAAGGATGATTTTAGCTCTGTCATAAAATGACAAGCTAGCCAGATATCAATCTTTACATCACACGCATGGGTCAAATAGAGAGCCATAATGGTTACAGCTAAATGGATTCAGTTGCCATAGGTGATTACTCACAGGAGCGTGTGGCCTTTCTAAAAGAGCACAGTTTGTTTCGGCCAACCACAGCCGAGCAGATTAACATATTTTTCTCATCATTGTTTTTATTAGGATGGAAATGCCAGGGCTGCCCCGGTTCAGTACCTGAGGGAATCGGAACACGTTTCACACAGCATGTCAGACAGTAGGCAGGGTGCAGGGCAGCTGTAGCTAATGTCTATTAGACATTTTCAGTAAGCATAACCTTACATGCAAAAGCAACCTCTTCTTTATGTTATCTCACTGCAGAGTGCCTAATCTGTATTACACTATCAAGTTAGGACATCCACAAGAGGGAAAGACTCCCATTCATTTAATACCTGTGATTGTTAACCACCTCCACTCATGAACAGTGTTGGTCAAGTTACTTGAAAAAAGTAATCAGTAACTAATTACTGATTACTCCCCCAAAAAAGTAATCCCGTTACTTTACTGATTACTTATTTTCAAAAGTAATTAATTACTTAGTTACTTAGTTACTTAGTTACTTTTTAAAAACACGATTTACAACCTGAAGAGGTGATAAAGTGATAGATCTTTCAGCCCAATTCTACTTTTTCTACATAATCCATCATACAAAATGTAATCAAATGGAAAAGTCTCTTTTTTAAACTTGTTTTATCAGTTTTAATCTTTTAACTTTATGCATCAAGCAAAACATTTAATTATATGCAACATTCTCTGACTTGAATAAATTAGTTTAACATTTAAACCTATTTTCTACACATTCCAGCACATAAAATAAAATATTTTTTGTGTTTTCACTCACTCTTTCAAACAGATGCAAGTAAAACACAGCAGAAAATAAATAAAGTCAAAGACTCAGCGGTCCTTTCGCTCTATTTTCACCTGTAAAGCAGGAGCAGGGTAGGCGGAGGGTTACCCTGGTGCAGGTGTGCTGCGGTCAGTTGAAGAATCCGCGCGAGTGTCTCTGTGAGTTTCTCATCACGTCGTAGCTACTCGGTGCTTGCTTGGAAGTTTAGGGGTTTTTTTCGCTGTAAAAAGAAGTTTTCTTCCCACGCACGATGGACGCTAATGTTTTTGTCACTTTTTATGGAATCAAACTCAAAGTAAGGTCAGTACTTCCACACTTTAAACGCTGCACGCTCATACTCTCTCCCGCACTCGATATATTATCCATTGTTGATCTGCACACAGCTGCTGTCACCAACGTCGCACTTGCTTACATCACTGTCATGAGACATTCTCGCAAAAAAAATCACGGTTTTAGTAACGCAGTAACGCAGCGTTCCTACGGGAAAGTAACGGTAATTACTGATTTTGCAATAGTAATCCCTTACTTTACTCGTTACTTGAAAAAAGTAATCAGATTACAGTAACGCGTTACAAGTAACGCGTTACTGCCCATCTCTGCTCATGAAACATCAGTTTGTGCAGCAGCGATCGAGCTCAGGCTGAGCTCTGTTTGCAGCTTTCTTTTAACTCCATCTCTTTCATATACTTTTCACTGAGGCAAGGAAAAGTTCAGGTTTAACAAAATCCTGCGTGCAGTTACTGCCAAGCCAAAGGAAGAGATGTGTAGATGTATATCTGACAGTGACAGAGGAAGAAGCTTTTTGGCAACATCCACACAAAATCTGCACTTTTTTTCCCCCCCCCCAGCTGTTTATCAGAGTGTGCATGTGTTTATAGCCTGCAGGGCACAAATCTTTGTCCTCTGTTCGATACTGCTGTCACCTGAAAATAGCAACATATTCATAGAGCTAACTGATGCAAGACCAAATGAAACTGAAAAGTTGCTTCCTGCTGGAGCTCTTTGGTCTCTCTTGACATGATAGCTCTATTTTATGTTCCATTTCAAAGCAAATTCTCTTCAACATATTCTAACAGATATTTTACACCAGTGAAAAGAAATTCAGCTTTTAGCATATTGCGAGTAAACAGCAGAAGACTCACCAGCAGAGATGGGCAGTAACGCGTTACTTATAACGCGTTACTGTAATCCGATTACTTTTTTCAAGTAACGAGTAAAATACCCCTAAACTTCCAAGCAAGCACCGAGTGCGCTACGACGTAATGGGAAATTCACAGAGAAACTCGCGGATTCTTCAACTGACCGCTGCGGCACACCTGCACCAGGGTAAACCTCCGCCTACCCTACTCCTGCTTTACAGGTGAAAATAGAGCCAAAGGACCGCTAGTCTTTGACTTTATTTATTTTCTGCTGTGTTTTACTTGCATCTATTTGAAAGAGTGAGTGTAAACACAAAAAAATATTTTATTTTACGTGCTGGAATGTGCAGAAAATAGGTTTAAATGTTAAATTTCTTCCAGTCAGAGAATGTTGCATATAATGAAATTTTTGCTTGATGCATAAAGTTAAAAGATTAAAACTGATAAAACAAGTTTTAAAAAGAGACTTTTCCATTTGATTACATTTTGTATGATGGATTATGTAGAAAAAGTAGATTGGGCTGAAAGATCTATCGCTTTATCACCTATTCAGGTTGTAAATTGTTTTTTAAAAGTAACTAAGTAATTACTTTTGAAAATAAGTAATCAGTAAAGTAACAGGATTACTGTTTTGGGGAAGTAATCAGTAATTAGTTACTGATTACTTTTTTCAAGTAACTTGACCAACACTGCTCACCAGGTCTTCTGACATCTTTAGTTATTCTGGCAATTAACCTTTCCAGTTTGCTGTTGTTTACAATGGGCAGAATAGCTTTTAAAAGATGTAGTACTTCCACCCATTTTCATCTCAGGTGTCAGATACTGTCATTTTGCCAGAAGCTGCTGGTATCAATGAGATATGCACAATGTGTACTGTGGTGTCTGAACCTTGATGCTGTGGCCACGGCAAGAGCAAACAGTCTGTTTGAAAGAGCGATAGAGCTCGCATAAGGAGGCAGTAGGGGTTGTGGTGACATAAATCGGGAGAGTGTAAATCTGGACAACATGGTTTATACCCAATTTCCAGAGCTGTGGAACTTTATTTTTCCTTCCTTTTCACTCACTCTTTGGTTTGGATTAAATGCACCCAGTCACCCCTTAATGTTCAAGGGTATCCAGTACTCCCAAATGAGGTATTTCATAATTAAGACCAGTGTTAAGTAAAAAGTTTGTGTGGGGTGGGGTGGAAAATTTTCAAAATCCATTAAAATCTCAAACACTAGTGCTTTCTAAACTCCAGCAAAAAGCACTGAAGGGAAGTGGAGCTACCAAAGCTGCTATGTAATACACCAAAATGGTTAACACTTAGTGGTCTTGGAAACAGTATAACACTGTTACCACTAGCCATTTAGGCAAAAAACATTTAAGATTTACAGCAGGTAATGTGACGACACTATTTTCCATTCTTTATGCAGCTTTTTGGCATGTTAAAATTGCTGAAATATCTCGTCTCTGTTTGAAGGCGGGTTTTAGCAAATGGTCATTTGGGGGTTAAAAGGCTCTTGTTTTTCTTTGGCTCCCCATGCTTCATGTCAAAGACACATAAAGACGCTGCAGCTAACAGCAAGGTAATTTGAAGGGGGCCCCCTCTGGATGGACTACTAATGAAATCAAATGGTAGCAGTATGCTTTAGTGCACACATAACAGCACAGTTAATCATGAGAGGCAAGCACGCACACTCCAGCTCACTGTGTCCTCATCAGGATGCAGACAAAGGTGGGATTGAATACCGTCTGTCTTTTCCGTTTCTTGGTTTTCACTTTCCTCCTCTTATCATCCATCCATCCAGCCGTCCTCTTGCACTCACCCAAAGCAGCAGTTGCGAAAAACTGCAGCTGTATCATCCCCTCCCCTCCCCTCTGTCTCCAACACTAAAATGACCTTCACAAGTTCAACATGCCGGAAGAAGGGAACGACGGAATCAGAGTGGGATAAGGAGACGCGAATGAGAAGTACAGATGTGAACGAGCAGAAGGAAGTGTTTTGAGAAGGAGGATAAATAGCAAGAGGATGATGAAAAGAGTGAAAAATTATACAAGCATGATCAGACGGAGCAAAAAACGTTCTGAGTAAAGAATTGGGGGGGGGGGAACTGAGTGAGATCACAGCACGTGTACTAAAATAAATCTTTGACCTGAAGGGCTCGATTGCCCCGCTGATCGCTCGTCAGTCACATAACATCACCTTAATTGTGCTCACATACTAATAGACAATAACCATGCATGCAGAAAATACAGTGTATTTCACTACCAAACATAATTGAGTCTCTCCTGGATGAGCCGTATCCCATGTGGATGGAGTGACAGGAATTAGATTAACTGTGTCCATGTGTGTTTGACCTTCTCTTTAACCTTGTTTAGCCCTGTTTCACTGTGCTGGAGATGAACACATGATGAAGAGAGAGAGAGAGCGAGAGAGAGAGGCAGAGAAAAAAGTAAGGAGTGTTCTCACAGTGCTGCAGGCTTTACCGCATAGACTCGCTTTCCCTCTCTGACTCATCGCAAAGTCATGAAATACTAAAGCGGGTAAAGGGGGATTATTTAAAAAACTATCTTATACATTCATTAGAAAACCATGACTGTCAGCTCCAGCAAAACACCCAGCAAGATACGGAGAATCGCTCCCACTGTCTTACTGTCTCTATATCACAGTTTCACACTCTATCTTGCTCTTCCACTCTGTATAATCTTCACCTCATTAGCATTTCAAAAATCATATCTTTATGAGTCATGCATCGCAGGCGCTCTGGTGAGTTTGTCATTCCTTGGTTATGAAACCGGTTCAAGTCAGCCTCCCCATGCAAGACTCACTTCAGGGTTGGAGGAAGACGTTTCGCACAAAATTTATGTGAATATAGCTGGATGTACACAAGAATATGACAAATTAGATAAAATTGTACTGATCGCTGTATAGAAACTGGGTCACTGCAGGAGGAGCTGTATCAACAGGATATGGCACAAAATGAAGAATTCATGGAACAGATGGAGGTTCAAAGTGACAAGCAGTAATGTAAAGATGTCAGAAAAATTGTATGCAAACAGCTGATGGAAATATTCTTTTTAAGGTTTTAATTGGACTTTTACATTTCATATAAAAAGATATTATACCCTGCACACCAAACTCATTTGATCCCAGATAAAAAGAAATACTGCAGTGCAGCAATATTAGTCAAGATCACCGGAGTTAATTCAAAAATGGAACCTTCCTGACAAAGTGGATTAGGCTAAAAGATCTCACAAAGCAACACATCATGCCACAAATCGAAAGAAACTCAGAAATTCATCTATCAGTTTTAAAGGGTTATAAAGCCATGAAGCTGTGGGACACCAGAGAACCAAGGAAAAAGCCATTATCAGTTTAAATAAATTCAACTTTACAGCGTAATCAACACAAATCAAAACAACAGTCACCTCAGGGCGTTTTGTATTGTAGGGTAAAGACCCTACAATAATAAAGAGAAACCCCAACAATCAAACAACCCTTTTAAAGCAAGCATTCTGCAACAGTGGGGAGAAAAACCTTTGTTTTAACAGGAAGAAACCTCTGGCAAAACCAGGCTCAGGGAGGGGCGGCAAGTGAGGAGAGGACGATGCTGTGGAAAGAGCACATAACTAATGGTTAAATGCAGAGTGGTGCATAAACACATAGCGATTGAAAAAAAAAAAAGAGTGAAGAAGAAATACTTCTCAAGTGAAGCCCCGAGCAGCCTTGCAGCGAGGCTGCTTTCCTGCTTCATGAGCTGTCATAAATAACAGGACCATGATTTCTGCTCACCAGCGGTATCTTCCAGCTTGAATGAATGTCTGATCTCCACAATGGATTAAGTAAACATTTGTGCAACAGAAGGTTTCTGAAAATAATACAAATCTAATCAAATCATCTCAATTTATGAGTAAGTGAATAGAAGCACACATATTTTAGATTTGAAAAAGATTTTATCATTAGAAAACTAAATAAACTAAAATGATAATACAGACAAACAACCAAACAACCAGCCTGATGAGACGTTTGTACAGATGTTTGTTGAGACTGGGGATGTCTGCAGGACTTTTGATACACCAGTTCAGACTTTCAGTAGATATACAGGTAAAACTTGAAAAATTCATTTATTTCACTAATTCAACTTAAAGGTCAAACTAATATAGACTCATTACATGTAAAGCAAGATATTTCAAGCCTTTATTATTATTTTTTTTATAATTTTGATGATCATGGCTAACAGCTTATGTTAGCCCCAATTTCAAAATCTCTGAAAATCAGAATATTACATGAAATCAATGAAACAAGGATTTTAAATAGAGAAATGTCGGACCTCTAAAAAGTATAATCATACATATGTACTCAGAACTTGTTTTGCGCCCCTTTTTCATGAATTACTGCCTTAATGCGGTGTGGCATGGAGGCTATCAGCCTGTGGCAATGCTGAGGTGTTATGGAAGACCAGGATGCTTCAATAGCAGCCTTCAGCTCTTCTGCATTGTTTGGTCTCATGTTTCATCTTTCTCTTGACATTGCCCCATAAATTCTCTTTGGGATTCAGGTCAAGCGAGTTTGCTGGCCAATCAAGCACAGTAATCCAATGGTCATTGAACCAGGTTTTGGGTACTTTTGGCAGTGTGGGCAGGTGCCAAGTCCTCCTGGAAAATGAAATCCAGAAAGCTTGTCTGGGGAAGGAAGCATGAGGTGCTCCAAAATGTCCTGGTAGACGGCGGCGTTGACTCTGGACTCTGCACAGTAGACCAACACCAGCAGATGGCACGGCGCCCCAAATCAACTGTGAGGACTGTGGAAAATTCACACTGGACTTCAAGAATCTTGGATTGCGTGCCTCTCCATTCTTCCTCCAGACTCTGGGACCTTGGTTTCCAAATGAGATTCAGATTCCTACTGAACCAGCCTAAGAGACCATTTAAAGGCTCGGGAACCCTATGCAGGTGTTTTGGATTAATTAGCTGATTAGAGTGTGACACGTTGAGTCTAAAATATTGAACCTATTCACAATATTCTAATTTTCTAAGATTTTGAATTTGAGGTTTTCATGAGCTGTAAGCCATAATCATCAAAATTATAACAAATAAAGGCTTGAAATATCTCGCTTTGCAAGTAATGAGTCTATATCATATATTAGTTTCACCTTTTGAGTTGAATTACTGAAATAAATGAACTTTTGCACGATATTGTAATTTTTCAAGTTTCACCTGTATGTGCAGAAAAGAGTTTCAGAAAATAATAGAGAATAAAATTACAGGGGAAAAAAACCATATGTGTGAAAATAAGATTATTGTGACTGTGGCCTTCACAAAGTGCTATGCTTGTATTCTAACACCTATTTGGAACGTCTTAGATTTTAAGGCTAGATTTTAATAAATAAAGCAAAATAAAACAGAATAGAAATTAAAAACCAAATGGAAAATAAAAAGCTCCATTAATTCCAATCAAAAGTAATTTGGCTCCAAGTAAATTGCCTGTGGAGATTGCTTAAAGATAATTTATCACTTCAAACCAAATACATTTTTTTCTTTTTGTGGTTATGGTAAAAAAAAAAAGTTTTCTTTGATTTACATACATAACTGACTGGCCTTTGTTAGCCTCCTCCCCGTGTACTTGTTACATAGTATAAGCATTAACCATGTAGGGTGATCAGAGTAAAGATCACCCTGAAGATCTATGACATTTTTGTGCTGTGATATGCTAAACCTTTTTTTCTTTGTTTGTTAGTGCATAGATACATTATGGATTCATTATTTAAATCACAAAAGATGCCTTCAAGACTAAAAAGGATCCACAACTGCCTTCATTAAAAATCTAACTCACAGCCTCCATTTCATTCCCAGTGGTGTATGTATTCACAAAAAAATTGTTACACAGCAGCATGCAATTTGTGTCACTCATAACAAAGCCAACATTGCAGAGAGCATGGTGTACATACATACATTCACATTCCACAATGACTGGGTGTGATGTGCGCTGCATATAAATACACAAAAGATTTTTTATGAAAGAAGAATTTATTTTCCTCCCACATCTGTCCCTGAAAACATATTCATCCATGACGCTTGAAAACATGAAAAAGAATAATAACACGGGGGGAAAGCAGAGTGGCTCATCATCAGAGCAACTTCAAGAAAACACTAAGACAGGATCTGTCATTGTTAACTATGAGAGGCAGAGAGAAAAGGAGGCAGCTAGCAGAACATGTCAGCAGATGTAAAAGAAAACTGCTTCCTCTTTTTGCCATTATCCAGTGAGGAGTGGCTTCTTTGAAAGGGACATCTACTTGTTAAATGCATTTGGTTTGCAAAGCTTCAAGGATTGGTAATAAATTGTAACACACAAAAGCAGTACTGTTTCGTGTAAATGAAAGCAGAATGCAATGATTTGCAGATCATTTTGTCATACGCCGTGGCTGCCTCCAGTTCCTCATGGTTCATTTTTCTCTTTCTCTTCCCTCCTTCTAGTTTTTTCTCTCTCTTTCACCTTCTTTCTCACCTTGTTTTTTTGGGTGTAAGTGTACGTGAGTGGGCAGGTCTTATCATATCTGTGGCATCTTGAGTTCCAGCTGGATATCTGGCTGCTACACCTGCATTTCATCAGCACATTTCCCATCCTGAGTACTCGTGGAGCAACTCTGTCATCCATGCTTCACCAGATAGTACAGCTTCACGTTCGGCTCCTAGTTTGTTTGAATATTTACTTCTTACAGTCCTCTGGTGCAGCTGCCTGTTGCCAGTAACCTCCACCTTGAAACAAGCATCTCTGGGAAACTTACCTCTTGGAAATACTCACCTGCCAACCCATTCTCCACTGCTCGGTGTTACCTCAGCCCAATTCCCCTCAGTGAGGAATACTCCTTTGGCTTTCACTTTAAATCTCTGAACTGTGTTTGATGTCTGTGTCTGCATAATTGAGTCCACTTGTTCTGGTTCTGTCATGAACCAGACGATCTTGTCAAAACCACTGTGCAGTCCACTGTGACCTAGCTAGCCAGGAAGTGTTGTAATGTTGTACTGACCAAGTTTTAAAATCCTTAGTGGGGCATGAGCAGACAACTAATCAGTAGCTAATCCAGTGATGAAATATGCTACAGCCTCTGAGTATCAACCAAATTCTGTCTGAAACGTCCCCAAAAATTTAATTTAAAAAAGTGAAGATGCAGTTAATCTCAGCCCCAGTTCTAATTAAACCAGAGTTGTAGTTCCAGTTTATTGTGAGGCTACTCTAGGTCAGAACTGTACTTTCTCAGTCCCCAAGTCCAGATGTTTAGCTGCAACTGGATACATCTTGCCCACATCATTTAACTCCATCTGGGCAGAGCTATGGTATGAGACATTGGGCACTGCTGGCTATAAAATCACAAGAATATCACCTACATTGAGTTTGTGTCACGGTGTCGTGTGGTTGTGGATTAATGTATATTCCTTCTTTATTGTTATTCATAGTTTTGATTCTCATTATTATGTTTATTTTATTTTCTTTGTTCTTAGGCCTTAGGTTCCAGTTCCTTTGCCTTTCCCGTGTTTCACGTTTCTCAACTTGTCTCCATGTTCCCTCTGTCTCTGTGTCAAGTCCCCGTCTTTGTGATTGTCTCTTGTTTCCTGCTTTATTTTGATAGTCCTGTGCGCAGTGTATCTAGTTTTGCTTCCCCTTGTCTCATTATGTCTGATTAGGCCCTGCTGTGTTTCCCTCCTGTTTCCCATTCGCTCGTGTATTTAAGCCCTGTGTTTTCCTTTGCCTTTTGTTGTGTCATACACCGTCATTGTTGTGTGTTTCCCCTTGTGCTCCTGTTTAGCATCTTAGCTTCTCAGTCCTGGCAATAAAACCCCTTCTCCCTACGTTGTGAGGCTCTTACCACGGTCAGACAAGGAAAAACCCTAAATCCTAGCAGAGGACCTCCCACTTGTCTTTATGCTCCCTCCAGTCTCTTTAATTTGTACCTAAAGTAAACACTTTTACTGACAACCTGCTGGCCTCCTGTAATTCTTGCTCACATGTAGTAAACCCAGGTCTGTATTTCCCTGTGATTGTGTCACTGAATTGTCCCTGTCCAACAGAAACAATCTGATAGTGACACTATCACTGCAGAAAGGTTTAGAGAGAGCAGGGCTGCTCAACAAAACATACACATAGCACCAGCTCAGCAGTACACCCCAGGTCAGAAAGTTTGGTTATCCTTTACAGGCACTCCTCTTAGAACTGAAAATGTTCTCCCTGAGTCACTGGGCCTTGTTCCTTTGAGGAAATTATTAATCCATCCTCTGTTGGTCTGAAACTGCCCGAATCAACTTTTTATGTGAGCAAAAAGCAATTTGGGCATTTTGTTTCTTTACATTTGTCTCCCCCCCCCTTTCTGATCATCAACAGGAAATGTGAAGTGACATGACTCACACTCACATTGTTCCCCAACAAAAGACTTTCTTTAGAAGCAGTGGTGCAATCGTTACCCCAGTGAAACACTTTTCTGCTTTGCTATCCTGCACAGTGTTGGAAAATTACCAACTGCAGTAATACTATTACTATTTGTGGCAGAGTGATGGGGACTGAAACTTAAGAGGGACACAAAGAAAACAAAACAAAACCAGAGATTTTTTTTTAAATTTTTTTTTAGTAGATGTCAATATTTGTAGATGAGAGCTGTAGAAAACAACAGAAAATCCCTGAAACACAAGTGAGAATGCTGGACTTTATTTTGAAGCAGGTGAAAATTGCAGCAACTGTATAGATAAACTGTCTCTAATTTTCCTTCATGTGCACATGATGCACTTGAAGTTATTTGTTTAGTCCTGTGCTTACCATCTCATTTAGTGCATCAACCGTGAGGCCAAATCAGATGTGACAAACGTTTAATGAATGTGTGTAAGTTAAAACAAAATTTTAGAAGCTGTCATATAGGACATGGTGCCATTGTAATTGCTATATTAAGACTTCTATCTATGCCTGACAGCCCGGGGTCAGTGGATGCTGAGGCGCATAGTGCAAAGAGATTGCCAACTTTCTGCAGAGTCAGTCACTACAGACCTTCAAACTTCATGTGGCCTTCAGCTTAGCTCAAGAACAGTGTGTAAAGAGAGTTTCATGCAACAGGTTTCCATGTCTGAGCAGCTGCATGCAAACTTCATATCACCAAGCGCAATGCAAAGTGTTATTTTATGTATTTCACTAGCTGGGCCCACGTCCTCATTTTAGGTTTGACAGCGTTTTAGTAGGTAAAGGTGAATGCTTGGACATGAATTGAGCTGCGGTTTGGGGAAGGCCTCGAAGGGGACTGGCGAAGGCTCCCGGACATGGCAGATCCTCATGTACTAAATAGAAATGAAGAAGTTAAAGAATTGAGAACAAGGAGGAAGGGAGGGTGGGGCATGTAAACGAGAATGAACAGCTTGCAGAACTGGGGGAACCTATATAGATCAGAACCGTAAGGAGCGTGTTTGGAGGCGTGGTCCCGCTCTTGAAATTCCGATATATAATCTCCAATGAAAAAATAACAGAAAAATTATTTGAAACTTAAAAGGGGAAAAATCTGTTAAATTGCAGGTTCATTTATTTTTGTGTGAGTGGATGGATGTGTTTGCATCTCAGCAATCTTAGGCCAGTCCAGTGGGATATTAGTGAGATGGAGCCGTTTTGTCCTTTGATCTTATTCCAGTTTGTAAATCTGTCATAATATTTGCTTTAAATCACTACCTTTAATAAATAGCTGTTCTCTAATAGGATACCATTATTCTGTCACCTATAAAAGATGCTAAAATGTTAATGTTTTTTTTTCAAGTTATTTCACTGCCACCCTCCTCTACTGTTCTTTCTCTGAAATGCTGTCATAAACAGAGATTATTTTGCTTATATGACAGAAAACTTAAACAGGAATATCGACCCTTCTGCATCTGCACACTCTGTACAAAGAGAAATGTGGCTCAGCTCTGAACCTACGCCTGTTGTATTGAAAAGTGGCAGTTACATAAAGATGTCGTGCACTTGTCATTTTCATCAAGTGGCGTGTTTATGTTGGGTTAATATTACTGTACCTAATCCTCTAGTTCTTGGCAGGAATGTGTCTATGCAACATACACAGTTATGTCCTCCTCCACAACACTTCAGTAATGTTGTACAAAATCACAAGGTAATCTAATGGAGCAGCAAATCACCCTCCTCCTCATGTACACTTATAGCTGCAATCACGGCATTTAGCTTGAGGCTTAATCACAAATGATGAAAACGATGGAATTGCCTTTGAACACGCATTTCAAACCTGCAGAGTCTTACACCAAAAGTGCATAAGCCAAATGTGTCCAGAGATAATATCCTTTTATACACAGCCCTGTTTAATTTACCAGGATGTGCTTTTTGATCTATCTATCTATCTATCTATCTATCTATCTATCTATCTATCTATCTATCTATCTAACCAACCAAAATGTAACACAAAAGCTTAATAAACTCATAGTGAAGATGCTCTATTACGTCTTCTTTTGGAGAAATGGTTGCAATAGATATAAATCCTAATCATATTGTTCTTTGATTATTGAATTCACTCCTTGGAGTGTGATTAGATAACATCACTCAGGGATCTTATTTTCACAGAATGTTTTGTTGCCCAGTTTTCAGCATTGTCCCTGTAGATTTCCCATGTATTCTGAAGAGCAGTACATTTGGGGATTTGAGGGTAAACACAGGTAAAGTCTGGAGATTTGCTGAGAGGCTTGAAAGTGTTTGACTTCATTAAAATGCAGCATCGAGTTTTATCGATAAATCTCGGCTCTCGTTTCGTCTTTAGGATCAGCACATCACATCCTGGGAACCTTAGTGGGAGATTAGTGTTGACACAGCCTCATTTTTTAATGATTTCAACAAATAGTGTCATCTTCTCGTTCTGAACAGTAAAATTTTGAGGTATAGAAGGTAAACAGAATGTCCTTGACTCTGAGTGTGCTTTTTTTTCTTTCTTCTCTTTTTCTGAGAATCACATTTCTGAGATTTGCGAAGCCAGCAGTGTCTTCAATCAGAAGTCAACAATGAGAAGAACCAAGATTTTCTGCACAGAATTTGCATCTGTTTTGTTACGCTTTTATTCAGCCAATATTGTATTGGTCATTAGGACCCATTCTGATTGAAACAAGCCTCTATTTTAGCTCCTCCACCTCAGATGTCACCTTTTAGGTAGCTGTCTTCAGAGTGGCTCACTGTCACAAACATAGCTACACAGCTACTACTTTCAAGTTAAGTGATTTAACAAACAGTTTTGCATAAACTGTTAAAGAATTACAGACATTTTTTACACAGTCTCCCATTTTCAGAGGTTCAAAATTAATCAGACAAAATGAATTTAAATTCAGAGACTTAGAATACTTGGATGGAAAAAAAAACTTTGCAGCCCATGTCTACCTAAAGTTTACAGCCCATGGACATCGCCAGATGTAATGTTTGTGATATCTGTGATATCTGCACTAGACCTTCCTCAATGGTTTGCACCTTGTTATAAACTCTTGACTTCATTAGATTTTGTGAGTTTGTTTTTCTTAATTATGTCAATAATTCTGTCATTTATTGCATTCTGTGGACTTTCAGGTATTTTGGTGTTGCTGAGCTAGTCAGTGGATTCATTTTCTTTTCTTTTACTTTTTTGCTGATTTGGCCACGTCCAAAGCTTTTGCTACATCTCTGATAGGTTTACTTGAGTTTACAGCCTGATGACGGCCTACTTCACTCGCAATAACTTTGTCTTTAGGACTCATATATATATATATATATATATATATATATATATATATATATATATATAAAATTACAGTGAAAAGCTATAAAATACAAATTCAAAACTTTGAATCAACTCAAGATATTATGTATGTCCTCACCTGGCCATGAAACGGTTTTTCCAATTATTGTTGAACCTTTAAAAATGATTGCAGATTCTTTGTAAACCTGTTGAGTTAAAGCTGAAACTCTTCACTTTAATCACATATTGATTTACAATCCACCATGGTTGTGTACGGAGGCAAAGCTACAAAAACTGTGTCTTTACCTTAAACGTTATGGAGGGCACTAGTATGTGCCTGACATGATCATATTGAGGTCCATCACTGACATCATGCAAATCCAGGAGAAGAAAAAAAATTACAAAACAAAGCACTTTGGGCCATCTGGAGCTAGAGCTTTCATCACATGACTACACTGACATCATTATTTGAAATTTTGACCAAGTGTAGGCCTATTACGAGTCTGCTTGCCTATCGATCCTGCTTATCTGTTCCACTTACGTTTGCGCAACAATCAGCTGATTTTAAGTTTGTGTGCCGGAGATGCAGTCTACAGTGCGGATATGAACTTTTATTTTTAATTGCAGTAAAGGACGAGAGCACAATGGTAAAGTGCAAAATATATCCAGACAGAAACAACTGCATAATGTTGCTAACACTACTTCAGCTCTTTGCAGGCACCTGCACAGACAGCATGCTAACATTAAGCTAGCCAAGGACCCAAAGTCTGAAGTTTAACAGTAGCACAATGGATGAGTAGTCAGGCTACTCCAGACTCTATTTCAACCTATTCATGTTTCTAAAGAAGAATGTGGGAATGTTGCCTATGGGTTTATATTGTTAAATGTTCATTTTGAGACAGGCGGGTTTCAGCTCTTTTTACACAGAATCACCAAAGTAACGCCAGTGGTATTGTAATGAATTACTTTCTCCTGGGAGTAACTAAGAAATATACTGCATTAGTTTTAAGAAAAGTGTTCTGTGTGTATATGTGTAATACATTTTATTTTGAGGAAAAACCCCAAAGCTGATCACAACAAAGAAGGGAAAGCTTTCAAAGTATACTGAAAACCCACTCTGATGTGAATCCAACTACACTAGGTATCTGTTGGAGCACATCTTGCCATGACACACACACCAACACACGCACACACACATTCAGACTCACAAGGTGAAATCAATAACATCCACATTATTGCAGTGGATAAAAAATCTCTCCCCCCACCCTTTCCACTCCTCCACTACTAATATATTATTCAAATTAAATAAGAATCAAGCCCAGAAAAGGGAATTACTTTGAAGTCAAACAATTGCACTACTAAATAGCTTCTTCAAAAACTAGCTTGCGCCCAGGAGCTCAACCCAGTTTCTACAGTAAAACAGCATCTTATTCTTCAGAAGTTTATTTATCAGCTGTTTTGAAGCTAAGCAGCAAGATGCTACAAACTATGAAAGTACTAACACTGCTAAAAGCTACAGTCATATTAACACTAAGCACACTGATATTATCTTAATTAAGAAACTGATTAGCAGTTAAGCACCGATAATCAAATGCACATTAATTAATTGATCATCAGCATGTGTGAGCACCTCTCTTAAAAGCAGATGTTTTGTTAGTTTGCTGGTCTGGAGCATTCAGGTGTGTGTTAACACAATACCAAGGAGGAAAAATGCCAGTGATGATTTTAGAGAAGCAAATGTTACACCCATCAATCCCTAAAGCTTTAAACACCCACAATCAACATCTCAGACTCTGCAGGTCCTAGCTATAATGTTAAATGTTAAGGTTCATTACAATAAAATTAGAAAAAGACAAAACAAATGGAGATATTTGGCCATAATGAACAGGATCGCATTTTGTAAAACCAAACACAGGATATCAGCATAAATACCTTGTATCAGCTGACAAGTATGGTGGTGGAGGGGTGAGGATCTGGACTGTCAGCTACAGGACCCGGGCACCTTGCAGACACTGAGTTGACCATGAACTCCTCCATATACAAAAGTATCCTTGAGCCTTATGTGAGGCCATAGGAGAAGCTGAGTCATGATTCTCAGCAGAGCAGCTGAAGGTGGTTCTACAAGCTGCAATATAATCGGGTGTCTTTTACACATGGCTGTAAGTAAAATTTGAAAAAAGGGACGTGGATATCAGACTAACTTATTAGGAATGAGTGCAGGATTACTGTCAGCAGTCAATCAGCTACACATTTCTCTAAATGTTTTGTGAAAAAAAGTTGTTGTATGTGATGTTTAAGCTGCTTCTCTACAGCTTAGCCCAGACACTGAACAGCATTTTAGTGAACGGATTGTAATGAATCTAGCTGCTCTGCAGTGAAGCCCATACAGTTGCTGCAACAAGAACTACATTTCCACGTATAAGTAGTGAATGTGCTCAAATTAAAGATATTAAGCTTAAAGAAGCATTAAAAAAATGAAACTAACATTTTATCAAAGAAAAAAGGCTTTTATTATGATTTCTTATGATTTCATAAGATTTTTATCATGCATACATAAAGGCACAGTAATGGTTACAGCTCCTGAAATTGTAGTTGCTGGCACCCACTTGTCATACAGTATATTCACAGGTTCCATTTCACATAATTTAGCCATTAGAGGTTGAAAGGCTGTTTTACACAGTGTGAAACTTCATTTTTCTTTTAGTAATTCCATGGTTCTGCACTTTGGACAGGAAGCACACACACCACTACCTCTCTGAAACAAACAGGTCCATTATCATCATAGAGCAGATCCAACACATCTGATGAAACTCATTATATGAGTCCATGAAGATCACAGCGAACCATTCAGCAGAGAGGTTGAAGAGACGAAACAAGAGGGAGATGGAGACATTGCAAACAGCACTGTCATCATATCTCTCTTGTGTCCAATTATTGCTACTGGCTCTGTCACCGACTCCTTTAATAATTCCAAATTTAAACCCAAAATGTTCAAAGAAATGTGTTTTTGATGAGCAGTAGTTTGCTCAGCTTTTTCCCCCATAAGGGCTTATTCAGCCAGGGAAAGTGAAAAAACTCAATTCATCATGGAGAAACTCTTCCTGCAGCTTTGTCCTGTGTCTTACTTTCCCATAAACACACAAATACAGGCATGAATGTGCATGTACATATGTATAAACACACACACACACGGAGGGATGTGTGAGAAATGTGAAAAAGCTTATTCCAGGGAAACCCATCTGATATCTGTTTCAGTTATTACCATAATAATTGGCACTCCACTGCACAGAAGAAGAGCCTGGCAGACTAGGATAGAATAATAACTAGATATGAGAAAGGAAGGGGCACTGCAAAATATACCAGTCATAACGAGTCTTATATTCTCTTTTTTTCTCCTAAAATTTATGCCCAGTGGGCTGCAGTAATTCTTCATCATTTCAATAGATTTCATCGGATTTGTTTTAGGATGTGTGAAAAAAGGGGGCTGTAATTATTTTAAAATGAGTCATAATGAAGGAAAATTATACTTATTTAAAGAAATTTATGGAGGAAAAACAACAAATGAGAGCATGATCAGATGATCAGTGGCGATTTCCATATTAATTTTTCAGTGTGACAGAGAGATGAGCAGGTAATGCCAAAGAGCATCTGTGGAGTACACGCAGGGATGCTTGGTTTCATGCTGCATGTGCTTCTGCTCTCCTGGCTGACAGCCATGTGAATCTCTGCTTTACTGGGATTTTTCCGCTGCCATGTCTCATAAAGTATTTTTTATTGCTTTATATGAGGTTCTTCTTTATGTTGGAAGAGCTTTGCTTTGTATTTTTCTCCTCTATATCCACAATTGATTTTGCGCCAATTTTTGGGATACAGTACAAAGCTAGAAGTATGGGGATAGTATTTCCAAATAAAATTTATAAAATCATTGCTAATCATAAGTGTTTTCTTTAAAGATGCTTTGTTGGGGGTGACCAAAATGGACAAGATTAGAAGTGAGCACATCGGAAAGACAGCTCAGGTTGAGTACTTTGGAGACAAAGTTAGAGAAGTAAGGCTGAGATGGTTTTGGGGATGTGCAGAGGAAGCATTTTTGATGTATTGAGTAAAGCTCATTGAATATGGTGCTTCCAGGCAAGAGGATAAGAAATAAATATCTCAGAGGAGATCCATGGATTTAGTGAAAGAAGACATGCAGAGGGATGGTGTGACAGAGGAGGATGCAGATGATCTGCTGTGGCAAGCTCTAAAAGCTGAAAAGGACAAAAATGGAAAGAGAACAAGAGGAAGAGTGATCTGTTCTGCCACACTCACACTCTTGGTTAGGTGTAAAGGAGAGAAATTTTGCATGCAATTATTCACACTAGTTTTAAAACATAGTTATAGCTTTTAACAACAGCAAGAAGAAATTATTTATCCAGTCTGCTGGAAACAACCCCAGGAAATAACATTAGATGAGATAATAGATAATACAGCTTCTCTGCCATAATTAAAAAAGATGCTTCCAAAGAAATATCTAGTTAAAATTAAGTAAGAAAGACCTCCGATCAGTCTTTGCTCCTGACACTCACTGGAATCTTACAGCATGCTGTATGTCTGTGTAAAGGTAAACGTCACATAAGGCCTGACAAGTGACACATTGTCTTCTTAAATGTCAAAAAGCCCTCACTAGTTTAACTGCAGCTATCCTTTACTCACACCTTTTGCAACTTCTGATCAGTTTCTATTACCTGCTGTGTTATAGGATAAAGAATTGTTTAACTTGACCCCAAAGAATTGATTTATTACCTCCCTGTCAAAGGAACAAGATGACTTGGCTGAGGCACAGCGAGTTTGTTTTGCATTAAAAACACTGCCTGTGGCAGATTCTGTTAACAAACGCCCCAACAGAGACTGAGCCACATGGATTTATCTGTAAGACACCAGGCATTTGAATGACAGCTGCAGTACGTGCTATTGATTCAGCAACTGGAAGGAGACTGCTAATGCTGCGTGGGACAAGTTGCAAATAATTTCATCATGTAGGAAGAAATCCCACAGATGGCATTGTAGTTCTTTGGCAGGGAAACCTTGAAGGTGAACAACCCCCACCTCTCAAACGATCAAACATTTGGCAATTAAAAACACAGATAGTTGAGCTGTAGGCTTATCTCTATGCTCTGTCTGGTTCAAAAAAAATATACTATTATGGTCACTGGGCAGCAGCTACAGTGAGCAGGTGGAGGTTTACACCAAAGTGCTTTATGGCTCCAGGCTGCTGCTGCTGCCGCTTCGCCACCCCGTTGAGAAATTAAGGAGGTAAGGAGGAGAAAGACAAAAAGATGGACTGTTGGCTGGCTTTTGTTTGTGTTGGCCGGTTTCCTCCAAGGTCAGAGACAAGATGGTGCATGACTCATAGAATTAGTTTATAAATCATTCAATGGTTGATGAGATAAAAGCCAATATCTGGAAGCAGTTTGGCATATGAGCTATCATATCTGCCACAAATACATTAGCAAACAACTAATTTGGAAAACAGATTGTGAGAAAACAGTACTGTCTGAATATATTCACAGGTGCATGGAGGAGGATTGGGGAAGGCGAAGGTCAAGATTTGTGTTCTACACCATCGGTCGCCAACCTTTTTTGCACCACGGACCGGTTTATGTCCGACATTATTTTCACTGACCAGCCTTTAAGGTGCTGCGGATAAATATAACAAAATAAAACCAGTACCGGTACCAAAAAAGAAGATTTATTCAAAACACACTGGAAAAACCCAGGGAAACCAAGTTAGCAATAAAAACAATAACAAAATAACAATAAAAACTAATTAAAACCCTGAAAACCATACATTTCACACCAGAGCCTGAACTCTTGCGGCCCAGTACCAAACCTGTCTGTGGCCCGGGGGTTGGAGACCGCTATTCTACACCACCTGAATTTTTAGGTTTAGACCGATAAAATAGTTAGGGCTAAAGATATTAACTCAGACAAGTGGCTGAAGGGCTATTAGTATGAATTTATTTGATGCAAGGTGCAGCATGGCCCTGTTTGAATGTGGTGTTAAAAAGCATCGGGCACAATCTTATCTCATGTGGTCAAGACACATAACCATTTACACCTTTGTCTGTCATGTGTCTCCATGGAGGACAAGTGACTGCTTCAGTTTTTTTTTAAACTTCCAGTAGAAGGTTAAAGGGCCCTGTGCACAATCACTGACAAAGAAAAACTAAATGTTTCACTGCACATGTCAGCGCAATATCAGCTGTTGGCATAAGAAAGATTTTTGCAATTTCCAAGAAGGACGAGGACAAGAACAATGAAGAACGCTATGTCAAAAGCTTCCCAGACCACATGGCAAACTGCAATTTCTTTATATTTTGGTTTCAAGGAGCCAGATTGTCCTTTAGTTTTTTTTTTTTTAATTACAAGAAAGAATAAAGCATTCTTATTTGGATTTCTGCTGCTTTTACACATTTTCCTTCCAGCTCAATCATTGTATCTCAACATTTTCAGAAGAACGTTTTTTTTTTGTGCTATTTTTCAAGCCACTTAACGTTGACCTCTGAATCATTCAAGCTTAAAAAGAGACACAATCAAAAGGGATGTCTAGCAAGTAGAATCTACTTATCAGCCAGTGGTGTTAGGATCTTGATGGATCGTGATGGAGCCATGAATGCAGAAACGTACTGTTAGACTTTTATCCACCATGCACTATGTGAAAAGCATCTGATTGGCATTGGCTTAATTTGTCAATGATACACTATCAATGCAGTAAAAGATTACCTGGGTAGAAAAACACACCACCAGTCAGCCAATATCCAAGGCTCTGAATGTCCTTCAAGAAGCCTGGAGAACTATTCCTGAAGACGACTTAAACGCATGAGAAGAAAGCCCCCTAATAGAATTCAAGATGTCTTTAAAAATAAATGTATTCATACAGCACCAAATATTTCTTTTCAACCTTTCTATAATCATACAAGCATGTATTCTTGCACATATTTCATTACATTTCTGCACCCTAATTCCAATTTTCCAATGAGAAATATAAAGAAATGATTGGTGAGTCTAGATTTTTGCACAGTAGGCTACTGTATATTTGAGGCTTAACAAATGTGATTAATGCACTTATTTCCTCATCAAATGTTTCATTTCGTATTACCTCCTTTTTTTGCATCAATATCTTCATTATAAAAAGTTATAATCCATGTTACACCTTTGTTTAGTGAACAGGGTTGTCAGGAGAAGAAATGTAACTGGCTGAATGCTCTTAGGCCACTAAGTGAGGGATGTAGGTGGTTCTGATCTCCAGGGGCCAGAAAACACACAGCATACTGTTTACTTTATTTAAATCCATCCAGCAGCTTCGTCGCATTTGGTGTCATCAGGCTCACATTACCCGATAACAAGTTAGCAATATTGCTCCTCGCTTTTGCCACCCACCCTCCCACTCTGGGAAACAGATCCTAGAGGTGTTGATGACTGAGAGATGACAGACTGAATTGTGTTAGCTTGTGCTGTTGCTAGTCTTCCCCCACATCTTCCTCACATCCTTTCTCAATGTCTGTCTCTTTTCTACTCCGTGTGTCATTATAAGATGACATTAGCCTGCTAATTCAGTCCAGGTTTATTGTGATACATTATTAGGTGCTCACAGTCACACGAGTCACACCTTCCTTTCTTTTTCCTCATTGCCTCAATTTAGCATGACCTTCCCATAGCTGTCTAGCCAGTATGTCTCATTATTGCACCACAGGGGGCTGAGACACACACATCAGGATGGTGAAATATACACACACACATGCAAATCATAGATAATTAAAGTGAGTAATAATGACAGGCACGCACAAGCAAATCAAATATCTTGTTGTTCACGTGTATCTACACACACACACACACACACACACACACACACACACACACACACACACACACACACACACATGCAGCTGCACAGGATTGATGACTGACAGGAAAACTCTGGAGGAAAAAAAGGTCTAAAAAGTGAGACAGCATGAAGGCTTCGTAGATTTATGTATGCAGACAGACACAAAAACAGAGAACATGGAATCTGCAGCAAGATGGAAACTAAATAAATAGGAAATGGTGACATATCAGATTAGCTTTAAAGTTTGTTTGCATGTGGTCAGAAATCTCACAATGATTCCCATGATGTTATTGACAGAGCTCTTTTTCTGCTTCACACATAAATGCAAATAACTTGAACTGCATAATCAATTTTTCATGAGTAAATTTCTTCTTTAAGACATTTACTAATAATACTTTTATTATTTATCACCAAAACAACCCAATGAAAATACATAAATAAATAAAAGAACACATTTTAATCAGAGTGTAGCATCAAGCCAGTTACACTTCTGGGATATTGATTGATAATTACTGTATTTGTCTCAAATTTCCTTGAGATTGGTCCACCCATTAAGGAGAAGATTGGGTACATACAGATATGTATACATACAATCATGATAGCAAAAGATAATTATTACTTATACTAGTTATTGCTTATTATTAATCATAACCCAGAATGACTTTCTTCACATTGTAGCTGCATTTGCACTGCAATCTTTCCCACTGCTTCAAGACTTTCCACTGTTAAAGCACACAGAGGGGTTCATTGTGGGTTTCAGTTAAAATGTGGACTGAGAAACAACAGAAACCTTAATGATTTTATTAAATGTAAGGATTCAGTTGCAAGATTTCATCAACTCAAACATTTCCTCCGCTTGACAGCTAAAAACAAGTACATGCAAAATCATTGTGACTGTAGCTGACATGGTCTAGGCTGTGCCTCTTCCTCTTTCCTGTTTCCTATTTTCCCTGTTTGTCTTGTTGTCTCTGTCCTGTTTGTCTCTCTTGCGCTTTCTCTCACTGGGGATTCATATTTGAGCCATTCTCCAGTCAAGCCCTGCTGTATTTATACAAAGCTTTACTGTTTATTCCCTTCAAGAGCTCTCATTGCCTGCCAGCCTGCTTGTAGCACACTGGATAACTTTATCTTATTTGGAGCTGTGTTTTATATACCTGTCTTGGGATCCACTGGTTCTCTGTGTTTAGTGCTGCAGTGTTTGCCTTGCTCTACCCAGTTTGCCAGCCATCAGCCAGGCTGACACCACACCTCATTTCTACCTTGAAAAAATGTTCTAAACCTCTTAACTCTACTTTTCAATAACATTATTTTTTGAGGTGTTAGTGGTCCAAAAGTATTAACTACACTTAACAGTAAATTTTTTTATTTTATTCTTCTTCTATCAATTATTTGTTTCTACCAATGCACAAAGTGTACCACACAGCACATCCCTTTTTATACAGCATTTTCCAGCATCAGCTAGGAACAAAGGGACTAATATTCATCCAAGTAAAGAAACTTGAGGATGCATGCATCCTTAGCAGTTGATGCTCCAAAAACTTGGCATACCACTAGCTTTTGATTTTTTTTTCCATGCAAGAAAGGAATGATGTATGGATGAACAGCTTGCCAAGCTATTCAATCTATTTAGATACAATGACGTGAAAGATCCTGTCATGGTCTACGGTGGGTGGCTGGAGTTTCCATTAGGCTCCTGAACTGACCTGGGATCCGCCCCTGGGCAGGGCCAACTCCAGCTCCTGCACACCTGGAGCCTATTGCAGGCTATCAAGCCAGAGGGATTTAAACCACACATCGATGTTCACTCACTGCCAGTTCGTCATCAACCCATGTTGGTAACAGGTCTTGTGTTTCAAATTCTCGCTGTGATTTATCTTACTAACAAAGACTCTTTTGTACTACAGTTGCTGTACCCACCCTGGCTCACTCCACCTCCGGACTCGGGATACCTAGTGATCATTTTGGAAATCCCTCTGTGCCTCACCTGCCTGCCCTCCTGCCATCACACTCCATCTGGAGCCCCGGATCTCAGGTCAGCCTTTCCACGCCACTCAGCCTCCCCTGGATCTTCATCATCCCCCTCTCAAACACTCCAGGTCCCTAACTGCAAGTAAGAATTGCTGCTCTTATACTGGCCACTTCTGAGCTGCCTTCACTACCTGCCTAACTCCTATATCCTCTCCCCTCAGTGTGACTGTTCCCCACTCAGCTCCGTTCCACTTCTCAGGCCTCGTTCCCTCGCCCTAGCCACGTTCCCCTGGGCACGCCACACCAAGGCTCCACGTCTCGTCATTTTCTGTCTTTGCCACGTTTCCCTTTTTTCCCCCCCTTGCACTTAACCGTAATAAACTGTTAAATCATCTACTGTCTCCGCTCTGGGTTTCTGCACCTGAGTCCTATTCAGTACCGGCCATCCGTCGCCGTGACAGTACGAACTGGCCAACAAATGGACTCAGCAGACCCAGTACGTGCAGCAGTCTCCAAGCAGGGAGCCATTTTAGGGGCTCATGAGCAAGCGTTGCAGGTTCTCGACACCCGGTGTCAAGCCATAGGCGAGACCCAGGCTAGGATCTTAGCTTCCCTGCAGGAGATTCAGTCGGCTCTTTCCCCTCCTCCAGGCCCATCCTCCGCGTCCCCTGCGCCCGTGGCAGAACCTCCCCAGTCTTCCCCAGCTCCGACCCCTTCGGGCTCCGTGTTTCGCGATGCTGCATTCCCAGAACCCGAGCCGTACTCTGGGGAGCGGGGCCGCTGTACAGCCTTTCTACTGAAATGTTCTCTCGCGTTCACGCATTCACCCCGTTCATTTACTAGCGAATCAGCTCGGGTAGCATATCTGGTGGCTAAGCTACAGGGCAAGGCGCTGTTATGGGCCGAGGCGTACCTGTAGGCTCACCCGCTCCCAACCTGCTCGTTTGATGATTTTCTGTGCGAGTTTAAAAAGACCTTTACTCACCCAGTATCGGAGGGTAGTTCTGATGAAAGGTTGCTCGGGTTGCAACAGGGGAGCCGGAGTGTCGCTGAGTTCATTATCGACTTCCGTACCGCAGCCGCCGAGGCCAATTGGCCCGATCATGCCCTTCGGGGAGTGTTCCGTCGCGCCTTAAACGACGAGCTCAAAGACCAGCTCGCTTCCCGCGATGAGCCCGAATCCTTTGAAGACTTGGTCTCCCTTTCCCTTCGGATAGATAATCGCCTGAGGGAAAGGGAGGCAGAAAAGAACCAGAAACATCGTAAACCTGCGCCTCATACGTTTTCACTTCCTCCACCGTCACGTCCGGTGTCAACATCCGCTCCCGTTTCCGTGGAAAAGGACGCCGCTCCGGAGCCTATGCTAATCGGCCGCTCTCGTCTCACACCAGAGGAGCGAGAACGACGGCTTCGGTCGGGCGCGTGTTTTTACTGTGGCTCAGTGGAGCATAGGTTAGCGCAGTGTTCGGTTCGGCCAAAAGGCTCCGCCCGCCGGTAATTTCGGGGATACAGGTGGGCGGATCCTCTTTCAGTTCCAAACCCCGGTTAATTCTACCAGTCACCCTGTGTCTAAATAAGGTTTCTCACCCCCTCCATGCTCTCGTTGATTCCGGAGCAGAGCAAAATTTAATAGATTTAGCTCTCGCTAGACGCCTTCATTTGCCACTCAAGACTCTCGATCCTCCCATCCCTGTTACCGCATTAAACGATCAAATATTCTCTCAGATAACCCATCAGGCTGGCCCCGTAACCCTCGTCACCTCTGGAAACCACCATGAAGCCATTACCTTATTCACCTTCTCTTCTCCTGATTCACCACTCATCCTAGGCTACCCCTGGCTACAGAAACACAACCCTCATATAGACTGGTCTGGAAGTAAAATCGCTAGTTGGAGCCCTTTTTGTCTAGCCCACTGCCTCAAGTCTGCCCTATCGCCGGGTGCCCCTGACACTAACACCTCGGGCGTTGATCCGGTTGACCTCACACTCGTCCCACCTGAGTACCATGACCTCCAGGAAGTTTTCAGTAAAGACAAAGCGTCGTCCTTACCACCCCACAGGCCTTATGACTGCGCTATCGACCTTCTACCTGGTGCTCCGCTTCCCTCTAGCCGGCTATTCAACATCTCCAGACCAGAAAGAGAGTCCATGGAAAAGTACATCCACGAGTCATTAGCTGCAGGTATCATCCGCCCATCCTCCTCTCCAGTGGCCGCCGGCTTCTTTTTTGTGGAAAAGAAGGATAAATCACTCCGTCCATGCATAGACTACAGAGGGTTAAACGACATCACCATTAAAAACAAATATCCTTTACCCCTTATCAGCTCAGCCTTCGAACCCCTCCATGAAGTCACCGTATTCACCAAACTGGATCTCCGCAATGCCTACCACCTTGTCCGCATCAGGGAGGGGGACGAATGGAAAACGGCTTTTAATACGCCCCTAGGTCATTTTGAGTATTTGGTCATGCCGTTTGGGTTAACCAATGCCCCCGCTGTCTTTCAGAACCTGGTCAACGACGTGCTCCGTGATTTCCTGAACCAGTTTGTCTTTGTTTATCTTGATGACATACTCATTTTCTCCAAGACCCCCCAGGAACACCATGTCCACGTCCGAGCAGTCCTCCAACGCCTCCTGGAAAACCGACTTTACGTCAAAGCCGAGAAATGTGAGTTTCATGCACAATCTGTCACTTTTCTTGGCTATATACTCGCAGGAGGGCAGGTGAAGACTGATCCAGCCAAGATCCGCACGATCCTGGAGTGGCCCACGCCCACGTCACGCAAGCACCTACAACGTTTCCTCGGCTTTGCCAATTTCTACCGGAGGTTTATTCGCAACTACAGCCAGGTAGCCACTCCTCTCACTACACTCACATCCACCAAAAGACAGTTCATCTGGACACCTGAAGCTGAGGTAGCATTCAGTAGGCTCAAGCGCCTATTTACTTCAGCTCCAGTATTGTGTCACCCAGATCACTCCAAGCCATTTGTTCTAGAGGTAGACGCGTCCGACGTCGGCGTCGGAGCGGTCCTTTCACAGCATTCAGGTTCCAAGGCCAAGTTACACCCATGTTCCTTTTTTTCACGTCGACTCTCGTCAGCTGAACGCAACTATGATGTAGGAGACAGAGAGTTGCTGGCTATTAAGTTAGCCCTGGAAGAGTGGCTGAACACCCATTCACCATCTTCACAGATCATAAAAACCTTACTTACCTCAAAACAGCTAAGCGTCTAAACGCCCGCCAGGCCCGTTGGTCTCTGTTCTTTGATCGCTTCAAGTTTGCCATCTCTTTCCGTCCAGGTTCCAAGAACGCCAAGGCTGATGCCCTGTCTCGTCTTTACGACCCAGACGCTGAACCCACCGAACCAGCTCCTGTGCTTCCTGCCTCCTGCCGCGTAGCGTTTTTATCCTGGGACATAGAGGAATCCATCCAGCGTGCTTTACTGGATGAACCAGACCCTGGCACAGGTCCTCCGGGCCGCCGCTTCATTCCCACAGCAACCCGTTCGGCTGTAATTAAGTGGGCTCATACCTCCCGGTTTTCCTGCCATCCTGGAATCGGCCGCACCATCGCACTACTACGTCGTCACTTCTGGTGGGCAACTCTGGAACATGATGTGCGGGACTACGTCTCTGCCTGTGACGTGTGCGCCAGGAACAAGACCCGAAATCAGCGACCATCCGGTCTTCTACAACCTCTAGCCGTACCTTCTCGTCCTTGGTCCCACATTTCCCTGGACTTTGTCACTGGACTGCCTAGGTCAGCAGGTAAAACAGTGATACTCTCTGTGATCGACAGGTTTTCAAAAGCAGCTCACTTCGTTGCCCTGGAGAAACTACCCACTGCCACGGAAACTGCAAGACTGATGGTTGACCACGTCTTCAAACTCCACGGGATTCCTGCCGAGGTCACTTCTGACAGGGGACCTCAGTTTACATCCCAGGTTTGGAAATCTTTCTGCTCTGCCCTGGGTGCTCGAGCCAACCTCAGTTCTGGTTACCACCCTCAAACCAACGGGCAGACTGAGAGGCTCAACCAAGAGCTGGAGTCCATGCTCCGCTGCATGGTTTCCCATAACCCGGCTACCTGGTCAGCACATCTCCCATGGGTGGAGTATGCGCACAATTCTCATGTTTCCGCATCCACTGGTCTCTCTCCATTTGAAGCGTCCCTGGGCTATCAGCCTCCCCTCTTCCCTGAGGAAGAGGCTGATTTGGCTGTGCCTTCCGTCCAGCACCATCTCCAGCGCTGCCGCCGCGTCTGGACTCGGACCCAGGAGGCACTGAAGAAAGCTGCTGCCCGCCACTGCCGCTATGCAGATCGTCTACGGTCGCCAGCTCCTCGGTACGCTCCAGGGCAGAAGGTGTGGCTGTCGGCTAAGGATGTTCCCCTTAAAGTTTCCTCCCGCAAGCTGGCTCCTCGGTTTATTGGGCCGTATGTCATCCACTCGGTCATCTCGCCCTCTGCTGTGAAGCTCGAGCTTCCTCCCAGTCTGCGGATTCACCCGGTTTTTCATGTTTCCCAAGTCAGGCCTGTGCTGTCCAGTGTGCTGTGCCCGCCTTCCGACCCCCCTCCGCCCGCCCGGCTCATCGATGGTCATCCGGCCTATACGGTTCAGCGGATCGTTGACGTCCGTCGCCGTGGTCGGGGTCGCCAGTTTTTGGTGGACTGGGAGGGGTATGGGCCTGAGGAACGTGCCTGGGTTCCTCGCTCGTTTATCCTTGATCCTGCTCTTGTCTCTGATTTTTTTTTTTTTTTTTTTTTTTTTTTTCAGGTCACGTCGCGGGCTGGGGACCGGTCGGCCGCCGGGTGGCGTCCCTTGAGGGGGGGGTACTGTCATGGTCTACGGTGGGTGACTGGAGTTTCCATTAGGCTCCTGAACTGACCTGGGATCCGCCCCTGGGCAGGGCCAACTCCAGCTCCTGCACACCTGGAGCCTATTGCAGGCTATCAAGCCAGAGGGATTTAAACCACACATCGATGTTCACTCACTGCCAGTTCGTCATCAACCCATGTTGGTAACAGGTCTTGTGTTTCAAATTCTCGCTGTGATTTATCTTACTAACAAAGACTCTTTTGTACTACAGTTGCTGTACCCACCCTGGCTCACTCCACCTCCGGACTCAGGATACCTAGTGATCATTTTGGAAATCCCTCTGTGCCTCACCTGCCTGCCCTCCTGCCATCACACTCCATCTGGAGCCCCGGATCTCAGGTCAGCCTTTCCACGCCACTCAGCCTCCCCTGGATCTTCATCATCCCCCTCTCAAACACTCCAGGTCCCTAACTGCAAGTAAGAATTGCTGCTCTTATACTGGCCACTTCTGAGCTGCCTTCACTACCTGCCTAACTCCTATATCCTCTCCCCTCAGTGTGACTGTTCCCCACTCAGCTCCATTCCACTTCTCAGGCCTCGTTCCCTCGCCCTAGCCACGTTCCCCTGGGCACGCCACACCAAGGCTCCACGTCTCGTCATTTTCTGTCTTTGCCACGTTTCCCTTTTTTTTCCCCCTTGCACTTAACCGTAATAAACTGTTAAATCATCTACTGTCTCCGCTCTGGGTTTCTGCACCTGAGTCCTATTCAGTACCGGCCATCCGTCGCCGTGACAGATCCCAGCACATTGTCAAGGTGGAAAACTAATTTAACCATGCAATTCTGACTGTGAGAGCTAATGTGGTTTTCCCATGTCATATATCATATCATGGCTACTCTCCTGGTGCTAACAAACTGCTTTCCTGTCATCCAGCTGTTGCTAGTCTTGTGAAATATTCAGATATTTTTTGTTAAATTGTTAAAGTAGATTTAATTTGAAAATATATATATATATTTTTTAATTTCTGTTAATTTCTTCTCTTGTGGCATTTTTTCCAGTCACGTATAAGGATACTACTTTGGCACCAGTGAGAGACACATGAAAGATAAAAAAAGAACTGGGACAGTCAATCAAATGTTTTCACACTTCACAGGCATACAGCTAAAGATAAAATGGCATAAAAGCATACAGCTTTAATGTAACCATACTGTACTGGCTCTAAAGTCCTGGTGTGGGGGTGGAGATGGGGTCACTGTCAGAGGTAGAGCTTGTGTTCACACGATGACAAATTGTCTCTCCAGCACACTGCGTGTTCATGCAGTGTCACTCATTTGTCTCCTGAACACTGCCCACACAGACACACGCCTATGCTGTTAGGTCCCGAGACAGCCTTGATTGTGTGCGTGGGTGCGTGTGTATGTGTGTCACTATAATCTAATGGCTATATCGACCTAAAGGCCAAGGACACCGCAGCTCTCCCCACCTAAACCAAATGGCTTCTTAATAGGTGGTACTTCTCCTTCTTCCTTTCATCCAGAGCCGTTACCTCTCTCCTTTCCATCTACCGATGATCTCCTCTCATTTTAAGATTAAAGAAAAGAGGATTGCCCCTCTTTTTCTTAATCTCCTCAATTTCTGTATAATCTTCTCTTCTTAAAGTTCTGTATAAGTTAAAAAGGAAAGACGTGGGGAGTGAAAGCTGGAGATCTGCATGTTGTTAAGGTACTAAAGCACACACTCCTACACAAACATTCACACCATACACGCAATTTAAAGAAGTGTCCGGTCAAATCTGCACTTCCTTTATGCGGGAGATAAAACAAGGGCTGAACTTTTTAAGCTTAACCCGACAGAGCTGCACGACAACACAAGATATGCAAATCTATCTGATCAGTCACCAAACCTGCTGGATCCTAGGAACGATGTAAGAATAGCAGAGGTAACTGTCCTGTGGATACACCATGAGTGAGTGGGTGCAGTTTCTCCTGCCTTGGGCACACTTCACTCAGCCTTCTCCCTGGGCTAAACCAAATGGAGTATTTTCAGTACGGTGAGAAACCATAAGAAGTGCATTATTTCCTGTTGTGTGCAGAGGAGCATGCTACCAGGTAGGGCAGACAACTGCCTGTGATCCCAAGTCAGTGTGTGGCCCCGGAGGGCTGATAGAATTTAAACTGAAGCAGTGACAATGTGCAAAATTTGCAATGACACAAGGAGAGACCTGACCTAGCCAAAGAGTCACATCTGATTCTACACACTCCCATTGCAAGTGGCTATAATGATTCTGTTTAAATACGCTTAATGATAACAATGAAAGCCACTCAGTGAAAATATATGGGAGCAATGGGAGTTAAAAAAAGGAAGAAGAAAAAAAGAAGAGGAGGAAACAAAGCAACACAGTGGTGAATGGAGCCGATAACAATGATTAAATATAATGCTAAATGCTAAATTGCTGCTGCTCTGGTTTTAAATGTGGTGACACAACGGACATCACTTTACTTCTTTTGTATACTCTGAAGTTTAACATTACTTGAGTGAGTCCAGCTCTGCTGGCCGTGACTTGACCGAGTTGAGAGCACAGTATTTTTGTTTGTGTTAGATTATTTCTGACATAATGGTGATGACATTGGTTGGAGGGAGCCCCTGTGAAATTTTGCCCTTGGACTATAGAGAATTGCCGCTGACTAGACTGTGAGAGATGATAATTATGAAAATATTCATGTGTACAAAATGGTTTGTGTGAGTCGTCTGTATGAACCCTACAGTGCATGCTTGTAGTTTCTTAATGAGACCGCTGGAGTTGGTTTTATATTTCTTGACAGCCTAGGAATATTTCCAGATATACTGTACAGTGAAGCAGTGCTGAAAATTATAATACTGCAGGCCACAAGCAAAACCACAAATTGCTGTGCAAGGTCTGATGTGCCTTATTGGCTTATAGGTCTTATGTTTTCCTTTATAATAGCAATTTGCTCCAACACAGCAGAACTCTGGTTTGACAGATGAACATGCATAACCACGTGTTGCTCCCGACCTGAGGTACCGCCTTGGATTTTGTACATTATGGACCCTTCCTCTAAAAACTTCTGTTTGCTTGTAGCCAATAGCTAGTAGCTGGTAATTTCTCATCACCAGAAATGATCCTCAACATGAAAGTTGGATCAGTTTGACACAAAAATTGATATTTGCTTATTGCCCAAGTCTGAGATGAAAGTGGCTCAGAGATGCAAACAGAGATAAGATGGAAGGGGAAATCAGACAAATTTTGTCTTTTACAACTTCAGAAAGAATTTACTTACAGTTGTATATTTTAGTGTCTGTGTTTCAGTAACTACAATATAAAGTGCTGCAAAAAGATATTAGCCCTCTACATGATTTCTTAGTTTTTTTTGCATATTTGATGATTTTTCGATACCTAATTGTTTTCAGATCAAACAAATGTTAATATAAAACAAAGATAACCAGAGTAAATGATAAATGCTGTTTTCAAATGATTTATTAAAGGAAAAAAGCTACCAACCAAAAGAGTAATTGCCCTCTAAACCTAATAACTGGTTGAGCCGCCCTTAGCAGCAAGAACTACAATAAAGCATTTGTGATAACTGCCAATGAGGCTTTCACATCACTCCTCTTTGCTAAATTGTTTTAATTCAGCCCCACTGGAGGGGGTTTTGAGCGCGAACAGCTTGTTTAAGGTCACACCAAAGCTAATCAATTGAAATTAAGTCTGAGTTTTGAATAGGTCACTCCAAAACCTTTATTTTGTTTTGGCTTTTTTTGAGTCCATCTTCTTTTTGGTTACCAGTGGTTTTGTTCTTGAGCTTTTTGTTCAGTCTCTTATTGTCGTATCATGAAAAAGTGACCTTAACTGAGACAAGTTAATAGTAAATGGACTGGTTCTTATATAGTGATTTTCCACTGACCTGATCTATCTCCAGAGCTACAGCCACCCAAAGCGAGGCCTGCAATTCTTTTGAAAATCATTTTTTACACAGAGCCATGTAGATAATAAATGAAATCATCATTTAAAAATCATGTTTTTCAGTTACCTTTATTATCTTTGTTTCTTTGATGATCGGAAACATCAAGTGGAACAAATGTGCAAAAGAAAGGTGGCAAGTACTTTTTCACTATATTGATATGGTGTAGGTGTACCCTACAGACCAGCTTTCATCATATTTACACTGGCAACTTGAAGGAAGTCTCTGAAGTCCTCCAACCACCATCAGCGGCTAGGTGCTGCACCAACAGAGGAAAACAGTCATCTGTTGTCTTCACAGGTTGTTAATTAATTTCAGGATGGGGTCTAATCAGTAAAGTCTCCTGCGTAAAGTCTTCACTCTCATGCATTTTCACTCACACACTAACAAACTTTGGTGTGACATCTCAAGGATGTGAAAATCTCAGAGGTGACATTTATACAACTTTGGTTTTAATAGCACAGTACTTATTTTTCCTTCTGAATTTTCTGCACCAGGACACACGGATCAATGAACTGAAATTTTGATCATGTTTTTTGTGACATGTTCAAGTCCAGGGCCTTACGGTGCTTTACTACAAAACAATTTATAAAGCGATAAGCTATAAAGTGAAAAGTGGTGTTTTTGTTGCGATAAATAACTGGCGGGCAATAACTTACAAGAAAATTGCTCTGTCAAAAATCCATCATAGATAAGCAGGAAAGGAATTGTTTTAAAGGATTTCATTTAGCAGGGTAGGAAAACAGAAGAATAACACTGCGCAGAAACACTTCTCAGATACTGAGTCCTGTCCACCACTGCACAACAGCCTGCACAGATGAAAGGTTACACAAAATGAAGAGATGGTCTGTTTGCAACAGGCAAATATAGCTTAGGTTGAGCTCCTCGAAACGAAGCTCTATTTAAACCGGTAAGTTATACTTAGCTACTGTTTCTTAGCAGGCTAATGATAGCTCATGTTTATTTATCTCTTTTCTCTGGAATCTATTCATCTACAGAAGGCTGTTGTTTTACTGTGAAAGAGACTGTTTGGTGAAAGATTGAAAACAGGTGGCACAACCACAACTGCTATCACATTTCCTAAAACCTGTGATTTTTTCATCTCCTTATCTCCATTTATGTCTTTTAAATTGCAATAATATGCCTAGATGTGTTTTATTAATGTGAGAGCAGGCCTCTCTTTCTTTGTATCAGTGAAAAGCTGCCATGTGCCTGCTTGGACAGAGCACTAGCTAACGACTCCATGTGTGGGCCTCTTAGGCGCTGTGCAAAGCTGGAGAGAACCTTTTAGAGCACCTGGTGTCTGAAAGACTCAAAAGTCTCATCCAGAGCTTGGAAAAAGTGTAAATACACTCAAGATGCACTTAAAGAGGATTGAGGCGCAAAGTAGGGTAAAATCCATTCAATCAGATGGTGAAAAGCTTCTTTTTCTGTACTGTAACTACGTGAGGAAGTGGCTGCTTGGAAGCACCATCTGTGGGGTTTGGCTCATCGGTCCCCTGTGATACTGGTAGATGAAATTAGTTGCTGTTCTACCTGTCTCGTTAAAGCGACAGGACTGGAAAAAGCCCCTAGTGATTTCAGCACGAACATACAGATAGCAGACAACCCGCTGTAGCCTTAATGATCTCAGTGGGATCTGCATGGCTGAGAGAGCGGTGTGAATGGCAGCAGAGGATAGTGTGAAACCTTTGTAGCAATGATTCATTTATGAGTTAGTTCACAGACACTTGTTGGATTTCTACCTGTTACTGCTAATGGTCCTACTTTTGCAAATAAACTCTAAGTCATTCTTTTTCACAACTTTCAAAATGATGACACAGATGCATTAATGCCACCTCTGGAAATAAGATGGGCCAACTCTCATTTAAATGTAGCCTAGAAACAAAAAGTAAAGTATGGACTTTGCCTAATTCTCCCATCTTTAGCTGTTTTCAGGCATGTCATGAGAATCGAGTCTGCATTTTAGCCCAGGGAAGTTTAACTACACATTTAATCCCTGTGATAGTTTAATATAAGAAAAAAAAAAAGTGCAGTTCCAGCAGTCTGCCCCTAATTCTGTCCCCCGAGCCTCATGTTTAGGGTGAAGGGTGGTGTCTATAGGGTGCAGGAGCTAAGATAAGATGCATTGCTCCCACAAATTTGTTGTCAGTCCTTCAGGCAGTTACCTGCACTGTTCATTACAGAAGAGGATTAAAAGTGCTGGTAGGGGTGGCTGTGATCATTAGGAATTGCATTTTCAGGATTCTGATTTAAAAAATTCCAAATTCAGACTTTCTTCTGAGAAAATTTTCCAAAAGACCCCACTGGCCCAAATCCTCTTCCGCAATTCTTACATCTCCTGTATCTAATGCCTATAGAAGTTCAGGGCTGTCATGGATGCTTACTGACTGCTCACCTGTAACTGACAAAGAAAGCAACAGTAACATCCTTAAATGGGAACTCTGGTTCATTTCAGCCACATCACTGCAACCATTTCTCAGCTTTTGAGTTTAAACAAAAGTAAAAGGAAAAAGGTTACACAAGGTCTTTCTTTCTTTTTCCTGCTGTTGATGAAGTCATCACAGGCCAACCTAGATCCAGTGTTAATCTAGACTGTACAAATACTGGAAATACTACATGCAACTGTTGCAGTTTATGTCAAACAACAAGGCAAGTTTTTACAAATTTAGTCACACTGCCTTTAATGTATCCGTAACCTGTTCGCTCAGACAGCTGATGCCCGCAAATCACACCAGGTGGACCTCGACTGTGTTCAATTCACGTTTCGCACCGAGCACCGATTCCACTAATAGTTTATCAACTGTGATGACGTGACTTCAGGCTACGCATACAACCTCAAGGAGCACAGCTGTTATTAGGAAATATGGCCTACCATGTGTGACATCAGCCACCGCAGTGCTTCCCATTTCAAGGACATTGTAGGACAAGTGGGGTGTTTCTGGGGTTTTTGGGGTTTTTTTAGGTGTTTTGCTCCCAAAAAAGAAACAAAGAAAAAATGGAAGGAAGGATAAGCCAGCCACCTGAGAGAGGAGGGGAGATTGTCATTCAGCAGGCGTCTGATGACTGTCAGGCAGTTCTCCTCCACTGCAGATGTGACGCAAACATGCACTCCTCTTTCTCTTCTCTCCGCTGTGTCATCCTCCTCCCCGTCCTCCCCTCTGCTCCCTCTCCCTCTCCTTTCCTCTCCTCATTTCCTCTCCTTGTCTCGCCTGCTGTTTTCTTACCCTGCATGCCTCTGCTTACTCTCTGGGCATTTCTCTTCCTCTTTCTCCTTTTATTTATTTATTTATTTATTTATTTACCTCTCTGGCCTCCCACATTCCAGTTTTACCCCTTCTTTTTTTTTCCTCTTTCCATCCTCTCAGTGGAGATGAGTGGGTGGAGTGAAGAATTGTGCCCCGGAGATTGTTGTGCCATCCGCTTTTCAGACGGGCCAGACTTTGTGTGCATGAGTGTGTGTACTTGAAGAGCCCTCACACAACAAGAAAAATGGACATTCCCTTTTATTCAGGCTTAAATAAACGATCTGAGTTATTGCTTCATTGCTGTTGTCCTACAAATATATAAATCTTATTTAGACAATGACAGCTTATTTTCTGTTTCTCTGCCTCTCCCGCGATGCTTGATTTTGTGTCCAGACATTTTTCTTTTTGTTTTATTTTCGTTTTGGACCTAATTATTGCTCACGACCGGCCTTTTTCTCCTCACACTTCTTTCCATGTCAGCTCGGAATGAAAAATATCGCTCTTTCGCTCTCTACATTTCCTCGTATTTTCTCACTTACTCCTCATCTTCAACCCCTCCTCCTCCTCCTCTTTGGCCATTTTTAGACAGCAAATCCCATCCTCTGCTACACTACATCTCTGAGTGCCTGAGTATGTCTAAGTTCTACATGTTTTTTCAGAGATAGTAAAAGACACACACATTAAAAAACAAAACACAACAAAACATCATCCACCAAATCAAGATCACGGTAGCCTCCTCAATAAATATTTAACCTCAAGTCTTATTTACACATCTGGAAAAGGGAAAAAGGTAAGCGATGCCCATTTTCCAGCAGAATAATTGGTTTTACACAGTGGTTGGCTTATTGGTAGAGGGAAAAATAGATGGAATATGGGAAATTGTAGGGAGAACTGTACCCACTTAGCAGTTTTTCGTAACCGAATGAAAGATTTGTTTTGGTGTTTTTCAGGTCACTGGGCTTGTTTAGTGTGTGAGCCTGAAGGCGAGTTTGTTGTCTTTTTTTTTTCTTTAGGTGAGCTGCTTTATTTGTTTTTGATTTTTTTGTTTTCTTTTAGAGAGATGCCTTCAAGACACATCAGAAGTCTCACCTTGGAGGATGAACTGTTGCTTCACAGCTTCTTGGATTTTTATACGAGTCTGTGTTTCTGTTGGAGTTTTATTATTGCACAGTTTGAAGGTCTGAAGTGCTTCATTCCTGTTTTGAGCTCAGAGTTTGATTTCAGGTGATACTGTGGAGCTCTAATTTTTGCTCTGTTCTCATGTCTGGTTTTGAATCTTTTGTCTGTCAGCTTCAGTTTCTATTTTGAGCTCCATGTTTTTTCCCAAGTTTAATCCCTCTTTGCTCATTACTCTGTCGCATGTTTATGCCTTTGTCCTCTGGTGTTCCCTTGTCTCTAAATTCATGATTAGTGGAGATCTTTTTATCCTTTTTTAGTTATATGTCTTTAGGCTTGTTTCCTGTTTTACTTTGACAGATGGTTTCTCTAGGGTCTCGCTTCGGGTCTCGCTTCCTGTCTGTCTTCCCCTGATGGTTCAGATTGTGAGCACCTGTGTCTTATTCCTCCAGCTGTATCCCTAATCAGCCTTCTGTGTCTGTATATACGGCATCCTCCCCGCGTCTTTTGTTCTAGCATTTGTTGAGTTACCCTCAGTGTGTGCTGTCCTGAGGGGTACACTACAAAGTTGAACAAAACCTTTGCAGGTTTTTGAACAAATCCATGAGCGCTTCCTACTAGAGAAATGATCACATTATGATGATGATAAAATGGCAACAAACTAACATAAAAATATATGCAGGCAAGAGATTAATACAGCAGAAAATTGTTAATGTCAGGATTTAGCACATAGAGCAGTACGATAAACATTTCATGTCTCAGAGCTGCTGTTATTTCTAATGTGATGGCTACATATTAGAGCTCTGAAACTGGTTACATTTAAACTTGTTACAGTCGCATATAACGGAGCTGTGGAAACCAGTTTGTCGCAGCTCAAAGTGAAAAATAAAAGCTGCTGCACTAGCAGCTGCTGTAAAAGAGACTTAACTACAGATAAGGGCAGGTATGAAAATATTTGTACATTTTCTGCATCACCAACTGAATACATACACATTCAAGTGTTAATGTGATACACAGTTTGCACATATAAATTCATATAAATATATAAATACCTATAGCACAGAATCAACATCACAGTTAAAATAGGCTGTAAATAAAAGAATGAAAATGTGGCTCTTCCCATAGATTTTAAATCAAAACTCTAAACATAACCTGTTATTGACCAGGTTGTGTGTTTTGCATAAGTTACCATGGCGATTTAGCCAATATTTTCAAAGCACAGATTTCACAAAAATCTCTAACTTTAAGCCATTAATCTCACTTTGTAGTTCCACCCTCTGTTCGCTTTTCTTTTTTACAACAACTTGAGTGTTAAAAAAGAAGTGACATGAATGTTCCTGAAGAAAATACACTGTGAACTCTAACTGCTGAAAACTTTTATGATGGGTCAGTTAGATATAAATAAAAGCTTCAGCTCTATAAGACAATAATCTTGAAAAGCAGCAAGATTTAAATTAGTATTGAGCAGGAACTAAACAAAAAGAAAAGAGGACATTTACATTTGAGAAAGTGCTGGAAACATAGATTAGGCAGGTATAGTTGCTATAGCTCACAAAGCGCACATAGACTGTTATGTATGTATGACACAGCTGACACTGAAGCCAAGACTGTAGAGAAGACATCACTATTTACACATATAAGGGTAATCAGGAATAGGACACAGCAGTGTAACAAGATGCAGGTGAAAATAATCAAGGACAATGAAACAGGAAGAGGACGCGAAACTAAGAAAGTACCAAAATAAAACAGGAAGCGAGAACTGTAGCTAAATGAGCAGTTTACACAAGAGGAAATGACAGTAGATATGGAGAGAATAAAATACCATATATTAAAATCACCACCAATCATTGCCATACATGACAGCGGCACAGCTCCATGACTGTCATACATAGCTTGCCGAAGTGTTATAAAATGTCATTCAAAATAAGGGATTACTTTTTCTTGAACGCACATTTAAACTCATATAAGTTTAAAGATTCTTTTGTTTTCAGCAGGCATGAATTCATATTTTCTCTTTTAAAAATATACAATAGACATTTATTTGCTGGGAGTATATTGTCATAAGAATCAGATACAAGAACTGAAGCTACAACACGCAGATGCAGAATTCAGAATGGCACCTTAATACATATATTTATGTCATTACTTTCTAGTTAAAGTGCAACTAATGTAACATTTTATCTAGGCCCAAATATGTCATACAATCTGAGATGAAGATCAAATGTACGCATGGTAGGAAATCATTTTACACTGAAATATCACTGATGTAAAAACTAGGTTTTCTTTGAAGTATTGTAATGATCTCTACTGGCCTCATACCAGGGGGCAGTCACACACCAGAGTCCAAACTAAGTCAGTCTGACTGCACAATTAGTGAGTCCAGGATGGTTTGTAATTAAAAATAGATTAAACGAGATACGTGGAAACAAAGCAGCTTCACACTATGAAAAACTGAGCAAAGGGAGCCCTGCTGTACAGTAAGGTGATAAATGCAGTTTTAATGTAACTCTGAAAAAGAAACCACAAACTGGTGCACAGAAAAGATGGTTATTAGAGGATGCATCACTGCATGAAGTGGTGTTTCTTTAGTTTACATTGTAAATACTATCATGTGCTCCTAAATAGTCAGGGTACTGTTAGGGCTGACATACCAATTATCACCTATCACAGACCGTATTGGTCAGGTGTAGTGGGCATGTGTAAGTCTTTGTCTTCTCATTCATCCCTCCATCAGGAGTCTTGACAAGGTCCATGTATCACTTAGCCCCAGGTTGTCAGGCCCTTCCCATAAGCCACTGCTGCCTGGAAGATTAATGACTGTCGTAATCTTACACTTAGATACTGCTAATAGGTGAGACTGCAGATAGTGTTTTGCCCCACACTGTCGGGTAATGAATTCTTCATTGTTTTGGAACATTTTAGAGGCAAATTAGACATCTGTAACTAACAGGTTCCCTTTATCTGCAGATTTCATTTGTTTTCGCTGTCTAATTGAAAAAGGGAAAAATGTTAAAGTTATGAATAAATGATAAATACTTCATCTTGACTCCTGACTCAATAAACATTTTGGTTTTAGATTCATTCAATACTTTGTGTGTTATCCAAAGAAATGTCATTCTCTTTTCCCTTCAAGTCAGAAAGAAAATTTATGAGTCCATCGACAGACGGACATCTGTTGGACACATCTGTTCAGCACGCTGACCTCAGAGATGGAAGAAAAAGTCCTTCAAAAGATTTTGAGCAAAACTTGTGAACAGGTTTGGGATGCACTTGTGATTAGAGGCTCGGTGGGTTGCATCTTTAAAAAATAAATGCGGAAAAGAGTGAATATGTCGTCTTTCCCTCAAATGCATCTGTCAAGGCATGGCAACACATTCAAAGCTAATCTGTTTCAGAGGCAGTGGGTCATAACAAAAAACTCTGTATTGCATGAAGATAATATGGTGATTCTGTACCTTTCAGAAACAAATTCACATTTTATTTCCTGAAATAAAGTAGCCTACTCTTTACTCACAACAGTAAGCTTTTATTCTTTTTTATCACCAGTTCCAGCAGGTTTATGTTTAGTGTCCTTGGGTTGTAGTGATTTTTTTTTAGCCATGCTACTGGAATGTTTCTGTGAAGGGCAATGTAGGTTTAGAACTGAATATATTGACAGCTATGGGGTGGACTGCCAGAATATTTTGTGTATATAAGAAAAATGAAGCTTATATTGCAGTGCTTTGAACTTGCATTTTTTCCCCCTCTAATGGCTAACAGACAGCAGCTCCTTGAGTGTGCAAAAAAAGTCTGATTGACTTGGCTAACCAATACTTTTTACCAATACTAACACCTCAAGTAAAAATGTGTTCTCTTTTCAATAAGGAGATCAGAGTGGGCGCGAATTATAACACAAGCATCGCACTTTTTGGCCTTACAGGAAAGGTTGTTGAAAAGGAGGCTCTGGCTGAGAGTTGGACTTCAGATACAGGAGAAATATGCAGGCTCCATCTTGGCCATGGAACAGTGGGCAAGGTTTTCACAGTCTCCCAGATGACTGAGGAGGCATGGGAGTTCACCAGGCCAGCCTACACGTGTTTTGTGGACTCAGAGCAAAACCTATGACTGTGCTCCCAGAGATATTTGAGGAATCTGAGGCGTCTGCACAAACAAAGTGTGCCAACCTGTTCCGACCTGAATATGAGCAATAGTGTCTTCTCAGTTATTTGGAGGTAATCACATAAATGAATACTTATTAGACACTTACTAAGTTAAGCATTTGCATGCAATGAGCTCATTAGTTATTCCATAAGGACTTTTATGCTGGGAGCGCTGACACTCAGTGGTTCAATATGAAGCTATTAAGCGTGTTTATGATGCTGTGGATTATACTCATTGTTAGAAACCATAATCTCTCCAGTATGAGCGCCAATTACCTTGACATAAATGAGGATGGCCATTTTGCCATTTTAGGTTACTCTTTCTTTCCGTTTTCTGCTCGAGTGAACTCAGACAGCACTCAATTAAGCGCAGACATGCTATATGTGTGCTGGTAGTACAGAGAGCTGTGTCAGATAGTAATTCTAAGAAATAGACATCTACATGATGTAACTCTCCTCTCCTGCCATTCAGATGCGCCGTCAAACGTGCTGGGGGTTTGATTTACCTTTGATTCTTCTTACTTTTCTTTAAGGCAAGAAAACACCTGCTCTTCAGTGCCTCCTCTAATTGAAAGTCTATTGTCACATGCGCACGCAGACAGATGTCACACTTTTACTGGGTTTACAATATATGAATATATTTAGGCAGGATCAGTGGTAAGAGGGATTCTTGACTTTTCCTCATGGTTTTGTGGGTGCGTTTGATTTCCTCAAAAAAGTTATTAATTAACTAATTAATTTGAAATAGTTTTTGCAGGGTTCATATTAAAAGGTATAAGTTTATCATAACCAGAGCATTCAGCTATGAAGTGGCGTGATGGTGAAAGCCTAAATTGCAGTTCTTCACAGAAAAACTTCAGAAGAGGTTTATGTTGTCTGAAGGTCTCCAGTCTGCTGTGTGCACTGAAGTATATATTCTCTTTGAACCCCTCAGTTTTTTACCACGACGAATAACAGCACGTCACTGACTTTGTTTTATTATTGGCAAACTAAAGGTGAACTGAGGCTGTCTCTAGTTAATATTTCTGTAACATTGTTTGTACTTTCATTAATTTAATTAGAAAAATTTCAAAGGAGGCCAATTCTCCACAGAAGCATCTGAAAACAACCTGTGTGTATTAAAAAATAACAGATGCAGGTTCTCCTACAAACAAACAACAACAACAACAACAACAACAACAACAAACAGGCATAAATTGTTGTTTTCAAAGTTCTGAGCAAGAAGCAGGTTGCACACTAAAGTAGACTGTTGCTGCATCCATAGTGTGTGCATTCACACAATGCCGTAGAGGGGAAGACTTCAGCAGTGGTCAATTGTTGCTGTCCAATCTGGGAAAGGTTATGAAGCCATTTCTAAACAATTTGAAATCCATCATCCTCCTGTGTGAAAGATTATTCACAAGTGGAAGGCATTCAAGACAGCTGCCTATCTTGCCAGGAGTGGACATTTCAGCAAATTCACTCTAAACTCTGACCATGAAATGCTCAGAGAAACTACAAAAAAAGGAAAAGAAAAAAAGAGAATAAAAAGCCCAAGAGCTACATCTCAGACTGTACCGGCCTCAGATTGGATGTTAAATGTTAAACTTCATGGCAGTAAAATTAGAAAAAGACTGGAAGGAAGGAGGAGCTCCCAGTGTTGCAATAGTCCAAAGTCCAGACCTCGACCCCAATGAAATGCTGTGGTGACCCTGAAGAAAATGCTTGCAGACCTCTACGAGTTGAAACAACATTGTAAAGAAGAGTGGGCGAAAATGCCTCAACGGTATTGTAAGAGACTGATAAAGTGCAGCTTAAAGTGGTTCTGTGTCTACTGAATCATAGGCTGTACTTAATTTCCAGACACTGCATCTGATTTTTGGCTTTGCTGTTAAATACTGTAAATAATGTGTAAAATCACATGTTGCTCTTCATCTGAATTTTTACCATAGTTTAGAATAGAGGGCACAAGGCATGAAGCAGAAAGCCACTCTGAAATCACAAAGACTGTAACTTTAGGTCGCTTTGGATAGTAATGTGCCAAATGAATGCTATATAAGAGTCATTGCATTACTACTGCTTACTAGTAGGTAACAGGAAGAAATAAACGTGAGAACTTGCATTGTTTTCACTGTGGTTGCAAAAAACCTATTTATACTGTGAGGCTCTAAAAATCATTCAATTTTAGGGTAAATGTGAGATTAAAGTTAAGATCAGGCAGGCACTGTAAGACTGAAGAAAAACAATTTAAGTGAATGTAAGGTCCTCTATTGTAATGGAAAAATGACCGTGTGTGTGTGTGTGTACGTTTCACTGATGGATCTGAGAATGTCTCAAAAGTTCAGACAGTGCTCGAGGCTCGCTGTCTCATGTCGAGCAACATCAGACTGACGGTTTCTCACTCACACGCTGGGAAGAAGGATGGAGAGCAAATGGCACAATGATATGTTTATTGAGAGGCTTTGGATAATAGAAAAGGTGACGGCTGCTTCTGGAATGTCACAATAATTGACCAAAAAAACCCCAAAAAAAAAGAAGAAAAAAAAAGATCATAGACATCAACACCCTTATCTAGAGACACGCACGCACGCACGCACGCACAGTCATTCATACACAAACATTCTTCACCTCCACTCCAATCACTCCAGAGAGAGAGAAATCGTATCAATGCACAGGACAAGACGGTATCACAAGTTCTACGAGTTCATTTCTACATGAAAAAATTCACAGTTAACACATCGGTGAGGGAGATTTCTTTTTTAGGCACAGCAAAAGCAATAAGATCAACAACAACGAAATAATGATAAAAATAAAACATTCCACACATTTCAATAAAAACTCAGGGGGCCCAGGTGCACTGAATGTTTACAATGGATTTGAGGTGGGAAATGTCTTCGATTTGCAGCCTCCAGGGGCTCAATTGAAAGGTCGCTCTCACAACAAAGGAGAAAACAGTTTAGGGGTGTATGCAATAAAGGTTAAACGACACTAGAATGTGGCTTCTTTTAACTGGAATAGTACCAGAGTAAGGACTCAGTTCATCTGGTTTTACCCCCCGTTTACATCTTTATATCACTGAATATACAGTGGAGTGCCTGCTTTCTGATTTTTTGGTATGTTCATCACACTTAAATGTTTCAGATCATCAAACAAAATGAAATATTAGACCAAGATAATAATAATAATAATGTATACTTTATTGATCTCCATGGGGAAATTCCTCTCTGCATTTAACCCGTTCACTCAGTGAAGCAGTGGGCAGGCATTGGGCGCTCAGGAAGCAGCGTGTAGGGACAGTACCTTGCTCAGGATAGCCGTTCAGTGGATTCGAATCCTCAATCTTCCGATCATGGGGCCACCAATCTACCTACTGAGCTATCCCTGCCCCCCCAAGATGATACAAGTAAACACAAAATGTAGTTTCTAAATGAAGGTGTTTATTATTAATATTATTAAGGGGGAAAAAATCCAAACCTACATGGTCCTGTGTGAAAAAGTGATTGCCCCACCTTGTTAAATCACGATTTAGCTGTAATTAACCACGTTTTACAAAGTTGAGTGTAGTTTCACTGCTAGACTAAGGCTTATTTACTGCCAGACCTGGTGAATCAAGAAATCCCTTAGATAGAACCTGTCTGACAAATGGTGAGAGCCATTATCCACATCTGGAGAAAACCTGGAACTGGGGTGGATTTCCCAGGAGTGGCCAGCCTACCACAGTTACCCCATCCAGGAGGTCACAAAAGAACCCGGAACAAGAACCAAAGAACTGCAGACCTCACTTGCCTCAGTTAAAGTCAGTGGTCATGACTCCACCATAAGAAAGAGACTGGGTCTGCATAGAGTTCCAAGACGAAAACCACTCCTGAGGAAAAGGAACATAAACTTGGGTTCTGCAGCAGGACAATGATCCAAAACACACCAGCTCCACCTCTGAATAGCTTAAGAAAGACAAAATGAAAACTTCATTGTGGCCCAGTCAAAGCCCTGACTGAATCCGATTGAGATGCTGCGGCCTGACCTTAAAAAAGCAGTTTGTGCTTGAACAACAAATGTTCTGCAAAGATTCATCAAAATTCCTCCACAGCGTAAAATACTCATTACCAGTTATCGCAAACGTTTGACTGTAGATTGCTGCTGCTAAGGGTTATTATGTTTAGGGGGCAATCACTTTTTCACACAGGGCCATGTAGGTTTGGAATTTTTTCCCTTTAATAATAAAACAATTTCATTAGGAAACTGCATTTTGTGTTTACTTGTGTTAACTTTGTCTAATATTTAAATTTGTTTGATTATCTAAAACATTTAAGTGTGACAAACATACAAAAACATTGGAAATCAGCAAGGGAAAAAACACTTTTTCACACCAGTGCAAATATACACATTTAAGATTTTGCAGAACTTGGGACTGGAACATTTAATATAAATGTGATCCCAGGTTGTTCAGAGGAATGGCTATTTTTAATCTACAAATGTCTTCACTGGTCTCCTCCAACGCTTTGAAACGATCATATACGAGTAAATAACACACAGATAATATCACAGACAGTTACTGGAGCTGTTGTTCTTTTTCTATATTTGCAAATCGAGTTCAGAAAGTTCACCGTGTTGTCGTGTCTGTGTAGAATGCTTCAGGAGGACGCTAAATACCGTATATAACCGGGTAAATCAGTGATAATTTAGCAGTCACTTCTGCACGTCGACACGATAAGCACACTGAGACAGATCCGTGCGCGTTTCCTCCTTTCGTCTTTGGAAAACCTTGTGCTCAGATAGAAGGGAGAGTCTGTGACATTCCCCCACTCGCCCTTTCCAGCTAAAATACATCTACTGTAGCAGCTGAGAAAAACACGGTAGCTCTTTGACAGGATGTATGTCATATTGTAGCCTTGAATTCTTTCAATAAGCGCCACTGAGTGGATAGGCTGGTGTTTTTATTTGTGTGAACGGAAGCATGTGCATTTTATATTTATATATCTATATGTAGAGAGATATATAGATGTATAGATATGCACTAGGTTTGGCTGTTTGTTATTTAATCAGTACCTTACAGTGGCCAAGGGCAACCACACAGTCAAACAAAGGAAGCACTGAGGCAATAAACTGTTTTCAAGCAGCCTGAAAAACAATACAACACTCAAAAGACTGAGCAATATTGCTGGTATTTAGAGTCAGCTCACACACAATTGCTAATCTAGAAAAAAAAACCTTTGATGTTTGCTTTAAAATTATATTTTAATTTCTAATCAGAATAAGCCTCTCTTATGGGATGTAAACTTTGATGAGTTGTCTTGGAGTTATGGTGCCTTCACATCATATCAGAGTCCGTGTCACACCCTGATAGTTATAATAACTACGACCGGGAGGCGTTCCTTTTATTTTTTCTGTCATTTTTTCATCCCCTCAAAATTTTTCTCCCACAATTCAGCGTATTTGACTTGGCACCGGATAATAATAGATACTGAATACCTGGAAGCCAGATGAATACAGATGGCTTCCTCATCTCAGCCAAATGTATCAGTCAAAACTAATAAATTCCAAATGTAACGGCTTCAGTATTATACCGTCAGTATTTGTGATGCTCATAGGGCCGACTGCCACGAGATTGTGAATCCTCGCAAAGTCCTGGGAATCTTAAAGAGGGTTTTTTAGCATAATGCCTCCCTTCAAAGTGCAGGTTCCTGCGCATTTTTGCAATCTTTGTCAACTCATATATTCAAATATTCATAAGATATTAGGCAGATATTTGGGTTGACACATCATTGGTAGATATATCACATGAACCAAAAAGCCCAACACACTTATGAATAACATAAACCAAAAATGACTTTATAAGATGACAAGGATGGGGCAAATACGCCTTTATTTTTTCCCCTTGTAAATTTAGACTGTCGTCTGATTTAGCGGTGGCGGCAGCGGGTCAGTCTGTCCTACAAATTCTCTGAAGGATGATTTTTTCGTCTCTGAATTGAGACAAATACTTAAACTGCTTGACAAAACAGTGAGAATCACATTAAATTTAACCATTTAAGCAATGAGTGCCTTAAAGCTGATGCCTTTTTCCTTTATGCATTTTCTTCCATTACACTTTGTTCCTATTCTTCATGTCTGACACTGTGCCACTGGCTGAATTAGCTACCACAGTGATACTATCGCTTCACATGCGGCAGATCATAATGAATGCTGGATGCGAACTGGCTTTATTCAAAGCAACAACGTACACATACACTACAGCGATGACTTGTGGTTAAGGATTTTAGCCAAAACTTAATTAATTTGAGATAACACTTTTCATCCCCACAGCTAAAACATGTTAATCACAGTGGAGATGGCATTAAGTGTGTCTTTGTATGTGTGTAAGAGTGTGTGAGCATGTTCCTGCATCACAGACAGACGTGTTTATTTGCTGTGCGCTTGTTTGGATAAGCCTATGCCTGGATGTACTGCTTCCAATGTTTCTGAGTGAGTGTCTGTGTGTGTGTGTCAGCTCAGCAGATGGAGTTTGATTCTCACTACTGGGAAATCTCAATCCCACAATGCACTGGGAGCGGCGCCAAATGAGGAAGAGGCAGTAGCAGCAGCAATGAGGAACCAATCACAGTTTGAATGCTGAAAAAATGTGCTTTCCCCTCTCTCGCATTCCTTCTCGTTGCAGTTCCTCCGGGGTTAGCCATTGTTGTGCTATCCATCAGCATGAATTGGGTCTATACATGAGTTAATTCTTAGCTTGTGTGCATAATACATGCACACGTATCACAGACACAGAAAAAAGCGATTAGCACAGATCACAAAGGAAAACGGTGACAAAATGAATTTGAGGTCGGTTCCCAAACCTTTTTTTTTCTCATTTTTTTTGAGCAGACAACCAGAAACAGCTGGAAATTCCGCTTTAGAAATAACAGCATAAAAATTCACAGCAACTCAACCAAACGTTTCATCACTCTTGGGTCGAAGGGGAATCATTCCAAATTTAGGCTTACTGTTATCTGAAATATCTCCCTTTTTTAAAACTCTTCCCAAATCCCCCTAGCAGTCAAAAGGAACATCTTTTATTGGGTTACTGCGCGCCGGAGAGAGGAAAGAGGAGACGATGATGGATTCTTAGCTTTTCAGCTAAATTCACGTCTGTAAAAACATCTACTCATGCAACTACAACCAGCAGTTAACATGATTCAATAGTAACCAATAAAAACAAAGTGCTCCCAGTAAAAGAGGCCGGATGGCAATACGATCTGAGAAATCGCAGTGATGTGTCAACGCAAACTGATGACATCACATTCCCTTGCCACAGCAAGGCAGGATCAGATCAGATCATTGTCGTAGTGTGTAAATGTGTGTGTACCGTATGTGCGCGTATGCTAGGGTTTGACCAATATGTTATTTTGTTGCCAAAATTAAGCTTTTGGATTATTTTACTGGAATTTTTTGTTGATGTGAAAAAGCTTCCAAGAGGAATTTAGTTATTGTGGGCCGGACTAATTGAAAAATCAAAGTAAGGTTTGTATCATAGCAGATGACTGATTCTCTGATACGCGATCAGGGAATCAAACTCATCATATCATTGGTGGGTGCCATTAACTGATATCTGACTAGATGGCGCCAACAGCAACTCTCTGCTATCCATGACAGCAAAATGACATATAGCTACAACCCTAGAGTGTGGTTGTGTGTGTGTGCAAATATGTTTGCTTGCTCACAGTGAAAAGCAAAAAAAAAGCATCTTCCATCCCCTGTAGCCCTTCTTTGGCAGGTCTGGAAAAAAGAAAATAAAAAATAAAACTAAAAAAAAAACGCTAAAAGAAAGAGATCTTTGCTCTCTAAACAACCAATCACAGTCCAGCACTGGATTATGACACTTGTAACAAATTGCTAGCAACGCCCTGATGTGAAGTATGAAAAAGGGAGGAGAGAATGGCTGGCCGCCCTGAATATAGGGTCTTTTTTATCTGATGTTGTCAAATGGGTTTAGTCCTGTTGGTCATCCTTGTCTCATGCTAGTGGAGGTTCAGCAACTGGAGGCTGATTTCCCATAGGCTCACTTGCAGCTGGGGATCAAAGGTCAGCGGTGTTGTCATCTCCCTGCACCCATTGGCCCAGTAACCTCCTCCACAATCTCCCTCCAGAGCAGGTGACAGAGCAGCAGAGAGCACAGTGGTAGCGCCCTCTTCAGGAGTCTAGGGACAAACACATAAACACAATTAAAAATTTAAAGAGCTCCTGCATATAAAATATATAAAGAAAAGAACTGGAATGGAAGACAAGATCAACAACAACCTATCTTCACGTAGACAAAAAAATGTGCCTAAGTGTGTGTGTGGACACGGATGAAAGAGTAGGGCTAATGTCACTGTGTGTTAGCATCACTGAAAGGAAGGCTCAGGGTAAGAGCATGTGTGTGTGTGTGTGTGTGTGTTTTCATGGATGAGCGTATGCTTGAGAGCGCTGGTGTTGATGCATTTTAACAATGATCTCAGTGTCAGCAGTGAGACCAGCAGCAGGTTTCTGAGCAGAGAGAGGATCACAACCTGAAAGCTTTAACAGCACACTTGCATACTCGTGTATAACAGTACGTGAGTGCTGTCTGTGATGTGTGTATGCTGTACTACTGTGCAATAATTTCAAACATCAATTTTAATTGTTCTTCTAAGTGAATTATCATTGTACTTGAAGGGCTGAATTTTTAAGTACAAAAAAGGAGGGGGGGGGGGGGTATTGGCAAGCAAAACGTGTTCTTCATAATTCATTTTGCTGTCTGTAGTTAAAAAGTCTCTCCATCCACGTAGGAGTTTTAGTACAGAAAGACAACAGCAACAACAAAACACCCAACTCTTTCTGTGATTGGGGAGGGGCAACGGTTTCCACGGCAGTTGGATGCTTGATGGTAGGGCCATTTTAAAGTATGCAGATGACACGGTCATTGTCAGTCTTTTACATACACGGAAAGGAAAACCAGCCATAAACATGCTATTGAGCCCTTTTTCAGGTGGTGTAAAAATTGTTATCTCCAGCTCAACATATTGAAAACCCAGAAAATAATTGCGGATTTCAGGAAAAATTCCAGCATATCTGATTCCACAAACATTAAGGGTCAAACCAAGGAATGTGTCCCTGCAAATATCTGGGGACTATTATTGATTCAAGCTTGAATTTTCACACAAACTGTGAAGCAGTGTCCAAAACACTTATATATATGTACATTTATATTAACCTGTAAATTTGCAATTTTTGTACGTATCTTTACATATACACTGTAATATTGCATATTCTGTATATATTATCACTGTGACAGTGTTGCAACTACTTGCACTTTAAATTCTGATTACACCACATCTACAAGCACTATTTTACTTACTTATTATTACTTTCTTTTAAGTTGGTTTTTAGTCTTTTTAGTTGTGTGAAGGGAACCTGCAAAGTAAGAATTTCATTACTCTGTGTAACCAATTGTGTTTTGCAGTGTACATGACAATAAACTTCTTGAACCTCGAATCTTGAAAAAGGGTCATCAAGGTCCTCCTTTCATATTGATAAGACCATTATGACAATATTTTTTTTAAATCTTTTATTGAGTCAGTTTTATCTTTTTCCTTGGTGTCATGGTGACCTGTCTTTGAAGGACAGGAACAAACTGAGTCAAACTGTAAACTGGTCAGGGCAGCTGATTGGTAAATTGCAGCTTAGCCTAGAGTTGATGTATACCAGGCAGTTGCAGAGGATGGCCAGCTCTTAAATGATGATTCCCATCCCCTGCGGGATTTTCATCTTTTCCAGAGGGAAAAAGCTGAAAAGCTATTGCAAATTGTGCACTTAATTTGAATGTATTCATTAATTTATTAAATTTTTTTGGCCTTTTTATAGTATTTATTAGTTTGGGGGTTTGAAGCTGTGGTTTTATTGAAGCCTGGAGAATGCTCTCTTTCCCTCTGTATATGTAGCCAGTGTCTGTGTTTGATGTCTGGTTGATGGGTTGCCTGCTCTTTTAACTGCAAAAGAAATCTACCTAAGGGCATCAATAAAGGAACCTGAACCATCTCATATTAGCTCATCTATTGCTTTGTTGTTCACCACTTCACTGCTTTACTCTCATGGATGCTGCATTTTTGTTGCTATTATTACTTCCTCTGGATATTGATTGTGCCGCACTCTCAGAAATTGTACTAGGTTCATTGACTTTCAATATGGGAAGTGGGAAATAGGAACAGCAATTTACTGAAAGATGGAAATACAGTATAAAATGCAAAAACAGACTTTGCACAATTCTAATGAACTCAAAAGTCAGTATTTGCAAACTCTATCTTCATTCTTAAATATACAACAGAATTTTTTGTGAATATGCCAAGTATTCGTTAATAGTCTATCTACCAGAATTCTGAAAAGAAAATCAGAATTCTGAGATTAAAGTCAGAATCACTCTGTGCTCTTCATTTAACAACCTGCTTCTACGTATTTTCCCGATGTGGCACCATTACACCCAATCTTAGGGCAAAATCCAACTTTAATCCCCGAGTTTAAAATAAAAAGGTGTTGTAAAAGGCAAAATAAATGTGTGTGTGTTAGTTAATAATTACATGGACTATTTCACATGATAATAAGTTTGCATACTGTATGTGGGGCAAAACTATTCCAAAGGTTGTGCTCACAGGCAAATGTGACAACTGTGGCTTGGGGCTCAAACATGCACACACATCTTCTTCCATTAAATCTCAGGGACATTAACAGCAGCCTGGGGTCAGTGCTTTAAGTTATGCAAAGAAGGCTTTAAAATGTAACACAAAGTGAAGGGGCTGGAGTTTTAGTAGCACTTCCATTTTCAGCAGGGTGGATGGACTGTGTGTGTGTGTGTGTGTGTCTGTTTCATCTCATAATACAATCTGTAGAGTGCCCACAGTCAAGTTTGTAGGTTCACATCTAACAGTTTTAACTTTTAGAGATTTCCAGTTCCAAAACCTCACAACGCAGAATAAACTGCAACTCAAGAGTTGAGGAAACACTTAAATTATCCAGGGTTGCTATGTTGTTGTTACAAGCTATTCTTCTAACAATAAAATAATTTGAAGCTCAATTACTGCGATCATTCTGTGATACAGTGTGAACAGTATAAAATGCATTTACTTTAAGCACATGTCAACTATATTTGATCTGAACCGTACATTGTGCGCTACTTCTCTACAAGGTGAATATTACAGTTGGGACACAACAGAAAATGCAGAGCCGTGTTTTACCCTGAAGAGCAGGCGAGCGATGACACTTTGTGCCAGATGGAGGGGTGTCCAGAGGTGGCGGTAGAGTGCGGTATCCACCATGCCGGGATCCACGGCACACGAACTCACTTGGAAACCTCCACTCTGCATCTCTTGGTGGAGGTGGAAACTGAATAACACCTGGGCCAGCTTGCTCTGACAGTAAGCAGCATGTGAGGAGTAAGATTGGCTGAATACAGAGAGAGCAAGAAAGAATGTCAATTATTATCCTCCCTATGAAAAAGTAAGAAACTTTTAACACAGCTTTTCCAAAAATCTGATTAAATTATATTAATTCACTTTGCTAACAAACTAAATTCCTCAAAAAAAAAAAAAAAGGAATTAATTAATAAAATATTAATAATTCTGTCCTCAACTATATAATGTGTGTAGTATGATAGAAGCTTAAAATTATTATTTAAATAACATAATATATTTATAATGTCCCCGAAACTTAACAAGGGTATTATAAATGTTATGCTAGGCTTTTGGACTAAAAGAAGTCTGTACTGAGTTAAATCAGCATTTGAGTTTAAGACCTTGGATATTAAACACCAATATATCTATGTAACGACATGATGACGATATTCAGGCTGTTAATACATCTTGACAGCAGTGTTGAGAGCTGGAGCGATACTGAGTCAACTGGAACCAACAGTTGTCCACTTGTGCCAAACTGAGATGTGTAATACTGATCTCAGCATAAAGAAGGCAGGTGAGCACAATACACAAGGATGTGAACCGCTCTTCTTAAAGAATATCGAAGGGTTGACTTTATCTTTTTTAATAAAGCGCTTAATGTGAATGTCACACATCATTAAATATGTTTGTGGCTCAATAGTAAATGGCTGATAACCACCAAACACTAAAGTGAAAAATTAATGACCACTGTGACAATAGCAATTACATGAAATGACTCAGTTTGCATCTGAAGCAAGCATTTTTAAAGTCTATATATCATTTTAACTATTTATTAGTTTATTATTTGTTATTAACTTCAGGTATTGTGTGCATCAGATGCATGTCTTTGGACATTTGTGTTTGTGTGTACCTACCGGCTATTCAGGTCATTTAGTCTGATCTGTCCGATGCAGTGAGCTGAGGATGAGACGTTGACCACACGAGAGACATGACCCGATTTCCCAGAATCCTTCAGTGTATCCAGGAGTAGCCAGGTCAAAAGGAAGTGTCCCAGGTAGTTCACACTGAAGTGCTGCTCAAATCCATCCTCCGTACGCCCCTCAGGAACCAGCATAACACCCGCTTGACACACACATCCACACACAAATATTTGATACACAAAAAAATGCATTTTAGTATTTCAAATGTGAATTTAATTCAAATGCTACAAGACTAATTTAACATTTTACATAAAAAAGTAATAGAGATAAAACACAAAAAACGCAAAGGTTAAAGTGAAACCCATACATCAGTCAGTAATTTCTGATAGGCAACAATAGGCAAGCAGCTTGGTGTGAAAAAAATCAACTGTGGGAGCAATCATCAGAAAATGGAAGACATACAAGACCACTGATAATCTCCCTCGATCTGGGGCTCCACTCAAGATCTCATCCCGTGGGGTCAAAATGATCATGAGAACAGTGAGCAAAGATCCCAGAACCACACGGGGGGACCTGGTGAATGACCTGCAGAGAGCGGGGACCAAAGTAACAAAGGTCACCATCAGTAACACACTACAACGGCAGGGAATCAAATCCCGCAGTGCCAGACGTGTTCCGCTGCTGAAGCCAGTGCATGTCCAGGCCCGTCTGAAGTTTGCCAGAGAGCACATGGATGATACAGCAGAGGATTGGGAGAATGTCATGTGGTCAGATGAAACCAAAGTAGAACTTTTTGGTATAAACTCAACTCGTCGTGTTTGGAGGAGTTGCATCCCAAGAACACCATACCTACTGTGAAGCATGGGGGTGGAAACATCATGCTATGGGGCTGTTTTTCTGCCAAGGGGACAGGACGACTGATCCGTGTTAAGGACAGAATGAATGGGGCCATGTATCGTGAGATTTTGAGCCAAAACCTCCTTCCATCAGTGAGAACTTTGAAGATGAAACGAGGCTGGGTCTTCCAACATGACAATGATCCAAAACACACCGCCCGGGCAACAAAGGAGTGGCTCCGTAAGAAGCATTTGAAAGTCCTGGAGTGGCCTAGCCAGTCTCCAGACCTCAACCCCATAGAAAATCTGTGGCGGGAGTTGAAAGTCCGTGTTGCTCGGCGACAGCCCCAAAACATCACTGCTCTCGAGAAGATCTGCATGGAGGAATGGGCCAAAATACCAGCTACTGTGTGTGCAAACCTGGTAAAGACCTATAGTAAACGTTTGACCTCTGTTATTGCCAACAAAGGTTATGTTACAAAGTACTGAGTTGTATTTTTGTTATTGACCAAATACTTATTTTCCACCCTGATTTACAAATAAATTCTTTACAAATCCTACCATGTGAATTCATGGATTTTTTTTTCACATTCTGTCTCTCACAGTTGAAGTGTACCTCTGGTGCAAATTACTGACCTCTGTCATCATTTTAAGTGGGGGAACTTGCACAATCGGTGGCTGACTAAATACTTTTTTGCCCCACTGTATACAGTATCCAAGGACGCGTGCAGAACATTTCACAGTGTGACTGGATCTGTGTTTAATTCTCAAACTCCCTTTAAATTCAGCCAGGCGACTGCATTGAAATTACACAGCTGCGCAGAGGCTTTCTACTTCTCTCAATAAATATTTGATAAACTTTGTGCAGAGTCCGGCTGCACGCTCATATAACACAAGGACAGAACACAAAGACTCACCATTATTGACCAAAATATTTAGCGGCAGGTCCCGTTCTCTGAAGCTCTGGGCGAACTGACGTACAGACTGCAATGAAGCCAAGTCCAGTTTCTTAAACTCCACTGCAATGGACACACACACACACACACACACACACACACACACACACACACACACACACACACACACACACACACACACACACACACACACACACACACGCATCAGAGCCATTATAAATGGATTAATCCTCCACGACACTTTGCCGGTAAGACATCAAAGAGTGTATTAATCATCTTCTCCAGCGGGCTTGGTGGATTCCTACACTGCAACACTAACAGCACTTCCATTGCTCTATCACATTAACAAACCTAATACTCCCACCAGAACTCCATCAAAGCTCAGCACATTGTTATATCAGATCTAATATGTGATAAGACACAGGTAAGAGATCAGCTTCTCTCATCAAAACATGAAGGGGGACTGCTGGCTTTAGTAAGCTCAAGTGTCTGCACGCTCACAGAAACACTGATTTAAAAAAGCTTGACAAACCGAGCTTTCCTGGAATATATAAAATTTTAAGTAATAAAATAATAATAAAATTCTCAAATCTGTTCATCAAAAAGGGATATGTCATTCTGTTTGGGGGTTGATCAACGAGACCTACTTTTTCCACGGTCAAAGCTCTGTGGCTCCAAACACAAAGTTACCTCAGCATCCCTTATTAAATGGCCAGCCAGGTAACAAACCTGTGACATCACACCTTAACTAAACCACTGAGATACCCAAGGTGCGGCAGGGTTTATTGTAAAATAGTAACAGACTGGTGACAAATTAAAGGAACAAGAGCCCCTCCAATGAGAGCATCTTGTGGCTCTGCTATGCTGTGAGGGGTATTTTGCTTGCACAGTTTAGGTCCACTTGTCCTTTAGAGGGAAATCAATACAAATCTGTTCTGACTGATCACCTTTCTCCCATGCTGAAGCCTTCTATTCTGATGGGAGAAGGATCATTTTTTCCCAGGATGACAATATATTCCACGGGGTATTAAAGGTCATTGAACGTGTTGATTACGAAAAAAATGTCAAATGTATGATATGGCTTTGAAAGCCCACAGGTCTCAACCCAAGTGAGCACTATGCAGGAGAATTTGAAATATATTAGACAACATTTTCCACCACCATCAACATCAAAATGCCAAATGAGCTATTTTGATCTGCACAGTACCATGAAAATGTTCATCAAATATGCATTCAAGAAGCTCTTCAGGCTAAACAAGCCATTTAACTGCCCTGATTAAAAGTTCTACTGCTTTTTATTCTGCACTTGAACAGATATCATAATGAGGCATATATGACTGTCATGCAATGTATTAAATAGTGCAAAATCTCTGTATAGTAATACCTTTTTAATGGTGGGTAATATAGAAATGACCCCTAGTGGTCACTTCTCTTGTTTATCGGGAACAGTTTTATGTTGTCTTTCCCAGTTTTTGTGGTGCTTCTGCTTCATTTAATGGTGCAAAAACAAAAAAAATAAATAAACTTTCTTCTTTTTTACAGACTCTACATTTGTAGAATGACCTTCCCACTGCAGACACGACTGCTGACTCACTTCTAATCTTCAGCAGCAAATTGAAATCTCATTCCAGCAAGAAATGTTTTAAATTGTTCTTTAACCCTCTAACATCCTCTGTGTGCATTTCTCAGCACTTCAGGATGGGAAATATTCTTGAAAAGTAAACAATCCTGTTCTATTAAATGCTAAAACAGAAATCCTATTTTCGGTTTACTGGCTTAAAGCAACAGAGAAATGAGTTGATCACAGAAATGTGACACCCAAAATATACACAAAAACGAATACACTACTCTAATAGCAAAGTAATATACACTAGTGCTCCCATCACATTATTGTTTTTCTTACTCTGTGCAATCTGCAGACTCATAACTCTACATGGCTGAAATTGTTTTGCATTTTTTGTTGCCAGTGGAATCCATCATGTCTCTTTTTTATCTTTGTGTCATTAATATTTAATAATGTAAATGTAAATTTTAAAAATGCAAAATTATCAGGAAATATGTCGTCCTTAGCAGGTCTTTATTTTAGGCAAATACCTAACCTTAACACATGGCATACTACTGTGTGTCATTCATTTGAACAAACTAAGCCAAAATGCAGAAGCAGTGTGTGGAAAAACTAAGTTAACCCCCTGATTCAAAAGCCTGCAGAACATCTTTAGCAGCAATAACTTAAGGTCACTGTTTTCTGGACTTTACAACGCTGTTTTATGTCATTGAGGTTTGCAGGCATTTATAAAGTTTTTAAGCTCCCACCATAGCAGACAGCAGATGAGCAAAATAGTAAAACATCTTCTTTCATTGAGGTGATCACATTTTCTGCTCATCAATTAATTAAGTGCATCTGATTAGAAGCGCCTGGCTGCTACTTACCTTCTTAATTTGGATGGAAACAGAATCGGGGTTAGATAATAAATAAATCATGACATGGTGTAACAGGCCGTCTTTTATACTTCATTTGAGGTTGTATTGATCTAATTTTAAGACTAGCTAAGGACAGATTGTGTTTTTATTATATCTTGAGATATATAAGATATATAAGCCTATGATTACAGTGAGAATTTGAAAGTAGAAGCTTACACATTCTGACAAGCAAGACTGAAGCTGCACGAAGCCTCGGGATTATTCACATGGTTTGGCCTTGCATTTTTTAATAGCACTGTCAAATTATATCCCTCAATTCAAAGTAAAGCCTTGTGCCTTTCAAATATCTATAAAATAATATATTGTTTCCTTTAGAACTCAAGTAAGCCTCTAACGTCTCAAATATAATGGACAAAGACAGGAGGAGGACAGAGAGAACACAGGGAGGACGAGTTGATGGAACTGATAAAGAAAAGGGCTGCTGAGACAGATGAGAGTGCAGCTGTTCCTGATGAAGGTCTGATAGCAGTCTTATCTCCAAGCCACGCTACTCACCTCCTGCTGACTGTGTGTGTCTGAGAGAAAAAAAAGAAAGAAACGAAGAGAAAATAATAAGAACAAACCCGGTGTGTGCAGCAGAGTGACCGCGAGCACAAATTTGACTTAGTAAGAGTGTGTGCTTATGTGCACCTGAAAACAGGTGCACGTGTTGCAGGAGAATTGTGTGTGCGTGTATGTCTGTGTGTGTGCCATGCCCGTCAGTCCTCTCTTGTCATCTTGAATGGGGCCTCTCGAGACTGAGCCCTTTCAGAAAACCCAGTCGTATTTAGAAAGCCCACTGGGAGTGAAATGCCATTGATCATGCGTGGGCCTGCACCCCAGGATTTTCTATAACACTCAGGCTCCTTGACTCAATCGCTCAACACTGTGATTGTATTTTATGTCTTGAAACACGACGCGATGAAAAACCTTTGGAGGCGTTGTACCGGATCTACTCACTGACTCATTCACTGTTTATCTTAAATGAGCTGCAACTTGTCAAATGTGGAGGATCCAAACTAAGTAAAGTGGTTTTAGTGAGATAATAAAGTGGTTAATTTTGTATTACTCCTGAATAGTAGATGACAAAGATAATAAATAAATCAAGAAAAGATGACATAAGTTTGTTTCTGAGCAAAAAGTCATGAAAATAACCATGAAAGTCCTCCATGAAGAGCGATTACCAAGGTTTGTGATTCTGCCTATAAAAAGCAAACACCTTACCTGGTTTAAATTCACTCTCTTTGCCCTTCAGGGATGTCTCCCTGTGCCGTTTCACTATCGACCTGTACTTGTGCAGAGAGCAAACATGACTTCTTTGTTGAAGTAAACTACAGCTGTGGGGGGGGGGGGGGAAGTTTTCACAGGACTCTATGTAATCATGTGAAAAACTAAGGTTACCCTTACTACTTCCATACTTGATTAACTGATCAACTGACCATAAGCTGAGTTTTGGCAGTTTGCTGGTCTGAAGTATTCAGCTCTGTCAAAACAATCTTTCAGTGAGTGGACCGACTATAAAGGCCTCAGTTAGTTTTTAAATGTTAAAGTTCATGACAATTGAAGTAAAAAAAGACTGAACAAGTGCAGCTTGTTTGGAAGAGTTCCCAGAACAAAGCCTCTTCTCTCTAAAAAGAACACGGCAGCACGGCTTAGGTTTGCAAGCTGGCAGCCGAAAAAACACACAAGGCTCCTAAACAATGTCCTTTCGGTGGCATTGCCATAATACACAGCACCACGTCTGGCCAAAAACAAAGAGCATATGAGTTCCTGCTTGCTGGATTTGACTCCCAAATCTTAATCCTCTTCCTAAAAATGAAATTGAAGTTGGCAATTTTACACAGTGGAACAGAACATATATGGTAATCAAGTACAAGCAGTAAGAGTGGGACATCCAGAGAGTTATTCAAATGTAGTAGGAGCAGCAGAAGTGGTCCACAGGTGGACATTGAAACGACCCTGTCTTTCAAGGTGACAACACTCTAATTTAAATTAGATGAAGTTGTACTTTTTATATGTGGAGGTACATTGTACATTACTATATTCTAAAATTAGAATATTTATTCAATGCAGATAATCTGTATTTTATCTCTACATTTTCTGGCTTTGCATAATTTAGCCTCTTATCCGTTCCATTAATGTAATTTGCAATTTCAAAGTATGAAATTGTCCCTCATTTTAATCTTTTCTTTTGGATTAACTCACTAAAACTGCTGCTCTACAGTACTTCTATTTTCAGTTTAATGAGACTGCCTCAGTTATCTAAACAGACGTGCATGTGGCCATACAGCGAGCTGGTCATATAGCATGACACTGGTGCAGAATTGGTGCATGTGCATAATTAAAAACCAAAAAGTATTGAAAACAGTCAACTTTGCTATGAGAATAAGGTTGGAAGACGATGACGGGACTCAGTTCCAGTAAAAGCTGCCAAAGCTGACACAGGCAGGTCTAAAATAATTAGTAAAGTAATTTTAATGCTGATTTTAAATGTGACAAAATGCCTTAAATCACAATCTCAGACCTTTTTAAAATAAAGACATTTCCACATGTTACAGCAGGGAAAGCACAAGTGTAAATAAGTAAAAGATAATAATAACAGCTGACTTCTAGTTATTCACAGCCAAGAATTACTGTAACTTTAAAAAACACCATAAATAATTTATATCTGCATATGAAATAGTTCTGAAACAAGATGAAGGCATTACTTACAATTAGTTTCATACAAACAGTAACACATTTGTACTATGCTTCATTTTTGCCTACAAAAAACACACAACGACCCTTGAACGTTAGGTTTCACGTGTATGAATTGAAGTCTTAAGGGGATCAAAAGTCAAAGGATGGTTTCATGGCAGAGCAGCCATTTCTAACGTTGCTTTTAAAGCTTGTGAACTGTCACCTTCCCTTTCCCCTTTTTCATCTCAACCAGCTGCTCTTAGAGTCCCAAGTGGATGGAAAGGCACAATTGTGTCTGTAATTTTGAACACTAAATGTGATTAGAAATGGGTTCTGCCACATCAGTGCACAATCAGAGTAACTACAGTAGCATAAGAGCTACCGAAAAAAATAAAACCCTTTCTGATTGAAAGTCCTTTGGTAACATTTTAAACTGAATTTCCAAAAAAAAAACAACAACTGTTTAGCAGAGGTGCTTTTTTATGTTAATTCTATTTTTTGCAATTTTATGTATTTATTTTGGGATGAGCGTAATCTAAAATTACAAAATTAAAGGGAAATTCAAAGCATCTTTTTTTTTACCACCCATCACTATAATGGCCATATCAGCCAACAAACAAACAAACCAGGAAAAATAAATGTTGAGCCTAATGGATCCAAATTGGACTGAATGTTGAGGTATATGCCTGACCTACATGTATTTGAGAAGAGCAGGCTGCCTCCTCAAAATGTAGGTTAATTTGTAAAGGTAATGTGATTCACGCTGTTGTTTGGAGACACGCTATCAATATATCTCTATATCTGTTATAGCCGTATATATTTAGCAATATTAAGCGATAGCAACATCAGGAAGAATGAACATGAGTAGCTTGAGAAATACCAAGGGAGGAGCCAGAGCAGCTACTGCAGATCGGGAAGGTAAAGGCTACAGTGGTCCCTGTGATCCCCAAACTGAGAGAGGAGCTCCAGTAGATTCCAGGAATAACATCCGAGATATCTCTCCAGGAGAGAGCTGTTCTAGGAACAGCAAAGATGGTGCACAGGGCATATCTGTGGTCTGACACATCAGACGTTTTCTTCACTCGCAGCTTTTACCTTTAACAACACTCTAAATTACTCCAAAGGGCCCAATCCCTAAAAGTGACGGTTGGGTCCGTAGCACTAGCTTACCACTATCAAAAAATTACATCAGCAACACAAAAAGCTGAAACAAAAGGTGCTTGTTCTTTGGAGTTTCTGTAGTAATTGCAAACGGCTGAAGGAAGCACTATCTTCATGTGGCTTGTGGTTAACCCTTTAAGACCTACCATAGAACCAAGTCCGCCAGAGCTTATATTATATTTTTACATGTTGTAGTGCCATTTTTGGAACCATTTCAAGTTAATATACATCAATACAACCATTATAGCCCAAATTTTAATAGTGAGTAATTAATTTAGTGCAATATGAGTTCGAAGCATCCCAGAAACGACACAGAAAGTCATAAAGTCAAACATAACTTTTAAAAACACCAGTATAGGCTCATAAGGCCCTGATAGTAAAAAACTACATTTCCGCAAAATGACGTCACTTCCGGTTTCGGGCAGGTCATGGCGGACATGCGATAGTTCGTGCTGATGGACGTAGGAAGTGTTACAAACAGCTGATCGGATCGGCAAAGCGTGTTTCTGGAATATTATGTTTTTGTTGCTGCAAGTGCTTTTTATGCAGTTTTTGCAAAGCTATATGTGGAAGGAAACTGTGACTTAGGACAAGCTGATGGCATAAGATGTAAGTACAACTCCTCCGGTTTCATGTGCAAAAACAATTATTGCACTAGCTTAAGTGGTTGCAGTGCTACCGGGACGTAAAAATAGTTACGCAAAACGGAGCATGCCCGCTCCGACCAGCTTTAAAGGGTTAATGTAGATTACAAGTAGCTTGTGACACCAGTATACAGAGAATCTAAGAGATTTTGTACCTAAAACCTAAAACTAACATCGTATATTTTTATGAGACTAATACAGAAAACAAAAACAGTGTTTATACTATTGATTTAGCCTGAATCAAATCATGACAAGCAATTGAAAAGCTGTTCAGTTTAACTTAAACTTATACTAGAAAGGAGACAAAAAATTAGTAAGTGAATTAAAAACGTGCAAAAATTTCTTATGCTTTCATTTACCATGAATATTGTTAGGCTAGCTGCTCCAAACTCAAAGTGATTTTGCTCTAATTAATCCTGTCTGAACTAGCATGCTCCAACTGTGATTAGAATATGTAGGCTAGGCATGCAGTAGAAATGTCCATTCAAATTTCATTCTGACATGCTCTGCTGCAAAGCTACAGTCAACACAGTATGTCTGGAGTGGCTAAATTGCATTGTCATATATATATATATATATATATATATATATATATATATATATCTTACAAACACTAATTCCAGTCTAAAGCATGATCGGCAGGTAATGATTATGTGATTCACCTCGTGCCCAACTTGCAATATCACAGTAAACCTCCCTCCATTCCCAAGCATATTCTTAAGTGTTATTTTTCATTCAGTTTCTTGGCCAAACAACTCTAAAAGAGCAACACAGTGAAAAAGAAAAAAATTATGTCAGGACAGCCTGTTTCTCTTACCCCAAATCCTCCCTTTCCACCTGGCTCTAACATGCATCTTGTGTCCCGATTTTGACTACAGTAGATTTGATTAAGCTGGATTACACCTAAATCTGATATTAAAATGCATCAGTGCCAAACACATTAAATTTCTCTTCTGCTAGACAACAGGCCGGAGATCTTGCATTACTCAGTGCTTTAAAGGTGACAGTAAATACCTTGGCATGAAAAGCCTGATTTTTGCATTGCACTCATTAGTTTCATTATTTATTTAAAATATTTTGTTCTTAATATACCACAGTATAGAGTCAAGTCATAAATTCCCTTGAGTTTCTAACCAATCAGCTCTACCCATCAACAATATTTTCTGACTAAAAAGATAAATGAACCATCTTCCCCGAAGGATACATCTTACGGGACCCGGGGGGGGGGGGGGGGGGGGGGGGGGGGGGGAATATAAATAGTTTGACTTTAAATCTGATAAACAACAAAGTGAAATTCAAGAGTATTAGGACTGGGCAGCCTGCCAGTCTTAGCTCCTCCACAGACGTTTTTATTCGGCTGATGTAGGAGAGAGGGGGCTGGCTGGTCGAGTCCAGCGTGCAGCGCTAATGGGACGTTGCTTTTCAAGACAGCTGTAAATGTGAATATGTGGCTACTGTGAGTCAGTTTCACACGGACCAAAAAAGAAATCACAGAAATGCTCAAAACTAATTGCTGTTCAAAATTATTCACAATATCATGCTTATAACCACGTAACAATCCCTGAGGTACAAACGCGCACTAACAAGGTCAACCTTGTATGAACATCCCATTGCACTTAAATTCTGTTTAGAGTTAAAGAGCTTAGGTAAAACAACAATGTTTTTTGTAAGAAGGCAGCAGCTGCGTTACCTAAGCTGGAAGAAATTTGAATGTGTGCTAAGCAGACAGACAAACACACATAGGGTCCCCTGTTTCACACTGCTAATCTAGGCCTTTGGTTTGAGGCACAATGTGTTACTTTCAAGTGCACCGTGACTAAAGTTAGTGGGCAGACAGCGCTGCCTGTGGCAAAACACAGAAATACCCTGCATCTCCCAGTGTGTGTGTGTGTGTGCGCGCATGTTCATAATTTAAAGTAAAAGCCTCTAAGCTTCATTGTCTCGCGCCCAGGTGCAGTCCAAAATCATTAGCATGTTTCATAGGATTTTGCTAGAGGTTTCCAAGGGACATTACCTCTTTAGAGTGCAAAATGTACTGCTACATGAGTCCCAATAGACCAAAAACACCTTTACACATTAAAACAAATGTTAAAAATCCCTCAGCTTACAAACACTCGAATAACATCACTGAATAGTGAAATGCATGGTCCTGAGGCTGTGTGACATAGAGATGGCACGATACCACTTTTTTATGTCCGATACCGATACCGATATCATAAATTTGGATATCTGCCGATACCGATATGAATCCGATATAGTGTTTTTTAATCAACAAAACTGTTTTTTAAAATATCTTGCTGCATTTTGCAAGTCTGCAAGTTCATACTCAAGTTTAAAACAACTACACTAAAGCTATTCTGTTATACCTGTATACAAAAAAAATATTTCATAGTTCAGCAATACTGATCAATCTAATAAACTTAGACCTACACCATCCTCCCTATTCTGGTATTTTAAAGAGTACTTAGCGTAAATATTAAGCAACCTAACTAATAGGGTTCCAACTCCCAGCAACAACAAAAAGAAATAAATAAAAAATAAGGAACCACCCCTCACGCGCCACCTCATGATGCTTAATCGACGTAATCAACCTTAATTTGATGCAGTGTGAAAAAAAAAATGCACAGAAATCAATTATTTTTCAAGAAATATTAAATAGATTCAACATCTTTCTTCAACAAAATTGCAGACTGCACAGATGGTACCTTCCCAAAGTAAAAAGTACTATAGCTTACTAGGGTATATATTAGACTTAATAGTCACTATATACAGTAATTGACTTCTATTCATTTTACATCAAATTAAAACTTTGGGTGTCAGATAATTATTTATTAAAAGCTCGACATTTTAAATGAGAATAAGAAAGAAAAGTATGTCTTTGTGCCCCCTTTTCCCTGTTCATGCCCTATCGGCCCCCCTGGCTAAACTTTGCTAGATCCGCCCCTGCACAGTTACCAGCGTCAGCTACGTAGAAAAAGATCCTGGTGTAGAAAGAAATATTAAATAAATTCTAACAACAGCTTATCAAGCTTAAACGTTCTGCTGTTGTTCAGCCGCTGGTTTCCTCTTTCTGGTGCAAAGTGGGCCAAAAACAAACAAGAGACACGGACTCGCGACAGAAAAGCCGATCAGCTGATCATTTAAGCAGTTTCACGATTGAAGTAGCAGCCGGAGAGCGAGAGGCAGTCGCTCGTTAAGCTTAACGTGGGAATGCTTTACAAACATTCAGAGATGGACTTACACACTTGCTTTACTTCTCTCGGGGATAACTTTGTCGGAGATGAAATGCCAGGTTGCTAGCGAAGCTCCACATGCTATCCAGACCACCGACAGGTCCGGCATGCCACAGCTGCTCTATCACGTGATGCATACTGCTCCGACTGCTAACGTTCTGAGGTGAGTTACGGCGTGTTGCAAGTTTTGCGAGGTGCTTTCGTGATATTTAATGGATCGGATTACATTTTTTATTTTTCTCCGATATCCGATCCAGTAATTTAGGTCAGTATCGGACCGATACCGATACGTAATATCGGATCGGTCCATCTCTAGTGTGACACCTTTCAAAAGAGCAGACAGTTAGTAATACATAAACTTTACTGAAGAACAATGCTTTTTTCGTCTTGGTCGTGGAACACTCGCCAGCTCTTTAACCTCTTAAGTATACTTGAGGGTGTGTGGGAATTTGCCAAGCAACTCTACAAGTATTTTGTAGACTTAAAAGTATTTAACTATATCCCTCGGGGTGTCCTCTGGTGGATTTCTCTGAAGTATGAAGCATCATGCCCATTGTTACAATCGCTCACAGTCAGAGCCTGGTCTGCATTGCCGGCAACAAGTCAAACTTGTTTATGGCAGAGTTTCTAGACGCAACCAAAATTCCTAGGATGCACTTTTTTGGTGGCCTTAGACTCACGTTTGCTTTTTACAGATGATTTGGTAATCAGTCGGGTTGATCTACTACATTCCCACCCTCACCTTTGCCCACCAATGGCACGTAGTAACCAAATAAATTAGACTGCAGATACAAGCAGCAGAAACAAGCTTCCTGTGAAGTGGTCTGGGCTCTCCCTTTAGAGGTAGGATGAGGAGCTCAGTCATCCAGGAGGGACTTAGAGTAGGGCCACTGCTTCTTTGCATTGAAAGAAGCCTGTTGAGGTGGTTTGGGCATTCGGCCAGGATGCCTCTGGGTGCCTCCTAGGTGAGGTGTTTGGGCATATCTAACCAAGAGGAGAATCTGGAGCAGACCCATGAAACGCCTGGGAGATTATGTCTCTCAGCCAGAATTGGAACATTTTAATGTCCCCCCAGAAGAGCTGGAGGCAGTGGCCAGGGAGAGAAAGATCTGGACATATCTGCTCAGACTGCTCCCCTCAGAATCTGTACCCAGTAAGTCGTAGAAAATGGATGGACTGACCTATAATATACTGTCATTTATGGAAACCTGTTTCTTCAGTAGAATTGTTTCAGTGTTTTAAAAAATGGATTAACAACCAGAATGTGTTATCTACATTTAGGGTGCTTTTTGTGTAACAGGAATTTTGCTTTTATAAAGAAGGCATGAAAAAGATTGCTCACCACAGCCCCATAAAAAACTGCTTTTTAAACGGCCAATTACATTATATATCTATATATAAAATCTGAGGGCATAAAGTAATTCTACAATAATGTGCAAAAATCTTGAGCCACTCATCATTTCTTTATATTTTTATAGGAAAATTGGAAAAATATACAGTGATTTATTGAGATTTATTGAAAACCTGAACTCTTGTAGGCAATCCTTGACTGATATTGTTCCATTTATATAGATGGATGGAGGATCCCCAACACCACAGACTAAATAACCACAGCCCCACCCCACAACAGACCCTCCACTGTGTTTTACAGATGTTGCACATCCTCACTGTTGTACCTCTGTCTCCTGACCTCCTCTGTTCATACTGATGACAATTTGAACCAAAGATTTCGGATTTATGCCTCAGCCATTTCTTCCCGTTTCTTTTCTTTACAAATGGCTTCTTAAAAGCCATTCTCCCACTAAGACCATTTTTGATGAGTCTTCAGCAAACAGTAGATGGATCAACTGAAGTGCCAACTGCTTTTTTCTTAAGCACAAGACTTTGAAATATTGTTCACATGCTGTAGAAAATGTTTTAGGCCTGCCACATCTTCTTTTTACATCCATTTGTCCAGTTTCCTGATATTTTTTAAGGACATAGTACACATGATGCCAAGACATGACAAGTTTTCAGCAAATAGCTCTTAAGGAATTATCCCGTTGGTCACATTGAGCAAAAATACAAATTTAAGCCTGTCCAACTATGTTTTGCCATTTTTCGTTAGATTCAACTGAAGAAACTATGTGTTTATGTGACAGGCGTCTAGTAAAAAAGTAAGTGTTAAGTGGCTTAACAAACAAACAAACAAATCCTCTGAGAATTAGGTACAGGGACTGCACGGAAAATGAGTGAAAAAGCAGCCAATGTCAAAAAGCCTGAAGAACAGTTTTTTTAAATGTGTCCTTGGAAGCAAAATATAAAGTAATGAAGGGTGGCTCAAGACTTTTGCGCAGTGCTCTACATTGAGATTGTGAAATAAAACACTTTGCCACTCGTGACACCTTGAAACACCCTAAGGGACCTGGACTTGTCTAGCCAAGTCCCCAGTTAGAGAATCACCTCCACAGCCTATGTATTATGAGCTGTCTCCCATTTCTCATAACAGACAAATGTACACACGCTGGGAAGGATGCCAAAGGGCATTTGGACAGAGATGTTTAAAGCTCCTGCCTCACATACTAATGAGAATCCATTACTGTCTCATTCAAATAGTCTCAAACACACACACACATACGCATACACAATCAGCACATTCTCATTCAGTGCATAAGCATCTGGCTACAGACACCCCCTTGTCCCCTATGCTTCAGTGCCTGCCAATTACAAAAGAAGTAATCAATTCCACCACGGCTCCGTCCCAGGAAATCGACTTCAATGACACCGGCTACATGGCCGCTGTCTCTGTACCTGACAGCCACTTACACACAAGCAGGGACCCAGTCAACCAGCCTTCTGTTGCTCTTCAGTGCAAGGCCAAGCAAGATAAACCAGATCCCCCTTCCCAACTGGAAGCATTAGCTCTAAATACTGTACCATATTTCATGGTCATCATGAATGACAATTTAGTATGTCTAAAGAAGTGTTTTACCCATTGGAATCTGACAAAAAGGACATTTTCGCCTGCACACACGCTTATTGCTTTGCAACTGAAGGCCGGCCGTTTGCAGGCAATCCAGGGTCTGGTTGCCTAGGTAACCCTCTAATGTATTTACTGCCAGATCATAAGTCAAACAGCAAAATTCTTCATTCGCATTGTTATGACTTGTTTCAATTGCTTGCCTGGAATTACTGGCCCATTTCCCGTCACCAGCAGTTATTTAGTGGAATGTCATTTACTTTCTATGGTGTCTCGTTGTGGCATCGTTTCATGCATGCGCACGGTTTTAATATTAGTTTTCATGTGCTACATGTCCATGTCCTCTACAAAGTGTTCACGATTTACCTTAGAAGCATCTCAAGAACAAATGAAGAAACACAGGATAAACCTGTAAATGTATTTTTTATACAAATCCTATAAAGTTTGTTGTTGACAGGACAAACAGCGTACAGCTTTTTTCTGCTAGCTCAAGGTCCCAAAAGCTTAAAACTCACAGTAAGTGCAGTAAATAAGCATGAACGTATCGTCAATGGTCAGGTATTGGAAAAACTGGAAACATTTGAACATACAGTATCATTACACAGTGTAATGGTGTAGCTAACCCAAAGTGTTTTTAATAGCTTTGGACAAATGTGGCACTACCACACACGTTCTGGATCCAAAAACAAGTAAAATGACTACATTGTTTTAGTTTTTAAGAAGATTTTTTTTAATAAAAAATATTAAAAAACTGTACATTTATAAAGGAAAACATAAGAAGCTCTAGTATGCCTCAAATATTACAGACACTATCTAAAACCTGATTTTGCAAGCGTACCAATCTTGGAACACCTCTTTAATAAAACAGCAACTGACGCACCTTACGAGGTGGTAAAATCTCAAGGCTATTTCGTACAGTCTTCTTAGTCACGGCACTATAGTGGAATTTACGGTGATGTGAAGGTCAGCCGAATCAATTTCTCAACATGGGATTTAAAAAGAGAACCCTGTAAGCTGTTGTCGATGAAGTGATATATCTCTACTATTATTTGTCTCTTCCCATTTTCATCACCACCTCTGTGTTTCCCATCTTCTTCCACCTCCTGATTCTTTTTTCCTATTTTATTTAGAAAAAAAAGCTGGTACAGCTAATGATTTAGCACTTTTTATCATTATCTTCACATCCTTTTGCATCATTTTCCTCCTCATGTTCATTACAGTGGATCTACAACACTCCTGACACTGTATGTATGTGCGGTTGTGTGTGTTCAGGTTTACCTGCAACTGTGAAATCATGTGTGTATGTTTGGTAAAGACTGGAAAAAAGCCTACGGGGCAGACTACAGCAGCTCTTTCCTTTATCTTCAAACAGCGGCTTGCTAAAACAACAACATTTGTGCGTACGCATGTGTGTGTCTGCCTGCGTGTGCATGCGTTTAATGTTTGCAATGTTACCTTTGGCCTCTTTGTAGTGTTCACAGATCCTTCTGACAGCTGCAAGACCCTCCTGCTCATCTCTCCCACCTCAAAGAGAAGGAAACACACACAAACACACACAAATGAATACAATATATGACGAGACCTTGGAGGCTTTTTATAAAAAAATACAGGTTTCCTTTTTTTTGTCAGTCTTTCATCTTATAAAAACACATTTCCAAGAAAGGTTCTTCGAATGAAAGAACACTCAGTGCAAAAATTTAGCCCTTCAGAAATTAGGAAAATTAACAAGGCTTCTGATTCAATACATCTACTTTTTCAGTAAAGACTTTAAATGCAAGCCTGTAAAGAAAGTATAATATTATTAAAAGCATGAGTTATTATGAAAGTACCATCTAACTTCAAACAAGCTATATGAGGACACTTCACCAAAGAGATTTTAGCCAAAGAAAAACTACCTTAAAAAATGTGATTTTTCTTTGGCTAAAATCTTTTAATGCTTGCAAAGTCAAACAGCAACATTCTGAATATGAAATCAGTCAAAAGATACTTTTTTGCACCATCACTGGATCCAGGCAGCATAGCCAGACAGGAAAGTGGGGAGCACACTTTTATAATAATAAGTATTTTGATCCCAAAAATATCAGAAGAAATATCAGAGTGCCGCATATTTTAAAAAGCTATTTGGTAGAAGCAAAATAAATGGGTAAAATATGGTGCTTAAGGAATTTATTAGACCACAATCCAATATAATGTTTATACCACAGCTGCCCCAAAGTTTCTACAACGTTTCTGCAATGATTTATCAACCAGGATGCACAAGCTCCTCATTCTTGTTATTCAGGAATTTTCCAATTCAGTGTTTTACAAAAAATAGCAGAAAATATAGTGATGCATATTATTAATTTTTGCTTAAGATGCCAAATTACAGTAATTTACTTGCATTCCTGAACACCAAAATTTGTTTTAGTATATGAATGCTATGCTTGACTAATTTCTGACTTGTCAGAGAATTCCAGTCTGCCTCAAATTTAAGCAAAAAATGAAAACTGGGTTTGTTATTTGCCTGATAAACAATCACGTCATTTTGTGTTCTGAATATTTCTTTCTTTGAAAAAATTTGTGTTTTCTTGTTCTATGACAGCTGGTCTAATAAATTTGTTAAGCATCCTACCTGTTTTATTATACTTAGTGGGGGAAAATGAGATTCATACAGTGCTCAGTGACAACTGAAAATGGCGTGTAATACCATCTACAACATCAGATCTGAGTTATAAACTCATAAACACAAGACCTTTAAACACACTGATCCACAGCTCTCTATTTTGGTTCCATATTGAATGCACTGTTCAGATTAATTTACATGCTCCAGCAGCACAAGACAAAATATGCAGAGAGCTACATATCATGTGCTGCCTTCTAAGATCATTGTAATAAATATATTATCCCCATATGAACAATATCATTTTAATACACCAGTTCTCACAGTGAAAAAGTCCATGATATGCTCCTATCATAGTTGAAGTCATTTTCCTTTCACAGTGCAACAGGAGCAAGGGGCTGTAACAGCTCTTTCATAAAAATAATCTACCACACACCCTATGCCGAACGTAGGGTAAATTAAGGAACTTAATGTCCTGTCATTTAGCTCAATTCAATTTCCACAGTGTTAAAAAGATGACTGTTGCTATCGTTAGATGTAGCCGGATGACTAGACACGCACAAACTTGTACACACAAATAGCCTATTTGCACACGCTCATTTCCGCTTTGCTCACACACATAGACACACTTATCTTGGATTATCACATAGACCTTTTCAAGGGCACAGCATCATTTACCCTGATGCACCGCTGTTCAGGCAGGGCTGAAGGATGCAGCTTCTCTGAGTGACGTGCCACAAACACTCACATTCAGGACAGGAACAGCCTGATCTCACACAAACAGATTTTTTTTTTCCAAACGCACTAGTGCCCCTCTAGCAGGCTTCTCTGCCCATTTGCCAACACTCACTAAAAACGCTGCATATAATTGAATACACATCTCTTCACAACTGCTTCTGGACAAAGCTCTTCTTTAAAATAGCTACTGATTAAAAGACGTGCCCCAAGGAAATAGTTTGCCTACTAAATATTTTGGGATGAGAGTTGAAAAAGTAACCTAATTAATTCACAGACATATTCTTGCTGCAACTCAACAAATGGATAAACTGAGCAAGACCTGGAATAATAGTTAACCGTAAACTGCCAACTACTGACAATCTCATGCATGCATGGGGACCTGTTGTGCTTTCCCCATAAACATTATAAAAGATGGACATAGAGTCTGGGTCTGAAAACTGAAACCAATGTGGAAGTGCTTTAAATCTGTAATTTATTTAATGGCCTCCAAGGAGCAACACCTGTGGTTATACAGACTTGTCATCCTATAGAACTCTATAGAAAAACAGCTTTCTGACACAAGCTTTTCTGCTGAGTTTATGGGCTCAGTCACTCAATTTGGGTCAAACTTAATAAAAATTATGGTCCATTTTGTAAATCTCAGAGACACTGTGGAGGACAATCTGGATAGCAACAAGTTTGATGAAATTCTAACCAATACTCTTTTTTTGAATTGGGAATGGATGTACAGACGCTTAATCACAGCATAAACTAAAAATACTTGTTAGTCAAAGCTCTGTCACGGCACGGTGCGCCGGTGTGTTAGAGCAGTGCCCAAGAGCAGACACAGGCAAGGAGACGTAACATGACTTTAACAAAAGGTGAGCCTTTATTATGGCTGAACAGAGGGCAAAACAAAAGCTAAGACGAGTGCTGGCAAGACAACTGACTGTGAAAACCTATGACACTGAACACTATACAAGACTATGAAACTGTGATAAAGCTATGAAACTTCGAAAACTAATTCTATGACTGTGACTATGAGAACGGTGACGACTATGACGAGCCATAACTGGGAAGGTTACACAGACGACGCGACAAAGACTGACTGAAACACAGAGACTAAATACCCACAGGGATGATTAGGGGAAGTGGAAACACATGAGGGAGAACAGCTGACACACATGAACCTAATGACAGGACAGGGGAAGTGAAACTAAATACAATAAGCAAGGAACACCGGACTCTTTCAAAGTAAAACAGGAAACATGGAGACTTGGACATGATGCAAACCTGATAACAAGAACCACACAGACATGAAGCATGACAGGTAGACACACGAACCAGGGACGCTTAGTACAGGGGAGATGACATAAACAACTAAGAAACAAAGGACTAAACAGCAACCTAGAAATTAACTAGATGAGTTAAACTAGAACACGAATGAATACAAAAGAAACATAAAAACTCAAACACTGGGTCACACGACCCAGTACTGTGACAAGCTCAGGCTTTATGCTGCTTTAAATGCTCAGTTTCCAAGTTTTCCTTTCTTCTGCTCTTGGATCTGTATGATGATACAGAGAAGGATTAACCTTAATATGTCACCTCAGGCAGACAGCTCTGGATTTAAGCGGCAATTCAAGTGGCTCCATTCACCTGCCATTCAAACCTTCTGTTAGTGAGTAACAGCCAATCACAAAAGGATTTCTCACTTAAAGGTAGGATAGGTGTCAATAAAATGAGAGACGGTAAAATGGCTCACAGTACAGAGGCTGCATCTAATCCTGGTATACGAAACTGTTATTCTGAGCTGCAGTTCAGACAAATTAGTAGTTGGGAATGAGCGTACTTGGGGAGACAGAGTAAAATATTTTATTTGTTTAACCTGCAAATTGATTTGTGCATCATGTGCTACGTATGAGCCAGATTTTGTCTTTGTTGCCGGCACAGTGGTATCAAAACCTTCAGTCTGCTTTAATCAGTTATTCTATTCGATATACAGTGGGGCAAAAAAGTATTTAGTCAGCCACCGATTGTGCAAGTTCCCCCACCTAAAATGATGACAGAGGTCAGTAATTTGCACCAGAGGTACACTTCAACTGTGAGAAACAGAATGTGAAAAAAAAAATCCATGAATCCACATGGTAGGATTTGTAAAGAATTTATTCGTGAATCAGGGTGGAAAATAAGTATTTGGTCAATAACAAAAATACAACTCAATACTTTGTAACATAACCTTTGTTGGCAATAGCAGAGGTCAAACGTTTACTATAGGTCTTTACCAGGTTTGCACACACAGTAGCTGGTATTTTGGCCCATTCCTCCATGCAGATCTTCTCGAGAGCAGTGATGTTTTGGGGCTGTCGCCGAGCAACACGGACTTTCAACTCCCGCCACAGATTTTCTATGGGGTTGAGGTCTGGAGACTGGCTAGGCCACTCCAGGACTTTCAAATGCTTCTTACGGAGCCACTCCTTTGTTGCCCGGGCGGTGTGTTTTGGATTATTGTCATGTTGGAAGACCCAGCCTCGTTTCATCTTCAAAGTTCTCACTGATGGAAGGAGGTTTTGGCTCAAAATCTCACGATACATGGCCCCATTCATTCTGTCCTTAACACGGATCAGTCGTCCTGTCCCCTTGGCAGAAAAACAGCCCCATAGCATGATGTTTCCACCCCCATGCTTCACAGTAGGTATGGTGTTCTTGGGATGCAACTCAGTATTCTTCTTCCTCCAAACACGACGAGTTGAGTTTATACCAAAAAGTTCTACTTTGGTTTCATCTGACCACATGACATTCTCCCAATCCTCTGCTGTATCATCCATGTGCTCTCTGGCAAACTTCAGACGGGCCTGGACATGCACTGGCTTCAGCAGCGGAACACGTCTGGCACTGCGGGATTTGATTCCCTGCCGTTGTAGTGTGTTACTGATGGTGACCTTTGTTACTTTGGTCCCAGCTCTCTGCAGGTCATTCACCAGGTCCCCCCGTGTGGTTCTGGGATCTTTGCTCACCGTTCTCATGATCATTTTGACCCCACGGGATGAGATCTTGCGTGGAGCCCCAGATCGAGGGAGATTATCAGTGGTCTTGTATGTCTTCCATTTTCTGATGATTGCTCCCACAGTTGATTTTTTCACACCAAGCTGCTTGCCTATTGTAGATTCACTCTTCCCAGTCTGGTGCAGGTCTACAATACTTTTCCTGGTGTCCTTCGAAAGCTCTTTGGTCTTGGCCATGGCGGAGTTTGGAGTCTGACTGTTTGAGGCTGTGGACAGGTGTCTTTTATACAGATGATGAGTTCAAACAGGTGCCATTCATACAGGTAACGAGTGGGGGACAGAAAAGCTTCTTACAGAAGACGTTACAGGTCTGTGAGAGCCAGAGATTTTCCTTGTTTGAGGTGACCAAATACTTATTTTCCACCCTGATTTACGAATAAATTCTTTACAAATCCTACCATGTGAATTCATGGATTTTTTTTTTTCACATTCTGTCTCTCACAGTTGAAGTGTACCTCTGGTGCAAATTACTGACCTCTGTCATCATTTTAGGTGGGGGAACTTGCACAATCGGTGGCTGACTAAATACTTTTTTGCCCCACTGTATTTCGCTATAAGTCATCCGTTTCAACCACCTCCTCCAACTATAAAGAAATTATAAAAACCTTTCCAAGAAGCAAAGTCTTCCATGGCAAAGATTAATTTAAATTTCATTATCTTATCTTAAAAAATGCTCTGGACCGCATCATTTTAATCCAATACCTAGTGAAATGTATTTTAAGCACAAGTGCATGCTTTTAATACCCAACTCCGGTGTTTGACAGTTCAAAGGCTTAAGCCATTAACTGTCTTCACACAGATACTATGCTACCACTCCACCTGAAATATGCATCCACTACATAACTAGAGAGGGATCCACTTTACCATAAATACTCTCACTTCATGAATTACCTCAAAGAATTGGCATATTTGAAATGGAGATACACTCAGTCATCAGCTGTGGGATCAACTTCGGTACACATAGGATTGTCTGGAACTACAACAGACACTTATCCGAGTTCTGGTATGATTGATTTTGTGAGTGTAATCCCACACACATGGCGCTCACATCTAATTTATGTTCTGCTCAAACCGTCTCCAAGGATACTCTGACATTGACGTTGCGCTATACACTCTGAATGAATAAAGCAGAGTTTTCTTCAAAGTTTTTAAACTCGTGGACAGAATAGAAAATGTAGTCTCACCCTAGAAGATTTTGCTGTTCTGTGCATGGCATCTCCAATGTGCTTAACTTCGGCACCTAATATAGGTTTTAAATGTAAAAAAGAAAGAAAAAAGCACCAATTCAACTAAATAATTTCATGATTTATGACCAGTCTTTGAAGAGTGAGTTGAAATCGAACCCCATAACATTCTGTCAAGACATTCCCACACTGCTTCAATAATGTTGAGGTCCAGGCTCTGGATTCCAAACCATGACTTATAGTGTTCCATTGTATTTATGCAGATATCTGTTTCCCACATTGATAGTCTGTTTGCAATCATAATTATGATGAAAAATAAAGCAGCTGCTAATCTGACTATTTCCAGATGGTACTGCATGGTTGATCGAAGTCTTTCCTATATTTATAATTAGATAGATTTTAAAAAGATCTCGAACACCACGGCTGAAATGCAGCCTTAAACCATAACAGCATCTCCACTGTGTTTTACCGATAACTGTAGACATTGACAGTTGGACATCCCTCCTGACCTCCTTCATATGTACTGATGACAATTTAAATCAGAAAATGTAAAATATAGATTTAATACTCCATAAAACTCACTTATTGTTTTTTTGGTCCTGTAGTTTTTGTGTAATTTAGTATACGTCAGCCTTTTCTCCCTGTTTCCCTGCTTCTTGACAGCCATCCTTCCACGAGACCATTTCTGATGAGGCTTCAGCAAAGAGTAGATGAACTGAACGTTGGGTTACTTAACGTAATCCCTGGTTCTTTGATAACAGAGTGAGGTGTTTCACTATGGGAATCGCCTCGGCGTGACCAACTACGGAAGCTCCAATGACACCACGTCTGTCTATGACAGACCTGTCGAGCCGTGCTCAGGGCTCCGCCCCCTCGTACGCCGAGGCGATTCCCATAGTGAAACACCGAGCGAAGTTAGAAAAAGAACTAATCTCTCAGTTCCTGTTTCAGGTCTTGAGACATGATTTTAAGAAACAGTTTATCTGCTTTAAATACCTTTTAAGGACTGCCATTTTTTCCATCTGTCCTCAACTTGCGCAGTTTACACATTTTATTTAAGAACACAGTGAAGTCCATGCCAAAATATGCCAAGTTTTTGGCTAAAGATTTTTTGCGAATTGCCTTGTTGCAAAAATACTGTTTTATGCTTGTGAAACAATTATCTTTGGCATTTTTTCATGATTTCAATTAAAGAAATGAGAATGGCTGCTACTAACAAAGTGCCTAAAAGTACTATTTAAAATTGTTCTGTTAAGTACAGACAGAACACTATTTCATCACTTGAGTTAGCTGCCTTTCTTGTGCTCCATAGTCAGAAAAACTCTGAACTAGTGCAAACGTCTTCAGACGTCACGGTATGATTTTTTTTTTAAAAAGAATGCTTGGACACTGCCAAGATAATGGAGAGGTTTTTGACGGGGCTCCCACACAAACGCAAAGCAGAAGATGAAGCATCACCAAATTTGTTTCCAAACCAGCTTCCTTCCAAGCCAAAGACTAGAAAATATGGTGAAGCATATCTTCCCTTTGGCTTCACCTGCACAAGTGCCAAGGTAGGTCTCCCCTGCAGAATTTGTTTTCCTTGCGTCGGGAGCACGCGCGATGTGAAATGTTGCGTGACGAACTCTGTATTCCTCGTCTACATGTGAACGCAAAAACAGAGTTTTCGAAAATCTCCAACCTGACAGGAGTTTTTAAAAATCTCTGATTTCAGTTATTCATGCCGTTTACGCGTGGACGAAAGGCCCAAACGCATAGAAAAACCTGCTAAAAGCTGGGGGAATCAAAAATACTCGTGTAGGTGTGGACGTAGCATAAAAGAGTTAATAGCCTGATCTATTGCTGCCCGTAACTTATTGCAGTTTTCTCGTATTTGTTTAATTGTTTACAAAAGGTTTGAGGTTTGAAATGTGTGTGTAGTTGGAGGATGCGTTTGTGTGTGTGTATGTGTGTGTGTCTGGTGGGGGGGGGGGGGGGGGGGGGGGTTTCTTCTAAAACAAAGGGAGGCCTAGCGAAAAAATTTGGGAATCACTGCTCTAGCAAGTGGTTCTAGGCAGGTAGAGCAGGAGTGGCATGGGACATGTGGCACATGAAATGAAAAAAAGAGACATGCCACATGATAGAAAACCTGGAATTGATTACTTATATAGAGTACACATAAATACACAGACTTCTAAATTGCTATTATCTCACAGCCTTTATCTGTATTTTCCCCCAAACCTTTGATGGTAGCTAAAATTAGAACAACGCACATCATTTGTTATGTTAAACTATATTCAGTTAAACAAACTACTTCTGGAATTACATTCTTTTGCATATTTTGCCTTGCCTACACGTTCAAATTCACTTTTGTGTTTTTTGCATGAAATACATTTTTACATAGAACATTTAAAGAAGCTGTAACGTGAAGCATTTCATTTTTTAACATTTGGTTTTACTGCATTTACCTTCCCACGATAAATATAGCTAAATGAATAATGGAACAATAGCAGACCTTGTTTATGCAAAAAGGCCTGTCATAATCCTTGAATTTGCATTTTAACACCCAATTTGATAACAGCCCTTTAATCCCAGTGAAGCTCTGAAAGTCTTTAAATCTCCTCACAGTGAAGAATCACACACATTTCCTAATGATGAAAACAAACTGTTTTGAAGCTATTCCAACCCTTAGCATGAATCAATGAGGTGTCAAGAGGGTTTCTGACAACAGTACGCTTTTAGGTAGACAAACAGAGGATGCCTTGGGTATTATACAGCTGTGGTTTGATCAGTCTATAATAGATTTTATGTTATCATGGACACCTCATCATTCAGCTTCACTGGTGCTTTGGGATAATGGTGAAGACAGAACACTGACCATAATGTCTGTCCTTCTGTTTTCAGACCAAAGGTTAAGCAAAGTTTCATTTGAGAACAACAAACTTCTAACTGGGCTCAAATACTAAGATATTCTCAGAACGTACCCAGACTTTCTGTAAATTTGCTTATTTTTCTTAGTCTCCTACTTTTCACTATAAAAATTAAGTTAAATGACACAGCTGACAATTGGCTAGTTCTCCTTTTCTGATTTTCTGTGGAATGAAGAAAATCCAGTCTGTGAGAGATTATTAGCCAGGAGGCTTTTGCAACACAATGCGAGACAGATTTTTTGTGGAAACTTAAATCGTCTTGATGCATTCTCAATCATCCAGGAAAGTAAATCCCCAAAAGTTGATTCTGTTCCAGATGAACAGAATCAACTTTTGGAGATGGAAACTTAAATATTTTCAACTTACACACATGCATATTTGCCTCTAATTGATTCATGTGCAACAGCCATGTATGCAATCTCAGTATGTATATGCAGTTTGTGGTCCACAGTAGAATATGTTATGCTGAAATCAATATGTGGTACTTGCTAAAAGTCAATATAATCCTTTGCTATCACTGCGGTGCCTTGTTCAGAATTTGCCAGGATTAACAGAGACTCAACTAAAAAATACTGACATTTCCTCCTCTACACCAGTCATTTTCAAACTATTTTTTGTTGCCCAAAGTACACCAAAGGGCAAACCAAACTTTCAAAGTGCTCTTGTAGTCATATCTGTCATCGGTTCTTCTTTTGATTGGAATGCAAGGTGACGACACTTTGACAGCTCATTTGCAGCAGCTGGACCTAGTATGTGTATCATCCCATCCATTAGCATACCTTACCTCAATCTAACAAATGGTGAGTCCATTTGGATTCACTGCTCTAGACTTTTACGTTCACCCTACATTTGTGCTGCACAGCAATTTAAAAACTAATTAAAGTCTGTTTAGCGGTGACTACAGTATTCTCACCATCTTATGTGGTTAGACAGGGTTATCGTGCCAGCACTTTTCCACCTGCAGACGGACCTATCCAGTTTGTTGTTGCACACAGCTACACACCCTACACACAATGTACTTTTTGTGTAATTGTGTGATATGTAAACTAAAAGCACTTATCAAAGGAACTGATATTGGTGCATGTTTTAACAGATATTAACAGAGGTTAATACATTGGGTATTTGTTCCTGCATTGTAATAGAGATTCTGGAAAGCTGAGGCATATGTAATGTGACATACAGTATTCCAAGTTTTGGGCCTGACAAAGTTCATAAAGTGTAAAGAAGAAAATAATTTTCAAAATGAAAAAAATCAAGGACCAACAGAGAAAGCGATCAGAATTTTTAAAGGAGTGTGAATCTTTTGAAACATCATTTTTTTTGTCTTACTTTCTCCAGTATTAGGCCACATCTCTTATAGCTATTTGTGCAGTTAATGTTTATGTATGTGAACAAGCCAGCCTATAGGGAAATCATGTGTGTTTGTGCTGTTTGCATATCAGTGTTGACGTGCTTCATACAGTACCTATGATAACATGTGCCCCGAGTCTGACCAAGTGGCGAGCTACTTCATAACCAATTCCCCTGCCTCCTCCTGTCACTATGGCAACGTTGCCATCTTGTCTGGGCATCACTGGCAGAAGCAGAAGAGGAGACAAAGATATCAAAGAGAAAGTCACTTGATAAGGAAGCTTCTTCAGGACAGGTTGATGTTTCTATAGATGACAACTCAGTAAAAAACACATGGGCTTTTTGTAGAATTTTTTTCTTTTTATTTCCATTGTACTGAATAACAAGTTTTCTTTACTTTCTTTCATTACTAAAGTTACTTTATGGGTTCAGTAGCAACAAAATAATAACAGAAAGGGACCTTAATTAAATGCAAAATAGAAGAAAAGTTCAATAAATTAAAAAAAAAAAAAAGCATTTTATGAAATGTGTGAAAGCCATCAGATTTTGATTTATTTTAATCAGAAACACGAAACACTGATATAACACTCAAATTAACAGAGTTAAATATCAGAAAACAACTGACAGCAGATATTGTTCACCTTATACTCCCCTAGTAACATATGATATATTATGTAGTTACAGTTCATATTCCAGAGAACACATGAGTTCTTCCTATACCCTTTCCTGTCAATTTTCAAGAAGACTGGAAGAGTCTGCCACATTGGATGTGATACAACCACTAGATGCTGGGGAAAAATATGTATTTCTGGATTGGTCGGCAGTGGTTTCTGGAGGTTGCTGTTTCTTGCTAGGTGAAACTGACTGCAAAGAAGGGTCTGCATATGCTGTATCACTAAAACATCAGGTTTGTATCACAATTCTGGCACTTTGCAGTTTAGTTTGAGTTTTTAAAAATGTTCAGTTTTAAGTAAATTTTAATGGTTTCAGTGTTAGTTTTTATTTATTGTGCAGTGAGCAGTATTTATCCAGAGCAATAAGTTTTCAGAACTCATTCAGAAAGCTCAGTCTGAATAAATCATTGCACCAGTGCCTCCCGAGCTTATGTTAACCACATTGAAAAAGAACAAAAATAAATTAGATAAATAAATTCTTTTTTAAAAAACAATGTATTTTTAAAAAAAAAAAAATTATTCTAGTTATTTTTCTAAGTTAGCAATATAATTTCAGTTTGGATTATTTCTGACGTCTCTTTTTAGTTTTTATTTCAGTAAGATAATAATAATAATAATAATAATAATAATCCTAAAATAAAAACATGGTTATAGTTTTGGTGTAGTTAACCAGGTGTCTGCAACAAAATTAAGTTGCGCTGTCTCTGGGCGACGAGCGAACTAGCCCAGACAGCATTATGAAAAGTGCACATTTAACCTCACAAAGCTTGGTGGCAATCGTAGAAACTTTGGAAAGGACACGTTGATGTTCTACGCAATCGTTAATTATTCGGCTGAATTCGGCAAAAACAAGACGACAGATGATCATTTTTTTCGCTAATGTTTTGAGCTTAACACAAACTAGCTAACATAGCTAGCATCGTGTTAACATGTGCAAGTGCAACATAGTAAATGACCGCTACATGTACTAATGAACAATGATAACCCGTGCTGACTATAATGCACCCACGTTCATTGGTTACAACTTGGTTGCCCGTGCTGTCACTTACAACTGAATTACAACTTGTCAAACTAACGTAAGCTAAAGTTAAACCGACCTGGCAGCCTCAAAGGTCCGTTTAGCAGTTGAAGCAAAAGCACCTTTAAACCAAGCAGGTAAAGCTTTATAGCTGGCAGAAGATGACACCAAAAAGCAGACAACATCTCTGCGAGGATGTGTAACGCTGGTATCCGAAAGAGCCGTCAGTGCAGAGGCAGAGCAAACCACCACAACGCAGTTACGTCTGTGGGACGCGTTCCAATATGAAGTTGTCCAACATCGCTTCCTTCCTTAACACATCTTCTAACAACTCATGTTCCATTTTTAGATTACTAAATTAGACGACTAACAATTCCCTGACATATCTATTTTTAAAATCTTGACTTTTCAAAAGATTTTTCCCCGTAGAGCCGCTATTTGAAATCATGATCCCTTAAAGTCATCTGTCACATGGCTGTAAAGCTGAAATAAGTGTATGATGGAGGGGACACGTTCTCCTCGCTGCTCCTTGGCTGCTTGATGTGCCGTATGATCCTTATCTGTAGATCCAGCATATTGCACCCTTCAGCTCACTGACTCCCTGATTAACTGCTGCCAGCCAGGTCACACGCAACAAAAATCAACTGAGGGATGACACATAGTAGTCTTATCCATAATTTCCCAAGTTACACTTAAAAGAACAAGTTTCTAGAGCAGGGTTAGTCTGAACTAACAGTGAATTCTGGTCTGCCTGTCAGTTTTTCTTCCCAAGGGATCGCTTGATTCCACACCAGCCTACTTTTATTGGCGGCTGCTGTGATGGTGAAATGTAGGAATTCAGCTGTGAAAATCCTGATTGCACTAACTAAAAAAGAATCAAAATATGGTATTTTATTTATTTTAGATAGGTGACAAACTATGATATAACTGAAGTTGGCTGCACACTAACAGGCTGTATGAATTTATGATTTAATAAATTAGTCATCATAATTTCTCATAAATATTTATAGCACCTATCATGATAGTGAGGATTACAGCTTCAGAGAAATTATTTTTCCACTTCTAGAGATAAGCTACTGGCACTTTTGTGTGACACCCCATGACTTCTAATCAGGACCAATACCCCCTGCTTACAGCAGATACTGAACATCTTTGGCCATTTCACTGGGCTCAGAGAGTCAAATGTCAAGAAGATATTTTCAGACATTATCGGATGAGTTTCACCGACATTTTGTGTCATCTGCCACTATGGAGTACAGTGATTCTGAGTTTGTGTGATACTTAGAGGTCACAAGCACCAACTTATTTAAGCAGCTATCAAATATAGAGGACAACGACACAAAGCATGATGACATAATGAATTATTAAAGCTTAAATAAATGATTCCTTGAGACTTTTTTTTTGTCTGAGACAAAAGATTAAAGTTTAAAAAATAAATGTATCCTCCCGAGACCCCGTGACCTCAGAGGGGTATTACATTTAGACTTTTCTGCACCTTCATTCTTCTAAATAAGTGTTTCATACATGGTTCAACAATGGCAACTTCATTCTATTATGGTGTAAATTAACCCCACAATTCCCTTATGGGTTTTTTCAAACATTCTTATAATATCCCAAATAGTTAGGTGAAAACTGGAGGTTAATTTCTTGCAAAATGTTTTTATTTACTCTTGTTTTTATTTATTCTTAACCATCAGACTGCTGAACACGTCATAGACACCTCAGCTTCACTACTGGAACTTCAACATTATGCACTCCACACTGTATATAAATGCCACTTGTTTTGCACATATTCAACTCTGTATATTTTATATATTTTATTATTATTATTATTATTATTATTATTATTATTTTATTTATTTTTTTTACTATTTAATTTGTAAAAATGTGTATACACACACACACACACACACACACACACACACACGTAGGAAAATATTTAGTATACACATCCAGAAATGCATACACTATTATATATTGTACATATATTTATTAGTTTCAGGTTGGCCATTCTTGTATTTTGCTCGTTTGTGTTGTTGTGTTTGCACATCTTTGTTGCTTGTGGGGCTCGCACACAAGAATTTCACTCACATGTGCTGTGCCAGTGTGCCTGCACATGTGATGTGACAATAAAAGTGATTTGATTTGATTTGATTTAATCATTCTTTATTTGTCTGATTTTTTTTCCTCAAGCCTGGCTCCAGTGTGACCACAACAGTAAAATGCAGTGATATTGAAAACCTCATGTGTTCTTTTTCTGGCCTCTCCTTTTCAAAGTCTCCACATTGGATCATCTGCTTCCATCTCACCCGATCCCTAGCATCCTCATCCCCACCCTGTCGTGGCAGATGGCTGCCCCTCCCTGAGCCTGGTTCTGCCGACGGTTTCTTCCTGTTAAAAGGGAGTTCTTCCTTGCCATTGTCACCAAAGTGCTTGCTCATAGGGGATTGTCTGTTTGTTGGGGGTGGGGGGTGGGAAATATTGTATATATTAGAGTCTTTACCTTACAGTATTATGTACCCTGATGCGACCGTTCTTGTGATTTGGCGCTATATAATTAAAATTTATTGAACTGAATTGAACTGAAAATCCTCCTCTGCCCCCACTAACCCTCAGGATGTCCTCCTTCACTATCCACGGATCTTCTTTGTGGTCTTCCTGTTTTCCTCCTGCCTGGCAGCTCCATTTTCAGCAATATCTTCAATTTGTTAGAAAAAGTGTAGTATTTGATTGACACCTGACTGACAAATACCACCCAGGATTGAGTGGTTGTCCCAAAAGGTGAAATTAAAGTTTCTTTAAAAACATAAATGACTGCCCATTTTCATCTATAATCTACACATCTGAACAGATTACCTACTACAGTGACGAACAGGCTAACAGTGTGAGCTGAATCATCACTGGCACTCAAAGTAGGCCAACCAGTCTGTCCCTCATTTCAATAAAATTACAACCATTTGTGTTAAAGACAGGTCTGGGGCATTCACAATAACTTCCCTTTTTTCCCCTCTTGGCAGGAAAATCATTAGTATTTGTTCGCTTCTTGCCCAGTATGCAGTGGTTAAAGCTACTGCTGCAGTGACATGCAGTTGGCCTCGGTTATTAAAGTCAGCTCAGGAAGGCAGTTAAATGAGCATCAACATAAAGAAACTGTGTCATCACCACTACCCTGATGGAGGCTGAGCTTCGGAGGCTGTGTGTGTAGTCAAAAGTGCATGTGCTGCTGTGAATTCAAGCTGAGAGGATGAGTTGTGCACACATACGAGTGTTTGTTCACCCGCAGCCTGAGAGGTTGTGGGTCAGTAAGGCGAGCCGGCCTGCTATTGTTTAACGGAAATCGCATCTCACGCATGACTGTGGGATGATTATTTGGGATGATGGGAAATCAGGCAGACACATGAATACACAGTCGCACACGCGCACAAAAATTCCCACATACGTTTGAACGCACGCGAGACATGTTGGGAACAATACGTGACAGGAGGGTGTGTGAAGCAAATAACATGTGAACAGCATCAAAATAGCTCCAACTAACAGTCACCTAGTCTTGATGACAACCACTGGCTGCCTGCAAAGCCCAACTTGTCTTATTTTGTAAATCCAGGCTGACAACAGCTCTGCGGGATCTGTCTATGTGTGTGTGTGTGTGCTAGTTAAAATGCAGTTTTTATTTCATTTTTTTCCATAGACTTATTCTGGGTAAGAAGATGGTATTGGATATTTTTAGCAGAAAATGGCCCTAACTGTTTTTATATACTGATTCGATGCGCTCTTCCTTAACACTCTACTCCCCTGCTTGTATTTGTTCCTGATCAACTGCTACCCACGAGAGATGGGAGGTGAAGTGTCATATTGTGAAGAAAGGGAATTTTCTGGGTGTGTCATGGGCAATTTGGGCTCCGGAGTGCAACAGCTTGTGTGAATTGATGTTAGCTTTTTCTCTGGCTTTGAGCTGCCTCTTTTGTAGCTTTTCCTCAGAAGTCTTTGCCATGCGAGAGGCAGACAATCCAGGTTAGATTCAAAGCGTAGACTTATCCAGAGCTGCAGGGTGTAAAGCCTGTAATGACACGTGTACATGTATATGCAGAAAAAAGAAAAAAAGACACAAATCCAAGGGGAACTGCTTGTCTTGCAAACTAAAGCACAGGTCTATGTATACTTATTCTTGAGTTTGTTTAAATAGCAGAAAATATGTGTCTGTCTTCTGCTGACCAGTTCACAGCATATTTCTATTGGTGTGTTCTTGGTGTCATGTTTTGTGAAAGGAGAGAAGGAACCAGTCACATCAAATTTCTGGTAAAACTGGAAAGTGCACTTAATTTAATACTAAACCCGAGTGTGTTTTTAGGGGCAATGTTTTGCATACTGTTTTTCCACAGTTAATAGGTGTGACTGTAGTGTAGCGGTTTCCCTAACAAGTGAAGGATCCTGGGTTTGATTCGAGCAAGACAAAAGACACAAATCCCTTTGGGGTTTATGTAAAAATCTGCCAAATAAACATGCTACCTGCTGTGGCAGCCCTTTGTGAATAAGAAAGCAGCAGAAAGTAACTTTTAATAGAAGGTTGTGATAAGGATGCATAAGGATTAGAAACTGAGCTGGAGCACTCAGATCTATAGGTTTTCTCTAATTAACACCGATTTGTTTTTTCAATATATGCAAAAAGTGTGTATAGTGTAAAAATATATATTGACTTTTATGCCCAGCTTCAAATGATGTTGCTTAGAAAAATATGAGAGTTGTAAATCTCTTGACAAGGAAGCACATAAGTGTACTTTCTAAAGTGTTAAACTATCCCTGTCTTTGAGTTCAGTACTTTAACATTTAATGTTTAGATTTTAGTGCTTTACCCCACTTGTTTGCAGTTGTTTGTAGAGCCCAGCGTGTCTCAAAGGGCACAGCAGCGTGGGCTTCCAACCCAGCCTCAGCTCCCTATGAAGACACGAAAAAACTTACTGAAAGAAACACTTTTATTGTAACTAACAAGGAAAAATGAGAAGAAACCCCAGGAGAGGCCATTCAGAAGGAGAACCCCTCCACGGATGGCCAAATGTGTCCTGTGAGCTATGGGTGGGAAAAGGCAGTAGACTATGTGGGCAGAATTGGTAATAGCTGTGTCACTTCAACTGTAGCCACTACAGGTTTTCTATGGGGAGAAAAGCCAAAGGCCAGCTTGTAAACATGAAAGTGAAACCTGAGATTTTTGCACTTGTTTGCAGTGGAACTACAGACAGCATATACCAACTACCTGGCTTCACATTAGATGTAGAACATTTTTTTGTATATTGACACTCACTCTGTTTTACATGCATTTCAATGTCTTTACTAATAACTCAAAAGTTGACTGTGTCCTAAAATCTTTTGCGTTTTCATTACTGGATCACCAACATGACCATAGCTGGATGGCTAAATAATCAGGAACATAGGTCAAATCATTGTCTGTTCAATCGTTCATTTTTAGCATGTTTGTCACAGACCGCCGGGGCAGACCGTGTGGAGTGAGTGGAGGACCCAAGAGCAAACAGAGGTGAGGACACAAAACCGGACTTAACAGAAGGCGAGCCTTTATTTAGGGCCGAAAACATAAGGAACAAGGCAGCAAAGGAACTGAGGGAAAACCTGAACATAGACTGGGAAAACTATGGCTAAACAAGGTACAAACTAGGACTAGTTGAGGCTGGGGAACTATGACAAGGGGTAGGGGAGATAACACAGACGACGCGACACAGACTACATGAAACACAGAGACTAAATACACAAGAGGGATGATCAGGGGAAGTGGCCACACATGGGAACACAGCTGACACAGATAAACATAACAAGACATGGCAGGAGTAAACAACACTGACGGGAGACTGTCAAAGTAAAACAGGAAGTACACAGAGGTGCAAACAGGAGGAGAGAGAGAGAGAGCACGGGCATAGTGGGCTGGGGAAACATGGAATAAAACATAAGGAGAGACGAGGGCTCACAGATACACAGAGGGGCACACAGGGGGCAAAAGCCACGAATGGAAAACACTAAGGGAACAACACAAGAGGGCAACTCAGAAAACATGGCCTAAAATAAGGAACGAAATACAAAAATACAAAGAACTAAGAATACTGGGCCCACATGGCCCAGGACCATGACATCACCCCCCCCCTAAAGGGCTGGCTCCCGACAGCCCAAACCCGAGAAACAAAACAAAAACAGAAGACATCCCACCCAGGGCGGGAGGCGGGGGACCAGGACGGAGGGACCAGAACGGGAAACAAAAACAAACAACAGAAAACACAGGAGCACATGACCATAGTCTGAAGAAAGTTCAGGGGGCCGACCCAGAGCCCACAGGCACAAGAGTTCACGGGTCACACGGTCGGGGGGCCGACCAGGCGGGTGGCACAGGTGACAGAGCTGGTCCGGAGGCCGGCCGTGCGGAAGGCAATGGCGGCTCTCCAGTGTCAGGCATACTGGCCGAGGCCCGGTGGGCACAGGACCAATCGTGGCGGGACCAGACGAGGCGGGGCCGCAGCAGACGAAGCACAGGCCGGGGCCGCAGCAGACGAAGCACAGGCCGGGGCCGCAGCAGACGAAGCAGATGCAGAAGCCGAAGGTGGCTGGATGGGCGACTCGGGCCCTCCAGCTGACGAGGCGTGAGGCTGGACGGGCCTCTCGGGCCCTCCAGCTGACGTGGCATGGTGCTGGACGTGCTCCTCGGGCCCTCCAGCAGGAAGAGACGGCTGAAGCAGAAGGCAGTCTGAGGCGGAGAGAAAGCTCACGCCATTCCTAGCAGGCCGAGAAGCAACCTGTACAGCCGACGAGGCATGAGGCTGAACGGGCCCCTCGGACCCTCCAGCGGAGACAGGAGGCTGAACGGGCTCCTCGGGCCCTCCAGCTGGCGTGGCAGGAAGCAGCGGAGTCGCTGCGGGGTGCCGGCCTGGCACACCCGGGCATCCAGCAGCAGATGCAGGTCGGGCTGCGAACTGGGCAGGGAGCTGCGCTGCTAGCTGGGCTGAAGCCTGTGGCGAAACAGACCGCTGGGACATAACTCCACGCTCTGAGAGGGCAGGTGAAGAACTGTCCTTAGCACCTGCAATCTTCAAACAGGGGTCAAGAAAGTGAACGCTTTTAATGTTCACAGTACTGGCGTTAGACTCTGAGAACACAATGTCTCCTGAGTCAACAGTCTTAGAATCTTTAAACTCAGAGTTCATTGTCTCAGGTTTAATGTGAGAAAACTTGGTCACATGGACGACCTCCACATGGCTGCCAGCGGAAATATTGCCTAGGGGTATGTTTCCAGTGTCACGATCAGTAACGCATACAATGTTATTCGTCATGTCACAGAAAACCAAAGTAGACTGCACTTCAAACTCAGCCTTGGGATCATTAGCTTCATGGGGCGTGGCTGAGGGAGCAACACCTGAAACAGAACTTTGTCCTTTTAAGCCATTAACGTGGCTTCTGCTGCCCTTGGCTGCCCTCGCTGTGGAGCTAAACACAGTTTCCTTCTCTCTCACAGCATCCAGAACACAGTCCAGGTTATCCATAGACCCTCTAGCATGAGTCATGACCGTCTCAGGCCGAGCATGTTCTGACACACAATACACCTTCTTGGCTAACGTGCCCATGTACTCACTGTTTATCAGTTCGCCACCTGGTCTCAGGTCCTGGACTGAATTACTCCTGGCAGAGGTGGAAACGGGTGCCCTGCCCTCACGGAATGGAGGAGGGTCAATTTCTGGGTCTAAGTTCCCATGCCTAGAATTCACAGTGGCGTCCTCACCAACTAGAGTGGGTTCATGGTCACAATTCTCAGACGCATTCAACTGGGAGTCAAAAGGCTCAGTTATATAAGCCACACAGGAAACGGTCTCTGGTTTCTCTAAATCATTAACATGGTATCGAATTTCCTTATCTGCTCCCTCAGAACAGGTAGACACAGCCCTTCCATCCTCGCTACATGACACTGGCAGGGTTTCTGTTGGCGCTTGTACGGCCACATGAAGAGCTTCTACATCACAATTCCTGGAAACCCCACTTAATGGGTCACGCTCAGTTTTGCTCACATTTCCAGCAACAAGAATGCCCCCAGACTCATCATCAGTGATTGAGTGGTGGTTAACACAGGTCACACATGGAAACGCTAAACATTCATGTTGAGACACTCTACAACCCTTGGGGGGCCTCTCTAGCTGTTCAATTTCAGTCTTGCTGCTCGTAGTATTACTATCAGCTGGTCCATTTACAGTCTCTTTAGTCTTGGCTGGTAAAACAGATATTTGCACGGACTCTGGCTCTTTGATACGATCGCCTCTCTTATGGCTGAGCCCGCAAGGCAGCAGTTCAGCAGTGGGCATGATCTCGCCCATGGAAAAGACACGTGGAGCAAAAGCACAGTCACTCACCTCCATTTCGGAAGGGGCACGAGATGAAACGAGACCCTCCCCAACCGCCAGCTGCCGCGCGGCGCCACGGTGACGTCGCCGTCGCCTCTTCCCTGAAGGCGACGCGGTGACGGAAGCTCCGGTTGCAGGGGAAGTGGCAGGGCCCTGGCAGCTCCGCGGGCCCCCAAGAGCGAGGCGCGTTCCCCGAAAGACTTGCTCACAGTCGGGGGTCAGCCACGGCTTCCACCGGAGCTTCTCCTCCAGCTCCGCGAGAACCACCTGCTCCCGTTCAGCGATGTCCCGGGCAGTGATTTGTGGGGACATCTCCTCAGAGCCGAAAATCACTGCTGACACGGACTCGGAGGCGGCTTCGGCCAGCGGTTCCGGCCCAGGCGACTGCTCTGACGACACCCCGGACTCTGGCTGCGCTGACGTGCGGCGGCGACGAAGGCGCCGCTTCCTCCTAGCAGCGGCTGTTGACACAACATTGATAGCTGTGACGGCTGGCTCCTCATCCTCCGACCACATCCGTGCCAGAAAGGAGGCTGGAGAAGCGAAGTCCGAACGAAACGGCGAGGGTGAGCGGCTCGTGTACGAAGGAATGGATGGTAGCGACCCCAGGTTGCGTCCGAGTCTCAGTGAGCCAACTTTAATCACCCCGGAGCCGCAAGATGGTGGAGGCGGTGATGGGGAAGTTGCGTGACAGCGGAACGGTGGTGACGCGGCCCGTGCGCTGGGCGCCTGCTCCTGAGGACGGGGTTGGAGGATGGTGCGGAGGTAATCAGAAATCAGGGGGGGTAGCGCCTCCCACAGCCAGGGGAACACTGTTACGCTCACCCGCAATGGGTGAAGCAACTCCTCCGTATCCTCCTCCCCGGAACGCTGCATCCACTGACAGCATAGCGCTTCCACTGTCTGAATGACCTCCCTTCTCTGTGTCGCTGGGTCCATACTGGTCGCGTCGTACTGTCACGGACCGCCGGGGCAGACCGTGTGGAGTGAGTGGAGGACCCAAGAGCAAACAGAGGTGAGGACACAAAACCGGACTTAACAGAAGGCGAGCCTTTATTTAGGGCCGAAAACATAAGGAACAAGGCAGCAAAGGAACTGAGGGAAAACCTGAACATAGACTGGGAAAACTATGGCTAAACAAGGTACAAACTAGGACTAGTTGAGGCTGGGGAACTATGACAAGGGGTAGGGGAGATAACACAGACGACGCGACACAGACTACATGAAACACAGAGACTAAATACACAAGAGGGATGATCAGGGGAAGTGGCCACACATGGGAACACAGCTGACACAGATAAACATAACAAGACATGGCAGGAGTAAACAACACTGACGGGAGACTGTCAAAGTAAAACAGGAAGTACACAGAGGTGCAAACAGGAGGAGAGAGAGAGAGAGCACGGGCATAGTGGGCTGGGGAAACATGGAATAAAACATAAGGAGAGACGAGGGCTCACAGATACACAGAGGGGCACACAGGGGGCAAAAGCCACGAACGGAAAACACTAAGGGAACAACACAAGAGGGCAACTCAGAAAACGTGGCCTAAAATAAGGAACGAAATACAAAAATACAAAGAACTAAGAATACTGGGCCCACATGGCCCAGGACCATGACAATGTTTCAAACAACATGCTGAACTTCAACAAGCTTCAGACAGCTGATCAGCATTAGAGTAAATTCCTCTCACATGATAACCTGACCGTATAATAACTTGAACTATAACTCTTTCCAGTTTCCAGGAAAGATAAGCATAACTCTAAAGCCATCCTATCTCACAAGCTTTCAACAACTTCCCAAATTAAACTTGGGCCAAGCAATCCCTCCATTTATGGTACCTGCCGAGGGCAGTCTTTCAAAATATGTAAGAGTCTATACTGCGTGTTTTGGCTGTGGAGGCTCAAGTGTAAAGATGTTAATAATGCATGCAAGATGTGCACAATGAGTTCATCAGAATGCAAGAGACAAAAATCTGTGTATATGTGTGTGTGCGCACATTCATGTTTATCAAATACATCCCACCACCATTATTGCTAACTGTCTTAAGGGAGTGAATGTCTTTCTATTAGTAGATGTAGAATGAGGAACAGTGGGAGGGATATTTGCCTGCACCAATTAAGACTGTCATTAACTCTGTACACCGAACACTCACACACACACACAGCGAGACAGACACACACACACAGTATTTAACACATTCAATTTAACGGTCTGTGAGTCAGTGTGTGCCTCTCTTTCTGTCTGTCTGAGATCTGTTGTCACTGAGACGGGATACGAGGAGACTCTTTCATCTCTCGCTCTCTCTCGGCTTTTTTCTCTTCCTGTCTCACACTCCAGGATTATGTGAACACGGAAAACCTTCAAGGATGTTTATGTGTACTGCTTTCTTGGCTTCAAGGGCGTCAGCTACCCCTCTGTTAAACCCCAAAACCCCACTTCAGCTCGGTCAAGCAGTCCGGTCTAGCATTATGAAATGGGATCTGAATAACTGTTTGGTATTTTTTAGGTCATTTAGAAGATATCACAGTGCTTATTTGCTTTCCTGTATGTCTAACCCTTTTTAAAAGACATTTTAAATGTTGAAAATGTACAGATATGTAAAAGGAAATGTGCCTGAAGTAGGGTCAAATGTTATCACAAATAATCCAGGCATGGTCCTGGCTCATTGGGTTTTTTTTTAAAAGTCTTAAGCTCTGTTTATCATTACTTACATTCAGTCTGATTCTTACTTTTTGCATTTTCAGCTTTGTACTTGTTTATTGCAGTTACAGTTGTGTTTGTGGTATTCCTCCTATCAGTTCACGTTACATTCCTTGTTCCCCGTATATAGTGAGATACTCTCTGTTTCGTTACTTCCTGTGTTATTTTGATAGTCATGTATCTTTTTGCCAAATTTACCTCCCAGAGTGTTGTTATCAGATGTAGTTCACCTGTGTGTAGTTCCCAAGTTGTTTCCATTCTGCCACCCTCAAATTGTTTTGGTTCTTTGGCATGTCCTACTGTTACCTGACTTTGTTATTTTGTAGCCTTTCAGACTACTCAAATGGCTTTAATAAAGGTTCTCATTTGATCCCTGTCTTCTTGCGAATCTGCATTTGGGGTCCAACCATCATTACATGCAAACCCGTTTTTCCTAATGTCTAAGAGTGGATGGGAATCATTAAAGCAAAGATACAGTAAGCAAAAAGTGTGGTGGCGTGAGGATAAGGAATGGGGATGGTGACAAGAGGCCATTACTACTCTCAACAATTGTGTTTATGATTATGTGTTTATGGCTGGTCAGCAGAACTTTCAGATAAATTCGGATCTTTAAATGTGACCTCCCCAAACACTCATTGCACACTTTGCTGAGGATACAAAAATCTCTGCACCAGTGTAAAGGTCTATATTCACACCCAGGATAATAAGGAAGGAAACATAGATGGAAGCTGATTAAAATGTCTCACTATAATTAAGACCGCCCAGGTTTTCTCATAGGGGACCAGTACAGTTGATAAATATATAATCAAATTCCCAGTATAACATATTTTCTGTGGCGGAATCTGATTTGATGTTTAATAAAAACAAAATCAAGTTAATCTACAGTCATACTCTTGATTTAAGTCCACAGTTGCTAATGTTTACCAGTCCTGATTGAGCTGCCTAACTGACCAGAGGAATGGTGGATATGAATCATGTCTAACATGGTGTTTCCGTCCCAGTCTGCGCTAAAATGCTAATAACGTAGTCTGTTTGGGCTGCGGGGAGTCCATTACGCTGACTATATCACATCCTTGTCCATTGGGGGACACACGCTGGGGAATGCAGAGAGGAAAGAAGACTGAGAGGATCACACGTATGTTCTGGGAAAAGTGTGCGTGCGCGTGTGTGTGGCTCTGTGAATGTGTGTTGAAGCTCGGACACAGCAGACATGTGTCACCTCAGCTCTAGTGCCGTCAAGCTAAACTGACATAAACAGCCCCAGGCGGCCCTATCAGAGATGGACTTTACATAACGGCTGAGTCACTCACAATCTATTTTTATGGCTTTGAGGTGTGTGTGTGTGTGTGTGTGTATGCGTGTTCCAGTGCATCTGCATTATTTCTGAGAGCCAATTTCTGAAGGTCTACAATTTTAGTTGTAGACCTTCACAATGAGGAATCTCCCCTTTTACAGTGAGATCATCGTAAAAAGATGCTCAGGAATGAGCAGTAGGGGAGGGCAATTAATTTTCCCAAGAGGCCACAATTAGGGCTTAATTGTAACATCTACTCTTGGCAGTTGCAGTTTATACAGTTTAAAAATAAATACATTTAAAATTGAGCCGAACTGAGTTCAACTTCTTGGCGCAGCCCTCGACAAAAGTCTCAGTTTCTCATGTGCCCCTTTGGAAATATTTCCCACCCCGGCTCTACAGCGTTCACTCACACAGGCAAAAAATGCTGAGATTAGTTTTAATACTTTGTCCCTCCTAAAATTAACCCCTATGGAAATCTTAACCTGAAAACAAAGTACTTGCCCTCAGACAGCTGAAGCTGTCTCAGGATGACCCAGCGTCACAAACAGGGCCGGCCCGTGGCATAGGCCGTATAGACAAATGCTAAGGGCGCCGTCCATCAGGGGGCGCCACGCCAGGGCCACAAATGTTGAAAAAAAAAAAAAGTTGGTACTATTATTTCTAAATACAAAAAATAATCCCACGTTAATTAAAATGCAAAGTAAAGCTTATTTAATAGAAATATTATTTGTTACAACATTACACTACACTGCTGATGTAGGGGGGGCGCCACCTAAAATCTTGCCTAGGGCGCCAGATTGGTTAGGGCCGTTTCTGGTCACAAATATGATATTCCACAGGATGTCCCAGACATAGAGCCTTGTACTGATGGCAGTGAATAATAAGATGGCACACGAGTGAAGCAACTAATCATTTCTCAAAGAGGAGCATGTTTTCTGTCTCATTACTAACTTCTTTTTTTGGTTTTGTAAGCACATCCTTAGCAATAATGAACCGTTGATGCTACTGCAATATACAGCTTAATGCACAGGACATTAAAAAAAAGACTTTCTCTATAATTTCAGTCGGACAAACTAAGATAAAAACAGTACAGTAACTCTGGGGTCTCATATTTGCTGTTCCAGAGCCATGTGTCGCTCTTTTTTTTCCTATCTCCAGTGACTCAATGTGACTGAAAAAAAAAGGACTTATCCACTTAATTTTGCTGAACCTACCCTGCAATAGCATTGATGGTTCATAATACTATGGATTCTGTTGCTGAACATTAATTCAAATCAAATTGAACACATTTTTGTTTACATTGACTATATTGAGAGCTATATTATTTTTTTCTTTTTTCTTTTTAAATTACACCCATTAATAACATTAAAAGACACATATTTATATTTACTAGGTTATCACCCTCATTAAGGTAAAATAAGAGAAATGCACTTTATTTAACCCGAAAAGTTAAACTTCTCTGGTTATACCAAGTAAAAATGTTATTTAAACACTAGAAATACATAACAAATAGCTTAAATAAGTTATTATAAGACTCAAACACATTTTGCTGCTCCATAAAGATTTTTGGTGTCAAGAATTGCTTAAAATTAGCTCTGTGGAGTTTGCCATCCCCTGTTCTACATCAAAACATCTTTAGTATATTTGACTTGAGATTGTGATTCCAGTTTTAAATTTTAATCTGTATTTAAAAAGCCTTTATTAAACTTCTTTTTTTTTTTTTTTTTTTGTAGCCTTTGGTGAGACAGTCAGGATTTGATTAAAGTCGAAGCATTTTTATATGAGATATTCTCATTATTACCAAACTATATAGCATGACCAAAACCAACAAAACCTCAAGGTAACATCGCAACTTAACAACCACAAAATGTTTTATTTTTGATGTCATGAAGTTAATTAAACTCATTTCACTTCAGTGACCGCATCGCTATGGGGTATGTATTAGTGTCTGTGTGAATGGATGGATTCACTCGAGGGTTAATGAGATAGACACACGCACACGCATAAACACACACACCCATGTCACATTTGTTAAAGCATTCACCTTAAAGTAATTTCAAGTCAAAGCAGTTTGTTAGCTTTTTAATTTTTAAATGTAACTTGGTAATTTCATGACCCAAACATGAAGGTTTTACATTTTTCTAAAAATCAGATGATCTCAAAACAAAGACCAGTTCTTTCAAAGTCAGGCGACGCACCTTTTTTTGGCAGAGTGATTGTGAGTAGCAATGGAGCAGAAAATAATAATGAGTTCATCAAGGGGTAAAGGTTATTTTTAATTACACATGATTTTAGTAAATTAGTTAAGCAGATAGACCTTATGCATGTCCTGGGAATTACCTTGTTGATGGACATCCAGAATGTTTATAAATAAATTAACAATATGGTGTGCAACACCTGAAAAGCAAATGTTAAAAACTGAAATATACATAAGTATTAATTATTTACAGTAAATGACAAACAACAGGATCATTAAATTTCCCTCTTTAGCCATCAGATTTTCATGGAGCTTCTGTGCTCTTTGACAAACACCACATTTTTCCATCCCAGATAAAAAATTCTGACTATTTACATTCATATTTATGATCTGGTCATCTGGTCTGCATACTATATTTATGGGGGGGAGTATTATGCAGGGCTGAAGAGTTTTGTTTTTTTTTACATGTCTGCAGCAACACACACACACACTTTGTCATATACAGTTTGCGCACATTGTGAGGCTTGAATATGTTAACAAATCCCTTCTCCTCTTCAAGTTTCAATAATTTACTTTTGTCCCTACATATTTTATAACTTCAATCTCAATTGAACCTGGATCTATCAAAACGTATTAAAATTCAAGCAGGCTGAACGAATCCTTTCCATCTTTGTCGACGTCCTCCTTAAAAAATTAATATGCAAACAAAGAGAAGAAGAAGAAGATTACCTTTTTTATAGTCTAACTGACCTGGGTACAGGTGATGCAAACACGGCTGGAGTGTTTGGTTTAAAAGGTGCAGCCATGGTTCACAGTTTATAACAGAAGAGATGCTAAATTTAAAACACACACACACACACACTGGCCAAGCCTTTAAACAAATGATGAAAGACCATCTGTTTGTCACTCAATGTAACAGCACCCCTAATCAGCCAAGTCTCAGTAGAATTTAAGGTAGCACTTCCGTGCTACCTTCACTTTTCAATTGCAGAGGTTTTCACTGGTGCAGAACAAATTAAATTTCACAAAACTGATTTTTGTGAAATTTAATTTATGACCAGGCTGAATGTTGGAAAATGTTTTTGTAGACATGGAATCACTGAATATAAAACAAATAATGAAGCAGTCTAAAAGTTTCAGATGTTCAATTTTACTGATGAGTAATAATTTTAAAAAATGTTGTTATTTGGTGCTTCGGTTTCCAAATGTCTCTTGTCATTTTCAGGTTACATTCATTCACATTTCCTGAACAGCAGATGAGTGTGTGTCATTTTATCTATCTTAGCATTGATTACTTTGCGTCCAAACAGCAAGTTGCCTTCATTTGCGGCTATAAGAACAGTAGACTTTAGTACTATTTTGACATGCTGAATAACGAGAAAAACAATATTTCTCTCAATGGAGGTTGGAACTTTTAGAGGTGGCAACAATAACATGAACCAAAATTTTGTATTTAAACAGGAGCTTGGAAGGTTGTGTCCGCCCTTGAAAAAAAAGTAACTTTTTTTTTGGAGTGGGGCAGAAGTCAAACTTTCGGGTTATTATCTCTTTGTTTTTTTCATGGCGGAAAGATGCTTCCCTACTAAAGTGACTGTTTTTAAAAAGGGAACGATAAACACAATGGAAAATATATTCTAGAACTAGCTGCTTCTCCCATTTCAATATTAAAATGAAGCAGAAGAGAACAAGATCAGTGTTTGCTGTGTTGGTGTACCCGAGAACATCGACTAGGATAATAAAAACACACCTTAGTGAGGAACATTTGACAAATTTTAAACAAAACAGCTGATACAGTCACCACAAAGATACTTTTTTTTTTTTAAATCAGGGATTGAGTTATCATATATTTTCATCTCTTACAGTGTATTTGTTTAATTTAGGTTTAACAAAACTGGTATTAATCTGCTGTGTTGTTTCCAAATGATGCTTATGATTCATCTCATTCTCATTAAAGAAACAGCTGGACAATGTAGGAAGGATTCTGTTCTTTTTTTAATAATCAGAGTGTGTATGATAAGGGTTGTTTAACAATTTGCCAACACAGACACACACAAACACACTACATAAACTGCTTATGCCCGTACACAGTTGGCACACTACAGTATCACGGTTTACACATGTATTCAATGAATGAACACATTTTCAATAAACTTGAGTGAATTTCATACTCATGCATGTGTGCACTCCTACTGTACACACACACACACAACCTGTCTCCCTCACTGACTACCACTGAGCCCTCCCTGCTCCACTTTTTTTGTATCTGTCATCCAGGAGCATGTCAGTGTTTAACCCCCTCCCACGCTGTGACACACACACACATATGCACACATGCAGCCATTTTCCTTTACAAAAAAAACTGCACAAAGTCACTCAAACATTTTTTTTTACCCTTCTTTCTGTGTTAAAACACACATACACAAACCAGGACACTAGTTTAGACAGACACAGACAGCTGGAGCAGGTATTATAAGTACCTTTCCATTCCTTCTCTTTCCCTTGTTATGCCATTACTGAAGCTGATAGAGTCGGAGCTGTCGTTTTCAGCTTGTGTGTGTGGCCACGTATATGTGTGTGCATGTGTTGAGAGGTGTCACAGGCTCGCTGCATATTTGCTTTTGGCTCGCAGAAATCATTTAGTTGTCCGGTCAAAAAGGGCATCTGCCATCCAGCCACTCTCCTTTTCTCCGCAGGAGAGCACTCACAACAGTTTAAGAGGCTGCGGGGTTTCTTCCTCATGACTGCATCCAGCATTTAGGCTGCTCTTGGATATTTAAATACTAGAGTGTTGCAACCATAGCTCAAAATAAGAAGGTTTAAAAATTTTAAGCCTAAACTTGCACTTTCCTTGTGAGTTGGGCTGAGGAGATGCTCAGGCTTTTTTTTAATCCCTGTGGTGTTTATGGAAGAAATAGTGATGTGGTCTAGCAAGTGGCGAAACTAGAGTGTCAGCTGCAGTCAGCGATTATCTCTCAGTAATCACTGCTCTGTTATATTTCAAAGTATCAAGTCATGTGTTTTCTTTGTCCTTTTGTTGTGTCAGGATGTGTAAGATATATTTATGTTGCAAAGATGTGAAGAAAACAAATCAACTCTACTCTGCAGGTGATTGAAAAAATAAATAACACGAATTTTTCTCTATGCATTCACACTTAAAAAATCAACATGTCCTTGGTGTGTCCTTCAAATCCTTCACTTTGACACATCCAAAATGTGTTAATTTTCACAGTTGAATGTTGGTTAAGGTAACATAAAATGCTTTGGACCATGATGAAAATGGCAGGCATCTCACATGTGTAATAGCTTTATGGGGCATGTGATAGTCTGCATGCACGGGGGCCAAGGTGCCTGCAATAGGGACAAGTGCTTGGCCAATTTGCAGCGTGTTTATTTATGTGTGTGGGTGTAAGAGTAAATATCAGTACACCTTCCTAAACCAAGACTGGCCATAGAACAATCAAATAAGCTCACAGTTGTCTGGGGGAATTAAAAATGCGCTATGCGTAAAAGAATTAGCGGAACATATATGATAAGGACGCAGAAACATGGCACTAGACAGATTAGGAATAAGACGCACAGGAGCCAGTGGAGATAATCCCGTTATCTCGTTGAACGTAAAATGCCAATGTGAAGCATCCTCGGAGATCAGGATGAACTGAACATGAACTAATGCTGCGGATATACGGCAGGAGGAGTGGGGGCAATCAATACTGGGAAACTGAGGTAAACACTGTTATTCCTGACCTTAAGGAACATCCACGCAGTTTACCGCAATGTCACTGACGGTCTCCGTACTCCACTCATTGCGATCTCATACACGCGCGCACGCTCCGTGTTCCGTTTGACACCAGTTCGATGTCCCCCCCGCTAATGACATTGTTTCACCTTTGAGAATTCCCCATCAGTACCAAGAGCGCGTCTCCAATACATAAGAGATTATTGATGAATGGTCCCTGTCAAGTTGAGGAGAAAGGAAGCCGGGATTCTGCTCATTAAAGGCTCGGGATAACCGGGTGCCTGTGGAGACGCACGCCGGTCATCACCTTTTAACCAGAGCGCATTTAACATTACGCGCGACAGGAATGCGCGCGTGTACACACGCAGACACGGACACAAGAGATACACAGATAACCACGAATTAAAAAAGCAAAAATACAACACGAGTATAACTCAAATGACAAAAAGGAAGACAAGCAGACTTACAAAATGACCCTGGGCTCTGTTGGTTCCTCTGTGCGACCCATTGTGATATTTCCGTTACTCCGTTTTAACGGAATCCTCAAATGCCGTGGTCGCAGTCCACGTCTCTGCAAATGTACCAAAGGATCACATAGAGAATGAGGAGAATGGCGAAGATGAAGAGCGCTACTAGGATGGCCTTGGTCACCGGAGAGATGAACGACTGCATGTCAGGAGCAGAGCCGGGCAGAGCGGCGTGGAGCTCCGCGTCCGTCCGTACTCAGTCTGCTATCTCTCTCGCTCTCCTCCTCTCCTCTCCGCCGCTCGGGTGGCAACTGTTGAGGATGGAGCCTGGGGCTTTGCCGTGCTCAAGTACACACATTTATAACCTGACGCGCATGCACACGCACTCCGCCACGCGAATAGCCTCTCTACCGGCGATCTGGGCGCGCAACGCGTGGGGGCTTCCCTTGCTAGAAGCGGCACAGCAGTGGGTTGTATTTCCCCGGATCCACACTCCCTCACTGCCTGTCGCACATCAGAAGACGCAGCGACAGGTGAGACTGGACTGATAACACCCGCGCTTCCTGCAAAGAGGACGGCAAAAAACAACAACAAAAAAAAAAAACACTTGAAATTCACCAATACAATACAATAAAATAAAAGCCCGCACAGATGTTTCCAGACACAGAATGGAAAAGTGCTAAGTTGCGCGTCGAGCTGCTGCACTTGTCGGCAAACAGGTTGATTAGTATTCCTCACAGCGGCGTGTGTGAGTGTGCATGCGTATGTGTGAGATGGCTGGGGATGACAGGCTATCATCTTATCACGACCCTTCGAACCCCCTTTTTGGCCAAGCTGTCAGTCCAAGGATTAAAATATAATTCTACATTTTTAATGTTTCCATTTCCACCTGATGCGCGCTTTATTCCTATTTTGTTGTATTACTAATCAGACTAGCCTAAGCGGTTGGTACCTCTTGCGCATCTTTTTATAAGTATTAATCCTATAATAAAAAGAAGATGGTGTGCAAATGCCATCAAAAACTCTTGTCACGTATACTCCATCTGGGCTAATTAAGACAAGGTCGTAACTGATAAGGCTAGAGGATATGCGCCTTTCCTCACATAAAATGCAAGATATCCATGTTTAAACCTATATGACCGATATACGTTAAGAAATTGGGAATCTGTTTTATTCAGAAAATACAAACACTACATGACAGAAGAGATGACTGCATTAAACAGCTTTTTAATGTGAGCAACAGTTAATAACCCCCGAAAAAGGTCGTGTATTTCTGCATGATATTCCTATCAGATCAGCACGGTTACCCACCACCCAAGCAAAGACATTAAATCACTGAAAAAAACGCGCGCTTATTTTAAGTTGCCATTTCCAAAAACGGTGCAAAACAATAATGGGATCAAAGTCTAGAAATAACTGGGCTATTAAGGCACCACTGATGAACATTTAGGCTGCAGAAGTAGGGCACCGAAAGGACGTTATCAGTTGCATGATGAGAAGCGCAGCGTTCACCTCGAATACCACCGTGCACCACTAGATGGCGACAGATTTAAATTTCCATGTCCTGATGATGGTGTATTTGATTATTCCGCACACCATCACTGCACTGTAGTCTTGGATAAGAATCATGACAGCTAAACGGGCTTAATACGCGTAGGTAAGGAGAAATAAAATTAAGTTTTCAATTATTTTCATATCAAATATGCACTACTCACGCGTATTATTGTTTGTCGTGGTAGAGAACAAGGTGGTTAGCGAACGTTAGCTTGTGAAGATTGTGGCCTATTTAGCAGAGTGGCTGAGGAAGCTAAAGCCAGTTATCACTGCTAATAAGTAAGGGAAAGTTGTGTTATGTGTCACATGTGTCGTTTAGTGTGAGCTTAAATTTGCTGTTGAATGCCACATATAAGGAGGTACCGCAGCTGTGAAGATGCAGTTGCAAACGAATGTTATATCAAAAGAGAAAGACCAATGTTTGCAGCACATTGCTAGTGGTTAGCTCACTAGCTTCAAATAGGCCGTAAATGCTCGCGAAGTAGGTGCGTGCATATTGGAACTTCCGTTCTGGGCCTTCAAAGTAAAGTCCCAAGTAATGCGCTTTATATTGCAAGGTTGCGGAAAAATACGAGTTCGTAAGGTTCAGACGAACTACACGGTTTGTTTTTCAATGAGAATGGTAAATACTTAAAAGCCTGTTCCGGTATTGTTTACTTAAAGCGTTGAGGAAGCTTTTAATTTGAAGACGCCGTCGCCTGTCTTCCTGTGTTTTCTCCTGCTGTTGTTATGAATGTTTTTGAGGTTTGACGAGCGTAGCAAGCTAGCTTGCTGCCTATCTAGCAAGCGACTTAAAGCCACTTAACCAAAGCGACACAGAGGGTGCGTTTGCATATGGTACTAAGTGGCTGTCAGCGTGTGTTAAAACCCTGACAGATATTTACCGGCCCCGCTGTTTCATTGTTCAGTTTGTGTTAGGAACAGCGTCAAACCTGTAACCAAAGTGCAGCGGTAGCTAGCTTTTTGCCAGGTTGAGCTCAAGTGATTGTCACGTTAGTCAGCCATCTAATCAGAGTGCAATGTAACTCCGAATATAGGCAACATCGGCGTAATACAACAGTATAATGTACTGTGGTGGCTGATTGAAATAATCTATTCTCGATATGTAGCTGTGTTTGTAAGAAATATGCCTATCTTATGGTTTGACGGTGTAGGTTTATCACTTTACATATACTTGTAGTTCTTTTAAAACATTAGAAAACAGAGTTTAGAGTTTAAATTAGAATATATACAATCATAACTGCTACACTTGCATGAAGGCAAAAAAAAAATGGAGGAAGAAGGGCAGAATGCAAGCGTACCTGTGCACGTCAAGACACAAGCATGTAAACATACAGACGGCGGCATGCTTCATGTGTTCACATGCTCAGAAACAAAAGAGACTGAAAATAAGCACAACAACTTTGAACTGAGACGCCAAACTGGCCAATTTCTACAGATCAGTAAAGATACAGCTTATCTGACTTGGTATGCAAGACTTTTCTTTATGTTTTTAGATTTAAATAGTCTATTGTTCGTGGTGTAGTGTAAATCTCTCTTCTCATGGTTTCATAGTTTCACTCCGCAATTGGTAATCGTTTTTTAAGGTAGTCAGACCCCGACCCCCCCCCCCCCCCCACACACACACACACACACACACACACACACACAAAATCGCTCTTCTTAATTAAATTTAAGGTCATAAGTCTTAAATTTGGTGAGGTAGCTGTTACTTTTAAAGAGCTTGGTTAGGCGTGTGTGTGTTTTTTAGTGAATAAAAACCAGTGGGATCTGAAATATAAGTGACTATGTAGAACAACAGTCTTGCTACCTATCCTCAGGCTTAATATGCAAAAATGTTTTTTAAATTAATGTTGATTTTTTTTGGATCATTCCTAATAGTGAACTTATGTCTGATTCATAAAAGATGCTTAACACAAAAAGCCTTGCTTAAGCAGTTTCTAATAAACCCATAAATAACTCATTTTCTTCTGTAATCTATGAAACTGAAGTCAGCTTAAATTACCAGCAGTGGCCTGGGGGGGTCTCCTATTACAAATATCAGAGATAGCCGTGAAGCAAAAGGTAAAAGCAAACTCTTTGGAGAACAGGCTCATAGTGGTGGTTAAGGAGAGTGAATCCAGACAACAAATATTATCCAGTGGACTAAATAGCAGGTGGAGGAATCCAAACAAGCAGCCTGGAAATGTGTTGCTCCTGCACTGACTGGGGTTGGATAGAATTACAGAACTGTAAAGTACACCAGTGGCTTTGAAAATCGCTCCAGTCTAGACTTAAGATTTGAGATATGGTCACTTCTGTGCGTGGTAAGGTTTTGTTTTTAACAGGTTTTTCTCTTTAAGCATACTTAAGATAGTTTTATATGTTTTATAAATGGGGCCCTAAAGCTCGTTTTGTTGGTTGCCAGGCTTCATACCACCATGGGTGTTTATTTTTATATTCTTTCATATTTATTTTTGGTTCAGTGTTGTGGGGATTGAAAAGAGCTGCCGATTTGCTCGTTTAAAAATAAGTAACCATGATTTATGGGAAACTCAGTTAAAAGTTACTCACATGCAGCAAGTTCTAATCTGTAAATAGACTTAATCCATGCTTGGGAAAGTGAGCCTTCATGGCCACAAAAGGGATCTTGGTGAATATAATTATTTCATCCATGATAGTTTACAGTTGTATTATGTCCCTTTTTGGGGGAGTTTAAATACATTTTACTCAATTTGTACATTTTACATTTGTTTTTTTGTAACAGTGTTTCTTTGTTTTTATGTTATAGACTCAAGAGCTACTCTATGTAAGATGAACACTGAGGACAAACTGGAAGGCATGCTGCTGAAGTGCAGCAGCGGAGGAATAGACGGAGGAGGGAGAGTTGGCCTGGGCAGCGGAGGAGGACTGGTGGTGATGACACTCGGGGAACGATCGCTGGCTAACCACCCTCTGCTGGCCGAGGATGACGACGACGAAGACGACGACGAGGACTTGACTCGAAGCTCGCTGGTCACTCACGACCTGGTCCCTCCAGAGCAGCTGATGATGCAGGAGGAGATGACGAAGAATAGCGGTGGAGGAGAAGAGGAGGGAGGAGCCGAGGTGGGAGAGCATTTCCCCCTAAAACTCACGAATAAGTTTCCCTGCTTGCTTCATATGCCAGTGAGTTCACGCTGGTTTAGAAGTAGATCAGATTTTGATAAGCTCATTTCTGTGAGTGCATCTACAGTCTCCACTTGATCAGAGTGAGTTTGCTTTTATGCATGTTATGTTGACTTAGCCTGACATTTTGGACTGTTCAGTGCAATCAGTTCTTTTAACACACAAAAAGTACTGTTAGGTAGCTGCTAATACTGCAAACTACTTTCACACTAGTTATTTTTAGGTGCCGGAATTTTCTTAAAAATTGGTCAAAAATAGGGAGCTCGCATTAGTGTTTTGTTTTTTTAATGAATGACAGAGATTTTAATTAAAAATTTTTCTGTCACTTTGACCCACTTGTTCATATTCGGAAACAATATATTTGTACACTCTGATCTTCTGAATCAGAATAAACTTGCAGCAAATGTGAACTTTAAAATAGTAATTTCTATTCTAAGAATACAGCATAATGAGGATAATCTGAATTCACCCTCAGGGACAGGTTTAAAGCATTGCTTCTCCTTGGGAACTTTAAGAGCTGGAATTGTATGGTTTGTGTTGTTTGTCTGTCTGTAGTTATTACAGACAGGTTATTTTCAGAAAGCTGAAAAGTGGCTACATACATTTTAAAATGCCAGTCAGAGGATTTGAAAACGCTGTCCCTGGCCACCTGGCAGATGTAATCTCTCAGCCTGTTCTGGGTTGTAAGGGGCTGAGGCTTCCCTCTGGTATTTTATGCCTGAGGCAACTGTATGGTGAGATGCCCTCACATTGGTTGATTATGCTCTGCTTGCCCAGTTGCACCTGTCTGACCTGGATAAAGTGGTAGCTGGCTGGGTGGCCCTTAAAGTAGGTCATGTGCGATATTCAATGTATAAATGACTATGGTCCTACTTTTACAGTTGAGCATCAAGCAGGAGCTGAAGTTGTCTGAGCCAGCGGTCTATATAAAGAAAGACAAAAAGGCAATCAAGGATCTGACAATGTGTCCCAAGAAGAAAAAAAGGAAGCAGCGATCACCAGCAAAGGTGAATTCCATCTGTGGAATTTTTATATTTTTAAAATACCAGGGACGGTTGTGAAAATTCAACACTACATGTGTTCTTTTTTACCCCCTTTGTAGATTCTCAGCATCAATGACGATGGCTCATTGGGCATACCAAACCCCAAGTGTCACGTCTGTACTCACTGTAATGCTGCGTTCAGAACCAACTACCATCTACAGAGGCATGTCTTCATTCACACTGGTATGAATAAGCCTGGCATGTATACAAATATGTAAAACATGTTGCTGTGAAATTAGATATGTTGACAGTAGGGGATCTTTTAGTCATCAAAGGAAGCTAAAAACTAAAAACAACTGGTTTTCATATATGTTACTGAAAACCTAGGTGAGAAGCCGTTTCAGTGCAGCCAGTGTGACATGCGCTTTATTCAGAAGTATCTTCTCCAGAGACATGAGAAGATCCACACCGGTGAGTAACAAACAGTTTGGTAAAATTCTCAATTGTTTTTATAATTATTGCTATGTTAGCCTGAACTTTTTTCTTTTTAAATACTTGTCTCTAGGTGAGAAGCCTTTTCGCTGTGATGAGTGTGGGATGAGGTTCATCCAGAAGTACCACATGGAGAGGCACAAAAGGACTCACAGTGGAGAGAAGCCCTACCAATGTGACTATTGTCACCAGGTACTATTCTTTTGATTGCTTGTAAATTAGTGTATTCGTAAGGTCCAAAATTGGTAAATATTTTAATTAGAAAGACATGAAAGGTCTATTTCAAACCTTTAGTTCAGTCATTTTGGTTCGGACAAAGGGGAATTAAAATGTGTTGGGGTTTTTTGGTCTTCTGTTCACTAACTTTGAAAAATAAATTTGTGAACTAGTTTTCTTTGGGTTATTTCACAACGACACTGTGGTCCCTTTAAATTGAGCTCTGGCTCATTTTCCCCCTTAGTGCGGTTCATTTGTGCAGATGTCAAGATGTGTGCTCGGCTGCTGACAACCACACCGAGACCCTTTGAAAAGGGTGGTCAGTGGGAGGTTCTAGCTAAATACATTCTTGCATTCTGGGATGTGGCAGAGTACACAATCTGTACAATATTGCCATTTCCATGCAACCCAAACTTCAGGTGGATTTCAAAACAGTATAATAGGGATGACAACTTGACCATCTCGTATAATCATGACTTTAGGAGTAAATTTTCAGTGTAGTCCAGTTGTCCAGACCTTAAGCACCTTCCTGTGTTTCTGGCCAGTAAGTGGACTGATCATTCTCACGTAGTTTTTAGTATCGCGTTTTAGTTAATTTGGAGCTAGCTTGTAATTTTCTTTGAAAAGAAAGCAGAATATGTGAACATATCAAACTCATCAGTTGAACAGATGAACTACAAGTGTGAAGATCTCCTGTGTGTGGATGTATTTGTGTATTTGAATAGTTTGTGGTACAGTGGTTGGCTGTAATATAAAACATGTACGAATATGTGTTGAAAAAGGATGAGGATTGTAAAGCGCTTTCAGTGGTCAGTAAGACTATAAATGCACTGTGTAAACGCCACCCTATTTCAAGAAAACACAGGTAGAGACAGGATGATCTTCTGTCTTTTATTTTGACTCTGTGAACTGACTTATCACAAAAGAATACAAACACTAAATATTGCAGTGTAAACTGTCATTGATTGCTTAGTCAGGCTAAAATTATTTGCTGACATGTTAACAATTTGCTTATAATGATAGGAATGCCTGCTAAACAGTTATTACACAAGATATTTTTTAAGTAGTTCAGCTTCTGTGAATTTGTTGAGTGCATTAAACCTCTAAATACTGTGTTTAAGACCTTTAGACTAAAAAGAGTCTGCTTAAAACTTAGTCTGGTTAAATGGTGTTTTTGGCATTCAGCTTTTTTTGCCGTCCTAAAAAGATTGTGTGATTAAAAACACATTTGGTGTGAAAACACTGTCACTAGTGCTCATATTAAAGATCGGTATGGCTGTAGAGAGTAGACAGGAAGAGTAAAATTGTGAACTCAATATTAGAGCCAGTAATGAAGGTTCATGTATAAAATAAATGCATTGTGTCCTCTTTCTGCAGTACTTTTCCAGAACAGACCGGGTTTTAAAGCACAGAAGAATGTGTCACGAGAACAGAGAGCGAAAGGCGAACAAGACTGCCGGTAAAGTCGGACCTTTACGTGAAGCAGACTCTTTAGGGCCCCCCTTTGTTGCCAAAGAGTGCTCACTGCCCAAGAAAAAGCGCCAAAAGTGTACAGACAAGAGTTCAGGAGCTTCCACTACTGCCCAGACAGAAGGGCACACTTTTACCGTGGTAGAAACAGAAGAGAAAGAGGAGCAAAAGGGAAGTCTTTCTCTATATGCTGTGTCCTCCAAAGTCAAACATGAGTACGTGATTGCTGACTACTCTGTGGACCTTCCTGAAGAAACGGCTAACCAACACCAAGATGGCGACGTCTCTTCGGAAGAAACAACTTCTCCTAAGCTACTTCTGAAGAAAGTCCGCAAGCGGAGTCTTAAGCAGTCGACTGAACAAACTCCTCCTTGCTTGTCCACTTTACCCTCCTTTGAGGAAAATACTAAGGTGGCACAGTACACCTTTGAGATCGTGGACAAGCAAGGCCTCTTAGACGTAGAAGGCAACAGTGAACTCGAATCAGTTGAAACTCTTCAAGGAGGACAAACAAAACCAGCAGCCAGCAGCACAAACTATGACGACGCGATGCAGTTTCTCAAGAAGAAACGTTACCTTCAAGCTGCAATGGCTAACAACAGCCGGGATTATGGCCTGAACACGAGCAGCATCTCCTCTCAGCCACCTGTTACACAAACTGTGGTGTCAACAGTCATCGACGAAACTGTTCCCGCCACCATCCTGGAGCCCCAACCCATGAACACAGAGATTAAGACTCCTCATGACAAGAATGTTTTGCCTGATGAGGTTCTTCAGACACTGTTGGACCACTACTCCAACAAAGCCAATGGGCAATCAGACATTTCTTTCAGTGTGGCTGACACAGAGGTTACCTCAAGTATATCTATCAATTCCTCCGATGTTTCTGACAGCAGTCCGGTCGAGAGCCTCGGAACATCCAGCGCTCAGGCTCAGCCGCCTGCAGAGAAAGTGAGTCTCTTGCAAGAATACTCCAAATTTCTCCAGCAAGCACTGGAGAGGACCAGCCAGAATGACAGCTACCTGACCAGCCAGAGCCTCAGCTTGGTCTCTGAAAACCCCACATTAGCTGGACAGCCTCTGTTCTCCACAGAGAAACAGTTTCCTTCCCCCAGCAGGTTCAAATCAGGGATGAGCTCTCCACTAAGGTCCACCTTAGAGAAACCTCACTATGGGTTGCTGGTCGGGGACTCCCAGCACTCGTTTTCCTTTTCAGGCGACGAGACCACCCCTCCCTCTGCGGTGTCCCCAGCTGAGGAGGACTTTCTGGAGCAGGTCTCTCCCTCAAAAAAGACTGACTCTTCACAAGGGATACTACAGACTTTTCAAATAAGCTCCTTTGAACAGAACTTCAAATCTCATTTCCAGACGTCAAGATCTGCAGCCTCCTCGCAGTTTACGGTTGCCAACGGACAAGTGAGTGTTCGAGGACACAGCACAGAATTCTCAGAGTTCCCTTTAGTCCGAGTCACTGAGACCAGGTCTCAACTGAACTCATCCCCTGACGTTTCGACCAGTGAATCGTTTGGCTGAAGAAATGGAGGCGGGAGCGTTCATTTCTGTTCATCATTTCTGTGGCACTTTATCTCGTCTTTCCTGTGTTTTTGCCAAATCAAATCCCACTGCAAACGAGGGGTCTTTCTTTTTTTTTTTTCTTTGTGTAAAGCAGTTATAATTTTGTGCTTTTACGTTCTAAACTTCTTAAACAGGAATACTGAAAAATGATAATCATACTATAATTAGCATTTCCCCTTTTGGAAAAAAAAGTCAAACTTCCTCCAGAATGTACATTATGAGATTAAGCGACCAAAGTGTAATGCAGGAGATTAATATTCTCTAATTCCATTGCCATTATTTTTAATGTTTGTGTCAATCATTTCGCCTTGCACACTTAATGATCAAGTCACACTTGCTGCTTAATGCAATATTTAGACTTATTAAAATGTAGTTTGCATCTATGTACACTCCCCCCCTGAGTTTTTCAACTGCACTGGGGGTTGGGTGGTCCAGAGCTGCACAAACCTACTGTTATTGATACTTTTTCCTTATGAACGCGTTAATTTTTTTCTGCATTTTAAGATCAAAATCTGTGATTCAACTGAGCTGAAATGAATTGGGGCCACATAAGTTTGTCCTGCTCCCGAAAATCATGCCCCCTTCCCCCATGGCGGTGGTAGATTTTTTTATTTTTATTTTTAAATTTTTTTTTTCTTTAGCTACTTCCCCTTGCTCTTTGTTTAGTTTTTTTTTTTTTTCAAAAAATATCACTTAGAGCTTTTTTCTTTATTCCAGCGGTTAAACTGTCTGCTGACATGCACGGTGACACAAAGTTGTGTTACCTATTAAGGGTATTTCTGCAGGATTTATATTAGATTATCACAGTATGTATAAGTCACCTTTTGTTAAGAGATTAGTGAGACTAACCACTTAATTAGTTTAAGTAGAAATTCAAACTAATTCACTTTTTCTTTGATCACTTAAAAGGACGTAGCTCTTATAAGGGAAACAAAATTAAAGTTCATGATCCCTTGTATTCAAGAGAATTTGATTAAAATGAGCAGTTTATTATTTTGTGCCTTCTTTTAAAAGAAATATTACAATTTCCTTTAGTCATTCCTGCACAATGCATTTATTTCTACTTGGTCTACGCTCTAAGGCTACTAGTTCCACTTGCACAATACAGACAAGCACATAAGCTATCAACGTGTTCACACCTTCATACGTTAAGAACTGGGAGCTTTATTTAGTTTTGCCTTTTAATATTGTATCATTTTTAAAATTTTAGCAGAGACATATCACCAAACTTAATAATCAACATATTATCTGTAGTTGGGAGGAGTTAACGTGTCATGGACTCTTCTCCAGTATGTGTGTAAGTGCAGATTTAAGTTGTAGATGTCTAGATTTGCTGATAATCACTGATTTGCTGGAATTTTCTGGTCAGACTCATCTGTACGGGCCTTGTTGAAACCATGCAGTTTTAAACGGGAGTGGCAATGAGTTAAGTCTTTTCTGTACTTCATTACACTGTTGATTGTCGTTCACGTCTTAGGTGCTGTTGTGTTAAACGATGTTTTTATCTTTTTGTTTTTCGTGCACCATCCAGTTTAGGTTTGAAACCAATGTTGAGCTCCCTCTTGTTACAGCTCCTCTGACAATCAGGGACACACAGAACCACGTTAATCATCGAATACTTTATTCTTCCTCAATGATCATTCCCTCTAGAATGTATAGAAGATATCCTGCTGTAAATACATTGTATATTTTTCTGCTCTGAGAAGTACTGTTAGGTTTTATTTTGGTCCATAGAAAGACAAGGCGTGTGCAAGAAACACTTTTGTCAGTGAATTTGGCAAGTTAATTTGTTTTTAAGCATTTATGAGATTCAATAATGAAACGGTCCATCTTCCTGAGAAAATGTGGCTTTTGCAGAAATCTCACCACTGTATCAATATTATATTTTCAGTTTAATTGGTGATTGATCAAAGTGAATTTAGATTTTTGTGAATGTTCATTATGATGGGTTTTACTGTATAACTATCATCCGTATGATATATTAAAATAAAATTCCTTTTCAACATATTTAAAGTAAAAGAAAAATGTTCTTAGTGGTGGAAACAATCCTCCATTCAACAGCTATTAGAGTCTTGAATTTGTGTTAAAATATCACTTAAAAGTTATAGTGTGGTTGAAATACCTCACTAGCTGCCCTTTTTTTATTATTGTAAGCAATCTTTAAAAGCACAGTGCAGATAGAAACGATGGTTTTGTAAATTGTACCCCATTTAGTTCTTTGAATTTTGAATTCAGTTAAAGTGGAAACCTATTGGAAATTAATGAAGTATGTGAGCAGTACGATGAATATTTCCTTTTAATTAACTATTGTCAGTAACCTGACCATAAGTGTCCTTGTATAAGCTAGAGAAATCTCATTTGTGTGCGTGTGTGTGTAAAAAGATCAGAATTTTTTGATAAAAAGCTATTTTTGAAACGTCATTTAAAGCACTGATATGTACAGTATATCATATGCAGTCATTCTCGCTACCCTCATTTATCTCTGTATAAGTCGTTTGTGTCAAGGTTTTTCAAATACAGATGGGAATCTGAATTTTTTCTTGATTTTAAAGAATTTGCTTCACAGTAAGGTTGGTCTTACGTTAGGTTTATTCTGCATGGTCTCTGACTTGTTGGGTCAAGTGAACTTGTTTTATGGATAATGTGCAGCTTTAATTGTAGCTGATTATTTTCAGTCAAGTAACCCATATGATTAGACTTTTGCAATATACAATGATTTGTAAGCAATCTGATTAAATTGTTTTTGATTGTTGTGTGTCATGTCCTTATAAATAAATAATTCACAGCATGTGATCTTGAATTGTTGTTGATGTACAGAAGGCGTGCAGCTGCTGGTGAAACTGAGTGTGGGTGGGTAAATGTGTTTCCTGATGGAAAGCAGCCAGAAAAGACATAAAGAGACGCTGGGATATTTGTTATGGTGTGTTAGGGGAATTCGAGGAGAGTAGAAGTGCTGCAGAAGACTGTTTTCATAGGTACACACTCGTACAGTAACAAATTGAAAATCTTTCACCATATCGTGGTACACGGTGACATCTTTTTCAGCAGGTCCAAAACCTGAAGATATATTCAGTTTACAGTGATATAAAAGTGCAAAGCATAGAATTCTCACATTGGAGAGCGTTGGAAAAAGAACTATTGATGTTTATCATGGAAAAATATGTGGAAAAACGTATATCAGAATAGTTCTGTCTTAATTTTCTGACAAACTGTTTGTCCAAGCACTGTAAGCCTTTATCACAGCCCAGTAAACCATGAAGGTCAACCAGCATGCACAACAACAGGACCTCCCCCCACGTGAAATGCAGCTATCAAATACACCTGTGCTTTCCTGCTACCATACAGTACTGTGGGAAAACCTTCAGCTACCCCTCGTTTCGTTATATTTTGCTTCCATTTAGCCTGTCTTTCTTGTAATTTTCAAAGTGGTGTTTAGCGGGTGTTCTCCAGACTTTCTGAAAGTTCTCTGGACATAGCTACTTTTATACTCTATTTAAGCATAAAAAGGCACCTAACTCAAAGGATGAACCAGTGTTGTGTCTACATATAACAGAAAACTGAGCAAAGAAGTGTGTTTAAATTGTATCTTTAGGCACTTTAATATTAGCAGTCTGTCCCAAAAACATTTCTTTAGCCAAATCTACTAAAAATTCCAAAGCTAACACAGACTGGCATAAAAAACAGCAAGAATGTTATTCCTTAAAATATGGGATCCAGAAAAGATCTGAGAGATTCATCTGGTCCTTCAGCTGAATTTCAGTTGTTCACTGAGGCCTCATTAGACATTGTCTCGGTGGAAGGGTGGCTGTCAGGAAGCCATTTTTTAAGGAAGAGGAAACTGGAGGGAAAGGGTGATGTAGTGATGAACCCAGATATTCAATTTTTGGTTCAAATCATCGTCAGTATGTGTAGAGAGGGCCAGGAGAAAGGTAAAACAGTGTATATAGCCATCTGTGAGATGCAATGGAGTCTCTGCCCTGGCAGGATTTCAGCCAGTGGGGACTTTGATCTTTAATGGGAAACAGCTGATTGGTAATGACTTTATTTCTCCCCATGGCAATGATCCAAAACACAGTCTTCATGCAGTAAAAGAATACTTGGATGACAAATCGGACTGGCCTCCCCAGATCACAGAGAGCCAGCCAACATCCAAAAAGAGCGTTTAATGTCCTTTAAGAATCCCAGAGAACTATTCCTGAAGGTTATTAAAAGAAATTACAACAAAGTTTGCCTAAGAGAGTTCAGACTGTGATGAAAGATGGCCATACGAATGCTTGACATAATCATCTTAAACCATGAAAATGTAAAATATTTTCATTGTGTCATTGTACAGGGAAACTCTTCCAAGTTTTGTTTTCTCTTATTTATTTTTGAATATGTGTTTAGACTGATGTGTTTTCTGATCTGATTGGTAACTTATTGACTGGAATAAGACTCAGAAAACATCCCCACAGTCTGAAATTCAAACGTGTTTCAGGAAATAACTCCATAAAAAGGATCAAATCCATGTGGATGCATTTTTCAGCTAATCATTACTAGCATTACCTGCTGCAGGACTTGCCAAAGCAAACACGAGATCCTTGTGCAAATGCTCCAACACATCCCGGAAAGGTGAGCAGTAACCGCATGCCTAAGTTGCCTGCTGGCAGCTGACGTATCCATATGACGAACACGTTGTAATACTGAGAGGATTTAAAGAAAAGTGGGAAAGTGGAATGGATTTATTTTTTCTTTAATTTTTTTAAAAAAAATTACAAGCAGTGGATGAAATGAGATTGTGAAAGGTAAGGTGTCGCTGAGTTAATCTAGCTAAGAAGCTGTTTGAAAGAAGACCGCCACTCACACCAAACTCTATTGAGAAAACTGCCAATTTTAAGACTAGAGCACATCTCGGTTTTCATAATAGCGTATATCACCAGGAGCTTATTTTGAAATTGATTACACTTTCTGATATGCTGTCTTTCCATAAACATAACTATTATTATTGTTATCATTCATTTCAGCATTTTGTTTTCTAACTAGGAAACAATGAATTCACATGTTTGTTATAATTCTTCGTTTATTTATCTGGAAACAGAAGCCTCTGAGGTAAAAGCAGTGACGCTAACAACTATTTACTGTTTGTCGCATCGCAGAGGAGCACACCCTGCTGCATCCGGGTGTCCTCAAGCTGCACCTGTTGCTGTTTAACCAGGATAAACAGTGCTATTCTTTCCAAGACGACCGCTACAAATGCCTGTGCTACCGTACTGTTTACTATGCCAGGAAAAACCGTATGCTCCAATCATAGATTATATATCTTCACAATTATGAGTGTTTTGAATGCGGCATGCCAGAATTACCCAGTAACATGCTGTGATATTTCAATTTCTCAGTAGTTTCTGAACGGAAATGTATTAGACTAGTAAGTAAGAAGGAAATCCAGTTTTATCGGATGTTTTAATTGGGATATTATACATGTTTTATCCTCTTATTCCTTTTTCTAGTTTTAAGTCTACACTTTACGATATTTGCCGAGGAAAAATCATATACATGATAGTACATCATTATGTAAAATATGTTTGGGGGTATTTTCTGTTTTGGGGTGGGTTTTTTGTCTTCTCGGGGGATTACTTCTTATAAAATACACGTTTAAGACAGAAATGTTCTAAAATATAAATTAGAATATTTGACAAATCTGTCACAAACGTGTTTAAATTTAAAAATATATTGTTATTTAAAACAAACTGTGTTGACTTTTTTTCCCCCAGATGTGAAATCCTGGACTTTAAACCTCTAAAACTTTTTTTTTATTCAGGAGTGCCGGGAATTAACTGTAAGTTGGAAAATTTGTAAATTTCAAAACTCATAGATAACATTATAATGATATTTTAGCTTTAAAAATGCGGATGGGTTAACCATTATTGAAACTGATTTTTGGTTCTTACCAATATTGTTATTTTAGGGCACAGACCTTACATTGGGTGGTGATGTAATACATTTGTTAAGCACTGTACCTCTAGCATCCAGTAACTCACTAAGACCATTATTTTGGTACACTATATGTCTTTTAGAGTGAATCTAGTAGTATGTGATCAAAAAAGTTTTTCAATATTAAAATGCAGATTTTATTTTGTTGTTTTACATCCAGCCTGTAAATATAAACACTGTAACTCTCCAGGCTGCAATGGAAACCCTGCCAGCCGGTTGGACGGTGTACACCTGTGAGCAGGAAAGAGCTGAGACTGGCCTGTTGAAGGGAGAATCTGATGATACTAAAGAAAACACACATATTCAAGATCTGTTCCATGAAGATGCAAAGGCAAGATGTTCAGTGTGTCAGCTCAAATGAAACAATTTATAGGATCATTGCAGGCTGTTGTTAAAGTGACTTCAGATAAGCCAGTGCTGCTACGGTTGTATTTCTGTGTTTAGGGTTTTCAGCAGTCTAATCAGCCATGGTGGAGGATCAAAGTATTTGTGTGGGAGCCGGTGCTTTTTGGCACCTGGGATGGAGTCTTCACCACCTGCATGATCAACATCTTTGGTGTGGTTCTGTTCCTGCGTACTGGCTACCTGGTGGTTAGTAAACAGACTATCTTTCACTTTGTGTATTGTAGGTAATAGAACAGCTAATCCACTTTAAACTCTCCCCACGCTAATAAGATGCTAAAAGGCTGAATTCTGTTAAATGCAACTGCCATAATGGGGCTTTAAATATGAGTCTAATAACCGTGCATGGTGGATACACTGCAGTGGAAAAGGATTTTTCACTTCTTGATTTCTTATTTTTGCGTATTTGTCATGTTTAAATATTTCAGCTCAGACAAAATACCTGAGTGAAAATAAATGCAGTTCTTAAGGGTTTTTTTTTTCTCATGGCCCTTTGTGATAAAGTAATTTCCCCTGAACCTAATAACTGGTTGTGCCATCCTTGGTAGTAAGAACTGCAATCAAGCATTTGTGATAACTGGCAATAAGTCTTTGGCATCACTACGGAGGAATTGTTGTCTCAACCTTCTTTTCAGAATTGTTTTAATTCAGCTGCCCTGAATGTTTTTAAGCATGACCGGACATGCTAAAGCATGAATCACACTACCACCGCTATGTTTGACTGTTGGTATGAGGTTGTTTTTATGAAATGCTGTGTTAGTTTGACATCAGATGTAACAAGACTCAAGCCTTCCAAAGAGTTCTGCTTTTGTCTTATCAGTCCGCAGAATATTTTTCCATCAAGATTTTTTCTGGCAAACATGAGACGAGCCTTTGTGGTTTTATTGCTCGGCTGTGGTTGGAACTCTTCATGGATGCCATTTTTTGTCCAGTTTTTTTCTTATTGACCTTAAGGCAAGTGAGGCAGTTCTTTAAATGTTGTTCTGGGTTCTTTTGTGACCTCCTGGATGAGTCATCGATGCTCTCTTAGACTAATTGTGGTCAGCTGGCCCCTCCTGACACGGTATACCACTGATCCAAATATCCAAATTATCTGTCTTTGTGGATAATTGCTTTGACCGTGGTTCCACTGGAGTCCCAAATTCACTCCATAAGACTTACAGATGTCAGTGACTTGGTTTCTCATCCGTTCTTGAGTTTCTTTAGATTATGCCAAAGATTATGCCATAATGCTCCAGTTACCACTGTCTATTATTACAATTTATCTGATTATGTGAAACATTTAAGTGTGACAAATATGCAAAACACAGACATCTAGGAAGAGGGTAAATACTTTTCACAGCACTGTAGTAGCAGACTAAAGAATCAAAAATAAATCACTAATCACCAAATTTTATTTTGTATGTTTTCATTTTTATACTTCATAATGGCTTAGCTTCATGTTTGGCTTTCTGCTTTCAGCTCATCCACATTTTTTAGCACAGTTTTTAGCTTCACATATAGTTAAGTATGTGTCATCATGACAATTGATCCAGAACACTGTAATAGCCATGTGTCATCACAGGACACAGCTACAAAGAGACCCAGTGATTGTAATTGCTACATCCGTTTGGCCTTAGCTTGACAGCTAAAATATAGTTTGCTGTGTGGAAAACAGGGTTTCTCTTTCAGAGAGAGACGCATCTTATCAGAAATGTCTGAGCAAATAAAATAAAAAAGTGCTGGTCCACCACACCTGTATAGCATCTGCATGTCTCTTTTTTTCTATTAGATAGAACACTGTAAACAAATACAAGGAGGAGAAAAGAGGAGTGATTAAAAAAAATGCGAGAGAATGGAGAAAAGGGTGAAGATAGGATTATTTAAATGAACTGAATACAAAGCACTAAACAGAGCAGGATGTCATGTGCAGAAGATGTGTACAATACAGGTGGTATATTGGCCCAAATATATCCAGTTCACAACTGCAGATGCATATTGTGGTGTAGTTTGTGCAGTGATCACTCTGTACTTTGGATCTTTGCTGTTTCCTAACATTATCCAGGGGAACACAGGAGTGCTGCTTGGGATGGTTCTCGTCTCCATGGTTGTGTTGGTTGCTTTAGTGACAGTTATGTCAGGAATCGGAGTGTCTGAACACTGTGGTGTTGGGAGTGGAGGAATCTACTCCATGATCTCTACCATCCTAGGGGGAAGGGTCGGGGGCACTGTTGGCCTCCTTTATGTGTTTGGGCAGGTGAGTGAATTTGAACACCGCTAAAATTGTTTGTTTGTAATATTTTATCCCTTAAGAAAATCATGGAATGCACAAACTGAATTTCCTTCCTTCTATCTCGTGTCACTATTAATGCTCTCTACCACTCTGCAGTGCGTCGCTGGGGCAATGTACATCACGGGGTTCTCCGAGTCAGTGGCAGAACTGCTGGGTCTTCAGACTCAGTGGGCGGTGCGCTGCATGTCAGCAGCAGTGCTGCTAGGTCTGCTTGGAATCAACTTGGCTGGTGTCAAGTGGATTGTCAGACTTCAGCTGCTCCTCCTGGCTGTTCTGGCCATCTCTACCCTGGACTTTGTCATTGGCACATTCACACACCTTGACCCAGGTAACGACCATCACTATGATCACAATGAAAACGAGAAACAAAAAAAAAAAATCAACAATCGGTTACTGTATCAAAGACGAGAGACAGTCACAGTTATAGTTACATTTTTTCATGCATTAGGAAGATTTGTGGGGAAATTAGGAGGCTAGGATGGCTGCTGGTCAGAAGTAGTTGTAGTAGAGTCTTTAATTTGACTCTTAATTTCTGTAAAAATCCAACATGGCTTTTAAGTATTGTTTGCTGTTAATAAACACCTACTATATATTATTTGATACATACAATTTTTTGTGAGTTTTTGAGACTCACACATCATCAGTGTCATTTTTCCCCCACCCTGAAAAACACCTAAATAAATTGCACAATACATTTTTAAGCAATTTGAAAAAATGCCAGATGCAAGAAATACGATGCAGACTAAAATTCATGTGTGGAAATTAAAATTTAATTAATTATTTTTAAAGAAATTTGTTAAATAGCTCAATAAATTCAGACTCTTCTGGCAATTATGTGATGATTCAGGCTTTAAAGATTTAAAAAGCATTAGTACACAAAACATCTAGAGCTGAAGCTGCCTTTGACTCTTTGAGTGTTTGAGTACCAGATCTCTAGTAGAATATAAAGAGAAGCCTGGCTCATGTTGCAGGGAACACTAGTGTTTCCAGTTATAAATACCAATACTTTATTATGCTGTATTTGTTTTTTTTATATCTCATTCTCCATAACTCACTATTAAATTTTCGGGTGGGGGGGGGGGCTTCCAAAGAGGCAGTGTGATGGAAGGAGTGTGGGGACCTGTTGTGACCTGTTTTAGTCAGTAGGTGTAGCTGCAGTATCACTTATTTTACTTATTTTACAGACATTCCTCTGTCCATTAACCTGTTTATTTCTTTCACACTTTAGCGATTAGTTAATGTGTATTGTTATGTTGTATTTTGAGATTTTAAGTTTGAAAATTATTTTATTTTTTTTTAAATTTTATTATTATTGTGAGTATTTTTTTTGGGTGCGGTGGAGGGGGTCTTTTTTTGTTGACCTCCAGGAAGTCCTTCCCTACATTTCCTGTTCTCACTGATTATCAACTTCCTGCCGAGTAGGAAGAAAAAAGTGTTCCAGGAGTCAAATCAGTCTTTGAACAACACATTTCACACAAGACCCAAGAGTTCTCACACACATGATAAAACATTCATACATTTTTTTTAAAACGGAGAGATTACCTTACCTGTCTTGTTAGTTTTTGTTGGATTTAGCTTGACTACTTCAGGTGAAATTAAAACCAGACTGCCTACTGCTCTACACCTCCCAATTCCCAGTCTTGTTTAAAGCACACTTGGTAGAGACCAGTTTTCAGCCCTTAAGATCTGTACAACCAGCCATAATGACCACTCCAGATTTTTCCAATTAAGAACAGCTCTGTGTGTGTTTTGGTGACCTAATGGTTGGCAGAGGACCAGCAGGTCTCCATGCTAGCTGAAACGGCCCAGATTAACATGAACTCACTGAACACTGAGACACATCCTGGAGGAAAGGAGCCACCGCCAAAAGCATGTGGTCATAGTTTGATAACATGTCCCCAATTTTCACACGCCATTGTGTAGCTCTATCACAGCTTAGGCATGTCTGGTTAACCACATATTCCATCAAAATTTCACTTTCTATGGACATGATTGCTAATATGTTTGGCAGATATTGCCTTTGTAAACACTGCAATCAGTATTTTCCACCTCTGTCATGATCAGAAAGGCAAAGTTTAGAGTTCACAGATTGTCAATCAGCAGAAAATTATCAGAGTTGGTTTTAATTCTAATGTTTTGCCCCTGTAATGTTTCACTAACTTTTATCCCTAGCAACAAAAATCACAGATATCGGGTGCTGGCTTTGACCATCCCATGTTAATTGTTAGTAATCATTAAGATGAATTTAGGAGTGTTTCTATCTATTTAAGTATCTATGTATATGAACTCTTGACTTACAAACCTGGTTTTCCCATTCACTAAAATGTCAAAGAAGTGGATTGCAGCAAGTCCTTTTTGCAGCACTGTAAGAGTTGGAGTTAAAATTAAAGTGTTGCATAACTGCAGCATGTAACATAGTCCTGAATAGTTCACAAGTCTGTAAGCACAGTAAATTATTCTGACAGTAATGCCGCCCATGTATTGTCTCTGCAACCAAACAGTTTAACCACAAACCCTTCTGATTGTGGTGCATCGTTGAATTACGCTCTGACACGCCTCACCCTGTCCTTATACTTGAAGTCTATTCCCCACAGAAAAGGAAGCCATAATGTGCTCCTTGGGTCTGGGGTTTAGGGTGTTAACCAGACTCACCCACATTTTTGGAAAATGACAAAGAGAGAGAGCCGGAACTGAGATCTGAAGCCTGCTGCTACTCCAGAGACCACCACATCATCTCTCCCTGTGATTCTTACTATAATATATAGTTCTCGATCATCCCAGCAGGACCTGCTCCACCTCTGTAAACTCACAGCCTATGCAACATGCACGGCAATTTATGTAAGTTAGTGTGGGAGTGTAAGAGGTCATTCAGACTGAGGGAGAGGCCTCAGATGTTCATGTAATCTAACTACACATTCAGAGGCATGGTCAACTCAGAAATGAGCCCCACTCTGCCTGTAAACTTGCTCGATACAGAATAAGTAAACTGGAATGAAGACATTCTTGCCTTAGCTCGAGCTGGAAACATAGTAAATAGGCTTATAAAGCTCTACATCTCTACAAAATGCTATGGATCAAATTGAAGACGTGTCAGGACAAGTCTTCTAGCTGTGTATTAAAAAGGATCATCAGCCTAGTGGGAGTTACCTTCTGATTCAGTATTATATATTGGATTCTTTGATGAATAAATATTAGGGGTAATAATGGTTGCTTGCACGCTGCAAACTTCATAAAGAAGGCCCCACATAAAGCAAGCAATTGTCAGTTAATTATGGTAATTAGATGACTTTACTTATTTGGAAACTGGGAAAGCTCCGGGGTATAATATTATATATTGTGGACATCTATGGTCAAAGTTTCCTTCATACACATTTTAATATTACTTTTACAATACTATGCAAAAGTCTTGAGTCACCTCTTATGGATAAATAGGTGGATGGTCTTGAGAAATAGTTCTCCAGGTTTTCTAAAGGACTTTTAGAGTTGTTCTTCAGAGATTTCATTGCTTTTTCACTCATATTTAGTCCAGTCCTTGTGCCTGACCATTTTCAGAAGAATGATTTAACACGGACCTTGTAGGAAATGGTTTCAGTGGAAGGGCAGCTGTCAAGAAGTCATTTTTTTTAAGGAAAAGAAATGGGGAAGAAAGGCTAAAGTATGCAAAATTGCACAAGAACTGGATTTATGTGTGAAACCTGAATCCAAATGTGAAATCTTTGGTTGAAATCATTATGGGCATGTTTAGAGGAGGTCAGGAGAGATGAACAACAGTGAGTGTCTACAGCCATCTGTAAAACACAGAGGAGGCTCTGTCATAGTTTGGGTCTTTATTTCAGGTAGTGGTGTTGAGGATCTTGTAGATACATAATTAACGAATGCAGAAAAGTACCATCAGATTTTTAATCCACCTTGTTTAAAGCTTCTGCTTGGCAACTTCATTTTTCAACTTGGCAGTGATGTCAAACACACTGCCAATACAACCAAAGTAATACACAATGGCTTAAACGGGGTCTCTGGATCTTGTGTGAAGTCTTATGATGCTGTAGTTTTTAAAATGAGGTGTAGTTTGCAACAGGGCCCAACACAAATCTTTGCCAGCCTATCATTGTTATTATTCCTAGAGAAAATGAGGGGGACAATTTGCAGTGAATGTAGTACATATAAGGATTTTATATTAAAGTGTAATGAATATGTGAATGCTCCAAAATAAGTACTTGGAGGGCTTAGCCGTGAGAGCTGGCAGAGTTGAGCCCACTTGGATGTTGGACTATGATGTTGTAATATGGGTGGGGTGCTCTTGATGCAGTTTGACACTGGCTGCCCTGGGTTTGTTAGATCATGATTGTTTGGATAGAGGGCGATCCTAGTGGGTCACAAAGTGAACGGGAGTTTTTTTTAGCTTTTTTGACCTCATTAAACGCATATGCTAGAGATCATACAAAGCTGGAACAGAGAGTGTATCCAGGCCTTTTCTTTTGGCCTTTTGTAAAACAAAAGGAAAAAAATGAGCATTCTTTTCTCTCTCTCTCTCTCTCTCTCTATGTGTCTCTCCCTTTCTCGCTCTTTCCTCCCGCTCTCTGTCTCCCTCTCTTGCTCACTTTCATTCTTTCTCCCAAACTTGGAAGCTGCTGAGCTTCTGAAAAGGGTGGTAACTTCCTTTTGGATAAACATGTCATTAATCTGAGAGAACACATTCTTTCCCATCACAAGATAACCAAGTGGGAAATGTCCGGTTTTGTAACATAGGCGGGTCCTTCAGACTGCGTAGTTTAAATGGCCGCCTTCACACATTCAGCAAACTGACTTGACCTAGAGCCATCCCGGCATGTCTTTAGTCTGTAGATTTGAAAGGTGTCACCGGTTGTTGTTGCCATTTATTTTGACTGAAATAGTCTTTGCAGCATTTATTTACTTGGTGTTATATTGCTGACTATGATGCAGATGTTGTTGAGTTATGGAGGGCTCTAATGACTATGCAAATGTAATGCTGTACTGTTCAAACACCTGGTATATAGTGCTCTATGTTTTTCCTTTCTGTATGCTGTGATTTCTTATACAGTTGATCTAATTTTCTGCACAAAGCGTAGCTTAAAAAGTCAGGAAAAGGCCAAATATGGTGACTGCTTATTAATCTAAGAACACATTATTAATCAATTTGTGAGAGTGATATGTTTTAAAATCATAAGGTAACTGCTGGCCCTATGTAGCAGCTACAAACATTTTAAGATTGGACTAGACTGCAACATTTGTTGGGTTGTATTAATAGGAAGTGAGAAATAGAAACTCATTATTATAATTGTTCCTTAAACATGTTAAAGAAGCAAATGTTTCTTCTTCTTTATTTTTAAACCAGTTTATTCCCTTATGCACTAGAGAAATAACCATCATTATTCCAGGTAGAGCTGCTATGTGTCCCTTCATGAACTGATTTCAAACAGATGAATGTTACATAAGATAGAAAGTTAAGTATTCTTGTTATGAGTCATTTACAGCCTGGGATTGTGTGTTTGTTGCCTAAAATATTGATACATAAGTAAAAGCCTAACAGAGAGCTGACTTTTCATGTCTAAAGAAAGACCTGAAACTAATTTTCATACCTCTAGCTAATGGAGTTTGCATAGTTTCTTCCTCCTTCATCATCATTTAATGTTCACAACTGTTTACTCAGTGAAGAAATGCTGGTAATTCTCACATGCCTTTCTGTATTGATGTGCTTCATGTGAGTTTGTCTCCACTTTCAGAGCACGGTTTCATTGGTTATTCAGCTGGGCTGCTCAGTAGCAATACTATGCCAGATTATACCACTGGGGAAAACTTCTTTACAGTATTTGGGGTTTTCTTCCCTGCTGCTACAGGTGAGTAGATCCTCAACAACTTCTTTTAGATTTCTGTATTTCACACAAAAAGAAAATCCCAGAATAGGAAAAGCATGCAAACATTCAAATCCTGCTTATCATTCTTTGCTTCATATGCAATGTAAAAATGAAGTTTGCGTTGACAAGCACCTTGTGTACATTTTGTGGTTTGCCCATCTTTGTGTGTGTTGTAGGGGTTATGGCAGGCTTCAACATGAGCTCAGACCTTCAGCGACCTGAGCACAACATCCCCGTGGGAACACTAGCAGCTGTCTTCACCTCGTACGACAACCCCCCAAATCCACTAAAACATACACATATCTATACAGTGCTGTCAAACAGTATTTACCCTCTGCACAAGTTCTTGTTTTTTCCATATCTATCAAATTCACATTTAAATGTTTCAGATCATCAAACAAAGTTTAACATTAGGCAAAAATAGCCTGAGTAAATATACATGCAGTTCAATCCTACCTGCCCTGTGTGAAAAAGTAATTTCCCAATAAACCCAGTAGTTGGTTGTGTCATCCTTAGTTGCAATAACTGCAATCAAGCATTTGTGATAACTGGCAGAACTTGCAGAACTGCTGTGATTCAACAACATTGGAGTGTTTTTGGGGTACAAATGGATTGTATAAGGTTATGTCAAAGCATTTCAATTGGATATAAGTCAAAACTTTGGGTAGACCTCTCCACAACTTTCATTTTTGTCTTGTGAGACATTAAGAAGGTGGACTTGCTGGTGTGTTTTGGATCATTGTCCTGCTGCCTAACACAAGTGTGTGTGCGCTTTAGTGCACGAACTGACGAACTGATGGCCGGACATTCTCCTTCAGGATTTTCTGGTAGAGAGCACAATTCATAGAGTGATGAACTACAGAAGCCATCGAGGTCCTGAAACAACAAAGCAGCCCCAAACCATCACACTACCACCACCGTGTTTGGCTGTTGTTCATGGGAAAGGCGACTCAAACCTTCCAAAATATTATACTTTTGTTTTCATCACTCCACAGAAAATTTTCTCCAAAGTCTTGGAGATCATGATTTTTGGCAAATGTGAGACAAGCCTTTGTGTTCTATTTGGCCAGCAGTGGTGTTCTTATTGTTGAATCATAAACACTGACCATGACTAGGCGAGTGAGGCCTGAAGTTTTTTAGATGTTGTTCTGGGTTGTTTTATGACCACCTGGATGAGTCGTTGATGAGATCTCAGAGTAATTGTAGTAGGTCCGCCTCTTCTGGGAAGATGCACCACTGTTCTCAGTTTTCTGCAGTTGTGTCTGCAGTTGTGGATAACGGCTCTCTCTGTGGTTCACCGGAGAACCACAGACAGTCTTAGAAAATGACTTTGAAACTCTTTCTGGATGAACAGATGTCGCCGACTTCGTTTCTCATTTGTTCTTGAGTTTCTTTAGCTCGTGGCATGATGTGCTGCTTTTTGAGATCTTTTAATCTAATTCATTTTGCCTATTGAATTTGATCTCAACTTTCCAAAAAATGTGGTTAATCACAGGTAATTCTTGATTTAAGAGGGGGGACAATTATTTTTGCACACACAGCCAGGTAGGTTTGGCTTGCTTTTTTCTTCTTAATAAATAAAATCATCATTTAAAAACTGCAATTTGTATTTACTTTGATTATCTTTTTCTAATATTAAAACTTGTTTGATGATCTGAAACACTGAGATTTGATAAATGTGAAAAAGCAACAACTCAGGAAGGGGTGAGAAATACTCTTTAGTGGCACTGTATACTTACATACAAAAACAATGGAAAAATTTACACACCACAGTACGCAATACTTAAACTAGATTAACTATGACTACAGTGATTGTACATTAAGAAATAGAAAGTACAGGAAAACCCTTTGATAGATTCGGTGGATTGATCTTTCAGAAAGGTTTAATCCTATAAGTTTAGATTTTACTCTTGTGGTTTTCTCAGTACACTGAGTGGGTTTTTCTTTTCCATTCACTGGAAAACAAAAGTAACCCGCTCTAAAAACACATCGCTATCAGACATTCACTTGTTGTGACTCAATAGTTGTTAGTAATTCTGCGCTGTACTTTTGGTGACCCACAGGTGGTTCCTGTATCTGGTCTTTGTCTTTCTCCTGGGGGCCATCTGCACCAGAGAAGCTCTACGCTGTGACTTCTTGATAGCTGAAAAGGTAAACTCCTCTCTGTGTTTCCATTCGGCTTTGTGAGGGGGGGCCTTCCAACAAAAGGGGAGAGGTAAGGGGACTTCCCATGGTGTCAGTGGTGTGGTTAGTTTGTGTTCTGACTATATAATACTGCATAGCAACATTATATTCATATTATATTCAAATGTGGAAATAATTATCAATTTTAGACTTAGAAGTGGGGATTTTTGGGAGGGGGGGTGGCAGCAATAATTTTCAAAAGTTGGGGGAGGATTACCACTGTGTCGTCAAGTCTATCAACCATAAGTGTTTCAGAACTGGGAGGACCACTTGCTATAGTGCTAAAAGATTTAGTCTTATTTTTGCTTAATGTAGAAAATGTGCAGCTTAATATTTCAGGTTTTTCAGGATAGGAATATGTTGGGCATGCAGATCCCCCCGTTTAGCACCTCTTTTTCCACAGAGCCATGCCACCGTCACATGTGCAGTTGGTGGTTTGGCATTGTCTGACCAAAAAAAGCAAAGTCTTCTCTTGCCTTCCCTGTTGCAATAACATGTGTTTCGCCAAAGCCTCCACTATACAGCTTTAATAGGCCTTTGATGCCTTGTGCACTGTGCACTTCTAACAAATCGGTCATATACAGTGTTTTGTTTTGAGGACAGGGAATGAGAAATCAATGCATAAATTGTCTTCAGAAAGTGTTGCCCAGCTCCAAACAAATAAACTGATCATTTGCCTCTTGGTGTAGCAAACATTCAGCATAGCATTACTGCAAAATGGTAAAAATCTCAAATTCATTATAAAATGATCGCACATGAGTTAGACGTTTTAATAAAATACGACCATTAGATGTTGCTTTGACCAAGTCCTTGACTTGCCCATCAGTGGTGATTTCTCATTGTTTTTATAAGGGGCTGGCTGTAGCGGAACTGGATTGGGCGTAACTGTTGTGAGCTCTCATCCCCACCCATCCTTTTTCACCCTCTGTTTGTTTTCCTTCTTCCTCCAGGTCTCCTTGGTGGGTTTCCTCTTTCTGCTGGGCCTCTACATCTCCTCCCTGGCTTCCTGCATGGGCGGCCTGTATGGAGCACCCAGGATCCTTCAGTGCATCGCCCAGGAGAGGGTCATTCCCTGTCTGGCCTTTTTGGGAAGAGGGGTGGGTGGATAGAGCCATGAAGGGAGGAATGTGTGAACTGAAAACTATTAGCTAGAGTGTTTTTGATGTCAATTGATATTACTGAGGTGTATTCATCAGCTACTAAATTCCCTTACATGCAGAATAACGTCCAATACTATGACATCTAAAACTGATGCTTGCCTTACTTGGAATGAAAAAGGATTCACCAAAAAGACTCATCATTAAAGGATGATTTATGAGTCTAAGGATTGGTTTTCAGTGTCAGTGTGCATATCGTGGGGGAGGATGAACTTGAGAGTAGCTTGAAGTCACCATAACTAGTCAAAGATTAATTTCAGGGTGCTAGTTGATTAAAACAGATATCTGCAGACTGAATTAAAATGAGGGCATCATCATTCTGTATATCTTCACACCACATGTAGACACAAAATGACTGTGAATAAGTTTGACACAGTGAAATTCCCCTAGAACTGAACTATAACAAATTGCATTTTGACTGCAGTACTCTGTAACTGCATGCTTACTGTATTATTCTGTGAATCAAATACAAGTTGTATAGAGTAATTGGGATTGAAGTTGGTTTCTCTGATTGCCCAAAGTAACACACACATACATTGTAAATGAATAAGTGTGCTAAGTCTGGCTCTAAAGGGGGCTGTGGTGTATGGATTCAGAAGGACACGGTCACAGGTCTGCCTAATTATAGAGCAAGCACTCCACAGAAGTGAGTGGACTGACTTTATTGCATCAAAGAGTTACGACACATTGCTGCAAAACACATGCACACATAGTCACGTTAACAACCTGACCTCTTCCACCCCAGTTTTCCTCAGACTTCTCTGGATGGCAGCAGTATCTGACCTCTCTCAGCAGGCTGGAATGAGGCCCTAGACATCTTGGCCCAAATCAAAGCCCCAGAACAAACGCAGGAAGGGAGACGGGCAGGGCCCTGCTCCGCTGTATGCTCTGGAGGCCCTCCAGCACACAGCAGTGCTCCTTAAACAGTGAGATAGGACCTGGGAAATAAAAGCAAACTAGTTAACAAACCACATGTTAAAGCCATTTTTCCATTTTGAGAAAAGCAATTATTGTTGGGGGCATTGTTTTATTCCATTCATTTAATTGTGAATGCTGAACACTATTTAAGTTGTAAACACAAACGTATTCTTTATTTATGCAGTGTGTGTTTGATTTAATTAAATGTAATGTAGGCATACTCATGGAAAAATAGCACCAGAACCTTTCTAAAAGTCGAAATAGCTTTCTCATGGGCGTCACAGCTATCTCATGTCAGACTGGCCAGAAGAAGTCCAGATGAAGTCATAGGAAGATTTTGTGTAATGGATTTTTTTTTATTTACTCAATACGACCCACTTTTTTCAAGCTATAAAGCTTACATTTGTCAGCAACATGAATAAGTAATCATCTGATTGTTACTTGTTGGTAAATCAAACACTGAACATGAACTTTTGAAAACTCAGTGGACAACAGCAGGAAAAGATCACTCATCGGTGTTTTATTTAACTCAGATTCAGCTTTATGTTCGTTTTCATTGTGTCTCTGTTCCTCTGGATTGGTGTTTTCCCCTCTTTGCTCAAAACTAACATCGATTTTACTTGGCAAAGGGTTAGCTGTGGCAAATGTACAAAATCCCAGGAAGAATAAGACATTTTTCTTTGTCACACAAATTGTGTTGAGTTAGAGGCACACAATACGTGCATTTGGTACATTGTAACAGGAATCGCTAATATCGTGTGACCTTTTCTCCCTGACAGAAAGGCCCAAACAAGACCCCGGTGGCGGCTATCTTTCTGACGAGCCTGGTGACAATGGCCTTCATTTTCATCGGCCAAGTCAACGTACTGGCGCCCATCGTCACCATCAACTTCATGCTCACCTACAGCTTTGTCGACTACTCCTACTTCAGCGTGGCCATGACCTCCCACCTTCAGAATAAAGATAAGAGGGACACCGCCATAGTGGGCAAAAGAAACCAGCGCAGGTCCACCAGGCACAGCAGCACGTCACTGATTCAAGCCAATCTTCCAAACTATGGCAGTGATGGCGGGAGTCCGCAGAGTAAAGGCACTCTGCTGGAGTTCACTAGGGACATGGACCAGATATTTCCACCTGTTTCAAATGTGGACTCTGCAGCTGAGAAGACCTCCTGCATGCAAGACATGTACAACACATCCAAGAACAGAAAGGCTACTGCTAAGCAGAAGCTAATGGACAGCTTTGGTTTGGACTCGAACTCCAGTGTTTCCTCAGAAGAGAAAGAAGAGGGGACAAGTTCTGCTTCACTAGCAGAGGAAGACCAGGGGCCGGGTGGAGGAGGAGAGCTCAAGGCTGGAGAGGAGCCTCAAATCACGGGCTATAAAGATATTGGTCACGTTGAGCAGGATTTGCCTGCTGAGACTCACAATTACAGCACAGGTGATCAGATTTACCTATCAAACATTAGAATAGATTAAGGTATATACTGTATCATAGAAGCTACCTACCTGTTTGACCCTTTCTTAAATCTTTCAGGCACTGGAGATAAAGCAGAACACCAAAGCTTTGAAATCCAACCCAAGCACAATTCCTTCTATGCAAAGTTGTGTAACCGCTGGATCGCTCTCATTGGGGTATGACAGACATTTGCTGTACAATATTTTGATTTTGTTCTCATGGCTTTCTTGATAGTTTTGGAATAATGTGAACGTATCCTTTGTTTTCTTTCAGGCATTGAGCTCCATATTGATTATGTTTGTTATTCAATGGGTTTATGCCTTAACAAACATAATATTTGCCTTGCTGCTCTTCTTCTACATCGGGAAAACAAGTCCTGGACTACCAAGAGGTGATTTCCACATGTTTATTTTCTTTTTAGAAGAACTAAGTGGATTCAGGATAAATTCATCTCCACTTAATATTTGTACTTGATCTTGAAACTTCAGAGATTAAAGTGCTTTTTTGAGCGCTTCATAGACTAAAATTATAAATTATTGTATTATTAAAAAATAAACATGAATACAAGCATAATGAGTCGTATGAGGAAAACAAAGCACAAAAAGAACAAAAGACACCAAAGTGGGGAAAAAAGGATTTAATCTTGATACCTAATGGCAGTTAGGGTGACAATGCTAGCGTGTAGACATTTGTGTGTTCCTCCAGGGACATACTTCCCTAGACTATCACTGACCCACCATCCAACCCCTCAGGCTAAATGATGCTACAGGCAAACATAATGTTCTCCACAACTTCTCCAGAGTCTTTCACGTCTGTCACATGTGTTCAGGCAGAATTTGCTCGATTGGTGGTTCTGCCAATTCTGGTATTCTATGGCAATTGCTAATTGGTCTCCAGAGTGCCAGACACTGAACACAGGGTACACTAGATGATGTCGACCCCTTAGGCCACCCTCATAAAGTCTCTTTCTGATTGTTTGGTCAGAAACATTCACAATACTGGCCTGCTGGAGGTAATTTTGTAGGGCTCTGGCAGTGCTCATCTTGGTCCTCCTTGCACAAAAAAATACATACGTCCTACTGATTGGTTAAGGATCTTTTACAGCCCTGTTCAGCTCTCCTATAGTAACTGCCTGTCTTCTGAAATCTCCTTCATGCTCTTGAGACTGTGCTGGGAAACAGTGGACTGGACAATCTCTCCAGGTATCACCTCATGCTGTCAGTGGTGACAAATTCAAAACGTGGAAAGCAGCTGAAACTGGTTAACAACACCCTCTGCTACTTAACTGACCTGATCAATATCCCAGACGTTTAGCAGACTTGATGCTATACTCAGATTAAAAAGTGTTCCTTTAATTTTTTTTTTGAGCAGTGTACATACTGGAAGAATAGTAAGAATAGCTGATTTAAAGGGAACCAAATAACTTTTCCTGTATCTTGAGTTGTTTAATAAGGCCTTTGAAATATTTTTTAAAAATATTTTAAAGCTGTAGTCTTATTTAAAGACTTATGTCACTCTTTAAAGGAAGTGAAGCACTGAAATAATTTCCATTCATCATTTATCTAAAGTAAAAGCAATCTATAAGTAATGTGTTACAAAACTGAACTTGCTGATCCTGTATTTATTTAATTATTTTGGGGGGGATTGTGTGTCATTCGATCGTTGACTTTTATTTCATTATGTGCAACCAAATCCTTCCTAAACTGCAATCTCACATTTACTGATTTAGATTTGGTTACCATACCATATGTCGTTACGTGACCCAGTAGCATAGTCGGCTGGGAGGTTCACTTGCAGCCTCTTTGCCTGGCAGCTGTTGTGGCTTAGGATTTCTTGAATAGCTGGATGTGACACCCTGCATCTGTGCAATAAACTCACCACATCAGTACGTGCCTCAGCCGTCTGACTCACGACATTTTTGAACACAAGCGTCAAACAAGTGTCAGACATTTGTTCCACAAATGGAGATGTTGCCAATGGCACAGCGCAGTTACTACCTCCTGTGTAGTGGCAGAGCTTCAGATACTCACAGCAGAAAAAGGTGTAAAATTTTAGCAACATTGAATGCAAAATTATTACAGCAGAAAATTATGTATTTCTTCCTGGTAGAAACGTAACGGTCTGGATTTTGATTAATTTGCAGGAATTGCAGCTCAGTTCAGCTTTTTCACGTGGTTCAAATCAACACTGAGTAGCATTTGCAGGTATTTATGATTTTATTTATGCACTGAAAAATCTTGCATCATTGATGTCTATTAAATAATGAAGAAGCCAATTTGAGTTTTATATGTGAGTTTAATTTGCTAAGAGTTATTTCTATGGCTGAACCATAATCCGACAGTGCTTTTATTATAAAATTGCAATGAAATCGAAAACCTCATAAGTTTTAAACTGTAAATGGTGTTGATTTCAGTTTTTGATTATTTTCTACATCGTTACGCCTGAAATTAATTTTTCTGTGTATTCTTCTCTTTCAGTAGAAAAGCATCACCCCGGGATGAGATCGTAGTGACGCCCTCTTTGTCTGGGACTCTGGGGCTGAAAACCAAGCAGCTGACGGAGGAAAATGCTGACTTTGCCTCTCGTCACCGCTGTCATCAATCGTCGTTCATCAGGGCCGACAATATGGTCCAACCACCATTTCACTGACCGAATTAAACACTGCCTCAGTTATGCGTCGCAGCTGACAGCCTGAATACCACATTTTCTGCCTCAAACGGTGTCTCATGTTGCACTACGGGCAGAATACTGCTCACATGTTAAGAATCTCAGTGGCTCGAATTGTTTTCCTGTGGTGGTTCAAGGAAATCAAAGCTTTGCACAAAGGTTATGTGGAAGAATAAGATACATCAGAGAAAGGCGATAGCTAAAATGTGCAGGTTTTCATGCAAACAGACAAATGCAGAGATTTATTATTTCCTCTTAATATAAACTTCAACTTTAACTCTTTCATTTTCAACTGGGTTTTTTTTTTGTTTGGTTTTTTTTGCCGTTCCATTACTCTAAAATGGCCTTTTAAAATGCAAAACTTTTAAAACATAAAGTATTTGTCATCTATAAACTATACACTATCTTATATATGGGACTTTTTTTTGTCACAGCTGTTGAAATAATAATAATAGCAATAATGAAAAGCTAATCTCTGCCCCAATAACCTGTCCAGTTAGTGGTCCAGAGGTTGGTGAGGATGATTGATAATCCACAATCACTTTATTCAGTATGTTGCTGTCACAAACTCTGGTGCTGCTAACCCAGCAGAGCACAGCAAAGTACTTTACACTCACTACAGCTCATTGATAGAATATCTCTATCATTTTGCTGCATACACAGAACAAGGAGCTGTGTGGGCTGTAAAACTGCAAAAGTCTTCTATAAATGCCGATCTATTTCCAATCAAACCTAAAGCTAATTTCAGCTGCTCCCTTCTCATAAGGGATTGCCATAGTGATTAGCTCCATGTGTTTTTATTTGACAGTTTTACGCTGGATGCTCTTCCTGCCAGGATCTTGATCGGCCTTAGTAACCCATGCCACGAAGCTCTCGGTGGACAGTTTTTGTGCTGATGTTAAGAAGTTTGGAGCTCTGCAGTCACTGAGTCTGTAAGGCGTCGGCGACTTTCATGCCCTTCACACCTCAGAACGCAGTAACCCTGCTCTTACCTTGCATGGTCTACCACTATGTGCCTGAATTGTTTTAGCTCCTAAATGCTTTTGCTTTGCAATAATAATATTGAGACATTTTACAAAGTACTTGTTGTGATAGTGATATCTATTACGCTACCATACTCAAATTCAGAGAGCTCTTTACAATCAGTTTTTTTGAAAAAAATGTTTTTAAAGGTAGACTGCATGGATAGGTGCTTGGTGTTATACACCTGTGACAATGGGACTAAAAATACTTGAATTCCAAGTCTGTATAATGTGTTCATAGCAAGTATCAAATAATGAGGTTTTTTTTCCCATGTGTGTAAAGCACTTTAACAGCTCTCCTGGTTAAAAAAAGAAAGAAACAAAAACCTTTGAAGACACTATATGGTGTGAATTAAATGCATGCTAAATGTTTTTGGGGTGTGTTTTTTTTCAGTTACAAGTATGATCTGGAAGTATCACAAAGTTCAAGAGTCAGTGTTTGAGCAAAGCTGTGAAAACCACTTCCTCTTATCCTGTTTCTGTGAAAGCAACGGCCCGCCAGCAGGCACACAAGCCTGTAAACCTACTGATTACTTATTTTCTTATCACTGGGCTGAGCTGTAGAAGGGTTGGTGTGCTTTGTGCCTTTGCAGTGACTAAGAAGAAACCCTGTGCGGTTGGAAAAGTTAGTGACTTTCAGTTGATGCACAATGGCTTGAAATGTGAGCAGTGGGAATTAAATACACGATGGAGACAGGACTAAACTCTACTCACTTTTGGACCTACAGGATGTTTGGGCTTTGTGTCATGCAGGAATGAGATTAGAGCATAATGTCTGCAGAAGATAAAAAAATAATAATAATATTGTGGTTTGGTGAAAGTGCATTAAATTACAATCTTTCATTTGTTTGCTTGCTTTGTTTGCACCAACCACCAAAGTCACTGAAGCAAAAGTTCCAACAATGTGTGTTGCACAGCACTGGTTTGAGAGGCTGATTATGTTTACAATCAGTTATGTGTCAAGACAAATTTATGCATGTTTCTCTCTTTTTTTTTTGTTGCTTAATAGCCTAAAAATGAACAAATGAACTGCAGAATAGTACATATTAATTACAGTTTCCCTTGGAATAAAATGTGCTATAAATAATGTTTGTCACCTAAAGAGTTATCTGTTATTCTACCCATAAAACGAACTCCAATTCCCCCAGATGTTCCTCTGATCCCAACCAGAGCACATGAACGTCTGCCCGGTAGTTCAGTCTGGCTCTACCTAAAATAGAAATATTTAATGTCTGGAAAAGTGGAATGTGCTGTGGATATGTATATACAAGCTCATTCTAAAGCTTGACAATGACTACAAACATACAGTCTGAGTCACAAAAGAGTAACTAAGCAGTAAACATGAAGACCAAGGATTCTTGCAGCAGATGGACTGACCTACTGAGAGAATTCCACGTGATTTTTTCACTTTTTTAAAACCTGCTGTGACGTGATTGCACTAACAGAAAACTGGAAAGCCAACATATGAGGGTTTTGAATGATGAAAAGAAAAGTTCTGTGGGGAAATAAATCGCAAGATACGAACTAATAAACAATAAAATAATATTTTAAAAAATAGAGAGAGAGATGGGTGTCTTTGTGGTTAAGACTCTATATAACAACAGAAGTGATTTTTACAACTATAGCCTGTGATTACAGGTTATTATCAGCAGGTAATGATAGGCTACCGTAACACTCAGAGTAGAGGGATTATTCGGTGATGTGAGTAACTAACAGCTCTTAAAAACTTCACGTCTTCTGTGGCTTGAAAAGGAAAGTATTTATGGGCAAAGCTTCCGACACCTGCAGACAACACAGGCGCTACTGGGCTCAGTAACGGGACTCTCAGTGTGTGTGTGTGTGTGTGTGTGTGTGTGTGTGTGTGTGTGTGTGTGTGTGCGGGGAGGAGGAGGAGCCCGGGCTGAGATAACAGGCTGCTGCCTCGGCTCTGTTATCTTCCGCTCCCCGCCGTCTGAGCTGCGGATCTCCTCCGGACCTTTACCAGGATTTATTCATTTCCCATTAAAACTTCACTAAACGCCGAAGCGCTCCTCCCATGGTGTCCCCGGGAGACTCTCCGACATTCACTCGACTTCACGGAAACTATCGGCGACCGTTTTGGGGGGTCTTGAAAAAATCATGGAAACGTGGTTTTTGAATCACGTCCTCGGTTTGTCTCTTCTGGTCCTTCATCTGGGTCTGCCGGGGCCCCTCCGGGCTGGGACCCCCAGTAACAACAGCACGAATACGGCAACTCCAGCACTGGATGACTCGGTGGCCACGGATGAAGTCAGAAGCATGGAAAACAGCGCAACTTCAAATTCATACTCCAGCGAGACTTTAACACCATCACAGAGAAACCTCCTGCTCAGGCACGCTGCAGAAACTCACGCTGCTACTGCTGGAAACTTCGGTAAGAGCTCCGAGTGTGAGGCCTGCAGTGGCAAGTGCTGCACAATGATTGAAAAGATCTCCTTTTCATTTCGGCCTGTTGAAGTGAGGTAACAAAAAAGGATCCATAAAAGTTCATTTGAGATCCTCCAACATTATTTTGTAAGTTAGTGGTCTTCTATTATTGACAAGTATGATTTTAAAAGAAAAATGTCTAAACACAAAGTTTCCATTTCGGTTATTTGTGACTGTGTTGTGTATTGTTTTATTTTTGAAAATGAAATAATAACACGTGCTTAGTTTCATCGTGCATGTGTGCCAGGTTTAGCCAGGTGTGCAGTATTCCAGAAATATGCCTCACTATAACTGTCCCAAAGCCTATTTTCTAATCCCATCCTGAAATGGCTCTTGTAGATGTGTTTATGACCATCAAAACTTTTACACACATGCAAGTTAGATGCTTTTCCCACTTTAAGAAATGGTATTTGGTAAATAGTAAATGGCCTGTATTTGTATAGCGCTTTACTTAGTCCCTATGGACCCCAAAGCACTTTACACTACATTCAGTCATCCACCCATTCAAACACACATTCACACACTTATATTTATATGTATTTTGTGAAATTGTGTTTAGAAAGGCTGCTAGAATTAATTTTCATAAGCTGCTTTGCCAACGGCAAACAGTATAGAGCTGAAGTAATGTATATCTATTGACTGGTATTATAACGGTTTAAAAAACAAAAACAATTTTACCACATTTACTTTAATTTCAAGTTCCCTGTTGTGTACAACCACTGGTTCAAAACCCAAAGATCTTGAGATTAGTGTTATCAGGAATGAGGCCCTAAAGCTAATAGTTTGGGGCTCATATTCAACTCCTGGAGCTCCTTCAGACCATTACACAAGTTCAAGTCTCACCACTGTAGGTAAACAGAGTATTTGCCATGAACTGTGACAGCTTTAAAAATTGACGAGGTTATCAGAACAGATGCATTCGCTCAATGCTTAGTAAACACTGGATAATCTACTGACGAGGTTATCACTCGTCACATCTTATCTGCATTCGAACTTGATGTAATACTACAGGTGCTGGCTTCCTGTTTAGCAGGAGGTGTTGAAAGCCGTAACATTTGTTCATCGGCTTATACCCACCTGGACCCGAGCATCCAGTGGTTAAACTGCTGTATGACACTCATTTATGCTGCAGTATTAAACAATCCTAAACATGCAGTTCGTCTGGACAGGAATGAGAGCATGAGAGCTGAAGCGTGCTACTTTTTGCTTGGGAGAGACGTTACTAATACAGAGGAACCTGCAGTTGAAGTATTTAGAGCATTTGGTGCAAGAGGAGGAGGGAATCCACATCCTAAGCACTCCATGACTACCTTCAGAAGTTTGGATGAAAGAACTAGAATTTGGGTCTGATTTCCTGTGCACAAAGCCAAACATCATCCATCGTACTATAAGAAGAAAAGCATGCCTCATAAAATTCCTGAATTATTGCCATACTGACTCAAAGCAATAAAAGATAGAGAAAGGACTTTAACTTCTGATATTTCTACTTTGCAGAGCCGATAATACTCTTATCCCTTAAATGAAGGGTTTAGGCATAACGCTGCTGTGCTGGAAGAACATTTCTTCTCTACCACAGCTGGTTTAAGCTACACTCCTGCCAGCGGGAAGAAGGAGGGTTTTGATGCTGGGGCATATGTGAAAATAATATTTAATATCACAGCCAGTATCACGCATAATAATGTACCATAAAACATCCAGTAATGGCTGGACCGATGACTACGTCATTTTATTTTGATAGTTTTGCCCTTAAACTTCAACAAACTTTCAACTTTACAACTACAAATGCAACTTTTGCTTAATTACTATATAAACTACTATATATAGTGTACAAAGTAAGAATCAGAAATTACACACTATGTAATAAACACTTAAAAGATTTGTCTCCATGGTAATAGGATACCTCAAATGTTGCACTATAGCGCACGTGCTTCTTTGAATTTAAGAGATATTTTTAATCATTATGTTGATAAAATTCTTGATTCTTAAAGTTGCACACACTTCCATTTTGCAGTATAAATAAAGTTCAGGATTTTCGTAGATGCTGCAAAGGAAAGATGAGGCTGAAATGATTCACTTTCCTCACTTAATGTTTATTCAATGACCCTAGCAAGATCATCTTGGCTGCCCTCTTTGGCCTGCATAATGAGTATAAGCCAGTCTATTCAAAGCACTACTGTGGTGTCATCTGAGGGTCTTTAATATGCAAAAGGAATTTCATTTGCTTGAATTAATATGCGAGCCATAGAGCTTCTGAAGTGGAACAGATGTTAAAAGACTGCAGTTACAACTGTGTTAACAGTTAAGAGATAGATAGTAGCTGAGGATCTGGGAGTGTCTGTCATTTGCTGCCAACACCACGTTCCTGTCTGAGTTTTGTTGCCCAGACGGTATCCAGAGAGAGAAAATGAAATAATAAGAGAGACACATGCAGAGGAAGTGAGAGGGAAAAATAGAGTCTGGTGGCCCAGTTCTCCCCTTAGACTCCCAGTGGACTGGCTGTTTAGCTGTTGAACCCTCCCTTTCATTGGTTCTGGATGTTGTCTGCTGGTGGCACTGACACTCATCTCAAGAGTGGTGTTGTTCCAGTCCAGGACAGCAGCCAGATAAGCTGTAAGACAGCACTGCACAAAGATAGGCAAAAAAAGACCTCTCTCACTCTTTATCTCTATCTGTCTCACATTGCTTAAGTACTTCTGATGCTTTAACTCTTCTATCCATCTTTGGGATTCAAGTTGAGCAACTCTAAGCTTTTCAGAATCAAAACATTCTCAAATGGGGGGAAAAAACCTACCTGCTCCCAAAATAGGCAATCCTTTGAGTGTATTTTCTGCAAGGGAAACAAAGGTTTAACCGCTGCCAAGCAGCAGGCAAAGTCAGTAACAAACATGGAAACCCAGTTCAGCCGTCATCTTATCAAGCAGTTGGTGCTAAAAATAATTTTAAGCCCCCGTGTGTTGGATGTGTAAATAGATAACTGAATGCTGAAATGTTTGACATGTGTTGAACATGAATTATTTACATGTGGCCAGAGGTGCTGGACAAGCTCAGATTATCTTGGATGTTTGGAAACTGTAACCTTGCGAGAATTATTCAAGCTGGAGACTTTGCTGGATGTCATCCCGCTTGCTCTCTGCTGTTGGTTCCTTTCTAGCTCTACTGTCAGCTGTAAAAAGGACATGCCTGGGGGGAAAAAAAGTGTTTAAAACAACAGTCACTACTTTAAAAGTCATTCTCTTCCCCTTTAGTGGTAGTGTTTTGGGAGTTTTTATGACTTAGCAGTTTTCACACAGACTAAAAAAGACTGAATATGAGCACACACCCAGATCCACTGTGACAGCTTTCTGCCAGTTCCTTGTGCTCGCTCAGCTTTAGGAAGGAAATGGCTGATTCCCAACAGAGACAGTCCCCACCATATTTAGGACTTCAAGCCATTGTTAGAGTAGACAAGTTGGCTGCCAGTTGTTCTCCACCCAAAAGCATTGCCCATGCTGCAAGTTAAATTCTGACAGCATTTTGTCTCTGACTATAGACTGTACAGGCGAGACGGGGATAACACCCTCTGGTGGAGGTAAAGTACAACATATAGGCGAGTACAGCAACACTCTTTTGAGTCTAGTGATGAAGGATGCTGGTATATATTTAAAAAAAGATTGCCTTTAAATTTTTAGGTGGCTGCAGCAGTGCAAAGCCAAATTTCATGAAGTTACCAGCTGTATATGGTAGAAAAGGAGAAAGCCAGTGCATATTCATTTCTCAAGAGTTGGCGTATGTGGCACAACAGACTTCATTTTGTCCAGTGACTACCAATAAATCACTACCAGATCATTTAAAACAGGGATGTCAAACTCATTTTACATGGTGGGCTGCATACAGCCCAGGAATTTCAATAGTTATTGGTGAAAAAATAACTTTTTGTAATTTTATTGTCCTAATTTTAACTCTAGTAATTAATTACTTTGTTGTTGGGATAGGTTTTTATCAGTAGGAAAAGCTGTAAAACTTGTACAAATACAGTCAAAAGTCCAAGGTTTATGCCAAATTGAAGTCATTCTGGCCCCCAGGCCTTATATTTAACACCCCTGATTTAACCTCCTAAGACCCGAACTCTTCCACGGCATGCATTTTTACTTTCTCTTTGATATTTGGGCATATTGGGACCTGATGAATGTAAAAACAAAGAATTACCAGATTTTTTTTTTTTTACCTGATTTTTGTTTCTAAGAAAAATGAGAGCCACATATGAGGATATTCGTTTAAAATTTCGATAGAACAGTTACAGTATAATGTCCTCGTAAGTGGATATCAGGCCCTTGTAGAGCAAAATTGAGTATTTTAGTCTAAATAACCCAAAATGTGATGTTCACATATGTGGACACCAGGTCCTAGGAAGTTAAAGTAACATTTTAACATGCCTTAACTGGACCTCCTTAATGATAGAAAATCTTTAAAAATGTTCATAACTGATTCAAAAGTGTATGATTTTATATTGGTGAATATTTACTAATGTGATCTTTTTCTCTATTCCTAGGCACAGACCAGACACAGTCCATTACAGAAACAAGCAGTGGGTCTATAGAGACTGCAAATCCACTGTCTACTGAGCCACTTACCTCCAACTTTGTAACTGCCACTGAGGCCAGCAGCAGCAGCAACAGCAGGGACTGGAAGGACAGCAGCAGCAGCAGCACCAGCAGCAGCACCAGCAGCAGCAGCAGCAACAGCAGGGACTGGAAGGACAGCAGCAGCAGCAGCAGCATCAGCAGCAGCAGCAGCAGCAACAGCAGGGACTGGAAGGACAGCAGCACCAGCAGCAGCACCAGCAGCAGCACCACCAGCAGCAGCAGCAGCAACAGCAGGGACTGGAAGGACAGCAGCAGCAGCAGCAGCAGGGACTGGAAGGACATGACTTACACAGACAAGACGCCAGGTATCTCTTATGTTGTGTCAGAGGAGGATAGGCCCCAGGTGTTTACAGAGGAGGGCCACCTACTCCAAGACAACCCAGACACTACTCTCCAAATGGGGGATGCCACAGCCTCCCACACAGACGTCCTCACCGACAGCACCTACACCACCACCAGCCGAGCTGGGGAGAGGACCTTGCTGTCTGTTACCTCCTCCTCCAGCAACACCACCTCATCTGCCTTTACAGAAGACTCCAACTCCCGTCAGCCTCCTTCCACTTGGGGTATTTCTCCTAAGTCGACAGAGACTGAGAACTACACCCACAGTGCCCCGTCCACAGGGATTACTGGAAGGGACGTGACCGACTCGTTCAAAGGAGTGTTTTCAGAAACTGGGAGCCCAGCAAGTTCCAGTGGAACCCAGAGTATTACTGGACATCCCAATGCCACCGAACAACAGCACACGTCGACATCAGAAGAGCCGTCTGACTCAACGTCATCTATCAGGGTGACAGAGCCCAGCACTGACCAATCTCAAATGTCATTTTCCTCTACGCCTCCTTTCACCTCACCTGCAGGAGGTCCCACCAATATTTCAGGAACAGAGCAAGGCTTGGGCTCTAGTTCTGGAGCGTCTACAGAGTTTTCAACTGGAGACCACAGTTCTAGCACTCAGAGTGGCACTGAGGGGCTTTCATCGCAGACCAGAGAGGGAAATGTCGACTTGGGTCTGACTGCAGTGCCCTCTACTGTCAGTAGTAGTACGTCTGAAACAAATCAGTCTCTGACAGATATGCCACCACTGGGTACTAACGTCTTCCTCACCACCTCACCTGCCACTGTTACAGAAAGGTATGCTAAAAAAAAGAATATTGATGAATATTAATAATAATTTGAAGTTTTTAAAGTCTGTACCTTTAAAGAAGGTAGAAGCAGAACTTGATTTCATTTGACTTGAGGTTTAATTTTTCTCTTCGTCAGATCGCAGATAACAGAAGAAAACCCTATCATATCAACCGCTTTCAGCACCACCACCAGCACCACAACCTCCACTGAGGCTATTACCACACCTCCTCTAGTTCCAACTTCATCCGCAAGGTTGACTAGCACCGTGACTAGCTCTCCTCTACAGTCCCCTACCAGTGCCACTGTCCTATACAGTTCGTCCTCCACGGTAGCCTCCACTCTGGCAGCGCAACCGACCCAACGTGCGCCACCCAGGCACACGGAGGGCCCCGTGACTGGGATGTCTGACCCCACTAATGTCACCACCCTGCAGATCGAAACAAGCACGGGAACTAGCAGAGTCACCACAGCTCACAGCAAGTCCATCACTACAACCTACACCCACAGTACCCCAACCAAGAGTACGGAAGCTCTGCACACCACTAGGAATCAGACAGACAGAGGTCCTACAGAGCTGGCGGTCACAACACCACCCCCTGATTTTCAGCACACCAGTCCACCACCACCACCTCCACCTCCAAGTGAGTTAGTCAGCTTCTTTCTCTTCAAATGACGGGACTTATTATTCAGTTTTCAGAGCAGAAATGTGTGTTTATCGTGTTCTTGTATGAGTTGCTCTTCATATTTGCATGTTTTCTTCTTACTATAACTAATAGAGGATTGTGCAATAACGATTCAGCGTATCACAGGTTCTAATATTCCCCAAACACTGTGCTTCCTGGTCATGAACGTGACTAATAATCTGAGTAGATGGCATTAGCTGATTTCTTGCATGTTGCAATAAAGCAAAAAAGAGTTCAACCTTAATTTATTGACAGATTAATTTACTGAAAAGCAGTCTTTACTTTTCTGTGGTGGCAGTTAGAGGATTGCAGCCGTCCTAAGCAATAAAATAAAAAGTACCACTGACATAACAATGATGAATACACATAACTTGGACTCTTCTTCACAATGAGATGCTGTTAAACGGATTTGTTCTCTCTTGTCTCAAGAATTTGCTGATGAATTTTCAAGTGATGCACTTGTGTGAAATGCTTTTAACGTGCCGCTCCCAGTGAATGGGTCTGGTATTCTGCACTGATCTTTCTTTCTGATTGGATGAATTCACTACTTGGAACAATGAATCTTTTACAGAAGCAGAAAAATATGGAAATTAGTTGTAGAAGTCTCAAAAAATCATCTATCAAATATAATAGACTTTGCATAACAGAGATAAAACTGCACATAGGAGGATGGATGACAGGTCAGAGTGAAACCGCATGCCCTAAAAGGTCAAACCGAAGCTTTTTTAAGGATGCTATTTTCCCTGATTAATGCTAACACACCCTCTATCTACTCGTAAATTTTAGGAAACCCCTGTGTGTCCAACCCTTGTAACAATGAAGGGATTTGTATGGGTGATGAACCGGATGCGTTCAGGTGTAGCTGTCAGCAAGGATGGACGGGACGGACCTGCAACAAGGGTGAGCTCTTCTGCTCTTCTACCCAACAGTTTAAAAACAATATTGGTACTATGTGTGTTTTTCCATGTTTTGTCTTTCAAAAAACAAAATGCATGAAATGTTGCATCAACCCCTTTTTAGAGAGTGTGATAAGGGTGTAAAAGTTTGGTGAAATCCTTCCCAAATATAATATTGTTACACCTGTGTGTTTAGATATTGATGAGTGTAAGCAAAAGCAAGAACCCTGCCCCAAAGGCTCCACGTGCGTTAACACGAATGGCTCATTCAGCTGTGAATGCCCGCTGGGCTTTGACCTTGAAGATGGACGCACATGCAGCCGAGGTAAAGAAAAAGGACATTAGAGTTTGTTTTTTTCTCCAGTCAAAGTTATTTTCTCAGAGGCCTTTTATGTTTTTTAATTCACACTGTTTTCCCCCCTTAATAGCTAAGACATTTCTCTGCACTATCAGTGCCAACGGATCACTACATAACTCTGATATCCAAAGACAGATCATCAAGCTGGTGAGAGGCAGTTCGCGTCACTGCATATTCTGTGCTTCACTAAGCTTACGTGCATTATATCTTTTACATGCTCCTGTTTTTGTCTTTCCTGCAGTTCAATGTTTCACTCTCTGACTACCCAGGTTACAGGCGCTCAACAGTGACCAAGCAGTACGTTTTTGCATTGAATTTCTGCACATTTTCTGTATTTTTTGATATATATTTAAAATATGCAATTAAAGAAAGTGGTTGTAATTATTGTTAGTAACCTCAGAAAAAACGAATCTTTCAATTACAATCCTATAAGGTAATGTTTCCAGTGCAAGTCTACTTGTTTCTCAGTTTTTCGTCATTCTACTTCAAAGATCTGCATTTTTGACATTTCTTCTTCTTCTTCTTTTGATGATGCTAAAACTTAGCTAGTTAAAAGGGATCTCTCTTATCTATTAGAACCTTGTTTTCTTGTTATTTACAACACCAACAAATTCTCCATATTGACCTCAGATCTCCTCCCCATAGAGAGAAGGATGGTGTTAGTGTCATGGTTGCTAACACGTTTTCCACCTCCGCTAATGTGACAACCACTGAGGTCAACAACAGAATCCAGATGTCTCTCAAAACCTGCAGCTCCGCATTAGCCCACTGCCAGGTGGTCCTGAAATACAAGCTCACTTACCACGGTGAGTGTGATAGCCAGAAATCTCAGTGGAAATCATTAACTGTGTTTGTTTTAATTAATTAAATCGTTTTTCCAACTGCTCTTCAAATCAAATCAAATCAAAATTTATTTATATAGCACATATTAAAAACAACAGTGTTGACCATAGTGCTTCACAGTCAATAAAAACATGAGACAGTTAAAACAAACAATAGAAGAGGACAACAAACAATAGGTAACAACGCAACAAGCTAAAACAGCCAACTAGACAGAATCAAAAGCCAAAGTAAAAAAACAAGTTTTAAGACGTAATTTAAAAGACTGGATAGACTCGGCAGTGCGAATATGAACGGGGAGGTTATTCCAGAGTCTGGGTGCCACGGATGCAAAGGCCCGGTCGCCTCTCGACTTCATTCGAGTCCTAGGTTGTGCTAGGAGCCTATGGTTGGATGATCTAAGTGCCCTGTCGTGTAAAACTTTGTTAACATCAAAGTAACTTTACAAAGTCTGCAACATCTGCAACTTCAGCTGCCTCAAAACGAAGTTCTATTGATGCAACAGAAACACAATAATGATGTTTACAATAAGACGTGTGAACACGTCTTATTGTAAACTTTATTTAGGGCAGTCTCATTTCAACCACCAGAGGGCAGAATTTAGCCATAAAAACATTTAATGAACTGTGGCGTGATATATATGTAAAAAGCTTTGCATGTGTATAAGCCAGAAACTTCAAAGCATCATATAACAGCTTCATTTCACAACATGACACTACCGGTAATTGTATAATCATGTCACAGGACACTGGTGCTGTGCCTCTAAATGCTAAAATATACTGTACAAGCTCTGCATGTCAAAATTATTCATTTTTCAATGAAACAAAGGGGAACTATTAACAAAAATTGTGTTTTATGATCAGATTTTTATAGCTGAGATTAATTCTGCCCGCACTGTGTTCCAGCGGAGAGTCTTTGTGCGGCTCAGAAAACCCAGTGTGATGAAGAGCGCTCCAGCTGCACGGACACCAGTGGTATCGCGTGCTGCCAGTGCCGTGAGGGATACTACAAACACAATCCTGACGATTTGTACTGCTTAGGTAAGCTCTTCTTTATTTACATGTTGCCACATGTGCATTTTTGTTTGAGTCACCAACCTGAGAGAAGTCAAATGAAAAAGTTAAATCAAGGAAATTAATGTCTCAAAATATCTCCAGTTTCCCCTAAAATTTGACTGCTACACGTTATATGAGAATTTGACTGAGGAAGCCAAAAATGAATAAAACAGCACTGGCCAGGCCTTTGAAACCTACTTACCAAACTGTGTTCTTTCAAGTCACTGAACAAAATGTCTTGTTTCAGAATGTGGAGATGGCTTAAAACTAGAAAATGGCACCTGTGTCCCGTAAGTTTGCTTCCTTTTGTTTCTTGTCAGTACTGTTTTCTGAAAATATTCAAGGCAACTGAAGGTTCCATTTCTTTATTTCAGATGCATGTTTGGTTTTGGAGGATTCAACTGTGGAAATTGTAAGTGAAGCCCACCGATCATATTCATCTTAAATAGAATTTCTTATATCTTTAAATGTGCTAAATTTCTTAAGTGTAATTTTGTGTTATTTTTTAACTGTAATAAGAATAATATTTACGGTGTTTCTATTTGCAATTGCAGTTTACAAGCTGATTGCAGTGGTAGTGTCACCTGCAGGGGGCGCCCTGCTCCTCATCCTTGTCATTGCTCTCATTGTCACTTGCTGCAAGTAAGTTTGCTTTATTGTTAATTCAAGAAAGTAAATGTAATGAATATTGCCCGATAATATTATTTTATATTATAAACCCAATCTGTATGTAAAAGATGGGCTTAATGTGGAAGTGCCATAAAATAACACTCTTTTAATGATTAATAGGAGGTGAGGCCTCCTATTGCAAAAAGTCTGTAGAAGTCAAAAGGTCTTTCTGCTCAATTTATAACCTCAGCAGGTATATTCTTGATGAATTTGTGGTGAAGACATCTAAATGGCCCCATTTAGAGTCAGAAAAGCACAAAATTCAGGGAATACTAGATCCTCATGACATCTGAGTTTAAAAAAAAAAAGGAAAAATACTCAAGTAGAGACTTCCATCATGGTGGCTACATCCATCTTTTATATACAGGCTATATTTATAAACAAAAACCCATCAAGTTTAAGTTTTTTCAATGTGGAATCTTTCAGGAAAGACAAAAATGACATCAATAAGATCATCTTTAAAAGTGGAGACTTGCAGATGTCCCCGTACGCAGACTTCCCTAAAAATAACCGGATATCCATGGAGTGGGGGAGAGAGACAATAGAGATGCAAGAGAACGGCAGCACAAAAAACCTGCTACAGATGACTGATATCTACTACTCTGTAAGGGAACATGTCATTTCTCGCTTCTCACATATCTCTGTCTCTTGTTTAAGTTAAGGCTTCGTTTCTCTGTGTGTGTGGTTGATGATAAAGTCCTTTTTTTGTTTCTTCTGTTATTTCCCTCAGCCTGCCTTGCGTAACTCAGACCTGGACAGAAATGGCCTGTACCCCTTCCCGGGTCTCCCAGGCTCTCGCCATTCATGCATCTACCCAGCCCAGTGGAACCCATCTTTCATCAGTGATGATTCAAGGAGAAGAGACTACTTCTGAGTGGGCCACTGTGAACACGCAAACTATTAGAAACGTACCATTTTTTTCATACTAACAGTTGGGATTTGTCAGGATGGGTTTTCTGTCGCTGTGTGCAAACCCTATTTGCACACTAAATACGTGTTTGTGTGTGTCAGCACATTATAAACGTACACATTTTCTCGAGTAAAATGTGTTTCAGTGTTTTTGCCCATTCACGTTAACACGTGCATTTTCCACCGTGCTGATGTTGTATTTAATGTGTTTTTCCTGCCTTACATACAACCACCAATACTAATTTGCTCCAGTGTGTAGGTCGGTGATCCATTACAGTTAGCATCGTGTCTGCCTCTCTTGCTGCCAGAGTTATGCTGTTGCTGGCTGGTAATGCATTGCAGCTTTGCTTGAACAAAATTGCTTAATGATAAATAAAAGCATTCACGATGTTTCCATTGTGCTCACCAGATATGGGGAAAAACGCAATAAAAAAAATAATGCAGCATCCTTTGGAGGGATAAACCACAAATAAAATGTAGCAAGCAGACATGCAAAAACACAGATAATGTCGTTTCTGTAAGTGAACGTTTAACATGTGTGTGCCAATGCTGTGATCTTCTTACGTAAAGTATTGATTCAACATGACAACAGCAAACCACTGAAGGGTGAACGAAGTTTAGCTTCATGCCAGTAGAAACTTAGGAATGACTTTGTAGTCTGTTGCCAACATTTATTTATTCCTTGTATGTCCAAATCAATGACATGTAGCATAACATCTCGTACATACACACTGACTTTAGAGGGATAAACCTGTGGCTTTAAATAAGTATGTGTGTGTGTGCCTGTGTGTGTGTGTATGCCTGTGTATGTTAAAGAATGAAAGTGTGTGAGGAATAATAATCTGTATCGTTACTGTTGTTAAATATTTGAATGTAAAGATGTATCATGATTAGCTATTTCTGTCGTGGATTATTATTTTTATTTGAATGTTTTCTAACTTGGTGTTGATTCTGGCGTTTTAGTCAGATGAGCTTATTTAAATAAAAATGTTACAAAGCATTTTCTCTGGGACTCCATTCTTTAAACCTTTAAATCCTATATGTTCGGGATAAATGGCACACTTTATATTACTCAACTGTAGGTTAATTTCTGTTTCTTATGCTGCCAAAAAGTAATGATCATTGCATCGTTTTAGTACAATATTGTGCCATGAACCAAGAAGAACAAATTAGCAATTTAAACTTGAAAGAAATGGGATGATTGGAAATTCAATACTAAAACAGTACATTTAACACTGGCTGATATTGTCATGCATACCTTCATTTTTACCTTCAAGTCACTGTCCTGTTATTTGCACTAAACTTTTTGGTGCTTAAACCTTTATCATGTAAAACTCAGAAGTTTACATACACTCATTATGGGCATAGATGTCATAATACCTTAAGGTGAAGATCTAACAAGCAGAATTGTAGATTTACACAAGTTGGGAAGGTGTCTTGGAGCCATTTCTAGTTCAAACAACTGCACATAAATACGAGTGTTTTGAATGTGTCTCCACTTTGCCAAGGTCTGGTAGACTGTCAGCCTCAAATGATTTTCAGGAACCACCAATGCTTAACCCTGCCACGAAATGCTGGAACACCAATGTCACTGTCCGCAGCAAGTGATTTTTCACCATGGACAAAAGGGTGGCGACCAAGAAAGTAACCCTTGCTCCAAAACTGACACTTTCAAATTTGACTGAAACTGCGTCTAAATTCAGATAAAAAGTGAGATTACTGTAATCAGCCCCAAAAACTGTGTCAAACCAGTTACCTTGGATGACACGACCTTGGCCCCCAGTAACAATGTGAGGAATCCTGGAGTTATTTTTGACCAGAATACAGTTCAATGTGCATATTAAACAAATATTAGGACTGCTTTCTTGCATTTGTGCAATATCTCCAAAATTAGAAACATCCTGAATCAGAGTGATGCTGAAAAATTGGTTCATGCATTTATTACTTCTAAGCTAGACTGCTATGGACCATTATTATCGGGCTGTTCTAAAAGCCTTCAGTTCATCCAAAATGTGTACAGAAAGGGTACTGGAAAGAGAACATATTTCTCCCAGTTTGGGTTCCAGAGACAAAAATTTGCTCTACTTTTAAGGTTAGGCTTAAGACTTTTCTTTTTGCTGAAGCATATAGTTACAGTTGGATCAGGTTACCCTGAATCCCCCTTTAGTTACGCTGCAGTAGGCCTAGACTGCTTGGGGGAGTGAGTGTTTCCTCTTAATTCACCTTTTTCTTTCACTATGTGTTTATAAACCACTCTGCATTTATTCATTAGTAATGAATTTATTAATTTGCATACGGTGCAATTTTACCAATACATCTGAATTTAACCTCAAAATCAAAATTTTAGCTATATGAGCATTTGAAAAACATGTAAATTCTGAGAATGTAATTTAGAACATCTTCTAAGAATGTATGAATCTGGTGCTTCTTATGAAGAAGGTCAAAAACAGAGACTGATCTGCTGCCTCCACTATGAATGTTTTCATTAAGATCATTTTTCTAATAATGATTAATGGACCTTTTTGCTGTTTTCAGCATTGCAAGAAATGTAACTGGTTTGTTTGCTTTGTATAGATCATAGAGAAAAGATCAAAAAGCTTCTCAGGCTTCAAGTAACAACTTGAGTTTCATAATAGCCTTGATTTTGGTGTTTGCTTGAAGATTTTCTGTTACGTTTGGCAGCATCAGTTACAACCTCACAATATGTCATGACATTTTTACCACCATCTCTGCGCAAGTTGCAAAGTACTATGTATACCATTGCAGTTTCCATAATTCAGTTGTTATTCCAGTGGTACTGCCATGCAAACACATAAGGAAAATAGCAGCAAATGGAAATTTCCCTCTCCTTTCAAAGGTCCAGCAGTTAGGTGAGAGTCACTGGCTTCGCTAAAGGAGTCCTTTATGTGTTCTGTGCTGTGTGGTCTGCACATGTTTTTCTTAGCACATACTCATTTCTGGATGTCGTTGACTTACATATAGCTGGGAGCACATTAAACTTAGTAGCTTGTCAGGCTTAAATTGTGAACTTTGTAAACAAACTGCTGTCAATCTTTACTATTTTATATATATATATATATATATATATATATATATATATATATATATATATATATATATATATATATATTATTGTTAAATTGTTGAATTTTCGAAATGTCTAAAAAAACTGTGTATGAGGGTGTAGTTTTTAATCTCACATGTTAACAGAACTGTGTTTTACAATGCTATGGTGAAATATTTGCTGAGAGGATATCTTTCCATATTTAAACTTACCTCTCTTTAGCATTTGTAAGCAGCAAACTAAATGCGTTTAACACTCTAGCAGGTACACAGGTATCTGGCATTTGTTGATGTATTTCTTTATGATAATTTTCTAGTGGGAACCTATAAAGTGAGGCTGGTTTATGAAATGAACAACAATATAATAAGACTTGCTGTTAATAATATATATTTGTAATAGAGAAGTTAGCTGTAAAACATCAAGTACAAAAATTGCCTTTGCTGTGATTGATTTTTGCCCTTTGATGCAAGCCGAGGTTAAATAATCTCAGAAGTCACCTTCAGGTCCTGTCGGAAATTTGGGAAAGGTATAATGGTAGGCATAATAATCATCAAATAATAACATTGATTAATAAATTATGACTACTACACCTATAACTAAATCACGTTCTAATCTTCGAATCATACAAATATATATGTATATAGACATGGTATGTACAGGAATGTTGCATCTTATAATGAGAAGGGAACTTGATTAGCCTACAATACATCAGGAATAATGGACGTTATAAAATGGAAATCCTTTATCTTATATTTAGAATATTATAAATAAGAGATGTTTTTACAGTAGTGTAAAGTCTGAAATAATATTCAACGCTACAATAAGTATTATAAGCAATACATGTTTTTTTTTCAATTGATGATCAAATGTAACTTTTCTTAAAGTGTTTGCCACATTTTTCTTAATACATTTGATCATCAATGAAAAACTGCATTTTGTATTTATTCAGGTTTTTATTGTCCAATATGAAAATTTGTTTGATGATCTGGAAGGAGGAAAACACTTTCTCATGGCACTGTATGTGCAAGTTTTCACTTTGAGTTGTGAGAGATCTGAGCTTCTTAGATGACCATGAAGGCATCAGGTCCAGCCCCTTCTCTCAGGATCGTTCAGATGTGTTTCGTCCTCTCGGCAGTTGGTGAAGGAGGAGGAGAAGGAGCTGAACGGTTAATGTACAGGAGAACCACCGCGCCGAAAGTCTGGGAAAAGACAAGTGCCACCGTTTGATAAGCTGTTGGAAAGCCATAGAAGCTCGCCTGATTAGATTTTTCTGCTTTCTAAATGCTCAGAAAGATCAGATGTCATTTTCCGAAGCACATAAGCGATGTTAAAGTCAACGGTTTACCTTGTGTTCAGGTGAGTGTAGATCCACCTCAAAGAGACTTCATGGAGTGTTAACGTTACCGTTATAGCTCAGCTAGCTTTGGTGGTTACAGTCCGCCGTTATATTTGTATGTTTACCGTTACCTTTGACCTGTGATGGACGAGTACAAGGACCGGGGGCTCACACTTCGTAACTTCGTACTGGGTTGGTATTTTTTCTGTATTTTCTTCCAATCACGTCCGCGGCAGGGCTTTTCGTTTGGTCGTCATAAGTGGAAAACGCGGAAAGAGGCTGTAAAGGAATCATGCGACCAAAATTATGAGTCGATCATCCCAAATGTGTCTGGCACTGCTATTACTACCATATTATATATATATATATATATATATATATATATATATATATATATATATATATATATATATTACCCCTTAATTATAAAAATGTAACGTAAACGTAAACTAGAAGTGCATTTTATTTGGTGTCTGCGCTTTCAGTTTATCCCTTATTATCTAAAAAAGTGACTTTTTTTTAGCGATACTGTGGCTTTTGTGATCTCAGTGTTGTCAGTTGCCAACATGTGTTTTTGCTGCTGTCAGGTCATTTCAGGCACAGCCTGTGAAGTCTGCACCCTTGGCTTTCTAGCGCATCAGTGGTTCAGAGAAGGGTATGGCCCCAGCTCTGACAAAAATCCTTAAAAATGGCCACGGGATCCACTTGTCCTCACCCCCTGCCACTGTCAGAACTGACTCAGATGGGAGAGCCATGTGCAGTATAGAGCTACAGCCTCACATGAGACCCATAGATGATGATGACAATGACCTCCAGCAGAAGATGTGGAACCTTTCTTCATTTCACTTCCTGGACTCCTGCCTACCTTTCAGCCTCTTGGACGCTTCTTCCAACCCTCCGCTTTCGCCATGCCCGCAGACATCCGACAGCCAGTGTGAGACGATGTCCCTGCCCAGTCCAAACTCCCTTGTCAACCTCCTGTCCTTCAATAAAGGCTCCAGAGATTCCCATCATGTGGCCTCAGTCTTCCCAGATGTACCGGACATGTTTTTAGTTCCTGGGCCTGAACACAATAGACAACACATTTGTCTGCCACATGGATGGAGTGCCGCTCCTGAATGCCAGCCATATGGTGGTGATGTGTACCACTCCTCTCTTAACCTTACGAGTGTTTGTCCTCCATATCCCCAAGGGGAGTTAACATCCCCGGGCCACACACATTTGTTTGCACCTCCACCTTCGCTGAGACAGGAGAAAGCAGCGGGGATGGTCTGCCCTCCCCCAGTTTCAGCGCAGCCTTGCATTGACAGGGTAAGCCCTGACCAGCTGACGTCCAGAGCTGTGCTAGAGGAAGCCGTGAAGGCGCAGTTCTCGCGGCAGACAGACCTGCGCAGCCGGGCTTTGAAACTGCGAAAGAGACTGCAGATCCTGCTAGGAGAGCAGACTGTGCGGCACTGCAACCAGCAGCTGGAGGGGCTGGCAAAACACAGTAAACATGGAGATTTGTCTTTTGACTGCTTCAACTCTGCACAAGAAAGCAGTAAACTAAGTTTTCCTTGGCTAGAGTTGCCAATAGCCTCGTCATCCTTCTCAGAGGTCGGAGAGTTCAGCCACTCCAGTCAGGTGGTACTGAGAGGTCTGCAGGAGGCCTTGGACTCTGAGGCTACAGCCAGCAGCAGCTCAGATGAGGAGCCAGTGGAGGAAAAGATTCGTAGCAGGATTTCATCCATGTGAGTATCCAGGTCTGTTTTTGTTTATTCAACCAGTGCCACAGTGAGCGTGTGGCTATTACAGCTGCTGATTACAGCTAAATAAACCAGCAAGAGTGCTCAGACTTTAAAACTCCACAGAACGGCACAGCTTAACCGTTTATTCAGCTAAAGCCATATCAACAGTATATGAAAACAGGTTCCAAAACTCAGCTGTAGTGTCACTGGCAAACTGTTCTGGGATCTGGTTACCAGAAAGCAGCTGTTCTTCACAGTAAAAATCACTGCTCTTTTCTTAATTACTGTTGAAAGTTCACAGAGGTTGGCTCTGGCACTGGGCGTCTGGTCAGTTAAAAACCCGACGAGAGCAGCTTTTTAACTTCGACTGATGTAAAAGTGGAGTGAATGGATTGTCAAGTTTGCTTGACAATATGGGAAGGGCATATTAAGTCAGTATTAAGTCATGCACGGTTACAAATGCCAAGAATGACATAAGAAATCCACTCCTTCTTTTAGAATAACAGTGCGAGTTTTGGAAAAAATCATCTAAAGTGTTACAAGGTCCACCGTGCTGTTTACTTGGCCTTCAGTGAGGTTTACAGTGTGGTTGTCATAAGTGCAAGTTTTGTCCTCCCAGATGTGGGGGAGTGTTATGACATTTTTTTACCATACACACACAAGCGCGCGCGTTCCTTTTCCATGCTGCAGTCATAACAGATTCAACAGAGCAGCCAGCTCTTTTTACCCACAGGGTAGGAAATAAACACAGTCTTTCCAACAAGGCAGCAACTTGCCAGCCATTCTGTGTGCACATTCCTCAGCTCCTCCTCTTTCTAGTGAAAAAATACTTTAAAGCGTGTGTCTAGATTCAAGGTTGAGATGTTTGTGGTGTCCTTGTTTTTGTTTTTTGTTTTTTTGACTGAATGTGTAAAATATCAAATGCAATCTTTTTAAAGCTTTAACATCTAGAAAAACTACACTTAAAAATGAAATTGCTGCTTAGTCTAGTTCCTGATTGCCCTTTTGTTTTGTTTACCTGAATTCAGGTTTTGGGCTTGGTTTGCAAGTTTGTTTGCTTTTTATTTTAGTAGCTATAACTGTTCAAAAAAACTAAGTGAATCAGGGAGATCTGTCTTGCCTAGCAGGATGTTTAAAAAAAAATAAAAAGGATTACGGTCACTTGGGATGATGATTCAGATGATAAACATGCATTTTAGACGACAGGCAGTCTTTGCAGCCGGAGCTCTTGCACAGATGGGGTTAAGGGTTTATTTCAGGTCTAGGGAATAAGCGCGTGATCCTAGCCTGTGCAGTAGTTATTGAAATCTCAATATAGTTCACAAACCTTTCATCAATAAGATTCAACCTTGTTGACCCCTTAAGTTGTTTCCCGTGAGCCTGGATTCAGTCCAGAACACTAACTAAAATAATGGTTGCTGGGTCTGACAACAGTACTGAGACAGTATTGTTTGTGTGTCTGCGCGTGTGCTTTTATTTGGCCAGCTTGTGTCATCTCAGGAGTGTCAGCTTGTCCTTTGTAGAGACTGCTCTCCTCCTGCATGGAACAATGCTCCGTTCTTCATCTGTAAACCTTGCCTGGGGATTTTTTAAAACATTTTTTATGGTTGATTCCTTCTCAAAGAGGATAGGACGCTGCAGGGGAGGGGATGGGTCACTGCTCTCTTTTAGAAATGTTAAATAGTAAAGACTTTTATCATTCGACGTATGAACTTGTGAAGCACAGATATAGTTTGACTTAAAAGAAAAAAATCACTTCCAGATGTTGCTCTGTTTTCATTTTCAAACATGCTGCACAGCAGTATTTTTCAGAGTCTAAGTGGTCAAGTTTAAATGCCAGGCACACCCTAAAATCTTGATGCTTCTGCAAGAGCCTCAAATTGGGGGGAGGGGGTCTTCTTCCTGGCGCAGCCAGGATTCAAATATGCAATATAGAAGTATGGATGTAATGGATGCAGTCTGTGAACAAGCACAGTAACAGGTATGAAGCAGCCGTTCCCATTCTGTCCTTTCCTCTTCTCCTAATGCTCCACAAATATTCCTGGAATTTTCTCATTATACAGTTGGAGTGAGCTGCAGGGCTGCCAGGTCTGGCCATTGTCTGTGAAGGAAAAAGAGCGCCTACTGCTCAACAAAGAGACACTAGCTTGGGATTGAGTGAAACTTATTGGAGAAATAAGCCATTTTGGACATTTAATGGACTGTTTGGCTGTTTTTTCTTTTTTCTTTCTTTGTTTTTGTATTGACCATAAAGTGAGGCTAACTGTGTTCATTGAAGCAAACAGCATTTAGGGTATTTGATTAATCAGGGTAACAGTGAAATAGCTAACTCATAATATCAAAGGGTATTTGCCAGGTGCACTGTGTGTAGCTGCTTGCTGACTAGCCTAACCTTTTCCTCTCCTGTTTGAAGTGGGGGAGTCTCTGTCTATCCTAGCCAAGGTCCATGAGCAATGCCATAGCAACTATTGCCCTGCTGAAGTCAGCCAACCACACACACACACACACACACACACACACACACACACACACACACACACACACACACACACACACACACAAAGATAAATGCTAACTGAACAGCCTAGTGCCATGGAAACATGCTATAGACACACACCACACAAGTCAACTGTGCTTTATTCTGTGGCCTAGATAGGCTTTTGTGCTTGAGCAAAATTCTCTCTTCCCCCCCCCCCCCCCCACCCCCCCATGCTGTTTGGATGCTAAACAGTTTACATGCCTGTATAAAATAGGTCAGGTAGACAGAGCTGCAGTACAAAATTGCAGATTGATTAATCATCTTGTTCTCAGACCGACATACCTGGTTTTCATGATTGTATTCAGCGCGATGAAATAAAAATCCAAGGCTTACAGCTTTACACTCGTCTTTCTTCTTGTGGGGTTGAATGGGGGGGGTGTAAAGCCTTTGACAGGGATGAATATAATATTAAAGTGCTTTTGTACGGGTGTAACTGTCCTCCCTTGTCATCCATCACCCTGTCCCTCCTGCCAGCAGCAGCAGCAGCTGTGAGAAGCAGTGGCTGGAAGAGAGAGCAGAGCTGAGCAGCCGATGGACTTGGTTGGAACTGCGCTTGGATGAACTAGAAGGGAGGATACTACAACTGGAGGGGGTCCACAAGCATATATGCTCTATGAAGGTATGACAAAAGGTGTCTGTACCAACTGACTGACAGACAGTTGGTCAGTTATATTATAGGACATTAAGCTTGCACACTCTTGTCAAGAAAAGGGATACAAAAAACAAACTTTCATGGATTGCCCGAGCTAAAATAAGTAGTATGTTTTAATCAGTGTTTGGATCCTCTCTTCTCTGTCTTTCTGTGGATCTCTGTGTTTCTCAGGGTCGGGTGGTGCTTGCAGACTCCCAGCCACTGACTGACAGGCAGATTCAGCAGACCCTGCTGAAGGAAATGGCAGGTTTATCCTGCACAGCTTCTGATCCGGACAACGAACCCTGCAGCCCTACACGGCTTCTGCACAATATAGAGAGACAGGTAGGAGGGAGGGATTATTACTTGCACCTCTGATACCAGGCATGAGTTTAAAATAAAGAGGATTAGTAATCTAGAATTATAGATTATAGGAGATTACCCTTTTCTGTCTTGTGATCTTTCATATCCCAATGTCAGGTTGAGAGGATTAAACTAATTAATTATGGTATGCTTACTTTCTGACCTCTGGTAATATGCTAAATTAGAGGCTGCAGGTCAAATGAATGAATTTGTGCTTTATGAAGTCGACCGTTAAGTAATAAGTCTGTAACTATGAAATTGCTTATTTATTTTTTGCAGCTGTTGAAGCTCAGATAGTAGCTGACATCTGGCTATGTATTTAAGATGGTGCACACTCTTGATTACGGATGGGTATCGTTTAGGTTTTATCCGATACCGGTACTTTTGAAACGGTGCCGGTGCTTAAACGGTGCTCGAAACGGTGCTTAAAGAATGGAGAACACACACTTTGTCCAAAAACTTCTCATGTTTAGCTGTTTTTTTTTGTAAAAAGATAACAATGTTAGCCTTTTTTGCAGCTATAGGGGATTTATGGCATCACTCTTGGCTGGAAGCAGTGCTTAATCAATGGAAAAAAACACCAATTTTGTCCAAAAACCTCTCATGTTTAGCTGTTTCCCACTTTTTCTTTGGTCATTTTAGCCTTTTTGGCCAGGGTGAAGGGAGTATCTGCCATCAAACAAGAAGACAGCCGCATGTAACCACGACGGTGTTTGCTAGTTCACCTTACGTGCATTAATGTAATAACGTGGTTAGCCTACTCAACGTAAATTACACACGAACAACATTAAGCTACTCGCCCAGAGAAGAACGGCTGCTGCTGCCTTCATCATCCGTCATCATTTCTGCTACACTGGCAGGGCTAGGGGCCAGGACTCTCCTCTTCGGGTTCTTGGGGGATGTTGCTAACTCCGGATCCGATAACAGGCACCACACCCGCAGTAGATGTGCACGGTGTGAGGTCTCGCAGCAAGCTATCAAATACTGTGCATTTCTTGGCTTTCAAAAAAACGCTATGCGTCGCCAGGTGTTTCATCAGATTCGAGGTGTTACCTCCTTTGCACAGTATCAGCTTAAAGCAGGCTGCTGAGTTTGCATCTTTTGCTGTGAAGTACAGCCAGACTTTTTATTCTGTAGCTCTGCTCTAAAAGAACGTACGTACCTGGGCCCGCCTACTATCCTCGGAAAGGTAAAATGATTGGCTAGAATCCAAAGTGTATGACGTCTCAGGAAAAAAAGCACCGAAATGTGCGCTGCTTTTCGGTCTGGTTACTACCGTTTATGTTATGGCACCGGATACCGGTACCCATCCCTACTCTTGATAGCTTTAAAGCTGTACTTATGTGCACACAAGAATCAAATTTCGTAAAAAAACAAAAATGTATTGATTCACAACCCACACCGAGACATGTTGTGATTTAAGTTTATGACCTAGAGCTGGGTAATCTGTTGAAAAGATCATCAAGTGGTCCTTTTTAGATTCATGATCCTTGATTTTAATCACATTGATTCGACTCATGTGACCATATGATTAGTTAGGACACAAAACCTGTAACTTCAACTTCAACTCCAGGCTAAAATCGTATAAGACACATAGTATGTTCAGTGAGCACCGACCTTACTCGTTTGCTTATCCTTGCAATCCATATGATTCGTATGGAAAGAAAACCACATGCCAACCTTAGGCGATCCATTATATAAAGTCATTAACACGCCCCCAGCGTGCTCACCCACCCAAGAAAAACAACTTCTATTTGTATTTCCATTTACACTTGCTTTAGAAGTGGTATGTACCTAAATACCAAAATATGTGTTTTGCCTCAACATGTTTTCTGAGCTCATTCAATGTGGGACTTTCTATTCACTCTCGGTTCATACTCTTTTTATTCGCCTTGGTAGAAAATTCTCATATGTGTACTGTGCTCCTTTTTAAGATTACAAGGCTTGCTTATATTTATCAGCCTGATACCAAATAATAAGAATCAGCCAAGGCTAAAGACATCTAACTCGATGTGATCTTTCTGTGAAGAAAATGCTTCAGGGGAAGTCTGAACGGCTGGATTGTATCTCACTCTTATGTGCATTATTTGGCTGATGTCTTCATTGCAGAGTGCTCAGCTTAGCCAGATCGTCAACAGTCTGATGCCCCCTCTGAGCTTTTCACCGCTCTCAAAACAGTCCCAGACCTGTAAAGACAGGAGAACCCTCCCAAGGTAGAGGACACACACACACACACACACACACACACACACACACACACACACACAAGTAGTCAGATTGTGTTAATACCTATATTATCCTGTGTGCTTTTTACAAGTTGCAGTTAAATGACACATTTACAAAAAACGTCTTTAAATACTGTTAATTTATGTGAAAATCTGACATATTTCAGACTCTAATGGTGATAGAAGTTTGTCTGTTATCTCTTTAAAGTCTAGGCGATAGGGTGAAAGCACGTCCCAGCTTGTCGTAAAACCCACTGAACCCACTTCGGTCTCTTCATGGAGTCTGACTTCAGTAATCCCTTCATGTCTCCCCTTCCTGTTGCCTTTTTAACTCTCTGCCTGCCTGTGAAGATGAAAGCCCCATAATAAATGAAAGGCATTCTGTTTCTTTTATTCATGTACAGTAACAAGTGGGTATAAGTAGGGATTGATGAACAAGATCTAAGGAATCAACACCTTGAAAGAAGTTGCTTTTCGAGCATTGTGAACTTGCTACAAAGCACAAACCTAACACGTGACCTCATCTGGTTGTGTTTCTGCAGCGGCCAGAGAGGAGATGTTTTCTTGCCTGTGAGCTCCAAGAGAAAGAGACTAGGGACTAGGCGGCTCTTTAAAGCTGATGCGTCATGCGTGTGTGCCCGAACCCGACCCCTGGTCACCTACCACAAGCCCAGGCTGTTCACTTTCAACTCATACGGCTCTGGCAGTCCACTGGTAAGCCATATGTCGACCCCCTTCTTCTTCTAGTCTGTTTAACCATTTACATGCTGTATATAATTGTCAAATTGTGCCTCTTATTACCCTGCAAGCATATCAAATACATTGATTTATGTACTTCTTAAAGCAGTTCAGAGATTCTTATGAAATGTAGCTTTAAAGCAGTGCCTTTGAGACCTATTTTAGCTTCAGTAGTGGAGTGCCATCACTAAAATAGGTCTCCAAATTAAATAGGAATTATTGTTCAAAGCCGAACACCTGCTTTTAATTAAGAAATAATATCTCTAATTCAGATCAACAAATGCAGGGTGCTATTTTAAAAGCTCAAGCCTTTATTTAGCCTGCGGGGCCAGTACATTATGCTGTCCTCTTACTGCAGATAAAAGATTGCAGTGGCGGTGTGTGTCGAGTGCTTCTTAGCTTCACACTGTTGCGGTAATGAGGATGTGTACAGCATAGGAATCTATAAATCAGCTTAACTATTTAATTTCTCATTCACATGTTCTTGACCTTGAAGGACTTTTAAGCATCGGCATGTCTCACACAGTGCCGGGATATTTATAGAGTTTCTGCATCTTTCTGATTCTGAACACTACAATTGTAGCTGCTATAATAAGCAGCGCTGAGCCATCATCATTGTGAAATTGTTCAATAACAAAAAGAGCGTTTAACAGATTAATGACTTTAATCAGTGCACTCCATCAGAGATCAGCTTCCTTACATCCATATCACTTATATCCTGGAAAGGAAAGGTAAACTGTAAAGAAATTCTTTCCTGTTGCTAATCTTGCTCTGCCTATCTTGAGCATTTTTTTTTAAGTAATCTTTTTAATCTCTTGTTCTCTTTTCCTTTTCCAGCACTCAAGAAAGTCCACGGCTACCTTCTCCTCCTCGCTGTCCTCATCTTCCTGTTCATGCTACTCCTCTTGTGATCCGATAGTCTCGTGCTCTGATCCCGACTGTAGCTCCAGCGGGGTCTCCTCCGACACCTTCAGCTTTCGACGTCACCCTGTGTCGTCTCTGTCGTTTGGTAGGAGAAACGTAGCTACATTACATTGGTCAGCATGAGCAAACTTTGTAAGCTAATCAAGATTTTTAGATCATTTGATTACAATGTTGTTTTTGAACTGCAGTCAGTAAGAGTAAATATTAGGCTTCCTGTCTGACATGGTAGACTGACTCTGAAGGGTCACACACCCTAGCCATGTATTTGTCATCTCAGGCCTGTAGAGCAAAAAAACCCAACAAGATTTGCTAAAGTAGGGGGCAGTTGAGATATGTTTGTAGGGTTATAATAAACTATAAGGTATAAAAGGTAGATGTTTTTAGTTATACGTCTTGTCATATCAGCTTACTATAGTGTGATCAGTCAGAATTTTAAAAAGACCCCACTGCACACAGCAGATGAGAATAATCTGCCAAAGCTTAACCGAACTGGTCCACAGAGCCAAGAAAACAGGTCAGGTTACATGCAATATTTTAAAACTGGCATCACAATAATTAAACCTTAAAATGAAAGCACAAGTCCTGTCGTGATGGACCGTAACCACATTTTTAATCGCACTTTGGAGAACGATCACTCAGATGAAGTCAACATAGGGACAAGTCCAAATGTTTTCAGGGGGATAAAGCTCCTTAATCTCCTGGTCTTCTGTTGTGGTCTTTTGCAATGATAATATTTTTAACTACTGGTGACTACTAATGTAATGTGATCGTGATTCTTAGTGTTATTTAAACGTTTTGTTTTTTTTAAATTCAATTCAGTTTTATGTATACAGCGCCAAATAACAACAACAGTTACCTTAAGGCGCTTTATATTGTAAGGTAGACCCTAGTAGGGCTGTGCGATATGACCAAAATCTCATATCCCGATATAAGAATTCTATCGTCCCGATAACGATATAAATCACAAAAATGTAACATTTTCTGTAAATTCTGTGAATCTCGGGCAGCTCGTCTTGCGGGAAGTGTTTCCAGCTCCGCGTCATGTAGCTGGAGTCGAGTGTTTTAACCGATGCATGAAACTATACATTTTTAGACATAAGTTGTAACGGCCGCCGTTTTCTTTGTCAGTATTTATTACACGGTGTGCTGCGGGGAAAAGCCTGTTCTAACGTTTAGGTCTAAGGTTTATTTTTTAGCTCTTGGCGGCTCTTTTTTACTTCTCATCCGTAAATAATCTGCTCTTTCACGTGATTCAGTTTATTTTGAAAAGTCTCAACAGGATCTTGAGCTTTATTGTGAAAGGTTTATGTGGAACATAAACAAGCGGACACGCGATGCTATTACCGTCATTGTTGCTAACCACAAAGCATAAAAACAGGCACTTGTCTGTCTGTAATGTGGTTATATTAAATATAAGAGAAAGAGAGAACTTTAAGAAATTAATATAGCCACTACAGTGACCATCAAAACGATGAAAAAATATTGCCGTAAACAGTTTATTTTGCAACACCATGAAACAAATGATGGCGTAAAATGAAACAATAGACGTTTTTATATCGTCATCCGATATATATCGTTATATTGAACAGCCCTAGACCCTAGAATAATATATTCAGAGAAAAACTCAACAACCCCCTATGAGCAAACACTTTGGTGACAGTGGGAAGAAAAATCTCCCTATTAACAGGAAGAAACTTCTGGCACAACCATTCTTAAATACATGGCAGCAGGGATGGTGTGTAAAGAATTTTTAAAAACTTTTTAAAATTTATTTTTCTTTTTGTTTTAGTATGCATAGATTCTGTACAACTAGGGCGACGCGTGTTGAGATGCTACTGTTTAAACTGTGTGCTGAATTGAATTTGCAAAAGGTGTTGTATTCTTGTGTCCCCACACTTAAAAATTATCATATTCTTCCAGGCACACCTACGAGCCACCACGTAAAGAGGGTGCCAGGCAGAGAAGTATGGTCCCAAAGACCTTTAGTTGTCAACAGTCCAGTAAACTACAAGCGACACAGCTCCACGCCGCTGCACAACAGTAAGATCGCTCTGTATACTTGTACTGATTACAAATTATGCCTCATTGTGTGGTGCTCTCTTTCATTCTGCTGGTCTCCTTTGTTTTCACCATACTGATATTTAGGCCCAAAGCATGCTTGCAGCTTACTATAGTGTGATCAGTCATTCAGCGATTAAGAAGAACGAAGGATAGAGGTGCACTTTAAAAAGCCGCACCTGTGCATGTGCTCTTAATACCGTTATCAAAGCGACTGGATCAGATTGTTTTTGCTAAAGTAATATAACCTATAACAGGCAAGCAAAAGTTACTTTAATTGTAATTGTAGCTAAATCAGTGGTAGCATCCGTGTCTTTATATTCTAAGCAGCCACTCGGATTCATTAATGCAACAGTTCAGGTAATAAATGCAGTCTTTCAGTTTTTCTAAAGAATAATTTGTGCATAATTAAAAATGAAATGACAGTTCATCATATCCAGACAGCTCACCCATTTGCTTGTATTCAGTGAAGGCAAACAATAACCGGCTGCTTCAAAGTCATCCGCTCACTCTGCTTGTTTTCTCCCCGTCGACTATCATAATTCATTCCTAGCGTGTCAGATATCCCACTGGGGCTGTAAGAGGCATCCAACTGAGCAGTAGATGGAAATAAAATCATTTGGCATTTCACCTATGTCTGTAAGCACCTTGGTATGTTAGTCTGAAGCTAATGAATGATAATTTCCTGTAACATTTACGCTGCATACCTTTGGCAGCCTGGAAGGTTAACAATTTAAGAGGATCTTGCATACGTGGTTTTCCATATTGTAGATGGATGATTCAAAGTTTAGATTTTCCACTATTTCTCTGGTAAAGGTTGAGGAAATGTGGAATGATATAGATGAGAGGGGGAGAGCATAAAGGAGGAGACACAAAGGAAGCAGACTGACAACGGATGAAGGCATCAGACCGGGCAACGCTTGTCGATTTTGTGTCAGCTTGAATGATCTTATTGTCGTTTGTCAATACCCGAAGAAGGCAGTCTGTCAGGTAAATGCCAGCTCAGATAATAGCCACATGGAAGCAGATTTCTTATCAAAGCTGATCTCAGCTGAAATGGGATGAGATTACATAAACCGTCAAATCAAGCAAGATGCAGAAATGTGGACGGATGACGTGGAGACTGATGATAAATGACTTTCAACTGTGGTATATTTTACAGTGTAACATAGAGAACTCAGTGTGTTTAAAGACAAATTAATTGCTATAGCCATATTTAAAAAAAAAAAAAAAAAAAAAAAAGATCCACTTCTGTGTCCTGTTCCTTTAAAGTAACTTGAAGCAGCAGTTTGGTGAGTAAAACTCATATAAATAATGATTGGGGATTAATGTTTTCACTGATTGGTAGTAGATTGGAATAAAAATGAAAAACTCGAAATCATTCTGACAGTCTATTAATTCAGTTTCTTGTGTTCGTCTCTGTGTTTCGCTGTAGGTCAGGAATACAAGCAGAACGGCAGGCATCGTAAAAGCAGAGTTATGGGTTTGTCACCCATCAGGTTGTTAGTCTCTGCTCAGAGTCGACACAGCAAAGCCAGTCAGAGGAGAAGGAAGAGAAGACGCATCCGCAGGCTGCTGGAAGGTGTGTATACGCAGTGAAAGCTCATACTTGGGTTTCATTACTTCTTCCACAGCTTATGTTTTTGGTCGTGTGTGCGTGTCGTCATTCTGTCTGCAAACACATTAGCTCGAAACGTTTTGATTGAATTCTGGTTAAGCGTTGTAGGGGTGTAGGGCGCTGTCATGTTAACAGTACATCAAAATTTGTCTTTCATCCAAAAAAGCCTTAGAACTCAAAAACGAAACATAGATGAATCTGTATCATCAACATATAAGGAATGATCTATGGGGATTCTAAGTATCATATAGCTGTATGTCATTTACACATAGAATGTCCTCATAAATAAAACCAAATTGTACTTAAAATCATGTCAAATATATTAAAATGAGTTTCAGTGGGGCAAATAACAAAAGCCTGCACTTTCCACTTGTTTTTACTCGTATGCTAACACCTTAAAATACTTTCAAAAGAACAAAGAAAATTAAATGAATATATAGAAAATCCAATACTATTCCCTAAACGTAAATACGACCCAGAGTGAGCTGCCTTAGTGGAAATTTGTGCTCTTGATGTTTCTTGTTAGAGCTGTTTTAACAATGTAGCTGCTGGTTTTAGTGTAAAGCATGCCTGTATATGTCTGTGTTTGTATACCCAGATGAGGAGGATGCCCTGTACCAGCTCTGTGATCCAGCAGAAAGTTCAGATGATGTGCTAGAGGAGAGCTACTCACATGCATCACACAAGCAGGCCTCACAGGTAACACAAAACATATGTTATTATTAAAAACTAAAGAGCCAAGAAAATGATATAGGTGAAATGTAAGAAGTAGCAGATTTAGTTCAGATTAGGATGAAGCGCGGTTAGGATAGGATGGATATGACAGGATAGGATAGATCCACCTACGTCACTTAATATGCGCATATGTGTGAAATGTAAAGAAAGATGACCACAAAAGTTTTGTCAGGACATCTGAAGATTTGGAATGACTCTGAATATGTAAACTCTTCTGAACGATTGGTAAGCTCTTGATTCAACCTGGGAACGTTTCCTTCTAGGGCTTTGTTCGCAAACGCCAGGGAGAGAACGTGTACAACATCAACAACATTGTCATTCCCATGCCACTGGCTAAAGTAGAAAAGCTGCAATACAAAGAAATTCTAATACCCAGGTATGAAATGGAAACACCCCTGAAAGTGTTACAATGTATCACTATGAACCATAACTCCTTTAGGAAGACTAATGACCAGTCTTATTGACTGGTTTTACAGTAGTTGTGATTCTGCATAATTGTATTTTGCAACTTATTTATTATAAACAATCACTTTTACCAGAGTGATGTCTGATTTGTAAAGCTATTGTTTAAAAATGACAAAAGTAAATGGAAGTTGTCCATTATCATTATTATAATGATTAGTTTATCTTTATTGCAGTTGGCGAGTAGTTGACATCCAGCCTCTGATGGAGATGGAGCCAGAGAAGGTGGAGGGGCATGAAACAGAGCATTTCTTTTCTTTGAACATGAGCAGTTTATTTTCATTTGTGAACAATCCAGCATCTTAATGCCCTTCTGTCTGTCTGTCTGTCTGTTGTGTTTAGGCTGAGGCTCTCAGTGATGAAGTCTTTGCTCAGCGGCACCTGGCTTTGGAGCAAAAAGAGAAGTTACGCTGGTCGTCCTGGGATAAGAGGAAACACCGTAGGCGCCCTACAAGGTGTGGACACCCACACAAACTCATAAATGTAGCAATAATGAGAGTAATGCAAAATCTAAGGTGAACCACAATGTTAGAAAATGTTAGAATGTTTTTAAAGGGCCTACAGAAATAAAACAATTCTGTAAAAATATACAATAAACCTCAATAACTGAGGAAGTTAATCCAGCTAGTTAATGAGCAGACAGAAGAACGTGTTATAACCTCAGATCTTCCAATAGATGTTACCTGAATGTGGATTAATGCCACCACTAATCATTGTATTACATTTGGAAAGCTTTAAACAGTGAACTCTCAAAGGCGTGCAGCTGGTTTCAGACTTGTTTTGTTTGTGTGCATGTAAAAACCTGGAAATTTGAGACAGTGTTTCATGGGGTGTGTTTGTTTTCTCATTCCAGATCTGGCAGCAGGCTTTTAGGCAGTGGGGGTGGGATGTACACATCAGGAGAGGAGAGTTCTGTGGAGTGGAGTTGCGCTCAGCTGGATCTTGATGATTCGCTGAGGTCAGAGGAGTGGCTGGTAAGATCAAAAGCGCCACAGCTGAAACCTGAAATCCCCAAGACAAACTGAGAATATCACAGGATGGTTGATCAAGGTGACACAGGAGGCAGCTCATGTGGAGTCATGCATATTTACGCTGTTGTGTCCCCAATATGCTGTTTACCGTATTTACGCTTGACTGTTGTTTCCAACACAAGGCGTTGTAAATCATTTAAAGGAAAATCAGCAGACTGCAGCACTTTCACCCATACATTGCTGTAAGGATATTTTCTGTAACATTCCTGTGAAAAAATGAAGCCGTTTCATGTGTCCTTCAGCAGAGACAAAGAATATAAAGCAGCAACATTCATCTCATTCATCTTGTGTGAGCTATGGAGCCTTGGTGGGTTCTTGAGAGCCTACACAGATACTTGTTTCCACTCTTGTTTCCTGTGATGATGCCCTGATTGCAGTCCTCTGTTCCACTTTGCTTTGATTGGAGAGCGAATGAGTTGTCCCTAAACCAGACTTACCTAATCAACCTTCTCCACACTACAAATAACCCCTACTTCACTGCATTGCACTTCTTATGCACTCCAGAGGCCATACAAACCATGATTAAAGCACAACCATTATTTATTCATTTTTAAACAGACCTCTGAGCCATGCACAGATGTATTATAGTCCTCAATGTGCATATTCACTGAAGGGACTGTTATGAAAAAAAAAGGACAAATAAAAAGCTTTCTGCAGTTTTATTTTACACTTAATGTCTGCCTTGCAGGAAATGTATGTAGCCAGTTGTGACTACTTACAAAAATGCGCTCCCCTGTCATATTCAATTTACAAATAAAGATAATATTCAATATTTTTCTGAATGTCATTGATTTGTCTTACTTGTCAGCCTCAGACACCCTGGGAGCCTCGAGTCTTTCCTTTGGATGAGGATGAGGAAGGCGCTCTGCTCTCTGATAAACAAGAAAAAGTCCCGTATGGGTGCTTAGGGATTAGTTCAGCCTCTTCCACGTCAAAGAACTCAAACTCCCAACCAGCTCCAACTCAGGCTTCTTATGCTACACTGCCCTCTGGGGGACAAAGCAAGAACAGCAGCTGATACTGCCGTGCCTTCTTTTTTTGTCTTTGAATGTAAGTTCATTAAAAAAATTTACGTGTGTGTGTGTGTGTATTTTCTCAATTTTAAGCAAGTTTAATTTGTTTAACCACTTATTCCAGTCATACACTGAATTGTCTGTGCTTTGATTAATCTATCCAGTATGTCATTCATAACATAAAATTATTACTATTATTGTGATTGGACTTTAACACACAAATTATTAATTTATTGGATCATTCATAAAGAGTACAAAGAGTATTTTAGAAGGTTAAGCCTCTGAAAAACATCCTTCAGTATTTTATCACTTAATTTAATATTTGCATCATTTCTTTTCCAGATCTCCTCTCATCAGGGACAACGAGCAGAACATGTGCCCTAGGAACCTTACCGGGAATATTTAATACATTCCACGAGCATTGTGATCTGATGTAATAAAAAAAAACTACATTTTTTTTTTTAGGCAAAAGTGATTATTTTGTTAGGGTTGTGACAGTAGTCACAGTAGTTTTAACTTCTGCAGCAGTTTCAGGTTTTAATGTAAAAGAGGTACTGTATGTAAAGTAATATATCTATCAGCAACTCCACTGTAGTGTCACGTTTCTTTTTTTTCTTTTTTTGCCTGTCCCGTTTGGCTCTTTTGCCATCAGAATTGTTGTCTAAAGGCAAAGAAAGATGCCCAACGGATTTACTTTACCAAACTGACCATCCCAGCCTTGCCGTAATGGTCCATTTGATTCACCTTTTATTGTTTATTTTATTTTCACTTGCTGAATACGGGACAGACTTGACTGGGGGAAAGAAGGGGAGAAAGAAAGAGGGAAAGAGAAACAGCTGAGAAGAGGGACGGGGGAGAAGGGCAAAAGACAAAAACCAACAGAACGGGCAGAGAAAAAATGCATATATCAATCACCTGGATCACCTGCTGAGAAAGAAAAAAGAAAGCAAGCAGAAGAGAACAAGAGTAATAGAATAAACAACATCACAATGATATATGGGAATATGACAGTAAATACTAAATGTTAAACATTATTGTGCAGCACATAAGATCAACAGAACACAGTGTGCTTTGAGGTAGGAGCCAAAAAGGGTGTAGTTTGTGGGTGTGATCACCCGTGTGTACACCTGTGAGCATGGACGCGCTTGTTTTTTAAAAGGTTCCTTCATGTAATAATCTGCTAGAGGGTGTGGGGGGGCCACAGCCCCGTCCTGCAGGGCATGAAGCAGGTATGGAGGAGATCAAAACTCCAGACATCCAGAGGCCCCCAGAACACAAGAGACCAAGGAAGACCACCAGAGGGGCAGCTGCGCCACTGTCCCAGAAAGAGCTGAGGAGAGTCCCAGATGAGGGCTCACTCAGCAGCCGCGGAGCAGAAGCCAGGGGGAGTTGCAGTGACGCGCCCGTGAGCTCCGCCGGCAGCCAGCTGCGCCTGAGTGACCGAGTCCCAGGCCGAGAGGCCGGGGGCACCCCACCTCCGAAGTGGCCCGAGCAAGCCCCAGGCCCCGATAAGCGGCCGCCAAGGAGTGAGCCGGTGTGTACCTGGACGCCCATCCCCGGACACAAAGAACCACCAACGCACCGACGTCTGAGGGGGTCTGCCACTGGCAGGGGAAGTGGTGGTAGGGGGAGATAGGCCTCCAAACCTTGGAGGGCCTGAGATGTCCCCAGAGAGGTGGCGCCTGACACCCAACCTGACATATAGACACAGACATACAGGCACACACAGATACAAACATCCATTCCCACCCTCATGCTCTCATATGCACTCACTCCACACTCAACCAACGTGGAGACAGACATAAAGAGACGCTGTACACACGATCACACTCCCCAAGCGTACTCTACAAACCGGGTCTAGGTGCCCCCGCCCCTGGAGGGGGGAACTGCACCCAGACCCAGGTGGTGTTTCCCTTTTCCCTGCGGTGGGGGGAGGCAGACCGCCCCGACTCCGCAGCAGCAGGAAGGCTCCACACTCCAGACCGCAGTCGGACGGCCAACTCCTCCTCCTAGCCCCCCTGCTCCAGCAGGTCGCAGAGAATGGGGGTGAGAGAAGACTCCAAACCTCCCTCCACCCGCTCATTGTAGTGTTGATGCATGTGTGTTCTAAGGTGCATTTAAAACCCAGGAGGGCTTGGAGCTACCTGCCAGAGAGCAGCAGGTAAGCGCATGGTCCCTCCTGCTAGCCCTCAATGTCTACGTGTATTTAAAATTGAGAGGTGGGCAACGATGCCAGGGGTGGGGTGTACACCCTGATGGTACTTTGGACTCCGTGTATCGTGCCCACCCCCAAGATCCTATATGTATGTGTAATGAGAGTGTGAGTAATGTGAATGTCTAAGTTGTGGGATAAAATTGAGGCAGAGGCAGCCAGAAGGGGACGGGGGGGGGGGTGGCCTCCTCTGCACCCTGGTGACATACCCCTACTCCAAGGCCCTGCATGTGTGGGTGGTTGTGGTGGAGCGGGAAGAGGGAGGCAGCTGGAGATGGGGAGGGAAGGAAGGGAGGGGCAAGTGACCCCTCCCTGGGGCCAGCTCCCCCGCTGACCCCAGTAGGCACCCCCATACTCCGCGACCCGCCAGGGAAAGGGGGCCCAGGCCCATCCAGACCGGGGCCCAGTGCAGCAGCGCCGCCCGGCCCCACAGAGCCCGGGACAGTCCACCCAACCCCACCACAGAGAAAACTGCACCCACCCCACCATCCACTCATCTTCCAGACTACATAAGACAATAAACACCCAGGCTGAGATCTTCCTCCACCTCTCCTGTATCTCCCCCTCCTGCAGAGGGAGCTCCTGAGGAGAGGAAAGCTCCTGCAAGATGTGACAATCTCCCCCACCAGTTGAAGAGCCCCCCAGGTGGCTCGACGCACCGGCAGCACCCTGCTCCAGGGCTGGGCCCCCATGCAGTAGTGTCACGTTTCTTTCATGTTTGTATCTGTCAACGCTATTTATTTCTACAGCTGTCTTAAAATGTAAATATAGGATATGTTTAGTAACTTTTTATTTAATTTTTAACTTTTACTTGGTGTACTTGGGCTTTCTGTTTGAAGATGCTGTCCTTTTTGTATTTTTTTTTCCACAAAAAAGAAAATGTATTTGGAAAATATAAAACTTTCCAATATAGATGCCATGCTCTACTTCCATAGTTATCTCAGTGATCAGATCTGTAGCAAAGGGACATGGCTGCTATTTTTTCCTGGATTGAGAAGCTGCACTAACGACTCCTACTGGGCTTTTGTTTTTTGGGGCTATGCTTTGATTCGGGGTCCACTCAAATCTTCATAAAAAGATATCTGTATATTCATATCCACATATCTGTAGACAGTTTGTAGTCCATCTGTGGTCTAAATTTGAGCAACTAATCACATTCAGGCAAGCTGTTTCCAGGTAAACAATGGAAAGGAAAAGAAGGATGCAACCTAACCAAGATCACCAATAAGACCCAATGAAAAGGTGAATACATGCATCATTTTAAAATGTCTGATTTTTACTTGTGGTACTGCAGTTGCTGAATATTTTATTCTTTTTTGTTGTTTGTTTTGTTCTTTTAAAACTCTTTTTGCAGTGCCCTATTATTTGCACACATAGGAGCAATAAGAGCAATACACCTAAAAATACTATGTTTTAATCCCCCTGAATATGTGGTCAAATTACAGGGATAATGTCTGCACATGGCTGGACTGAGGTGCCCCCCAGTAATATCGGTGTTTTGAAAATCTGAAAAATTATTTCCTTTCAGGATTCTTGCAGCCCGTCACTACTGGAAAATCCAACAGGTGTGTGGAAGGATTTCAGGAGGAGTTTAACTAGGAGCAAAAATGTAAAACGACAGAAGGGAGATGAGGTAGAAAACAAGCTGCCTGTGTAATTGGGTCATGACATAGAAAATCTGAAATTAGAATATTGCACATCATTGCTTGTCAAGCTGTCAGTGCCCATTAGTCTGAAAACGAACAAGTCAAGTGAGGCGTCTCTTCAGTTGAGAGCTCCGAGGTTTTAATTTCAATAATGTGAAGGATGTCTGCAATTCTCGCCAAGTCTACTTAAATAAGATGTAATTTATAAAAGCTGGATGGACAGAACATTGTGAGGTCATTTCAGTGATTTGGATGATTTACCTTTTATGGAGGTCGTCACTTTTTAAGGCCACAGTCTTAAAGTGAAACAGCTGGTATTTTTGATCCCGTATGCATAGCTTCCTCTTATAACGACCTGGGAAGGAGGCAATGGGCAGATGGTGGTCAAGGTCATCCCTCTCACATACTGTATGCATGTCAGCTGCTTTATACTGGGGATTTGGTGCTAAGATTCTAGAAATCGAAACTTGGATTTCATTAAATTAATTTACAGATTATAACTGGATGATTCCAAGTTCATAGAGGTGAATAGGGCTCATCTGTGCTTTCACATGGCTTCGGGTGTCAGCTGAGGTAAATCTTTTCATTCTTTAAGATCCCCCTCCTTGGTCACACAGCATTACAACACTCTTTGTTGGAGTGGGCAGAAAAAAAACGTAAAACTATCAAGGTCGCTTGCACTCACTTCCAATTGAGAAGTGGGAGACCTTGTCTCTCCTTGAAAACTGAAGAAGAGCTCGAAGTGTCACATCAGTGCAATAGTAGTAGGATTGTCTGATCTCAATAGCAGGCAAAAAGAACCTCTTGTATCCACATGGGGGCCATATTGCTTCTTAGAAGACACATAGACTGTTTCCATGAGCTCTACATCAACTGAGTAAAATTAACCCTAACCCTATAAACGAATAAGCAGATTATTAACCCAATGAAAAGGGGGGAAGATGTGTGCACTGAACTATGAAAAGCAGATTGTAACTACAGCATTTGCACTCTGGGAGGCGCTCTTATATCAAAGAATATCTGAATACCGATTTACCATGTGTAAAAAATAAATAAATAAAAAATACTTACTGTTGAACTGGGATGACCACAAGTAACAGATGGGAAGTGATTCTTCATTAAGAACATTGTTTCTGGGAAGCCAAACTATTTTTCATGCAGTATTTTTAACCCATGCCCCGAACTGCACGTGTGCCTTTATACTGATTTATTGCCATAGCAACCTAAAGAACGTAATACTTGACGAGACGACATTTCGCCAGCCTTATTTACTTTGCAATACCTGCTGGCGTTGTACCTTTACGTCAACACAGTAGGTTTTACACTTCCGTTTAACCTGAAACGCGTCGGTACAGTTTGTTGCTGCTCCACCTCTGTGGTAATTTCTAGCAAAGGGTACACCAGAACACCGTAATGGCTAGTTTAAACACCGACGCAGTCTATCGGCGTGACTAGTAGGATCATTACGGTAAATGTAGGTTGCGGAGCCTGTGTGTGTCCGACAGACCGGGAGTTCCTCTGGAAGACACTACGCCGAACAGGTAAAGCATTTAACACTTCTTTGCTTTTAACAGCATCGTTTTAATGCAGCATAATATATTGCGATTGGCAGCGACTTAAAAAGCATGCGACATTGAATGGCTAGAAAAAGAAGTCCTTACACCCAGCAGTAAATTGACATTTCAGTGAGCTGAAGCTGAAATGATGAGGTGCCCCTCTGTGTCTGTGTGGATGGAAAAAGGACGCATTGTTCGTCCGAAGGAGAAGTGAATCTGGGCTCCTGTGAGTCTGTGTGCTGTCTGAGCTGTGGTGTGAGCCGGTTTTAAGATGAAAAATGCGGCGAAATTCATCCGATAATAAATCACATCTTAGGAATAGATCTAGAAATCAGAATCCCAAGATAGGTAGAATCCACACTGACTGACCTAATTGATCCACTTTTTAATTTTTTGATGGGGTTCAGGAATAATGTCTGCATTGTGCTACTTAAAGGCTTCACCTACTGCGGTGACTGCGGGAACTTGGCTTGCTGCGGTGGCAGTGCAAGGCTATTGGGCTTTAGTAAGCCTATAACACATTTCGGAAAGCTGTAGGTAACTGTGATAAAATCATCAGAGGGAATCCCTAGAGAAATATGACATTAATTTCCAATCACCCCAGAAAGGAAAAAGGGGGTGCAAAAGGAAAAAAACAGGTGCTGAGTCATATTGGCGGGTCCTTCCCCTGATTGATCTCACAAATTGAAGCCCTGTATGTGCATGTCTGTTGTTGTCACCGTCGCCACTGCATTTAATGTTAGATTACAGTTTAGTTTATTTCATTTAAAGGCATTTTGAAAGACTTGATGTCTTTATTAAACCCAGCACAACAAATAACACTTTAAAAAAAAAAAAGCCAGGGCTGTTACACCTCAGAGGTCTTTTTCTTCATACTGAAATGGCTATTAAGTAAGCTCATACATGATGGGTTCCTTACACAGTACATAGGCTTCAGTCCAGTCTCATTTACATACAGGCACTGGCTATTGATTTTCCTCCATCAAGTCCATTTACAGTTTGTGCACACATACATATAAATGCCTGATGCATTCAGGATGAGGCTGCCATATATTGAGTCATGCACAGCCAGGGAGGCTGCTGTGAGCTCCTCCTTGGTGAGGGATGGGGCTCATGCTTTCATGTTTGTGAAGGACCCGGCTGGTCGTTCCACCTAGGTCTACATTTTGCCTGTTGGACGTAAATTCAGCTTTCTCAAGATGCTTCAGCCATCACATCCTTATATCTCTATGGCAAAGAGGACAAGAGGAACATTTCAAGAGCTTACTCCATGTTTGGATCTATACTTTGACATATTCTGGAGAAAAAAAGGCCAAAAAGCAACAAAACTGGAACATATGTAACATGCCTTCTGTTTTTTTCTTTGTGAAGTAAAGGTTATGATTTGCTTCCTTTAAATTGCATTAATATCGACACATTGCCTTTGCATTGGTGATTAATGATGTGTTTATTTTAGCATAAATGACTCCTTTTATATGGGCTTTATGTATTGATGAGAAGGTAAACAGTCTGAGTTTACTGATTGCGTTTCTGATTGTGTTTAGCCGGAAAGTTGACCTCTGATGCAAAATCTTTCTAGTGATAGCCCTTTTTTTTGCTGAAATAACCAGTTGACGTTGAAGTATATGTATTAAAACAAACAAGCAAAAAAAAAAAGTCTAATTGTCTTTCTGTTGTCGAAATCTCAGATTAACTGAGAGTAAACTGAAGCTGAAATTATGAGGTTAATTAAGCATTTTGGCTCAAATGTGTAAAAAGAAGGGTTGATGGTTTCGGTATTAAATGTCACCCCTGTTTAAGTTGTTGGAAATAATATTGAAAGAATTCTAAGTAAAGTATTTGTTGTCTTACATGTATATATTGCAGGGCTGTGGTTTGTAATCTCAGCCAATAAGTGTGCAGAAACATTCTTAAAATTGATCGGATCTAATAAGCAAAACTGAAAACTTTCATTTGGCTGTAAGAGTGACAATACCGTTTGAGGTGCCAGTTAGGATGGGAATAGCACTGCAACCTGGCAGTTCACATTCACGTGTGGCGCCTCGCATTGTGGGTCAGCTTTACATAAGCCTTGTGTGTCAGTGAGGCAACCTAATCCTGATTCCTACAAAGATACTTAGTCAGCCTGGACAGTTATATACACACACACACACACACACACACACACACAGGCAGTCCTCCTTTGTCACATTCGGAGTTTGATGTAATGCTCCGTGCTTGTTTGTGTCTGTGTGAGACAGAGAAAGTGGGAAAGGCTCCCTGTATGAAAGAAGATAGACACTCAGTGGTATCTTTGGCTGCAGCGCCAACACACTAACACTCAACCGACATGCCTGCCAGCTAACTGCCAATCTCACTCCCTTCTTTCTGTCCCTCTGGCAAAGGGAGGTATTCCAGGTTTTTGTAGAGATTAGCACACTGGTCAGCGTGCCTGTAAAGTAGTGATTTATAATTATCTTAAGGATCAACTAGGGGCACAGATTTTCTCATTGCTGAGTAATTGGTCAGTTATTTAATTTATAGGTTGATTGGTTTTGATTTTATCTCAAAAATTTGTAAAGCAAATTTTTCTTTTTTTAGAATCCACATTTGTATTAAATACGACAAAAATACTGGCAGTCCTCACATCTGAGAAGCTTTGCAGTTCACATATATGAAAACAGTTTATTAATGTTAATGACTCAATAGGACTGCTACTGCAGTTACTAGTAATAGTTGTTTATTCTTGTTGATGGCATAAACTTTTGCACTGAGATCCAGGATTCTTTCTTACACACTTGCACTTGAAATCGATCCTGTTTTGAGGAGAGAGGGAAATAGAAAAGCATATGGGGTTCATAAATAACTAGCAGGTCATTGATTAAGAGCTTGCTATAGTACTTTAGCTGACCACTTATATTCATTGTAACAGTGGGTAGTTCGGTGTCAAGGATGCATGGCAGGAGTTCTGTGTCACCAGGATAAGATCCAGCTTTACGTTCGGTATTCAGCAGACTTTGTTGTGCATGGTGTTTAGACAGTGCCTATGCAAAGCACCGGTATGAACGAATGCTTTCAGGTCAGGGACAGGTGAAGGGCAACCATCACCCGGAAGGCAATGTCTTGCTTGATGACAGCAGTTTATTGACACTGGGAAGCTTTGATTGATTTGAAGCTTTGATTGATTGTCCTATTCAGTAATGGTTCCTCCTTGTCAACTAAAGCTATCTGTACAATATGTAGGCTGAAGGATTGAAGCACGCAAAACTTGGTCACCACTCCAACCTTTAATGCAATCATATACAAAGCAGTTATTTCACTTAGGTAGTATTTCCATGTCATACCTGTCAAATGTCACGTTTAACCAATGCGATGCAGCTTTTAGTGACTTTACAAATTTTTCTTGTTTATACCGTGAACATCTTACCAATTCTTCCATTGCAATCTTCTCTGAGAGCAGATTATCAGTGGAAATAAAGCGTGTAAGTCGTAATCCCAGATCAGCATTGAAATGCTAATGGAAAGCAGAATGCTGACTTCACTTGTGCTCTTGACAGTCCTGTCAGCAAAAGAGCAATCATGCTGACAAGTCTGAGCTAACCAATTTACATTTTTGGCTACGGTTCAGGAGTGGCATGCCCCCGTGCTGACCTCGCCTGACTTGAAGCTAACGGACATCCACTTCCACACAGATTTCTACACGCTGAGCAGCGTGATGTTATATATGCTTTTATGTGTCTTGTGGAATTCTGTTCCTCAGCTTTGATTTTTATGCCCCGAGGGACAGCTGGGGTCAAGCCCAGTGGTCTTTAGTTTGCAGGAGGCTGAGATCAGTCAAGTCAAACCCACAACCGCCTGCCCCAACATCCAGACTCTCTCTGTCTTCCTGACACCTCTGGTTGGAGTATAGACAATGGCTGTTGGTTGCATACTGAACCTAAAGCACATCTCTTTAGTAATGTGGATAAAACCAAAAGCGTCCAAGCTTGAGCTTGACACAGAGATTTAAAATGTAGTTACACAGATATTTCAGAATGTAGTACTCTGACAGAAAAACCTCTCAATTATTTGAAAGTGCACTAGGCTGTTTTTTTATTTTTAAATTCACAAATTGCTTCCTCCTTATTGAAAATTCTTTGGACATGGAATATATTTGCTTTTGCTATTGCCAGCACCTCACACTCTCAAATGGGAGCTCTGGCATGAGAATTCACATGAAAATTGGACTGTAGTGTTTTGTATTTATGCATGAATATGGAAAATGAGTCACCGTCCTTCCAATGTTGCATGTCAACTTTCTGTTGAGGATAAATAATATCCAGTCCTCAAGAAAAACCCCTAGAGTTTAAAGTACAAGGTGAGACTTGTATGGTGTAATGATGGTGCGATTTTTACTGCAGCGCCATAATTTGAAAAACAACAGTGTTTATTTTTTTGTCATCATAAAATCACTCACAGGTGACAGGAAGTGATAACATCAGGCAAGAAGCCACAGTTTCACGTACTGTTGGCAGTTCCAGTGTCCAAGCAAATCTTTGTCAAAGAATATGGCACACGTGGCATATAGCACTGATATGTAAGAGAAAAAGAACAGGTGCATGTGTTTACTATTCATATATGCATTTGTGCTTCAAGTCAAATATAGAAAATCGATAAAACACGAAACTTTATTGACACCATTCTGATGTCAGAAGTGTATATGGATGGATTTTTTTTTCAAAGTAAAGAGAATATGGTATGTAGAACGAGAAAGAAAGCTGATATAAATATATGTGTGGGCTGAAGCAGGAAAAACATAAGGATGACTCACAACTCACCTAACTATCCTGTTTTTCCTCTCCTCTTGTGTGTGTTGTTTTTGCATCTGTGTTTGTGTACAACATCCCTCAGTCTTTGTGTGGGAGTCTGTGCTTAAGTGTGTGGGTATCGTTTACAGCTAAATAATGCTTGTGCTAAAGGAGAAAAAAACATCCCCCTCAGCATTTTCTCTGGTGTGTGATGTTGACTGCATCCCAGTGGCTTTATTTTGTGACATAATTCCGTCATTTAGGTTCTTTCAACCTGCTTCAGCCGATTCAGTGGTTCCTTGCGTTTTGCTGAATGCCTGATAACAAGGCTCATAGAAGAGTGTGTGGTCATAGAAATCCAGCTAAACGGCCAGCCCGTAAAAGAACTGTTGTGGGAGATGAACTTCAGGATTATGATTGTTTTGCAATAATCAAACTCTATTGTAGCCATACTGCAAATATCTCAATAGCATAATAACCCCACTAATCTTTTCTTTATTTATTTTTTGGCAAATGCTTGAGTAATATATGTTAGGCCTTTTTGCTTATATTTGATAGCCACTGTTCAACTGACAGGTAATGTAGAGAAAGAGAGATGAGTGATTTTCAGTAAAGATCTGATCGGTCTGGAATTGAACCTTAGACTCAGCTGATTAAGGCATTTTTCCCATGTGGCTATCCCCTAGCGGCTAGGGCCTAGCCACTTGAGTTGTCTTTGTTTATTCCATTTAAGGCTAAACTAAAATAACAGAATAACAAATACTGTACTGGAAAGCTCATCAGAGTGTTAGAAGTGATGAATATTTCTAAAATCTCACTGATGAGGATGATGAAATTCATTAGTGCGCTGATACAGTATATTGGTCAAATCCCTGAGTGTTTCACTGCCGTTCATTATCGGAGAGCCAAAACCCCTGAGATGATCCAAAAACAGCCATCTTCCCGCCCAGTGCCTACAAAATCCCTACTACCCTTCACATCCTTATTTGAAAGGGTTTAAAATGAAACAGATGTATCATAAATATCCTTCAGTCTTATCTACATTTTCCTCTTTGATTTCCTGCAATGATAATAGGCCTCACAACATGAAGCCCGATAGCAGTGTCCATCTCATAAATGAGAGACCCTGTCAATCATGAAGAGAAAGCTAAAGAGTCTGAAATCTTCTTGATGGGGTTTCTTCCCAGCAGAATTAAATGTAAACGTGTGAAGCCCTGGCTTAAAGGTGCCAATATGTGCTGCACTTTTTAGCTTGCATTTCATCTTATGTAAGGTGTGTCAGACATAACATAATATAATGTAATTATCCCACAAAAAATATGTTGTTTACACGTGTTCTTTGTCAGTCTGGGAGAAAACATACTTAACATACTGTAAGTATGGATCTCACCATGCAGATGCAGAATGTCAGTGAGCTTGCATAAATTGCTTGTGTTACAGCCTCTGTCAGGGTAATTGCATTTCACATCGCTTTGTTAAAATGCTTCAGTGTTACTGCTCTGTCTTCTGCCCTCTCGTCTTAATGGCTTTTCTTGATGGAGCACAGAGGTTGATGGTGACGCCCCCTAAGGTCTGCAACAGACCAGACAGGGGAGCTGCTGAATGACAACATTGCAGAGGAGTAATTATCTTTTGTGTTTCTTTCTCAAGCTAATGAAAAAAACAGTCAGAGAGCACTTAAGTGAATAGCGCTTTAAGACCTTCTTTCCACCTGCACATGTTGTTCAACACATGTTGACTGCATTATGTCATGAAAATGCAGGAGTCCATCACTGTCGGCATTAATGCGCCTCAGATATGTCAATTAGTTAATGCCAGGAATAGTCAGAGATGCATTTAATTACACTACCAACATGAGTGATGAAATGCTACCACTTTCAAAATTACCAAGAAGCGATAGGGTACTTACGATCGAGAAAATAGATGAGGATTACAGAACTGTGCAAAAGTCTGGAGCTACCCTTCATTTCTTTATGTATTGTTTCTGAGGAGCCAGGCTTTCTTGTAATTTTGGTCTTGAGCAATAGTTTTCCAGGCTTTCTGAAGGTCTTTCAAAGTTTTTCAGTCTGCTATTTGTACCTGGCCGATTTCAGTGGATTGCTTTTATTTGTTTGTTTGCTTTTAACACAGACCTATCAATCACTCAATCATTTTGAAAGCACCTAAGTCAAGAAATGAACCAGTGTTTTGGCTACATGGACAAAAAGATCCCGTTTTTTGTTGTATCTTTAGGTACTTTAGTTTTTAGCAGCCTGTCTCAAAAACACATAATTTGTTCCCATTTTATTAATTGAATGTATGAAAAATGGCAAAGGTAACTGTTTGGGAGGCATGAAATGGGATTTTTGTATCAATAAGTTTACTCTTATTAGCGCTATTAGCTGAAAAGGTGACATATCTCAACATGGTGTACATTAAGAATTTGAGGGAAACAGGCAAGTGGAGGAAGAGAGAAGCCTGTCTACAGAAGCTCACCAGTATCTGAAAGTCATGTCCTTAAAAATGGGAGAAAATCTCTAACAAAGACCTGACACAGGACCTGAGAGATGTATCTGGCTCTTCAGTTGAACGTCAGAAATATTTTCAGTGGAAGGGTGGCTGTCAAGAAGCAGTGTTGAGGATCTCACCAAAATTGGATATACTGTCAGATTTTGATCCACCATTGTCCAGCCAACATGATCCATCCATTTTATGCAGCTTAGTTTTTAATCCCAAACACACTGCCAATGCAGTAAAAGCATACCTGGAGAGAAAATCGCATAATAGAACACTTTAAGTGATGGGCTGACCTCCCAAGAGCCCAGACCTCAACATCACCGAAACAGCGTGGCATCATCTTGACAGAGAAGGTAACAAAAGGAAGCCAATATCCAAAGGAGAGGTTTGAGTGTCCTTCAAGAAGCCTGGAGAACTATTACTGACGCCAATTTCAAGAAATGACAAGAAAGGTTGTCAATAAGAGTTCAGGCTGGGTTGCAGGATAAAGTGGGCACAATAATATTGACTTTCAAGTTTGTTAGAATTGTACAAACACAGTTTTGCCTCATATATTGTATTTCCGTGCATGTTTGCACCCAATATGTTTCTCAGTGTCCTAGCAAAATATAAAGAAACCTTTGCACAGTCCGTTTGTTGATTATTGCTGTAGTTATGTGATTTTCTCTGCATTTCTATTACCTGGAGACAGATTTTTATACAACTTATGAAGCTAGTACTATTTGTTATTAGGAATGGAATCCAAAATACTTTATATAAAATAGACTAAATGCTGAATCACTATTTGGCCACAGCTAACATATGAATTTTTTTCTTCTTCATCGCCTGGCGTGTTGGCTTTCCTTTTCCCACCATATTGTCGGAAGTGTCACCAGACGCTTTGTAGAGTGTGTGATCTGTGATTTTGAACTTGTTGGGGATCTGTGGGAATTCAGAACGTAAAAGCCTACAAGTTAGACATGAGAAAAAACATGAATTATTCCTTCAATGTTTTGAAGTGTTGTTTCATCTCTTCAGCTTTCGTCTTCGGGGAAGCAAGTCGTCCCTCGTTCAGTTATGTCATAAACACTCACGCCTACTCATGTGAAAACCCACACATGGAACAAAAGCACATACACACAAGCACGCATTCACCCAGAGATGCAATTGCACAAACTACACATGGTTGTCGATTAGAATAGATGAGTCTTTAATCTGGTGGTTTGTGAACTCTTTTGATGGCTGTGTTTCACTTGATGTGTTGCGGCAGACTTTTCTCTTCTTGACAGGATTATCCTGTCAAATGACTGACGCCAGCTCCTATGGAAAGCTTCATCCATGCAACCTCAAACACTGTGGAGCTTTATTTTGAGATATCCACTGTCACAGCAGCACAGTCGAGGATTATAACTGGGCTTTTATTGTGTGCATTTCAGAGTGTTTGCTTCCTTTTCTGAAGCAACCTGTTGCTTAACTCTTTAGTAGTAGGTAAAAAAAATGCCTTTTCTTCCCAGGGTTTCAGCTGAAACCCTATTTTTTTGATCTGGCTGTCACTCATCACATAATATACTCTGTGATGGTGAGGCACTTGTGTAGTCAGAATATAAAAGGTAGATAAGTTTATAAAATCTAATCACTGATAAGAGATTTGTCGATTGCTTGGCAGAGAAACTAACTGTGAGTGCACATTTTAATCCACATATTCGATTAGGGGTTTGTCAAAAAGGTAAAAACAGAACTGAAGGTGCTTATGTAAACAGACAGCCTATTACTTTGTCAGAGAACAGAGGCAAAGCCAAATCCCACATGTACATAACTGGAAGATGATAGCCCATTATATCCTGTGCCAAGTAGAGGAGGCCATGAGAAGGTCACTGGCATACTGTCCAAAAACTGTGAGTGCACAGTTTCTACCACGGGCCGGGATGTGTGCATCAGCGGGTGCTGATTAAACAATGTGCCACAAAATGCAAAAACATTTAACTGGATTAGCGTTAGGTTGGGCAGGTTTAGACAGAATAAACTAAAAAACTGTAAACATAGAACTTGTATAGCTTGCTCATCCATTAGCTTTACATTTTCTCTAGTAACTTTACTCTTTTAACCACCTGCCTCAATATTTTACACTTAGGCCCATAATTTGACACAGTTTTTGCATTTTTTTTGCCTATGTACACAACCACAGTGGATTTTTTTTATTAAACAGTCAATATCTGATGGGAGTACAGATATTCAGCTTTAATTTCAGGGAAATTTTGCTTTATTTGTTTAGGAATTACAGTTATTTTTCTACATAGTATTCTATTCTCAGAGGCCCAAAATCGGACGATCGTGGCTCAAGAGTTGGGAGTTCGCCTTCTAATCGGAAGGTTGCCGGTTCGAGCCCCGGCTCAGACAGTCTTGGTCGTTGTGTCCTTGGGCAAGACACTTCACCTACCGCCTACTGGTGTTGGCCAGAAGGGCCGATGGCGCGATATGGCAGCCTCGCTTCTGTCAGTCTGCCTCAGGGCAGCTGTGGCTACAACTATAGCTGCCTCCACCAGTGTGTGAATGGGTGGATGACTGGGTGTGTAAAGCGCTTTGGGGTCCTAGGGGGGACTAGTAAAAGCGCTATACAAATACAGGCCATTTACCATTTATTTACCAAAAGTATTTCGACAAACTATAATAATGTTAAATAAGGCTTATTTTGTTATGTTGTTTTTCCTTCTTTGAGATTTTCTGCTAGGCTTCTACTGCAGCCGCTTTCAGTTGCTGATTGTTGTCTCCAACATTACAACACATAATTTAGTATGCTTCAGATCATGCTGCATTAATTTACTCTTCCCATCATTCTGGTACAAGTTAAACTGTCCAAATATTTTTCCACGACTGTGCGGGCTTTTTTAGCTGGTTTCAGGCAAAGTCTAGTCTGTCTTTTTCAATCTTGAGTGTAAAGAACGGTTTGCAGTTTGCAGCCCTCTGTATTTTCCTTCATGACGGCATCTCTCGATTACAGAATTTGACAATGATATGACTATCATATCGTGTTAAAAGTCTCATTGACTTGGTTAGATATGGTGAAGTTGTATTTATTTATATTTTAATAATTCACCTTGTTCACATTTTGTCATCTTTCAGGTCTTTTGATGTTGGTGAGTTGGTCAGTGCATTTATTCTTAATAATCAACAAACTTATTAATTTGAGCCTAATGACGTCTTCCCCACTTGCATTGACATCTCCTTGGGAACGAACCTCACCTGTCCGTGGATACTGCTTATCAGTAAGTTGTGTAATTAATTCTGACTCTCCAAAAAAAGGGGGACTGTGCACAAAAGTGACTGTAATTCCTCAACAGTGAATGCAAAATTTTGTAAAACTCACAGTGTCTTTGAAGCTGCAACCGCATTGTGATTGTTTGATTTAAAAGCGACTGTGGTGGTGTGCAGAGGGAAAAGTGCAAAGTTTTCCATTTGTCCAACAAAACATGGACTTAACCGTAATTCATAATGAAACTGTAGCGGCAAAAATGTAAGGGCTGACAAAAAAAAAAAAATCACACAAAGCCATCCAAAAATACAACGCTTATTAGACTACCAGGATTAAGAGCTAGTGTATATATGACTAAATGTGAGTGGAAACTTCCCCATTAGAGGAAATTCTAGGATTACAACAAAGGAACAGGGGATGGGATTACTGTACTGGTAGATCACATGCATACACACAATAGGCTTTTGTATGACTGATAAAGAGTGGTAGGAGGAAAAATTGGAGTGTGAGACAACCTTTGTTGTTGACAGGTCATATTGTTAATTATAAATGACTTCTTAGAGATAACAGATGGATAGTATCATAAACTAATGAAATAGCTGCAAACCAATTTTTCACTGTCTTATAGCAAATTATTTCCACAGAAATGAAAATGTGTTCATTTGTATTTCCAAACGGTATTAATAGAGGGTGCATTTATTTTGACCTTCATCCAAACAAGGCAATGAAACATGATGTAGCACTAAATAAAAGTGTCTGTCATATCAGACCTGTGACATATTAGATAAACAACTGTGGCGAGGATTTCGGGATCTCAGCTTTATCAGGATTCTTGGCTTACTAAAGAAGATATTAGGGCTCAATTTTAGCTGCTCCTCTCAGACATATAATTTGGTCATTTTGGAGTAGGATCGAGGAGGATGCATATTAAACAGCTATTGTTTTTCTCTTTCTCACTTTAAGTATTTCCATGATGTGTAAAGCTCATAATGTTTTGTGAAACATATTAAGCTTAGTCCTGCTAATCTTAAAGGTTATTCTGAAATCTTTTACAAAGCTGTGATCTCACCTGGTGTGCCCATATTCAGTGTATTTGAGCGAGGCAGATGTGCCCACATGCATGTTAGCAGTCCAGACTAAACCCCACTCTGAGTGGCCTTAATTGATTTTAGTAAGCCAACTAAAACCACCAGGCTTAGGTTAGCTAATATTTTTTGCTTTCACCCAATGGTAGCCATTAAGTCAAACCACCCACTATTATCACACATGCGCGCGCGTGCACACACACACACGCACACACACAGAGTAAAGCATGCTGCTCTTTCACGGCCTTCAATCTATCTGCCTCTTGTCAGCAGGCATTCCCTTTCTTTGATTTGCTCATTGCGGTGTTCTTCCATGTTGTGATAACTGATGTTATGTGCCCTCTCTTGTTTTCGGTAGCATGGGCCAGAGACACGAAGACGGCTAAAAGAATCCCGGGGAAGAGGGAGAATGGTTTGTTCACCCTGCCAGTTCTCTCTTCATATGTAGCCACTGCTTGCAGGGCATAGCCTTGAGAATGCAAGACTGGATCAAAAATGATCCGGTCCGTTTCCTTCCTTTGTTTCCCTCTTTGTGTATATTTCAGAAAAGGGTGTATTTATTCAGCCATTGCATTAAACATCCATTTTTCCATGGCAACCAGGCACTGATGATCCATTTAGGATGTGTAGATACAGCATTGCTCACTCCTTTTCATTTCTTTTACATTAGGCCAGGGAGAAATCGAGTGGGAAGGCACTGATAGCTGATAAGCTAAAAAACATGAAGTTATTTGGTTTTATTAACAACTGATTGAAACACAAAGATTTAACCATTTTCTGGTAAAACAAAATAGACACACGGTGCCAAATTACTAAATAATATGTAAGAAGACCCTCTCAGTATCTTTTATTGGATTGGATTAAGGTTACAATTTGTGCTTTATCTGTGGTTTGAAATAATGTGAATACAGTACTTTGTCTTTTGGAGCAAATACAATAACGCCTGACTGCATTAGTATAACCAGAAATTATAAACCGAAGGTTGAATATGTTGAATTTTACCGTGGTATTCTTATTCCATTTGTCTGTCAAAATGATTACACAAAAACCATTTGGCTGAATTTCATAAAACATGGTTGAGAGGTACAGTAGTGTGGAAATGTGTTCTTAATACAGTGGAACCCCGACTTACGAAATTAATTCGTTCCAAAGGGTCTTTTGTAAGTCAAAGCACCTTTTTCCATCGCCTTTTGAGTGAGGCGATGCTGGCTGAAGACAAAGTTCTTGGTGGAGGAGGAGGTGGCGGAGGTTGAAGAAAGCATACGTATACATGCATACATGCGTACATGTACATGTAACATTATGGAATTGAATTTAATGTTTCTATTTTATCTATTTCGTTACGCAGGCATTTTGCCGTACCACGGGCAGAAATATTGCCATTAAGTGCCTTCGTAACTTGAATTTTGCGTTAAATGGGGTCTTCGTAAGCCGGGGTTCCACTTTATTTTGATAAGATGATGTAAAGTCTAAAGCCTTACTGAAGTGGCACATTTAGTATCAGTCCCTAGGGGCAGCAGAGCATAGGTTTATTCTTCAGAACAACATTAAATCACACGTGAGATGTTCTCAGTTTAAGGTAAAGACACAACCAGATAAGTTTCCTCGCTCACTTGATAAGCTTTATTCTGCTTAAACAAGCACTTGGTTTAAGTACAGTCAATTCATGCTTACCAGTATTTTAGTGCCTCTCGTGTCACTATTGGAAAAAATACACTTAATGTGATGCTGACACGAAATGTGACCATACATTTGCATTATTTTTTTGTTTGTATTTTCTGTTCATACCTTCATAAACAGGGACTCTGTTTTGTATATAAATTTGATCATCTTTTAAATTAAATTCTTTCAGATGTATTTGGTGATTAAAAATTAAAGTGGAAGATAGTCATGATTATGACAGACCTTTTACAACTCTTTCTGCCAACTCTTTCTTTTCTATCTAAAAATTGATAAAATGTTTCTGTAGTTCAAGATGTGTGCAGGCTTGACAAAACAGACAAGAAATTATATTAACAAAGTCTTGATTTATGTGGTCTGTCATTCTGAATTCAGGACTTTAGAGGTCACTGGTGTTTTAGTCGCTCTACTCCCTTCCATTTTCTCAACCACATTCAAACCTTGTTGGCTCCTCCCTGTTTTCTTTGCAATGATAAATGTGCTGAGAGTAAATGAAAATTATAACCAAGGTCAAGTTATTGTATTTAGCTGATGGGGGTTGTGCTTTTTCTAATTGCGTTATATATCATGTAGGGGTAAAAGTGCAATACTGGTTGAAGTTATACCTCAGTTGAGCCTTATCGATTACTTGACATCTTGCAGAATTAGTTTGGTCATAGACCGTATTGGGCTTCTTTTTTTCCTCTTTCTTTGATTTCCTTTATAGGAAATGTGGCTGTTTACAGTCGGGGAAATTGTTATTTGATCCACTTGCTCACTTACAAAGAAATCAAATCTTATTTTTATGACAGTTTCATTTTAATGGAGACAGAATATCAACTGAAAATCCAGTAAAAACATATTAAAGCTTATAAATTGATTTAGTACTTGGTCGTGGAATCGTTGTATTTAGTTTGTGACCAAGTTTGCACACATCTGATGACTGATTCTGGGCAACTCCTCTTTACTGAAACTCTTAAATCCTTTAGGTTTATTGACTGCGACTTGGCAACTCGATGCTTCTTTTCTATAGGACTGAGGTCTGAAGACTGGCTAGGCCACTGCATGAACTTAAAGTGCTTCTTCTTTAGCCACTGCCTTGTAGTTTGGCGGTGTATTTTGGGTCATTGTCCTGCTGGAAGACACATCATTCACCATCTTCAGTTTTCTGGCTTTTATGGTACATGGTCCCATCCATTGACCCATCAATGCAATGTCAGCGTCGACCTGTGTCGACAGGCTAAAAGCATATTGTTACCACCACTGTGCTTGACGGTGGGGATAATCTCTAGATACTCAGCATTTCTCTTCTAGTTGATGTCAGAGAGCTTGTTTATGGTTTCATCTGACCACAGCACTTTCTTCCAAGCCTCCTCTGAATAATTTAGGTGCCTACTGGCAAACTTAAGATGGGCCTATGCATGTGCCTACTTAAACAGGAGGACCTTGCGTCCCAACGGCCTTCAGATCATTAGCAAGCTCCTCCCTTGTAGTTTTGTGCTGATACACCACCTTTCTCTTGATTATCCTCACCCCATGAGGCATGATCTTGCATGGAGCTCAGGACCGAGGGTGATCAATGGTTATCTTATACTTCTTCCATTCCCAAATAATTCCACCAACAGTTGTCACCTTCTCACCTAGCTTCTTGTAGGCCATTCCAGCCTTCCGGACACATCTGCTTTGTACATATAACAAGCTGAGAACAGGAGTATCTGTAATTGATTGGCTGTGTGCCACATGGGTACAAAGCCAATTTCTTGGAGCCAGAATTCTGGCTGGGTTAAAGGGGATCAAATACTTATTTTACTTTTTGTTTGTTTGAGTTTAGAGTGGATTATCTTCACTCTAAGTACTCCAGAGTTATTCAAAAACCTGTAATTGCTCCAAGATTTTGGTTTGATTATCTGTTGACCACCTCACCATATCAAACAGTCAAACACGGGATTGTCCCCCAAAATTTGGTCCGGCAGATTTAGTGGACATCTCAGGAGTCTAACTCCCTACATTCCCTTCAAGGTTTATCAGTAGCAGCCTGAAAAAAGACCAAAAAAAACCTTTTCCCTCCTTCTGACATGAACCTTCACTTAGGCTGAATCAGCTAATGCTGTTATCAGTTGCTATGGAGACTGACTGAGTTAGGATGTTGCTGTGGAAACTGAGCAGCAGCTCATTACCACCCACAGCAACCCTCCACACTCGCTTGAGCAGCACCACACAAATACATAGCTCATACACACTCATTTAAATACACACATACACAGTAGATATGTTTTTTTTCATGATGTATCAGCCGTAAGTATGATTAATATTGCTTTTATTTAAACCTCACAGAGATACAGTGACATGGTGCACACACCTGTACAAATATGTAGGAATTTTGCGGTGCTTTTATTAAAATTTTGTATTAACAGGTAGCTCACCGTGGGTTTCACGTGAGTCAGTCTCTTAAAGATTAAATTACCACTCCGATCTTTGTGACAGGAGCTAATCACTAACCAGCACTTTCATTATCACTGCATTTAGCGTGTTGCTTCCAGGTGCGCTCAAGCTGAAATTTGCTCTCCGTCAGCCCTTTTTCACCCCAAACACTCAGAGAATGTCACAGTAGGAAAGAAAGCACACGTGTTACTAATATTATTCTGTTCAAATGTTCCAGTAACCCACGGCAGTGTGACAGTAAAACCAACATGAATACAATAGCAGCCACTTGAAACTGAAGAAATGGAATTCGGCCATTCTTTATTCTTCTAATTAAAACTGGTGCCTTTCCTACTGTGACATGACAAAATGTCTGCCGTGGAAAGGGCCTGGGTGGGAGGGGGCAGATGTGGTCTCTCTTATTTGCAAATGGATCCTGCACTTGTTTGTTTCCAGCAGTCTTGGTTTAGTCTGGGTTCAACTTTTTTCACCTCACAGTCATACCTTTTTACAACGCCATCCATTTCCTGACTTGCCTGCTTTTTGCGAGACCATGCTAGTGAATTTTGTCTTTTAAAATGTAGTTTTATCAGTGTAAATAAGAGGAATCATTACGAATCTGAATGAGAATGATTTTCTCCCCCTACATATAAGGCTTGTTCTATTATTTTAATATTTTTCACAGGGATTTAGAGTCACAAACTAATCTCTCCCTTAAACAAAATTGCATTCAGTAAGCAGTGTAACAACCACATATGTGTAATTAGCGTGGCATGTTACACTTGTTTACATGAGACGATGTTGATATTAGTCATCTCTGTCCACAAGTCTCTGTTAAAATGTAAATGCTGAAGAAAATCTTGACCCATGCACTTGATCAGGGCTTTCTCTCCCTGCTGTTGTTTATTAATTCAGTAGTAGGGGTGCTGCCTGCTGTGGCTCAGTGTTTCACTGCTCCCCTGATAGTTTCCGCTGTGATACTGATATATTCAAAAACACACTCTGCACACTGCCTGAGAAGTCCGTAGAATTGACTTTGCAGTGCACCCATATGGCATTTCATTCTAGCTACTCGAAGCACAACATTGGACTACAGTCAAGTGTATTAGCACAGTGTTCTCTATAATATCGTAGTGCTAAAATTATCTTTTATATATGTAGGCCAGAGGACAGAAATTATATTAAGGCTATAATTACACAGGACATGTCTTTTGTCCACGAAGGTACGTTTTCTAAGTGTTATGTACGCTACTTGTGCACACCTCAGTCTTTGTTTGACTTTCTGTTTCAGATGCATTGGGTGATTATAAAAATCCATTTAACATGGATGTTTGTATTCCAATTATGGGCCTATTAACATGCTACACCGCACATGTTGCCATGATAAAACATTTGCAGGCTACACCAGAGCTCCGTATAAGCGAGTCCATCAAATCTCCCTGTCTCTTGTTGGTTCACACTTGATCGACAGAGCTTTGTCATAAAAATGAAATCTGTCGTCTCAAGCATTTTGTCACTGCATCTGCTGCTGAACCCTCAAAACAGTTAAATATAGAAATTAACCAGCACATTTTTTGTTTCTTGATGTAGTAAAAGCGTCACCCACTGTAGGACATATCTGGCTATCCATATGGTCACTGACACAGCTATAAATACTGTACTGTATCGTCATTCACCAGCAGAGAACACACACAAGCTTCTACTTAATCATAATGGATTAACTATCGGGTGTTGTGTTTTGGGATGTAATTCCCAAATCTCCCAAACTCATTTTAAAACTATGAATGCACTGTAGTAATTCTTTGTGGACTGCTGTATATATAAACATCTCCACACATCGATGTCACACATGCAGTTGGTAAAATTCACACTCACAGACTTGACAATGCCAGTGCACATACTGTATCAAAGTACTCACTATTGAACAAACCATTAGCACTGGTACTCTTAAAAATGTGAAGGCTGATCATGAGATTGTTTTGCCACATGCAGTAATTCTACCGTGGCAGTGAAAATGAAAGCTGCATCCACCTGCACTCAGCAGCAAGTGGGCACAGCCAGAGGCGGTCTATGTGTGCCCGATGCACACATGGTGCACCTGTTTGGGAGTGCGTTGCACTGTAGGTATTTGTGTAGTGATATGTTTGTGCAAGACTGGGGAGTGTTCATTAGCTTATTGGTAATGTAACTGACTGGTGCTGTTTATAGTGGAGCCCACGCAAACTCCTAAAGAAGCTGTGAAAACGCTTGTTCTCTTGTAAAGAGCACCACCAACTGAAGCTCTGTGTCTGACACCGACAGAGCAGGCACTTTATTCCGTAATACATATGGTGTCTCAGCGCAGGGAAATAGCGCAGAAACACAAGAGTTGAAAGAGGTAAATGAGGTCTCGGCAGCAGTGGGTTTAGTCAATAGAGGAAAAAGGAGAGGAAAAAAAATCTAATTTTAGCGAGGTCATTTATTCTTTATTGTGCGTGAACCCTTTGTTATTGCTAGTATCTTCTCCTCTTCTTTTTATACACAGTAAATTGCACTGAACAAGGAAAAAAAAGAGTTGGGGAGAGGAAATTCACTTCCATAATTTAGAGTAGAAAAAAAAAGCTTTTCTTCTTTCTCATCCCCCAGCTGATTTCTGTTTTCATTTTCAAGGGGAAATTAAAAGTTATTTTGGTTCACTTTGGAGAAACCACTTGTCCGACATGTTTTAGCTCTCTAAAACACTCGCACTAAATGCAGTGTGCATATTTTATAATAATATCACTAACAGGGCTGGGCCATATCATACCGTTCACGGTAATACCGGTATAATGTTGGGCAATGATAAGAAAATGAAATATTGCAATAGAATATGGGTAAAACGTGCATGCGCAGTACCTTTGTTTTCATACGCACATGACGGAAAAAGCATGGCGGCGACGGAGAAAGAGGAGGGCGAATGCGGATCGTTGAATGAAACGGATGAACCAGAATTGGTTTGTAAAAATGCTGCAACGTCAGTGGTGTGGAACTGGTTTAGCTTTCGTCCGTCAGATACACAACAAAGCACTATTTTTGGTAGAGCATGCTAGCGGGCCGTCGTTATTACCGTGTTTTTTGGAAAATACAGCACACTTAAAATCAATCCTTTGATTTTTCTGAAAATCGACAGTGCCCCATATAATCCCGTGTGCCTTATGTATGAATTCTGGTTGTGTTTACTGACCTCGAAACGATTTTATGTGGTACACGGCGCTCGAAAATCTGTCAAATGTTTTAGTACGGCTTTGCTAAGCTATGAAGCCGCACCGCTTGATGGATTGTCGGAGCATTACGGCTATCGTAATCAGGAGCCTCGCGGAGGGATACGTACTGTGCTTCAACATAATATTACCATATTGTGTGTGTATAACCTCTTTTTAAGTTTTGTGGATATTATACGTGGTTATGCTGAGGATATGTCGGCCAATTTCCACTGGAAATGCCTTTTGGTTAAACTGTCAGCAAAGAATTTGCATTTGCGCTGTTAAATTTTTATATAACTTTAATGCACATAAAAAAACAGCTTGTTTAATTGAAAATACATTGATGTTTTGTTTTTGTTTTTTTGCACTAATAAAGTTGTGGAGTTATAAAGTAGTTTGTCTAGTGTCAATTATATCGTCAGTTATATCGTTATCACAAATTTTCAAATGTATATCCTGAAAAATATTTTTGGTCATATCGCCCTGCTCTAATCACTGATGCCTTTTGCAATTTCTTCACACAAAGCTAATTTCTGGTGGCTCTTTGCCTGTATTTATTCTCTTAATTCTCTTAATTTTGTCCCATTAATAATTTCTTGTTGGAATTCAGTGCTGTGACCACATTTACACATTTGTGTAAAAGTTGTTGTCACTTCATCTGGCGTATTGTTTTGTGTGTTGTTTTGCTAATTGATTAGGTCATTTAAATTATTTTACAAGGTTAAATGACCTGAGCTCAAAAAGCATCACTCCTTTAAAGCAAACTTACAGCTTGGCATTGATCTCGTATTCACTCTTAATGTTTTTTGGACATATAGGCAAACTGAAGTAGGTGTTGAGTCATCATTCAGCCATAAATTTTGCCTCCACGGATGTCAGGGTCTTGAGTTCCTTGGGGTGGGGTTTTTATCCAAAGGAGTTAATGTACAGTTTTCCTAGCTTTGGCACCCTCTGCTGGCTACATGACAAATTAAAAATATAATTACAGATGGGGCCAAGCTGCTCAGCAGAGCAGTTAAAGAGTGCTGGTTCATACTGCTGGAGTATTTTCATTATATCATGTTCATTGCAGAATGTTGAACATTTTATGGGTTTTTTGTACCAGTTATTAACATGACCTCACTTTAAACCCTGTGCAATGAAAGATGTGACACAATAAATATGAAGTCATACTGCATTGTCTTCCAGATTTTGAATGTGTTTCTTAAGCCATTAACCAAGAATAAACAGCATTTTTGCATGAGTAGAATTTTGCTTAAGCAAATTATTGCAATTAACAAATATGTTTCCTGTTCAATCAATCATCACAGTGCCTGTTAGTGGTCATTTTTAATATGGTCCCTGCTCCAGCTGAAGAAAGCAGGATCAGCATCTTCCAAACCCCACCCAGCACAGTGCATTGATGTGGATTCAAAACAGACCACAGAGGCCTGCGAGGACCCAACCAGATGAATGTCTGTGCCTCATGTTTTCCAACATCTTAGTGGTCCCAGAGAAACAGACATGCACATGCTGAAAGGAAAAAGTACAAACAATGGTGGGGTAAATGTGGCAGCACTTCTGGGAATATTCATGCATGACAACATGTAATAAATAGACTACACAGCATCCTTTAAAGGTAAAGGAACAACACAGTAATGGAGGGATAGTAAATCAAGTATAAGTTACCGATAGTGTAAGTTATAAGCTACAGTACTGTGCAAAAGTCCAGAGTCACCTGTAATTTCTTTATATTTTGCTTTCAATGGGACAGAGTTTCTTGTAAAGTGGTAAAGCAATAGGCTCTCTGAAGGTCTTTCATTTTAAACATTGGCTGCTTTTCCACTTGTTTTCAGTCCAGTCCTTGTACCTGACCATTTCCATAAGAATTTCATAGGAATTATTTGTTTGTTAAGCCACTTAACATTAATCTATAAATCATTCACGCATAAAAAATGTCCCTAACTCAAGGGGTAAATAAAACTTGCCTTAGGCACTTTGTTACTAGCAGCTTGTGACACTGCTAGTGACAACAACCCTTTTTGTTTTTATCTTGGCATAGCTGGTGTATAGTGTGTACTTAAAAGTTTGAGGAAACCAGGCAAGTGGAGGACAAAAAAGAAGTGGCAGGCCTTAGAAAAGCTGAGGTATGCCATATTATTCAAGACCTGAGCTGAAAATCTGTAGCAACAGGACTTACAGAGTTAGAAATCAAGATTTAAAGTTTTTGGTTTCAATTGTTGTCAATATGTCAAATTTATGGAATCATGAATGCAGAAAAGTATCATCAGATTTTGATCCAACATGCAATTCCATGTGGAACGCAGTTGTCACCACCTTCATTTGTCACCACCAGACATACTGCCAATGCACTAAAACTGTACCTGGATAGAAAAACATAGAATGGACTATCAGTCATGGATTGACCTCCACAGAGCCTTGACCTCAACATTATTGAAGCTGTATGGGATCATCTTGATAGAGGAATACACCCCCCCAAGTTTTGCACATGTCGAGGAGCGTGTCAGGCTACATTTCACTGTGTGTTATACTTGTATAACTATGCATGTGACAAGTAAAGAACCTTGAACCTTGAATAGAATAAAAGGCAGCCAACTTCCAAAGACGAGCTTTAGATGTTCTTCAGGAAGCATGGAAAACTATTCCTGAAGACTACTTTAATAAGAAAGCTTAACTAAGAGAGTTCAGGATATATGGAAGAATAAAGTTGGTCCTACCAAATATTGATTTTCAAGCTTGTTTGAATTATGCAAACTCGGTGTATCGTATGCTGTATTTCCATCTCTGTTTGCACATTTCAATAAATTAGGAAAATGGGAAACGGGTACACTAACAACATATACAGAAATGATGGGTGACTCAAGACTTGGAAACTCAGCCATGGAAAGTCATTCCATGAAGACTCAAGACAAGACTGTCACAGTTCTGTATTTAGTGTTTAAAAACATCACTAATTAGGATTATTTTCCACAATCAAGGCTGTTTTATAAGCCACTTTTAAGTGAAACATTGACTTAATTCTCAAATGTAAAAATGCAACACGTCTGACTCTGTACTTTTACTCATTGGTACTGATTACATGAAGGTGCTCTCTCTTTTATGAGTTGAATATGTCTGCCTTTTTCACCATAGAACTAAAAAGAGAAGACCTATTTCACCATAGGACAGAAGAAGTTTAAAGTTTTCGTAGACACGTCATCTACCTGACTTTGTTAAAGTCGTGTCTGTAGTAATCTGTAGAGTGTGAATAACACTGGCTCTCATATCCTAGTCTAAAATAAATACACTATCTTGACTAATTGTTGGACACTAGATTATGAAAGGCTTAAACTACTGTGGATTTTCTAAGGAGTTAAGCACATATTTCTGCTGACAGCTTTAAGGTCAGATCAAGGTCAAAGATCCTAACAATTTAAACTACATCGGTCACATAGACAGTCAGTGTATCGGCTGGTTAAAAGTGACTGTTTTTTTTCCCTCCCCGTCATGACATTCTGACTTAATTTGTCCAAGCAGAGAGGAGAAAAACTGGGCCCATTGGTTACATGACAGGGAATCAACAATGAGGAGAGATGTATGGCATAATTGTTTTATTTGCCGTCTTTTCTTTTTTCTGTTTCTCTGTTCCCTCTGGCCTTTTGCTAACCCCAATTACATGCTTGCTTTCTTTGCCCTGCTGCCTCCTGGTGTGCATATCCTGTTGGCATAAGGAGCTTTGGCCGCTTTTCTAAGAGACCAGAGTCTGTTCCCATCAGTGGAGCTGTCTGTTTGCATGGGAGTTTTGACTTGGTAGATTAATCCATGTTTACCACAACACAGTTAGGGATGTAACTAACTAGATACCAAGCCAGACTGATTGAGTGAAAATGAAGCTACAGGGATTGTGGTGTAATAAATGAAGTATCAGTGGTGGCTGTAGTGATCTTTGTGTTATTTGTCATTACAGTTGAGGATGGTCACAGACAGTTGTACAGGTTTTGTTTATAATGCATCAAAATGATGCACTATAAACAAAACTGCCTGTCATTTACAGGAAGAAAAAGACCTTGAGGATGTCGATGTCCTCCTATAATAGCTGTTAACTCAATTCAGGTATTTTGAAGATGCAAACCAGAACTAGATCAAATTTGCATGTATTCTCTTTTTTTGTTGCTTAAATCTAATCTCATCACATCATAGTTTATTCCTTTGTTTTGTTTTTTTCTTCCTTTTCAGGGAATTAACTTGTCCTAAGTGGGCATTTCTTCCAGGCTGAAATATACCTGTCATCAGTTCCAATAAAAGGAAATGATGTTTGGCAGCTACAGAGTTACTGGCTAAATTTAGTCCCCAAGACAACTTCTAATTCCCTTTGTTGGGGACTGTTTGGCTGTCTCGGTTTTGATGTGATGGTGATTCATAGTTATTTTGCACCTGGGCCACGAGAGATTTTCTGGGCCTCTGAAAGCACACACACAGGCAGATCCAACACACATCCTGCAAGTAACCTGTTGTGGTTGTAGCTCATAGCATACACAAACACAATGTCTGCTTTAGAGTGGAGCATTTAAAGGAAGCTTACAGGTGAAGCCTGCAGTGCATTTCTTTGTTTTTTAATTGATAAAACTGTGGTTTTGACCTGGAACTTGAACCAAGGTACAGAGAAAAGGCACCAATAAATGCTGAAGTTGGATGTCTTGCAGGTCATACAGCTTCACAACATTCAGTTATGATGCTTTTACATACGGTTTATTTGTAAGTGTTGCTTTGGGAAATAATACAATTTGAACGCTTGTTGGAGCCATTTCCTACTGAAGGTAAAAAGTGAAGCGATTTAAGTCTTATTGCTTGTGACTGATTACAGGGCGTTTTAAATGATGATGGAAATTCAGTCAGAGACTGTGTGATAATGGAAGGGACTGTTGTGTTCATGAGAAGTTGTTTGTTAAGCTTTCATTTGTGACCAGATGCAGACTGGCATTAGTTGGATAAAGCTGTGAAACAAGCGCAGACACTGAATAAATGCTGGCTGACGGGTTTGACTGACACGCCTACTGCATGACAGGGATTTGAGAAGTTAGCATTATAAGTACAAGTGAATAACTAAGAATGGCATGCCATAGCTGTTTTCGTGACAGCTTTAACACATTCATAATTTTGATTAAAAAAGGGAGATTAGCTATAAAAAAAACCCTGCCTATCTCCATCTTTTTGTTGTCTCTCAAACCTCCAGCTTCCTCTTTATGTTGAGCTGTTGTCCTTGGGCACATCTTTCAGTCTGAAAGTCATCTTTCAGATTTGGCAAATCAGTGAATAATATTTTTTAATGGTCACAGATATTTACACTAACTATTGAAATGCCTTATATTTAACGCACACAACTGTGACATTTCTTCTCAGCCTCTTAATGTCGAAAAATGTCGTAGCCACTTCAGCCAAAGTGGGCAAGTAGATGGTATATTGTAACAAAATAACGTTGTGTAAACACAGAAATATACTCACACACATATACAAATGCAACTACAGCTACCAGCAAGGAAACAAATGAAGAAGTCCAGACTCATCTTTAATGCTGAAAAGATTTTTTTTTAACTTTTGAAGTATAGCAAAGTCACATATTTTCTTCCATAATTGCTAATATTACACTGACCTACACATTATAAAATTCAAATGACATGGAGCTTTGTTTTTGCAAAAGTTGAGTGATCCTCAGTGGACATACCAGAGCACGTAGTTGTTGCTGTGGGTGCAGCTTTATGGTTGCTCTACAGCCACTGGGGTAAGAATTATTCGCAATTGCAAAAGCACAACATCAGAGAATTCTCTTTTAATTAGTTAAGGGACTGATGTACCATATGTATGTGTGTGTCTCTGAGTCTGAGAGTGAGAGAGAGGAACTTAACTGTATTTTAGGGCACAGTAAAAAAAAAAAGGGGGGGGGGGTCATTGGTGTAAGTTTTGGAATTGGTGTAATTAAATAATCTCCATAAAAGAGGGAGATAAATATAAACATTGTTTTTCAGAATTTAAAAAAAATCTATTAGCTAAAAGAAAATGAATCAGTAGATTAAATTTGTGACTGAAATCTGCTGCAATGCTGATTTTCATGTATTGTTTATATTTTGTTGTCTGGTTGTTTTTTTGTTGTGATATGAATAACATAGTCAAATTTCTTTTGGATATTACATTGAACATCACCTCTATGTTTGAGGTATCAAGTGACTCATGAGCCAAAGCACATGGTTATAGAATCGCACCTTTAGCTTGTTTAGGGGAGCTTATGCCAAAAGGTGTTGAAAGGAAGACTACACTAGATTGAAACTTTAGGAGTAAGGATATGAATTCTCCAAATGTGGGAGTAGAATAGTTTTTTCCCTCTCTCAGCCATATTTGGAAATTCATTCAGGAATACTCCTGGATATGTTTTGTGCAAAAGCTGCATTTTCTAAGGAATTTTCTAAGAAATATCTGAATCCTTCTGATGAAGGTCTTTCTCCTGAAAGCTATTCTCCCTTTCGGCCCATTCAGCGGCAAGAGTATAAACACTGCCGTCTTTTTACTGTCGTACGTTAATCAGGAGCTTTTGAACCTTTTCCAGTTGTGTTCCATTCATGGGCAGAATATCGTGGCACAGCAGATGTCTGGAGATGGTCCAGTTCAGGTATGGGGGTGGGTAGTAAGATCCCTTTTTAATTTTTCTGGACATGGATTTAATACTCCAGAAGTGAAGGAATCAGTGATGTGTAATCTATGTCTGACAGTACAAAGTTATTCGTGATAACCTGTGAACAGTCTGCAGCAGGGAATTCATAAACAGCATTTCTTTACATTATAGAGTTTCTGGAGATGCTTCTTTGCAGTATTATATAATGGCTGAAATTAATGTAATGACGTGATGAATGAGAATGCAAGTTTTTAAGATGAGTTTTTTCTCTACAGCTCACTGCCCTGACTGTTAACAGGAGCGTGATGAATTCAATGAAGGGACTTTGGTAGGGCTGTTGCTGAGTCATTATTTTCCAATTAGACACTTAGTCAGCGCTTTAAGCCAAATACTCATCTTTTAAGGGATGGCAAGCGGGTTTAAAGTGGAAAGGAAAAAGCTGTTTGATGGTTTTTCCAAATGTACAGCAGTATTATACTTCTACCATACATATTCTTTATTTTGGTCACAAGAAGATAGGATTTTTAGTATCTTTGCTTAACAGCTTGTCACCACTGCCTCCTGGCATTAATGTTGCTCTTCATTATGTCAGGTAGTTAGGTGTCAGGTGATTTTGAGACTGGGTTTGTAAAAATGTATGTTCTTCGATAATTTTACATGCTTTTTACCACAGAAACTGTGATGATTTGACCTTAAAAATAGATTTCACTTAGCTGCATCATAGCTGATAATCATTTAAGCGTGTAGGGCTCCAGCAATAAGATAAGACAAGGAAAGGAAATGGTTTGCAAGAGTACTTTATAAAATAAATAAAATGAATGACTTCTGACACCTTATTTCCAGATCACTAATGAGAATGAAGCAATTTGTAAAGAAAATTCATCAAAAGGGATAGAATATTTGAAACACTATATTTCAAAAAGTATTCGCTTATCTGCCTTCACACATAGGAATTTAAATGACATTCCGTTCTTAATCTACAGGGTTTAATATGATGATGACCCACCCTTTGCAACTATAACGGCTTCAACTCTTCTTGGGAGGTTTTCCACAAGGTGTAGGATTTTGTTTATGGGAATTTTTGCCCATTCTTCCTGAAACACATTTATGGTTTGGTGTTTTGTGGGGTTGAGGTCAGTACTCTGTGCAGGCCAGTCAATTTCTTCCACACCAAACTTGCTCATTGATGTCTTTATTGACCTTGCTTTGTGCTCTGGTGTGCAGTCATATTGGAACGAGAAGAGCCCATCCCCAAACTCTTCTCACAAAGTTGGAGACATGAAATTGTCGAAAATATCGTGGTATGCTGAAATATTAAGAGTTACCTTCACTGGAACTAAGGGGCCGAGCTTAAATCCTGAAGAACAACCCCACACCATAATCCCCCACCACCAAACTTTACACATAAACAATGGAGTCAGACACATATCATTGTCTTGGCACTGCCAAACACAGACTTGTCTATCAGATTGCCAGATGGGAAGTGTGATCTCCATCTGCACTGCTCTAGAGGCCAGTGGTGGGGTGCTTTACGCCACTGCATCCAACGCTTTGCATTGCACTTGGCGATGTAAGGCTTGATTGTAGCTGCTCAGCCATGGAAACTCATTCCATGGCTCTCTACACATTGTTCATATAGTCTTCAGATTATCTCAAGAAGTTTGGAGGTCTTTAGCGATGGACTCGATGTAGAAAGTTGTCGATCTCTTACATGGCCTACCACTCTGTGGCTGAGGTTTTGTTCCCGATTGCTTCCAGTTTATTATAATACCACTAACAATTGACTGTGGAATATTTAGTACCAAGGAAATTTCACAACTGCACTTGTTGGACAGGTGGCTTGCTATCACGTTTCGATGTTGAAATTCACTGAGCTGAGAGCGACCCATTCTTCATATTTCTGACAACATAGTGTATTTCTACTAGAAGTTTTGGTCAAGTTACTTGAAAATAGTAATTAGTTACTAATTACTAATTACTTCTCCAAAAAGTAATCCAGTTACTTTACTGATTACTTATTTTCAAAAGTAATTCATTACTTTATTACTTAGTTACTTTTTAAAAACATGATAAACAACCTAAATATGTTATGAAACAACAAACCTTTCAGCCCAATTCTATTTTTTCTGCAAAATCCATCATATAAAATTGAATCAAATGAAAAAATCTGTTTTTAAATCTTGTTTTATTATTTTTACAGGAAAGTAACAATAATCTAATCACCTTTTTTTTTTTTTTTTTTTTTTTTTTTTTTTTTTTGCAATAGTAATCGGATTACAGATCGGATTTTCTGCCAATCTTTGTCTACTAGTAGGAAGTATTTTGATACTGATGGTTTATGCAGTCTGTTGCTAGCGTAGTGCTATTCATTGCTCTTAACTCATTGCCCTTTTCCGAAGATACCCACAGTAGCCTGTAATGTCCTGGTGTTCTGGTATGTTTGGACTGTGCATGTCAGACTAAAGCTAATTTTTGTGTGTCTGCAAATGGAACTGCAGGTTGTGTGTATCTTTAAGAAGTAGAAAACAGGGAGGCAGACATAGCTGCTAGTCTTTGTGGCTGCAGATGTGCCATCAACAGGCACACACACCCTGATGGGGCCTTCGTTTTTTTTACTGTCTTTTCATCTCTTTCACTCCTGTGCAGGCTCAGCAATTTTCTCACCTATACTTCTCCCCTTTCCTTTCCATCTGTCCCTAAGATGTAGTGATGATGGTGTGTGTGTGTGTGTGTGTGTGTGTTTGTGTTAACGGAGGTGCCACCTGCCACTGCACACCCAAAGTACTGGCAGCCTAATCTAATCTCCCTCCTCCCTCTCTCCCTTCCTCCCTCTTTTTCTCCCCCCACTACTGTTCTTTCCCCTTATCCTCCCTCATCCTTTCAGGTCTCGGATGTTATCCTTTCTTGTGAGCCTCGAACAACATTTCATCTAGCCAGGTGAGCTTCTCAATCTCTCCCCCTTTCTCTTTGTGTTGTCATCTCAGCCTCTGTCTCTTCCTCTCTGTCTCCACCGCATATGCTTTTGGGTGTTGCTGCAAAGATGCTGCGTCACTGTGCCTGTTTCATATGGACACAATTGCTGTTTCAGACCAGTAACAGAAAAAAACAAATGTTTTTCTCTTGTTTCACTTCTTTCTCCTTTTGAGCCACCTTGTCATGCTGGGGAATTGTTTGTGTATGTGTACCTGAATTTGTGAAGGTATTGTTTTTATGATGAATCCAGCAGTCTGTGAAAGTATAACAACATGCATTGTGTATCTGTCATTTGTTCAGTATGTCTGAGAGCATGTGCCTGAAACAACTGTGTGATTAGTGCTTTGTGTGTGTGTGTGTGTGTGTGGACATGTCTAGACGGTCCCAGACAGGCAGTATGACTTTCACGTGGTTAATGTGCAGATTGGAAACGTGCATTATCCCAACTAATGAAGACACTGCAGATTCACTCTGATTGTCAAAAATTACTTCTGCTTTCAAGTGTTGTCAACTGGTATCCAATTGGATGCCACTAATTGAAAAGTTGGAAGAAAAATAAATGATGAAATCACCAACCTCAGCTTTTATCTTTTTTATCCAGTTTTGGATGAAGCAGTATAGCTACGGTGGCCCTGAGAGGTCAAATGCACTACTTAGGAAAAAATAAGTAAATAGAAAAATGCTGCAAAAGCCAAAAGAAAAAAATTATGAAAGAAAATGGAAGTGTTTTTGGGAGATAATGATGTGATGAAACAGCTGCAAACATCACAAGCTAACAGTAGCAAACATGAATCAAATAGACACACATCACCTGCATTTCACTGTCTGTTTCGAATCTCAGTGTAATCCTTTGCATGTTTTGCTTTCTGTCACTTCCGCAGCTTGTCTGTCAAGTTATCATGTCCCAGAGACACTTCAGCTTTCCTTTGTGATTTTAAAAACAATGCATGTGTGTGTGTATGTGTGTGTGTGTATGTATGTATATGTATGTATATATATATATATATATATATAATTGAAGTCATTTTGATGTAGTAATTATTTCAGTGGTGTAATGAAGCTTCCATACAGTATATCCCAGCTGTTCACTAGCTTTAACTTGACTATTTAACATTTCAGAAGCAACACATCAATATCAGAGATTAATGATTTAACACTACAATACAATACTACAATTTGACCCTATCACACAACAATAGCAACAATGGCAGAGAAGTAATTTCTTAAAGAAATTATTAAATTTTTAATCCAAATTTTTGCCAAAATTTTCAAGTATTTTGGCTAAATAGGTATTCAAAATAAATGTTTAGGGGTTTTATTAGTTTTAAAAATTATTTACATTATTTCTTTCAAAATTGTAAACTTAAAATATGCATTAAAATTCACTAATTCATAGTTTGCTAATTGGTTAAACATAGAGAACTATAGTGGAGTCCAAATTCCAGAAAACATTGGCTGTACTGAACAGTGCTCAGTGATTTTCATCGTTTTAAACATGTTTTTAGTGCTCTTTCAATTCACTGCAGTTCGTTGTCTATGATTACTTCTGTTTTCTTCATCTTAGAGGCTATGCTCTAGGACCAAGAACATGACAAGCACAAACAAGTGTAGCTCACACTACTGGATGTACTAACATGTATTTTTTTTACACTGCCCTATGTTTGGCAGCTAAAGACTACCAGCACACCAACAAGACACTGTCATGCCAGATACTAAGAGCAATAACTCGCTTTGCTCAAGGCTTATCATCACTGTCAGTTCAAGACAACCAGCAAATAAAGGTTTTTTAAAATAAAAAAATGCTAGATAACTGTTATCAAATGATCAAACATCAAAGTGTTCTTATGCAGTGTGTCTTGAAGTTAAATTGATGTATTTTGAATCAGTTTCAAAGATATTAGGAAAAAATACAACTGAAAAAGATGACATAGTTGTTTTTTTTTAAATGTTACACAAACAGAGTCTTTGTTGTCACTGGTCATCAGTCGGTTACTGCCACCCTGTCAAATATAGTGAAATTACAGCATTCAGGCCTCTTCTGTTTTTGAACACTTTATTTGCAGGGCTCGCAAAATCGCTAGCCCAACGTCCCGGGGCTAGCGATTTTTCCAGTCGGGCTACCAAAAACTAACTCAGCCCTGCCCGTCGGGCTATCATAGGAAGGAAAATATATGTCTATGCTTTTGCATTCTTTCGCCAATGTAGCTGAGTAATTATGTCATTGGCATCGGTGAGCCACTGTCAATATGTGACATATTGAAATCGCGTTTGAATTTGCGCTTGTTTTTTGCTTTCACTTTCATTTTGTGATTGCACGAAAGGTGTGTAGAGAGCAGCAGCACTGATTGGTGAGTGACGATTAATTGCGCACCAATTCCTCTGACATCGTCTTATCACTCATTAGCTTACTATTCAAACATGACAAGTGAAATCTCTCGCAGCAAGCTTAAACATGTGAGAGGTTGAGTGCGCAAAGAATCGCTGACCGTTATGTAAGTACGTGTATAAAAGCAGCAGGATTTACGCTGGTATTTTAGTTCTGCTCAGCCAAATAAGACAGGTCAGGGTGAAGAAGGGGCAGCCAAAGAAAAGCTTACCACAAAACGGAATTTATGACAAATCAGACTATGAGGCAAAAACAAAGCGCAGCTTTTTTTGGTTTCATGGACAAAAGAATTTCTGTGGCTGGAATATGACAAGCTAAATAACATGATGTTCTGCCAGGTGTGTTGTGAGTTTCATTTGATTTCTGAGTCGACAAGCGCCTTTGTTACTGGGACTAGTAATTTTAAGAAAGACCCCATTACAACCCATGAGAAATGCAAGAAATGTATTATTGCCCAGTCTGCAGTATCTTTCCCAGAACAAACAGCAATTGCAAAAAACATACTAAAAATAAACCAAGCACAACAAGAACTCCTGAAAAATCTGTTTAGAACAGCGTGCTATATTGCAAAGAGTGAACAACCATTGGCAAAATTTAGCAGTCTTTGCAAACTTCAAAAAGCAAATGGCCTTGGTTTCACTTACTTCTTACCCGTGACTTCAGTGGAAATTTCAGATTCAGGATCTGACACAGACTGATTCATGTTCTACACAGTTCTTACAAGTTAATAGAAATTTCTGTTCCATTTGAACCAAGTATTTGAGTTGATGATTGTAATTTTTATACAGTTGTTGTGATTTTTATTTTAACAATTTTTTTTGATTAATTTTTGTTTCCATTACAATATTATATTGTAATGGAAACAAAACATTTTTTTGTCTGTGTAAAATTGAACCTACAATGCAGTCACATTTGTAAAAACCAGGACATTTAAAGCATAAAACCACTGTATGTAACAAATTTGTGAACCTTTGCTCTAAGCAGTTTTCTCCTTACTGACAACACACCAGTGAGACTCATATTTAATTATTTATTCACTCTAACTGGCTACAGGTGACAATTTTCACTGCCACCTTTAATGCTGCTGTTTCTACAATATTCATAGCCGTTCAATCAATAATAATCATTCAGCTCCAGGGTCTACGTTAGTGTTTCTCACTTCCTCTTGCACTCTCTTCTAGAAACAAACACACACACACACACACACACACACACACACACACACACACACACAGACAACAATCAGTATGGCTGAGCAGGGTAATGTTTGTCAGTTTCCGTGTATGTTCAAACACAATGAGAACACCTGATGTGAAAACATGCAACCCTTCTGCACGTCTCGCTTTCCCTGCTGTCACCATGAGGGGAAAACGTTAGTGGCATTTCCCAGCAGGTCTGTTTGACCTTCTCTCGTTTGTTTAGCCTCTACTTTCTCCTTTGCTCCATCACAATTTGGTGGCTAAACCAGAAAGTCAGGCAATCCTTACCAGAGAATGTTTCACTTACATATTATGTTTTATAAGGGAAACATTCTCAGTTGTGTGTCACAAAGTTGAACAAAAATATTAAAAACTCGCCCGCATCAGGATTACCACAACAACTGCAGAGATATGGATCAGCTTTTGATCGATACAGAGCACAAGAAGTGCTGGAACCTTTATAAAGTCCAGGATTTGGCTTACTAAGGTCTAGGGAACAACCAGTAGTGAACTCACTTAACAAAGGCCACATATATAATAATGTAAAGCTACATAACATAACATTTGAAAAAGTAATAATGGCCTTTCATTTGATTTTAATGTTAATTAAATTAATGTTAAATTAGTCACTTAGAATCAGCAACCTTAATAGTTATGATAAAGAATTGATGAAGTCTGTAGCAATATGTTGTGAGTGGAGGTTACTGTAGACAGGGAGAGAATGTAATGTTGGTATTGTCAGCCACTGCAGCAGTGACGTAATGGCCCAGACTCCCTCCATTCCTAAGGCTAGACTCTTTTATTTTCTTTCTTTCCTTGTCTACCTCTCCCCTGCATCTTTTCATCTTTTCTTCTCTTCATATCTAATTTACTCATTCTGGATTTCCACTTTCGTGTTCTCAGCTCTCTTTATCTTCATTTCTTTCTTTTGTTGTCAGGGTGCTCATCCATATTAACAAGAATTGTTATGAAATGCACATAAATGAAAGGATGAGATATTCTGCACGAAAAAATTTGTGTTTTCTTTGTTTTTGTGCACTTTGTGGTGCCTTTGTAAATTACTACCAGAACTGTGTTGGTTGCGGTTTTTAGAATCCAGAAAGTTTAAATTTGATAGATAGTTGTTTTTATGCTTTATTTTATGGTAACAGTTTGGCCACGAAAGAAAATTGCTTCCTACATGGAAAGACTGGCGTTGAAAGGATCTTGTCTGAACATTTCTAAACATTTTATTTTAGGAGCAAATGAAATGACATATTTATCTGCACTACTCTGTGCAGTTTTATGGTCACATAAGTCATATGACATGCTGTTATAATAAACCATGTGTGGTTTAATGGGTCACAGATAAAGTCTTGAGATGTTTGGTCTCTGTCCCCGTAAGAGGAATTGAAACTGTTCACACATCTGTTCAGTCAGAGTCACTGACCTCAAATCTGAGTAAAATTCAATTTAAAGTAATTTTTTTTAGTTAAATTAGGAAAATGAATCAATCTGCTTCCAATCAGTCATAGCATCAAAAATCACACCCATCCTTCAAATCTAGCTGTCTAAAATGTGATGAATAAGATTATTATTATTTTATTTATATGCCATTGTTCAGTAAGATAGAACAACTATTTAAGCTCTCTTATTTGTAAGAGGTCACATTGACAGATGGATCTGCATATTTGTGATTTGGCACAGACATTTACACTCAATGCCCTTTCTGATGCAACCCTCAGGGATTTGCACGTCCAAACCACATGTGTTAGGTTACACCATGGAGCCGCGTTGTTGTTCAGTCAAAACATGTTGATTTTTTTTTTTTTTTTTTTTTTTGATCGGTGTCTACAGTATGATGTCAGTGTGCCTTTTAGGACTGCAAAAAGTTGAATGGTATAGGTAACATGAACAATTCAGTGTTTAATTTTTATTACAAGTCATATTGTCACTTCCGTTTTGAACAGTGGTTGTGCACATCACCGTGTTTCCTTACAATTATATCTAATTAATACATTAGATGTATGTGGATGCTGGTAAAACATTTGTTGCTTATTGAATTACCATAAAAACGTTGTTGTCTGCCACCTGACACCAGCACTTCTAATTAAGTCTCGAAAATAAAGCAAATAGGTATTGTGTTTGAATTCAGGCTTTAAAGCAGATTATATATATATATATATATATATATATATATATATATATATATATATATATATATATATATATTAGGGAGAGATAGATAGATATATCTGAATATGACAGCATTACAGTTAAGACAGATTGAATGGGCTAAAAGAGCTCTCCATTTAATGAAATGCATACAATTTTTTCATGGGGGAAATAATTAATGGATAGATGGTGAAATCACAAAAAGGAAATTCATGTATCAAGTCATACACTTTGCATTGAATGACAGTTATCATTGAACTGGATTGTCTGATGGAAAATGAATGAAAAAAATGAATTTATAATTGAAAAACCCTTATACGTCACACTATCTCATTCACTTATTTACATAAAAATAAAACATAAGTCTCTTATTGACTTAATTACACATTTTTACTCTAATAACACAGAAGTTGTGCTGTCATTGTAGCCGATAATGTCAGCTGGTGTCAAAGAAGATAAAATCTTTTTCTGTGCTGGTAGTTGTTCGTTGTGTTTGTTGTCTTAATTTTTGCAGTGTTATCAATGCTGTAGTTTGGGTATGTGCATGAACACACACACCTTTAAATGAACAGAGAAATTCATACTTTCCCATTAGGCCACAGCACCCGCTATTTCTGAGGGGGAGCAGGTTAATGAGGAGAGGGATGATAAATGAGGGGCTAATGAAGAAGAATAATCACTATGTTCAGTTTAAGCTCTGGGAAATTTCTGTTAAATGGCACAGTTTTTTCATTTTAGATATCAATTACATATATATGCATATGTTGCTTTTCTCAAGCTGCCATCCCAGCACAGTAAGGTAGCTGGACATATCCATTCATCTCATACAGCTTACCACAAGTTCTAGATGTCCTGTCTTAAACGAACAAATGGCTCATATTCAGTAGATTTTGAGGAGGCCTTCTGAGCATCATTTCCATTGACCTGAATTAACTTGAGGGTTATTTCTCAAAAATAAAATGTGAGCCTCCTCTGGAAATGTTGCAGGATCATAAAAATGATTTGTTAGCAATCTTTGCAAGAGAGGTGAAGAAACTTTAATCAAGATTGAGGTGATGGACCAACTAACTTTGTCACTTCTTGAGTTTTTTGAGGTTTCATAGATTAGAATAGAATAGAATAGAATTCAACTTTATTGTCATTGCACATGCACAGGTACAGGGCAACGAAATGCAGTTTGCATCCATCCAGAAGTGCTTTAGTGATATAGATATATTAGCAATAGTATAGATATGTAAGTATATTACAGAAATGGGTCTTATGGTATGTTATAATGTACACGGTATGAGGTATGTTGTGAATATTCTATAACTATAAGTATGTACAGGCTGTAGTGAGTACAAGCTATGTACAGACTATGAACAGGATATAAATATGAAAAACTATACAGAATATGAAATAAATAACTTTACAGAATCTGGGATATACAGCTATACAGAAATGGGAACTATGCAAGTTGTAAACGGTTGTAGGATTAAAAATTATCGAATGTACAGAATGATTATTTACACAGAGCTATACAGTAGTGCAGTTAAGATAAGTGAGATATAATTCCTACAGAGGCTATATAAAGTGCTAGTGGTTGTGAGTGGTGGTTCAGTCCATGTTATTATTGTGTTTGAGGGTACAGTTGTCCATTGTGGGTGTGTGTATGTTCAGTCCATGTGTTAACGTGGGTCAGATGTCAGGAGGCAGAGTTCAGGAGTCTGACAGCTGTGGGGAAGAAGCTGTTCCGGTACCTGGTGGTCTTAGTCCGGAGGCTCCTGTAGCGCCTCCCAGAGGGCAGGAGGGTGAAGAGTCCATGTGATGGGTGACTGGGGTCTTTGATGATTTTCCCAGCCCTTTTCAGACACCGCTTCCTGTAGATGTCTTTTATGGCAGGAAGTGGTGCTCCGGCGATGCGCTGGGCAGTTTTCACGACCCTCTGCAACGCCTTCCGGTCCGAGGCAGAGCAGTTCCCGACTGTTATACAGTTGGTCAGGATGCTCTCGATGGTGCAACGATAGAAGTTCACCAGGATGTCTGAGGACAGGTGGTTCTTCCTCAGAGTCCTCAAGAAGAAGAGGCGCTGGTGAGCCTTCTTGACCAGCTTGGAGCAGTTGGTCGTCCAGGTGAGATCCTCGGAGATGTGGACTCCCAGGAACTTGAAGCTACTCACACGCTCCACAGCCGTCCCCTTAATGTGGATGTGGGTCAGCATTCCTCCTGTAGTCCATGATGAGCTCCTTGGTCTTCTCGGTGTTAAGCAGCAGATTATACACAGGTTCCACCATACCTACACAATACACATAGGTCTGCTTTGATACTGTACTCTATAAGAGTTGTTCTGCAGAATCATACAGGCAGGAGTAAAGACCTTAACCTGCAGAGCATACACTCATTAAAAATTAAAGCTTTACATAACCATACGATTCACAATCGAACCTACTGGGAGCCAATTTTACAGTATTACTGAATAATCCAAGACTCAGAAGATTTTTTTTTTCCTGAAAGCTCTTGCGGCATCAGCACATACATTTCGACTCCTCGCACCAGTCCATTCACAATAAATGAGATTCTTGCATTTTCAAAGCAGGAAGCAGCAAGCTTGGTCAGTTGAAACACACACATGCATACGCACAAACATAACCCCCTACAGATTGCACAAAATGTGGGCTGACAGGTAGCTGCTGGATGTGCAGTCCCAGGAGACAGAACAAAGCACTTTCATTTTGTGTGTGTATGCTTAATCAGTATGTGTGTATTTGCAGGATCAGAATGTGTGATCATTCTGTGTGTGTGTGTGTGTGTGTGTGTGTGTGTGTGTGTGTGTGTGTGTGTGTGTGTTTTATAGGTACAAGGTTCATTTTGTGTGTGTATGCTTAATCAGTATGTGTGTATTTGCAGGATCAGAATGTGTGATCATTCTGTGTGTGTGTGTGTGTGTGTGTGTGTGTGTGTGTGTGTGTGTGTGTGTGTGTTTTATAGGTACAAGGTTACATAAGAAGGAAGCTAAAGTGACCTTCACTGAGAGGAAAGAAAGTAGCTTAAAGGGATGAGTCCAAAACTCTCATGGGCTCACTCTATAGAGTGCGTATTTGTGTGTGTGTATGTAGAAGACTGTGTATGCTGGAGGTGTACACAAGTAGGTTATGGGTTGGTCACAGGTAGTTGTCATTTGTGGATCAGAGAGAAACATCTATTAGAAATTAACACAGCTACGATCAACAGTACACAGAACAGATAGGGCGATAGATAGATAGGCGATAGGGTGTGATGGAGGCCAATGATCCACTGTGGCTGTTGGCGCTGCGCTTCCACAGGCCGCTGGTGTAGAGACTTATTCCTGTTAATGACAACAAGGAAGCAAGACGAACAGCAATTTTACTTGCTAGCAAGGGAGGCTGGTCGGAACCAGGCTCTTGGAGCTAAACGCTACTCACCTGTCTCCTAGCCAACTCCAAATAAACAGCCTTCCTTGCTGCCTTTTTATTGAAAACAGTTACAGTACACACAAGCACCACCCATTGTAAAAAAAACAAAAACAAAAACAAACAACCCTTATGGTCACAAAAGATAAGGTACTGTGCGTGTATGTGTGTGTATGTGTGTGTGCATGCCTGTGCGAGAGTGTGTGTATGCATGCGTTTGTGTGTGTTTGTGTTTGGAGGTGCGTTTGTGTGACCTCCTGCTTACCAAAAGGATCATAAAAGCAGGAAGCTTACAGAACCCTCACATAGATTTGCCTATTATAAAATACTATAGCCTCCCCCACCAACAAACTGGCTGGAGAGTTGGTCAGAAACAAAGGAATGTCTCCGATCTGATCCTACAGTTTGAACTAAGACTTACAAATTTAAGTAACACAATGACAACATTTAACAATTTGACTCCAACAGTGGCGACCCCTAAAGCGAGCTGAAAGAAGTGGAACAACTGAAGAATTGCATTACCACTATTTATTATTCCAGTATTGAGCCTCACATTTTTAATAATTTAAAAGTAAGCCTGGATTTATTTGTGATAGAAAGTAGTGCAATTGCAGGTTTTGGGGCCAGTGTGACTCAGGAGGTAGAACAGGTTGTCTACTAATCATGACAGTTGGTGGTTTGATGCCTGGCTTACCAAGTCCACAAAGTATCCTTGAGCAAGATGCTAAACCCCATGGAAGCGTACGCATGAATGGTTAGACTACACTCAAATAAAAATGCTGAATGAATGGGTGAATTAGACTTATTCTAGAAAGCTTTGAGTGCTCAGCTAGAATAGAAAAGTGCTGTTTAAGTACCATACATAAGTACCAGAACTATTTTCCTCAACTTAGAGTAAAGAATGAGTGGGTTAGAAATTAATTGGAACTTTTAGATAGAGGCTTGGAACGCTGGTTTCAGAGAGGACAGACAATGAGCTTGTTGTTATCAACCATTTATTTAATGGAAATGGGTTATGGCTTTTCTTCCATCTCTAACCCAACTTTAAAAAAAGCACTAACAAATGAGACAATATGTAAAAAGGTTCATTTGTGGATTAGAGTCAGGTGTGTTTAGAAATCAGACCTTTCTTAGAGGGCAGGGTAGTAAGGTCAATAAATAAATAAATAAATTAATTAATTCTCTATTTTCCAGAAGCTAAAGATTATTATCAAAGGAATGTATGTGACAGTACCACAAGAGATGTTATTATCTTTAGAAAGAATGATAGAGAGTTGAAGAGTGGTAATGGGGACTCACTTTTATTCTTAAATCTTTTATTTTGAAATTCTTTGTTGTATCCGTTGTAAAGTAAATCCAGTGATGCTGGTTACAGTGATGGTATTCCATCTACAACATACACCATATGTAATTTACTCTTATCATGTTATACCCTGAAGTGGAGTGATGTAACACATATTCTGTTATGTTTATGTGTGAAATACGATTATAGAAAATGCAAAAGCCAGTTTGTGTATTGGAAACACAGATTTAAGTGCCTTTGTTAGTAAAAGGAGGAAATCCCTTTACAGCTTTTTTTAAAGTGTTCTTTGAAAAAAAATCACTCACTACTACAAAAAAATTGAAAACAACAAAAAAGATCTTTTTTCATTCTAATCATTGGTCAGTTGGTGCTTTGCACTCAAAAATCTACTGTACAGTACAAAAGGGGGAAAAGGACAACCCTAGTGGAGTAAACACCATGGTGTGATTTAGACCTTTGATGCTTGGCAAACACTATAACATCTTAATGGACTAATTGGTGAGTGTGGCTGCCAGAGACTGGCAGTGTCTCCAGAGCTTCACCAGACCTGGTTCTGGCTTCTTTGTTGTCTGAAGCTGTGTCACTACAGTTCAAAATCATACCTACCCCAGTCTTACACCAATGGTTTGTCTTATTCGGGGGGTTTTTTTGTCTCACTGTTAATGAGTTATTTCACTTCAAGGCATTTCATTTGCATTTTTATTAGAAACTCTTGACCATACATAATTGAAGCTAGATGGGTTGATCATGTAGGGCAGCAGAGTACATCTCACAATAAGAATCTGTTTATACAGGCTATACACTTAGTAGTTAACTTTTAATAGTTGCTTGTGTCATGTACATTTGCTAATGGTGTATTGGGTTGTTGTTTTTTAAGCAATTGAAAAGACTTTTAAACTATACAAAAACACGTAAGCTGAGGGGTAAGAGTGCATACCACATGGCTGCAGATGCCATCAGCTGAGTGTCCCAGTTGAATCTTGCTTCTGCACTTTTCCTGTATCTTTAACTGTGTAAATGAATATTTGCACAGAGAACACAAAGGCTTGTCCAAGGTCATTGTTTGAGGTGTGACTCACATGTGACCCTTAGCTGCTAAGCTGAGGCACGAATAAAAAATGTGTTTCCTGCTTTTTGTAAGTGTTGTTTTCGTATCTTTGAGGCTTTGACTCTCTTAGCCGAAGGCCGTCACTGATTTCAGTTCGGGCACTCGCCTTTTCTGTTGTCCACAATGTACAACAACTGAATAAGCAGAGTAGAGATACTACATGCATTATGTAGAAAATGTATGAACTAGTAAATTAAAAAAATGCACTAATACACTACTTACTACTACTTCATTAACTACTTCATTAACTTTGTGAGATTTTACTGGGAGGTACATGAAACAGGTATTCAATAGAAGACCCTTAGTTGACCCTCTTTTTCAGTGTATCCCATCCTTTTTTTGTACAGTTAATTTGTTTGTGGGTTTGTTTGTGGGGTTTTTTGTGTCTATGTTGTGTGCTATCTTTAGTCATCAAATTTCTGATAAGTGCAATTGGCAAATATACAGAATTTATTTAATGTGTCTGAGTATGAAAAATGTTACAGCAAATTCAGTCAAACTGAAAAAATAAAGTAAATAGCGAAATATGAAAATGATGCAGGAGGTCTGCAGCACTGCTTGTAGGCTTTTGAATCAAATCTAAGTTTTGTTTAGTAATTTTACCAACTTCCAAGCCTTTTTAATAAATTGTGACCCTACCTGCCATTCCCCATGTTTTACATATTACAGACATACAGTACTACCATACTGTTTACTATGCCTATATATTTAATATTGGCTTCAGTACCAGGCTGTATATATATTTTTTCCATATTGTAAACAAATATTTTTAAAAAAGCCACAAATGTCAATAACACCTTCACCTTGTGGCTATATTGTCACAACCAAACTGAATTGCAGTTTAGAAAAAGGAAAAAAAAAAAGCCTATTTGTCACAATGGAGTTAATGAAAGCACTGATCACTGCAATGTTTTGTTTTGGGGGTTTTTTTTGTCAGATGAGATGTCTTTCTGCCATTACAATATTGGTTCTACCCTCAACATGTTCATGCATTAGCTGATTGCTTTGCATTATTTACCAAAGTAATTATCAGCACAGTTTGAGTGTGCATAGAGGCTAAGACAGTTATGCAAGCTGATGGTGCTATTTAAATTGCAGGGGGTTAATTTAATTATATACTGGGGGAAAAAAGATATTAAAAAAATCTATTTTGGACACTATTAAAGACAACATGCTACCAATAGAGATGTATCTACAGTTCTATAAATTGATTAAGGTGTTAATATCACTGATTTATATTTGCTTAAAAGCACTTGCTTGATCATTGTCATATATGATGCTTATGATTTAGGTTTCCATCTGTTTTGCATTCAAATGATTTAAGTCTCTTGTGATCTACCTATATCAATCATTGAGAGTATACAGTACTTTAACGTATAGTAATATACAATAAAAAGAAATGCTGAATAGCTTTGTACATAACAGGCATTTGATTAGCTGTATTTGCTTTTTTGTTTGCAGTAATGCTGTAATCAGAACTAGTGATAGTTGTGATAAAAAGGGAAAAAAATTGCAGGGAGCTGTAGTTATGCCCATTTGTAGATATATCATTAGAGCAAAGCTGTGGGTAGAAGTGTTGTAGATTTGTGTAGCTTCCTTAAGAAATTGAAAAAAAAAACTTTTTTACACACTGATTACAGATTTTACACACAGTATTGCATTCTAAAGTTCATTTTGAAATTGAAAACATTCTCACAAATGCAGCCTATATAACTCATAATGACAGATTTGGTTAGTTTTTGTTAGATTTGTTATCTGAAACATAATAAAAAATCAGATTTAAAACTACATATTCAATTTACTACATACTTGCTACTTACTAAATCAGTGCATATTCTTGCCCCCCCCCCCCCCCCCCCCCAAAACAAACAAAAAAACAAGCAAACAAACTCATGCATTTTGTTGGCTGTATACTTTAGTTTGCTGTAATTGCTAAGAGCTGAAAAGTCAACTGAGCTCCAGGCGAGTACAGTCTGCAGTTTTCATTGATGATCTGCCTTCCTTCTGACAAATCTCCCTGTGTCTGCTGTCGAAAATAGGACCAGCTTATTCCTTTTTATCTAGGAGTTCCACATACAGAATGTTTTAGCCTTTGCCCAGAGATGCCCTGTAAAATATAGCTACATATTTAGCTAGAATATAAAGTAATAGGTTTGGAGTGTGACTGTTTTTGAGGTTGTGGACAGGTGTCTTTTATACTGATAACAAGTTCAAACAGGTGCCATTAATACAGGTAACAAGTGGAGGACAGAGGAGCCTCTTACAGAAGTTAGTTACAGGTCTAGTTACAGGTCTGTGAGAGCGAGAAATCTTGCTTGTTTGTAGGTCACCAAATACTTATTTTCCACCATAATTTGCAAAGTTCTTTAAAAAAATCAGTGAATGTGAATTTGTGGATTTTCCCCCCCTAATTTTGTCTCACACAGTTGAGGTATACATATGATGAAAATTGCAGGGCTCTCTCATCTTTTTAAGTGGGAGAGCTTGCACAGTTGGTGGCTGACTAAATACTTTTTGTCCTACTGTACATTGCAGAGCAATATCCTATAAACATACAAGTTTGCATCCAGATATGCTTTTCATTTTTAAGGAATTTGGAAAAAGAAAAAGCTCACTTTGAGATTGTGGGCTGTGTAGATTAAAAAGGGTAATTTTACTGATTTTATAATTACATGGAAAAAGTATAAAAAAGTGAATGTACTTTAGAAGCATTTTTGTTCTTGCCCACTGTGATGATTAATAATTTCACCACATCACTACGTATCCATCTGGGTTTAGTACACAAACAAACTGTAGTAGTTTATATGCAAATTATTTCTGCAATGAATGTTCAGTGATTAAGCCATTTACTCTGTTTGTTATGCATCATTTATATGAATAGAATGTGTCTAATGCAGCAGCTCTAAAATAAAAACCTCTTTTGTGTCAAGTTTGTCTGTAAGCTGCTTTTGCAAGATCTCGTTTGAATTATGTGGACATTTTGGAAGCTGGAGTTGCTGTTACTGCTCAGTTACATTGCATGAGTTAAACACAGGCGTGGGAAAATAGTAGAAATATCTGTGTTTCTATGCTTGGATGTGCTATTGTCCTAGTTTTGACTATTACTGTGGCAACTTAGTGGTTAATTTCAATACATCATGTCATATCATGTCACACACAAACATTTTTTATTTTTTGGGACAGTCAAATAATTCTAAGAACAAAGAAAACATTCACAACTGCAGACAAATAGAGGCTTATGTAATTCAAATAAGTACTGATCTTGTTTTTCTTAACTTACAGGTGCAACAAAAGGGCCTGTCGCACTTGGCTTTCTCTATTCTTCTGACAATCTCTACGTCAGTCTTTTGATAGTGGGAGAGAAGATAGTTTCTCTGGATCCAGCCTGACTCCTATTCCAAAGTTCCATCCCACCTAATCAGGTAATGACTCCGCCGTATGTGTAAACAAACATAATGCCAGACTTGGTAGCTGGTTTTTTTTGCTGATTTTTAAATTGGGCCCAAATGATTAGAAAAAAATAGTATGCAGAGAAAGATATGCGTGCAGTAAGGCCCAGGCTCCTGGTTCTGTTCTGGAACTGTCAAAATCATTGCTGTCGGTATGATAATGATTAAAAAGTAAATTGTTACTTTGAAACAACTCACCATATCTAAACGAATTAAGCCAAAACCAGCCAAACCTCATCTACTATCGTGCTAAGCCTGTTCAGAATCAAATTCATCTATTCAAACATACAAGATGAATAACTGTCAAAAAGAGGAAAAAGAAACATTTACAACAAGAGAGAGCTGGAGAGAAAGAATGCCTGTTACCTCCACAGATGAAATGGCTGTGTGGGTGGATGTACATGTGAGTGCAGGCTGCTAGGAGCTATGAGTGGGAAGTGGGTACTGAGTGGGAAGAGAAGAGCTGCTTTAGTGAGACAATCAGCACCAAGACCCACTGAAAAGCAGTCACGCTTTCATGGCTTTTCTTTGTTTTCCGTGTTCCAGGTAGTGAGGTTGGCTATGGATGATTGGTAAAAGTGTCTGTCTGTATAGAGCATGTTTGTATGTATCGAGGTCAGCTGATGGTGTGTCCCATTATTTCTCACATAATCATGATGTCGTTTTATAGAAGACTCCATAGAAACAGGATAAAATAGACTCACTGGACAAAAAAAATATTGTTTAAAAGTGACAGTAAGCCTCAAGAACTCATGTAAATGGACCTGCTGCTTTATTTTGGTTTCGGCTGGTGTATGCCACAATATGATTCACATATATTGTGTAAACAACAAAAACAAAATGCTTATGTGCACGTATGATAGGCACTATTTTGGAGTATTTCTAGTGGAAAGGGACACTGCATATGTATACATATTCACTTTTTATATATTGCGCATTTAAGCATTTGTATCCAGTAGTAATGACAACATTGTTGTTGTTTATATAGAGAAGTATTATTTCATGCTGTTCAACATGTTTTTTTTGCTCGTGCGCCAAAAATCACAAGTCTTTGCTGCAGCATTTAGTCTGCACCTACAAAAGCCTACAAAACGTCAGGTGCTGTAATAAGGTCTTAAAAACCTGATAAAGCTGATATAAGATAGGTCTCTTTTTAGGTTTTAGAAAAAAGGCATTATTAAGAAGAAAAAACCCCACAGTGCTGATGAATTTTAACATTTTGGTTTCTTCTGTGAGTTTTCTACAACTTTTACAACAATTATTCCCCAAATCTGAAAGTACTACCTTGATGCATTTTTATGCATAATTAGAAGCTTTTACTTAGGAAACTGAATAAAACTGTGTTACCCATGCTAAAGTATAGCCAGCCGTGTGACTGCCAAGTGTACTCTGCCATATAAAATACTTCTAAAGGTACAGTTATACACTCTTGGAAAGCTGAGAGTTAGATGAGAGGATTCACCAGTTGCCAGTTTGTCTGAAGACTGAAAAACCCGGAAACAGCTACGTTTGCTCAAGTGGTGACCTGCAGTTACCGTATTCCTTTGAAGAGCTACTTGACGCTGGCTTCAAAAGTTAGCCAGTCTCGTTTCTTCCTGTTAAAGGGAGTTTTTCCTTCCCTCTGTTGCCAAGTGCTTCCTCACAGTGGGTCATCTGATTGTTGGGGTATCCTCTGTATTATTCTAGCGTCTTACAATATAAAGCCCCTTGAGGGGACTGTTGTTGTGATTTGGCACTATGTAAATAAAATTGAATCAAATTGAATTCTAATTATCGGGTCAATAAAATTTATCGATGCAGCTTGCTATTATTAGCTAATAACCTAGCGTTTCATATTCCAGAATCCCAGAATCAAGACTGCAAATGACATGACAGCTAAACCAGAAGCATCAAAATATGGGGTTCACAATCCAGCGGGCAATCTTTCAACAAAAAAGTTATATCTCATCTGTCAAGTATCAAAACTCCTGTTTTATGGAGTTATGAGTGGGAGCAGTTTCCAAGGATTTACTGGTCGTAGCCAAGAAGTAATCTGGCACATAACCCCCTACCAATGAATTGCTATTGTGATAAGTTTTGTTATATATATATATATATATATATATATATATATATATATATATTTATTTATTTATTAGGGGTAGTGTCCCTTTCAACTGACTTGCTGTAAAAAAATGCTAGTTTTATATTATATTGATTTCCCCTCATATCAGACTATTTGTTGAACAACTATGTGTATGATCTCGTTCTCTAATAACTGCGCGCTTAACACGTCTACTCGCATTCGACCTTGAACATGCAACATAAAAGAGCGCACATACTTAGGGACACAAGAGCTTGAATCCCTAGCCTCTCTTGCTCTCAGGCTTCTGCAGCTAGATGGCCCTCAGAGGAGAGCCCTGCAATGCAGCATCTGTGTGACTCACACATGCACGGACACGCACGCACGCGCGCACACACACACACACACAGCGAGATGGCAGCATGTAAAAGTGCTCAGATTGTAGGAGGGAAATGAGGTGGTAGAGAGAGCACAGTGAGGAGAAAGATGAAGCCTGATGAAAGGTGGAGGAGAATGAGTAGGAGGAACATTGAGTGTAGGAGGTGGAGGAAGGTGAACAGGAAGAAAAATAACAGGTAGGAAGAAAATTTCTAAGTGGAAGGATGATAAGAAACCAGACAAAAGAAGAAGAAGCAGATAAGAGCCATGGAAATGACAAATGGACTATTTAATTAGCTCGACGATTACATTGTCTGGAATGAATCTTTATGGCTGATGTGTTCATAGAGAGTTCATCACTCTCACTTCATCTATTTAAGCTGGACTCACATTGTGATTCACACTTGGAGAATAATTGTCTTGAAACAAATGAAAATAAACTAGAATATTTCCACAGCTTCCAAGTTTATCTTCAACATGCTTCTGATTGGTGCATTAGATTTTGCTTTAACTAATTGCTGTTTTCATAGTCAAGCATTATTATACAGGAACAGCCTATAATTAGTGTTGAAACTACTCATAATTTGCTGAGCAAAGATAATTCATATTAGTTTATAAAAACTCCCAAATAATAAATACATAACAATACTCAGCAGTAATCCCATTAGTAGTTTTGAACTCACCAAGCACTATTTTTATAGTGGGCAGGTGATAGTGGAGAAGGACAGGAGCAGAGCCTTTCAGCCTCTGGGAGAACATGCAGTTTCACTTTACTGAGCTCTTTTTGCAATGTCACAAGTGACAGATGCATTTAAGTATGAATTACAATTCAAAAATTATGTTATTCCTCTGAACGGATTATATTTATGTTTTACCCACACAGCACGCTTACTCTTTTGAGGCCGTGAGGATGCCCGTATGGAGCAAGTTTTGAATCAAGAATGTGTATTTGTGTTTTGACTCTCAGTTATAATAATGTGCGCAGTAGGCTATAGTTTTCTTTTCTCTGCCTGTCTTGTATTGATTGTGCCTCACAAGACAAATATGCATAGAAAATGTGACAGTGACTGTTAATTATTATTAATATGCCCTATAGCAGGAGACTGGAGCCCAGATCTCCAACACTGTAGCATAGTGAAAGTCAGTCAGACACTGTTTAAACTGTACTCCTTTACAGTGTAACTGTGCATGTTTCTGTGAATGTGAATTATGCGTTTCTTTATTATTATTTTTTTCCATGTAGGAAGCAAATAAAAACAGGCTCCAGGCTTTGAATCCTCTGACTTTATAATGATTGGCTTTTATTGTCAGCAGAAACAGCAGTTAATAACTCAAGAAGGCAACCCCAATATTTGCTTTACTTACATGGCACCCACTATCCCTCCTCTGAATAACCTCTTTCCCGAAAAACAGTTTTTAAATTAGATGGGGGAGTCAGGGGAGGAAAAGTACCAAGAATGGTTTATTCTGAGGACACACAGAGGAAAATTGCCCCCTTTCAAGCTTTCTGATTTAAAAAATGTAAAACAACCCACTGCTTTCCAGTAATACTTTAGCTAGAGCTCTGTGCATAAACAGCTCAAGATATTTACTGGATTAATTTCAACATCTCACATCAGTGGTGTTGTGGAAAAAGCAGCTTGTCACTGTTGATTCATTCCTTTTTAATAATCATTAGACGTAGGTGAAGGGAGCAGAGAGGAGTAAAATATCGCCCTCAAAATTGCTTTGAGGCTGAATAACAATGTCAGCGCGTGGAAGGCTGAAACAGGAGATGTAATACGCCTTAGTTTGACATTATGAAGTAGATATCAATTATGGATGTGCAGTGAAAAAAAGTCTAGATATGAATAAAAAACTGCAGATATACACATTGTGCATGTTTACAGATTACATAACGACCACTTTGATGGTTTTGTTTTGATTTCTGTCTGAATATCCTTGTTGCTAGTGTTTTCCTTTAAAATATTAACACTGCTGTGATATATATGCTCACTTAGTTTATAGCTGGCACCTAGGTGACAACACATCTCGCAGGTGATCTGAAGTAAAAAATTACTTTCTATAGGATAAGCAAAACGATGTTATGGAACGGCTGTGTGCAGGCAGGAAAAGGACCCAAAGTGCAGACTCCGGAGACAGACGTGAACTCAAAACAGCTTTAATGCTGAACTCAAAAAAGGTAACAAAACTGAGACTCCAAAAAACAAACTCAGGCAAACAGACAGAACACACAGCATAGTAAACAGTAGATCGCGACACGAACAAACTGAAACACAGGGCTTAAATACACAGAGGGAGCAATCAGGGAATGGTTAACAGGAGGGAAACACAGCTGGGGCAAATCAGGCCTAACGAGACAAAGGAAGCATAGCCAGACGCATTTACATGAGACAAGGACTTTCAAAGTAAAACAGGAAACATAACACAGACTGAACTTACAGACACAGACTCGCAGGCAGGCACTACAACAGAGGGAACAGAGATGTGGGACCAGGGCAGACACAGAGACATAAACCATAAGATAGAACTCTAACAAAGAAACCAAAGACTAGAAAGGATGAATAATATGATAAACTCAAAACCCTGGGTCAACGACCCAGGCATCCTAACAAACGATGCAGTACTGAAAAAAATAAAAATCTGCATTTATGATGGTGTGAGGTTTCTGTTTACAAATACATCAGAACATGATTTCAAATGTGGCTGTCACCTTCAACCTTTTATATAAGGATCACTCTGAATGCTTGTGAAAATTGTCTTAAATGTTACAGTGTAATGACAGAAAAGCCAAGTTCATTTTTGTTTGTCTACAAAAAGATCTTTTCTAATGTTTAAAAAAATGTCGACCAATGCTTGTTTGAGTATTAATATTACAACAAAGAACTAAGGCAACGTTTATAACACAGAAATAGGAAAAATGTACTATAAATTAATTAATGGATGTAGTGTTTGGGTTATTTTATAGACTCTTGAAACCATAAACTGTTTTTGCCTAACAGGCTACAAAATACTATATAGTAACAAGTGCTGCAAGCTACCATCCTAACTATCCACTTGCAGCATTGCCCTGCTCTGCTTGTCTGTTCACTATTCAACTCCATTCTTCTCCAGGGCAGAGAGAGTGCCTATCAGGAACAACCAGCCCACTGGCAAAGTGCCACAGGCTTTTTGCCAAGTGCAACAGACCTACTGTCTACTAAGACACCCAGCGTCTAACTCTATCATATCACAATCATACCAGAGTTGGTATTTTAACTGAGCATAGCATTAATTAGTATTTTTTGTAATGTAATTTCTTTATGCATTCCGTTTGATCTTATCTTCTTAATACCTGCTAAACCTCCAACCAGTATTTTGTTTTGTTTTATAATATTGAGTGAATACAAATGGTGTTAACTAGAATTAGTGAGACACTGAAATTAAGAAGAAAGATGGAGTTTCACATTAGGTGTGGTAATATTTTATAATTTCCCCATTTGTTTTATTTGGAGTTTAACCCAGAAGGTGGTGCTGTTTTATTTATACAGCATGCATTGTGCAAAAGTATGCAGAGCACACTTATTGCTACCATCATCATCAACAGCTCAACAGACCTCCAAAGAAGGCAGGGCAAATGTCCCTTGTTCTCTTGTGAACCACCACTGACACCATGCGCCTGGCCACCAGTCAGTTGTATCTGGAAAATTGCCACTGAGCTGAATGTGACCTTCATCATCAAACAGACAGTATGTAGACATGGCATGAGGACAGCAGTCTCATTTCTGAATTTTATGACTCTTTTAATATTGTAATGGAGTCTTGTACGGGGACACAGTGAGTGAACAAGCAACAGAAGAGAGAGTGACAGTAAAGGTGCTGTCCTAAATATACTGTGGCTTTTGGACCGAGACAGAGAGAGCATTTATGTAAAGCAGTTGGTGGTGAGGTGTTCTTTGTCGTGGAGTCTGTGTCGTGGTTTCATTCACACTGGTGTTTCCTTCAGAGGTGACTCATGCAAAGCTCCATTGACTCCTGACTGATCCATTTAGGCTGCAAAGGCTTTACAGCAATCCTATATTCTCTTCTTTTCCAGAATATTCTTTGGTTCTCTTTATTATAACCACCTCTGTGCTCTGTCTATAGTATTCCTTCTCAACATTATTTGTGGTCCTCCTGAGAACCAGCCTGCTCATGTGTGTCCTCTGTAATGGACATTTGTTTTTGGTCTATATCTTTTGACCTGTTTAAGCTACCCCACTAAGTCCTGATTTGCAAATAGAGGACATCCTGGGCTTTCCATTGATATCTCATGTGTTTGGGTGTGCTCTTTTAGCTCAAAAAAAAGTAGGAAATCACAAAAAAAAGTTCAATGGGAAGATTCTTAGTTCCTCAGTTTTCAAGAGGATATTCACACAGTGCTAACAGTTCATCTCAACTATCCCTTGATCAACACCACTGAATGTTATAAATTTGTAACCAAATGTTAAGATTTCCAATCATAAAATAGTGTAGCTATGCTGGTGGCAACACACCTCTTTGGTACAAACTTAAATACCTTACTAGCTATTGCATCGCAGAGATGTGCATGATCCCAAGAGGCTAAAGCCAGTTGCTGTTACCACCGTACCCCTGTATTAGTCCATAAAATAAACTGCAGGCTGAGCGCACACAGTGACAAACAGACAATCTGACAAAGACCAAAAGAAGGGCAGGAGTATAAATGCACACAAGATAATTAGGGGAAGTGGATGCAGGCACAGGTAAACACAAGCAGGGAAATAACTCAAACTGAGGCACAAGACAGAAATTGACAGAGTAAAACAAGGATTAATAAACAGAGAAACTTGACGAGGGGAACCCAAGGGAAAGTATAATGTGCAAGGGGCTAGACTCAGATAACAGCCTCCATAAATACTAAAGAGTACCTAGTACCTAAGAGTAAACCTGGACCACAGTATACCCCCAAAATGGGACAGTCAGTAGCATGGAAGTGGATAAATTAATACAGCATTACTAGACACAAAAGTAATAGGAACAGAACTCAACAGGCCAACAACTCAAAACCCTGTGTCCAAGACCCAAGACTGTGACAAAGGCAGCTTTGGACATAAGCATAGTTTTTATTAATAAGCAGTTATTAAGCCTAAATGACACATACATTATTTGTAACAGTATGCAGTGCTTTACAAATGTATTAGATCACCAGTCATAAAAAGAAGAAACTACAAATATTTCCGAAACCTGTCAAAATCCTAAACGTTAAATCTATATTGTTATTTATTCTTTAAAAAATAATTATGTGCATTTATGTTTCGTACGTTTTGTAAAACCACGGATTAGAACAATAAATTCAGTTAAAGACCTTATTAATACTGGTGGATTAATCATTACAGATACAGAAAAGTTCTTTTGAGTATGTTAGCAATAATGTAGCAGCTGAGGAATAAACCTTTTAAATTGGCTAATAAATTTGTTAAGCATTGATTATTTATGTTATGCAAATATTTACATTATTTGCAATGACATTTGTGTTTATTAGAGCAGGGCGATATGACCAAAAATATTTATCACGATATACGTTTGAAAAAGTGCGATAACTATATAACTGACGATATAATTGACACGAGACAAAATACTTTACAACTCCTCAACTTCATTAGTGCAAAAAAACCCATCAATGTATTTTCACTTAAACAAGCAGCTGTTTTTTATGTGCATTAAAGCTATATAAAAATTTAACAGTGCAAATGCAAATTCCTTGCTGACAGTTTAACCAAAAGGCATTTCCAGTGGAAATTGGCCGACATATCCTCAGCATAACCATGTATAATATCCACAAAACTTAAAAAGAGGTTAAACACACACAATATGGTAATATTATGTTGAAGCACAGTACGTATCACTCCGCGAGGCTCCTGCTTACGATAGCCGTAATGCTCCGACAATCCATCAAGCGGTGCGGCTTCGTTGTTTAGCAAAGTCGTACTAAAACATTTGACAGATTTTCGAGCGCCGTGTACATAAAATCATTTCGAGGTCAGTAAACACAACCAGAATTCATACATAAGGCCCACTGGATTATAAGGGGCACTGTCGATTTTCAGAAAAATCAAAGGATTGATTTTAAGTGTGCCGTATTTTCCAAATAACACGGTAATAACGACGGCCCGCTAGCATGCTCTACCAAAAATAGTGCTTTGTTGTGTATCTGATGGATGAAAGCTAAACCAGTTCCACACCACTGACGTTGCAGCATTTTTACAAACCAATTCTGGTTCATGTGTTTCATTTAACGATCCGCTTTCGCTCTTCTCATTCTGCGTCGCCACCATGTGTGTATGTAAACATAGGTACTGCGCATGCGCGTTTTACCCATATTCTATCGCAATATTTCATTTTCCTATCGTTGCCCAAAATTACACCGGTATTACCGTGAACGGTATGATATAGCCCAGCCTTAGTGTTTATTATCCATCTTAACAAAAAATATGGACATGTTGTATTTTAAGTCTTTTCATACATCCTTTGTATGGGAATCACTCTTCTGTTTTCCATTTATTATATTCTGTTCCACTCTATTCTGTTCTCCTGTTTGGTTGACAGTGAGTAGTAGTATTTAATGTACTGTGAATGTAGTACCTAGTGCTCACTGTAGCAGTACCTTGGTCTTCGGCTGTAGTTATTGACTCCCGTTTTCTCGAGCTGACTTCACTTCACTCTCTGGCTCTCTGAGGACCGCAGAGCTAAATGACAAATTGCTTCTTCACACACACCCTTATGCACAACTGCACAGGCTGCCCTGTAAATGCTACCATCAACAGCCCTTCTGCAAAGATCACCAATTCCCTTTCAGAGTATTTCACAATTTTCTTTCTTCTCACTGAGCCCTTTGTTTACCTCTCTCTTTGTCCTTCAAGCTCAGATTCAACTCAGTGTACTTGTTCCACTATTGTGAGATGTAAATAACCTCAACTGAGCATAAAAAAACTGTATATACCAAATAAAAATAGTAATAATAACAGCTCATTGTAATGATTTTGTACTACTTTGAGCCCATTTATCTCTCCTGGCCAGGTAGTTAAATCCTTGACTTTCACTCCTTGTCTCTGACTGTCCCGGCTTTAGGTGATAATAAGAACTGATCAATAGTTTCAGCCTGTCGCTTCTACTTGATCCTTCTCTGTCCTGATCTGATCAATGTTATCCACTCACTATGAGATATTTCTATGTTAGTCATTGAATTTTAAAAGGCACTGGTCATAATATTTAGGAGTTTAAACATAAATGCATTCAATAACAAAGCAATGTTGGTTATTTTAACATGAAAAAGACATGTAAATACTGAATCATAGCCGTACGTAACATGGTATTAGCACTTAACGTTTAGATAAGTCCTAAAATGTTCACACCATGCTGATCAGCTATCATGCTTCCATTAAAAGTATTGGAAAGATGACACACTTTTTGTTTCTGGAACATTTGCCATTGGATTTTCACATAATAGAAGCCAGTATGTTGTAGTGAAGCTGATTCAAACTATTTGTTAGATGTTGGGCTGAATCTTGTCAGATTGATCAGAACCCACCTCTAAACCCTGCAGCCCAGCACGACTCACCGAAAATCCAAGGTCTTCTCTGTTCATTTTCAGCCAGTTGTGTTTTCTGTCTGAGCCGCTGGCTGCATGAGTCATTACACACAAACACACAAATCAATAGGGTTTCATCCAGTGGTTGTCATATGCCAGACAGCATCCAAGGACAGTATTTCACATAACCACCTACACACAAACTCACAGCTGCACTTTCAAAACTGTTGAGTTGAGCTGCAGCAGTGATCATAACATACAAAAAAGAGATTTGCAAATGTGACTGATGTAACATGTCCTAGAGCCTCCTCTGGTCCCTACACTCTTCATTTTCCTTAATGCTGCCATGCTAAAATTGCAGTTAATAACAGAGACATGCTGCGTTCTGACCATTCCTCATCTTTGCTCCTCCCTCTTCCTTCTCTTCCTGTCTGTATCCCAGAAGGAGCGACCCCAACCCTTGCTAAACCTCTTCGGCTGCTAGCTAGCATCAGCATGGCAGACAGTCGACAGCCAGAAGACGGTACCCCTCAGTGGGACCCATCAGCGGGGCAGGAGCCTGGTGGCACCCATGGAGCCAATGGCTACTCCTCCTCAGCCTACAGGACCTGCCAGCCTGGTGGGACCCATGTGGCCACAGCCCCCTATTCTGCCAGGGAGAACGGCTTCAACGGTGAACTAACTGGAGCTCACGCTATAACTGCAGGTAATGTAATTTTACCTTTTGTTAAAGGCATCTGCTTGTATTAATTGAAAGGTTTCATTTTCTACAGGCAGGATAAATGATGGCTGTGTCTATTGAGCTAATAGTAGATAGAAAAATGCGTAACAGCCTGCAAAATGTTCCTTAGAACAAATGATGGAAGGTCAGCATATTAAAGTTTTACAATTTTAAAACAGGCTGTCTGAAGACAGCCAGTTCTCACTACATATAGTGATGTCTGTATGTTATTGTGCTCTAAATCAATACAAATGCATTGTTTTGTTTACAAATGTGGTTAATAAAGTAGAGACCCTAAAGATTCTTGTCTAGGGAAGGGGCAGAATTGCATTTGACAACAGCACGTCGGTACAAATAGGTAAATGTGTTGTGCTGTGCTTTGTGATGTAAATGCTCAGTTAAATCATTAAAACTGAGAGCACAGCTGGCACCCAGTGGAGAGTAATAAACACGATAATAGGAAAACCTTTTTTCTCCCTGTGTGGATGTAAGCATACTCATGAAGACGAAGTGAGGTCTGCAACACTGTGTGTTGTATTATCTGGTTGGGATCCGCATGTGAAACAGCTAAATTTATTTCAGAGATTGTATTCTTTGTTGAAGAAAGTATTTGGCACAAAGGTTCATCAGAAACACATTTCTGTAGAAGTACTGTAGGTGGTGTCAGTCGTGGTGAGTCCGATCAGCAGCTTTATATAGAGTCTGAAGAGTGTGTTTCATTTTGGTTTTTTACTCCAGTGCGTGTGTGAAATGTCGGTTTGTATGACTGGGCACATTGGTATGTTTGTGTTTGCACATTGGTATATGTGTATTTGTATCTTTACAGTATTCTTGGGTTTGTATGCTGGATAGCGATGTGTTTGTGTGTGTTTGCGTTCTGTCTCCACTCTAAGCTTTCTAAGTCCTCACTGCAGACACATACTGTTATTAACAATGCTATAATTAACACATAAAATCTGTCCCCCCCCCCACCCCCTCCAATCGCCAACCTCACTTACACCCTGGAGACAAGACCAGTAACGTACCAATGGTGTAACCATGGCAACTGCTCCCCTACAATTTAGTTTGCCAGGCCTTTGTTCTTTTCAACTGTAGCTTACCACTGACAAGACCAAAAAGCATGCAATGACAAGACCCCAATTAACCTCCCATCTCCCCATTACTGCGACCTAGCAGTTACTAATTTTTGCTCTGATAACGGTGTTTTTGAGTGGCCGTTTTTATGTCTTCAGTGCCCATCTTTGATATGCTTACTTTGTCCATAAATAGGTGAGCAAGTTGTTCAGTAAACATAATGCATGGGCACTTGCCTGTACAGGTCAACTGCTTTTTTTTCTGTGCAAGCTCAAGTACAAACACTAAAACGGAATAGTTGTTATATTAATACACTGTTTTTATAGCTAATAATGTTATTCTGCGGAGCATGCAATGGACCGTATCATCAGTTGTAATTACAAAAGTGTACTTTCATTCCAGTTTGACATCCTGTGCTTAATTAATCCCTTAAGTCAGTTCACATTTTTACCAATGTCCTTTGAATATATTAAATATAGTTTTCAAAATTAACATGTTAATGCCTGTGAATAAAATGTTTTGCTCCCTGCAGTGTCACGAGAGAATTTCCAGATTTTCGGAAAATATGCGAATCAAATACCTACTGTGATGGAAATGAAATTGTCAGTGACCCTTTCCAGATCTGATTATTTTTTGTCTTTATGACTTGTATACTTCCAGTGTGTGCAGTTTTCATCTGTCACTGAGATTAAATGTATCTCACAGGAGTTTAAGGATTATAATGTGTCAGCTTGACAGACCCGTGCAAATCTGATCCAGTCACATGCAGGATTCAGAGTAGGGCTGCCACAAACGATTATTTTGATAGTCGACTAGTCACCGATTATTTATGCGATTAGTCGACTAATCAGATCATCATCCACTGGACGTAAAACTACAGCTTATTGCACCAGCAGCATCTGCTCTTATATAACTATCATTAGCTTACAGCTTTAAGCTTTTAAGGTGCTAACTAAAAATAAAGACAAGATGATAGTTTATTAAATTTTAATGAAATTTGCAGATTGTTTCGGTGAAGTTTAATAAACTCCTTGCTATCTAAAATATAACAGGACACCGGAGTAAATTCTCCAGCATCTCACACTTCTGATAATCAGCTGTCTGCTTGACGTTTATTCAGCTGTGTAAAAACTATAACTTTAATCTCAGCCAAACCGATTTACTCAGGAACAAATAAAATACTAAAAAAAAAAGGCAAACAACAACATTTTTAATTTATCTAAGTGACTCATATATATTTAACCTGAGTAGCGAAAGACGGCGGTGGGTTTGAAAACAATTTGCCGGGAGTCCGGTGTTCTCACAACGCTAGTGACCTAGCCCCCGGCTAGCTATCAAGCTAGTGGGTAACAGACGTCTCCGAAAACGTCGGAGCGCTTTTGAAAATATGTGGTGTCCTGATAAACTGAGCCGATATTTGAGGTTTACACAGCTACATTCTCGCCTGAAAATATGTAAAACGTTTATTTTGTGACCCAGAAAGAATAATAAGAGTAATATTAAAACTAACTAGCTACCGCCATTGTTGGAAACTAAGCTGGGCCGCGCTATGAATTCTGGGACACAGCGGCTTCTCTTCTTCTTCTTCTTCTTCTTCGGGGTTTAACGGCAGCTGGCATCCTTGTACATGCAGTGCTGCCATCTTCTGTTTCAGTCCGTTATTACACTCTTAAATCCTGCTACTTAATTCCTGCGTGTTTTGTGATCTTACAAACCTTCAAACGACGTGTCGACTATTAAATTTGTCGTCGACGATTTTGATAGTCAACGTAATCGTGACTAGTCGACAAATCGTGGCAGCCCTAATTCAGAGGGAATAATCTGATGGGATATCCTGTTATTTGAGTGAATGAATGATCCATCAAGGTCATAAGATTAATGTGAGGATGTCTCTAAAATATGATGACCAACAAATAGCTCTATTATCAGTGGAATAGTAATGGCTACCATTATTCTTACATAATGGTAGCCTGTAGTTACAAATGGAAAATATCAAGTAGAATTCCTCTTCTATACCAGCTTTCATAGATGCTGGTCTATAACAATGATAATTAAGAGTATATCAATACTTTTAACACAGTGCATTCTGTTTAAATATGACATTCTCTCCCCAGCTGTGTAACCAAAGCTGTGTTTATCTGCAGAGCATCTTGTCAGCAGACATTAGCATTGCCACAGAACAGAGCAGTCTGGGGGATAAGTGGGGTAGGAAAGGTGGCAGAAGGGCTGATACTGGCACTTGGTGAGCCTTCTCTCGCTGTGAAAAGCTCTTCAGACACAACAAGAACTACCGAAGCATGAAATTGCCCTCTTGACTTTCTTTGAAACAAAGTTAAAAAAGCCAGTCGGCCATTCTACAAGCGGTCAAGAGAAAGAGATGAAGAGAGAGAAAGAGTCAGACTTAATAGAAACAGAAAGAATACAAAGCGTTGTTGAGCTCATTACAGGGGGTGCTTGGCTTACATAAATCAAGGAAGCCTTGGTGTTATGCTAGGGCTATTGCTTTGGCTGATGTCTGTGTCATTTATATCGTTGATGTGAATAACTGGGCATAGTGTCAAGAATCCTGGACAAGATTTTCTGTTGTTAATGTCCATCCATAGCAACAGCCTAAATCAGTATGTTTGGCAGCATCAGAGAGGAGATTATTTTTTTTTAAATATTTCCACTTTGGGCTGGGCCATATCATACCGTTCATGGTAATACCTGTATAATGTTAGGCAATGATAAGAAAATGAAATATCGCGATAGAATATGGGTAAAACGTGCATGCGCAGTGCCTTTGTTATCACATGGCAGAAAAAGCATGGCGGCGACGCAGAATGAGAAGGGCGAAAGCGGTGAAACTTCAGTGGTGCAGAACTGGTTTTGCTTCCGTCCATCAGATACACATTTTTTGGTAGAGCATGCAAGGCGGCTATCATTATTACAGTTATTACCGAAACAATTTTATGTGGTACACGGCTCTCAAAAATCTGTCAAAAAATGTTTTAGTACGACTTTGCTAAGCTGCGAAGCCGCATCACTTGATGGATTGTCAGAGCATTACGAGTACCGTAGTCAGGAGCCTTGCGGAGTGATACATACTGTGCTTCAACATAATATTACTGCATAGTGTGTGTATAACCTCTTTATGCTAAGGATATGTCGGCCATTTTATGCTGGAAATGCCTTTTGGTTAAACTGTCAGCAAGGAATTTGCATTTGCACTGTTAAATTTTTATATAGCTTTAATGCACATAAAAAACAGCTGCTTGTTTAAGTGAAAATACATTGATGGGGTTTTTTTTTTTTTTTTGCACCAATAAAGTTGAGGAGAATTTTGTCTCGTGTCAATTATATCGTCAGTTATATCGTTATCGCAAATTTTCAAATATATATCATGATAAATATTTTTGGCCATATTGCCCTGCCCTATTTCCACTACATGTGTATGTCTGATCTGTATGTGTTGGGTTAAGAAAGCAAAATCTAATTGGTAGGGCTGGGCGATATGACCCAAAATTCATATCTCGATATTTTTTAGCTGGATGGCGATATAAGATATATATCTCGATTTTTTTTTTTTTTTTTTTTAAAGCCATAAGTTAAGAACAAAAAGAGAGTTCTTAGTCACACTGTGTCCCAGATGTCACACGGGCACTTTTATTTACATACAGCGTAGATGTACATGAAGAAATTACTCAAAAATAAATTATCAGCATTTATTATTTAGTATTTAGTATTTATTTATTTATTGTCATTGTCAAGAACAATGAAATTGCGTTTGGGGCTTCCATACAACCCAAAAAAAAAAGAAGAAAATAATAAATACCCCTTAAAACCCAAGTGTACATATTTAACCCAGTGTGACTCCAATGCAATAAGACAATCCTTAGCAATAATGTTCGTAGAAATTCAGACAAAGACCTGAGAAACATGACAAAATACAACAATGCAACCCATTCAATATTATTGTACTGTGAGATATGATATCAGATATGATAGTTATCTATTTAAGAAAGAGGGGGGGGGGCAGGAGGGGGAAGAGAATAAAGATATGATGCACCAATGCAGACCAGTTCATTGCTATTAAGAAGTTGGATATGGTTATTGTCCGTGAGAGGGGGGCAGAGAGTTCAGGAGCCTCACAGCCTGTGGATACAGGCTGTTGGCCAGTCTGGATGTTCTGGCCTGTATAGACCTGTACCTTCTCCCTGAGGGCAGCAGATGGAAAAGGTGGCGCGCAGGGTGATGTTGGTCCCGCAGGATACTGTGCACCCTCCTCAGACAGCGAGTGGGGAAGATATTACTGATCTCTGGCAGACTTGTTCCAATAATTCTGCCAGCTTCTTTCACCACCCGCTGGAGTGCTTGCTGATCGGCCTTGGTGCAGCTGGGGAACCACACTAGAAATCCATACGTCAGAACGCTGCTGATGGCACAGTTGTAGAAGTTCAACATCAGAGATCTGGGAATGTGTGCGCTCCGCAGTCTCCTCAGGTAGTAGAGGCGCTGTTGGGCCTTCCGTACAACTGAGGTGATATGGTTGCCCCAGGACAGGTCCTCGGTCACAGTTACCCCCAAGAATTTAAAACTGCTCACCCTCTCCACCGCCTCACTGCCAATGAAGAGAGGCAGATGGTTGTTATGGCCCCTCTTCCGGAAATCTACAATGATCTCCTTGGTCTTTTTGGTGTTTAAGACCAAGTTATTGTCGTGGCACCATGACTCTAGTTGTTGCACCTCTGTCCTATAGTTTGTCTCATCATTGTTGGATATAAGTCCGAGCACTGTAGTGTCATCTGCAAACTTAACAATGAGATTGGACGCGCAGGAGGAAATACAGTCATGGGTGAAGAGAGTGTATAGCAGAGGGCTCAGAACACACCCCTGAGGGGCACCGGTGTTGACCACAAGGGTGGAAGAGGTGTTCTTACCCACTCTGACACTCTGTCTACGGTTAGTGAGGAAGTCCACAATCCAGTTGCACAGAGAGGAGTTAAGTCCCAGTTGGTGGAGTTTGGGACGGAGTTTGTATGGCCGGATGGTATTAAAAGCCGAGCTGTAGTCTACAAAGAGGAGCCGTGCATAGGTGTTCCTGTGTTCCAAGTGCTTCAGTAATGTGTGCAGCACTGTGGCGATCGCATCCTCGGTTGACCGGTTCTCCCTGTATGCAAACTGGTGCGAGTCCAGGGATGGTGGAAAAGCAGCTCTGATGTGTTTAATGACCAGTCTCTCCAGGCATTTGGCGGGAATGGGGGTGAGTGCCACAGGTCTGAAATCGTTCAGACATGTGACATTTGACTGTTTTGGGATGGGAACGATGGTTGCTGCTTTGAAACAGGATGGTACCAGTGAACAGGACAACGAGGTGTTATATATAGAGGTGAAGACGTCCGCCAGGTCCGCAGCACAGTCTTTTAGCACCCGGCCCAGGGGAGAGGGGACAGGACAGGGTCGGTGTTCTCCCTGTCAAAACGGGCATAAAAGAGATTTAGATCCTCAGCCAGAGTAGAACTGTCGGCTGAGGGTGATGGTGTTCTTCTTTTGTAGTCCGTGATAGCCCTGATGCCCTCCCAGACCTGCCTTGGGTTTGTGTTGTTCTCAAACCTGGCCTCGATACGCCTCCTGTGCTGCTGCTTGGCAGTCTTGATGCCTCTTCTCAGGTTGGCCCTGGCAGCACTGTATGCCTCCTGGTCCCCGGATTTGAAAGCGTTGTTCCTTGTTCGAATAAGTTGTTGAACTCCGTGTGTCATCCAGGGTGGATTATTAGGGAACACACGGAATCGTTTCCAAGTTGTTACATTGTCCACACAGAAACAGATGTAGTCCAAGACAGTGGAGGTGTATCTGTCCAATGCGACACGATTGTCAGTGTCCTGCACCTTGAATACATCCCAGTCTGTGCAGTGGAAACAGTCCTGAAGCATCGGAATAGCGTCCTGCGGCCATGTTCTCACGGTTTTGGTTGTAATCCCAGTGCTCTTGATCTTTTGTGTGTATATTGGGTGTAGCAGAAGGGAGAGATGGTCTGACAGACCCAGGTGGGGATAAGCCTGGGCTCTGTACGCATTCGCCATGTTGGTGTACACCTGGTCCAACGTTCTATCTCCTCTGGTAGCACACTTCACATTATGGTGGAAATTGTGAAGTACAGATTTCAGGTCCGCGTGGTTAAAATCCCCAGCCGCAATAAAGACACTGTCCGGGTGTGCTACCAGGCTGTTATTGATGCTGCTGCTCAATTGTGCTAACGCTAGCTTAGCATTAGCATCTGGTGGAATGTAAACAGCGCAGATGTAAACGGCAGAAAATTCCCGAGGGAGATAGAATGGACGGCACTTTAACACCAACAGTTCTACCTCTGTACTGCACAGTTTTTCCGTTACCGTGACGTTCGTGCACCAAAGGTTGTTAATATAGATGCACAGCCCCCCGCCAGTCTTCTTACCCGAGTCCGCAGACCTGTCGGCTCGATAGGCGGTGCGGCCTGCTAGATCGATAGCCGCATCGGGAATGGCGCTGTCCAGCCAGGTTTCAGTGAAAATCATGCACGAACAGTTATTAAAAGTCCGTCGAGTGGCGATCTGCAGTCGTATTTCATCCAGTTTGTAACGGATTGAACGGGCGTTGGAGAGGAATATGATCGGGAGTGGTGGTTTAAACGGACTAGTCTTTAGCCGTGCCCACAGGCCTCCCCGCTTGCCTCTCTTCTGCCTCCGCTCGCAACGTCTCCTCCTGCGGCTTGCTGTTGCGGGTAGCCCCGGGGGTTGCTTAACGATCTCCGGGGGGATGAGATAATCGGATGTTAGTTGAAGATCTCCACGGCTTAGTTGTAGTAGATCATCTCTGTTGTATTGAAGTAACCCCAGACTGTGTGAAATAATACACAGTACCACCAAAAGTGCAAAAGTGTAGGAGCTCCGGGCCGCTGCGTCTGTGCGCACCGCCATCTTGCGTCTGTGGATATTAAATAATCATGGTCCATAAATAAAAGAAAATGTTGTTTTTGTGCATAACAAAAAGCTCACAATTGTGCAGTCAAAATGTAAACTAATAGACGCTGAGCATAATAACAAAGAGACAGATTTCACAGCTGCACCACGTCTCTGAACAGGTGCCATTTGTGGTCCTTATACACACACAGTACGTATCACTCCGCGAGGCTCCTCCCCGGTAGCCATAATCCTCCGACATCAAGCCGTGCAGCTCCGTAGCTTAGCAAAGTCATATTAAAATTTTTTTGACAGATTGCTGAGCGCTGTGTACCACATAAAATCGGTTCGTGGTCAGTAAGCACAACCAGAATTCATACATAAGGCGCACTGTCGAGTTTTGAGAAAATGAAAGGATTTTAGGCCGTGCAGCCCCTCCGGGCTGCATGTCGTTAGCGCGGTTAGCTCGTTAGCGCGGTTAGCTCGCTAACACGTTGACACCGTCCAGCCCCACGCACGGGGCCATCCGCGGTAATTCGCTAACGGAGATTTTCCGCTTTCATCTTGTCATTGCCTTGTCATTGTCAGGTGAAGCTATGGGGGAGGCGGAGTTGTGTTCAGTGAAGGAGAGGCGAGGCAGAGTAACGTTGTGTAGAGACAAAAGTGGACGAAAGAGAGGCAAACCTGCGGCTCCACAAGTATAATTATAACGTAACATAGACTATATCGATATAAACGATATTGTCACATCTTATATCTCGTATGAAAATATATCGATATTTTTAAAAAAACTCGATATATCGCCCAGCCCTACTAATTGGTCTAATTGCCGAGGATAATATATTTTGTGAAGGTTTTTGTCTCCGATTACGTAGCTACAAACTGAGCTTGCTTGTGTTCTGGCAGGCAGACCGTGGGGATATGGGGAATGAGGACCCAAAACGCAGACTCTGCGATGCAAACAGTGCTTTTTATTTACAGTGAGAAGCTGTAAATAAATCCCGTGTGTGTGCTTCCCTCCGACGTCTGTGCTCGTGCTCCCCGCTCTTGTGTTTCCGCACACCCCGTGCGTGCAGCCTTTCTGGACCACTCTTTCTCCTGGTAGGATAACTCAATGAACCCGCACTGGTGGGAGCTCCAACACTCTCCTAAGTAGCTCCCCCGACGAGCCCTGATCACCAACAGGTGTGTGGTAGGAACTTCAGGTGTGGCCAGTCCTCCTGCCGGGCCACACCCATCAGGCCCGCATGTGGCTGTTCTCCATCCTCCACCCACACTTGTACACACCCACACACCCACACCCTGCCTCTACATATAATGAGTGGAACACAGAACAACACAGCACAGTGCAGAAAGACACACATCCCCAAATAACAACAACAACACTAATAATAATAATAAAAACAATAATAATAATACTAATAACAATAATAATGATAATAACGGTCCATCCTGCTCACGGACCCCCGAGTCCTCCAGAGCCGGGTCCGTGACAGTTAGCTGTTAGCTGTCACTCCTGGCTTACTTAACTATATTACATACTTTAAGGTAATCACCACTATGAAAACAGGGGTTTAATTTAACCTTTGTTTTGAAAGAAATTGTTCAAATATCTGTTCTTTATAGCTACAAACAAAACAATTTGTTCCACTGCGATTTCATTGAGAAAATGAAAACAATTAACATTTATTTTACTTCATCAGATGATTTAAAAATAGAAATTGCTCAGACTTGCATCATGTGTCAAAAAAAAGGAAATAAGTCATCGTTTCTTTTGATTGGTAGCTTTAGACATGGAGGTTGAAACCGAATGACAGGATGCTCGCATCTGAATTACGTATGGACCCAAGTCAATGGCCCACTGGTCTGTTGCTATGACAACCACTTGCTTTACACATTTTGGGTGCCTGCTGGTATCATGCCAAACATCAGTCCTGCTCTGTGTGTGTGTGTGTGTGTGTGTGTGTGTGTGTGTGTGTGTGTGTGTGTGTGCGCGTGCGTGCGTGCGTGTGTGTGTGTGTGTGTGTGTGTGGGTGTGTGTGTGCCTCTGTGTGGTGCACTGTTTGTGCCTTGCGTCGACTTTGGGGCTTCCAGTCACAGTCTCTGCTCAAAGAGGGAGCATTCAGAGGTTCGGTCGCCTGTCATACAGGTAATGCATGCTTTTCTTTTACAGTGAGAGCAGGTCTGTTTATACGTATCGTGTTACTTTTGTTTAGTGGTGTAGTAAGATAGATTCTGCTGTCACAGCCAGTGACAGACAGGCTGTCATTTGACATCACTTCATCAGAGAATGCTGAGACAGCCATACAAGGCTAGTTTTCATCAGTGCCAGCTGGCTTTATGGATGTGACAAGGTTGGGTTTTTTTGCATTGCTAATGCTTTGTCATTGTGCATTTGTCTAGATTTGTTTGTCACTCACACACACACACACACACACACACACACACACACACACACACACACACACACACACACACACACACACACACACACACACACACGCACGCACACAAAATTCACAATTTCCCAAAAAGTGGTTGTTGTTTTTTACACATAAATTCCATACTGCTCTAGTAGTCAAGTTGACATTTCCATATTTTTTAGTTTTCATTTGAATCTTGCAATTGTGCAATTAAGCTACTTCCCATTAGTTTGAATAAAATATGTCGTTCTCAGTGTTAAAATCATCTTTGCAATTGTTAATGTGGGAAAAAAAAAAAATGACACAAAGGCAGTGTGGTTCTAAACCATTCACAAAAATGTACAGGCTTTTCTTTTAATGCCCGTTTTTAGCTTTAGGGGCTGTTATTTGATGTTACAACCATTGAGCAGGTTTGACGAGGACGCCTCTCTTCTACTTTTTAGTATCAGATGAAAGGATTTTGCCTGGAAGCAGTGAAAAAGGTGGTACACATTTATTGCACTTTGCTATTGAAAATGGGAAATGGTGGCTTCGAGTTGGTGAGTGGGCTGTGTTAAGTGTTCCCGGAAGAAGTGAATGTATGTGGGTTATTGCGCGTGTGTGTGTCCCTGCCAGCTTGTGTGTGTTGATGTGTGGGTGATGCTGGAAAGAAAAAGGTTCTTAAACGGCAACAGTAAAAAAACATCACAATGCCATCCAGCCATACATAACTGCTGTTACTATAGAAATGATGGTTTTGTTTAAAACTCTGCCGTCCTCTCTGATTCGTACATGCATGCAGGCAGACTGATGAAAGCTTGAATGCAGACTGCTTGACCAGTTTCGTATGGTGCCCTTTTGTGTGTGTCCTGATTTAGGATAACACTATATTAGCGCATGAGTACATAACTGTCACAGACTTACTCCCTTTGTTACAATTGAAAACTGTGTGCACGCTGGCTTTTCCTGTTATACTGTAGTTATTTAACACCTACTGCCTACAAGTGTTAGACGGGCATATTGTGTTGACAGCTTCTTGCTAAATGCTAACACTAGTATTACCATCTAACATTGTTTTTATTTCTTACTTTACTGTATAGCTGGTAAAAAGAAAAAAAAAGAATTGCAGAGAGTTTATCTAAATTTGCAATAAACCCAATCTGACATTATATTATCAGGAACTAATTTTGCTAATGGACCCTAAAGCAAAATTGTTGCTGGGCTTTCTGATATATAAATACCAAACAGTACCAAACTGCCTTGTGCTTCAGCACCTGGCCATGACAAACTCTCCTTGGGTTTGGCCACATTTTTGGAGCTTTTGGATTGTTTTTTTTAAATTAAATATTTACTGTTTGGTTTCATTGGTGTTCTAATGTTCAAAGTTTTTGATTATTGTTAGTTTCCTGTTGTGATTTTATTGTATTTCCAGTATCTTTATCCTTCCAGGTCTAGTTAATTTTTAGTGTTGGAGTGCGTTGTTATGGGATCTGAATACTGTTTAGGATAATGGTTTGCTCTACTGTTGCTTTTCATTCAGCTTTAGTTCCTAGTTTGAGTTTGTTACCTGTGTTTAGCTCCCTCAGTGTTTCCCTATCTCCTTTCAGTCCTCCTGCTGCCAGTTTGTTCATTTATCTTTTATTCTTGTGGCTCATTTTCCTCTCATGTCCGCTGTTTCACTTTCTGTCTGTTTATTGTGTTGATTAAGTTCTGTTTCCTATTCCCAGTTAGTCCTCTGTGTACCTCTCTCTTTGTCATTCTCTTCCTGTTCCTGCTTTTTGTCAGGTTTTTTATATTCTTGGTTTAATCAGTTCCGTATTTGCTTTCATTCTGGACTGTTTTACCAGCTTAGAAATAAAGCTCACTTTTTTTGTGCTGGCCTGCAGTTGGGTCCATCTTTGAACTGCATCTTGAGACAGCACTCTTTCCTGGATAATGAAATGAATTCAGATTGATAGTTAAATTACAAAAAAGTCTGCGCCGACGGAACTGGATTCAGCTCACATTTGATCATTCATTAAAAAAAAATCAAAAACAATAGTAAACAACTGACAGTATTACACATTGCGGTATCATTCTTGTATTTCTATGTAAAAAGCTGTTGCATTCTTTATTCTTTATGTTACTTTTAGGTTTGGCAGTATTTTTATAAATGTTACTGTGTGTTATTGAAATGTAAAATTTCCTTTGTCGTGATGAAAATAGAGAAAGTATTACAGGTATTTTTTCATACTTTGTGTCTGCATGGGATGTTGTGTTCCCATGGTGACACTTGCAGCCTTCACTAGCAGACATGGTGTTATGAAGACAATCTCAGCCCCCTCATGCTGCCTTTCGTCTCACATTTTGAGTGACATGAAAGAGCTACTGTAAAGCAAAATGGACAGAGAATTAGTCTGGTTGAAACATGTTTAATAATATTGCATTGACCTTGTATGTCTGTGTCTGGGTAGAGCAAGTGTCAGCCCGGATTGTACAGGAAGTGACAGCAGAGGCAGTGGCAGTACTGAAGGGAGAGCAGGAGACTCAAAGACTGCCATCAGGTGAGCTATAAAAATGCACATATGTTCTTTAATGGTGCTAGAGAGCAGTAGCAATTGGAAAACTATAATATGCAGGCCCCTGTTCATATGGGACCTGGCCCTGGGTACAGAGGACATGTCTCCAGATCCCTAAAAGCAGCATTTCAGGAGTCGGAGCACCTAATCCATCTGCTAGACAGCTGAAATTATTAATCTTTAGTCCTATTGTTATACCTGTTTTTTTTAATAAGTGAACAGTGGAGCAATATAGCAGACTGTTACTAACCTGAAAAGACTCGCTAATTGAAGAACGTTAAAAACATGTTGCAGCAAAAGAGAATATGTTGGAGACACAGAAATGTCTGTATTTTCCCTCAGCAACTCTAGTAGTTCTTTCTAAACAGTAGACCAGTTGTATATTTTGTTTAATTAGTCTCATAACCTGCACACTTGAAAACCAGGCTTCTGGTTGTCAAACATTTACATGGAACAGTGTACCTGTAGTAACAAGAGTAGCTCATACCTCCATCCTTTAATTAGTCACTTTCAACTCCCACGTTGCCTAGCCTGTTTCTTACTGTCTGACCCCCGTCTTTGGCAACAGAATCAAGCAGGGAACAGCCACATATATAATACCCATAACAGGAGTAAAATGTGCATAAGCATAGTGTAATGTGCCTGTGTATATGTACAGAAAGGATATATGATCTGTGCAGTTTATAACTGTGATTTAAAAAAAAAAAGACTAAATTGTTTCTAATTACTGCTGCAGTGAAAACTGTGAGCAACTGACACTGAAACTAAAAATAACAGGGAATATGCACTCACTGGTATTAACTGATGATTTAAGCAATGGTTGGACAGCAATCCTGTTTGGCTGCCAGATGTGGTACCGATTGGATGGCCAGAGTTCATATTTAGCAGTGCCTTTCTTTTTCTGCTATTTAAACAGAAAAATACAAAGCTATTGCTTATTCACAGCACTTTTTTACAGGATTCTGCACCTGTACTCCATGTTTTACTCCTTTTTTTTTTTTTCTTCTTTTTTTTTGCTTGTAAAAATGCATGTGAAAATGGAAATTAGCAGTTTTCAGCCTTGCAATACCTTGCTATACATATATATGCTTGGCATGTTACCTTGCAAGAAGTGTTTTCTGCTAGTGGAAAGTATCCTTTATAATATGTGATTTATTTTTTTTAATAACTTCAGTCTTTTATCTCTGTCACACTTTCTAGTTGAAGACACCACCAATTTGCCTCCCTCGCCTCCCCCCTCACCTGCTGCAGAGCACTTTGGACCTCTAGAACAAGGTAGGCCAAGAATATAAATACATACTCGGTATGTCTCTTAAAGAGAGAGACTTCTTCTTTTGACTGTGGCTTCTGATGCTTTATGACCACCAAGACTTGGGTCTTGGTGTATGCTTGCACTGGAAGTGCCCCACCTCTCCGGACACGCCCTGCCTAAAGGGCATGAACCACACGTTGATAAACGTTCAGAAAATCTACTTAAGCTGCTATAAGCAGAAACATCTTCTCCTTTTTTCCTGTCATCCATTTCTTTTGGAATACTGCATATGTGTCATCATTGTATGCCTGAAACAGATAAAATGAATATCTTCATTATGATCCCCATTTATCCTGACAAAGACGCAATAACATGCATGAACACTCCACCTCTACTAAGTGCACTCTTTTTGTCATCCTTTCCATCCATTTCCTTTTCTAACCTCTTCATTTCACTGTCTTCTACACACTAATATGACAGCCAATTTAGGTAACCCTCTGATTTCTTGTTGTTTGTGATTTTACTTGAGTTATGTCTTCAGTTTTGCCTGTCTAATCATTGTGTTGCGTTTTTTGGTCATTGTACCCTGTGTCTTTGGCTGTGGCTATAGGTGACAGAGATCTAGCTCTGTTTATACAAATTATACATTTAAGGACTAAGAAAGCTGCAGCAAGGTGTAGAAAAGCCAATAAATTGGGTATTAAAAAAGCCCCTCCCAATGTAGAAATGCAATCTAGTTACATAATTTAGTATAGCTTGCCTCTTGAGACTGGAAGATGATGAATGCCGTTTGCACACATAAAATACTTTATATTTAATTTACATTTTCTGAATCACACAGTGTAGATTTATCCTGTGATTTTGAACATCCCAGTTAGAGCTGTGATAAAGTTTGATTATTTATGTTTGATCGGATTTTTTAAGCAGTGACTGGGCTATAAAACTAAAACTAAAAGAAATAAGGTTAGGAGCTGCAAAGCCTTGTGACATGTGTTGTTATGTGTTGTGTGCTCATGACAAACAGCTGTAAAGCTGTTGGGATGTAGGTTCCTTACTGTAGGTGGAGTGTTTTACAGGACTGAGTAGTTTGTATTAGTGTTGAGGTTTGTTCTCACTGTGGCTTTTAAAACCCCCACAAAACATTACAGGTTTGTTAGCGACTTCTGCTGTATTAGTGCTATAACTGTTGTAGCTGTTTATTTTTAATGTTGTATGTATTTTATTTTTGGTTGAATCATTCATATGTGAAGCAGATATCTTTCACAAATGATACAATATGCCCGTTTTGTTGCTCTCAAAGAATGGCTGGCCCCCAAAGCTTTGTTATCTTGAGTTGCTTGTCACTGTCTGTTTGTCATTGTCCTCTGTGTGTTACGTCTCTCTTGCTCTCAAACAAGTTTTCTCTTCTTCTTCTTTGGCATTCCCCTCTCTGCTGACTCTTTCTGTTTCTTTTGTCGGTTTCTCTTCAAGCTTTATCTCTCTTTTCACTGCAAAAAATGTCCATCTTAAATAGTCAGGCAAAAATTGTTTTGAACTTGCTGGTTACTTAGCATTTCATAAAAGTTAAAGGACCATAGCTGGGCCCATATTTGTTCTGCTTTCAGTTCTGTTCAGTCTAGTATCAGTAGTAGCTAAATCAATAACGATACAATAAATGCAGAATATATTTTCCTGGTCATATCTATAAAGTTTAATTCTGCCGTTTGACCAGTCTCAAAAAGTTACATGTGCAAAGTGACTGCTGTTCAGTTGAACTGGCTGATGAAATAATAAAGTCAAGACCAAATGGAAAAAGTTTGGACCAAAGCTCCTTATAGAAAAAAAATCTTTAATTGCATGTTAAGTCACTTTTAAGATGGCCATTCTTTGGTGGGTTTTTTTCCAGTTTTTTGCTTTCTTCTCCCTTTTCCTTTATCTTTTTTTCTCCATCCTTTTCTCTCTCTCTTTCAGTCTGCGTGTCCAGATTTCCCTGCAGTTCTTCTCCTTGTGTCTGTCTTGTTTGTAGATGTAGGGGATGAGGAGGAGGCGGGCCCTCTCCGCCGCTTCCAAAATTCTCGTGAGAGGTGCAAGTTCCTCGCCCCCTCCATCTCAGTTTCCGTGCCCGAGGACGACCCCTACCACTCCGAAGAGGAGTACTATGAGCACCCATTGTTCAGCCCAGAGTGGACGCACTCGGGCTCTCGCCCCACAGGGCAAGCCGTGGCCTTTAGACAGATTGAAGGTGAACCACGCATGGTTCCTCTTTGCCATCCCCCCTCCCTCCATCTCCTTTCTCTTTCTTTCCTCTCTTCTCTTGTGATTTGACTCCCTTCCCCCATTCCTCTCTCCTTTCGTCTTTCCGTCTCTCCGTCCGTCAGCTCGTCTCTTCGTCTGTCTTTGTGTGCGTTTGTGTGTCCTTGTGTTGGTTATTCAATCAAAACAGCATATTAATTTAACAGCCATATTTCTCTTCTGTTTTAAATTTCTTTTACCCAAGCCCATTGCTATCCGTGTTTGCCATGCTGTTAACTCTAACACATAGTAGTGACGGTTCAAAGTAGTTATATAAATAACAGTGTTTTATTGCCATTCGCTCATCAGTCAGACCATCGTGCAAGTCCGACTTGTGGAACATGACCATAAGCCTTTCATAGATGTCTTGGAGACCCAGAGATGTATTTTGGTTCTTTTCTCCAGACTACTTCTCATCCCCTAAATCATACTGTGCTATGTCAGACCCTCTACACTCATCCGTACCTACCTTTACACTCTCACTGTGGCAACAAGGAAGACTTTCAGCTCAGACATATTCACCCACATTTGTGGTTCAGAAATGTGGACGTCATGCACATGCAGTCTTATGAGGCCCTTCTGCCTTTTTAATAAACACCCATTATCAACTCTGTTATAAAAAAAATCATTCCATTCATTTGTTCTTGTTATTCGGGGTCATCAGTAAGCATAATAAATAACCTTTTAAAAAAGCAAACCAATCTAAAAATAATCAGCTGATTTTTCATGTTTTTTTTGGCATTTTTTAACAAGTTTGTCAGTCATTCAGCACAAAATAAGTGTAAAGTCTAGTATGACTGTAATGCTGTGAAGGTGCTGTAAAAATAGCATAATAAATCTTTGGAAATCTAATGGCAGAATCCAAATCCCTATCCAGTAATATACAAAAAAAGTAATATAGAGAAACCAAGAGCCCATCTCGAACCGATTCAACTTGTCTCAGTTATTAAACTTTCCTGATGCTGCTGATTTTTTTTTTCTTGCTCAAAAGAGTGCAGGAAAGAAAGTTCTTTCTCCAGAGATATTAAATTAAAATGAAATGAAAAGCCAGAACTCTTGACTCCCATAGCTTAGGGATTCAGAAGTTATCTTACAGGACATATTTTACATATTTTACTGTCGTTGTTTGGAATCACAGATCTCAGCATTTGTGTAATACTGAAGACATTTATTAACTTCTAGTTAGTGTAAACTAATGTAAATGATCATATTTAATGACTATTAGCAACCACTTTGTACGATCAGCTAGGGCTGCTCGATTATGGCAAAAATGATAATCACGATTATTTTCACTGAAATTGAGATCACGATTATTTGACGATATTTATTTAACCCTTTAAGACCTACTATAGAACCAAGTCCACCAGAGCTTATATTATTATTTTTTTTACATGTTGTAGTGCCATTTGTGGGAGCATTTCAAGTTGCTATACATCAATACAACTGTTATAGCCCATATTTTAATAATATGTATGCATTAAGTCCATAGTAATTACATAAATTGCAAAAAAGTGCAATAAACTACAAAAAAAATAGAAAATCGCTTTTGTTTTGTTTACATATATTTCTACTTGGAGAAATTTAAGAGGTTTATCCCTCAAAACTTTAAATACAATAAAGTTGCAAAAAATAGTTTACAACAACAGGAAATTTATTTTGAGTGTCTTCATAGTTTTATTTTGGAGATACAGCAATTTTTATATACTGCAGGAAAAACAAAAAACAATCCTATGATGCAAATTTGCAAAGAAAACAGCATGTGCATCATTTCACTGTGGGAAGTGTTACGAACAGCTGATAGGAACGGCAAAGCGTGTTTCTGGGATATTATGCTTTTGTTCCTGCAAGCGCTTTTTATGCAATTTTTGCAAAGCTATATGTGGAACGAAACCGTGACTGAGGACAAGCTGATGGCATCAGATGTAAGTACAACTCCTCCGGTTTCATATGCAAAACAAATTATTGCGCTAGCTTACACGGTTCAGGTTCTAAAGGGATTTAAAAATAGTTACACAAAACGGAGCGTGCTGCTCTGACCGGCTTTAAAGGGTTAACAATGACATTAAAAAATAATATAAAATAGTGTGCAACACCACTGAAGTTGTTTTTTTTTACTTCTCTTTTCAACCAACAGCAGTCACTCTCCTCTCCAAATAACTTCTGCTTAGCTTTCCGAGCTTCCCTCGGGTCCTCTTAATCAGCGGTCTCCACCCTTTTTTGCGCCACGGACAGTTTATGCCCGACAATATTTTCACGGACCGGCCTTTAAGGTGTCGCGGATAAATGAGGGAGGGGCTAATAATCGGCTCAGTCATTTTTAATGATCGTTGAAAGCCCAGATCGTAATCGTGATTAAAATTCGATTAATTGAGCAGCCCTACGATCAGCTGCAAATCCTTAGAAAGATGCGACATTGTCACGGTGGATCTGCAGCTAACTCTCCTTTCACTCAAATGAATACAATGTTCCTTCATTTACTTGCATATATAGTATCCTGTCCATGCAGTGTAAAGCCATGAAGTGTTGTTTCCTGTTATCTTTACCACTAAACAACTGACCTTAGTCGTAAAAGATCAAAGGTCAGTATCTGTTAAGGATTTGCTTATGGACTGGAAAAAATATTTTAAAAAGACAGATATTTGGGGGGAAAAAACATATTCTTCTAATATGATAAAAAGAAAACAAAAAATGCATAAATAACAGCAGTCTGTACTGTATGTGTAATGTACATATATGTGTGAACAAATAAATATTTTAGGCCATCTTTCCCTAGAGCTGAAAGTGTCCCGTCATAAGTTGTGTTCGCACATAACCCAAGTCTGTGTTGCCTGTAGTCTTAATGTGTCCCCCTTTCACCCTGTTCTCGGGAAGAAGAGACCATGGAGGCTCTTACAGCTGAATACGAGGAGGAGGTGGAAGATGAGGAGGAGAGTGCAGAGGCAGCAGAGTCCGAGGCAGCTCTTGATGAGCAGCAGTGGAGTGGGGAAGAGCCCGAGCTGGACAGCCCCCAAGCTGAGCCCTTAGAGCAGGCAGAGGCCATAGACGAGGCCCAGGATCTAGACCTGGAGCCGGCTGAGGCAGCTAGTGCTACTGCAGAGAGCTCTATGGACAGAGAGGAGGAGGAAGCAGAGGGTGAGGAGAGCCCGGAGACAGGTGTGTCCTGCCCTCTGCTCTCCCTGCCTGCATGTTCCTGCATTGCCCACTGTATAAGAACGCAAGATGTGTACAAAGGAAATGTATAACTTATAAGCATTATAATTCAAGTGGAATGGCAAGTAATCCTCCCTGCGCTCTGCTGCGGCTGCAAGGCAACACAGGCTTGTTGGTGAAAAAAAGCCACATTGTTTTAACTTAACCTGGTTTTATTGTGTATTTTTGCTTATATTTTCTTTTACTTGCTGTGGTTTTCGGGGCCGGCCGTTTTCGTAGTGGTATGATGAAGTGAAGTGATGCTAATCGTGACGGTTGCTGGTTTTATTTTTTCCACCTGCTATAAGCTTCCAGATTTTTCATTGTGTTTATACATTGCCTAGTGCTGGTATGCCAGTGCTGTGCGCAGTTTTGTAGCCATGATTCATTCCTGCAACACGTGCATAAATCATTGGTATCATGAATCTGAGTACAGAGTTTGCAGGGGATTTTGTGTTGGCTGTCTCATGTTCAGTGTGGTGCAGTTGTTGGTAAAACCATCTCATCAAATGCATTTCTGTATCAGCTTAATTCCTAATTATTTCTCTTTTTTGGGTTGTTTTTGTCACCTTTAGCTGGTGACAGCATATAGCATTTATCTGTCATTTACCAGTAAAGTTCTTCCATGATTGTGCTAATAAACTGACATCTGAACATTTAAACCCTAGATTTTTCACAATAGTGAAAACTATTTAAATATTAAAAGCTTTAAACTTGACAAACTGACTAAACACTTCATTTTACTGAATGACAGAAATGTTATTTCACTTGGTATCTGATGGTTTTGAAGGTCAGCATGGATATTTCTCCCATCTGTTATTGCTTGTTTCCCATAAGCAACATCACAGTTGCCTCATGCTGGTTTCCGTCACGCCACCATCCCATTTTATCATCCATCTGTGACTTGGTGGACCGCGTAATCTCGCCGTACTTCTTCATTGATGGCCGTACCATTGTGCTGTAAGTTTCTGAGGAGAGCTTTGCCTGTTTTTGTCATAGCTTTTCCAGACCCTGGCTTAATAGATATCTCATTCACAGCATGCTAAAACAATGCATTTCTGTAATGATCGAACAGCCAACTTACAGATATCCTTTCAGCTTTGAAGATGGAGACAGACAAGCAGGACAGTGGATCCATGAGCCCTGACAGCATTGGATCAGAGAAACGCCCAGAGGAGTTTTATGAGCCCCAGATCCAAGGGTTCTTTGCTGGTGAACGAGTTGTACCAGAGAGTCCCACCATGGATATGCCATCCTTTGTACCCCCAGATGTTCAAAGTCAAGCCAAGGAACCCGTCAGATCGCTCACACTTCAGCCTACATATGGTGAGCCGATTACAGTGTCAGAGAAGCAGCCATCAGTGGAGCTGGTAGAGTTCAGCAGCATCAGCTCTCCTGCTGATTTCACATCAGTGGGAGCCAAAGTTCAAGGAGGAGACTCAACAAGTGACACAAAAGACAGATCTGGGATGTCAGCCTATTTTGAAACATCAGCCATGGAGGTTAGTGAAGGTCCTCACAGTAAAGGTGAGGGTTATTACGAACTGAGTAGAGCTGGTGAAAAGCAGAGTACTGATGATACCAGTTCTCCTGAGATCAGCTACAGCACACTTGCTGAAGCTCAAGATAAACCTGAAGCTAAAAAAAGTACAACAGAAGACACTAGGGTATTTACAGTTCCTGACAGGAGTAATGACTGCAGGCTTTCCCCAGGTAAACTTGCCTTAGAGCAGAGGAGTTACTCACTTAACATCACCATAGGAGCAATGGATCAAAGTGGCCAAGGTAGACAAAGAAACTTCTCCCCACTGGCCACAGATATCATGTCATATACCAGTGGAAGCTTAGATGACTCAGCAGACTACCTTCCAGTTACCACACCATCTGCAGATAAGCCACCATCTTTCCCTCCACTCATACTTGAGACGGCAGCTTCCATTACTTCAGACTCCTCATCTCCTCCAAGGATCACAGAGCAGCCTCCAAAACCTAGTCCTGAACCGGAATCTCCAGAATCCCCTGAGCCTCCCAAGAATACATATAAAAATGGCACAGTAATGGCACAAGACTTGCCCGAAATGCTTGACCTTGCTGGTAACCGTTCGGGACTGCAATCAGAAAACAGTGACCCAGAAATCATTCGGAGGAAGTCGATTCAATCTGATTCTTCTGCCTTAAATTATGACCCACTGGCTAGCCTAATTTCAGGGGAACAGAGTCCTGGAGCTAGAAAGAGTGACAGCCAGCTGGAAGAGATGGGTTATTGTGTTTTTAGTGAATATTCAGGGCCCATGCCGTCCCCTGCAGATGTGTTCAGCCCTACAGACACTTCTGCACAAGTCTTCACCCCGTCTGTCCTGGAGGAAAAGGTAGCTGAGCAGGCAAGAAAATTAGCAGTCAGAGATGTGTCTTTGGAGGATGAGACACAGCCATCAGGAGTTGCTGATGCAGCTGAAGAAAAAGACCAGAAAGAAGAAGAGAGAAAAGATTCAGCTGAAGAAAATAAAAAGAACAAAGAAGATGATCAGATGATTACCTCTGTAAGCGAGACACCACTTGCTCAGCCCTGTGAGCCTTTTGTGACACCAACTGTCACTGTGACACTGGAGGAAGGTGGGAGGTCAGTGAGCGAGACTGAACGGCAAGCCAGCGGTGAAGGCTCAGCGTCAGAAACTGAGATTGCTGACTATGAGAGGCAGATCCGGAAACTGGAGATGGAGGACAGGCCTCTCAGTTTGGAGGAGGAGCGAGAGCTGCAGGAGCTTCGAGAGAAGGTGAAGCTGGTGCATCAGGAAGCCTATGAGGAAGTGGATGCTGAAGATGTGTACCAGCTGACTGGTGTGGCCAAGGACCGAATTGCCAGGCCTGTTAAAACTTCATCTGCCTCATCTGTGGAGAGCAATATCGATGATGACAAGCTGCTCTCCCCAGTGCTCTCACCCTCCAAACTTAAACAAAGAGAAATGTATGGCTCCCCGAAAAGATCAGCTTCACCTGTGTTAGGCATAAACAAAGATGAGAGAGAAGATCCAGAAAAGAAAATGAAGGCAGAGCAAGAGAAAGAAGCAGTCGAGAAGAAACTTAAAGAGGAGGAAGAAAAGAAAATCAAGGAAGAGGCAGAAAAGAAAGAACAAGAAATGGAAGAGAGGGAAGAGCAGAAAAGGAGAGAGAAAGAAGAGGCAGAGAGGATATTGAAGGAAGAAACAGAAAGGAAGGAGAAAGAACAGAAAGAGCAGGAGATGAGGGAGAAATTGGAGAAAGAAGAGAGGGAGTTGAAAGAAAAGCAAGAGAGAGAGCAGAAAGAAAAAGAGGAGCGAGAGTTGAAAGAAAAACAAGAAAGAGAGCAGCGTGAGAGAGAGGAGAGGGAGTTGAAAGAAAAGCAAGAGAAAGAGAAGAAAGCGAAAGAGGAGCAAGAGTTGAAAGAAAAACAAGAAAAAGAGCAGAAAGAAAGAGAGGAGAGGGAATTGAAAGAAAAGAAAGAGAAAGAAGAAAAGGAGTTGAAAGAAAAGCAAGAGAGAGAGGAGAGAGAAAAGAAGGAAAAGGAAGAAAGGGAGAGAAAAGAAAGAGAAGAGAGGGAAAAGATGGAACAAGAGGAGAGAGAAAGGAAAGAAAGGCTGGAAAAAGAAAGAATAGAGAAGGAGTTGAGAGAGAAGGAAGAGAAAGAAACAATAGAAAGGCAGCTGAAAGAAAAGGAAGAGCGTGAGAAGGAAGAAGAGATGAACACAAAAGTTGCAGACCAGCCTGAAGTGGATGCAAGACAAAAAGAAGCTGATGCAATAAAGCCTGCTGAGGTCGAGAAGATGAAGGACAAAGGCGACGTGACGAAGGAAATACCCGAGGCTCATGCTGCCATTGAGTCTGTGGTGACAGTTGAAGATGATTTCATTACTGTGGTCCAAACCATTGATGAAGCCGAAGAGCCGGGCCACAGCGTTCGTTTCTCTGCCCCACCTGAGGCTGAAGCAGTTTGCATTGCTGCCCAGAAAGAAGAAGAAGAAGAGGAAGAAGAGTCTGTGGAGCTGGCTCAGGAAGCGGACATAGAGGCTGCCAGTTTAGAGGAAATGGGAGATGTTCCTGAAATTCCCGACTCCCCCGAGAGGGAGGCTCAGACCATAGAAACAGAAGGACCAACAGAAAGCTATGATAGAGATGAAACCACAATGGATGACTCCATTCTGGACAGCTCCTGGGTTGACACTCAAGGTGAGATCACCTTTTTTGGTTCTTCTTTTTATTCCCTCTTGTCAGCTTCAAATACACAAACTGAATAAAGTCTCATGCCCTATTTTCCACACTGCAGATGACGATAAGAGTATGGTAACGGAGCACACTGAGCCTTTGCCCAAGATGTCTAGTCCGGTCAAAAAACCTGCTGTGGTCCAGAACAAACTGGCACAACAGTGGAAGACAGAGAAACAGGAAAAGCCTGTTAAAGCCAAGACTAAGGGGGGGCGGCCTAAGGGACGAATCTCGACTCCAGAACGCAAACCTACCCGCAAAGAACCTGCCTACATCCCCAAAGAGGAACTCAAGAAGAAAAAAGGTTATTGTAATTTTATTTTTCGTCGTATGTAAAATAAAGTCAATAACTGAAGCAATAATCATTGTTAAATAATGTTCAAGTCAGCTGCTCCTCCTGTGTATCTGACTGTTTTGTATGCAGGCTTTCTTATTGAATAGATAGCTAATATTCAGTATGCATGAACCGTACACAGGCTTTCTGTGGTGTTTTCCGTATTATAACACGACTGTCTCTGTCTGTGGTTGCACTCCTCTGCTGTTGTCACTGGTCCTCTTTTCTCCGATAATGCAGCAGTGATAAAGAAGGCTGACCTGGCCAAAAAAATGGAGACTCGGACTCAATCCCCGTCCAAGAGGACTGCGGGGAAAGCAGCAGTCCGCCAGACCCGTCCTATCCAGCACCACTCCTGCCCCAGGAGAATAACCACAGGTGACACGTTGCCTTGGTCTGTCACACAGCTGGTGCTTGCTGCAGGACAGTCACCGCAACAGCATTCCCTGTCTCGCCTCCGCTTCATTTTTGTTTTATTGGTTGTTTAATGTTATTAGTTTTGTTAGTCATTTGTTTTCAAATGCATTTATTTTGTGTTTCATCATAATAAAGATTGACTTTCATTAATATTTTCTTTGGATTCATTTGTGTATTTTTTGCTTTTTTTGTGTTTTTTGTTCGTTCTCCGAGCTAACAAATACTGTCTCACTTGTGTTCTCTGTTTTAAGCATTTGTTTGTGCTTACACCTATGCTCATATATACATGTGTCTAAGAAGGCACAGCACACTTCCCTTAACTACAGTATTGTTAACTTAAATAATACTTTAATTCCTAACACATTCATAAAGATGTTATTCTTTATGAATACATCTTTCCTTCATAAAATCTTTTTTTGCAGTTTGTATCTAGGTTCTCTGTCAGCTGCTGGTGTCCAGCTGACTTGTCACAATAATGAATCTTGTCAGTAAAGAAACTATAGACCTTCACAACCTCGATGGTCTTTTAAATTACATATCCAGTTTAGCCATTTCCAACTTGTGGTATCTTCTCCGTGGTGCTAAAAGCACTTTTCCACTCTGAGTACTGAAAGCACTTTTTACTACAAGCTACTTTAATATAGTCTATGCCTTGAAGCATTTTCTATTACACGCACACTGTCACTACGATCAATGCATCGGGGGGAATATGGGGGCCTCAGCATCTTGCCCAAGGACACGTCAATATGAAGACCAGAGGTACCAGAGATTGAACCACTGACCTTCCGGATGGTAGACAGACTTTGCTAAGTGACAGCCACCCTTTAACTTATTACGAGGTTTGCTAATGCTGCTCTGACCCAGAGGCAGTTTGCTCTCCATTTTCCCCTGACGGACTGAATTCTGTGTCAGTGATGAGGAAAGCTCAGTATACTGCTGCAATGCCCCAATTCGATTTTTTTTTTTCCAAGGTTGCCTTACATAATACAAAATCCCCCATTCTGTGTGATATCTTGCCAAATCTTTGCAGAACAAAGCTGTCAAGAGAGAAACATCCAGCTCCTATAGAACATTGAATTTGGCATATTGCTTACCATGCCACATTTAAGAATGCAAAGTTGGATGTCTGTAATTTTTACATTTTATGTAATGGGAACATATTCTTGCAAGGATATAAATATGGGGGTAATCCTCCAAAGTAGGGCATTTAGAGAGCCCTAACTCCTTCTCCTTCAATGTACGAAGGTTAACGCACAAATTCTTCTGAAGTATTTTTGTTTCCCTGAACTTCTCTGTCTGTCTGTCTCCGTCCCTCAGAGGTCCTACCTGACAGTCGTCAGCCTCTCAGCGTTGCCAGACAGTCTCGTGACAGAGCATCGGTAAGTATACTCAACAAACCTAACAATGGCACGACCTCTGGCACAAAAAACACTGAGAGAGATTCCAAGAAAACTCTGCTGGCAGTCAGCATGAATGAACAATTAAATTATAGGCATAGAGAAACTCAATGGATACTGAACACTATAAACAGGCAGAACCTTTTTTTGGTGCAACATATTTGAAACTTTTGCTTTTTTGCTATTAATATGAAACCGCTAATACACATCTTGACTTCTGCAGGATCTGAAACAAAAAGCATCTCGGTAATTTAGAAAAAACAATTATCAGTAGAATCATTAAAATGATGTTATTTCCTAGGGTGACTTGCGGAGTTCAAAAAAAAAAAGTCTCAAAAGACATTAACACAATAACACATCACATCCAGATAACGCAAATGCTTTGTCCTTCCATCTACACACTAACACGGGCAGGTGTTGCATTAGTTTTTTGTTCATATTTCATGAAGAAAATTATTAATGGTGGTTACATTTTGTAAAATGTTTCCTCTTCTTGGCATATTTTAATGGGTTTTTGCACAAGTAGTGAAGACAGACGCATTTGGAGTGTTTATTTTGCTGAGTGGGTGTTGAACCAACCTGTGACATTTCTCCAGTGCCTGTGGTCGTGACTCCATTTCACTCCTCCGCCATGGTAATGACAGTTATTGTGTCTAAAAGAACATGCTTTCTATATTTCCTAAATGTCATGTCATCACAGCATACTGAAAGTGTCTTCTAATACCATGCTCTGCAGTGTAGCCCGTTGCTGTTGCATGGGCATGATGAAGATATTTTTTTATTCCTATTTATTCTATTTATCCCCTTTGTATATTTTATTTATATTTGTCTCTGTATTTATGTGTATATATATATATATATATATATATATATATATATATATATATATATATATATATATAAAACAATTCTGTAACTGTAACTTCGGTCGTTGCTGTGCTTTTTGGAAGTCGAATTTCCCAGAGGAACCCACCCGAGGGATTAATAAAGTTCTATCTTATCTTATCTTATCTTATCTTAAGAGTATCCCTCACGTTCTTAAGTTTTGTTTATTTGTTTGATATTTTCATGTCCCATGAGTTTTCAGTTTCTTACTAAAATGAATGTGCAAGAGGAGCTGCTTTAATAGATTACATAGTAAATTGTTCCACATGATTCATGAGATCATGTGCATTCATGATGCATGTTGTAGCAGTGGTATTTTCACCACTTTTTGTCATCCTGTGTTCTTTATTTTGTTTTCATGCGCCTCACCAACCACGCCTCTTTGTTGTACCATCTCAGTGCCATGCCCATCATTTACCGTTTACAAAGATCCCCACCTTCATATCCAGAGCGGCTGCCTCGCTAGATAGACCTCGTCCATCCTCAGCAGAGCCTCAGGGCTCCACAGAATTACAGAAACAAATAGCTAAGGTAGGTGGATGGAAGAGTGACAGGGTTCCTGCACAAGTCCTGGAAATTTCATACATGTTTTCATGCAAACATGAATATTATTTGCTTTAATTTTGTAATATTGCTTGCAAACGATATCTGTTGTTTCACATTGAATTAAAAAGATAAACCTCAGTCTGCCTGACTGGCCTAACAATGCGCTCCCTGTATGCTTTCCAACAGGATGGTGGGTCACGGAGCCCAGAGAAGAGGTCTTCAGTGCCACGCCACACCTCATTTATGAGTCGCCGTGGGCCCCATGACCATGAAGAGAGCTCTACCTCTATCACTAGCTCTGGCTCTACGGCTCCTCGCAGGCCCACATGTAGGGTCCAGTTCCCCTAAACTGTACAAAGTATCAGCATTTAGTTTACGTTAGGTTGTCTAAAACGAAACTCTTGATAGCCTCCAGTGTGCGATAAATGCTACTAATTCAGTCTTTACTACTGTTGATCAATTTTAGAAAAATATTTCTAGAAAGTGAAAAGCACACTCATAAGGCCTTATGCTTGATTATTTTAATAAGTCCCAGCTGACATCTGCTAATGAGTGATTTTTGCATACTCGCTCTATTTCTGTCTGTCTTCTGGCATCTTTAACATTTGTTTTTTTATATTAATACTTAATTTACTTTTATTACAAAGCCAAAATGTTATGTTGGACTATTAGCGTGCACTAAAACTCCTCTTTTTCTTCATTCTCCATCACTAAATCCAAAACTTTTGATTTTTCCCTTTCTCCAGCATTTCGCACTGAGATGAGGGCAGAACACAGGACAGGGCGAGCTCCTAGCATGACAGGTAGTTACAGACTATTTCTACTATTTCTAGATATAAATTAAGAGCATTTTGTAATTTTGTGCTGTGGACTCAAAATATTTTGAATAAAAGGAATTGCAGCCTGTCTTCACCTCCACCTCCATCACCTGTATTTGTCATCTTACCAGTTACAGAATCAGTGCGCTCACGTTCAGCTCGCAGTGGCCACTCCACCCCACGCACCCCTGGCTCAACAGCCATCACCCCAGGAACTCCTCCCAGTTACTCATCATCTTCGAGGACCCCCGGGACCCCACGCTCCCTCAGTCTGATTTGTCAGGAGAGGAAGGTGGCTGTGGTCCGTACCCCACCCAAGTCACCTGCAACAACACCCAAGCAGCTCCGTATTATCAACCAGCCACTCCCTGACTTCAAGAATATCAAGTCTAAGATTGGCTCCACAGAGAATATCAAGTATCAGCCTAAAGGAGGACAGGTAACACTTTTACTTTGTCCAGAAATCTGCAGCTTTTTTTAACTGCTTGCTAATTTTCTTCCATCTTCACATTTGGTTTTACTGCTTATTGTAGTTTCCTTTTTTCCTACCTCTCCCTTCTGCACTGATCTCAGAGACAGAAGCTGCCATGTATTTTATTTTTGTTTCAGGAAGTTACATGTAATAGAAATAAAAAGTATATTAGGTATATATAGGTAGATTTACTGAGCATGCAAAGAAACTTAATGCTTGCCTCCTAGCAGATTTTACTCAGGATTTGACCTTTGAACCATAAAGCAACAACAAAACATTCAATAGGAGGAAAAAATTGAGTCAAATAACTGTTTCATATGGATCTGCAAGAAAAATCTGTACAATATATTTACAGACCACTGATCTGTGATGAGGTCTGCTTTACCATTCCTCGTATAAATAATATTATAAGGTTTTGTCTAACATCTTCTGTCTTTTTCTTCTGCTTTAAGATGCTTATTTCCCATATGTTTCCTCCCGTCTCTAGGTCCTCGCTAAAAGTCCTGCTTTAGTCTTTTAGTTTCCCTTGCCTGCTGCTAGCTCGTGAATAATCTTGCCCATCCATCATCGTAAAAAAAAGAGTACAAAATATTACATAATGATGTTTTGTATAAGAAAAAAGGAAAATCACACGTAATTACACGTGTCCATTGGTTAAATTTACAATGTATACAATGTAAAGAGTAGCGTGTTAAACTTTTCCTTTACCTGATAGACTATCCTAAAATGTACTTCAACTTATAATGTTGATTTTAATGATATATAAACCTATTGGACATATGATTTATCATCTAAACTATTTATATGGTGAATCAAGACCTACAGCAGCTTAGCAGTTCTTTACCACTTCTAGATATTTTCAGTTCCCAGTCTGATTTTGTGGCTGTCTTCCTCTGTTGTCTCTATGTGAAGCATTAGTTCAGATATCAGTTGCTGCTGTCAGTGAAAGTAAAAGTATGCTTGCGTTAATCAGATTGCAGAAAAATTTGTCTTCAAGAGCTGTAAATGTTGCTCTGTGTCTGATGGATGAAAGCAGTTTGATATATCTGTTGCCATCAACACAGTAGACCGAGGCTCTTTTTCTCTGAGTTTAATATAGACTAATATAGACTGCCACCTGATGGCAGGTTAAAAAGTCATTTTAACATTGTTGTGATTGATTGTGAGTTTATCCCAAAGATAAACACTGAGATAAAGGTCTAAAGAATGATTTCAAAATATGTATATATACATTTTTTACAATTTTAAAGCAGTAAATGCTAGCTTATGTTATGTCAGCTTTATTTTTACCTGTGATTTCTCACCACCAAGCAGTTCTCCATCTAGAGATTTCAGTAAACAGAAAATGACATGACTATGACACCTGAGCGAGAGTCTGAACTCTGAGCAGTATTGTCCCGTAAGCGTTCCTCCTGGCTCTCTAAAGCAAAGACAGCAGTTCAGCAAAATCAGAATTACAAATCTTGTTTTCTGTTGCTGCACAGAATCTGCATTAGCACAGTGTCTCGGGGTACATTTCTTACATTTTGACAAATGTCTCGAGTCTGAAACACAAAGGCAGCACTGCACCAGGAAGCAATGTGTCTGTAGCCATCAGTTCCTACAAGCCTTTGCTGATGACCTGATTAGGAATCTAAGTGTTTGGCTGGCATCTTTATGACTTAGCAGGCCTCTGAGCTGCTCTGTGCAGTCAGCCATAAAATAGGGAGGGATCATGTTCCAAATGCCAGCCTGTCATCTGCAGGAGAAACACGCTTGAGCTTCTCTGGGGGGGGGGGGGTTAGCATGTGTACAGCATTACTGTTTATGCTTTGTCAAAGTGTTCCTAACTAGCTTCATCAGTGTTTGCAATGTAAATACTCAATTATACAGTCACATCACTCACTGTGGATGTGGAAGTGCTTGGCCAATATTTCAGTGTGGATTTTGCTCCACTGTGTGTTAGTTTGCTTGTGTGTGATTTTGAATACGTCATGCTTTTGTGTATTTCTTATCTGTAACACAGATAGCAGATACATTGACTAGGGGGTTATCTCCCTGTTAGATAGACGCGGCTATTTATCAAATGCATCTATTGAATTTGCACAGATATCTGATCCTTAATGGGAATTATTCTCCTTATTGTGTAGTTGTTCCTTCTGATTACAGGTGTTTGTTTCACACATGAGCATGCTGTCTTCAGACAAAGTCTTTTGTTTTTGGAATCAGCATAGATTAATGCAGTGCGTTATTCGTCTTCAGTGGTAGTTTGATAAGTTGTTGAGGTTCAGAGGTCTATGTTTATGCCCATAAATGAAACTGAATATAATGACTGATATCAGTACTGATATTTGGTGATTTAAAAAGCTAATATACTGTAAATATGTTCTTTAATATTTCTTTTAGCCACACAAAACATTTGTTTTGTGTGGCTAAAAGAAATATTAAAGAAGTTATTTGTGTAGTTATTTGTCATTGTTTTATTATCACAGCAAATCATGGATTACTCAACGCTCAGCTCGACTCTGATCAGATCAGCTGAGATCTTGAAGTTGCAGAGTGCGCACTGGTGGACCATCAACACCCATAACATTGTTAAAGGATATTTCTCCTGTCTCATCTCTATTTTTTAAAATGTTAATTTATCAGCAGTTATAAAGAGTGATACTTTTTATAATTTCGGGCTATATGTCGGGCCTACTGACACATTGGTCAAATTGTATTAATCTTCACATTTTAGTTTAGATTTAAAAGACACCTTGATGCATATTAATAGAAGCATTTATAATTATACAATTACAAATCTATCCATCCATTTATTTTCTTACCTGCTTACCTGCCTTGGCTGCTATATAGTGAGAAGCTTGGCAAAGAATTATCATATATAATGATCTTTAACACTTGCATTAATGCTCCTGTTAATGTCTCCAAGGTTCTTTTAACAAAAGCAAATAACTTGAGAATATCATTGAGTGTTAATTATAAGAGAAAAATGGAAATACAAATAGAAAACTTTAGGACATTTGAATGAAACAAATGATTGATTAAAGTATTTGTTTAACTGGAGCCTTTATTGCAGTACAGTGTTATAAACATTCATTGTTGAAATGGTCCTCTAGTGTCACTATTGTACCACTGAAGTAGTACAAAATTATAGATAGCGCATAATTTTACCTCTTTTTTTAAACTTAATGAAAATTAAAAAGCCAAACTAGTGTGACAGCATTTATATTGTTGCAAATATTTATAGACAGTAGTCACATGACATGATGGAAGTGTACTCCTCACCTTAATATTCACAGCACCCTCAAAGATCCAAATAGTGTTACTATAAGTAGCTCCTGTAGTGAGCCTCCCCCAGCCCACAGCAATATAGCAAGCCTATACTCAGCTACTGACCTGTCTAATGACTGTCCTCATAGAAACAGAAGGACCCAGATGGGCCAACAGAGGCCAAACGCAGGGCCTCTTTGATCTGGAAGTCAGTGCTGCGCCTCATCTCTGTTACTCTGTGTCTGTCTGCGGTACACAGCGTGACCTGGACGCAGGACCTGCTGGTATACCTTATCACTTTTAATTATAGCACTTTGAATAAAAAGTCTGGAAACCTTTGTCCCAGTGGAATAATTAAAAAGAAAGCATTTACTATGTGTAATTTTACTCATTAATATCTTGAAAAGGTAATTTGATTGATTAAATTTAAATTCAAATGAGCCATTAATATTAACAATACAAAAAACTATTTTAGAGCCAATTAATTATTACGTGGCCACTGCCTTTTGTCTTTTGATTGATTATTGAATTTTAAAGTGCTGAAGAAAGTCCATCGCACAGAGCAGCAGCAGAACGTGTTTGCGTAGCTGCTTTACATAGGATCGAACCAGTCACATCAAAAAATCAAAAGGCAGTATTTTTCTTTTTTTTTTCTTAATATTTTAGTAATCATCATGTTGAAATTGTACAGTACTGAGGAAAAGTCTTAAGCCACCCCTCATTTGGGAAATATGTACAATGATTTACTGAAATGTGTGCAAACATATAGTATAAAAAACAAAAACTGAGTTTGTACAATTCTAAGTCAACATTTGGTATGCCCACCTTTATTCTTCAACACAGCCTAAACTCTAAGGCAACCTTTCTTTCAGTAGTGTTCAGGAATAGTTCTCCAGGCTTCTTGAAGAACAGTCAAAGCTCCTCTTTTGATGTTGGCTGCCTTTTGCTCTAATCTCTGTCAAGATGATCCTACATTGCTTCAATAAAGTTGAGGTCTGGACTCTGGGGAGGCCAATCCCTGATTGATTGGGTTTCATTGTGTGTTTTTCTATTTTGTTATGCTTTTATTGCATTGGCATTGTGTTTGGGATCGTTTTCATGTTGGATAAGGAAGCCATTGCCAATCAAATGCTTTCCAGATGCTATGGCATTGTGGATCAAAATGCTAAGATACTTTTCTGTCCATAATACACAAGAACCGACAACCAGCTAAATAAGAAATAAGAAAAAATTTAGCCTCAAACAAAGATGGAGCCTCTAAGAAGTTTTACAGATGGCTATAGAAACTCACTGTTGTACCTACTGACTATTTTAACCAATAGGTTCATCGTGTTCATCATGTTCTTCCTTATGAATGGCATCTTGGCAACAAACCTTTCATTGAGACCAATTCTGATGAGTAATCAGTAAACAGTAGATGGATCAACTGAAAGATCAAATGAATCTCTCGGGTCATGTGTCAGGTCTTTGGTGGAATTTTGACTTTCCGATACTGTTCATGTGTTCAAATAGTCTTCTTCTTGTGCAGTTTCCTCAAACTTTTTAAGAACACACTACACACCATGCTGAGATGTGTTTTTGTGACAGCCTGCTAGTAACAAAGAGCCTAAAGAGACAATTTAATTCATGTATTTATTTATCAGTTCATTTATGTATTTATTCTTTGAAAAGTTGTCTGTTATTTGTTGATAATACCTGGGTCCATCTCTTGCGTGAGGTGCCTTATTTATGCTGAAATTATTCATTAAAACTATGAAAGATCTCTGGAAAGCCTGGTGAACTATTCCGCAGGACCATTAAACATTACAAGAAAGTCTGGCTTCAAAGTGAAAGAAAATGTGAAGAAATGTGCGTTGGCTTGAGACTTTTCATAAAGAGAAGTCAAACAAATACTCTGGTTGGCAGACTGATGACTCATGGGAAGAAAATTGAAAAACTCTATTTGTTTCAACATGAATGCAAGAGGTACAGAAAACAGTTAAAGAAAACACAAACTTGTGATTTCTCATTCTTTAAAGCATTAATCATGCTCCAGAACAATAGAAATGTGTGCACTGACACTTTTTCAGTATGCTGATCATCAGTATCCTGTAGTCCCTAGAGTATTAGTGCGATCAAGCATACGAAGATAATACACAGTCATTCCTATCTACCATTTAAGAGGTCCATATATCTCTGCATGTTTCCATAGATTCATATTTTAAACAAGAGGCAGGACTTCACCCCATCACTGTCAAAGTGCAGCTCCAAGGATAATCTGAAGCACTCTTCTCGTGGAGCCAATGTATGTACCCTTCAAGCTTTGCCTTCCTCATTAAGAGGATGGGTGAATGCCTTATACAGGGAGTGCAGAATTATTAGGCAAATGAGTATTTTGTCCACATCATCCTCTTCATGCATGTTGTCTTACTCCAAGCTGTATAGGCTCGAAAGCCTACTACCAATTAAGCATATTAGGTGATGTGCATCTCTGTAATGAGAAGGGGTGTGGTCTAATGACATCAACACCCTATATCAGGTGTGCATAATTATTAGGCAACGTCCTTTCCTTTGGCAAAATGGGTCAAAAGAAGGACTTGACAGGCTCAGAAAAGTCAAAAATAGTGAGATATCTTGCAGAGGGATGCAGCAGTCTCAAAATTGCAAAGCTTCTGAAGCGTGATCATCGAACAATCAAGCGTTTCATTCAAAATAGTCAACAGGGTCGCAAGAAGCGTGTGGAAAAACCAAGGCGCAAAATAACTGCCCATGAACTGAGAAAAGTCAAGCGTGCAGCTGCCAAGATGCCACTTGCCACCAGTTTGGCCATATTTCAGAGCTGCAACATCACTGGAGTGCCCAAAAGCACAAGGTGTGCAATACTCAGAGACATGGCCAAGGTAAGAAAGGCTGAAAGACGACCACCACTGAACAAGACACACAAGCTGAAACGTCAAGACGGGGCCAAGAAATATCTCAAGACTGATTTTTCTAAGGTTTTATGGACTGATGAAATGAGAGTGAGTCTTGATGGGCCAGATGGATGGGCCCGTGGCTGGATTGGTAAAGGGCAGAGAGCTCCAGTCCGACTCAGACGCCAGCAAGGTGGAGGTGGAGTACTGGTTTGGGCTGGTATCATCAAAGATGAGCTTGTGGGGCCTTTTCGGGTTGAGGATGGAGTCAAGCTCAACTCCCAGTCCTACTGCCAGTTTCTGGAAGACACCATCTTCAAGCAGTGGTACAGGAAGAAGTCTGCATCCTTCAAGAAAAACATGATTTTCATGCAGGACAATGCTCCATCACACGCATCCAAGTACACCACAGCGTGGCTGGCAAGAAAGGGTATAAAAGAAGAAAAACTAATGACATGGCCACCTTGTTCACCTGATCTGAACCCCATTGAGAACCTGTGGTCCATCATCAAATGTGAGATTTACAAGGAGGGAAAACAGTACACCTCTCTGAACAGTGTCTGGGAGGCTGTGGTTGCTGCTGCACGCAATGTTGATGGTGAACAGATCAAAACACTGACAGAATCCATGGATGGCAGGCTTTTGAGTGTCCTTGCAAAGAAAGGTGGCTATATTGGTCGCTGATTTGTTTTTGTTTTGTTTTTGAATGTCAGAAATGTATATTTGTGAATGTGGAGATGTTATATTGGTTTCACTGGTAAAAATAAATAATTGAAATGGGTATATATTTGTTTTTTGTTAAGTTGCCTAATAATTATGCACAGTAATAGTCACCTGCACACACAGATATCCCCCTAAAATAGCTAAAACTAAAAACAAACTAAAAACTACTTCCACAAACATTCAGCTTTGATATTAATGAGTTTTTTTGGGTTCATTGAGAACATGGTTGTTGTTCAATAATAAAATTATTCCTCAAAAATACAACTTGCCTAATAATTCTGCACTCCCTGTATAATTCTAGTTAGTCCAATTCCCAATAAATATTTTGATACATATCTCTTTAGGTAGTGTACAACATGTTGCTTCTTGTTGTGTTGTGCAGTATATGGGTAGGTTAATAGTATCAAAGTGAGCTAGTTTGTATATTACCCCCCTTTTCACTGTAGTTTGGCTCTCGGTTCTTAATTTTAGATACAGTTGTCTCTTTTCAACTATAGTTCAAGGGGTGACAAATGTCACTTGTATTATAGGTTATATATTACTGGCATTATGAATGACCAACAACAACATAGCAAGGAGGATGCATGCTTCTGACTTTTTTCTAATATTTAGCCGACTGTCTAGCACAAAAATGACCTGATGGTTAAGAGAAAGATCCACTCAGTTGACTATAGCCTTAGCTAAAATGCTAAAGTATACTTGAACATGCAGTCCTGTTGGATCCATATGAATACTGTAGCCTAACTTTTCTTTAGCACTTTACCCCAAAAAACCCCGTCATGTATCTGTGATTAGTTTGACATTTAATCCTGCACTATTGTGTGTATTAGGTCTAGTCCTACATTTCGTGTAGAATAATACGAATAATAGTGAGTCGACAATAGATTAAATGTGTTTTTCCTTCCCCAGAAATCTCCCACTAGTTGAGTTCTCTTTTTCTTTCTATCCTCTTCTTCTATTTTTTCCCCTTTTTCCTCCATTTATTTCCTTCTGAGGGTACATAAAATGCTTGTTTCCTCACTTTAGTTTATCCCACAATTCTAGGTCACATGAGATATAATAGGTCACATGCTATGCTATAGTGATGGTGCTTTGTGGCAAGACGAGGTTTGCATATCTTGTGGATATTCTGTGGTGTTACAAGCATGAATAATCTGCTCTCATTATTCATTTAGTTTGCTACCTTGTGTTTAGGTTGCATTAAGAAGAAAGACAAAAATAATTCCTCTTTTAAAGAAGGGGAATAAATTCTCTGTTATATTTAGCTATTAAAAATTTATTGATAGTGTAACATTTTACTGGCAGTGGGTGGAAAGTTATGGTTCGATGTCCATTTATAGGTCACGGGAGCTGTTTAATGAGACCACTTGTGCATACCCGATGTTTGAAGGGAAGTAACAGCAGAAAACCTTGTGCTAATTGAGAACTGAATGAAAACACTTCCTCTTTGTCTATGTCTGTTGCATATTAAAGAAATTCTCAATATAGCATAAGAAAGGACGTCTGATCCCCCACAAATGAGATATTCTTTATATGTTCTTTATTGCCTCTGGTTGTCTTGAGCCCATCGGCACATAAGAATTGTTCCAGCAGTGTTTTGAACCGAGACTGATTGTCTTCCATATTCTTTGAACAGATGTCCACATATTTGAAAGCACTCCTTGTGTTTCATTAAGCGGTGAAGGAAAAGGAAAACAGTTCAGAGGCCACATACCCGAAAGTCTCCGTTGTCCTCATCTTTTCTAATTCACAAAATGTGTAAGAAGTGTATGCACTGTCACTTCTTTATCTGGTGTAAACCCCCATTGCTTTTGCTGTGCTGTCGTATAAAAATGAAAGCTATTTATTTGTTGTTTCAGTACTGTTCCAACTCTGCTTCGTCTGCATCTCACTCCTGCTTTTTCTCCTTGCAGCTACAGAGAGTCAGCACACGTCACAGCACACTCACATGTTCATCATCCTCAATCCCTAAAGTAGTGGCCTCAAATCAAAGAACTTTCAATTGTGTTTTTAGCTTCTAAAGGTTCATCAGTTGTTGCATTTTGGTACATAACCAAGGCTCACAGACTGTCACAGCTCACGCCATGAGTCAGATCAAATTGTCTTTTCCTCTGAGCTTAAAGTGATCGTATCAGTTGAATGATGTTTGTCCTGGGCAACAGGGAAACTACTAGTCCAATTGTACCGCCAAACACAGTCAGACATCTATTTAAACAGTGGGAGTATACAAACTGTTTAAAAGACTTAAGCCCAAGCGTTTTCCCACCTCATTCCTCACCTCCACCCTGCAGGTTTTCATCCCCAGTGTTAAACTGGACTATAGCCATGTTCAGTCTAGGTGTGGGTCCTTGGACAGGCGTGGCTACTCGGCAGGAGGTGGAAACGTGAGTCTTGTGCTGCAAGCCCATTGTGTCAGTGTTGTTGTCGGTATTATTTATGTGCCGTGCTGTGCTGTGTTTCCTCTGTTTCCTCTGTGTTTTCCTGTATTTTTATTTTGCCTTACTGTTTCTCAGTTTAATAGTTAAGTCACTCATTCATTTGCAGTGCTCTTACTAGACTGCTCTTCATCTTTGCATTATTCTCCACCAGTGGTTTGTGTCCTGCAAGTAATGATACCAAGGGCTGAATGTGTCTGCCTCCAGAACCTGACATTTGACTAGTCTGCTGACTTAGCTTCTAAGGGCACTAGCTAATATTAGGATGTAGCCAAGTTATCAGGAGATTAGAAAAAATATATCCTTTTTAAAATGCGGGCATGTTAAAAAAAGCTAAGTCTTCGTCAGATGATAGCCAGTGGTTTCAGTATTGCATTTTACCAAATGCAATGTCTTTATGATCCCCATCTTGACTTTGTAACTGCATGCAGACACAGCCTGCTTGGACTACAAGTTCAAAAACAAAACAAAACAAATAAACCCAGAAAGCTTCTGGTACCAAAAGCTCCTTCCTGCTTGTACATATTCATGTTTGTCACACTTTTCTGCTTAATGCTTTTCTAATCCTATATTGTATTTTGTACTGGACAGAGAAGCTCATCAAATCTTAATGAATTTTCTTTATGTACAATGAAAATAAAGCTAATAAAGGCCTTTCTTCTTCATATGCAGAAACACACAGAAGAGAAAGTAGACTTAGTGCTTAACAAAATTAGCCCACTCATTGCTAGCAAAACTCTTGCCAGCATCTCTCATCCACAACAGGTAGCACGCTGCATGAAGCACTTGATTAAGACTGATTACAGCCATCTGAAGGCAGCAGGTATAGTGTGCGCTCCATCTGCAGTTTCTGATTTGAATAATGCACATTAACAATGCACAGTTATGCAAGCTTAATAACAATGAGACAGTTAAAACTTATCTCTTGACTTTATATCACTTCCCTCAGAATGATCTGTTCCCATAAAACCTCTTTTTATTTGATTCTTGCTACAGCAGCTGAAAAAAGTAGTGCCAGGAACATTTATAAGGTCAGTGCTTTTGGCACAGCAGATATTATCTGTTCAGGTGACTGTAGTGATTAAATTCATCTGTTGTGTAACAAGAAACAGCTATTATTCTGTGCCCAGTTTTACAATAGCGGCCTCAAAGTAGTGAAATCAGAGTTGGCATTGTGTGTATTATTCTGTATTCTTACATGTTACTTGTAATCGCTCGTCTTTAATTATCTGCAGAAAACCGCCGTCAACCTAAAGAGACACGTGGTAGCACATTTGCTCATATATTGCAGCATCTTAGTTTTGAGAGTCTCAAATAGAGTGTCAGTACACATCAAGTGAAGAATAGCGCAAAGGCCGCTCAACTGACAGTTCCTGCAGATTTTTAGGACAAGCCCAGCACAAGTCAAGGTCGCTCAGGAGAGCGAAGGTGGAGAGCGGTGGTTGGCTGAGTTGCTGAACGTAAGGACATTAAATTGCAGATTAACATTTGCAATCAAACATTACTAAAAGTTGTTGCATATAACTGTGCATAATTTCATGAGAAGTGCTCTTTACTCTTCCCTCTGTTGCAAATTATTATATTTGGAGATTACATCAGCTCCCGTCAGTGTATAAAAGAGCCAGTTCGTATTGCCTCTGATAAATTAGACTTTAAAAAAACTCACTAGAAAACTGAGGCAAAGGTTTGAAAAAATTAAAGCCATAATTAACTATTAGTCAGAAAATCTTTATTACATTTGATATAAATAAAGAAAACAATGTCATTTCTCCAAATTAAGCATGCAAACACTCAATTATTGCAGTTCTCTTTTGAGAAACAATTAAAAATGGATATCGTACTACTCTGCTAATGTGTAAAATCTACACCAATCATCGGCAACATTAAACCCACTGATTGCTTAAATAAAAAAAACATGTATCACAGTGTTATTACGAAAAGTGTTATAATTGTTTAGTAATCTTATTATGAAAAATGTGCAATTAATGAAGGTTCTTACTGTTAAAGACTTTGGATCCTTGTGTTCATCAATGATACTTTTACATGTATAACCTACATAAGAAGGCATACTAGCCTTTTTCAGTGGTAGCAGCCTTTCCCAGCAGACCAATGTGCTCCACCAGGCCACAAAAACTCTTCAGCAATGACTTTAAGAGACCAAAAGTCCAAGGTGACGATCCTGGCTCCAAGATCCCTAATGATGATCTGCAGCACACAGAAGAAACTTGATCCACAGAGACTCCAGCACACTAAAGGACCCTAAAGGACCCACTACCATCATCATACAGGGCCTCCATAAGTCCTAATGGGTCCAAGGTGCTTTGTACAAAGACCTTCAGAAAGATGGTTTTTAATGTTGTGTGTGATTGGTGTTTTCACTTCTTAGTAGAACTGATAAATTAAGCAATCATGCGCATCTGAAGAAAAATGCATGTATCTGGTTTATGTTCAGTTATATGAATAGGTCAAGAATTTGCATTTGCAGAAGGTACTGTGTTATGTAAGAAATCAACACATACCATACAAATGAAAAACATCAACAGTGGGGTTATCAGATGCCTAAGTGACATGACTACAGGAGCGATGTGCCAAACAGTAGCCTGATGTTCACCCACGCTGACACAAAGCACTTATAATCTCTTCTCTTTAAAACTCATATGGTATACTTTTGCTAGTCTTTTGCATGTGTAAGAGACTTGGTGTTCTTTGTCAGTCCACAGCTTCACAAAACAATAAGGCCACAACAAGATATATTGTAGGTAAAGGCTGCATACAGTATTGTGTGCTTGCGGTGTGGGTTTTTTTTTTATGTGACTTTCTATGTGTCATCTTACTTTTTATGTCATTTTGTGTCCCGGGCCTTGTAAAGAGGGTTGAAATTACGGGACACAAAATCACTGGTTACAAAAGACATTTGTACTAAATCAGCGACATGGCAAAGGTTGCTGACCACAGGCGTGTCTGCGTGATTCATCTCAGGATGTGGTGTATCTGTCCTTGTTCATCGTGCTGTGATTAAAGCTTTATGTTTGCTGTCTCATCAGTTCACTCCTTACACATTTCTCTGCGGGTTGCTCTTCAGACCTCCTCGGTGTGTCCTTGCCCTCTCTTTGCCTTACACTTCTCACTGTTATGTGTATCTGTTCAGTTTTATAAATGGGACAAATTATTTTCAAGACATACTTACAGCTTGAAAACAGGTTGCTTCGGTTACAGGTACAATCTAGATCAGATGTATTCCTCTTGATAAATCAGGGGGGGGGGGGGACCTGATGATCTTGCCTTGAACTGTGGGCTCTAAACTTGCCTTTTCCTGACTGTGTTCCTTCCAGGTACAAATACAGAACAAGAAGATTGACTTGAGCCATGTGACCTCCAAGTGTGGCTCTCTAGACAACATCCATCATCGGCCAGGTAAAGGTTTGCAGTTCCCCTACAAAGAGGGCAACACTGCACTGCAGTGAGTGTGCTGTGACCAGAAGGTTGCTGCTGCAGTCCCTTACTTTCAAATATGAATTTTATATGTGGGATGTCCAGGAGGCCGTCGAACTGCTTAGATACACTTGAGCAATTTATCTAAATTTCATGAGCTTTTGAGTTCAGACTGTGGTTATACTGGAAAGCCTCAAGGTATGACTGCATGTGAAGCTAAAAATGTGAGTAGATAAGATGAACTGCACGCTCCCATTTTTTCTTTTAGTGACATAAGGAAGTGCATAGTAGACAAGCCAGACAGGTAAACAGTGTTGAGTTCAACATTCATCACCCAACTCTGTTTGATGCTGCTGGCTTACAATGCCAGGTAAACCCCTGTGCGCTTCCACCTGGTCTTATCATTACACGATAATACCAAGGGACACAGATTAGACGTTCTAAGACCGGTTTTCTTGTATTTGTTAGACAAAGAATTTCCTGCCCTATTTGAATGTATGTATTCATTTGGCAGTTTTTTTATTAACTCCTGAAATAACATGTCAATCAGATGCAGCTCCTGGACCAGTCTGTATCTAAATTTGCAACAACAGTGGAAGCAAGCAGTAAACTGACAGCCTGATAGATGTGTCCGCAGGTGGCCGCATGTAGGAGGTGTTTTGGTTCCTGGCAGCATTTTCTGAAATTTGTCTTTATACCTTGAGTGTTAGAGTGTGGGATATGATGTTAATAAATTGGGTTACATCAAACCTGGAGAGGGTTTTACATTCAATTTAATGTTTGTTCATCCAAATTTCTGAAATGCAAAGTAATAAATTGCCTTCACAGTAATCCCTTAACATTCCTAAGTCCATAGGACTTGCACTAAAAGAAAACTTGCATATTGGTTATAGGGGTTGCTGTTGGTAAGTTTGAAATTTCTTTTCCATTAATACAACAAAATAAATTCTCTGATGCTGTAGGGCAGTGTGATGCTCTGTGACAGTCATGTTAAAAGCTCTACAATTAAAATATAAATCATAATTATTAGATGCCATAAAAGTGGTTTTATGTTTTTTATTCTTCCGGATAACTGCACAGAACTTGTGCTTATATTTATCTGAATTAGCCTTTGAAATCATTTTCTGAATTTCCAGCTTAATTTACAGAACTGGAAAGATTTAGTTGCACTACCAGTACTTTGGCAGCAAAGCCCCAGGCAGAAGTATGGAATCCCCTTTTTATTTACCCATAGAGAGTATTGGACTGTCCTGCAGCGCCACCTGCTGTTCATTCTGCCATGTTTATTACAGTCTTTCATCTACTCCTAAACTCTCATTGAGAAGCTACTGGGGTTTCATATTTTAACTCTGCACAATTTTTAACCTCACTCTCTCATCTGACCTTTAATAACTTCTTAATAAGGTGGGCGTGTCTTGAGTAGATATTAGGTGGATATTTGGTGACTAAGTATTCGCATTTTTTTTCACTTGATGCTGTTTCAATTTCAAAATTGAAATAAATACTTACAATTAATATAGCGCTCTTCTCACTTAATAGTTTTTACACTTCTTCTGCTTTTAAACAGGAGGTGGTAATGTGCGTATCGAGAGTGTGAAGTTGGACTTCAAAGACAAAGCCCAAGCAAAGGTGGGTTCCCTGGAAAATGCTCACCACATTCCTGGTGGAGGCCACGTGACGGTGAGTGTCAGCTCCATGCTTCTAATCAGCCATTTAAGGGAAAACATCAAGTTATTGAGAGATTGTCCTACTCATCAATTTAAATATAAGCCCTCATAAGTAATAGCCTTTACTCTCCCTTTACTCAATATTCACCCAAATCTCAGGCTGTGCAGTAGTCAGAGAAATTGCAAAAAAAGCCCAAGGCCTACATCTCAGACTCAATGTTCATGACAGTACAATTAGAAAAGGATTGCACAGATACGTCTTGTCTGGAAGGTTGTCAGGAGAAAGCTTTTCTCTACAAAGAACATAGCAACCAAGCTCAGGTTGCATCTAAACCTGCAAGACTTCTAGAGCGTGTTTTTCAATCAGACATCATTTAGATGTTTAACTGTAATATACACTGTTCCATGTAGTCAAAACCAAAGCACAGCATATCAGCACAAGCACCTTATATCAATTGTCAAGCATGGTGGTGTGATGATTTGGGTTTGTTTTTGCCACAGGACTTGGGCACCTTGCACTCAGTCGGTCGACCGTGAACTCCTCAGTATAAGTACTCTATGTGAGGCCATCTGTCTGACAGTTAAAGCTTGGCTGAAACTGGGTAATGCAACTAGACAACTATCTTGTTGCATTGCAAACCAGAAAAAAGGTTTTCCAGGACTCTGCAGTCATGTGAAAAACTAAGAACAAGCAAACCAGAAAATTGGTAATAGAATCTCTGAGAAAACCACAATGAACTGATGCAACGTAAAGAAGAGTACGTCGTGTAGAAAATTATTACTTAAGATTATTACTGCTCAAGGTGGTTCTAGAAGATATTAAACCATGGGTTGTACTTGGTTTTTCACATGACTGCAGAGTCCTGGAAAACTTTTCTGTAGTAGCAATAACTTGAAATAATCATTTTCTGTATGACCATCAGTCTCTCACGTCATTGTGTGTGTGCATCTTAACTATTTGTTTCCATAGTTCTGTAGTCAATTAAGTTTAAATCTTACAAAACGGTGTTTCCACCAGGCCAATCTTCCAAAAACTTGCTGTATTCCTTTAGCAGTAAAGGTACAGTATATACATCAGTCCATACATGACTGCTCTTAATAAGTGATCAGTAATCCTCTGGAGGCATGGGAGTTTTTCCACTTGTTCTAAAGCCGTTTCTAAAATGAATCAATATTTCATATGACGTCTGATAGTAATATTTGTTTTTCCCTATTCGCTTCTCACATCACACCATCTGCCTTTAACAGATTGAAAGCCACAGGTTGACATTTCGGGACAATGCCAAGGCCCGAGTAGATCATGGAGCCGAGATCATCATCCAGTCACCAGGTCTCTCTGGCTCAGTGTCTCCCCACCGCATCCGCGAAAGCCATCTATCATCCTCCGGGAGTCTCAACATGATGGATTCCCCACAGTTAGCAACCTTGGCGGAGGATGTCACTGCAGCTCTGGCCAAGCAGGGTTTGTGAACACTGGATCTCTGGATCGCTGCTCTGCACCCAAGACGTCCTCATCCTGATCCATTCAAACTTTTCTGCCCTCTCCTGCCACCCTAAGGCTGACTGATCACCGCTACTACTCAGCTAAACCGGTTCTAAGTAGAGACTCAAAGTAGGAGCTACTGTACTTTGGTCCTATTTATTCTGTTTTCTGTCTATTTTAAACCCAAACGTCCTATTTCTGATTGATTTTGATCTCCCTCGTTTTGAATGATGTTGCAAAGAAAAGTTTGCTGTAACCTCTAAATAGTGGGGACAAAAGATTGGCTTTACTGGTCTTGGATCAGTGTTGAAGAAGCAACAGCCTTTTTTCTACTTTGAATAAGAAATAACGCCACGACCACCACACCGCACGTGTTGCTCTTGTTCAGTAAACGTGCATGGACACCCTATCAAAACACGCATCCTTACTGCAAGTCATTCTTGTCATCCAATATATAATATATTTATCAAATATATATAGAAACATGTATAAAATAAAGGTTCTTTGCCATCTACATGTCCTGAAAACATTTTAAAAGGAAGTGACAAAAATGGCTTGAAAATCTGTAAAATTGCATTTATGCAAGCAACTAGGTCATGTTACCACGAGCATGTATGGATTCAAGTCTTAAAAGAGGCTATTTTGTAATTTAAAATAAGGATTTTAGTAAGTTATTTCCTCATTTATTGGATAAAAATTAAACAAGTTCATGTTTTGTAGTTAATAGTTGTTTACAGTGTAATGCTTGGTGACAATGTCAGACAGCTGATTTGGTGTTGCTAAAGAATGCATCTCAGTCATGTCAAAGTGCATCACACACTTGCACCTGCTCAGCGGTTCAACGCAGAAGCCTGTCCATACATCACAGCAGTATTAAACACTGGCACTCATTCAACAAACATCCTCAAAAGGAAAGTCTGTTCAGACGCAGCTCACAAGAATAAACAGCACTGACATTTCTCCAGTATTACAGGCTGACATTGCCCTCATCGGGACTGCCGGAACCACAGAGGAGATGCTACAATTTGCGACCTGATATTTAGCAGAAGATGCAGCTACTCTGAAATCTGTCTGTGCGTGTGCTTTTTGGTGCAGGTCCCCTGCTGTTTTACAGCGGACGCTACCGTATCTGGATGTTTTGTTGCAATATGCGGGAGAATAAATTGGACAAAAATATTTTGAAAAATCCTAAAAGTTAAAAAGACTCAGTCAACTCCTGTTATGTCTGTTAGGAAAAAAAAAGTGTTTGGGTGATCTAGTTTCTTTTTCAGACACCATTTGTGGTATGCCCTGCCCTCCTGCCCACTACTTACTGCCCTCACCTGCAACTGTTTGTTTGCTTCCGTGTTTTTTCTGCATTCCCCATCTCTGTGTGCCCCTTCCCCACCTCCTACTCCAACCTACAGCAACTGTAAATGTATTTAAAAGGTCAAGTAGATGTACGCAGTTTTTCTCTTGTTGATATGACACCAGTTACAATAATTAATGACAATAAAACGACCAAAAAATGGGAAAAAAAGTGACGTACTTGTTTTGTTTTCCACTAACCAGAAAAAGCACCGCGTATATAACTTCAAAATGTCAAACCACTTCCTTTTGAAAACATCTGGCTTAAAATAAATGTCCAAATATCAGCGTACAACACACGGAGTCAAAAAGAGGGAAATTAAATGGGAGTGTGAAAAGTTTATTGTGAAATGGCAGAGGATACAATAAGTTAAGACTTAGGGAGGGTTAGATTGGAAGAGGATTGAATTCATTTTGATGGCCAGTCCTGGGCCAAACGAGTCACTTTACTGGCAGATAGAGAGCCAGACAGGCAGTAAGTGGGGAGGGATGGTCATCGTTATTCCGCCTTCCCATCCATCACTGTTCTTCTGTGACGAATATAAACCCCAATGACACTGCGGGATTTTGGTGAAGATAACGAAAGAAGCACCTCATGAGTAATCAGGATAGCTTTCCAAGTGACAGGAGGAGGAAGAGAGGAAAATAAAAAGCACCAGTTTGGACAAAAGAGGAAAAAGAAAGTGTTGAAAAAATAAAACAAGGATTCAGGAAATGATATCTCATAGTCCTTTGATCCCCCTGCTTCCACAGATGGTACAGGAAGCAGCGAGCGAATGCAGCGACACCATGGGGTCTGCACATGTACGATGCTCACCACCACGGTGGCAGGGTCCTTACACAGACATGATGTGCTTGACGAAGGCTGCGGGCGAAGGCCGGGGCGGGAGACAGAAAAAAAAAAAAACAAGAAAGGAAGAGAGGGAAAACTGAGTGAACTGGAAGAAAAATACATTCTCAAACTTCCATGAAATAAACATATGTTTAATTTACTAAATGTGAAGACTGACACTGCAGTTTCTCTGTTAACACCCTCATCATTCATTACATTTTCTTTGCTGATAAAAAGCACTTTGTTCTTTGCTGTTTACATTTTATGAGCAAATCGCAAAGTAAGAAACTATCTCTGCTGTGGTTGTTTCTAAGATATTGTTTTCTGTGATTCACAGCATTTAAAGTATGAGAGTTTGTACTGTCTATAATAGCTTCATCTATTAAGCTACACTTTTTTGTCTAGAGGACAGATGACACTAGAAAAGGTTTGACAGTCACTTCTTTAAGACTATAAGAGAGACTTACACGAGGCTAAGATACTGTGTGTTAACTCCAAAAAGTCTGGATTCAACACTTCTATTAATATCAAAGAAAAGCAATGACATCATCAGGGATGTGAAGCTCCAAGACAGAAGGAGTCAAATAGTTTTCACAGGTTAGATTAAGCAAAACTTGTAAAGTAATTCTCACATAAGATAAAACAATCTATAATAATAGAGTTAATAATTATTTTGAACAGTGTGAATACTATCAGCAGCAGTAATAGTATCATCATGTTTTTATGTAGCTGTTGTTGGACTGTGTGGCTCACCCTCATAGTTGACACAGCCGTTTTCATCCTCTTGTCCTGTCATGAGAGCGTCAATCTCAGCCTCTGTCATCTTCTCTCCTGCAGGGGGAGGCAGAGGACATCTGATATTAACAACACACAAAGCGACTCGGGCACGCACCTGAACAGATCAAAGGAAACGCATCCTAGGCTGACTCACCGAGTGTTGACAGGACAATACGCAGCTCAGCACCCATCACTGTGCCGTTGCCCTCCTTGTCGAAGACGCGCAGACCCTCAACATAGTCTTCAAATCCTGCCTTGTTTGGGCTGTTGATGATGGCCTGGAGCATGGGCAGGAAGCCCTCAAACTCTACTCTCTTGCTGGCCATGTCTGCATGAAAGGAGGTAGAGTAAGTTGGATCTAGAGGTGACACTAAAGGAAGGCTCAGAGTTCTAGAGCTTCAGCAGGTTCACGATTGAGCACAGCGCAGTCCTATTTTAAGGCACATTTATTACTTTGTTTATTTATTTATTAGGTCATTTGTCATTTTGATCTTGATTGCAGTCTTGAGTTTGCACAAATCTGCACCTACGCCATCATTTGTCTTCTTTCAGTTGCTCCCTTATTTAAAGGGGCTGCCATGGCAGATTCACATATTGGATTTAGCATAGGTTTTTATACCACATGCCCTTCAAGGGATTTGTGTCTCCTCCTGGTCTTGAACCAGGGATCTTTCTCGTCTTAGGCAAATATGTTAACCACTATAATAATATAGTTCTTCTGTTAGTTTAGAATACAAAGTGTGTGTGATTAAAAACAAACAAAAAAGTTTTAGATCAGGCTACGTTTTGTACTGAAAAATACAAGACGTGGACAAGCGTGAGCATTTATTGCATAGCTCTGTGCTACACTTCACAGTTTGGGAGAGTTTATGAATGAATATGACAATGTTGACCACTAGCTGGCAGCATAAACAATTTATTATGCCATTTCCTCAAAGGCACAGACCTGACCACAATATAAGACACTTTTGATGAGCAGACGATCATTTCTCAATTCTTTGAACATGACTGCTTCCAGTCAAAAAAGCAGCTACTGATAATTTCTCTCTCATACTTGCTATCGTTTGTGTTTGACAGCAGCACTGTACACCTCTTTTGCATATTTTACCAAAAACCCAGAGCTATCCATTAATGTTTACCACACATATTATTAAAATCAGTTTAGACAAATTAGCCTTTTGAACTATGCCTCAGTTAGTAATGTTCCTTGTTTTAGCCCAGTGACGACAGCATGTCATACTGGCATCAATACAAAAAGCAAATTGCTAACTTATCTTTATTGGGATTAGAATGAATCTAGTCATGTATTTCATGCTCCCTAACATCTTCTGTAGCAAATCTTTAAGTGATCAAGTGAGGGAGCAGTTACTAAATGTCATTACTGTACCATCAGCAGAGGGGTTTCCCAGCAGTTTGGTCACCTCCTTGTTGGTGGGGTTCTGTCCCAGAGCGCGCATGATGTCAGCAATCTGGTTGTAAGCCACCTTGTTGTCACCCACCCTGTCGAACAGACCGAAGGCCTCCCTGTAGTCTGTTTAACAGAAGCAAGAGAGGATTTTGCCAGCTTAATGATCCATAATTTCCATTTTTATTTTATCTCAAAGTTGGTAAAGTTTATAATCATTATAGTTTGTTATGTCTTTATCATGGACAGTAAGACATTTCTGTTATATTCCTTCTAACTGTAGAATTTCTTTATTAAACAGAAACTACAGCAATGCAAAAACCTATTTAAAGAAGAAGAACTGCATTTGGGGCACATTTACATTTAATTGCATAAAAATAGCACTAACCTGAGGTATTGCAATATTTTTGCATTTATGTTTGTATAAAAAGAAGCTTGTGATGTTTATTTTATAGACTAGCACAGTTGCTCATCAATATATGTGATATGCATTGTCATCTGATTGTATGTATATGCAAACATAACATATCTTACTTCAAAAATTGAAGTTATAGTTTGTGTAAATGCTTTTTTTAAACCGAGTCACTAGTTTATATTTCAGCCTTAGCTGTTGCCTGTCAGCAGGTGGAGACAGCTATGCTACAAACTGACAAGGAAAATATCTAACAAGTGCAAGACATCTCAAAAGGTTGTGGTATTACTGGCTGAATAGAGTCTCTCCTGCCGATCTCGTCACCCCTCATACTATTTTCATCTCAGCTGTCTCCTTCTCTCTCAGTCAGCGGGGCAATGGGCTCTTTTAAAAGACCACCTTGGAATTGATAAACATAGCTGAGAATATGAGCTCCTCCTTTTAAAGGCAAGGCCCTCTGTGGGCGAGCTGAGTAAAAGTAGGGAATGCTGACTGCAGTGTAACAAGCAGCCTGCCAGACTTCAGGTTTGGTCATGTGGTTCCAACCAACAGCACACAGGTGTTTCTATCTGTCAAACACTACACTATCATTTTACTGTGCTTCCATCTGTAATCTTTAAATCTTCCGATCTTTTCTTTTTTTTTCTTGTTTTTTTTGGCTGTTGGCTCTTGGAACACAATGAGATATCGCTGATCTAGTGACACAGAGTTCTAAAAAGCATGTAAACAAGCTAAAGTTAATATCTGGTCACAGGGATTTGCTGGCTTGATTTGTGACATGCGACCCTTTCGTTATTAAATGATACTCTTTACAGCCAAACTGTGATGTGATCAAAATGCTTTTTAAAATGCAATCTGAGTGTTTTTAACTTGACACCAGTTGTCCTATTTATTTTTACTAACAAGTTCAGTTAGTTGATGCATTTGTTGCCAGTGTTTTCCATGCAAGAAGCCACATGTTTAACCACATATGCGGTTTCTTATTCAAGCATGCAAATCAGTCAAGCTTCTGAAACCGTAAAAGTCTTCCTAAGACTGACTGTACGCATGAAGTGTTTCTGAGCTTCATTAGCCACAAATGGGCTTCAGAATGGATTTGATGGCTTTGTGGAATTTCAAAATACAAAAATGAATGAGGTGTCCAACTGTCATGGATACGCTGAGACCTGTTATGATGTCTATTGTAGTTTTTTTTACATTGCTGTACTCTGTTATTTCTCTTTTGCTCCCTGTATGTTTTTAATTGATGGAATTTGCAAGTCACATTTTATGATAAAGGCAGATTTTCAGATTTCTCTGATGGAGGGCCAGCTGAGTTTTGTGGACTGTAAGTAACAGTATAGAACTGAGGTGAATTAAGTTTTACATACCTTCAATCTGGTCTGCGCTGAATTCCACCTACAAGCCAATATAAAAGCAACATTTTAGTAAAAAACATGGAAAGGCAAAAGTTATCACTTGCCATGTAATTAACATCACATTTGTATTCAAACAACGTGATCAGGCACTTCCCATTTATTGTGCCCTAAACAATCACATCAAAACCAAATTTAGCTTCATATTATGCCACATATGTAGGTCCATCTTTAGCTACGTTAACATGTCCACATTTGGTGTCACTCTGCATTGCCATCACATATTAGTCCCTACTCTGATAGTCCAATCCAGAGAGCCCAGGGTGTGGTCTAAGAGATCTAAGACATGGTGCGCTATCCATGGTCCCACTCATTCTCCCCAATACTCTGCACACCTTTTATTGTGGTCCTGCCAACCCGCAGTTGCTCTCACTGACTCTCAAGTGCGTATAAGCTTATAGATATTCAAATCATTCATATAAATGTAATAAATGGTGATTGCCCCTCCCCCGCCACTCCACCAAGCTCTTACTCCATTTAGCAAAAACACTGCATCCGTCTACTTCTGTCATGCAACTTTATGAGTAGAGAGAGAGATAAATCCCAGTTCTTCCTTCCTCGGTATCCAGCACCCCAGTGTAGATCTGGTTAGGCCTTCACAGGTCATTGTACCTTGATGGCGGAAAGGTCGACAGCGGGAGCTGCGGGAGCAGGGGCTGGCTCGGGCGCTGGTGCAGGTGCAGGTGCGGGCGCAGGTTCGGCTTTCTTTGCGGGAGCCTTAGCGTCCTTCTTGGGTGCCATTTTTGCTGATAGTAGAACTACTTTGGCCCTGAAGCACAGACAATTCCCGGATCGGGTGACACACAAAGACTGTAGCACAGACTGAGCACAGAGGAAGAAATCACCGTTGGGGCGTATATATATGTGACTATTTTTCCTCTTGACCACCCGTCAACCCTATCCCCGTGTAAGGATTGGATAGCGGATGGGAGGGGTGTGTGTATGTGAAGGGGTTCTCTCTAAACTTGGAATATAGGGCTACGAGCCAGAAGGTGTTTAGCCATATACCTATAATCACAAACGAAAACATTGAAACGGCGTGAAAGGTTATCCGGGGTCACGTGATCTTTCCGCTGGATCGTTTCTTAAAGGATCTACTTTTACGCACTGCCCCCACTTTTACGCACAGCTTTGCGCTTCATTGCGTACACTATCTAGGTAATATATTCTGAAATGTTTTTCAGGCCAATCCAATAGATGATATGGATACATTAACACAAATCAGCGACTATCAGACCATTAAAACCTGACCTAAGAAATGGGAATGTGTCTGAGTAGAGGAGAGATAAAGCAATTTGATGGAAACTAAAGAGCAGATCCCGTGGAGCTGCAATATTAGACATGTGATGGAAAATGAAATCAGCTGCTGTCAAGCAGAAGTTAATGTTAGTAATGTTAGCTGAGCTGATCTTTGACAACATCTCTGATGGACTCTTCGGGGGGCTTCATTTTTACCATCAGCTGTGTATCCAAGCATTGCACAGAAATTTATTTGAAATATAGCACAGATATCCGTGTTTCCAGTGAGTTTAAGGTGACGATATTTCTAACATTCCTTTAAAATATTACACAACATATTTAGAATATGTGCAACTGATATCACGATGGTGCAATCATAAGAACATGGCACATTTGCTTTAATATTTAGCTTGAGATGACCCTATTATATGTGGTGCCAGTGGAGTATTGATACAAATACATTTGGAATATGTGTGTATCTAAGAGTGTAGAAAACTCAAAAAGGAATAAATGCATATGACGTTTTATGGTAAGAAATATGTCTGCTGTTGGCTGTAGTCAGAAAAAAAACCTAACTGATCGGACTACTTCAAATTAATATGTCAGTGTCAATATCTCATTTTTTAGATGAACAGGTGGTGGAAGGAGTGTCTTTCAGAACTAATAAAGAGCCATTGTTTATTTCTAGTCACGGATAATGTGCGTTGGGTAGATCAGCAGCTGTGGTCAGTTTGATTCTCTACTGAGGGAGGTGAATGGGGAGGAGGGGTCACCACAACCACAGGAAGGATGTGATGTAAAGGCACAGGGAGATGGCGACCTAGTGGAGCTTTCAGCTGCTGATGCCAGTAACCCAGACAAGGCCAAGAGTGCAAATTCTACCTCCTTAATTCTTGTCTATATCTGTCTCCCAGTGCCAGCGGTGCCGCCCTGCCCCCAACACCATGACAGGGCCAAGTGACGAAGGAACAGCATAAATTCCTTCACCCCACAGCCCCCAACCCCTACACACTCCCCACCCACTTGCTTTCACTGACCCCATCTCCGTGAGGGTAAGCCAGAGAAAGCCTCAGTCCCTCAGCTGTCATCTAGGCTCACCCCCAGCACTCCACTTCATCTTCTTGGAGTCTGACTTCCCTTTACTCCCTCCCCCTATAGAAACTCTGCCCCAGTCCTTGCACCTGTGCTGCAGTCCAAACTGAGCTCCACTATAGAACCTTAATGGATTCAGCAGCACGATAGAGCTGGGCTTTATTAGGAGGTGATGGCAGGTCAGCTTATGAAAAGAGAAAAAAATGGACAGAGCAAGTTCATGAGGTGATAATCTTTAAAAATTTACCAAGCAATGTCATTTCTAACATTTATAAAACATTTTAGTGAGTAAAATACTGGGCAGTTTTTTTCCTTTTGCTTATTCAAACCTACATAATGTTTCAATTTCACTCCCGTAACAAATTAAAATCCAGACAAATAAGTTCTGTGTCATTTGCTCCAGCAGCGTGAAGAAAAAGGGTGTCTAAATATCTTTGGGTTTACTGTTACTGAGAATCGCATTAGTGAATATATACAGTGCTGTCTTCTCATGACTAAATGCTTAAACCTTTACTTAGCTATCTTCAGTGCTCAGTTCCTTTGAGAATGCCATAGAAGACATATGAGGTCAGACCTTTGGAGAGAAGAATGAGCTTCAGCCTTACAGTGCATGGCACGGCAGTGACATCTGAAGAACAAATATAACAGCCCCCCTTGGTGATTCACGATGCCGTTCACGGTAACAGAACAAGAGGATAAGGGAGAAAAAAAAACCTGTATCCAATGTTACAATGAGTTGTGTTTTCTTATTTTTGTGGAGATGGAGTGGAGCTGTTACATTTATGCATGAGGAAGACTATCTAAGAGAGATCGTATGTGGAGCTTCTTCGTAGCATACAGTACTGTGTAAAAGTCTTGAATAACCCTCATTTCTTTATATTTTGCTCAAAAGAAGCCAGACGTGGTCTTGTGCAATAGTTCTACAGGCTTCTGTAGGACTTTCAGGTTTTCTTTGACAATGGCTGCTATTTTGGTCATTTTCAGTCCAGTCCAAGCTCGGGCAAAGGCAGCCATTGGCCAAAACTGGTTGCTGGTGAGGAAAGGGAGACAGGTCAAAAGATGGATTGTGGAAGAGATCTAGAGATAACCTTATGATTAAATGCGGAGTGGCTTTTATTGATAGAAAATCAAATAATCTTGTGTATGTAAAGTGGAGGTCAAGAGAGAGGTACAAAGGTAAGTGTCTACAGCCTGTAAAACATAGTGAAGTCTCTGTGATGGTTTGTAGCTAACATGGAGTGAAGAGGATTTTATCACAATTGATGGAATTTCAAAGACAGAAAAGGTCAGATTTGGGTCTACCATGAAATACTACCTGGAAAGCAATTGATTGGCAGTTATTACAATGTTCTCAAATACACTGCCAAGTAAAAGGATACCTGGATACCTAACCAACGTAGGATAATCTTGACAAAGAATGGAATAAAAGGCAGACAACATTCAGAGAAAAGCTTTGAATGTCCTTCAAGAAGCTTGGGGAACCCTAAAACCTGCTTAGAGAAATCTCAAAGCTTAACTAAGAGAGTTCAGGCTCTGTTGAAAATAAGGTGGTCATAGCAAATATTGATTTTCAAGCTCATTAGAATTGTATAGACTGTTTTTGCCTCATATGCCATATTTCCACCTGTGGTTGCACATATTTTATTAAATGCTTGCACCTATTTCCCATTTTCTTAGCAAAATATAAAGGAAAAGGAGCAGCTTAAGACCTTTGTACCATATTGATAAACAAGTGTAAGACTCTTTTTTTGCTGATATAGAGTTCACCCATACTCCATTTCTCCAGTCTCAGGTTGGACCTTCCTTGGAGGACCAGCCTACATGCCCTGTAGCCATGTCGCTACCGTTATATAGGTCTACATAATGTACCTGTAATTTAAAAAGTACTTTTTCTTTCTTTTATTTTTAAACTTTATTTTAAAATACCCTGAATATATTCTCTGATCATATAATAAGCTATGCAAAGTGACCAGCTAGCCAATCTTCTTCCAAGCTCAGACAATACTGAGCTATAATTATCCTAGTTAGGGTGAAGACCGTGAGCTGTCAGAGCTATTCATATTTCTTATGTGCCTCATATTCCTTCTTTGGTAGTCAGGTCTTCCAGTTGGTCAACAAGCACTATAAAGGTTTAGCTCTTACAACCACAATTTTGCTAGTGGTTGTTTCCCCCGTTAAAGAAATAACAGAAAATAGTGCATACAAAAAGTCTAGATCACTAGTTAGAATCAGCCATGGTGCATTCCCTACACAAATGTTTGTATTTATTCAACTTTCTTCTTACTAGAGCTTTTCTTTTGAGTCTGAAGTGGATAGGATAAGATAAATCATCACTGAACATTATAGAGGATCTGGGATGTTAAAGCAAAACAGTAATAGGAAGCAATAACCAAAAGTGGGGTAAAACAAACAGTCTTTATTGAAGTGAAAGCCTATTATCTTCCTACTTAGTAATAACCAAATTATGTTCCACAGAAAGATCACAGAAAGACAAAGAAATTGTTTGCAGTAGAGTTGAACAAAGCAGTTGATAGATGTGAGTGGGGGGCTTTTGATGGGCATTCTTTTGCAGCTACCTTGCTTTAACCTGTCTTCTCTGGGTCACTTCCGCACTCTGTAGCTATGCCCTTGGTGGGGACAAGAGAGGCATTTCGTATTATCACTCCAAGGTTTGCTTCAGGACAGGTGCTATAACAGTCTCACCTCAGGAATGGAGTTGTGACATAAAGTGGCAATGAATGTTTGCTACTTTGCGTTCATAGTAATTTGTCAAATTCTGCAGTTCAAAGTATTTCTAACTTGTATCCGTACTGGAAATTCTGGATTTTATAGTACTGCAACTAAAACAGCCGTGAAATTACGAGTTGTGCAATTAAGATTCCACGAAGAAGGAAAGACAGAGGTACTGATTTCAAGACATAGCACCTGTCCTAGCCTTGGAGTACTCCTGCGTTAAGCATGATTAATGAAATGCTGAGAACATGAACTTGAGAAAAACATCATGCGATGAGTGCAGTGTGGTGTAAGATTCCAAAGATGGCAGAAGCTCCTTGGTCACTGGCATTTGGCTCGGTGGGGAGCTGCAGTGCTGAAAGGGTTACTGAAAAGAAGGAAATGACGGACCGTAGCGAAGGACTTCCTTTGCTTCAAAATATTCAGCAGAGGTCACTGAGTCAGTCTTCTGAGATGAGCAGAGTAAATTTTGGATTCTGGTTCCATCTACCGCCCCCTCTTTTTAAACCCTGAGTGCTTCCTTCTCTGCCCTACGTCCATGCCAAAAGGAATGAGGCTGTAACTGAGCCTGGGGGACAGATGGTGCCTATTTATAGTCCCCACAGAGAGGTGTGAAGTTTCTTGGGATTTCAAAGAGCGGGAGCCATGGCTCCTTAAGGGGTCTGATGCAGCCTCTGTGGCCCATGTGTTCTCTTCCCCTCCCTCGCTCTCTAGAAAGCCCCACACTGGCCACACAGGGCTTAAGATGGGTTCAGGCTAAACAAAGGTACCTATTGCCTTTTTTACTGAGGCCACTGCATCACTACAGAGGATGGGAATCTAATACGAGCCAAAGGGAAAAGTCTGCTCCTTCTTTTCTCTCCAGACGATAACTTTCTTTAATAATCCAGAGGTTGAATTTGCTGTCACAGCAAGACTGCTAAACTGTCACAATGCCACTCAAAGCATGTATGGTAACACTGTGAGCGGATTTTGTACCAGCTTGACAGCTCATGCTGAGGCACTGATTGATGCTAGCAAAACCTTGTTCAAAAGATTGTATTAACAGTATACAACACAACTCCATTATAGATACGGAGGCTTGACTCAATGATTATAAATCAGCGACTGTTCATTTAGAATAATTCAAATGAAAGCATTAAAATATAGTTTTACTATTTTTTCTTTTTAAATAATGGAACGTTTAGCTTCAAAGTACTGGTTCAGAAAGTCACACAAACAATTTTCCAGTCATTACAACTGTTGCAACAACTGATACACATGTCACTACTCCTGCTCTCCTGCCATTAGTGCTGTATGCATAAAATCCAGCCTAAGTGCGCAATGACTTGAACAAAATCAGGTCGGCCATGAATGTGAAACAAATCACTGCTTTCCGTGCATTTGCTTTCTGTATGCTGTGAACTGTAACTGAGAGGTTTGGTCCTGCGGTGCTGTACATTTCTCATCTGCTGCTACTTTATGAACCTTTCAGACCTCCAAAATCATCCCACGCACACACACACTTCTTCTTTTTTCGACCTGTTTATATTTTTCAATAGCATTTTTTATTAGTCTTATTGTTGGAACACACTATACAAACAAACTTGCTTTCATATGGAAAGTGAAAGTATTGTCAGTCAAACTGCTCAATTTAAGTAGTCCGAACTGACGGCGAACAAACCCCACCATACATCCTTGAAACGAAGCACCAGTTATCTCTCTTATGTCAGGGCCAAGACTTGGAAACCTGGCAAACAGCGGGGAGAGTTAGCGGGGCGTCTATTTAAGTCCTCTCTTAAGCTTGGTCCCCATCTGAAACTCATCTGAAACTCACACTTGAAACTGCAGACAATGTGGGATCCCTCCGCCGAGGATAGACACTAGAGTTCATTAGGCCGTACGCCAGCCAATCAGTGGAGGAATTTAAAAGGCAGCTAATGACAGCCCTCCCGGTAATAAAGAGCCATACAGTACATTGCCCAGGCTTCTCGTGTTCTCGCAGTCATCACATAGTTATTTTCTAGATGCAGTTTATTCATTATTGATAGAAAAGAGCTAAGGCTGAATTTTGGCACTCTATCTGTAAATGGAAACATTCAGCAGAGAAGATGAGAGGACGAAATTGAATACAGTTGAATATAGTATATGAATACAGTCCTATAATTACAATTATACAATCAGTTGTTTCGGTCTAATATAGTGCAGTGATAATCTCTAAACGCTGAGTGCATGTTTATTTTACCGCATTATTTTTAAAACAGAAAAACAACGACCCAGCATCAAATCGGATATTTGATGGCACTGTTTAAATGACCTGTGTATTTAAAAGTGACAGAGGAACAAAGTTATTGCCCAATTAAGTGTTGAGTGGCTTCATAGTCTCATAAAAATATTTACAGACTTAATATAAAGCTTTTTAATGCCAGTAATAATTCTCGGGCTTATGGATCTGCTATGACGGGTTTTTCTCAAGGACAACTTCAAATAAAATGATTTACTACTGTAACGGTTCAGCACCAGGACGAAAACTGATGTGTAATGAGGTCTGTAATGTATAGACTCCAGGCCAAATGACTGTAGGAGTTAATGTTAGAGTTTCACAATCTGATCAGTTTCAACCGGTGCACTTAACCTTTTAATTTTCAATGTGACATTGTCTCTCTTCACTACATACTAACAGATCTCCTGCAGACGCCTTACTTGTTCATGCCTCTTTTTTTTCGGAATATTTATTTCCACATAGTGGAACTTTATATGGTTGAACCATTATATTTAATTATCCTCTCAGCAGTGGGCTCTGCAGTAGGCTATACTCCCATGCACTCAAGGAAGATTTGCACTTGCATAGCTCACGTTTATTGTTGTTAAAAGGATACATAAATAAATGTTCTATGCACATGAAATGCTCTTCTGTGTTATTTTAATATGCAGAATAATACTGTACTGTAAATGTAAACTACTGCATAAGCTACAGCACGATCACAGAAATAAACAGTCTGACTATAGAGAGACAGAAGCTTGAGTTCCCTTGAAGTGGCTGTTGTTGTGATTTGGTGCTATATAAATAAAACCGAACTGTATGAAAATGAACCAATATTAACCTGAATGGCTAAGCTTGTGCTGGATATTTGCTCTCAAAAACATGAAACCAACCTTTTAAATCCCTGTTAAATGTTAAAGTTCACTACATTGGATTACAACATCAACCGTTTAAAAAAGCTGTAATGGTATTAAGTGAGGTTTAGACAGCAGTATAAACAGAGACTATGCATCACATCCTTTATTACATCAAAAAAGACATGTCCTCTGACTTAAATTTAGTTGTCGTTTTACCGATAAAGCTGTCAAAGCTTTTACAACATAGTAGGAGCGAAGGTGTTATTTTACTTATGCATATACAGAGAGCTGCAAATCTACACATCAAGTGTACCCACTCACTGAGCTGCTGTAACACTATTCAGTGACTCAAGATCCCTCCGCAGCTCTTGCACAACATCTGCCACTGGATGTCAGCAGTGTTCCACAGATCTACAGAAGGAGCTCACTAGGTTCATTTTGATCGGGGAAATGATTGTGGTTTGCAGGGAGAGGAGGGCAGTTTCATCAAATAGAAAGGAACTACACAAAATGCACAGAACTAAAAAAATATAAAAATAAAAACAAAATAAGCTTCAGCACAGGAAATGAGGCATATATGTACAATGCAATGACATATTGCACCAGAGCACTTCGTTAATGCTAAAGACTGGCACATGGCAACAAAGTTAACTATACAGCACATGTTATAGTTCCAAGTCTATTTTCTGGAGTGTGGAGGTATTTCCTGATCTAAACAGGTTCTAGTACTCACACCCACTTTGTTCAGACTGCTGAACACAGCAGAGTGGCAGTCAGACAGCCTTCTCCACAGAGGACCAGTCTTGCAGTGATCAGCAAATACACAGTACACTCTAATCCTACCACCATGCAGCCACTCCATGGTCAGTTTGCCTTTTTTTTTTGCAGGCAATTGGCCTCAAAGAAAATGTTGTATAGAGTTTGTTGCACAGAAAGCACTATACAAAAGTTTGCTATAAGTGGGCACATTTATTCCCAGTGGGAAAGCATTTTTCTTTTAGCTCTGTCTGTGTTTAATGTTCTAAAATGCAGGGTGTGCATTTAATCACAAATGTCTTGTGTGTAGACATTTTTTAAAAAGTCAGTTGTTGTTTTTTTCCATTGTAACTTAAACTAAAAACATAATCTAAGAAAAAAATTGCCAAAAGCCTGTTTTTAGCTTGACATTAGTCTCTATAATAATGTTGAAACACGGCCAAATGATTAGAACAAAAGCTACATCCAAGGTCAACTTATTAGAAAACCAACAGGCGACTGTGATTATATAGTTCACAGGTTAAGTCACGCTGATACACTACAGAGCTACATTTCTGAACACTTCCTGCTAATCGTGCACTATATTTTTATCCTTTGTGTCCCTCCTCCCTCGTATTGAGACAGTGGACCTTATTTTTGTTTGGCTCTACTAGAGAATGAAAAGAATGAGTGTTCCTTTATGCTTTCAAAACAATTAAAGTCAATTCAAAATATATATTTTTGACATCTCACAGTGCAGCTAGGTAAGTAAGGTGTGGCCTTGATCCCAAATTGAATGTTACAAAGGTCACGTGTGTTTAGATTTCCTTGCATTCAGTAAGTACACCTCTGTGTTGTAGCTTGTATTTGCAGTGATAGTGATTGTTTTGAATTTTCAATTTGATAAAAATGAAGGAATTAGAGGTATTAGAACAGGGGTGTCACACTCCAGGCCTCGAGGGCGGGTGTCCTGCAGGTTTTAGATCTCACCCTGGGTCAACACACTTGAATCAAATGATTAGTTCATTACCAGGCTTCTGGAGAACTTCAAGACATGCTGAGGAGGTAATTTAGCCATTTAAATCAGATGTGTTGGACCAAGGACACATCTAAAACCTGCAGGACACCGGCCCTCGAGGCCTGGAGTTCGACAACTGTGTATTAGCACGTATGCATAAACAATTAGGTCCATAAATATTTGAACATTTAAAATCACAGTATCAGTATTGTGATATCTGTCATCTTCAATTCAACAACAGGTTAAACAATATTGTTGCATCAACTGTTTAGAAAACCACAACCATTCTAGTGCTGGGATGTGATCACTTTACCCGTGAGTCGAAATTTAAACACATGCTACTTCTACATTCATTCGGCTTTCCCCGAGGCCCTAAACACCGCGCGCTTCAACAATTCCCCACCGGCGAATCCACATCAACGTTTCAAGCGCTCACTTGCTTATACTGCAATCCTGCGGCGTGGACACGAGGGAAAGCTTAAATCTCGCTCACACTTTTTCTCCCTCAGTTATTTGTTATAACGAGTAGCTTCTCAACCACGTCTGCGCCGTCTTACTAAAAGTCTGCTTATAGGTTAATATGGCAAAAATCCTCCAAGCTGTCAGCGTTGTGAAATCTTTGAGACAAGGATGCGTGTTAGGCAGAAACGTGGGGAACGCGGGCTGCCTGAGACTTCACACTGCAAAACTTTTTAGTGTCAAGGTAAGAAAACAGAAGTGTGACCGGTAAGGACTGTTGTCTGCGATAAATCCAAGAACTGAACTGTTTTAAAGATCTCGCTGAAAGTAATTTACTTTATTCAGCCCTTGAAGTTCAGGAAAAAAATGCTGAAGTTTACAAACAACAGCTGATCCACATGGTGGCTGGCAAATAGGAATCCGTGCCAGATGAGGGGGGGGTAGAAACTGCAAGTGTATTAAAATAAATGGCGTCAGGCATGCTTTGCATACGGCGAATACACACACGAATATATTCTATAAAACACACTAAGTTGTTTGTGGTAGAGCTTGACGTTTTTCATTGTGCAACATTTTAGTAAATTGGCTGATTTTTCAAGGCAGTTTGGAGCGGTCATGGACAAGTGAAATTTTAGTGTGACAATTCGTAAAAGAAGTTGTAAAATGAGATGCTGTAAGTGGGTGAGATGTTCACATGCCTGTCTCGGCTAAAGTGGCAAACAGCTGCACAACTATGCACAACGTGTAAGGAGTGTTGCGTCATGCTTCAGATGATCTCTGATTGCAACATTCACGGAAAAGGCGAGAATTTTATTTGTTTCGAGTCAGGGTTGTGGTAGATAAAGTACTAGTTTTTAAAATGACATGCATTAATTTGCTAAATAACGTTAGTAAGTAAATGCATTAATTGAGAAATTACTTTTTTTTAATTTAAAAGATCTTAAGGCTGTGAATAAATCGGTGGTATGCTAATATTTTTATATCTGTGACGAGTACGAGTAATATTGGTCACTGTTTTCCTGATTGCTATCTGGAGGTCATGGTGCATCACACCAGCCTCTTTAATAATCTATGCAGCTCTCTCTCTCTCTTAGACACGTGTACAGATGCACTCTCTCACTCCTACACAACAGAAAAACAGATTTGTCTGTCTCAGCATTCGCAGTACAATTCACACAGGCCTGCAGTTTCAGCATGATGTCCCAGAGCGTCACTGGTTGCCATTGCATCTAAACTCAAAATCTACAACACATCTTTTTCAAAGTCTTTCCTTTGGTTCTTCCAAAGTCGCTTAATAAAAAGAGAATATATTATTTTGGGGTGTGATGATTTTTTTTTTTTTATATTATGTTATTTTTTTTTAACTCATTCACTGCCATTGACGTCTATAGCCGTCAATTGCAGTGCATGAGTCAATGGGTTTAACTCATTCACTGCCAATGGCTGGCACTTTTAACTCCCAGGCCCAGACAGCCCACCTGGTCTTGGAGGATGGCACCAGGATGAAAGGGATTTCTTTTGGGCATGATGCCTCTGTAGCTGGAGAGCTGGTCTTCAATACTGGTCTTGTGGGGTAAGAAGGAGAAATGCTGACTGAAATTATAACACCGTTAGATTTTTATTTCTTTATTTCTTTTGAATGGCACATTTCAACAATTCCAGTACATATTTGAAGAAACAAAAAGGCATTGACATCTGACATGAAACTTGCTTTTAATTTGATAACCTCTGCATCAGTCACATTTATATAGTTTTAAATAGAAGTGTAAGTGCATTTTTTTTAAAACCAATAAATCACTTCAATAAAAATCTTTACAAAATGTTTCTGTTTTTTTTCTACTTTAGGTATCCCGAGGCCCTGACTGACCCAAGTTATAGAGGTCAAATACTGACGCTGACATATCCTATTGTAGGGAACTATGGTGTGCCGAATACAGAGGAACTGGATGAGCTAGGCCTGAGAAAACATGTAGAGTCAGAACGCATTCAAGTAGGTAACTAAGGTGTGGCTTGTCTTACAAGCATGTCTTCATATTCCGCTACATTGAGTAATTATCTGACTGTACAAGCGTTTGTCTCATTCTTTTGTTTTTAATAATTGGATAGAAATCCTGTGTAAACAATGCCTGCCTCAAGTTTAGAACCCATGGGCATCACCAGACTAATGCAGACAAATATCATTTTCTCCCCTGAAATGCTCTGTTAGGCTTTTACTGCAACCTCCTTCAGTTGCTGCTTGTTTATGAGTCTCTCTCTGCCTTCAGTTTTGTATTTAATAACTGAATAGCATGCTCTGTTGAGTTGAGATCAGGTGACTTTGCAGTTGGAAAATGTCACTTTTTTTTGTCTTGAGAAAAAGTCTTGGGATGCTTCTGCAGTATGCTTGGCTCGTTATCCATTTGCACTTAGAAGTTCTGTCCGATCACTTTTGAAGTATTTCGCTAATACGAGCAAATGCTATAGCCAATCCATTACAGCCAATTCAACTAGTGGCCCAATCCATTATAGGCGCTCCAGCAATACATGCCCATAACATTCCCTCCACCATATTTGACAGCTGATGTGACATATTGGATCTGTTTCTTTTCTTCTTCAAACTTTTCGTTTCCCATCTCTCTGTTACAAGCTAAGTTTTAGCTGCCTAAATAGTTTTTTCCGACCTGCCCAAAGAGCATGGGAAGGGTTTCCTGTTAAGTGTAACCAGTGGTTTGCAACTTGATGCAAACGCTTTATTTGCAGTCTTGAGGACATCTCTTGAATGTAGACTTTAACAGTGATACAGCTACCGCGTAAAGAGTTCTTGACTTGGATAGATGTGAAAGGTTTTACTTAATCAAGTGAAAAATAAACTCTGTGCTCATTCCATTTTTTGAAGCTTTCTGGTGTTGCTGAGCTGGTGGTGCGTTCATTCTTTTTAAGAATGATGGTTATTTTTGGTCACTCTTAAAGTTTTTGATACATCTCAACCTCATTAAGGCTTCCTTAAATTGGCTTGGCATCTCTTTGTTCTTCATATTGAGATTTTCAGTGAATGGCTACTAAATTCACCTCTGGATCCTTTATGTGTTTGGCTTTGTGCACTGCTTCACTTGGCTATGAAAATGATTGCCAGAAGGCAGTCTGTTTGCTTTTCAAGCCATAAATTGTCCAGATACTTATGGACCTAACTGCATATAATCCACCACAGTTTTCTCACTGATAACAATGTCAGCTGTTAATGTTGAATCATATTAGAGCTGCTTTAATTTTCTGGCAAATAAAGAATTAACACTGCAGTTGGCACTGACCACTCATGGCCATTTTCCTTTTTTTTTTTTTTACTTCACTGAATTTTTGTTTAATTACAGCTAGGGTTAAGTGGTTGAAGCATCAGGTCAGAATGGCTGACCCTTTTATTAAAACTGTGTAACTGCAGTTAATAGACTGGAGGGGTTTTAAATTGGACTTTTTTTCCAAGGCTCATACAATGCTTTGGTTTCTCTAGGTATCTGGTCTACTGGTTCAAGACTACAGCCACGAGTACAGCCACTGGAACTCTGTCAAGTCTCTGGGTCAATGGCTGCAAGAAGAGAAGGTTAGATTGCAAATTAGAAGCTGTGAGAATGCGTGAATGATGAATATGACTTTTCTGTTAATGTAAATCTTACCCTCAAAAGGTTCCTGCACTGTTTGGGATAGACACCAGGATGCTGACCAAAGTCATCAGAGATAAGGTACCACAATTAGAAAGACTGTATCTGTTTCACGTTTAATGAATGAGTCGGTCAGTTTCTGATATGTTTGGCTTGTGGTTTCTCTTAAGGGAACAGTTTTGGGGAAGATTGAATTTGATGGTCAGCCTGTTGACATAACTGACCCCAATCAGAAAAACTTAGTAGCAGAAGTTTCAACCAAGGTAACAACTGCCAGTTTTTTTCTTTTTTTTATTTAACGATAATATCAGATTTAAAAACTCCTTTTGTTTAGATATTTTGAAATGGCACTAACCTCTTCTTGTCATGCCTCTATACTCACCAGGAAGTCAAAGTTTTTGGAAAAGGCAACCCAATTAAAGTGGTGGCTGTCGACTGTGGCATTAAACATAACATAATTCGACTGCTGGTTAAGGTGAGAGTTGCGTGAAACATCCTTGTTCGACTGTGTGCGTTCCATTTGGAGACCTTGTTTTTGTGACTTAGCCCCAAATGACCTCCTCTGCATAAACACAGAATAAAAAAGTCAGCGCTCTGTTACATGCTTTCTGCAACCTGACCTAGAAATTTTGAGAAAGTAAATCTGGGCCTAATGAGCTCCAGAAATGTAAAATTTGTTTGTGGCATGGAGATTGGTAAGAGAGTGGGTTTTCATCATGTTTGTACTCAAAGTTAATGACTTGTGATATTTGCTTTTAATTGGATTGGTTATAACATTGTATTCATCGATTTGCTCTTATTCGTTACACTCAGCGTTGACCCTTCTCTGTTTTCTTTTTGTTCTATTTTTCAGTTGTTGTTTTAAAAAAAAAAAAAAAAAAAAAAAAAAAAAATTTTTTTAAAAAAAAATTACATGTTTGGAGATTATAAACCATAAATGTCAGAGCTCTCATTATGACATTATGTCTATTTGGTGTTGTCTGTAGTTATTTTTACAGCTAGGGGGATAAAATAAATGTCATCTTCTGCTACTTTGATTTTACATTCATTTGACATTTTAAGTATACTCAGAAGATTACAAAATAACTACATTTGTGCTTTTGTGCAGCGAGGTGCAGAAGTCCACCTAGTGCCGTGGGACCAGGACTTGCTTAGTCTAGACTATGATGGCCTGTTCATATCTAATGGACCAGGAGATCCATCTCTGGCCAAGACACTCATCAATAACGTGCACAAGGTAGGATGCTTCACAAATGTTTATGTGAACTGAGAGACTTGAGTATTGATTCGCAGGTTTAACAAGGAACTAAAATTGTTGCAGAGCTCTATCTATATAATATTTAATATATTTGTTTCAACAATTTCTTTTCATAACTGTGTTTATAGCTCCACCATTGTTTCTGTAATAATATTTATTTTGTGAAGGTGCTGGAGAGCGATCGTCCCCAGCCAGTATTTGGGATCTGTATGGGCAATCAGATCACTGCCCTGGCTGCAGGAGCCAAGTCATACAAACTACCTATGGGCAACAGGTGACCAATTTAACAGCCAATCATAAATATGATACAGCGTGCTGTATATGCTCTGCATTCAGATAAAGATTTCAGTCTAAAGTGTAACCTGTCCGACAGAAAATGTAATGAAGTAGATGATGTGTTTTATTCATTTCTGTGGGTCCCCAGAGGCCAGAACCAGCCGGTGTTGAATGTGATGACGGGCCAGGCCTTCATTACCGCACAGAACCACGGTTATGGCATAGACAGCGAGTCCCTGCCCCCAGGGTGGGGCCCGCTTTTCATCAACGCAAATGATGGCACCAATGAGGTTGATTTCAGTCTGTGTGAATATTCAGTCTTTAACAGGACTTTTTTCCCTAGGCTTTGGCTATAAAAATAAAGAAATAAACAATTCTTTTACAGCAATAACTGAAGCAAATACAGGACTGTATGATGTTTACACTAATATTTTGGAAAGATGCATTTATTTTCGAAATGCTAACAGTATCTTTCTTTTTTTTTTTTTTTTTTAAATATATACATAATTTCATGATTTTTATTTCACAATTTCCAGGGGATCATGCACAGCACTAAACCTGTTTTTACAGCCCAGTTTCACCCTGAGGCTAAGGGCGGTCCCACGGACACAGAGGTAATTAAAAAAACTTGATGGTGCTGCATGAAGTACCTGAACACTATACTCCAGCTAATTAAAGTATATTCACAAAATGGAACTTGCGTAAAACTTTGAGCTCTATTCTAAAATAGTACTTGTGTAAATGTTGTGAATGGTTTGGAAAAGTGATGTGGTGTCCAGGTAGCAATAATCAGTCAGACCTCAGAAGTCATCAGGTGCATCTTTTAACTGTTCTTAGAATCTGATCTAAGTAAGCTGAGGGTGATGTTAGTTGCATAGCCCTGCGACAGACTGCCGACCTGTCCAGGGTGTACCCCGCCTCTCGCCCTATGACAGCTGGGATAGGCTCCAGCGCCCCCCGCGACCCTGAAAAGGATAAGCGGAAGCGAATGGATAGATGGACGAATGGCACACTTTTGCATTAGAAGATCATTTATTCAGCACGTTTGTCTTGATCTCAAAGATCTGTCACTTTAGTTAAATTGAATTCAGATTCCATGTACATTTTAGCCAGAATTTAGCCTTTTGTTTTAACCAATATAGGGGTTTGGCTCCAAAACAATTAACAGGAGACCATTAAAAAAAATATCGTTAATATAATACTTAAACTGTGATTATAAGGCGCTTTTTTTTTTTTTTCTTCTCCCCCACAGTTTCTCTTTGATGTCTTTTTGTCCCTGATCAAAAAAGGAAAGAATATCAGCATAGCGTCAGTCATGCCCATAAAACCCAGGATCCCTCCCAGGGCCCAGGTAGAGTATTTCACCCAGGTTGAGCAGGTTCAACTTCAAATATTCTGAACATAAGAGACTTTTATATCAGTCATTTAGTGGAACCTGCTGTTTAAATGGTGCCAATCACACCTTTTTGTGTCGACGCAGGTTTCAAAGGTGCTTGTATTGGGTTCTGGTGGCCTCTCTATTGGTCAGGCTGGTGAGTTTGACTACTCTGGATCTCAAGCCATCAAGGCCATGAAGGTCAGAGCATCTGGATGAATTAATCATTTCTGTAGCCAATTAATAATACTTTAATATGGTTGTGAATGAAGGCATAGAAGTGTGTTTCATGTGACTTTATGTGTGAGAGTCGATGCAGACTTTTTTTTTGTTTTTTTGTTTTTTTGTTTTTTTTTTAAAGTGATGTGATGATCCAATTTGTCTGCATTTTAATTCATGGACTTTTAAATGTGTCATTTATTCTGCTATACTGTCCTTATATTGGGTAGTTAAGATGCTGTAGCTTATTTCATCGATGAGCTTGGCAGCTTTTTCCCTAATTACGTGGAACACTGGGATTTTAGTTTATCTAATTAAGATCTAAAAATGCTGAGCAGGCCCAGTTGATTGTGATTTTCTTTTTTAATCAATATGGCAAGATGAGAATATTTAAATGATAATGAAAGATGGTTCATTATTTGGACACAGATGCAGGAGATTCACTAGCTAATACTGCTCAATGGGCAACTGTGACTAAACTTGCATTTGGATTAAGCTCTGTAAAAAAAAAAAAAAAAAAAAAAAAAAGGCAAACGTAAAAGGAGTTTTTCATGGACAGAGCACATTTGATAACTGCAATTCTTGTGCATTATAGTTGGTATGCATTGAAAAAACAGTAAATCCTCCTTAGATAACTGTGACTTTTTGATAATTGCATAGGGACCAACACTATAGTACTGCATAAACCGCTCACTTCAAGAAATAAAACATATTTGAGGAATTAGTGGAATTTAAAAAAAAACAAAAACAACAGGCAGTGATCTGCAGAGACGTGAAAAAGGTTTATACCCAGATGAGTTCCGTGGCGGCCTGAGTGCTTGACCCCAACAATGACAGCATTTGGTGCCACCGTGCTTATACTGTGGGGGGCCGTTTCGTGCCATAGGTTAGCTCCACTTATCCATTACAGGGAATGGTCACTGCAAATGAAAACAAAGTTGTCCTGAGTGACCCCCTTTATCCTTGGATGTAACATTTTTATTCTTGTGTAAATACTCTCTTCTATGATGACATAGGGCACAGCAATATGAATTTCATGCTGTGATATTTGCAGTCAGTAGATCTTAACCCAATTAAATGGCCACAGGACATTTTGACCAACCTGTTAGAGGTCAGCCTGTAAAAGGAATATCTTTTAAAGGAATGATTTTCCTTCCCTCTGTAGCATTCCAGAGACTTGAAAAATAAATGCCAAATTGCATTGATGCTGTTGTGCTGTGTCTTAGGTGTTTGCTTTTACTGTAATTTGTCACTATCTCTGGGCCCCATGTTCCAATTTTTGAATGGACTTTTATGAAAAATAGAGGGAATCATTTTTTTAATATAAAGTTTGGTATAATAAAATATAAATGACAGCAATATGACAATGATAAAATTAATGAGGACTGAATTCTATTTAGCATTTGAATTGGGGCACAGAATTGAGCAGAGCTGCTAATGTTGTTAGTAACACTTGCCTCTTGTATCTGAGATATGTGACAGGCCTGGAAAACACTTTAGAACATCTAAAATGTCAGACATGATGTAAAAGTGTCCCTGAAGACTTTTTGTCATGGGTGAGTTTGCTTTTAATAATTTCCCTTGCGGTCATACAGGAGGAAAACCTGAAGACTGTGCTCATGAATCCAAACATAGCCTCCGTTCAGACCAATGAAGTGGGCTCCAAGCAGGCTGACTCAGTCTACTTCCTGCCTGTTACGCCAGAATTTGTAACCGAGGTCATCAAGACAGAGCGTCCAGACGGCATCCTGCTCTCGATGGGTGGACAAACTGCACTCAACTGTGGTAAGATGTGCACAGTTGCTTGATTAGTACGTGTAACTGACCAAAGGGAATGAAAAATGCAAATGTGTCCCTTTGAAATTCAGTTCAAATGTTACGTCTAAGTCTTCTATTATATTAAAAACCTTTTGTATTATATATTTTATATTATATTAAAAATCTTTTACCTTAAAAAGGTAAAACATATATAATAGATATAATATAAATGTGTTATATATACATATGTGTGTAATTTATTTAGACATATCTTTTTTTTTGTGTGTGTGTGTGTTTAACCATGCATCTTTAATTTGTTTTCAGGGGTAGAGTTATTCCAGCGTGGGATCTTGGACCAGTATGGGGTGAAAGTCCTTGGAACCCCTGTGGAGTCCATAATGGCAACAGAGGACAGGCAGCTTTTTGCTGACAAACTAATGGAGATCAATGAGAAAATTGCACCTAGTATTGCTGTTGAGTCGGTAAGGACCCATGTCCAGTTGCCGAAAAAAGTGTTCTTGAGCGATACGTTTGGTAACTACGTATAGAAGATACTAAAATATCCTGTCAGCTTGTAGTCTACCACTAATTTCTTGATTCCAGCATTTTGTTAGTGTTAAAAAAAAGAAGTCATTGACATTACTTATATTGGAGGTCTTGTGTTTGTAATAGTTCTATAGTGGTTTAAAGCCCGTATCAACAGTTTTTGTTATGGGAAGCGTAACATTTATGTGCATCCTTCAGGTGTCTGATGCATTACGAGCAGCAGAGCAGATAGGCTACCCGGTGATGTTGCGATCGGCCTACGCTCTGGGGGGTCTGGGCTCTGGTCTGTGTGCCAATAAAGAAAAGCTGGAGGAAACTGCCCAGAAGGTCAGAAAAAAGCAGACACTTATCAATAGCTAATGTTTTTTTTTTTTTTTGTTTTTTTCTCTCACTGGTCCTTTTTTTCTCCTGGCATTTAAGCAAACATTCAAAATCTTTTGTCCAAATCAATCAGAGCATTTATACCTAGGCTTACCATGTTTTTTCCTCTTTTTATACCTTTTCTCGAGTTTACAGCATGAACCTGCACAGAAATAATACCTTTTGAAATTGTTCAGATACATTTCTTTGGTCCTGTGCCAAGAAAGGAATAGTTTTCTGTTGCTAAGCAACATTCTTTTGTGCTCTTCCCCTTTTCAGCATTATGTCTGACAGCTCAATTGGTTCTAATCTATGATCACAGGCTTCAAAATGAACCGCTTGTGTTAGATTGGTGCGTGCTTGCTTTTTTTTTTTTTTTTTTTTTTAAATTTTTATGCTTAATGTTTGTGCTCTTTAAGTATTTCTTTGAAGCTTACTTTAGTTATTTATTTATTTTTGGTTTCATTTGGAAGTTTCAATGGCAAGTGCATTGGTACCAATTATACTCAGCAGCTGTTCACCTGGTTTGTATCAAGGGCAGTTCACCAAGACAAGAATGCAAAACAAAAACCCCAAGGTAGACAGTCCTTTAACCTGGTCTGGCCTTGTCTGTTATCAAAAAGAGTTTGATAATTGTTTCGGTGCAAACTGTCCTAATAGATTACTACATTTAGTTTGATTCAACAAAGCATCTTAGCTATCGACAAACCAGAAGGACAGTTTGCAATGAAACAATTCTAACCCTTATTTTGATAACTGACAAGGACAGACCGGCTATAGGGCACATTTATCGCATTCTGAAAAGCATCTTCTCTGTGATTGTCACTGTGATTTGGAAGTTTGCATTACAAAGATAAAACACTATTTAAAAAGACCAAAAATCCTTACTACACAAAACATAAACTTTAGTTTGATACATTTCAGTATGGATGTCCTGCATTTACTTCTACTGCATTTACTACTACTAAGTACTTAAACTACTAACTACTTAAACGTACTTACTTAAAGTTTAATATATAGGTATTAATTTCTTTCTGCTTCAGTTTGATGATTGTAGTGAAACACACATCTAAATTGTTTAAGCTGTTTATGTATCGTAGGCTCTGGCCATGAGCAATCAAATCCTCGTGGAAAAGTCTTTGCTTGGCTGGAAAGAGGTGGAATACGAGGTGGTACGAGACGTTGCTGATAACTGTGTCACCGTCTGCAACATGGAGAACTTCGATCCACTGGGCATCCACACAGGTAGGCACTAATCTGTGGCCCTTTTCAAACCATGAAAGGCTCTTTCTTATTATTTTTGTGAAAATTTTTTTATTTGTTTCTCTCTCAATCTCCATATCTTTGAGCACACTTCACCTGTCTTTTGAGGGTTTTTTTTTTTTTTTTTTTTTTTTTTTTTTTTTAATTTTATGAAATTTAAAGCTTCTGCAGAAGGATCATTGTGCTCTGACACACAAATTATTATGTGCAGGTCGATAAAGAACTGCACTCAGAGGTATTTACTGGTACTCCATTGGGAGCCAGCACAATAAGGACATACTGACCTTGAAGCTGGACAGTTACAAGAGCACACTGGTTGAAACTAACGACACAGTTGCTCCCTATTCACCTGGCATAAACGTAAAACTTTGACGCAATGACAAAAGAGAGATATTTGTTTCCCAGATTATTGATGAATAAAAGAAACTAAAGATAATCAAATTTCTGAGAGTAAACAAATTAGAAGTTAGTTCAAGTTAAAGTTCGGTTGGTTAACTGTTTTCTCCGGCTTAGTTCAGAGCCGGGCTGAGATGTGTAGCAATCACTGGGTCTTCACTTAGGGATTATGCGGTCTGCAGGCCTCAAATTATATTATTGTAGTCATTCAGGTAGTTTGGCACTCTAGCCAGATTTGATGGAGCAATGCTGGTCGGCAGCAAGCAGCTGTTGGTCACTGGATAATTTGTACATATGCCTTTATTGGTTTTGATCCAATAAACTGAAGGTAAATGAACAATTTGACATACAGTGAGTTGTATAAAGAATAACATTTTAAATTTACTCTTGCTCACCAGCTCTCTCTCGCTCCCTCACTCTCTCTCTCACTCTCTCTCTCGCTCTGCCTATGAGATCAACCAACACATGTAGCTCAAATCAAAGCCTCTGTGAATTCTCATGGTTCAGTCACGGTTTATCTTAAAATAGTTATGCATGTCTTTGGAATTACAGCAACATAATTTTATTGTATTTTATGTTCATTTTCTTTTTACTCTTGGTAGTAATATATGGTAGTGTAAATTGGTAGTGATATACTGAAATATATAAAGAATTGTAGGGACTGGCAGGATTACAGAAATATTAACCATTTTAATAGAAAAATTGCAAAATAAGATGATGATGATAATGATAATGATAATAATAATAATGATAATAATAATAATAATAATTCAATAAAGCCAATGCAGTCTGTCCACTTGTGGTATGCAGGCTTATGTTGGGTGCCTAAACAGATGTCTGTGTTTGCGCAGCTCTTTATTGACCTGCACATACTTTGCGTGTCCGTTCACGCTGATCCTTCTGCAGAATTTGGGCGGATCCTCCCAAATTCCATTGCAATTCAGATTTGTCACTTGAGATTATCCTAAGGCCAATCTTGTGGTGTGCTAGTTTATAAGATTAAGGTGTTTTATCCTTTCATTTTACCTTGCCGTACTGAAGTGCAAGCAGTGTTCTTCATGCTGTCTGAGCTGTCGCAGGAAGTCTGATTTTGATAACCTCTGTACATTTGCCTGCCATTTTATTTTTTTCCCACGCTAGATTATGCAAATACCACATGTTACATGGATTTTTTATTTTTTTTTTTTTTGTGATTAGTGTGATTTAGACTCATTCTCTATGCATGGTAGTTCTGATTACCATATTACTACTTTTTTTTTTTTCCCCCATTTATGATTGACTAATTTTCCTGTACTTCCTGTGGTGTTGTTGTTGGTGTGTGTGTGTGTGTGTGTGTGTGTGTTTGTTTATTTATTTATTTATTTATTTATTTATTTTTATTTTTCTCCTCCTCCCACCTCTTAAACATCACAGTCAGATTTTCCAGGTCCTCTGGCTGTTCCTTTCCATGTGGATCCATAATGCATACACACGTCCCAAACTAACAGAGTACTGGTGTTCTACAGATCATTTTATAGTTATGCTTATGCAATTAGATGCAAAACACGTGTGATTTACATTTAGCATGAGATGATGTATGATTGTAACTACAGGTGTGTAATTTGAATTGATAAAAAAAAAAAAAACACTCCCTTTGACAATTCAGAAGTGATTGTCATTGGGAGGTGATACAATTTTTTTTTTTTTTTTTTTTTTTTTTTGAATCACTGACATTGAAGTGAAAATGCACGGTGGTGCACTCAGTTGTAGACGTTCTGCAGAGCTGTTGTCCTTGTCCTGTTTTGGTAGGAGAGCACAGAGTATCAATATTTTGAGGAAAAAAAGTGTTGGGTTTGAGTTCTGCTCTTATTGCCAGCATTAAGGCTGGTTTAAGTGCTTCTCACAAAGTCCACTGTATAAACAGGCAAACAGGTGTGTTTTCAATTTAAGACACACTTTTTTTTGGTCACATGGCTTTTTTGTTTTCCTCTAAAAATGAATAAGGAAAAACATGAGATGACTGTAAATAATTTTTACAGTCTCTAATGTTTTAAAATTATTGTATGTAAAAGTTTCTCTAATTTAAAAAAAGAAAAGAAAACAACCCCGCTACAACCACTCCATGGCTTTTAAGTGACACGTTTACTTTTTCTGTCACTTTCACTTAACTAAAGCCAAGTTTAGATATATATTTATTATTCGTTAAAGCGAATCTTAGTCTGAACAACTTCTGAACAACACTTCTTTTACAGGTGACTCCATTGTGGTGGCACCAAGCCAGACATTATCCAATGAGGAATACCATATGCTCCGTGAAACTGCTATCAAGGTGGTACGTCACCTTGGCATTGTTGGCGAATGCAACATCCAGTATGCCTTACACCCATCTTCTTTGGAGTACTGCATTATTGAGGTGAATGCACGGCTATCGAGAAGCTCAGCTCTTGCATCCAAAGCAACTGGGTAAGTTGACACCTGAAACAGGCTCTTTTAAGGCAGAGTTATGAACTCATGCGGCAGAAGATAAAAATGCACGTTAACACATCAAGAGATCTTAGATATTTATGTATGACAGACTATTGAGGTAATAAAACAATAATTTTACACTGTACTCACTTTTTAACCCTTTTTTTTTTTTAAACAAATTATGTTTGATAAAATATTCTTGCACTTTTGCCCATCGTTATTTGATTTTGGTCTCCCTGCACTCCGGTTCTGGTTTCAGTTACCCCTTGGCATTTGTGGCTGCTAAGCTGGCTCTGGGAATCCCCCTGCCTGAGATCAAGAATGCTGTATCAGAGAAGACCACAGCCTGCTTTGAGCCCAGTTTAGACTACATCGTCACCAAGATTCCTCGCTGGGACCTCGACCGCTTTCACGGCATGTCTCGTGAAATAGGCAGTGCCATGAAGAGTGTAGGAGAGGTGGGGCTAAACATTTAACCGCTCACTCGGTTACTCAGCGTTCTGGCAAGCCAATTATTCCATCGTGTGTTTTCTTCCTTTGCATCCAGGTGATGGCAATAGGCCGTACGTTTGAGGAGAGTATGCAGAAGGCCTTAAGGATGTGCCATCCATCAGTAGATGGCTTTGTGCCCCGGCTGCCACTCAAGAAGCCGTGGTCCGACACCCACGATCTAGAACAGGAGCTGGCTGTGCCCTCTAGCACCCGCATCTTCTCCCTCGCTAAGGTACAATTATTCTTCATTACATTAATAATAAATGACACTCACTATAGTTTGCTCATTAAAATCACATTTTGTAGTGTTGCTGAAAAAAAAGTCCCTGCATGCCTAGCTATGAATGCTTAATCCTGTGGCTGTACTCGTCATTTAAATTTCGATTCAGTTAAACAGAGCTGACAGTAGGGCTCTTCAAATATATTCCAGAGAGAGGAAAGATGGATCGCGCAAACATATACTGCTATGTGTCTGTAGCTTTCCTCATAGAAGCAGATGAAGGTGAGACAGCACTTATAAGCACAGGGTTGAGCTTTATTTTTCAGGCACAAAGATCTTACAAGGTGAAAAACATTTATGGCTCCAGCATATGAACATGTTTTTCATCACCGGTGTAGATGGATCAATTTCCTTAAGTATTGAATGAGATAATTGAGGTGGTGACAGCGTCAGGGATTGATGATCCACATTTGATCTCTAGTCTGTTACATGAGTCTGTAATGCTGCGGGGTGGTAAGCATAGCTACTGTCACTCAAAGCTAAACTGCCTGCTATCCACATGATCTCAGACTGTTAGAAGCTCAAACAGTTTGAATGGTTTTAGTTTTACACCTGTACATCTTGGGGACATTTTCTTTGTTGTGTGTAAAGCAAAAAACAAATTGCATCAACTGTAAGAGACTTACAGCCAGATGTAAAGGTCCAAGACACGACACATTGCAACACAACACAGTAACTTAACTTAGTAATAATGAAATGTTAACATCATGTTATGATGTAATCTTGTTTTCTAAATTCAAACGTACCTTTACCATTAAAGACTGTCCTTTTTTATTTTTTTGTGTATATTCATAGCACTCCTTCTTACGCGTTGGTCAATTATCAAAGTTGTTCATCTTCCCTCAAGTGTTGCTGGAGTTCCTGCTTTGTGAATTCTTTCATCCTCTCCATGCACCTTGGAAGCAGGTGAAGTTGTGCCAGAATTTTTTTGCTGCGCTTTAGTCTGTTTGTCCAGGACCTCAGCAGCCTGAATCTTACCAGACGGCAGCAGCTTAAACACCCAGTGTCCTAGGTATGCACAGTCCTGTAGGATGCTGCGTGCCCTCTTGAGACAGCGAGTGCTGTACAGATCCTTCGGGAAGGGAAGAGGATGCCTAATGAGTTTTTTGGGCCATATTAATGACCTTCTGGACTGCCTGTCTGTGTGCCATAGTGCAGCTGGAGAACCACACAGATGTAGTATGTCAGCACACTTTCAATGGAGCAGTGGTAGAAGACGCTCAGCAGCTCCTTCAGGTCCATTTTTCTGAGGATTCTCAGAAAGTGGAGACGCTGTTGGGCTTTCTTCAAAACCACAGAGGTGTTTGAGCTCCATTGGAGGTCTGGGTCTATGTGCACACCCAGGAACTTGAAACTGGAGACCCTTTCCACACACTCCCCATTGATGCTGACAGGCTGCAGCTCAGACTTCCACCTTCTAAAGTCAACTACCAGTTCTTTTGTCTTGGTGGTATTGAGGTCCAGGTTGTTGTCTACACACCAGTCTGACCGCCTCTGAACCTCAGCTACGTACACCGTCTTGACACATCAACTGTTAGGTGAGCAGTTCTCAGTGCTTCACTGCAAATGTAATATAACTATACTTTTGTTATTCCGAAGTGTTTTTGTCTGCATGCACAAATGCAACAACTGAAAACATTCTTTTTTTTTTTTTTTCTACTTTTGGCATCCTTGCTTCACGATGTACTACATTCAAGTGCGTGTAGGGTATAGATGACTTTCCAGCCTACATAAATTTTGCAAGGCATCCCAGCCTGTTTTGGAAATGACTATATTGGTCTGCTCTTTGTAGGTATTTCTCATGGTTGATAACTTGGTGCACCAGATGGTTTGTTACAGATAACCTTGGACTTTCTGGCAAGTTGTCCTTGGAAGCTGTTTGTATGTGTGCGCAGATTTTTATGATTTATTTTTTGGCTTTTTGCATTTATTAGATAGTGACAGTTGGAAGACAGGAAGGTAGGAAGAGCGAGAGGGGGACGACATGCTGTAAATGACCTGGGGCGCTGCTGTGAATAAAAAGCTTTCAGTACAAGGAGCTTGCACACTATCAGCCTGACACTTTAGACACTTTATTTCAGATAAAATACTTATTTTTCTTTTAGATGAAATGTTGCAATAATACTCTGTATTGTTCATGCACTTGATTTACTTATAATACACTAGAGATCACTGGGTTATTGGTTGCGTGGTTTTTCTCATGAGCAGCCGATCACAGAATAAAATCAAATTTTAAAACTCTGACCAATTAAACACATGTCCGAGTTTCGTAATAGTCGTAACAATGGAAGATCATGATGATCCCGTTCTTTGTTTCTTGCTTTTACTTCTCAGGCCCTCTACAGTGGCATGATGAGTGTTGATCAGATCCACCAGCTGACAGCCATAGACAAGTGGTTCCTCCACAAACTTCATGGAATAACAAACGTGGAGCAACATCTTGCAAACTACAACAGGTAAAGCATGCGGAGTGTTTATTCAAGTAACTTGAACTTACTTAAATAGATATGTACATTTAATAAAAATTTTTTTTTTTAAAAAAGTAGATGTGCCGTCTATTTGTTTATGGGTGTGGATAGAAACATGAAAAACTGTGCCCACAAATTAGATAAGCCCCAGTCTCTTCAGTCTCTGTGTCTGTCTCCTTTCATTCTTTCTCAGGGTTCCTCGCAACTACCTTTCTCCCCCTCTTTCTCTTTCCTGTCCTTCTGCCCTTCAGCTCTTACCTGGACAGCCCAAATCCAAGCCTTTGTGAATTATCATTGCTCAGCCACAGGTTACCTGGTGCTTTCTTCCGACTCTGCTGTTTAATAATTAATAGCTGGCCGTTTGGTGGGCACCCACTGCTACAGCCTGACACACGGTGTGTTGTTGTAGTTTTCACTTCTTCTGGAGCAGGGGACATGGGGATGGGCAGAAAATGTTAGTCTGCTGCCAGACTGATGGAGTATGGTGCTGAGCACGGGTGGGCTTCATGCTCTGCTGCTCAGCAGTCTTTGTGTGCGTAAGAATTTTTTTCCTCTAGATTGAAGGGTAATTACAATTAAATCACAAGGAAAAAATATAATACAACATATTTTAATCCTTATTTGTACACTGCATCACGTACTGCACGCTCTCTTATTTGGTCAGCTGGCTTAGTGAAAAAAGACACACTGGCTGCATAATGTAACTCTGCAGTCCTCTAAGGAGGAGTCGGGCTCAGACAGAACATGTTGAGACTTCTGCAAAAGTTGCTACATTACGCATTATATGCTTTTATGCAATGGTGTTAACATTTCCAAAGAAAGCTTACTTTTGACCATTTGTTCTATTTTTCCAAAGTTGTTTGCACAAGTCAATATGAATATAGTATTGAGTCCTTTTTTTTATTGGTACTTGCATTTCTATAAATTAAAATTGCATCATGCTGCCATGGATACCTGGGTATAGATAAACCACAGACAGTCCCTAGCAATTTAATGATTTATGCACACAAATGTAAATATAATCATTTAAAAGTTTAAACTTCAAGGGAAAGTGAGTTTTTAAAACATATTGTGTGTTCATGTGTCTTTGCAATATGTCAGAATACATAGCAACTTTCTATTCACACATAGCCGCAATGGCTCCGGGCAAGTATATGGTGGAGTGTTTTATTTGTGCGCGATGGTCTATTCACATCGGTTCATGGCATGCGAGGGGCTTTCTTCATTCTTTAAACTGCTTTTCCAGACAAAATTGCTCACAACACAGCCAAGCTTTGGGATCAAATGTCTTTCCTTTGATTCTGACTTGCCGCTCCCGTTTCTTGGGTTTGTTATTTCTCAGCAAAGCCACGTGCAGTGGGAGTTAAAACACACTTGACATTTCCAATATTGTTACGCTATAAGGTTATAAATAATTCAGATAAGGAGCAGGAAGAAAAGGCAGTGGTTTACCAGGAAAATAGAATCCCTTATTGTCTCTACCTTGAGTTAAAGAAATACTGCTACATTTGCTTGTTGCTTTGTATGTGGGAGTTGGATGATAAAGTCAATATCAACTTTATAGCAGCATATTCATCTGTTCAGTTTAACTCATTACTGAATCAGGAAGCAAATGGAAGTTTGCATACCTCCTAAAAAGAATACTTTCAACACTTACAATGTGGTGTTTTTATATTATGTTTTTTTTTTTAATGTGTGGAATGTTGTATTGTTTTAATAAAGTTTAATATTTTATCATGCACTGGAGCGGTTTTACCTACCACCTCCTCTGTCATTTTACTGCAGTAATGTTGCAATTATAGTTCATGTTTTAGATTGGTTTTTAGCTGGCTAGAAAATTCAATACAACATGTAAACAAAACAAATTTAAAAGGACCATTTTTCCTTGAGTACTTACTAATAACAGAATCCGTCACACTACCTCAGATCTTGTGATAAGCTAACAGAGTCATGGTAAAAAAGTTCATTCTCTTTAAATTCTAAGGTTTTGTGTCAGGACATATTTTGAATTCTCCCCAGACAGTTTTAAAATTGGGTAAATGCAACCTCAGATGAAATACAAATCCAAAAAGAAACTGAATAATACTAAATATATTACTTTGCCATTGCACATGATTATTGGTCATCATCAGGTGTGGCCGAATCTATGAAGTTTATAAAACAGTTTATAAAACCTGTGGACAAACCTGTATGAAAGCAGTTTGCAGGTCTGGACCATTCAGAGGTAGGTGTGTGTGTGTGTGTGTGTGTGTGTGTGTGTGTGTGTGTGTGTGTGTGTGTGTGAGAACAAGGACGAAAGACATCAGCAATGATGTGAAAGAGTCAACCTTTGCTGCCCATCAATCTGGGAAGGGTTACGTGGCTGTTTGACATTCATTTTCTTACAGTGAGAATATTCACAAGTGGAAAATTATTTCAGCAAAAAAACAGAACAAAACAGTGGAGTGGACGTACTAGCAAATTCAAAGGTCAGACCGTGCAATGCTCAGAAAAACTGGAAAATACCCAAGAGCTGCATCTTAAGACTCTACGGGCCTCATTTAGCATGCTAAATGTTAAAGTTCATGACAGTACAATTAGGGGGAAAAAAAAAACTGAACAAGTATGGCTTTTTAGGGAGGGTTGCCAGGGGAAAGCCTCTTCTTTAAGTTTGCATGTAAACACACCACAAGACAAGGAACAATGTCCTTTTAGGAAATGAAACCAAAATGGAGATGTTTGTCTATAATGCACAGCACCACATGCAGAGAAAACAAACAAATAAAACCCATATTGGTATAAACTACTCATACCAGCTGTCAAGAGTAGTGGTGGGGGGCTGATGATTAAGGTTTGTTTTGGAGCCACAGTACATGGACATCCACGAGCACCTTTTGTGTACCAAAGTATTCTAGAGTCAATTATGACCTCTGTTGGACAGCTAAAACTGGTCATGCAAGAGAACAAGTTTGCCAAGCATACTAGCATATTTACAGAATGGCTGAAAAAGAAAAGGGTCGAGGTGTTATAATGGCCCAGATTCAACACTCAACCTGACTTTAAGAGAGCTGTGTAAAAACAAATACCCAAAAGCCCCTATGAACTGAAGTAACATGGTAAAGATAATGTGAGAGGAGAATGACGGAACGGACCACATCTTCCAAACTTTAACACTACGCAGCTGCGCCACAAACCGCGCCACAAACCACGCCCCGCAACAGATGAGTGGGCAAAAGTTTCTGCACAATGATGTGAGAGACTAGCAGTCACACAGAAAATGATTACTGACAGTTATTTCTGCTGAAGTTGGCTCTACATACTATTGAAGCACGAGGTGTACTTATTATTTCTTATTCATTTTTTCCCCCTGAATTTTGGTTTAGTGTTTGTCTAAAAAAAAACATTGTAATGTGTCATGATTTCACACATCTCAGGTTGCCTTTACCTCATCTTTAAGACCTGATATGGACTAAAGAGAATTTTTGTCTTAATGTGTAAAACATTGCTATTGACAGACTATAAACTGTTTTACCATCACAATAGGTAGTATGCCAACTGATATAAATTCTTTTATCAAAATTATTTTAAAAGGGGATTATTATTATTAAAGAGGATCTATTGTATCAATAGAAAATTGATATGCAGACTATCAGTGCAAGTAAATTGTGCAAGGCATGGTATCACTTAATAAGTAAAAATGTAAATAAACAAAGGAATAAAAGAGATCTTATTCCTTTCTCAGACGTCGCTCTACGGGTTGTATTCCTGATTGTGACTTTTCTGCACACAAACCACATACTCGCCTTACCACGATTCAGAATTCACCTTCCGATTCCCAACTTTATTCCCACTGCTATTTATCTGTGTAACCTTACAGCTCACGTGGAAGTTTTATTGATTCAAATGGGTTTTAAATGGCTGCACTTGCCAGCCTAATGCTCCCACAACTTTGCACCTTGTTTGTCAATTTGTTATTGATTGCTCTGAGGTGGACGCTTCCCTGTGGTCTCCGCTGCTGGGTAAGTGAGCTAGTCATGACCCACTTACTCGATTCACCTTCTTATTTCTATGGTTCTATGGACGTTTTCCTCTTTTTCTCATACTAATGTCTGGCATTTGCAGGGATTCACACTTAAAATGCATCAAACTGTGGACAGTCTTTAAGATTCAGAATGGTTAGCAAAATTGCCTAATTACCTCTGCTGATTATCTTTTCCCACAGTGGCACAGTCCCCAAGGGGATGTTGCTAAAGGCCAAGCAGGACGGCTTCTCAGACCGGCAGGTTGGTCAGATTCTAGGCTGCAATGAGGGAGTAGCAAGAGAGCTGAGGCTCAATTATGACATCAGACCTTGGGTCAAACAGGTGAGCATTACTGGGCTGATCCTTTTAGTAGAGACCAGATGGGCTCAGATAACTGACTCTGGCTAATCGATATATACACACACCTCAACAGAGAAGTATCCTCTGGCTACAAATATATTTAAAAGATAAGCATAAAAAGTGCATATAGCGAGAGAGTCAGTAAAGTTGTCTTTGCATCTCAGTCTGTATTGACATGTCCTTTGTCCAAATTGTATTTCTTGAAGCAGGTGACTAAATTATTAACATCTGCAAATCCAATTCACCAGCCTGGCATGAAATCTGTTTTTTACAGGGCTGGGACAACAGCAGAGTTCATAAGCGTAAAGGGATGAAGCTGTATCAGCTTCAGAGGCTAACTTTTTAGTAGTCCAAATTTATTTTTATTTAATACATCATCAGCTAGTACATGTTCTGTCTTTAACCACATACTGAAGTTAATACACATGATAATCTGTAATTATGCGGTATCGTGGTAAACCTCGTAAAAATGAGCAAATTTCTTCGTTCTGGAGAGAGTCTGCATGCTCTTCAAATGCTTAAACTGGTTTACTCCCATTTTGGCCATTATGGTTACATTATAGAGTAGAGGGGCTCAGAGTAGAGCAGCTGCTGCTCCACATCGAAAGGACCCAGCTGAGGTGGTTCGGGCATCTGACAAGGATGCCCCCTGGGCACCACCTGGGTGAGGTGTTCCAGGCATGTCCCACCGGGAGGAGGCCCCGGGGCAGACCCAGGACACGCTGGAGAGATTACATCTCTCGGCTGGCCTGGGAACGCCTTGGTATTCCCCCGGACAAGCTGGAGGAGGTGGCTGGGGAGAGGGAGGTCTGGGCCTCTTTGCTTAGGCTGCTGCCCCCGCGACCCGACCCCGGACAAAGCGGATGACGATGGATGGATGGATGATTACATTATAGAGTAGTAGTTGAGTTATTTATTTATTTAAATGCCCCATTTTTAACATTTTGTTTTCTCTCATCTTAGATTGACACTTTGGCTGCAGAGTACCCAGCAATGACCAACTACCTGTATTGTACTTACCACGGTCAGGTATGTGGTCTCGGAAAAACAAAGTCGTTTGTAAATATACAATTATTGAATGTATAAAATTGAATTACTGTATCTCTTACTATGTGAGGCACACAGTTTATTTGTTTGCCTACAAACTTTTTTCACTATCAGGAGTTGAATAGACAAAATGAACACACAGGAACATCTTAGGCCCGTGAAGGTTCTTATCTAAATCTGATATTATGATGTCATCGTGTGGCCTGGTAGGCATCTACAAATGGGCTAAAATTACCCATTTGTAGCATTTATCCACCTTGAATATGTTGTAAAAGCACATCATTTTAATTTTAAATCCACAAAAATATATAATTATATCACTATGTTGCCTAGCATCAACCTAACAATAGAATAAAATCACAGTCCAAACAATACTGTAGCATGACCAAACACTAGTATATTTACTAGTAAATGCACATATTAATCCACTGGCTGACTTTCTTATTTGTTTTGAGAAGACAATGAAAGAAAATTTGGCAGCAAAAAAAGGCTAAAACATGGTTTATGTATGCAAGAGTCTATCGTTGATTTGTCTGCTTCACTAGGAGCATGATCTGGACTTTAAAGACCAGGGAATTATGGTTCTTGGTTGTGGACCCTACCACATAGGTGAGTGTAATAATAAACTGTTTGTTTGTTTGTTTGTTGCGATATGTGATAATAAAAATAGCACCATTACTTCTAAGATGTACATTTTTCATTATTTCTCTTGTCTAGTGTTTTTTACCCAGAAGGGATATAACTGAAACTTGCTGCATTTTGTTTCAAGTTAAAACTTTGTAGGATGAAATTTTGAAATTGTGATCTTCCTTTGATGGCCAACCTATTTATCAACCATTTGACCACCAGGCAGCAGTGTTGAGTTTGACTGGTGTGCGGTGTCCAGCATCAGAGCCTTGAGACAAATGGGCAAGAAGACAGTTGTAGTAAACCACAACCCAGAGACGGTCAGCACAGACTTCGATGAGTGTGATCGCCTTTACTTTGAAGAACTGACCCTGGAACGCATTCTGGATATCACCCAGCAGGAGGTTAAAACACTACCGAACACGTGACTTTTTTCATTTGTGGAAATTCAAACAAAATACACATATTTCTCTACTTTTTGTAAACGAACAAATATTTTAATGCAATACAATTAAGACACTGTCCAAACCAAACATACTACAACTTTAAATGCTGAATTACTGAAAATACCAAAGATAAATGTACTGCCCTGCTTTGATCTAAAACTCTAAGCCTATCACAGCTCAGTGTTGAGGCAGTAGACCCTGGGCAGGTCACCAATATGTTAAAGGGTTTTGTCAATGAAAACGATTATATTCATATGTAAACTGTGGAATCTGATTTAAATATTGCATTGCAACCAATTTAAATTTCCCATAAACAGAGTTATATTGATTAAGTACATGATGCATATTTATTAAAGAAATCAATCTTGACAGCTATATCAAAGGCAGAGTGCACTCGTGGACTTAAATGTTTGCCCGATAATACTGGCAAGTAGATTTATAATCCGAGACCAGCACACAAGCACTCATATAATGGCATAATAACTTCTCTGCACTGCTGAAGAATAATTCTTTATTGAAAAATATATAGAAATCAAACATTAGCAGCATGACTGTGACTTATTACCATGGACTACCCACAGAGTAGATCGCCGCAGTGTTGGAGGAAAAATACCTTCTCTGCTCAGAGTGGCATGGATGAAACATAACCACCACTGTCTGAATTTTCTCTTATTCTTATATATGAATTCAGAAGACGGTTAAGCAAGCAGCTTTGTCACTCTTTATGTGTCACACCAATTTTTGCCTCAAAAACCAGCTTAACATAACTCTTTTAAATGGGGGGGGGAATTGGCAGTGAATGGACATTTTGCTTTTGTTGTTTTGCGTGGGTTGTTTTTTTTTTATTTTTTTTTTTATATGTGTGTGTATGTGTATATAGAGATATAGATATCTAGATATAGATATCTATCTATCTCTGCTTTTGGTTTACATAATGCAACATTGCATAATGAAGTTTTTTTATTTTTTTTATTTTTATGGTTATTTCTGGATTTATTGGTTGATCTATGATCCTACTCTTAGTCATGACTAGAAGATGTGGGCAGTAACTGGAAGAAAAAAAAAAAAGATGGGTCATACAAGTGGTAGAGCTCAAGTTAGGGTGTGATGCTAGGTCTTTTAGGAACCTGGTCAGAGATGCTGCTGCTCCACATTACGAGGAAGAGCTGAGGTGGATTGAGAATCAGGACTAGGAAATCTTATCGGAGCCCACGTAGGTGATGTGTTTCAAGCATGCCTTACCATCAATAAACCCTAGGGCAGTCTGAGGGCACTATGGACTAACTTGGCCTTGGCAACTCCCAAGATGAGGTAGAAGCAGTGGCTAGGCAGGGGGAGATTTTTGGGGGCTCTGCGTAGACTCTTACCCCTGCAACCTGGACATGGAGAAGTGGTAAATGGTTGTTGGATTGATGATTTTATGAACAAAAACAAATGAACAGTGTATTGTGGACTTTTATAAATAAATTATTTGACAGTTAGCATCCTAAATGTAGCTCACTTCCATCTCCATATTTTTGTACTTGGAGTAAAAGTACTTTGCACGATTCTTAACTTTATATATCTTATACAGCCCCTCATCCTGTCTGAAATGAGCCATTTTGGCTCCCATTTAAGCCAACGTTCTTCTGGTTCATTGCCCTTTTGCAAACAAACAATTTGAACAACAGGTGGACAGGGTTACTGTGTCCCTAGCAAGAGCGATGCGCCCTCCGCCAGAGCGATGTGCCTGAGATGCCTATATTAAGGATGTCCCGACTCTTTGATGTCATAAAGATTCAAAAGTAGGAAAGGGGAAAAACTGCTTGAAAACTTTTGGCTCACAGACCGACCTCTTCATTTGGCCGTGTGTAATGAGGAAACGTGTGTGTGTGTGTGTGTGTGTGTGTGTGTGTGTGTGTGGCGTAAGGTGACTCAGATGTTGTCAAAGAATATTCAAGGGCAACGTTTCCCTGCTATTTTCCGTGTATAGGTTTGTTGGCACCTGTGTATTTATGTTGTGTTCTGTGTTTGTATACTTACGTCCGCTGACTTTCCCTTGCAGGGGAAATGTAATCCAGTTAAAGTTGAGATGGGATCAGAGTGTGATTAAGTGTTTGTTTGTTCAGGGAGATAGCATTACCATCAATCCCTCTCTCACAGCTACAGTTTGTATATGTGTGTGTGTGATAAATATGGCATTAGAGCATGGAGATAAACCCTGGACAGGAGCAGGAGAGCAAGGCCATGAATAATGAAGAGATACAACCTGGCATTGCCATGGAAACAGCATCCCCCTTGGATCAGCTAGACAGGAAAAGGGGCTGCACGCTGTTATTAAAAGGAGCGCGCGCGCGCACACACACACACACACACACATCTATCTTCCCCGGTGATAACTAAACCCATGGCACGACCAAGATCAACTCTTTGTGCTTGTCTCATATTTTCACTGTGATCAGAGGTCAGAATAATTGAAAGTGGTTTCAGAATGTAGATCTTGGCTTATAGGCAGGGTTTCTCTCCTCCCGTCTTTTCTCCCCTCTTCCTCTTCTTGTTTTAGTATTCTAGTTGATTTAGTGCCTGCTCTCCTTTGCATTCTTCTTATTCTATTTACTCCTCTCCAGGGTTGCTCTGGCTGCATCGTATCAGTGGGAGGTCAGATTCCTAACAACCTAGCCGTCCCCTTGCACATGAGTGGGGTGAAGATTCTCGGGACGAGCCCCCTGCAGATCGACCGAGCTGAAGAGCGCTCAGTCTTCTCCAGTATCCTGGATGACCTCGAGGTTGCCCAAGCCCCATGGAGGGCCCTGAGCTCCCTGGTGAGAGGAAACTCGCAAATTCTGAATTATTGATGTGACAAAGTTGTATAGTAGTACAATGCTGGGATGCAGATTTTTCTCAGCAAACTCTTTACCTGTGGCCCAAGGATCAGTATTATACCATTAATTATTTCTGATAACGGGGGAAAAAAATCAAAATGTATTGAAAGAGGTTTTAATTTTGAGTTGGTGCTTATATATGAGACTTGCCCTAACACATAATGGCACTTCAAATACTAGTTAGCATTCTCAACTTCTTCTTTTTTTTCCCTTCAGTTTGTGTGGTACATGCTTTCTCTTATATTCACCATCACAAAATGCAAGAGTGACATTTGCGACTTGTAACTGCAGTTAACAATTTTGAGGCAAAGATTTTAAGACAATATTTTGAGTCAAGGCATGTAAAGACATTTACTTGTATACATTGCTAGATTTATTACAGCTCTGCTGTGGAAAGTGTGTTAATATTTTAGAGTTTTAGAGTCAAAACATGGTGTAAAACAGTTCCTGGAGAAACTGTAACAAGATTTTGCTTGTCAGCTGAGGCAGAGAACATAAAGTGATTGGAAATTTAGCGTTTTACTTCGTTTCTATAAGACGATCTTGATGGTTTACAGGGAACTCCTATGAATATCAATCATAGTGTTTGGATGAGAAATTTCAAAACTATGAAAAATATTAAGATCATCAAACCCCACACAGAGTGTACTGATGCACATATTTGACCATGGAAATGCCTTTTTTCTGATTTATCAATTAGCATTATTTTTTTATATTTAGAATTTTCTACACACATGCTTATTATTTCTAAAATATATTCCTTACAAAGGTACTATTCACTACTACGTGCATGTCTTTTTTTAGTCTTTTTCTTGTAATTGGCTGGCTATACTCACTCCTGGCTCCATCTGAATGAAACACTGGCAGACTGCTCTGTGGAACATGCGGAGCACTGTGGAAATATGTCTGCAGTCGGTGCTAAAATGTCTCTTCCATTACCTTTGCTCTTGTATTCAGTTACCACTGAGGAGTGATTATCTAGTTCACACACACAGATAGAGTTCCTTCTCTCCAAGGTTTGCGTATATTCTATATTCATGCCAGTCTTTGAGAAACGGTTTGTTTTTAATTGGCTGGAATAACTCCAGGAGAGCCTCAGGGAGATGGTTCTTGCATCTCTGGGAAGCTATTTTCTGTTTGGTAAATGGTACTTCACCTGGTGAGTGAAGAGTGGGTAATGATGGAGAGAACAAGACCAGACATGCGGTGAAACAGAATAGAGAGAATGATGATGATAATGATGATGATGAGGAGGACATTCAGCCTTGCTTTTGCTTCTAGACTCTGTCCACAACTCCGACAATTTCTTCGTTCACTCTTTTCATGACAGAGGGAGGGTTCAAAAGGGAGATGAATGTAAGCCCCATGCTTTTTCACTCTTGGAGCATTTATCTTCCCCCTTGTATTTGCTTGATTTGTTCTGTTCTTCGCAGATATGGGAGTACACCCTTTGTTCATGAGACACTAGTATGTGTGTTTTTGAACTGAGAAAAGGTAAAACAGGGGCTTGCTGTATAAAAGATTTAAGAGGATGAGCACAAGAATTCCTTGTTTTGATATTTAGTCTTTTATCTGAAGTGTCTGTAATCAATAAGCTTTCTTATTGCAGCAACAACATAGTAGTTACACAAGTCAGATGAATCTAGGTCTTATTAAATGTACTTTGATACTCTGGTTAAACTGTCATGTCTGGACTAAATATTCTCCCTCATTTAGAGTTTTTAACACTGTTAACACATTTTAGTATGTTAAAGGAATAAAATATTTTTTCACTGTGTCCTCCAAAACCGATGTATTTGTAATTTACACAGATGTCCTAAACAGCTAATATGCAGAACCTTTCAGAACTTTTATTCTATAAAAAGCAAAATTGCACTGGATGTTGATGAACGTTTGCATTTGAAAGCACCTGTCCAACTTTATATTAGCAACCCCAACCCTTCCCCTAATATCAACTGGATTTTAAAACCTTTATGTTTCAGTTAGTTGTTTACTACAAAATGTAAAATTGCAGAAATGTAAAAAAAAAAAAAAAAAAAAATCCCACTTCAGTTGACAGATGTGTTTTTCTAAAATTTTAGTGCAGTGTCACTGGAGCTTCAAGATGCACATTTATATGTGGAGCTCCGAGTTGTGGCAGCTTATTCCCTTTGATTTCTGGCCCAACTATAATACGTCTGCTGTGCACTTCTGTCTCCTCACAGGAAGACGCGTTTGCCTTCGCTAACCAGATGGGGTACCCCTGTCTGCTGAGGCCCTCCTATGTTCTGAGGTAGGTTTTAATATATCATAACAACCAGACTAATCTTGTTTCCCATCACAAAGGTTGCGGTAGTTCAGATTCTTATTCCATCAGCAGTCTCTTAACTGTAAATGTTGCATATTAATCATTAATACTTTAAAATATATAGATATTTTTAGATAATTTGCTTCATCTTTTTCCAAAAAATATAGACTGTAGTGGCCTGCAAGTATAAAATCTAATCAGAATTTATCTTGTGCCACGTTTCTGTCCTAAATAAATACACACTAAGTGCACCCTTGGTTTTACTGAGACTTGAGAGGGAAATCAATGGAATTTCTTAACAGCTAATTCACAGCGTAATTACTAGATGGATAAAACAGATTTTAAGTTATGATGATTAATGAACTGCATTCACTCAAACGCTGCTTCAGTCATGCAGTGACACTTTTGTCCAGAAGGTGTCATGATGGCACCCTGGATTCGGCAGGCAGTCTGCTGTCACCGAAAACGTATGTTTCTACATTCAAGCTGTGATGTTGTTTTAAACAGGATTTGTCTATTCACTGCAGGGGACTGTGGGAAACCCATGAGTTTTGTGCACGAGGCAATATTAATGTAATTCAGTCAAGTGATATGTACCAGTATTAAAGTGTGCTTCTGTTTGATGTTGAAGGAACTATAATCATACAGTTTATGATCGAATGAAATGAATAATAATCCACTTACAGTGACTTCTGTTGAATACCAGTGGAGTGGAAGCTCCTCTCTTCTCCGTAGCATCAGTGTTCGATGAACTCATCCTGATCTTTAGCATCCCTACAGCTTTTTTCACTTTTTTCCCTCTGACATGCTTGCTAATATATTTTGAGTGTTCTGCTCAGCCTCAGTACATATGCAGAGATACTCAGATTTACACACTAAACACTCTCATCCTTGTCGGAATCATACTTCAGTTTTCTGTAGAAGTAAAATGTGCACACAAACGACAAAAGTGATACTATTTGCATATTTAACTTAATCTTTCCATTTAGTTGTGTAAACATTTGCTTAGTATTGTTACTGCTGTGACAAGCAAAGCAGACTTTAAACTAGTCTGTAGTTTTACCATTTTATGAAGGTCGCGTCTTTTAAACATGCATCTGAGATGTGAGTCCAGAGCAGAAAGATTGAGACATCGTCTTGTTCTTTGCTTTTAACAAATGCTGCAAAAGCTTTTCTTGAAAATACAAAGTGCAAATGCAAAGTCCTGAAGATTTGCTACGCGTGTGAAATATCTGTGTGGGTGAGTTACCATAGTCGCTTTTATTAGTGGGGGAGAGGGGACAAAAAAAGCATCAAGTGAGTTTATTGCACTCCAGTTGTTTTAATAAGTGTCTGATATGGTGAAACGTCTCTGACTGGGAGCTAGCTGGAAGTCTTGGAAGTTGAAATCCCATCAGAATGTGAAAGTAAACAAACGAGGGTTTACAACTGAGCACCTAATTAATACTTGCCACTTTCCAACTGGCCAACCCTAACTAACGTATTGTCTGTCAGACATTAGGATCATTTTACATCAGGCATGTGGCCTTTTACTGAAAGTTGGTTAAGATTAAGACAGCATTTTTACTTACTCCTTAAAAAAAGTCTTGAATTTTCAAAGTATGATGATTACCATTACATTATCCAGCAAATGTGCACCTCTTTAGAACTAAAACTCATTGTGATCACAACTTTTACTAATCCTGTTAAATGAAGTTATATGCCTTCATTTAAATGCGATATAAATATATCACTGGTTTCCTGAATGAAGGGTCAGTTTTGTGTTGGGGTTTAGACATACAGTATATCTGCCTCTAAGCTACAGAGAGCTACGGTATAAAGCTCTGACCCAAGCATGAGGCCTTCCTTCGTCCTGTTTCACTCAACCACGCTTTTTCTATCAGGAGGATAGCCCAGCTAGCAGTCTAAAATCAAAAACAACAACCACAACAAAACTAGCCTAAATCCATTGTTTTTTAATGATGAAGATCTGAACTCATTTTCTAGAGCCTGGAGTGCTTTTCGACCTAAATAGCTGTTCTTCTCCCAGTCTCTCTCGCTCCCTCGCTCCTTATTTCAACTGTTTCCAGACCTTGTTCCTGATGGTAATAGTGATGCAATGGAGAGATAATGAGTGTTTTTGAACAATCATTTGAAGCTTGTATGTTCTCCTCTTTTGCTTGTTTCTCATCCTCTCCTGTGCCCTTTTGATTTCCCTTCCCCACTCTCTCTCCCTCGCCTGCATCGTGCCAGTGGCTCTGCTATGAACGTTGTGTACGGTGAAGAGGAGATGAAACGCTTCTTGGAAGAGGCTGCACACGTGTCCCAGGTGAGCTCACTCTTAACTATTTGTACTTACCTGCACCTGCAAAAGAGACATATTGCGATAAAACTCTCTCACCCTTATTTTTTTTTTTTCTACTGGTCCCTCTGTCTCTGTCTAGCATATACAATCACATTAATTTTGCACAAAGTTGTCCCTTTGCTTTCAATTAACTAATGCTACCAGCTGGCAACGGCTGTTGACTAGTATTATGTGCCCATCTCTACTCCACTGAACACCTAGGCAGCTTGGAGGCAGTTGGCCCTTCCAAGGGCCTTTGCTTAGGGCTATATGCGTACACACATGCACATTTTACACCTTCAGAGCACCAAAGCAAACCTTTTCATGGCATTTTAATAGACTTGGAACAAGGCAATAATCACAGCCTCTTGTAGTTAAAAGCAAAATAAGGAAAAATGTGTGCAAGAATAGAAATATCTTATCTGCATACATGGATGAACTTAAGCTACGGGGATCAGGTGTTCAGTCTGCTGTGTCGCCTGATGCTGATGGTGGCCAGGGAAGTGGACGCTGTATGCAATGTGTTAGGGACCTGAAGCATGGTGAGAGGGTACACATCCATGCCTGGCTAAAAACAAACCCTAGTCAGCCAAATCTCTCCAGCAACATTATTGTTGTGCTGTTCATTGACTGCCTGTTCTTCAACGTGACTGACAAGAAGTTGAAATTACGGTGTATAAAAGAAAAATGCAACACCTGGGCAGTGTCACCTCTTTTTCTTGTGTTTGAATGAGGCAGACCAGATGTTACAGTGACTCACCATCACCTCTTCGGGGTACAATGTGGTGTAATGTAATGGCAGATGGCTAGCTGTTAACAAAAGTAACTGCCATAACCCACTGTACACTGCTTTCTCAAGTGATGGCAAAAAATGGTAAAGCATTTAGGAGAAGAGAGACTTTCCTCAGAACTGGGTAGAATCCAAAAACTAAAATTATGTTGATGTTGGCACTAGGCCAGAAACTGAAAAGTTCTCTTCATAAGATTCATATCTTCTCAATATGAATATACACAACTGCGTTTTGTTTTCCCCCCACAAATGAATAACCTTGCTCGTGACTCTCTTTCAGGAGCATCCAGTTGTCATCACCAAATTCATACGTGGTGCCAGGGAGGTGGAGGTAGATGCTGTGGCCAAGAATGGCAAGGTGGCTTACTCTACAAAGGCATTACTGGCAATACAGGCTAAATATACAACATGTGCTAAGTGTTTAATTATGAGGTTCTTACAGTGCTCACACAAAGTACCCGACTATTTAAACAGTGTGTGGTGTTGTTTAAAATATGACCTGTCCTAATGTTCTGGACTCAGTTTTTTATTTATATTGACAGTACTTTTTTTTTTTTTTAAACATATATTCATTTATAGTATTCACAACATTTTTATTCATCTCTATAGCCTGGCATTATTCAGTCTTCCATTATTCCTTAGTTTAAACTGAGAGGTAGGACAGATATATTGAGCTTAGAAGAAAAATAAAGTGGAGCTAATCTCATTCATCTTGTATGAAAAACATCACAGCCCAGATAGATCTGATGGGAAGAATGGAATATATTAAAACCAAAGTACAGGAAAATGGTGGTACTAAATTATTTTTTCTATTTATATTGGATCAGTTAAGGATACTTTTAAATGATTCTGCTTCAACATACTGACTTTTAAATCTGACAGTTCACACAGATTTAGTTTTCCATTGCTTTGTTACTGGATTGAACTGCTGCGTTGTTACTCTGTCATGTATGACATGCACATACAATAACTATGCACAACTTGGCTTGTTCCAATGACTGCTTGAAGGAAAACTCTAATTCAAAGTGCAGTCCAGTTAATGCAATATCAGAAAGGTCAGTTATGCACTGGATGTACACTATATTAGGTACACCTTGTTAGTACTGTGTTAGACCCCCTTTTTGCCTTCAGAACAGCCTTAATTCTTCATGGCATCAATTCAACAGTGTTGTGGAAACATTCCTCAGCTGCAGATTTGTGTGCAGCCAACAAATCTTCTACCACATCCCAAAGGTGGTCTATTGGATTGAGATCTGTTGAGTATAGAGGCCGTGAACTCATTACGTTGTTCAAGAAGCCAGTTTAAGTTGATTTGAGATCTGTGACATGGTGCATTATCTTGCTGGAAGCAGTAATCAGGTAAACAGTGGTCATAAAGGAAACTGTCAATAAGAAACATTTACGTAGGTTGTGGCAGTTAAACAATATTTATCTGGTACTACGGAGTGTGGCAAGAAAATATTACTAGTGGTGTGCGGATCGATATTGATTCTTCCGATACCAGTAATTTATGCTCTAGAATCGATTCTCATATTAAAATATCAATATTTTAGTACTTTGGGGTAAATTTGTAGTTTATCATTACCAGGAACACAGTGGAAAGAAACTATATCATTCGGATCATCTATATTGGAAGGAACTACTTCCTCTTACGCCTTTCATAGTCATATGCGAAATACGGCTGTATAAATGTGTCGCAGCCCCTTGGCGTGCACACGAACAACAATGGCTGAGCGTAAACAGAGTCATGCGTGGACATATTTTACCTCCACAAACAGCCGAGACGCAGTTTGCGATACATGTGGCAAGACAGTGAGGTGTTGTGGCAACACCACTAACCTTGTCAAACACCTCAGAGTAAATCATATCACAGAATATGACGAGCGTATGTTGAGGCGAACTGAAGAGGAGGAGAGGGACAGGTGCTGCTAGGGTGAGACAGACGTCTCTTACGGAGTCCTTTAGTGCTGCAGGCAGGCAAGGTGTTCAAATAGGCACAACTTCAAGTTTTTTTTAATTTCTATATGATAATTCTGCATTATTAAGCAATAAGAACAAGTAGTCTGATGTCCTGTAATCATTATGAAGCTATATTATATTATTATTACAATTACATAATATAATTTTATATATATATATGAAATATAATGAAACTGTTTTTGTACAAAGTAATATAATAATAATAATAATAATAATAATAATACAACATTTTATTTTTAGGCGCCTTTCAGACCCTCAAGGTCACCTTACAGTAGCACGTAAACAATACCATAAAAACATAAGAAAAATGTGTATATATATAGCAAACACGGTAGATAAAATTTAGACACAAACAGTCATAAAAGTATCAAAGCAAATATAAAAACTGAGCAAGGTAAAAATGTCCTAAGACAGATCAGGTGTATGCAATTCTAAACAGATGGGTTTTGAGTAGTGATTTAAAAGTGGGGAGACAGTGTGTGGTCCGTAGAGCAAGTGGAAGTGCATCCAAAGTCTCGCGGCAGAACAACTAAAGGCTCTGAGTCCCATGGTAGTCAGGCGAGCAGGTGGAACTGACAGAAGGGAAGCTGAAGAAGAGCGGAGTGTACGAGGGGGTGAGTATGTATGGAGAAGATCGGATAGATATGGAGGAGCAAAGTTATGAAGCAGTTTGAAAGTGAGAAGCAGGATCTTGAAATTGACACGGAGGTGAATTGGGAGCCAATGGAGCTGTTTAAGAACAGGTGTTATATGTTCAGTGGATCTAGTTCTGGAAATAATACGAGCAGCTGTATTTTGAACCAACTGCAGTTTATGGAGGGATTTATGAGGTAAATCATAGAGAAGAGAATTACAGTAATCCAGCCGAGATGTGACGAGCATTGACAAGTATGGCGGTACTGTGTCGTGTGAGTGAGGGACGAAGACGGTTAATATTACGGAGATGAAAGTAGGAAGACCGAGTGATATTATATGTGCTGTGAAGGACAGAGTGCTATCGAGAATGACACCAAGACTCTTAACCTGAGGGGAGGGTGTGACAACAGTTATCAATGGATAACGAAAGACTGGTTGGAACTGTAGTCAGTTTTGATCTGGTGCCTATTAAAATGAATTCTGTTTTATTGCCAGTAAGTTTGAGAAAGTTGTGAGTAAACCAGACCTTGATTTCAATTAAACAGTCAGAAATGGATGTGGGTGGGAGAGTAGCTGTGGGTTTGGAGGATGGGTAGAGCTGGGTGTCATCTGCGTAGCAGTGAAACTGGATGTTATGCTTCCTAAAAATATTACCTAGGGGTAGGAGATAGATGATAAAAAGTAAAGGACCCAGGTCAGAGCCTTGGGGTACACCGGAATTAACTGGAGTAGATACTGATCTGTGAGGGAGTAATTGAACAAACTATGAGCGGCCAGAGAGATGAGAAGTAAACCAGGCGAGTACTGTACCATTGATGCCAATAGATGCTAATCTGTGAAGGAGGATGCGGTGGGAGATCCAGAATCAGCTGCAAGCAAAAGATCATTGGTGAATTTTACTAGGGCTGTTTCTGTACTGTGACATGAACGGAAGCTGGACTGAAACTGTTCGTACAAGTTATTTCCAGTGAGATGATGATGAACCTGTGCAGCCACTATCTTTTCAAGAATTTTTGCTAGGAAAGGGAGATTTGAAATTGGCCTGAAATTATTTAGATTGGAGGGATCTGAACCATTTTTTTTCCAGTATTGGAGTTATTATTGCAGTTTTAAGAGAAGAAGGAACAGAACCAGATATAAGAGAGGAGTGTACGATATTAGCAATCAGTGGGGCAAGAGACGGGAATAAGAGTTTAACAAGATTTGTAGGCAGTGGATCAAGTTTACGTGATGATGACTTTAAGTTAGTAATTATGGAAGATAGCTGAGTTATTGTGGGAAGTTCAAAATTGGATAGAGAGGATGACAGCTGAGAAGGACAAAAAATGCAGATAGAACAATTGACCATTTCACAGTACGAGGGCAATTGTTGATGAAGATTCTCAATCTTGGTGTTAAAAAAAAAAAAATCATAAATTTGTTGTAAACGGTGGCAGAGTGTGTATGTATGGCAAAGGTATCTGGGGGTTTAACAATATTATGCAATGTAGAAAACAAAGTGAGAGTGTTTCCTTCAGCAGATTCAATAACAGGTGTAGTAAGCAGATTTAGCAGGATGAATAGCTTCTTTATAGTGTTGTATATGACTGAGATACATGTCCTTGTGAATAGTAAGTCCCGTTTTCCTGGAGAGACGTTCTAGGCGGCGTCCAGTAGCTTTAAGTTGGCGAAGTTCAGATGAGTACCATGGCGCAGAACGAGAGAAAGAAACTGTTCGAGTTTTTTGGGGAGCCAAGGTATCTAAGAGGTTGATGAGTTCATTGTTATAGTGAGATACCAGGTCGTCTATGGAAGCTGAGGCATCAATGGTAGGTAAGTTATTAATGCCATGGGAAAGAGCTGATAGATCAATACCCCTAATATTTCTAAAAGTAATTGAGCGGTTTTGTTTATTTTTGTATAGTGGGAGACTAGCATTGAATAAAACTAATTTATGGTCTGAAAAAGATACAAGACAGGATGGATCCATGCTTTCATGTTGTTTATGGCAACATGACCCTACCATTTAAGCAACATTTTTCTAGTGTTCCAGAGAACTGTTGCTCACCTGATATTTTTTTTTTTTTTCTTCAGACCATTTGTCCTGCAGGTTTTAGATCTCACCCTGGGTCAACACACCTGAATCCATTCTCATTCCCAGGCCTCCGAAGAACTCCAAGATGTGGAGGAGGTCATTTAGCCATTTAAATCAGCTGTGTTGGATCAAGGACACATCTAAAACCTGCAGGACACCAGCCCTCGAGGCCTGGAGTGCATGTTTCTCTAATGCATTTACCTAATAAAAAAAAAACAACATTGACCTGCATATTCTGTAATTTTTCATATCATATTATTCTGAGTGTTCACTGAAGTGATCATCTCCTCCATGCTGATGCCAACTTGCCCGCACCTTATTTAATACGGTAATTTGACTGTATAGGGATGAAGCTAGAGGAGTTGAATACAAGCAATTTGGCTTGAAAAGATTTTTTTTAAAATTATTATTATTAATTACCACTGAGTGGAGAAATGGATCCACAATGCATGACGTCACCCCATTTAAAGTAAACGTAAGGTGAGCGTTGACCTCTGACACCTACATATGAATCTGACCTTGCAGACGAAAACACTACATAGTGCTACAGTAATTTCACATTAAAGTACAAGCTGGTGGTCTAACTTTTTAATTCTTGTATAACTGTATCTGCAGTTTAAGCTGCAGTAGGCGAAGGAGCCACCAAGGTAATTGTCCTGAACGCCTTGTCTATTTTTCTATTGTTTAGACTGTGAGAGTCATTTCAAGGGTGTCATTTTGAACGTGGGCTCTTCAGTTGTATGGTAGATTTTCTCACTCTGCTTTCTCTGAATACAGACCCTCCTTTATCTTCAGTATCACATTAACAAGCTGTCCATTCATTGAATACCAAACAGGACTCGTTACTTGAAGCTAAACTGTGTGCGTATGTGTGGGGGAGAGTAAAAAAGTCAGAGATAATACGTATTAATTACAGGCTCTATCTGAAGAGTGTTAATGAATGCCGTGGTTAGCAGCAGTTTAAATGAGCTAATGACACGGCAGCTCATTTACAGACCCGCACACGCACTCACACACATACAGAGTGGCTTGGCAATATAGATCTTCTTTCCTTTGGGTGAAATTTTGGAAGTTATTCAGACATAGTTATATCAATGTACATTGTTTCAACAAATACAAGGCCTTTGTCTCAAACAGTGTTGACCTTGCTGAATTTATTTGTTTCTCCCACATGCACAATGCAGCAGTCGTCATCGTCAAGGTGGCTCCCTGTACGTTAATGCTACAGTTTTCTGTTGTGGCATACTGTATGTATGAAAACATCAAATCTGGAGGCGATTTTCCTTAAATTTGGAAACTTCCTCTTGGTCAACAGACCAAGGCTGTGAAAGGAGTATTTGCTTTGAACAGACATTTTTGTGTCTTATTAGAGCTGTGAGCTGCTTGCAAATGTTATTCTGTGCCCAGTTTACTCCGTTAATGTTTCTGCATGCGTTCGGGTGTGTCTTTTTAGGTTTTGGTTCATGCCATAACAGAGCATGTGGAAGATGCTGGGGTGCACTCTGGAGATGCTACCCTAATGCTGCCAACACAGACCATTAGCCAAGGGGCACAGGAAAAGGTCAGTTAAGTCACCTTAAAGTTGACACGGTGCACATTGCATATTCCCTTGTAGAAAGTGTCCAGTGTGTTATAGACACACAAAAAATGACATATAAAGAAATTATTTAGTGTTCAACAAATTTCCAGATTGAGACCATAATTCAAATGGTTTAAGAAACAGTCTACAAAACAGTCGATCATCTGTTGAATTTTTTTTTTTATGATTTTTATTTAAAGCTAGTTTCACATTTATAGCTAAGTGAGGGGGGATGTGCCTTGGAATATTATATTCTTTTGTACTAATTACTTTTAAGTCCTGCAGTTTTAGGTACAAAATGAGCTTTTCATGTGTGTCTCTTGCTTTAGGTCTTTTCCAGCCCCATGCACATGTCGTTATGTTAGAACCAGAGCTGGTACTGCCATCCCTGTTTGTTGTTACAAACACAACAGTGTGAATAAGCAGAAAATGCAACCAATCAATAAAATGTATCCTGATGAAAAGGGTGCATCTGTCCATTAAAAAATAAATAAATAAAAAAAAAATTTTAAAAAAGGAAATCAAAACTGGCAGAATGGAAAGCAGCTTTAGTGATTCAAACTGGGTTTTTTTTTTTTTTCTTAATCCATGTTGAGTAAGCAGTTTACCTTGCACTTTATGCTTTTAATGTTCTCCATTTGTGTTCAAACTGAAACAGTCTTATTTGATTTTTAAGTGTGTGGTTTTTTTTCCCTTCGTCTTCTCCTCCTTCTTCTTCTTTTAGGTTAAAATTGCCACCCGAAAAATCGCGCACGCATTTGAAATTTCTGGGCCATTTAACACTCAATTTCTGGTTAAAGGCAATGATGTCATGGTAGGTATATCTCTCAGTGTGTGACTAAAAAGACAGATTGACATTTTCACACCTGGTTTCAGCTAATGCAATTCACTCACAAAATGAAATCCCCTGTTGTTTAAAATGGTTGGCAAAGCTGGCCGAATTAATAATCAACCTTGCCTTCAGCTTTGGTGTTCAGCCACAGCGCACATGCACGCCCACTATTTGTGTGTATGTGTGTGTATCTAATCTGGCCATTTGTATAGTATATTTATGCATTTGTAATCTATATATTTCTATTTATCTAAGTAACCTTAATTTAAAGTTAATGGTATACTGAAAGAATCGGTTTTTCTTATTTTTATTTTTTAAAAAAAAGAAAAAAAAACTTTTTTCAGATGACTATATTTTTGTATATTGCATCCTGTAGGTGATCGAATGCAATCTGCGAGCGTCACGCTCCTTCCCTTTTGTATCCAAAACAATTGGTGTCGACTTTATCAACGTGGCAACCAAAGTGATGGTGGGAGAGCCTTTGGATGAGGCCAGCCTTCCCTCGCTCGATAAACCCATCATTCCCGTGCACTACGTTGGAATCAAAGTAAGAAGGAAAACTTACAGCTTACAGCTGGGAAATGCACGACTGGCTTTCTTTGAATGTTTTTGTTTGTTATTTTGATGTTTTTCAGGGTGCAGAGAGAATGGATTGGATTATAGACAAAATGAGTTTTAAAAAAAGAAAGCGTAAGTGAGGAAACACAATTGCAACTCTCTGTAAGTCTTTGTGTCCAAGCATGAAGAATGGAAAAGCAATGTAGGCTATAACAGCTTACTAACCTCTCATAGTTGGTCGAATTAATTGATAGTATTAATAAATTTTAATAAAGTACTGATAGTAAAATGGTGTTAGGACCAGAGATGGGCCGATTACTTTTTTCAAGTAATGAGTAAAGTAAGGGATTACTATTTTAAAAGAGTAATTAGAATACTGTTACTTTCCCGTAAGCATGCTGCATTACTGCGTTACTAAACCGTGATTTTGTTTGTGAGAGTGTCTCATGACAATGACGTACGAGCGTGCGACGTCCGTGGTAGCAACAGACGTGTGTAGCTCAATAATGTATAATATGGAGAGCGGGAGAGAGTACGACCATTCAGTGTTTAAAGCTATATTTAATTGTTATCAGCTCTATTCACTGCTGTCTTCCTTTTTCTTCACTCTCAGAAGGTTAACTCTTCTTCTTTTTTTCACTGGCTAGCCTCACTCATTACGTTCGTTTAAACAGAATCAGAAACGCCACTTGCAGTGGGAGCGACTGGAGTCAGGTGGGGCCCCCTTAGGGATGTGTGGTCTCTCTGATTCTCATTGCAAACTTTTCCATTGCTGTAGTGTAAAGTTTGCCTGGTGCCAAGCGGTGCCTCTGTCCAAGGAGGTCTACAAAATTAACCACCTGGGATACCAGGCTTGCAAGGTTTTGACATAAACTGTTGCTATTGTTGAGCAGCCCAAGTAGCCCTGTGATTCAACCCACAGGAGGCCACAGAGTAGCTCCTGTGATCAGCCAAAATGTCCCAAGTGCTGCTCCGGTCAGCCTAAGTGCCTGCCCTAAATTCTCCTTTGGTCATCAGCTGTCAATGCGAAGAGTCGGGTGACCCTGTTTTCAGCCCTTCTGCTTTTTGTAGTGGTTTTGTTTTTGTTTTTTTGTTTTTTTCCCTCCAGTCTGGCAGTACTCAGGACTCTCTTCAGTGTGCCCATGGAACCCTGTGCTCAGCCCATTTTGCTGCCAGTGGGCACAAATGCTGCCAACGCACTTGTGTAATTGTGTGTTCAGTGTCATTCTGTGCAGGAAAAAATGGAATAGCTGAGCAGACAAAGGAACCGCTTTTATTTTTCATTATTTCAGCCCATGCCCATTAGAGTCTGTACACACTAATGTAATAGAAATTTAACCATGGTTCCATTATGCGCTTGCAGGAAATTCTTCAGATGTCACTTTTGTGTTTATGTGTGTACATTAAAGCAGTCGCCTGACACTTCAGGCCAAAACATGTTGTTAGCTCTCTGGCTTGAGAAATTACACAGATAGTCATTGTTAACACTCTAAAGTGCAACAAATGAATTAAAAATGATTTAGTTCTTCTGCATTTCATTCTATTTGCACACTGAAAGCCTCTTTAAATTGAGTAGCAACAGTATTTGTGCTGTGGTGTTATAAAATGCAGCTGTTTATTTTGAGATCAAGCTTAACACCAGCTTTCTTTTCTTTTTCTTTTTCATTTCCCCCCCCCCCCCTTTTTTTTTTTTTTTTTTTTTTCACTTAATAATCCTGACTTTTGGGTTTTAGGGCCATAAGAAAATAGTATCCATTCATTCTTTCTCTACTGCTTATCCATTCAGGGTTGCAGGGGGGCTGGAGCCTATCCCAGCTGTCTTAGGGCAAGAGGCAGGGTACACCCTGGACAGGTTGCCAATCTGTCGCAGGGTTAACACATAGACACAGACAACCATTCTCACTTACATTCACCTATCACCATTAACTGCATGCCACTAACTGCATGTCTTTGGACTGTGCGAGGGAGCCGGAGTACCCAGAGATAACCCACACAAACATGGGGAGAACATGCAAACTCCACACAGCAAGAAGGTCCTGAGTTCGATTCCACCATCAGGCCGGGGTCTTTCTGTGAGGCAACAGTGCTGAGAGAAACCAGTGTTTTTAACATTACAAGGTATAATCTTGTAACATCATCTTGTATTATGAACAAACAGTATAATTTGATAGAGTATAGTATATTGCATATTTTGGCTGTCTCAGAAACACCAGTTTGGACAAATGGAGGTGAAGCTTCTCTGTTTTGCAAATGGGCAGGGCAAGTCAACGATACTGTGGTAGTTCGCTGTCACTGAGCTTCAGGTTGCACTATTTCACAGATTTCTCTAGCGGTCTCCTATAACCCCTGTAGTTTGCATCAGACCACAAACACAATGGTGACTTTAAAGGGAACAAGTGTTGTTCTGTCCTCACTAGATGTGGGCGTGATTTAGCTTATCCAGTTTGACAGACAGTGAACAGAATGAGAAGAAGAGAATGCTTTGAACTGAGATTCTTCTTTACTTCGATCTGCATCTCCAGTTTACAGGCCATGTTACTGAGGCTTCTTATACATGGTATCCTTTATCCATTTTCATTACTCTCCTTTCTCTTTTCTTTTTGTAAAACTAAATAAACACAAAACAGATAATTACCTTCTCATTCACTGAACATACATAATGTACTAATTGAAACTTAGTTTTCATGACAACCAGCAAAAAACATAAATCTTAAGGTTGCCTAAATTAAACATAAACATCACCTTCAGTTAACTAGCATTATTGATCATAGCAAGTTAGCAAACACATGCTAATATACAGTCGCTAGCACACAAGTAGCTTTACAAATGAGTAATGACCACACAGCTGAAATAGTAACTCAGTATATGCACATTACACATGCATCACAAATCAGATAGTTAAGGTTATAGTATGTAATGAAAACTTACAGGCATGCGTGGGCAAAAGTTTCACCTCCACTGAGCACTTGTAGCAAACTAGCTGGGCATAACAACTTCCCAAGTACCAACTGTGGCCACAAGAGGGTGCCAAATCATACAAACAAAAGCATATTCCCACATTAAAGTTATACCAACACACTCCCCGCCTGGTATAAAGTATTTTATACCACTCCGTCTTTTACTTTACTTTTTAGTTTCCTGTATACCTCAGTCTTTCTTTATAGTTTCCTTGGGGAACAGAAGGATGAGCTGAGAAACTGGACGTAGGTAAATCCGTGGAGCACCTTGTTTCACAACCCTAACCTCCACCTTTCTGATTTTATTATCTTGACTAGGAATGTTCTTAACAATGAGACCAATAGGCCATTCATTTCGCTTGGTTTGGTCATCCTTCAGTAAGACAACGTCTCCGACTTGCATGTCCCTTTTGTCATTGATCCACTTCTTTCTGGACTGCAGTGTTGTCAAATATTCTTGTCGCCATCGTTTCCAAAAGATGTCGGCTAGACATTGGACATGTCGCCACTGTTTCCTGTATAGGTCTTTCAAGTCAAACACCCCTTCGGGAGCAGACACAACGTTTGCTTTCTGAGTAAGAAGCATTGCTGGTGTCAAGACTGTCGGTGACTCTGGATCTGTACTCACCGGAACCAATGGCCGAGCATTCATAATTGCCATCACTTCTGCCATCAAGGTGACAAGGACTTCATGAGAAAGACGGGTAGGCCCAGACTGCAGCAGCATGGCATCTAAGATCCGACGAGCAACACCAATCATTCTTTCCCATGAGCCTCCCATATGGGATGAGTGTGGTGCATTAAAGGTCCATGAGCAGCCTTCATTACTAAGGTAATTTCGGACCTCTGAGTCATCTGTAAAGATCCTTAACTCTCTACAGGCACCGACGAAGTTGGTTCCACGGTCAGACCTGAGAACCTTGGAAGGTCCTCGTATGGCAAAAAACCTTCTTAAGGCGTTAATAAAGCTTGAGGTGGACATGGATGCAATCACCTCTATATGCACTGCTCGTGTTCCTAGGCACGTAAACAACACTGCCCATCGCTTGTTTTCTGCTGTGCCTCCTCTTGTTCGTCGTGACACTACACTCCATGGTCCAAAGACATCTAGACCAACTCTGGTGAACGGGGGTTCTATGCAAAGCCTATCCTCAGGCAAGTCAGACATCTTTTGCTCTTGAGGCTTTCCTCTGACTTTGCGGCATATGACACATCCATAGATCAAGCTAGAAACCAGCTTTCTTACGCCAATTATCCACAAACCGGCTGAGCGAAGTGCCCCCTCAGTTAAGTGGCGACCTTGGTGGGCAACTTCCTGGTGATGATGTCTCACTAACAAAGTTGTCACATGGTGTCTCTTTGGGAGTATGACTGGGTGTTTTTCATCATATGGAAGGTCAGCTGAAGAGAGCCGTCCACCTACTCTAAGCACTCCATCCTGATCGATAAAGGGGTTCAACCTCCACAGAGGACTTGCTTCGGAAATTTGTTTCCCTCTCTCCAATTGTCTCACTTCTTCCGTGAATACAAACTGTTGAACACTCCAGATCACTCTAAATTTTGCCTGTGTTTGTGGATTTTGAGGGACTTGTTTTGAAAGCCTGGACCTGCATCTTGCCACGCTGATGAGCTTCGCCATTCCATTTATCAGAGTTTTCCATGAGGAGAACCGTTCAAATCTCTGTGGACTGAGAGGTCTATCAGTAGCCTTAGTTGTCAGGGTGCTGACTTCTGGGCGAATCTCTGCATCGTACTGTGGTTCAACAAGGTCAAACTTACTTAATGTCACTGATGGGGATACCTGTTGTTGGGCCTGCTTTAGGAACTGAGGACCAATGAACCAGCTTGTTTTGTGCAGGAGACTTGCTGCAATCGGCCTTGTTGCGATGTCAGCTGGGTTGTTTTCTGTTGCAACATAATTCCACTGTGTGCATGTAGTGGACTTCCTAATTCTGGAGACTCTGTTGGACACATAGATGTAAAACCTTCGCGAAGCATTATAGATGTAGCCTAGCACAATCTTGCTGTCTGTGTAATACCTTACAGCATGCAGCTCAAGGTCCATCTCCTGACAAATGAGCTCTGCCACCTCTACAGCAAGAACTGCAGCACACAGCTCCAATCGGGGGATGGTATGTGCAGGCTTGGGTGCTAGCTTGGATTTACCCATGACAAACCCGATGAAGCACTGTCCTTGTTTATCAATAGCTCGTATGTAGGCAACTGCTGCAATAGCCATTGACGAGGCATCTGAGAAGACACAAAGCTCTTGGTGCTGCATGGAGGACAGAGAAGACGGAATATAAGGCCTGGGTATGTGCAGAAGCTCTACCTCTGACAGGGAGTCTTTCCATGCATTCCATTGTCTTTCTTTGGCAGGTGGAAGAGGATCATCCCATTCACATGGTTCTGTGGTAAGTTCTCTGATGAGGGCTTTGCCTTGGACAGTGATGGGAGCAATAAAACCTAACGGGTCATACAAGCTGTTGACTGTAGAGAGTATGCCTCGCTTAGTGAAGGGTCTTTCTTCCTTGGAAACTTGGAAGGTGAAAGAATCTGATTCAAGACTCCAGCTCAGTCCAAGGCTACGCTGAACAGGAAGAGGATCTGTCCCTAGGTCTAGGTTTTTCAGGTCCTTGGCCAGATCATCAGCTGGAAATGCATCCATTACCTTGCTACTGTTTGAGGCAATTTTGTGTAGCCGTAAATTGGACTCAGCTAACATCTTCTGTGTTCTTTGAAGAAGACTGATGGCTTCTGTTTCTGTAGGGAGTGAAGTCAGACCGTCGTCGACATAAAAGTTTCTGGTAACAAACTCCCTTGCATCTTTGCCGTGCTCTGCCTCGCCTGCTTGAGCTGCTTTTCTCAGCCCATAGATCGCCACAGCTGGTGAGGGGCTATTGCCAAACACATGCACTGTCATGCGGAACTCTGTCACATCTTTTGTGAGGTCATTTTCTCGGTACCAGAGAAAACGTAGGTAGTTCCGGTGATCTTCCCTTACAGTAAAGCAGTAGAACATCTGTTCCACATCCGCAGTTATTGCTATAAGCTCTTTTCGAAACCGCAGTAGCACTCCAACCAAAGTGTTGTTCAAGTCTGGACCACTTAAAAGGACATCATTCAATGACACCCCCTCGTGTTTGGCGCTCGAGTCAAAAACTACCCGTATTTGTCCAGGCTTTTGTGGATGGTATACTCCAAACAATGGAAGATACCAGCACTCTTCCTCAGGCTTCAAAGCAGGTGCTAACTCTGCTTGCTGACTGTCAAACATCTTCTGCATGAACTTAACAAAGTGATCTCTCATGTCTGCCTTCCTGTCGAGACTCCGCTTGAGAGTATGCAGTCGTTTGAGAGCTTGCTGGCAGTTGTTTGGCAGTCGCTGCCTATGTGTTACAAAGGGCAGAGGCGCGACCCAACTATTAGAGTTGTCTTGGTACATCTCACTTTGCATGATCTTGAGGAAACGTTCATCTTCCAGTGAAGGTCCGGGTCTCTCATCGTCTTCGCTCTTGATGAACACTGTATCACCGAGCTTGTCTGTTTTGACCCCGTGATAAGTATCCATGTGGCTTTGAGTAGTGCATCTCTGCTGGACTGTTAACAGCTTTTCCTTTGCATTCATACTGTTGAAGCACGGGCTGAGATATGATGGTCTCCCATTGAGCAGCACGTTAGTTTTATAGGTTCTCACAGCAGAGCTCGGCTTATGCGTGCGCCCCAAACAGACATCTCCTATGACTACCCAGCCAAGGTCGAGCCGTTGAGCAAATGGAGCATCTGCTGGTCCATTGTGTTGTTCTCTCACTTTATGCAAATTCAACACATCCCTTCCTAGGAGCAGAAGGATTTGTGCGTCTGAATTGATGGGAGGGATTTTGTGTGCAATGTCTTTCAAGTGAGGAAAATGTTGTGCAACTTCAGGAGAGGGTATCTCAGACCGGTCCTCTGGAATCATATCACATTCCAGCAATGGAGGTAGAGGTACCTTGGTGTTGCCATCAATCGACTCTATGATGAAGTGTTTGGCTCGCTTTCCACTCATTTCCATTATGCCTGAGCACGTCTTGAGTGTGTATGTCTCTGTGTTCCCGTCCACCTCGAAGATGTCAAAAAACATGGATCGTGCGAGAGAGCGATTGCTCTGATCATCTAAGACTGCATATAGTTTGATTGCTTTCTCTCTCTTGCCAGAAGGATAAACCAGAGCTAGACAGATTTTGGCACAAGACTTGGGGCTATGCCAATCTCCACAGACTTCAGTGCACATGGCTTTAGCTGAGGTTGACACTGGCATGGCTTGAGGCTCCCCGCCATGCTTTCCTGTCTCTAGTGGCAGTCTGAAGTCGTGAGGGGGTGGGCCTGGATGCAAAGCCGAGATGTGCTTGTCGCTTTCACATTCCTTACAAGTAATTTTGGCTGTGCAGTTCTTTGCTAGATGCTTGGTGGATCCACAACATCTGAAGCATATGTTCTTCTCCTTTAGGTAAGCTTTTCTTTCTTCAAGAGACTTACTGCGAAAACTGCGACATTTCCTAAGAGGGTGTGGTTTCCTATGGAGAGGACACTGCTTGTCTGGGTCATCCCACTTATCCAATTCACTTACCCCCAGTTCACATGACACATCTGTCTTTCTTACTGATATCTGTGTTCTGTTGTACCTTATAGGTCGTTCAGCTTTCCCTACTCCTGTTGAGAGAAAAAAGAAGCTGGGATCATTCCTGATTCTCGCTTGTTCTCGTACAAACTGGGAAAAGACAGAGAAAGGTGGGAAGGCAACGTTGTGGTTTGTTTTGAACTTGGAGGCACATGAAATCCACTTCTCTTGCAATGTGTGTGGTAGTTTCTCTACAATAGGATTGACACCACGTGCTGTGTCGAGGAAAGCGAGCCCAGGTGAGTGCCCTTCTGCTTTGGCGAGTTCCAGTTCAAGTAAGAGGTCACCAAGTTCCCTCAGCCTGCTGTTGTCTTTGGCAGATATTTTTGCAAAGTCTTCCATTTTCTTAAAGAGGGCATGTTCAATCACCTCTGGAGCTCCATATGACTCCTCCAAGCGCTGCCAAACCATTTCAAGGCTTGCAGCAACATTATAAATTTGCGCAGCGCTGACTCTCCTTGCTTGCTCAGACGACTGTGGTCCTAACCATTTTATAAGGAGGTCAAGTTCCTCTCTAGGTGACAAAGACAAGTCCTTGATTACATTTAAGAAGGAGGATTTCCATGTCCGGTAGTTTTGGGGTTCGTCGTCAAATTTCTGTATAGTAGTTGACACAAGCTCTCGTCTCATTAAATATTTTGCCACATCTGTTATAGCAGATGAGTTATTGTGGGTAGGTGGTATTGGCGTGAGTGGTTCAAACTGATGTGCTGGACTTGTGTATGTCCCATGATCGTGGTGATCGCTGGGTGGATGTTGCGGTCTAAGCTCCTGATGTGTGAGGTCCTCCTCTTTCCACAAAGGTGCTTTGGGTAGAGCCACAGATGAGCTTGGATATCCTTTTTTAAGGTATGGTGATGACTGTGTGTCATCTTCAGCAGGAGTATTTTCTTGAATATTTTGCACATATGACTGTCTGTCAATGTAATCTTGAACTCTTTGCTTACAGTCTGCAGGGATGATTGGGAGTTGCCCGCTTTTCTGGGAATTTTGTTCCTCCAGCTGAACCGCTGCCTCTAAGACCTGTGCTTCAGCTGATGCAGCAGCAGCCATTTTCTTCACCTGGAGAATATGCAGCTGTGCTTGGATTTGGGCTTGTTGTTTCATAGCTTCCGCTTCTTGTTCCGCATAAGCCAACTGCGCTTGTGCAGCCTCTGCTTTGGCACGTGCCCTGAGCGCTGCAACGCTTGCTGTTGACCTGTTGGAAAGTTTTGAGCTGGAACAGTATGATCTTGTCTCCAGAGATCCAAGTGTCTCTACCTGCTGGGCTTGGTTAGCTGATGGCTCAGACATTGTGAATACAGTAGCCGCCTTGAATGGTGAAATCTGCTGAATTGTATGCCTTTTTACTGTTCTGTCCTCACTAGATGTGGGCGTGATTTAGCTTATCCAGTTTGACAGACAGTGAACAGAATGAGAAGAAGAGAATGCTTTGAACTGAGATTCTTCTTTACTTCGATCTGCATCTCCAGTTTACAGGCCATGTTACTGAGGCTTCTTATACATGGTATCCTTTATCCATTTTCATTACTCTCCTTTCTCTTTTCTTTTTGTAAAACTAAATAAACACAAAACAGATAATTACCTTCTCATTCACTGAACATACATAATGTACTAATTGAAACTTAGTTTTCATGACAACCAGCAAAAAACATAAATCTTAAGGTTGCCTAAATTAAACATAAACATCACCTTCAGTTAACTAGCATTATTGATCATAGCAAGTTAGCAAACACATGCTAATATACAGTCGCTAGCACACAAGTAGCTTTACAAATGAGTAATGACCACACAGCTGAAATAGTAACTCAGTATATGCACATTACACATACATCACAAATCAGATAGTTAAGGTTATAGTATGTAATGAAAACTTACAGGCATGCGTGGGCAAAAGTTTCACCTCCACTGAGCACTTGTAGCAAACTAGCTGGGCATAACAACTTCCCAAGTACCAACTGTGGCCACAAGAGGGTGCCAAATCATACAAACAAAAGCATATTCCCACATTAAAGTTATACCAACACAAGTGTTTTGTGTGAAAGAGTCATTTACCTTTCCTTAAAAATACCTAACTGCCATATCCTTATCCTGTGTGGTTTGTAAATGAGTTCGCGTTTAGAGCCTTACATGTATGGTATTGTTATACGTACTGCAGGCTGCACTAATACAGCTTGCGTTGGCTCACATAACAAAGACAGCAATTACTCCTTCATCGTTATACCTAGGCATGATGAGGAGAATAGTACCTGGCTTTCTCATACCAACTGGGAGGCTTACTTCTTAGACTGGGTATGAGAGCGTTTACGTGTCGCCAGCTGTTCAAAAGCTATTTTTTCTGAAGTAATTTCTCTCTCTAATTACAACAGAGCTGCTGTAACAATGGTTGTAGTTTGAAACCAATCACGCAGGCATAATCCCCAACTCTTCCCCACCACCTAAAGTTTTCAATTTCCAGTCTGCGCGGTGGTAAGGAATATTAATCAGAGCTCTGAATTCTCCATGCGCCAGGCTTAGACTTCCAGAGTTTATTTGGAGAATATGGACGTTTTTTACCCCCTGACTGATATGGGACTTCTTTGAAACCTTGCCTCGGTGCATTTGAGTTGTTTTAACAAAGCAGAGCTAATTTTCTTTTTTCCTGTTAAACATGTTTCTTCCACAACATCAAACCTGACTGCAGACAGAGTGATTGTCGAAAAAAAAAAAACAACCTTATCCAGCAAAAGTGCCCTAAAGTGTGTTTGATCAGTATATCCCCTCTCACCACCTTTATCCTCACTGTATCATCACAAGACACATGTTATTACCACCAGAGAGACCACTGTCATTTATCTGTCTTATTCCCTCTCAAGCTTTAGTCTTGCAGCCTGTTTTCCCTCTGAAGGCCCCTCATTTGAAGCAATGTTTCTTTATTTTTATTTTTTTATTTTCACTAACAAGTCCCTATTGTGTCATTTCTGTCTCCATATACAAACTCATAGGAATAACACCACATTTGTATTTATGATACCAGGAGGAGAAAGAGCATGAAAACAACATTTGAGCAGGATATGATGGTTTGGTGTCGCTCCCCGGTTCAAAGCCATTTAGTGAAGAAATGTAAGTTCCAGCTGCTACATGCTTGGTCCCCTGACCATGGGGAATTACTGTATTATGGTAACTTCTAAGACAAATTCTTGTGAGCTTAATGACCCAGGAGAAAAATGTACACTTGAAACAGCATGCTGGACTTACACTTTTCTTAAACACTTAAATATGAGGAGGTCATGTTAGTAACACTCATGATACTGGCACCAAAGCATGTGGCACAGGTATATCTGCCAGTTGGTGTTTGGTTACTTTTATGTCATTTTTAAACACTCAAATATTGCTCCTGCTTTTTAAAGTGCTGTGCAAACTGCTCCAAAATATTTCATATTTTTAGGTACATGCAGGTACCAGAATTTTGGGGCCACATATACGCTTTAGTCTACTCCTTTATCATGCATGACTAGTCCATACTGTTAAAAATGTACAAAAATGATTATGGTTTGTTGTGGAGACTGCTTGAAGGAGTGGCTAATCTTAAAGTCCTGGCCAGAAAGTGACCTCAGAAAGGTCACTTTACTGGGGACACTTTGCTAGTATTGGGTTGGACCCCATTTTTGCCTTCATTACTGCCTCAAGTCTTCATGGCATAAAATTATCAAGTTGCTCAAAACATTTCTCAGAGATTTTGGACCATGCTCTCATGATGCCATTCCACAGTCGCTATTGATTTGTCAATTGCACATCCAAGACACACCTCGTAGCCCGAAGGTGCTCCCTTGGATTGGATCCCAGTCTGAGATGATTTGGGATTTGTGACATTAGTGTGTTATTCTGCTGGAAACTGAAGATCTGTACAACGTGGTCATAAAGGAGTGTGCATGGCCAGGATTAGTACTTACGTAGGCTCTGCTATTTAAATGATGCTTAGTAGGGAACTAAGGGCCCCAAAGTGTGCTAAGAAAACAAGGTTCAAGGTTTGGCATGTTGTGCGTTTAGAGATGTCTTCTGTGCAGTATGGCCATTGTCCTCTGATTCCTGGCTTCTCTAGGTAAAAATAACTAGTTGAACTGCTGCTCATTGGACGTTTTTTCTTATTTTGAACCAGTCGGCTGCGTGCAAAAATGCCAGTACATTGCAAAATTCTAAAATACTCAGACCAGCCTGTGAGACACCAAAAACCATTCCATAGTTTTTTACTGTTCTGACGCTCCGCTTAAACTTCAGCAGGTCGTCTCGAGTACGTCTACATGCCTAAATACATTAAGATGGTAACATAATTATGAATAATGATTTATGTCAACAAGCAATTGAACAGATATACCTAATAATAAGGTGATCTGCGAGGGCAGATTTTTATTTTATTTTTTTAATTGATTTCCTTAAGAATTCTGGTCAGCTTTCTGGGTGGGGGGGATAAATAGTTCTTCTTTTTCATCTTCTTTCACATGCTCATTTTTTTTTCAACATGAGAGTGACCCAATTTAGCCTGAACTTAGCAGAAACTTGTTTTGTGGTTTTCTTTTTTGTTTTTTGTTTTTAAGTCTTGCATGCCACTGAGACGCACAGCAGCTACCCTTCTGATTTTGGCAGATGTTTTTTATTTTTTCTGTGTGTGAGTGTAAGAAAAATCTTGCCCAAACAGATTTTTTTTCCTTCAGTTCTTTTAAAAGAAAAAAGAAGAACTTATAATGGTTTCTAGTTTGCCCAATTATATGCTTCCAAGCTTTTCAACTAAAAACAGTTCTCAAATTAGAAGTGTGCTTTGCTGTTTCCCCTGCTGGTGGCGTGATTTTATGAAAAAGAAGAAAAGAACATTTTAGACTGTGCAGCTTTTCACAGTTGTGTTGCCTTTATTCACACATGTGTATAAATATCAACTACTGGTTGGAGAACCACAGGAATAATATTAACTGGGGTTTATTGGTAGTGATGATCAGTCAGAGCACCTTCCAGCAAGCTTTACCACTGAGGTGACTGAGGTGCAGCATAACAGAGCCAACCTGCACCATACAGTCATGTGAGAAAATTAGGACACCCAATTAAATAAGTGGCTCTTTCTAAAGAAATGTTCACATATCAATGTCCAATCATGTTTTCATGTATTACTGGGAAAGAAAGTGACTTAATTGCAATTAAACAACAATAATTAAAAACATTTTACACATCAAAAAAAAGATATGAACAAAAATTTGTATTTTAATGGAGGAAAAAGTTAGGACACCCTACCCCCTAATAACTAGTGTTGCCCCCTTTGGCTGACATAAATTCAGTGAGACGCCTTTTGTAGCTTTTTACCAGTCTTTGACAACGATCAGAAGAAAGTTTGCCCCACTCCTCAATGCAGAATTCTTTCTGCTGTGAGATGTTTGAGGGTTTTCTTGCATGTACAACCTGTTTCAAGTCACCCCACAGCATCTCAATGGTATTAATATCAGGGCTTTGATTTGACCATTCCAGGACTCTCTACTTAGTTTTTAGCCAGTCCTTGGTGGATTTGCTGGTATGCTTTGGGTCATTGTCATGTTGCAGTGTCCAGTTCCACTTCGGCTTTAATTTTTTAACAGATGGTTTCACATGTTCTATAAGCACCCCCCAATACACAGTCAGATGCATGATGGATTCTATTAAATTCAAATTCAAATTCAAATTTTATTTGTCACGTACACAGTCATACACAGTACGATATGTAGTGAAATGCTTGGACAACTACTCGTGACCTAAAGAAAACAAAAAAGGAAAAGGCTATGAATAAGATAGGAAATAAATATGAAAAATTAAAAAGGGTAAATTTAACTAAGAAGGAATAAAATATAAATTAAGGTTAAAAATGAAATAACTGTACAACACAAATTAGAATGAAGGGTAAATTTAACTGGGAAGGAATAAGATAATATATAAATTAAAGTTGAAAATAAAATAACTGTACAACAAAATACACAATATAGAACTATATAAGAATGTATGAAGAAATCTAAATCTAAATAAATATATACACAATAACAGCAGCTGTACAAGTATTAACCGGAAATGAAGAATATAGTGACCAGTGTTGTGCAAAAAAACAGTGTGTGCAAAAACAATGTCCAGAAAGTCCAGTGTGTGTTAGAACTGTATGTGTGGGTCAGTACTGTGTGGTGGTGTGATTGAGAGACCGTATCGCCTGCGGGAAGAAGCTCCTCCTCAGTCTCTCTGTGTTGGTCTTCAGGGAGCGGAATCGCTTTCCTGACCTCAGCAGAGAGAACAGTCTGTTGTTGGGATGGCTGAGGTCCTTCACGATCTTCCTGGCCTTGGTCCAGCACCGCCTGCTGTAGATTGAGTGCAGGTCAGGGAGCTCGGAGCGGATGGTGCGCTCAGCTGACCGCACAACCCTCTGTAGAGCTCGTCTGTCCTGCATGGTGCTGTTCCCGAACCAGGTTAAGATGTTTCCCGCCAGGATGCTCTCTATGGTGCACGAGTAAAAGTTCCTGAGCACCTTGGAGGGCAGTTGGAAGTCTCTCAAGCGTCTGAGGTGGTAGAGACGCTGTCGGGCCTTTTTCACCACGGTGTTGATGTGACAGGACCATGACAGGTCCTGCGTGATGTGAACTCCGAGGTATTTGAAGCTGTCCACTCTCTCCACTGGGCACTCGTTGATGAAGGGGGTCTGGTAGTTCCTCTCCTGCTCAGTGCTGAAGTCCACTATCAGCTCCTTTGTCTTACTGACGTTTAGAAGGAGGTTGTTCCTCTGGCACCAGTTCTCCAGATTCCTAATCTCCTTCAGGTAGGCCGTCTCGTTGTTATCAGAGATCAGGCCCACCACGACGGTGTTGTCAGCAAACTTGATGATGGTGGTGGAGCTGGTAGTGGCCACACAGTCATATGTGTACAAAGAGTACAGCAGGGGGCTCAGAACACACCCCTGGGGGGCTCCAGTGCTGAGAGTGGTGGAGGCTGAGACATGTCCGCCCATCCTTACTGCCTGTGGTCTGCCAGTTAGGAAGTTGGAGATCCACTGACACATAGATGAGCTGAGTCCCAGATGCTCCAGCTTGGTGGTGAGTGTGGAGGGAATTATGGTGTTAAATGCAGAGCTGTAGTCTATGAAGAGCATTTTAACATAATTCCCCCTTCTAGTGTCCAAGTGAGTGAGTGATGTGTGGAGGAGATGAGAGATGGCATCGTCTGTGGAACGATTTGGACGGTAAGCGAACTGTAGTGGGTCCAGTGTGTCTGGTAGTGAAGAAATGATGAAGTCTCTGACCAGGCGTTCAAAGCACTTCATCACTACTGAGGTGAGGGCTACAGGGCGATAGTCATTGAGAGAAGCCTATTATGGGGGGCTGCAGGTGCTGCTGCTACAAAGTATCCCCAAACTAGGATACTGCCACCTCCATGCTTCACAGCTGGTATGAGGTTCTTTTCTTAGAAGGCCGTACTTCTTCTTGTCCTTAGCGGGCGACCAGCGGCGGTGGTCTGCCGCGCAACCAGTACGCTGCTGTAGGTGCCGCAGGTTCTCTTGCTTGACCAACGATTATCTTCCACGCTTTTCGATCTAAGGCGATGGTTCTTGCCAAACATGGTGTCCAAATAATTCCGTTTTAGACTCATTTGTCCAAAGAATATAATTCCAGAAGTCATGGTCTTTCTCTACGTTCACTCTGGCAAACTTCAGTCTGGCCTTAATGTTTCTCTTAGAGAGCAAAGGTTTCCTCCTTGCACACCTACCATGAAAGTCAAACTTGTGTAGTTTCTTTCTGATAGTCATGCACTTTCACATCGACAGTAGCCAGAGCCTGCTGCAGTTCCTGTGATGACATTTTAGGATTTTTGTGCATCTTGCGCTCTGCTCTGGGGATGAATATGCTCGCACGGCCAGCCCTGGGAATCTTGGCAGTTGTTTTGAATGTCTTACACTTGTAAACATTTGGATGGTGGAATGGCTGATGTCAAATTCTTTTGAGATCTTTTTGAATGCCTTACCAAACCCATAAGTGGCCACAATCTTCTGAGGGCATCAGACAGCTCTTTAGATCTCACCATAGCGCTCACTTCAACAGTCAGGAGCACACCAAACTAAATCTGAGGTTTAAATAGGGCAAGGCTCCTTTAAAATGCTGGTTAATGACGTACTGATCATGTGCACCTGACGTGATACACCGGTGGGATTTTAACCATTTTAAGTGTTTTACGTGTGGGAGTGTCCTAATTTATTCCTCACCAGAAATTGCATTCTTTTTAAATTGCATTTCACAAAGTTTTAAAAAGTCTTTTCTTATTTTTTAATCGTTTAATTATATTATTTGAATCCCTCAGTATCATCAAAATTTATATTAAATATCCAAAATATAAAGGTCATCACCATGAAGATGAAACTTTTACTGTGTTATAGCTGTTCTAATGATAAATGGCACCGAGGAACACTTGTTTCACGCCAGCAACAATTAAGTTCTCTAGGATCCAATGCTATGTAACTTGGTACTGCCCATTAATGGTATTGACACCACCCCAGTTATCTACTTATAACACAATCCTCAGAGGGCCTACCCCTAGTTGGCAGTAAGTGTGCAGCTTTACCAAGAACACTATCCAGGCACTATTTGTTTCCTAGAATCCTTACAGCCATGCAACCAACTAGCATGAGCCAGTTAAAAACTTCAAAATTACCACATAATTGCGTTTGTAATAGAAAAAGCACTTTACTCAGAATGGCAGTCGTTTTACTTCTTAGAATGAAGATGCCGTCAACTTTCAGAAAACTGTCTTCACTATTCGTATTTGTTAAAATGTCTTCCAAGAATCCTGAATCTGCCAAGTTCCTGAGTTCCATTTATCTGTGAGTATAAAGACATTCATACAAGTGCTTTTTCTAGTAAAGCAGACAACAACAACAGCAATGTTACATGACAATGTCTTGCTAGATTCATGTCCTTCTCCACTGGAGCTCAGCTGGTGCCCGAAGATAACACGATTCATGTTGTGGACACTCACAGTTCTACTCTGTTTCGAGTGGTAGGATGTTGAGATTGGAAAAGCTGGAATATTGTAACAATCATACAATCCCACACACTCAATTGCATTTGAAGAACAAGCAATTATAGGCCAAACTGGGCAGCCTTTTTAAGAACTCTGTTTATGAAGGCTTGTCTTCTCGTATCTCGTGACGGCTAAATCTTGACAGATGTCGGTGAGTGCATTTTTTTTTTTTTTTTTTAAACACGTCCCTGTGTTTCCCCTTTTGTTTGCGCCTACATTATATTTCCATTTTCATTTCTTCTTCTTAGTGTTAATGATTTAGAATTGGATGATGTTGCTTGGGTCTTTACAGTTTTGTGGCAGGTAAAATTGGTACTTCATTTGACTCACAAATGGACCGTTTTACTCGGAAACCTTCAAATGTGTCTTTGTCAGTCTTTCTGAATTTATATCTGTTTTTGTCTCCGTCATTAAAACTTCCCTCGTTGTTGTTCATTCTCAATACATGGCCCTCTCTCCATTTCATTTTCTTTCTTCTTTACATTCTGCCATTTTATCTCTGCATACTTCCCTGCCTTTCTCTGACTCTTTGAACAAAGGCACGATAAAGATGCTGGTCCCTTGTCTGCATTCCCCTCTCTTCGTCCCTTCTTACATTAGTATGCTAACATTACATTCACTGATTAGATAGCTCACTTCAAGGATGAATCCCCCGCCCCCCAAGTGGCCCTTGCCTGTGTGTGTGGACAGACAATGCCACAACCCTATTCGTGGTGGTCTGCAGTTTGAGAAGCATCACTACTTTTCTCTTTCATGTTGTCCACGGCAGTAGTCATAGCAGTTCTCTCTTGTATTATACCATGCCTCCTCTTCTCATTTCTGTAGAAAGAATTGTTTCTACTTGGTATTAATTTGACACTATTTATCAGTATTTGCCTTTTCTTTTCTGTAGTCCATAAACAAACAGCTGTTGCGTGGTTTAGCTGTTACTCCTAATGACAAGCTTTCTTCCACCTGTAGGTGGCAGCGTCATGAAATCTCTGAAATGGTTTCAGTAGACTGTAACCATAATGCATGATACTGACCAATAATGTTAAAGAATATTCTTAATTGACTGCCACTTTTTTGTAGTTTTCTTTTTCTGTTCTTTGGAAACCATTTTTTCAACTTCAGTTAAAGATTTTACTGATTTATTTTTGGAAACTTATCCCACAAACCTAATATTAATCTTCTAGCTTGTTAGAGCTGTAAACTGGAGTCTCTTCAAAAAAACAAGTGACAGAGCTTTAGTATTAGCTCACATTTGGTGACATTTCTTTTCTTTTTTCACAATCTTGTCAAAATAAACTTCTTGCTCTTTTCGATCTTTTTACCAGGCACCCATGTTCTCCTGGCCACGACTGAGAGATGCAGATCCTGTACTTCGCTGTGAGATGGCTTCCACTGGAGAAGTAGGTCCCTTGCAAATATACAACTCAATGGTGTGTGTGTGTGTGTGTGTGTGTGTGTGGATGTGTGGATGTAGAGATGTGTGTGGATGTAGAGATATCTATAGATATCTCTATCTCTCTTTATTATTGTGTTTCAATTGTAGAATTAGTTCAAAGACATTCTCATGTTTCTCCTTTTTTGTGTTCTGATGCAGGTAGCTTGTTTTGGACCAAACATTTACTCGGCCTTCCTGAAAGCTATGCTGTCCACAGGCTTTAAGTTGCCTCAGAAGGGCATCCTGATTGGGATTCAGGTAAGGCTCCAACTATTATGCTTTTACTTCTTTCTGTTTCCTTTAGGTGCTCCCCTACAAGACATCAAATGTGTAGACAAGTGTTTCAGGCTATCGGGTTCATGCAGGTCTAACTACTCTCACTGACCTATAAACTATGACCAACTCTGGCAGTCTGGGGAATGACCCAGTAAGGCTGCAATACATAATATGGAAATGATAAAAGTTCTTAGTTATAGAGCTGATGCTTTTTTACATAAATGACTAAGAACTACCACTGACATAAGAGTCACATTAGCTAAGGAGAAAACTGTTTACATGCTTATCAGAATGCTATGTCAGAATGAAAAAATTGCTGCAAAACACAGAAGTTTTTCCAATCTGCAGTCACAGAAAAGAACAAAATGTTAAGCTGGACTGTTTTCTGCCACTGCATTACATGATTTCTAGTAATTAAGTCTTGCTGCTACCCAGAGTTGCCAAACTGCGAGTTCACTAATGCAGCTTTAACAAAGCACTCACAGCACCATCTGTGTAATTGGTGCTCTTGGGGAACAGGTCCACTTCAAGGCAAGTGCCTGGGGTCATATACAGACTATAACGTGGCTGACAAACAGCAGCAATTTTGGCTGACGGATCCAGAGAATGCAGACACATGGAACTACAAAAAACAAAAAAACTTAGTTGTAGGGGAGTTTAAAATGGTCTTTTTGATTGAGCAATCTTTGTGAAGAAGTCTGCTGGAGGGTGGGGTAAACATCTGAGTTTCACACAGAGTTCTGAAATGATGTACTCATATTAGACTCATTTCTGTGATGCTGATATGAGTTTTTTAATGGATATTCTGCTGACAGTGTACACATTGGACTCTTGGTTTCTGCCTATCACAGTTTTTTGGCAGAAAAGTTCCTAAACCCAACCAGCTGCAGTAGAGGAGGCGGGGGATGGGAGAGTTCAGTGCTTCATTACAATTTAATACTGTGCTCTTCTCATGCAGCATTATCAATCCTCCATATTGAAGCCAATCACCTATTGTGCAGTAACACAAGAACAATGGATCCACTAAAATGCCAGAGATGGCAACAGAGAGATAAAAGATCACACGTTTATTTTTTTCTTTCAGCATGAATATAACATATAATAGTCATATAATATAATTGTAACCATCAAAGGAAAACTTAACTTATGACATTGTGAAAAGATGACATGGGCTCCCGTATTTCAGTACGAAAGCTTTTTATTCCGTGTTGCGGAAAATAACTGCTCTAGGCAAATTTCTAATTTGTCTCTGATTGGTGAGAAAGCTGAGTGAGCGTGGAACTTCAGAAATTGCATGAGCGGAAAGAAGCACTATACCATATCGATAACTAGGCTATACTTCACTACAAAGTATTTTCCAAATTATAATTCTAAAATACTACAATAATGAAAAGTATTACATTTAAAAAGGTAGAAGTGGTACTTTCAATAAACAAATGGCTTAGCAGTTCTGTCACTGTTCAAAGTAAATATGTACAAAATCTTGTACCATTTTGTTTTTAATTTTTGTTACTTATTTTATTCCATGTTCAAACATTTAATGATTCACCTTGTAGGTGATTGACTTAGTTGAAGGCTTCAAACTTTTATATAAAAAAATTCTGAAATGTAAGGAATATTTTTGGAAAATTCCCTTCTGGAACCAAGGCCCTAAAAAAGGTATGCAGTCACTGTTGCGCTCTTCACATTAGCTTAACTTAATGGTTGTAGCTTTACCTTAGGACCAGCAGGAGGTCAACTTGCAGCTTCTCTGACTTGTAGCACAGTGGCAAAAACCCTTTAGGGTTCTATTTCTATTGTAATTCCTTTGGTTACTCATATCATGTTGTCTGATGGATAACTAAGTGACAGTTATAAACACAATCTAACTAAACAAACACACAAAGACTTGTACCTTTTTCTTATGGAACAGTCTGAGCCAAGGCTCACGGTACAGGCTGGAAAGAGTAAGTGAACAGATGAAATTGGAAGTGAGGTGCCCCTCCCTACAAAGAAGCACATACGTCTGGTTACTGAAAAGGTTTGCTGTTCTCATGCTGTGATCGATGCTGGATGAATCCACAACAAGATAAAAATCAGAGCTGAGTTGTTTTGGGATGGTTGTTCTCCCTAGAAGTCGTTGTCCTGCAAAGACCATGGTAAATGGTAAATGGCCTGCATTTGTATAGCGCTTTTCTAGTCCATAGGACCCCAAAGCGCTTTACACTACATTCAGTCATCCACCCATTCACACACACATTCACACACTGGCGATAGCAAGCTACATTGTAGCCACAGCTGCCCTGGGGCGCACTGACAGAGGCGAGGCTGCCGGACACAGGCGCCACCGGGCCCTCTGACCACACCAAGAGCACAATAAGCAGTCCTGAAAGATGTGCAAAAATATCTACAAAATACAGAATTAAATGGGTTGTGTACTCACACTGAGCACGCATACCAATTTTTCATATAGTGGACAGTCTTTAATATACAAAAACACTGAATAAGAATGGTGTTAATCGGTGAAAGGACACCGCAAAAGAAATCCCTATTGGGTTAAAAAAAGGGGAAACTTCTAAGGTTCAGAAAAGAAACTAGATACTTATAAGAAATGCACAAAGCAGACGTAAGTTAACTTAATGGAAAAAATCCACAAAGGGAGAAAAGGCAATGCACAGCACCATCAAAGCCTCTTTCTAACCACAGTGATGCTTTGCTACATTAGGCTTGAAAACTTTACTACCAGCGTGTACACCCTGAATTCCAAATTGTATCAAGAAATTACAGAAAAAAAGGACCAATCTTACGAAATGTTGAGTGAAATGATAAACAAAGGCACTCCAAAAGCACACACCAATTACCACTAGAAGAAAGATCTTCAACTAAGACGATGCAGAAATGTTAAACGTTTGCATGAGATACGGTACAAGATTCTTTAGCAGATACAGAAAATGTCTGAGGTCATTCCTGCTAATGGATGTTCCACAGGTTGCTCAATTGAGGCGTTTACTTTTTCCAGCATGTACTGTGAGGTATACTAGTTTTGGTTTTTTTTTTGTTTGTTTTTTTTGTTTGTTTTTCCCCAATAAAGGCTTAAACATTTTGAATAATTAATCCGTAAACCCTGACAATACCGATGGTTTTCAAAAATGTTTTCTTGCAACTCTACACAAACTCTACAAAGTTCTTTGATCTGGTTTTGTATTGGAAATATGTATGTAGGTCTGAAAATATTATAACCGCTGTCTGCGGCTCTGTGTTACGGCAGATCATTTTACAAATTGTTTGTCTAGAAATGGATTGCTTAGCTATCAAATGTCTTCAGCATTTCAGTATTTTTGCAGGATCTACAAAAGTAAAGTTTTTTTGTTTTACTTTGTTTAGTTTGTCTTAACAGACAAAAACTAAACAGTTGTGTTCAAGATACTCTTTAAGGCTGTTTAAACAAGTTTTTATTGAAAATTAGATTAATCACTCAGACTACTTATATTAACAATAACTATTGGTAAAGTTTGTTATTTTCCTAACCTGTCATGCCCTTATTTTTAGCTGTATGTCAGATTTGCCCATCTAAGTACAGACTTGCGTGTTATATAAGGCTTAATGTAGTTACATGACAAATATCAAACCATATCACAATGCTTTTGATGAGACAGCAGTGACTTCAGCAGGCGCATTGTTTACTAAGCTGAAGGGCACCCAGTGTGAGCATAATCAGTTGCAAATCAGGAGCAAACACTCTGAAAGTGCTGAAAACTCTTCTGTGTGCTTGGTAGAATCCATTAAGTGGGTCATTTGAAGTTGATCTCCAACAAAATTGTTTTTTTTTACGTCAGCTTGTTTCATGGAAAAAACAGAATAATTGAAATTCTTTTCTGCTTAAATAATAGTTTTTTTTTGTTTTTTTTTTAAGTGCACAGCATTGTCTGTACCGAATGTCCATGAGTTACATAAAACAGACTCGAGCAACACACAAGAATGAATGTGTACTGCATAACAAAACTGACATCATGTAAACTGCTTGTATGGTTGAACATGTTTATAATCCTCTGACAGAACAGTCTTAACTACCACAGTTACAATCAAACAAGCATCTGCAGACAACAAGAGTAACCCTTTTAATACTTAACTGAATACCTCGTTTCAGGGCTGGTTTGTGTCTTCCTTTTATAGCTCTAGAAGATGTAACCTTGAAGTCTTTTTTTAGCATCAGTGGTGTCAGACTGTTCCAAGATTGGCACAATATGACCTACCCTCCATTGACCTGAAGGAAAAAGAACACCTAGTTACAATCACATCCTTAAGATCAGAGCAGTTTGGTCTATTTAGATTTTCCGTACGAATGTAGTTGTCCTGCTCATACCTTGTTTTATAGATTATTATAGATTCGCATTATCAAGGGTTCTGAATCTAGAAGGATACCTCAAGAAATATGTATTGTTGTTTTTGTGTTTTGTCTCTTTCTTTCTTTTCTTTTTTTAAAACAATGGTTTCTCAGTATTTTTTTTTTTATTTATTTTTTTTTTTAGCACAACTGAAGTTCCTGGTAAGCTTGAAAATAAATTATGCAGTCAGTGTCTGTTGTCATAGCAAACACATGTACTCTCTGAGAAATCTTCCATTGGTTGACTGTTGCCAAAAGACAGATGGCAAAGTCATCCCACCAGAGTGAGGAAGTAAATAGACTGTCACACTTTAAAAGAAAAAAACAAAACTGCTCCTTAGCTTGCCTCAGTTATCATATTCCTTATCAGAGAATCTGTTGTTTAGATTTCTGTTGTCTAGATATTGCAATGCTGCCTTTTTTCTTTTCTTTTTTAACTTCAAATTGACTGATATAACACACCTACCTACCAAACCAGAATGTCATTATGTTGTCTTAATTTGGAACAACCCTTTATTGCCTTTGTAAATGTTAAATGAATTGGGGGGGGGGGAAATGTGGGTATTCCAAAGGGATGACAATATTTGTATTATTGTTGAATATTTATATAGTCCTAATTGGGCATCTAAAAATTCAATTATTTTACAAGTTGTGCCTTATTTTGTAACCGCTTTTCTGTAGGGAAGTATCATGAATACAGTGTGATTGTGATTTGAAAGGGAAAGTGAGACAGAAAAGAAGAACAAACCTTCAATGATACAGTGCTGAATTTGTCTCATACAGTATCAGTATCAGTTTTTCAAATATCCGTCTGCTTCCCTCCCTTCCAGCATTCGTTCCGACCCAGTTTCTTGGCTACAGCAAACCAGCTGAAAGAGGAAGGCTTCAAGGTGACTGCAATTTCAAACATAAGAGACGAGACGTGTTATTGAAAATCAGAAATATTTTCCTTTTTGTGATTTTCGGTCATTGAAAATCAGAAATGGCTTCCTTTTTATGATCTTCGGTTAATGAAGCTCTTCTGATTCCTGCTCTTTAGATTTACTGAAAAGAACTAAGAATTTCTTTCCTTCAGTATTTTTACATTCTATATATGTATGCGTTTGTAATGCTGCATTACAGGGAGTGCAGAATTATTAGGCAAGTTGTATTTTTGAGGAATAATTTTATTATTGAACAACAACCATGTTCTCAATGAACCCAAAAAACTCATTAATATCAAAGCTGAATGTTTGTGGAAGTAGTTTTTAGTTTGTTTTTAGTTTTAGCTATTTTAGGGGGATATCTGAGTGTGCAGGTGACTATTACTGTGCATAATTATTAGGCAACTTAACAAAAAACAAATATATACCCATTTCAATTATTTATTTTCACCAGTGAAACCAATATAACATCTCCACATTCACAAATATACATTTCTGACATTCAAAAACTAAACAAAAACAAATCAGCAACCAATATAGCCACCTTTCTTTGCAAGGACACTCAAAAGCCTGCCATCCATGGATTCTGTCAGTGTTTTGATCTGTTCACCATCAACATTGCGTGCAGCAGCAACCACAGCCTCCCAGACACTGTTCAGAGAGATGTACTGTTTTCCCTCCTTGTAAATCTCACATTTGATGATGGACCACAGGTTCTCAATGGGGTTCAGATCAGGTGAACAAGGTGGCCATGTCATTAGTTTTTCTTCTTTTATACCCTTTCTTGCCAGCCACGCTGTGGAGTACTTGGACGCGTGTGATGGAGCATTGTCCTGCATGAAAATCATGTTTTTCTTGAAGGATGCAGACTTCTTCCTGTACCACTGCTTGAAGGTGTCTTCCAGAAACTGGCAGTAGGACTGGGAGTTGAGCTTGACTCCATCCTCAACCCGAAAAGGCCCCACAAGCTCATCTTTGATGATACCAGCCCAAACCAGTACTCCACCTCCACCTTGCTGGCATCTGAGTCGGACTGGAGCTCTCTGCCCTTTACCAATCCAGCCACGGGCCCATCCATCTGGCCCATCAAGACTCACTGTCATTTCATCAGTCCATAAAACCTTAGAAAATCAGTCTTGAGATATTTCTTGGCCCAGTCTTGACGTTTCAGCTTGTGTGTCTTGTTCAGTGGTGGTCGTCTTTCAGCCTTTCTTACCTTGGCCATGTCTCTGAGTATTGCACACCTTGTGCTTTTGGGCACTCCAGTGATGTTGCAGCTCTGAAATATGGCCAAACTGGTGGCAAGTGGCATCTTGGCAGCTGCACGCTTGACTTTTCTCAGTTCATGGGCAGTTATTTTGCGCCTTGGTTTTTCCACACGCTTCTTGCGACCCTGTTGACTATTTTGAATGAAACGCTTGATTGTTCGATGATCACGCTTCAGAAGCTTTGCAATTTTGAGACTGCTGCATCCCTCTGCAAGATATCTCACTATTTTTGACTTTTCTGAGCCTGTCAAGTCCTTCTTTTGACCCATTTTGCCAAAGGAAAGGACGTTGCCTAATAATTATGCACACCTGATATAGGGTGTTGATGTCATTAGACCACACCCCTTCTCATTACAGAGATGCACATCACCTTAATTGGTAGTAGGCTTTCGAGCCTATACAGCTTGGAGTAAGACAACATGCATGAAGAGGATGATGTGGACAAAATACTCATTTGCCTAATAATTCTGCACTCCCTGTATATTGCTCTTCTAGCTCTATGCTACTGAAGCCACTTCCGCTTGGTTGTGTGCCAATGACGTTCCTGCCATTCCAGTAGCCTGGCCCACTGGGATGGGTGGAGACAACAGCTTGCCCAGTATTAAGAGGTGAGTAAATGTTCATTTAGATTACTAAATTGATGTTAAACCCTTCTGGCACATTTATTGAAGTGGCTCATGTGAAACTTTGGCCTTTAAACTCTGAAGCCAAGCTTGTGGTTTTCAGAGGAAGTGTTTAAGCATTAAATGAATTGTAACATATTAGATTAAAAACAAGATGTCTAATCAGCATAGTATGCTGCCTTAAGATCTAAAGCCTCTTCATTATCGTTGTAAGATGTGAAAAGATCAAAGAAGATTTAGCAGACTCTGAAGTCCAGAGTCATTACATTGACCAGTATAAGACTTGAATAGGGAGAATGATGAAATTATTTATAAGGGTAACATAAAGTTAAAGCAGTTATGGGCAATAATAAAGTACAAAAATTGAACAAATATTTTGCACAACTTCCATAAATGGCGCTGCTACTCTTCCACTTTTTGACACTTTGTTACGGTCCTATAGCGTGTCTCCTAAGTTGATTTTGGTTGGTCGACACTAATGACTTGTCATTGAATTATCATTTTCTCGTGTACTACTGCTCCACTTTCCAGACACACAGCACACTGTAAAATACTGACACTGAAGTCTGGTCACAGAGAGAAACTATCACAACCAAAGAAAATCAAAAATAGCACAAATTAGGTAGATAGTGATATATTTTGCTGTTGGCCACTCCTGTGAAACATTGTAGGGAAACTTGCAGTGGAAGCTTAATTAGAGTTGCAAAACTTTGAACATTATAGATTGCATTCTTTAATAGCATTTCACTTTCTTGGTATCTTAACCAGGACATGTCTGGCGACGAATTGCTGTACATTGTTTTAACATTGGTCTGTTTTTTATTGAATTGCTCAGTTGCCAGTAGTACAACCTGTTAAGAAAGTTCTACATAGAGAGAATTATTGTAGCACAGTAGCCGTGACTGTGACGGTGTTCAGGTAACGATTCCACAAACGGGTAATGATCATGCCACAATGAAGCCATCTGGACCATATGTTCGGAAGTCAGCTAGTGAAAAAGAAGGTACGAAAAATGTAATAAGCCTAGACCAACACTAACAAACACATACAGATGTACACAACACTATTTGGCATCATCTGTGCAAGGTGGCATAGAGGCCAATTCTTTATAGAAGGAAAAAAACTCACAACCTTTGTTGTCACTGTCTGTCACACACGTTCATTTAGAATTCAGCCTTATTTCTATGCAGTCTGTCGAAGGCCTTCAGGTGAAAATGTAAAAAGAGACTGGGGCTGTGTGTGTGTGGGGACAGAGAAAATTTGGTCTGATCTTTGTTTATGTTGGAAGTATACAAACACAATTTGCTTATTTGGTCATAATTATAATATTTGTTTGTTTGTTTTTTGTTTTTTTGTCTTTTCTGAACATTCTTGTCCAACATTTGGATTATTGGCAGGAAAAATCTAACACTTGGATTTAATAACTGGCGGGACATCCTTTTGCAGCAGTAACTTCAAATAAGTGTTTTCAGTAGCTTCACATCAGGCCTGTTATGCTCTCAGAAGGTATTTTAGACTTTTTTTTTTTTTTTTTTTTTTTTTTTTTTTTTTTTTACAGCGTTCCTATATCTCGGCCACATTGTTAAGATTTCTTGAGTGAACAACTGACCTGAGCTCCGTAACATTTCTAGTCTCAAGGTCTGGGTTCTGTCTGGCCAATGTGCAAATTCAGCGTCTCTTTCTTTTCACAGTGTATTTACTTTTATGTTTAAAGTCCTTTTTTTTTTTTTTTTTTTCTGCGGCATCACCAATTTCTACAACAGCTTCAGCTAGTGGAGAAGCCACTCTGATATTATCCTGTAAAATGCTCTTGAGCTGTCTAGAAGGAGCAAACCAACCCCAAATCCTCTTTCCACTGTGTTTGACTTTTGGGTGAATGATTTCATTTTGGCAGCAGCCCTCTTTTACACTATGGTTAACTTGCATACAGTACAGAAAGCTCAATCACTGAAAAATATTCCTGTATTGATTCCTCTTCATCTCCAACTTTTTGTCTCTGATTCTTGTTTTAAGTTGTTAAAAATATTGTATTGTAGTTGGGTGACCATTCCCACAGAGTAGACTCTGCTAAATTGTCTTTACATCCACCTGTAAACTGATGACTGAGACTTTCTTCATCAACTGTTCCAGCTTCATACAAGTCAGCAATTACAACAGCAAATACAACTTTGAGATCTTAGATCTTCCCACAACTTCAAGCTGATTTCATTGATGATTGGGCTTTATGTTTGCAAGTTTGTAACTCAGCTTTTGCTGATGATTATAATTTTAGCTGTAATTTTCTACTTGCATTATGAGTATTTCAGTTGTGTGATCAATGTGGACTTGTGTTTGTGTTTGAATATTTGTTAAACTATGGTTTTATCAATCAAGAGCTGATATAATGATTATCTGAAGCAGACTGATCAGTCAGGCAGGAGAAAATGCCATTGTCAGCAACATGGTCAAACCTGATTTTAGTTATTTCATTTTTTTTTTTTTAAATTCTTCATAGCTCTCTTTGTTCTTTCTGTTCTTTTCCTAGTTGTAAAGTATCTGTGTCATTTCAACTTGCTGCATCTCTGTATAATTGTCTTCGTCCTTCACTGATTCCTTTTTTTTGTCTTTTTTGCTTAGAATGTAAAGTCAAGTCATCTTGTCTAATCTGATTTTCAAGAATCTGTTTCCACTGTAGAGAATCTGTGGGGTATATGGCCTAAAGCTATGCGGTTCTGGTCAGGCGAGTTGGCTGCCAATCAAGCACAGTAATAACAAACCATTTGGTAGATGTTTTGTCACTATGGGCAGGTACTAAGGGCTGCTAGAAAACAAAAATGGGTATTTCCATAAAGCTCGTCAGCAGCTGGAAGCTCTACAACTTCCTGGCAGACGACCTGCCATTTGCAGGCACCTCAAATAATCGGACTGTGGACAATTCAAACTTGAATGATCTTCAACTCTTGTTTCTTGTACTCTCCCCCCACACTCTAGGTCCTGGATTTCCAAATCAAATCAGAATTTACTTTTATTTGAAAGGGGGATTTTTGAACCAGTGAACAACACTCTAGTTCTTTTTTTTTTTTTTTTTTTTCTTTACCCCAAGTAAGAAGCTTCTCACATCTCTGATTTAGGAGTGGCTTAATATTAAGAATGTGACGGTTGTAGCTCCTTTCCTGAAAACATCTGTTCATGGTGGCTTGTGATACACTGACACCAGTTGTGAAACCCAAGTTCTTGAATCAAATGGTCACTGGTTGCTTGTGCACCTTCCCAACAACACTTTCCTGTTCCAGTGAACTCTCCAATCTGTGGACTTTCTGTGGCTTAATCCTCCTTGTTGAAGGTTTCATTTGTCTTCCCAGTGACTGTTTCAATGTGCAAGACTGAACTAGACTGTAAATATCATTTCTTAATGTTTGAATAGTAATTTAATCAAATTTAAAATTTAATATTCTAATAATCTGAGATTAATTATTGATTTTAGTCCTCTATAATCCATAACCAAAGTTAAAACACAAAATGAATGAAATATTTCATTTTACATAAATAAAAATAGGTTAAAATCTTTTCTGAATTAAATTATAAAAAAATTTCATAATATTCTTACATGTAGCAGCTCAGAATCTTAACATTTAATTTTCTTAAGAGTTAATGCAAAGGAGTTAAGTCATTGACAGATTGACACACTCACTCTCGCACACATCAGTTGTGGGTGTAGAAATATTTGCTGCATTTTCCAAGGAAACTTTGGCACATAAGGTTCAGGGCTCAAACCTTCAAACCTACAGATAGTCGAGTCTGCTCCACCACCTGAGCTGCATCCACCCCATCACATTTTGTTTGAGTCAAAGTTTACTCTGTGCTTTGGGTTTAAATTGAATTTCTTTTAATTTTTTTTTTTGCATGTGTTTTTTTTTTTTTTTGTTTTTTTTTTTGTTTATAGATTGATCAGTGAGGGTCATATCGACCTGGTGGTCAACTTGCCCAATAACAATACTCGACACGTGAAGGATAACTTCCTCATCCGCAGAATGGCCATTGACCATGGAGTCCCACTCATTACCAATTTTCAGGTCAGTACTATGCTGCCAACTAAAACTTGTGGTTTTATTTACAATCTGACTCACTGTGACAACTGACTGACTTCTGTTTCATTTTTTTTCTTTCTGCGTTAGGTGGTAAAGCTATTTGCTGAGGCGATCCACTATGCAGCTCAGCTGGACACTACAAGTCTTTTCCACTACCGACAGAAAGAAAGCCAACAAAGAGGGTCTGGCCAGCAGGGTTAGAATTTCCTCTCCAGTCCTGTTGCCAAACAGCAATATGAAGTGAGAGCAATATTTTGTACTATTTTCTTATAACACTTGGAGCCAAGCTTTCCACATTAATGGGGAAATAAGCCCATTTTAAATAAACCAGAATTCTCCTAAAGTCAGGGCTTTTACAATAATTAAACTCTGCCTTTCCCAAAAGGTCAGACGGGTCATTAGAATAAATGTCCCGAACTAGGAAAGAGATGAGTGTTGTACTGAATTAGGATAAACATCAGCCATCGAGTTTCTTCATAACCTGGCAATTCAAAAACTGTTAATATTAATAGCTAGCAAGCTAAAAAGCATTATAGAACTAATTACTAATAATTAAAGCCCTTTCGTTGGAGCGCAAAACCAATTCTAAAGGGTGACTTATAAAGGGGTACCAGCGAAGGTAATTACACTGGATTTTCAATTATGTAAATCCCTAAGGAGAGTTTATGTTCTTTTGTTGTTTCATTTATGGCTCTCGCTGGATGTAATGAAATGAAAATTTTCAATTTCTCAGCTCCCCTCAGTAAATTTTAATGCTACTGGCTTGGCCAAAAGACTTTACTAATTTGCTCTTGTTGAGGCATTTTATTGTAGTTTGGATGGTGCTAAAGATGTACTGTATGTAAAGCATGTACTATATCCATAACTTTCAACATAAGTGTAGATAAACAAACTGAAATAATAGACTTTCCCCCATTTTGGTAAGAAATCACTGTTATTTTCAAGGGCATCGGTCTGGAACACAAACTTTGAAGTTTGAAGAAGATGGCAACCTCCCTGTTTATATATTTGGATCGATCTCTGTATATGCCATATGTTTCAAATTCAGTCTGCATGTGAACCTGCTGTGCATTTTAATGCATCAAAGTGAAAACGCATTCAACCAGACGTTGTGTTGAAATAGTCTCATATTTTGTTACGTGCTTTTGGTAATAGTTGTTTTAACAATCAGTGAAACACAATAAAGACTTATTTCACATAATGGATGCTCTTTGTGTTGGTGTTTTTCAGTGCGCTTGTGATGGTCGTGCATTAAAATGACTGTCACTCTAACATCAGTGTAGATGCTTTTAAGAGCCCCGTCAGACACAGACACACACAAATTAATTTGGCACTAAAACGTCAAATTGAGAAAGACTAATAATGGCGACAGTTAATTCTAAGGCCAGTTGTTAGCTTGTGATCAGATCATCTAAGTCATATTTACTGCAAATGTGTATGACGTAAAAGCAAAAATCCCAACTTTATAACAAGGCTTGATATCTGTGGCACTGTACACTACATGTTAAATTTGTTTAATACTATTATATGTGTTAATACAGTTCTTACATGGACAATTAAGATGACTTTTAATGTCAGAATGTCATGTACAAGTTTGGATTTATTTGGGATTTTCTTTCATCCACACAGGCTCAAAATTAGACATGCATACATGAAGTGATGCTGAAGCGCGCTGGTTGGATATGCAGTCGACCATATGCCGCACGGCTGAGAGTGGCCGGCCCGGGTTCCAGTGTGACTCGTGGCCCTTTGCTGCATTTCTCCCCCTCTCTGTCACCCTCAGATGAGAATAAGTTGGTTAGGAAAGATGACTACAATAAAATGAGTTTTACAATACGTTGGCATCCTCTCAATCCATCCAATCAAGAAAGACGCCCCTGCTCCAGAATAAATACACAAGCTCAACGGAAATTTACAGCTGTCCACACAGACAAGCTAAATGTCTTCTGAAAAGAAAAGTTTTGCTGTCGGATAATAGAAAGATTGAGGTATTTGCCCACAAAGTGTGTTTGAAGGAGTAAAGGTGAGACTTTCAAACCTAAAAACACTGTACAACATAGCCATGGATTCATTGTACTCTGCATTGTTTTTCCACCTGTTGACTGATAATATTGCACAAAGTGGATGGGATAATCAAAAAGTAGTAGTACCTCGAAATTCTTCAACTTCACCTCATGTCAACAGCTAGATGGTTGAAACTTGGACATAATTGGGTGTTCCAACAGGACTTATGCCAAAAACGTGATGGCTACCAAAACATTTGGTCAAGATGGAAGTTGTTAAACATTTAACCAAATATTAGTGGGGGTGTATGCATATAATTGAACCTTTTATGTGTAATTTTGACTCGATGTGCAATTTTAAATGAGAAGAAAATGCAATTCTTGTCATTAAAGATGTATGCTGAAAAAGTCATTGCACCCTGGAATTAAGAATAGTTATAAGTGATAAATAATAAACAAATTATTAAAACCCCTAAATTATCATGGCATTCATGCCATGAGGAGTGTATGCAAACTTTTGATCACAGCTGTGAGTCGGAGTGTAACTATTTCAGTGAAGTAAGGAACAACAAAAGGTTTAGTGCAGTTCATCATCCCCGCAGAAAAGCTCAGGGAAGGAGCTTTGTTATGGTCTTTTCTCTTGTAAAAATAAAACGCAATTTAAAAAAGTATAAATCTTTCTTTAGTGTCAACTTTCCTAAATGGGTTTTCTTGTGCCGTGTTGTTCATTGTGCAGTGCCAAGCCATAATGTGCTCATTATTACCCCTTGAGACTGGTGGGGAAAAATCACTGACGGGTACATGAAGGTGGATGAGAACTGCATTTGTACTGTGTGTGTGTGTTCTCCTTAAGGGCCACAAGGTATAACAATTATAATAAACACCTCCAAACTTTTTTCCTCCACTTTCGCAGGAGAGAAAATATTGCAAATATAGACTAATGTATTTGTAAATGTATGAATAGCTGCCACACCTGCATTTACCACCTATTGAGACCCTCCAGGTTTTCTTCCACACAAGAGCACAGCTGAACAAAGAGGTAACCTGCACATCAAGTCCAAAAGACTCACACAATAATGCTATTATAGGGCCTACACACTTGGACTATGCAGTTTTTTATTTTTTTATTTTGTACCCCTATAGCTTAATCTCTTAAACCCCAACGCCCCCTGATACGGGGGCAAAAGGCAGGAGATCAGTTAGGCTTGGGGCTTAAGAGGTTAACTGCTACAGATTTCGTCTCTAGACTAAACTCTCTAAAGAGTGCTAATATTGATCTGCTACATATTCTTCCTCCTGCAGTTTGACCCACACTGTTTTTTTTTTTTTTTTTCTCCTGTGCCTCTGCTTCTACAGGTGACTAAAATACCTCACCATTTTTCTTTAAGTACCATTCTGTTCATCTGCCTACAGCACTGTAATATCCACAAATAAGCAAACACTTTAAGAATTGTATTCATAAATGCAGCCTGGGGCATATTGTGTTTGTTTATAGTGCAGTTGTAAAATGTCCCATAGCTGGCAGTCAGTGGAGAGAGTATGGGAAAAATGCACAACCAAATTTGTCCATTAGAAGAGAGGGGGAAAAGCATTTATTTGTTTTTTTTTTTTTTTTTACTGCTGATGGAGAAGCACATCTGGGGTTTAACATATGCTTTATAGTGTCACCCTATGCTGAACATTTGGTTTAGTGCAATGTCAGGGCTATAGTTTTACTTTTATTTGCTTTGGTGTGGGAGAGAAAAGGTGAAATGGGGAGAATATGTTTTTGACTCTCGGGGGTAAAAACAGCAAAAACAAAAACCCAACGACACTTGGGTCTCACATAAAAAAAATACCTCTGTCTTTATAAGCAAAATCTCAATTCTGATTCAGCTGAGCTAATACTACCTTAGCAGCCCAGAGCCATCAGAGTCATGAATCACTGCAGGTACAGTATCTAAGCAACAGGACTGCGCGTGGTGCTCATTGCTGACAATAACTTCCACACAGACCCCTGTGTCTTCAGGAGTATTTCACCAAATCCTGCTTTGATTAAAATATAGTGTTGCTAAATTTAACCTCACTCTGTTATTTGAAACATGGTTGTTTTGTGTTGGGTCTGCTGACTCTGAATCATCCACGAGCGTATCAAGGTGTTCGTTTCTATATGTGGCCAAGTGCTTCCTTGAGTGCACAAAATGAAAGAAAAGACAGCAAATGAAGACCATAAACAAAAATGTTCTTTGGAAGGTTAAAACTTAGATTTAAGCGTCATGAAGGTTGTATTTTTCCACTTTACAAACTGAGAGAAAATATTTTCCAGCCAGATTTTGAAACTTCTATTTTTCTAATTACCTGGGAATGGTGTTAGACATACCACATATTAATACATATTAAACTAGGCATATTTTACATAGCTAATTTAGTATTTAAATATCATAAATAATGAGGTTTAATTTAAATTTAAACTCATGAAAGTTTGCTAGATCACACTGTTGAGCATGCCATTGTTCCAATGCTTGAATAATGTTTTTAAATTCTTTAATCATTTATATCTGTTTCAAATGAAAGGTTTAATATTTTGGGGAAATTCTGCTATGTGTAATTTAAATAGTAAGTTGACCTGCAGGTAAAATTGCAGCTGATATTAATTGATGATTTAATTAAAGATGAAATAGCATTGTATTTTGTTGGATCTTCGGGTTATTATAACCTGAATCAAAGCATAAAAATGCAAATTATGTAAACATACATGAACATATTGAAATTAAAACATTTTTAGATTTTGGCAACTAAATATTACTGCTTAGCAGTTGTGCATAGGGCTCTATGGCTTATTTAAATATCTCACTGTGTACAGATATAGTTTCAACTAGGATGGGGATAAACTGACAAGTATTTTGGGTGTACTCCTCCATATAGTGGATTTTTGGTACTATATACACATTTCTACATTGACTAAAAGGATCCTGTGATGTATTCTCAGTTTTACCGCATGCTTAGGCGGACAAGGACGAAATGAGGAAGTTCATCAAAGATCTTCAGTCATAGCGTTCATCAGCCAGCATTGATTTCAATCAATCACAGCATTAATACAACAGGCAAAATTAAAAACTACTCCAACTTAAGAAAAAATCCATCTATCTGTCCATCTACTGTATCTATCTGCAAACATATAGATATATGTCTGCTCAAATCAAACAGAATAACTGACATTGTCAGACTTTGTTCCTTTTTTTTAAAGAAGAATGAGGGTATGTAGCCTGAGCAGTCATGTCCAAAAATGATAAATAATGCACTGTTTCACTACATAATTCTTCTAGCTGGCATGAGGAGAAACCCGCTGTTTTTCATTGGAGGAAAAAAAAATAAACCTGGCTAATTGACATGCGTTTTTCATGCTGTGCTAAATGAATAATTTATGGAGGTGAGGAGCAAGCAGGGCTTAGAAGACAGTGCATCACAGTGGGATAAGTCATATAGTAGTTGGAGACAGAGCCATGCATGCCAAGTGTGCACAAAAGATTTGCAAGGGACTGTTGTTCTGATTAGATAAATCACAGCAATAGTTTTTTTTTGTTTTGTTTGTTTTTTTTAAAAAAAAAGACATTTTTCTTCTTTAGATTTCTCTTGCATTACATTTTGTAGTTTTAACACACCATTTAGCAAATGCTGACAACTTTTATCTATTAAAATACACATAAGCTCTCCACCCTCACCTCCTCTATCTTTCTCTAACACAAATATACAAACTTTCAATCGTATAATACAAATAATGATGTCAAATCAGCCCAGAAAGTCTTCTTAATGCTTTGCAGAGTCTAATTTCTTCAACTGCTCTCTTTTGATGAGTGTTAAATACCATTCTGTCAGCAAGACACCACCCCATTAGCTGTAGTAGCTTTTAAATTCAATTGTGATTGTGCAGCTTAATTGTTTCCCAGGCCATCAAACAGTTCGAGTTGCCATCTGTAAGTACACGATTGTCATAATGTGTTCCCACACTGCGACAGCATAGTCACCTATTGTTTAACAGCCTCTGTTCATCTCATGAGAGTTTAAATCGCTTGCCATGCCTCTAATAATGGATGGACTTTACTAGGACAAAGTCAAAGTTTTTTCTGTTTAGATAGTTAGTTAATCCCCATATACAGCAATTAATCTTAGTTTCACTTTTAACCAACTACAGCACATAAGTCCTGCTTACAATAATGCATCCATCCACTTTCTTCCACTTTACAAATCCAGGGTGATTGGGTGGACTGGAGCCTGTCCTGGCTACCAGTGGTTCTTTACCTGAAGCAACCTCTGACTGACTATAGGGCTGTCAATTCACACCCAGTTCACCCAATTCACACCCAATTATTGGCTCAAGCCAGTAAAACTTACCAATGCATCACTAGTTCTTTTATATAGTTAAAAGGCTCCTTATAAAGACAAACACTTACATAAAATTATTTCAAAATCCATAAAAACAAAAAAGAGAGGACATTTCCAGAAAGAAAACTCACCTGCTTGGTTTAGCCCAGTGATGTTGAACATGACATCACCAGCACCATGAAAGTCAAGAAAAGCTGGACAGGTCACTTCATAAACTGTTGACCTGCGTGGAACCTCAGAACAAGAAAACAGAAGTACGTATAGACAAAGAAACAAACAGGATTTAAACCTGCAAGAAAATAAAAGTAACAGTTGATTGTCTGTTCGCTTTAACGTGCTCAGTTGTTTTGATGTTTTGAATACAGAAAAACCCAGGATAATAAGTGAAGCAATGTTATCTTAGCAATGGCAAGTCCCAGCAAATAAGCACAATTTGTCACACCTATAAGTGTGGTGCAACTAAGTAGTGTAATACTGTCAAGTGATTTCATACAACTAAGGTGTTTTGAGTCGGTTCAGTGTGACTATCTCTTAAATCTTGATTAGCAGAAGGTGTCTGTTGTAAATTGTACATTCTTCTTCATTGTTTTGACATGCACATGTATCGCAAGCCTAAAAAACTAATTACTCTAGCCCTGAATCACATCAGATCCCTGTATTTGTAAGCTTCCCCGATGAGCCCACGTTTAGATTACTTCCTTGTTAACACACAATTAGAAACACTTTGGAAGAGAAACGGCAGTGATGGCAAACTCCCTTTTGTTAATTTTTTTCCCACCTTGCAGGTTTCAAGGGAGGACTTTGAGTTCTTTAACGAGTATGTTTTGCAATCAGTATTACAGAACTTCCTCTAAGCTCAATCACGCCCCTTGTTTAGTGAAAGAGGGTGGCAATTAAATGTCAATGTGGAAGGGTGTTGGTATTCTAGTGGTAGAGAGGAGATTTCCCTGCACAGTCTGTGAAGGTTGTAACTGAGGCTTTGTCTGGAATGTCAAAGACGAGGTGTGTGCTGTTCAACACACACACTCCCCCAAATGTACATGCAACCGTGCAACTCGAGGAAACCTGTGTAGTCTGCTAAAAACTCACAGCCAACCTCTGTAACATGCTCCCAGGGAAGCTCTACTCAAAGTATCATAGGATTATCTTTCCAAGCCTCTAACTATTCTGCACTCAAGCATGGGTTTACTTGTACATTAAGCTGTTACAGTTGTGCAAACTATGGAGGAACTTTCATCCAAAACAAGTGAATGGAAATGTGATTTTAGGAATGAGTAGGTGTCTTAGGGCCAGATATATTAAGCAGAGCAAATTAGCATGAGGTTGCAGTTGCACAAAATTCTGTGGGTAATGTATTAACAATGTATGATTTTACAAAGACTAAACCACTTAATTTTTTCAGGAATTACCAGACCTGATAAGTGAGTAATACATTAGTGGAGGCTTTATGCATTGGATTCTCTTTGGAAACCATATGAAATTTTAGATCCATGAAGCACCTGAAGGAAAATTAATGTTTTTGAAACAAGGCAGAACTCCTTTAGCAATAGCTGGGGACTGTATGAATGTTAGACGGTAGTTCCCTGGATCTGAAAGCTCAGGAGAAGCACAACATCTATCCAGAGGAAGGTAGTTCTACAGCACACTCTTCTACCAAACAAACCTGGATTGCGTGTGCAACAGGTGACCTATAGGGTTTGTAGAAGAGCAGTTGTTAGATTATTCTGTTATTATATGTTACCTTATATATGTAATCAAAATAGTTGAATTAGAATACTGCTGTAGATCACATTATACCCTTTAATATAGAGTGTGTGAGCTGTATGTAGTTTAGTTCTCGTTATACTTTTGAGTTAACAGAACATATTCACATATTAGTTCATTAGATAAATGTGCATCACTCTGTATCCTTGATCTGCTGGGAATGTGTTACACTGTTTTCTTGACATGCTTAATTGTTTGAATCATGAAGAGAAGATTGTAAGCAGGAGACTCTGTGTCTAAGACAGGGGAGATAGACAGACCACATTCCATACCCCCACCTTACAGAAAGCAGAGAAACAACTGCCGAGGTCATAACTTAGGCGCTGTAACAGAGAAAGAATGTGATGTTTTGGCTTTTACGACTAGCTGGGGGCCACTAGAGAGTATAAAAAGCTGAGCAACCCGTCACCATTTTGAGACATGTGCCTGACCCTCTGGTAGCATCTCTCCCGTCCGGACGTTGTAATGCTCTGACTGTTGAATTGTATGGAAATAAATGATTGTTGATTGAGCATAAATACACCGAGTATTGTCCTTCCTTCAGCCCAAAGATTCAAAGAATTGGGAGATTTCAACACAGTACAAAACATTGTATGTTTTACTTTTACTGCACTAAGAGTGTAAATGTACACACCATCCTTTTAAATTTTTCGTTTTTCTTGTGTGTCTTTAGGGTGGAGGTATTTTTTTTAGTCAATATTACATCTGGTGTCACATAAGGTACACTGTGTAAAATCTCACCACTAGATGTCAGTAGTTCGCAGACTGCGATGAACTGAATTCTATTTTTTTTTTTTTTTAACCCCTCCCAACTATAGGACAAACAACCAGTGTTACAAACTTAGCGACTTTGTCGCTATATTTAGCGAGTTTTCAGACCCCTTAGTCGCTAAAAAAAAGACGTGAAAGCGCGTATCGCTTTTACTCTCAACAAGCAGCAGGTGCTGTAACGCAGTCAGTTCTTCTTTTACTCATATGCTGTTTTGTGGATCACAACGTTTAAAACTACTTATAAACACACACACAAAGTAACTCCACCAGAGTGCCTATTTCGGGTCACTTTTGCCGGTCCAAGCCCGGGTAAAGGAGCAGGTTTGTGTAATTGTGACATTAAAAAAAAACAATAATTGCTAAAAGAAATTTAATATTGTGGCATGCAGAGGAATCTTTACAAAGAAGCTCACAGAGAGAGATTGTTATTCAACCCCAAGCTGGTAGGGGGAGCTCTTTATTACAACACACACTGATGCTACACTGTGCTTCGAGGGTCATCAACAGCATAACAGAACTCACCCATGGTTGCATTCATTCTATAAAACAACAACTGTAAGTGCCTTTGAACCGCAGTACAAACACAACATTCAAGATAACAGTTAAAAGCAGTGTAACCATAAACAACAAAACAAGAACATCCAAACAGCAGTCCCAAGGCATGATGGGAGAGAACTAGCCGCTCCCCCAACATGCCACACAGCCCCCACCTGAGTGGTTAGCTGTCCCCAGCAACCGGCATGTCCATAGCAAAGTCTCTGAGGTGTTGGGGAAGGCGACGGCTTCGTTGAGGACGTTCCGTGGGTCCCCCAGCTGCCTCCGAGGCCAGGTTGGGGGCCTGCAGTTGAAGCTGGGACCCTGACGTCTCCCTGGATGGACTCAAGGGCTGATAGGGTGCCAGGCGATCGTGATGGAGTACGACCACCCTGTTCCGTTTGACCAGCCGCACCCTGTAGACCACGTCAGACAGCCTCTCAAGAACAGTGCAGGGTCCAACCCACTGGCTCATTAGTTTGGGAGAAAGCCCTTTCTTCCTCTCCGGGCTGTAGACCCACACATGCTGACTGGGCGAAAGTCCTTCCCCCTTGCAGCGGGTATCATAAGCTCGCTTTTGCCGGGAGCCTGCATCTCGGAGAGCCTGCCTGGTCAACTGATGCACCTCTCGGAGTCGGGCGAGGAGGTTGTGGAGGTAGTCCAACCCGGGATCCCCGCACACTTCCTGCCTGGGGGGAGATCCAAACACCAAGTCCACTGGGGTACGAAGCTCATGACCAAACATCAAGGCCGCTGGAGTGCACTTAGTAGACTCCTGGACTGCAGAACGGTAGGCCATTAGGACCAGGGGAAGGTGTTGATCCCAGTCACGCTGCTGGTGGGAGGTCAGGATAGCAAGCTGGGTGGCCAGGGTGCGGTTGAAGCGTTCCACCAACCCATCGCTTTGGGGGTGCAGTGGCGTCGTCCGGGTCTTCCTGATACCCAGCCGCTGACAGACCTCCTTGAACACCGCAGCCTCAAAATTCCGGCCCTGGCCGCTGTGCAGTTCCTCTGGTACCCCGAACCGGCAGAACATCTCGTTGACCAGACGCTCAGCAGTGGTAACAGCACTCTGGTCAGGGACTGCATAGGCCTCAGGCCACTTAGTGAAGTAGTCCATGGCAACCAGGACGTAGCGGTTCCCCTGGTCAGTGGTGGGGAAGGGTCCCAGGATGTCCACACCAACCCGCTCAATGGGAGCCCCCACCTGATACTGCTGCAAGGGGGCATGAGAGCGTTGGGAAGGCCCTTTCTGAGCCGTGCAGGCATCACACCGATGGACATGGAGCTCTACGTCCTGGCGACACCCGGGCCAGTAGAACCGAGACCGGAGTCGCCGCAGAGTCTTGGTAACTCCAAAGTGTCCTGCCCCCGCTGCACCATGAACCAGCTGGAGCACCCTGGACCGCAACTGTTGAGGTACCACGAGCTGGAAGACCTCTCGGTGATCCCCGGGAGCCTGCCAGCGGCGATAGAGGAGGCCGTTTCGGTTTGTGAGGTTGGCCCATTGGGAGTAGAGAGCCTTGGTCTCGAGGTCCAGTGCAGATACCTCTGGCCATGATGGTCTCTGACCGGCTCCAATCCAACACTGAACCTGGGAAAGGGCAGGGTCCTGGTTCTGGTCGTGTTGCAGCTGTTAGGGATCCATGGCCTCCAGACCCTCAGTATCCCCTGCGGCGGACTGAACCTGAAGACTGCTACAATGCCCACCTGGAACAGAGTCATTCTCAGGGCCGCCCTGTGGTGACGCGATCACTGAAGTCATGCCCTCCCGGTCCTCCAAGCGTTGGCAGTACCTGCACTGTTTTTCCTCACAAGGGCGTCGGGAGAGGGCATCTGCATTGGTGTGGAGACGTCCCGCCCGGTGACGGACCTCAAAGTGGTAATCTTGCAACGTCTCCAACCACCGGGCTAGCTGTCCCTCCGGTTCTTTAAAGCTGAGCAGCCAAGTGAGGGACGCATGGTCTGTGCGCAGGAGGAACTTCTTCCCGTAGAGGTAGGGTCTGAAATGGCGGAGACCCAGGATGATGGCCAGCAGCTCTCGACGGGTGACACAATAGTTCCTCTCCGGTCTGCTGAGGGAATGGCTGTAGTAGGAGATGACCCGTTCCCCCTCAGGGCCTTCCTGCGACAGTACAGCCCCCACCCCTGTGTTGCTGGCATCGGTGTCCACGACAAAAGGGAGCTGCAGGTCTGGGTAGGCTAGCACCGGTGCCTCAACCAGTGCAGATCGGAGCCGATCAAATGCCACGGCACTGTCCTGACTCCAATGGAACTCCCGGCCCTTCTGTGTGAGCCAGTGCAGGGGGCTTGCAATGGTAGCAAAGTCCTTGACGAAACGCCGGTAGTATGATGCCAGGCCAAGGAAACTCCGCAACTCAGCGGTGTTGCCCGGAATGGGCCAGTCTTTCACAGCGGCCACCTTCGCAGGGTCAGTGGAAACCCCTGCTCCGCTCACAACGTGACCCAAGAAGGTCGTCTCCTTTCGGAAGAGATGGCACTTTTTGGGGTGGAGGCGAAGGCCAGCCTGGCGGATAGTGTGGAAAACAGCAGTCAGGTTAGCCAAGGCTTTCTCGAAGTCTGTCGCGTGGACGAGGAGGTCATCCAGGTAGACCACACAGCGGTCGCGGGGGATGTCAGCCAGAACCCTCTCCATTAGGCGCTCGAATGTGGCTGGGGCATTGCAGAGGCCGAAGGGCATCACCTTAAACTGCCACAGTCCCTGGCCAATGGAGAAAGCAGTCTTTGGGCGGGCCTCTGGTGTCAGCTCCACCTGCCAGTAGCCACTGCGCAAATCGAGGGAACTGAACCAGCAGGACCCAGCAATGTCGTCGAGGGCATCGTCAATCCGAGGCAATGGGTAGGAGTCCTTGTGTGTGATGCTGTTGAGTAGACGATAGTCGACACAAAACCGCCAGGTACCATCCTTTTTCCGAACCAGTACAGCCGGGGCTGCCCAGGGGCTGTTTGAGGGTTCGATGATGCCCGCCTCTGCCATTTCCCTGATCTTCTGCTCTGCTGCGGCACGCTTGGCAAGGGGAAGGCGACGAGGGCGGAGGCGGATGGGCCGTGCATCCCCAGTGTCAATGTCGTGTTGTACCAGGCTGGTTTGCATGCAGTCCTCATCCTTGGCTGCAAAGATGTCGGCAAACAAGTCTAGTATCTCTCGCAGCTGCCGTCGCTGATCAGCCTGGAGACCCTCGCAGCTCCTCTGGTGTAGGTCCTCGACAGCTTGCTTGGTCTCTACAGACAGTTGCGGTACTGCTGGTGAAGGGGAGGCCCCTTCCCCCGCCAGCGGTGACAGGTCCTCAGGCTTCCTGACGCTGGCTGAAAAAGTGGAGGCAGGCAGCGGGACTTCCATTGTGGTGTGGAGCTTCACAGCCTCCGTGCCCAGGTAAAGGATTGCTTGGGACACATCCACTGTGGCCTCCCATTTGGCTAGCAGGTCCAGGCCAATGATGCATTGGTCCTGGATGCTGGCTAGCCAGAACTGGTGGTCCACGGTGCAGTTAGCAACAGTCACCGGGAGGGATCTTTCCCCCTTAACTTTGGCACGCTCCCCCGTGACTGTGGTGATGTGGAGCTGAGTAGGCTGCCAACCCTGCGGTATTGGGCCATCAGAACCAGGGAGGACTCCAGCCTGTACTAAGGAGAGCGTGGATCCAGTGTCTATCAGGGCTCTACAGGTGGTGCCGGCAAGGTCACAGTCCAGATACAGTCCCCGTGTCTGGCCGAGCCGGCCAACCCGCAAGTGTGATTCGGAGGACAGAGTGGTGGCAGGGGGCAGTTCCTCCGTTGTGCCACCCCGCCTTAGTTTAACGGCTGCTGGGGTGCCAAGCTTTGTGGGCTTGGTGCTGGACAGTAGCGTGCGATGTGGCCTGGTTCTCCGCACCAATGGCAGTTACCCCTGGATTGGCCTCCTGCTCGCCTATTCCCTCGCCGAGATCGCCAGGGTGGTGTGTTGGTGGTTTGGCAGGCCTCCTCCTCCTGGTCGCTCCTTTCGTAGTCCGTTTGGCGCACTTGGTGACTTATGCCAGGGCTGCGTGCACCTGGGCTGAGCACATGCTCCACTCTTTCGGCCTCAGTTAGAGCTGCCGCCAGGGTTTCTGGTGCATGTAGACGGATGTGCTCTTGTAGTCTGTTTGGCTGGAGACCCCGGACAAAAGCCTGGAGAGCAAGCTCTTCTTGTGCTGCAGCATCAAAAGCAGGGTACCCTCTACGTGCATAAAGACGTAGGTCAGCAGCATAGGCACCCAGACTCTCCTCTTGTCTCCGTGGGCGGCTAGCAAGTTTATCTCGGGCATCATCTGCATGTGTACGGAGGCCAAACCTGCTCTGCATTGCTCTGGCAACAGCAGGCCAACTTAAACGCTCTTCTGGCTGAAGATCTGTGAGTATCTGCAGGGCCCTGCCTTCCAAGGCGAGGGCAACTTGGACAGCTGTCTCCTCTGTTGACCAACCGTTTAGCTGAGCAGCCAGCTGTACCTGGATAAGGTAGGTCTCTGGAGGTGCCTCCCCATTATAGCGTGGCAGCTTCATGCTCCCCCGGACAGGAGCCCCTGATGGCAGTGGCGGCTGCACTTGGTCCTGGAGACAGTTGGCGTTGTCCCCCTCGGCTGCCAACGATGAGGGTGTGCTGCTCCCAGGCATCACCCTGAGTGGAGGCTGGCTGGTCGCTCGTGGTCTTGGAGCCTGCAGCATGCCTTGGCGGCTCCGACAGCTCCCCAGTGGGCGGGGGTGTGAGGCTCCATCTGGTAAGCCCCACAGATCTTCCCCTGGCTGGCTTGCTGCTGCCCGGGGCTCTCCCCACTTCTTCGATTGTGCTCCATTCACTGCTTCCAGGTGAGTGATAAGCTCCTCAATCTTCCTCAGCTCCTCTTCCTCTTTCAGAATAGTGGCCATGCTCTTGGAATCCCACTTCTGACACCAATGTGGCATGCAGAGGAATCTTTACAAAGAAGCTCACAGAGAGAGATTGTTATTCAACCCCAAGCTGGTAGGGGGAGCTCTTTATTACAACACACACTGATGCTACACTGTGCTTCGAGGGTCATCAACAGCATAACAGAACTCACCCATGGTTGCATTCATTCTATAAAACAACAACTGTAAGTGCCTTTGAACCGCAGTACAAACACAACATTCAAGATAACAGTTAAAAGCAGTGTAACCATAAACAACAAAACAAGAACATCCAAACAGCAGTCCCAAGGCATGATGGGAGAGAACTAGCCGCTCCCCCAACACGCCACAATATGTAGTTCTAAATAAACTCTAAATGCATTTAGGACGTTTTTTACTCACTTTATGTCTCTTCCAAGATGTTATTTCTCTCTCCAACAACATAGGTTACAATTAGATTAGCATGACCAATTATGCAAATTAGGCGATGATGTCATTTAGCGACTTCTAGCGACTTTTAGGACAACCAATAGCGATAGATAAACATTAAACTAATTTAATAAAGAAACAATATATTTGACAATAAGAAAAATATATTTAAAGTAGTGACTGCAAAGTAAACTAAAGTGAAGCAACTAGTGGTGAGGTGTGGAGCTTACTATGTGTGGCTTGCCACCACAGCTGACATAAGTGAGACTTTCTAACATTAGACTTAGAGACTTAGACTTAGAGCTTTTTATTGTCATTGTGCGGTTTCTTGCACAGCGAAATTGGGTAGCTGGACCACAAAGGTGCAAAGTAAAGAAAAGAAAACAATATACAAGGAGGGGGGGGGAAGCAATATATATTAACTGATATAGCTCATAACCACCTGTTGTTGTTTAGTCAGCTTACTGGAGATGGGAAGGTTTTATGTCTATTAATATAGGACAATATTGGCTATAATATTGTTTATGGAAGTTTTCGTGTGTTAGAGCCTTCATTTTGAGTTGTGCATTGAGTATCTGCAATGCTTCACTTGTTCCACATTTTGTCATGTTACAACCTTAGGTGTTTCTACAACTTGATTGGAGTCCCTCTGTGGTAAATTTATGTATGAGTGTATTTTTTATCTATATCTATAAATAATGTGTGTATATAATATGGATACCTATCTATTTTTAATTTATATAGATAGACAGATATAGTGCAGCACATGCTTTTTTTTTTTCCACTGTTTTTTTTTTTTTACCACTGTAGGCTGAAAAATTAAGTATAAAAAATATATTGGCTTTCTGAAATACAGAACACAAGACACTTTTTGGGATTCTCTCTCTCCTGCTGATGCTCCACATTAAGTTAATGTCACCTAATTTCTGCTCCATTACATCAAAATGCCCTTATCATTAAGGAGCAGAAATATCTCGAGTTCAGCTCTAAATAGTCAGGATAATGAGTAAAGTTTTGGCACTGTTTTGTACATCCACCAATGTCAACTGAGTGCTTGTCCTGACAACATCTTCTCCTGGAATTTCAAATTAATCAACACTCCTAGCAGCAACCATCCCAGCTACATATTTATGTTTGTGTGATTCATATAAGCCAGGGTTGTCCTTTGTCTCCACTCATGTTTCTAATACTGATGTACAAAATTTCAAGGCAAAAGGCAAGAGGGTAACTTTTTGGGTATAGCACCTCCAAGTCTAAGGCCATGGCTCCATGTACCTGTGGCAGCTGTATCATCCATGTTTTTGATCAGGGCAAAGTTAAGTTTAGGTAAGAATTAGTCTATTTAAGCCCTGCATATTATTATCACATGGCAGATGATCCGAAGCCAAAAAATGTAGTCTGATTAGATTTTGTATAAGTTAGTGCTTTATAGTTGAAGAAGGTTAGCAAAGTCAGACTCGAAACAGAGACTGACACAACAAAAGCAAATTTTACAAAACAGAATCACTTTAGCTACATTTCCTGAGGAACCATAGGGCTTTATTAGTCTCAAAGCACCTCATCTTCTGCCAGTTTGCCTTTAGTGACACAGACACATGGCCCAGGCAAAAAAAGGCCTCACAAACAGAATCAAAAAGACCTTTCATGAAAATGACACATTTTGTTGGATTATTATCCTCATCAAAAGCTCTGCCACCAGCTGGGTCTCTGTTTTATCCTTGCTTTCTTTCTGTGGCCCTGGGGTACAGATCTGCACAGATGAGTGCTGGATGGGTCCTGTAAAGTGTGGGACTTTAAAACAAGCTACATGAATAGAGCTGGTACATTCACAGCTAATTAGAGAAGTGTAGGAACAATGGCTCAGTGCTGCTCATATCACCAAACGGCTCCCACTGAGACACTCTTCATAGACATATGGAGGAAAACTTCTAACTTATCAGGGAACTATAGAAGTTCAACTGACATTGCATAATTAGTAATAGCAACAACACTGTAAAACACTTGAAGTCATTTAGTAGATGTTATATTAGTGAATAAGCAAAAGTCTGAATATGAACCATTGATTATTAAGTCACGTCATACCAGAGGATGACTGAGTGTTGCATAAGAAGGAAACTTGCGCAGCTCATTTTAAACCCTGCAAAATTCTTGTATGAAACCAGAGAGATGAACCCATTTAAAGATGAGTGTAGGTCTCTTCAGTGTTTTCACAACAACACAACATAAAACATTTAACTTTGGCTATGTTGCATAACTGGTTTTCTTTAAGCTCATTAGATATGAATCTAGGCCATGTAAATATTTCACCATAGGCTACTGTTAAGTCTGATCCCTAGCCTCTCCTCTGTTTTCTGAGGCACACTGAGAGTATCCCTCAACCTCTTTTGATGAAGCTTGCAGTCTGCAGTCTAAAAACCCAAGCTGTTGCCATTTTTAAATCAGATCATGTTAAGCATCTTTAACACTAGCATCCCCAGGATGCTTGGAACTATGGCACGAAACCGCTTCCAAAACATCATGCAACACCTACGCTTTGATGACAAGTCCACCCGCTGTGATCGAGCAAAGACTGACAAGTTTGCTGCAATTTCCAGTGTGTGGGGATCATTTGTCACCAACTGCATCACGTGCTACAACCCTGGTCTACATATCACCATTGATGAACAGCTTTTCCCATCAAAGACTCGGTGCTGTTTCCTGCAGTATATTGCAAGTAAACCGGACAAGTTTGGGATCAAGTTTTGGGTGGCTTGCGACCTAAAATCCAAGTACATTTGCAATGTCTTCCCATATCTTGGCAAGGACCCCAGTCGTCCCACTGGGGAGAGACTTTCTGAAAATGTAGTAATGAGGCTGATGGAACCATTCCTAGACAAGGGCAGAAATGTTACCACGGACAATTTTTTCACATCGCTTTCACTTGCGCAAAAACTTCTTGGACGGAAAACCACCATCCTCGGCACAGTCAACAAGATTCGCAGGGAAATTCCTCAATCCACTAGACAGACAGATCGCAATGAATTCACCACTCAGGTATGTTGCAGGTCTTTTGTGGTTCTATATTTATGTGTTTCATTGTGTGTAAAAGGGCTATGAAAATAACAATTTATCTTATTTCTTAGGTGTTTTCAACCTCTGCTGCCACGCTGACGGCGTATGCGGCCAAACGGAAGAAGACAGTCTATATTCTTAGCAGCATGCACAGCGTGGTTCAGACTGATAACACCACCAAAAGGAAGCCAAACACTGTCACCCTTTACAACAAAACAAAGTGTGGCGTGGATGTGATGGACCAGATGGTTCGGGAGTACACTGTCCGCAAAGGAACACGGCGCTGGCCAGTCACCGTGTTTTATAACATGATTGACATGGCAGCACTGAATGCACATGTGCTGTATCAAGCATGCACCGGGACGAAGGAAAGACGGGTGGACTTCCTGGTGGCGCTTGCAACAGAGTTGGCTCACTCTCATGTAGCTGCGAAGAAGGCAAGAAAAGATCAGTTGCTTCGGGCAGAACCCTCCACACCGAGCCCTGGAAAAAGGGCCACGTGTCAGGTCAAACACAGATGCAAAAAAAATCAGGCCACTGTGCGATGTGTTCACTGCTACAGGTACACATGTGGTAAATGCAGACGACAGATACCGTGGCAGTGCCAGGATTGTGAGTGATTGCTGAAAATGTTGAAATGTACTCACTCACTTTTTATCATTATTTGTAAATATGTGTACAAATGGTTGGTTTTTTGTACTGTTTTCATCAATAAATGTCAGCAACAAAGGACATACAAAGGACATGTGTTGATTTCTCCCTAAGATGGCAAACTGAAACACTCCACTCCCCCACCCCCTCAATCACTCACCACCACTCCCCTCCCTCCAGAATTCCTAGGTAACGACCTAATATACATATGAATGACTCCAGCATTTGACTGACTGCTCTCTGGCTTTTAAAGGTAGAAATGCAAAATGATGACTCCGCGGGGGTCTAAGGTAGAAAACCAAAATGACTGCTCTCCGGGGGTCTAAGTGTTAAAGTTTATTATAGCTGATTTGCAACGTTTTCTGATTTATTTTTTCTCTTTTGGCTCCTTAGCAGTCTCAGCACATGACAGCCACAGTATTTTCTTGTACTAAGCTAACTAAATGATGAGAGAGGTCTGCTCTGTGATCCGATGCCTGGCAGCTTGTGTCAGCCATTTTCAATTTGACACTACCTGGCAAAGGGGAACAATAACATCTACTACAGCAAGGGTATGAGGTGGTGGTTGGGTGATAAGTTACTAATGGTTGAAAGAAGGAGTATAATATCACTTATTGATTAGCTCTCAATACAGATGATTGCATCCTTTAATTATGTTTCAGAGGCAGCCCACCATGTTCCTAGTTTAGATGTGGGAAGATCATATGATCACATGTGATACTGTGTGAGTGGATGCAGATGCAGACAAATCTTCTAGCCATAAAATAATAAAGCAACTGAAATCCAGGCTGGAGGTAAGCCAGAAAGTAAAGCCAATTCTTAGTCAGTACACATAAGCCAGACTGTTGAATTTTGGATGAGTTGTAACTGCAGTGAGTTTCCTGGATAATGGCAGTTTTGAGTTATAGTCATGTGGTCAATTCTAGGTAATGTCTCTACTTAGAGTTTCTAAGAATTGGTTTAACATGACTAGTGTTACAGTTTCACATAGAACTCTCACTGGACAACTCTTACCATTAGAGTTATACCATCAATTCAAGTCATAAATAAAACTAAGATTTGAAGCTCAATTGCTAAGTATAACCACATTACTGTGCTATGAAGGTACTAGCAGATTCAGAACACTGGATGGAATCATTCAAAAGGTATTCAAAATAAAATAAATATATATATATATATATATATATATATATATATATATATATATATATATTTTATTTTTTTATTTTATTATATATATTTTTTTAATTTAAAAAAAACAAAAACACCCAGCACACCCCTGCGGGCGGTTTATCCTTCAAGCTCGGGTCCTCTACCAGAGGCCTGGGAGCTTGAGGGTCCTGCGCAGTATCTTAGCTGTTCCCAGGACTGCGCTCTTCTGGGGCCTGTTCTTCGTACTGCGCTAAGTGAGTTAGCTGGATGAGATTGTTGACGATTTTGCGTGATCCTGGATCGTTCGGTTCCCCGAAGCCCATCCGGGACTTGCTGTCATAGCAACAGAGCCGTAAGCGTAAACCTGCTGGGGAGCAGGTTTACTTTATGTAAACAGGATTAGATCGCGGCCACGCAGGTATGCCCGCGTCATTCATACGAAAGCAACAGCGATATTCCACCACTGTTTCACCATAAATAAATAACATCAATGTAACTAAAGACAATGCAGCACCTGATCCATTTATTGATTTCACACAGGTCATTTCCTAAAAAAGGGAAATGTACTATTAACATTCTATTACATGTATGTGATTATTACAGATTTAATTCATATTTCAGAGTAGCAATTGTAAATTACTTCGTGTAATCAAGATGAGAGACCACGGCTATAAAAGCGAAGGTGGATTTGGGAAGTCTGTCGCAGCCGTGTCCTGTCTGTATACGCGAGCCACCCATTGCGGAAGGTGCAAGATTGATAAGGAGAGTCCTCAGAATTCAGCGTATATTGCGGGACAGACAGGATCCTTTAGCTCAGCGCGACAGTGTGCTCATAGAGAGATATCGATTTTCCCGTGAGGGTATTATTTACTTAACCAACTTGTTGACGAGGGGGTGCAGGACCACCACCTGTCTTTTTTTGCTCTGCCCTTTTCTTGGTTGCTGTTATAAACAAACAGATTATTCCAGGGTCTCTTTCCAAGAGACTAAAAGCAATATAAGTGATAAATATTACCATTCTGTAGAACATTCTTATATTTCACTTTTACCTGTTCCCATGTTCTAGTGGGTCCTGTCGTGGCTCTAATGTGAAAGAGGATAAAATATAACATATTATAATATAATGTAATATAATATTGGATAATATAGTGTAATATAATAAATCTACCCTACCGCCTACTGGTGTTGGCCAGAGGGGCCGATGGCGCAATATGGCAGCCTGGCTTCTGTCAGTCTGCCCCAGGGCAGCTGTGGCTACAACTGTAGCTGCCTCCACCAGTGTGTGAATGTGAGAGTGAATGAATAGTGGCATTGTAAAGCGCTTTGGGTGCCTTGAAAAGCGCTATATAAATCCACTCCATTATTATTGTTATTATGTGTGTGTGTGTTACACACACACACACATATATATATATATATATACACACATATATATATATATATATATATATATACACATATATACATATATATATATATATATACACATATATACATATATATATATATATATATACACATATATACATATATATATATATATATATATACACATATATACATATATATATATATATATACACATATATACATATATATATATATATATACACACACACATACATATATATATATATATATATATACACACACATACATATATATATACACACACATACATATATATATACACACACATACATATATATATACACACACATACATATATATATACACACACATACATATATATATACACACACATACATATATATATATATATATATATATATATATATATATATATATATATATATATATATATATATATATATATATATATATATATATATATATATATATATATATCCATCCATCCACTACACTATCCAGCAGCTGGATAGCGTAGTGGTTAGACTACACGCCTTTGGAACAGAGGATCGCAAGTTCGATTCCTGCCTGGGGCGTCTGTATCCAGTAAGGGTCCTAAGGCTAGACCCCCTATGCTAAGCGAGCCTACCGCAGACACGAGCAAGACAAATAAATATGAAGGCATGCCGGCTCGGACGTCGCCCGGATCAACAAGGTCCGCGTCAGGTGTTGAGGAACCAGGGCACCCTGACGAAAAGTGGGCTACTGGAACAAGAAGGCACCTGGGTCTGGGTGCAGTTCCCCCCTCCAGGGGCAAGGGTACCTAGACCCGGTTTGTAGAGTACACTTGGGGAGTGTGATCGTGTGTACAGCGTCTCTTTATGTCTGTCTCCACGTTGGTTGAGTGTGGAGTGAGTGCATATGAGAGCATGGGGGGGGGGAAATGGATGTTTGTGTCTGTGTGTGCCTGTATGTCTGTGTCTATATGTCAGGTTGGGTATCAGACGCCACCTCTCTGGGGACACCTCAGGCCCTCCAAGTTTTGGAGGCCTATCTCCGCCCACCACCACTTCCCCTGCCAGTGGTGGACTCCCTCAGGTGTCGGTGCGTTGGTGGTTCTTTGTGTCTGGGGGTGGGCGTCCAGGTACACACCGGCTCACTCCTTGGCGGCCGCTTATCGGGGCCTGGAGCCTGGGGCTCGCTTGGGCCCCTTCATGGCCAAGCTTGAAACCTGGATCCCCCGTAGCCGGTTACCAAGATTACGTGAAGTACCCTCAGAAGGTCTGCTAGATGATGTTAATGCAGCACTACGGGCAATACCTACAACCACGATTACCGACACTAACAAGCTGATCTACAATACGGCAGCCGTGATCAGTGAGATGCTTGGCTACAAGTTGAACAGCGACAAGGGACAGTACCCTCCATGGAGAAGGAGGCTAGAGGGCAAGATCAAAGTAGCACGGAGGGAGGTTAGCCAACTAACGGAGTTGCAGCAAGGTGCGACAAATAAGGTGCCTAAGAAATACAGCAAGCTGTCCATACCTGAGGCCTTGGAAACTGCCAAGCAAAGACTCACAGCCTTGGCCAGCCGCTTGAGGAGGTACACCAGAGAGATAGAAGGCAGGAGAATAAACCAGCTGTTCTCCACAGAACCAGCAAAGGTGTACTCTCAGTGGCAAGGGAACAATAAGAGAACAGCACCACCAAGGCTGGAGACGGAGCAATACTGGAAGAGCATATGGGAGAAGGATGCAACCCATAACGGCAATGCTCAGTGGCTAGAGGATCTGAGAGCAGACCACAGCGACCTCCCTGAACAGGGTCCAGTAACCATCACAGTGGCAGATATCCAAGAAAGGGTCTCCAGTATGAAGAGTTGGACAGCACCAGGGCCCGACATGGTTTACGCCTACTGGCTGAAGAAGCTGACTGCACTCCACGAGCGTCTGGCAGCACAAATGAACCAGCTGCTAGTTAACGAGAGACACCCGGAATGGCTAACTGAAGGCCGGACGGTCCTGATCCCCAAGGACCCCAAGAAGGGACCGGTCCCCTCCAACTACCGACCAATAACCTGCCTCAGTACTACATGGAAGCTCCTGTCAGGCATCATATCGGCTAAGATGAACAGGCACATGGGTCAATACATGAGCGGGACACAGAAAGGAATTGGCAAGAATACCAGAGGTGCAAAACACCAGCTACTGGTAGACAGAACAATCAGCCGAGACTGCAAGACCAGACTGACCAACCTGTGCACTGCCTGGATTGATTACAAGAAGGCCTATGACTCAATGCCCCACAGCTGGATACTGGAATGCCTAGAATTGTACGAGATCAATGGGACCCTAAGAGCCTTCATCAGGAACTCAATGGGGATGTGGCGTACAACACTAGAGGCCAACTCCAAGCCCATAGCACAAGTCACCATCAAGTGCGGGATCTACCAAGGAGATGCTCTGTCCCCACTGCTGTTCTGCATAGGCCTGAACCCCCTCAGTGAGATCATTAACAAGACTGGCTACGGATACCGACTACGGAATGGAGCAGTTGTCAGCCACCTCCTGTACATGGATGACATCAAGCTGTATGCCAAGAGTGAACGAGACATCGATTCACTGATCCACACTACCAGGCTATACAGCAATGACATTGGAATGTCGTTCGGAGAAGTGTAGTCGGATGGTATCAAAGAGAGGGAAGGTAGTCAGAACTGAGGGGATTGAACTACCAGAAGGCAACATTGCAGACATAGAGGACAGTTACAAGTACCTGGGGATCCCGCAGGCGAATGGGAACCATGAAGAGGCCGCTAGAAAGGCTGCAACCACCAAGTACCTGCAGAGGGTCAGGCAAGTCCTGAGGAGTCAGCTGAATGGTAAGAACAAGATCCGGGCCATCAACATGTACGCCCTGCCCGTGATCAGGTACCCTGCTGGGGTAATAGGCTGGCCAAAGGAGGAGATAGAAGCCACTGACATAAAGACAAGAAAGCTCCTTACCATGCATGGAGGGTTTCACCCCAAGTCCAGCACCCTGAGGCTGTACGCTAAGCGGAAGGAAGGGGGCCGGGGACTGGTGAGTGTTAGCACCACAGTCCAGGATGAGACAAGGAACATCCAAGAATACATTGTGGAAGATGGCCCCAACTGACCGAGTGCTCAGTGAATACCTCAGGCAGCAGAAACCCAAGAAAGAGGAGGGAAACGAGGAACCATCATGGAAGGACAGGCCCCTGCACGGTATGTACCACCGGCAGATAGAGGGGGTGGCTGATATCCAGAAATCCTACCAGTGGCTGGACAAAGCTGGACTGAAAGACAGCACAGAGGCACTAATCATGGCAGCACAAGAACAAGCTCTGAGTACAAGATCCATAGAGGCTGGGGTCTATCACACCAGGCAAGACCCCAGGTGCAGGCTGTGTAAAGATGCCCCAGAGACAATCCAGCACATAACAGCAGGGTGCAAGATGCTAGCAAGCAAGGCATACATGGAACGCCATAACCAAGTGGCCGGCATAGTGTACAGGAACATCTGTGCCGAGTATAACCTGGAAGTCCCGAGGTCAAAATGGGAGATGCCCCCAAGGGTGGTGGAGAATGACCGAGCTAAGATCCTGTGGGACTTCCAGATACAGACGGACAAAATGGTGGTGGCTAACCAACTGGACATAGTGGTGGTAGACAAACAGAAGAAGACGGCCGTAGTGATCGATGTAGCGGTTCCGAATGACAGCAATATCAGGAAGAAGGAACACGAGAAGCAGGAGAAATACCAAGGGCTCAGAGAAGAGCTCGAGAGGATGTGGAGGGTGAAGGTAACGGTGGTCCCCGTGGTAATCAGAGCACTAGGTGCGGTGACTCCCAAGCTAGGCGAGTGGCTCCAGCAGATCCCGGGAATAACATCGGAGATCTCTGTCCAGAAGAGCGCAGTCCTGGGAACAGCTAAGATACTGCGCAGGACCCTCAAGCTGCCAGGCCTCTGGTAGAGGACCCGAGCTTGAAGGATAAACCGCCCGCAGGGGCGTGCTGGGTGTTAAAAGAGATATATATATATATATATATATATATATATATATATATATATATATATATATATATATATATATACATATACACACACACACACACACAGGGCGGAGACACAGTTGCATGTCATTAATGCTGTTGGGGATACAAAGCATGACATAAATAAGAGGTTGACAAAGGCATCTCCAAAACTGCAGCGCTTGTGGGATGTTCTCAGTCTACAGTTTCAGTGATCATCTATCCAATGTGGTCGAAGGAAGGAACAGTGGTCAACCAGTGACAGGGGGAGCGAAGATTGCTGCCTGTGGTCCAATCCGTCCAAATTAATTTCACCCAAATTGCTGAAAAAGTGATTTTTGGTTCTGATAGAAAGGTGTCACAATACACGATGCATTGGAAATTATTACAAACAAAGTAAATCGAACTCTTTGCAGAACGTTTGAGCAGCTTTATCAGTCATCCAAGCCTCAGTCTCCAAAGCAGAGTGATGAGCAGCATTCAAATGGTGGAACACTTAAACTCCATAGTTTTGTGAGAGACCTACACCGGTCAAGATAAATAACTTTCAGCCTATACACTGATACGAGTGCTCATAGCCGCATAGAAATATTTACCTATAACACACACATATACATATTGTTATTTTTGTGGAATCTGCACCTTTGTTATCCCTTGTATCTGCTGGAGCCACTCTTCCAGTTTGAAGGTTGCACCTCCTAACACTCCTATTACTGCTGGGACTTTACCTTCCACATCTGCTCCAGTTGTTCCTTCAGCTGTTGGTACTTCTTTCTTTTCCTGTGCTCCTTCCTTTCTAATGTTACTGTCAGGTGGGATTGCCACATCTATCACAGCTGTAGCCTTCTGCTCCTTGTTAACCACAACTATGACTGAATGTCTTGTTAGGTGCCCTGCAGCTGCTTCTCTATCTGAAACTTACGGTCCAGTTGTTCTATACAACCTTTGGAGATGTCTCCCATTGGGATATGCTGACTTCTAATACATATAATGCACTATCCCAACCACTTGGTTATGCCCCTCAGCTGTCCCAGCTTGCAATGCATTCATGTATCCATGTGTTCATGGATGCTTCTTACTTTATCTTGGGTCATGCACAGATGAAGCAAAAACTAGCAATTGTTGTCTCTGTGAAGTTTTCAGGTGGATCAAAATTAAAGACTTGCAAAGTAATAAGTTTATAGAAATGATTTTTGAGTTGCAGCTAGTGCATGTTAGTGTACACCCACTGACAGTCCAAACCAAATTCATTTGCTAAGGCAGATTTCTTTTTTGTGCATGCAGCAAGGATTTTTGTATTTTTGGTGATTCCCCCATATCCCCTCAGGGACCAACAGCTTGAATTTTACTGTTAACCTCAGAGGAATATTGAAATTAGGTGAACAAGAAAGATGTCAGAACTCTTATCTAAACATGAAAATCTTAGTAAACAGTCAAAAGAGCCTCACAGAACTCTTCAAGCAACATGAGGAGTTTTCATGTCTTGACGTCATCAGTCGTCATCTATCGTCTCTTTTGGCCAGCTTATTATTCCAGCTATGAGATGACCACTAGGACGGATGTAATGACAGATAAGATCTTATTCCTACTGTTGAGCTGGCATCAAATCTTTACTTACCTGTTCACCTGTTTTGCATATGGCCTTACCTTTGTCAGGTGCATTCGAGTGTTTTTCTTTTTTCACATATCTAGCTGCATCATTTGAGTTCCAGAAAGCTGTGTTATTTCATCCTTGGACCCATCTGCAATAAAGTTGTTGCACTATTTCACTGAAGCATTTATGAATCAGCAATTAAATCATTTAAAATTGAATTAAATCTCACGTAATTAAAAAAGTGGCATTTCCCCATTGCAACTGTAAGTTAAGATCGTGCAGCAACATCCCAGTTTGGTTTCACAAAAACAGATGTTTTAGTTGAGTGTTACAGGAAAAATCTGGAGTATTTTCTAGGAGTAATCTTGGGTATTGATGTTGTACTAGTATGTAGTATTGATTACCTGCTCTACAGGCAATTAGGCAACACTCCTCCTTTTAACTGGTAACCTTGCATGAACATGAAGAATACTTTAAAGGTTCATTTATATCCCTGAAATTGTTTTTTTATTTTACTTTTTTCATCTGCTATTTCAACACAGTGAGCACTTAGTTACCGAAGCTCATCTTGGCGTAATTTAAAAAAAAACTCTTTCGTAATTGTTGTGAGGTTGTTTCACATTTTCTTTCCAGGACACGCCACTGGGTGCTCCTGTGCCCTTAGTCAAGTAGAACGAGAACACAGCTATGACCAGGTGTTACGACCCGGCTCAAAAGCCGCAACATAAAAAAAAGGAGACGAACAACAGAGTGTGGGTGAGAAGAGGGTTCATCCTAAAATGGAAAACCAGGTTGGCTAAAATGGCTGGTGCCACCAAGGCAAAGACTAGTGCACTGCCGGGAAGCTTGCCTCAGGTATGCTTTTATCCACACCTGACTAGGTGTGGCCAATTAGCACCAGCTGAAAACACTGAGACTATTAGAAGCTGCACAGGGACGTAACACCTCCTCCCTTAAAAGGGTTCCTCTAGGACCCCTAAACAAATTAAAAGTCCCTCTGAAGCCTTGATCCCTCAAAAGTAACTTGGCATCTTTAAGCATGGATGCCCCTACATGAGGATCTGAAGTTGCCACACTGAACACACAAAAAGTAACATGTGACCAACACAAAGGAGCACAACAGTCAAACCCAAAATGATTACCTGACCTGCTACAACACAAAACCAAAAGTAGCAACAAATAATCACAAGTGATCTGTTGTCTCCACCACACAGTCACATACAAGTGGCCCTATACCACAACAAGTTACTTTAATCCAAGAAGTTCAGTAAATCAAGCACACTAGTGACCAACCACAAACTGGAGAGCTATGGCCACACAATGATCACATCAAGGGTGGCTCAGCACCCCACAGTGTTATTGCCATCACCTGGCCAACAACACTCACAAGTGATCCAACAAAATAGCCATATTCCCCACAACACTAAAGGTCACAGCACAAAACACTCACCTCACAAGGATCTCATTAGCATCCATCCACACTGACATATGCACACACAGGGTGTGCACACAATGCCAACTTAAAAACAGCCTACCTGCCTCAGCTACAGACCATAATCATGAATGGTCTCAAACCTCCTACCAAGTTTGGTGCCACTGATTCACTATGTGCAACTCCCAGCCTAAAACACTAAAAACAACAAAACCCTTACTTTCCCTACCCTAGTCTTCAGTGGTGTACCAGGCTCGAGGCAACTTTAAACGCGAACTCGAGAGCAGGCAGCAGACCAGAGATACAGTCTCCTACCAAACTCTGAAGCGTACCCCCACCCAGGATAGCCACCAAACACAATAAACTAAAACAATAAAGCAAAACAACAAACAAGTGCTTCGATGGAAGGGCAGCACAGTCACCCAGCTGAAACACACTTACTAAAGGGAGTTTGCACAATTACACTGAACACTAGTGATGGCCCGCTTGAAGCTGACGCTCCGGAGCGTGTGTCGAAAAAAACAACACACTGGTTCAGAAGCACTGTGTCGAGGCTTGCTTCGTTTGGCAAAAGTCACGTGACCAGTGACGTCCGAAGCTTCATTACGCACGTAACTGCTTCGGTACCTGATTCAAACAGATATAAGGAAGTGAATCATCCACGGGATTCGTGGAGTGTGTTGATGGTGACAGATAGCGACGAGGTGATCATTCCACTGACAGATATGGAGCCAGCGAGGAAGAGAGGACGTTCTGGCGTGTGGGAATATTTTGAGTTGATTTTGCTCAATTCATTTTATCTGCCGAAGTGAAAAACTTGAAATGTCCAAAATCATGTTTTCATAATGTAAATATCATTACAGCATATGACTTTAGGAACACTTCCATGTGAATTAAAGCTGATGAAGACTACAAAAATGTATTTGACACTATACGTACATGACATTGCTACACAGTTTAGAAAATCATTTTGTTTATTGTTTTTAGGTGATAGTCTGCAGGACCCAGGAATACCTGCATATCTACCAACTTGCAGTGTAGTTCCTGCACTCCACAGCCTCTTCTGTTCCATGAAAGTGGATTTTCTCCAGGGCAGGAGAAACTATTTCTAAGAAAAGAAACAGACTCAGCCAGCGCACAGTAACACTAATCCTCTTGTTAACTGTAAATAACAAAAGGGCTACCTTACATTGATCATGTTTTTACTTTGCAAGTTCTTGATTAGGGGTGGGTTTTGATTATCGCCTTTCTGATTACAATCCATGCTAAATTGAATAAAGTGATATTGATTCATTAAAATCCCGTGTCGATTTGTAAATTAACGTTATTATGCCTGAAACGCCAGCATCTCAGGTTAAACCTCACAACATGTCGTCAAACACCATGCAGCTAAAACAGTAACTGGGAGCAGGTTTACGGATTCTGCATACAAACGTGAACACAGAGCGCGGACCCGACGCGTCAGAATCAGATTTTGGTGTGTCGGCGGGTCCGCGCTGTGTTTGCCTCTTTTTTTTCGCTGGCTTCTGCAGCTGCAGGTTTCATAACTCTCTGTTTACATCTCTAATTAAGTCTCACATGTGTCAGCTTTCTTTTAATAGATACGAAATTATGGATATATACTGTTAAATGATCAGACTTGTAATATTTCTGACTGAGGCAAAACATTCCAGATTCCAATCAAATTGAATCGGATCCTGTATCGAATCAAAATGATTCTACAAATCAGTGACGATGCAGCCGTACTCAGCTTCCTAAGCATTTTCCCTTTCCAGTTCACAATCAATCCCACCCCTAGGTCAAAAATATGTATAGGACAATTGGCCTAATCTAATATTTTGTATGAACCTGTCCAGCTGTCCAGTGATTAAACGACAAGTAGATGGAGGCAGGACTTCACAGCAGGGGCATACTCCATAATGTGCTGTGCATTATCATATGTATATTATATATATTGCTCACTTATTGTATTTACCAACATCAAGGAGTTATGAGCAAAGAAAGGCCACACCATAGTGCATGTTTAAATAGGGAAAGTTTATTGATAAAAATGTATTACGCAAATACGCATTACATTTTTTTCAGCCCCCCAATCGAGAAAACAAAGCAACGGAACGGTGGCCCAATATCAGAGAGAACTCCACTCTTGAGTGAGCAGTGATAATTGAGCAGTCCGTTTTATTTTGCAGATTCAAGCTGCTCTTCAAAATTTTCACCACCAGATGTCACCGGAGAGGACTGTGTTGAAAAGCTTCGAGTAATGAACCGTTTTTCAATACAAGCTTCAGTGCTTCGGAAAGCTTCATTTGGCCATCACTACTAAAGGGAGTTTGCACAATTACACTGAACACCATCACTCACCCACTTAAAAGCAAAACAAAAGACTGATATTCAGTCTCCACTAAAATGTCCAAAGATCCCGGACGAGAAGAGGTTTCATCCTAAAATGGAAAACCAGGTTGGCTAAAATGGCTGGTGCCACCAAGGCAAAGACTAGTGCACTGCCGGGAAGCTTGCCTCAGGTATGCTTTTATCCACACCTGACTAGGTGTGGCCAATTAGCACCAGCTGAAAACACTGAGACTATTAGAAGCTGCACAGGGACGTAACACCAGGTCCTAATATACCAGTAGATTTAAATTCAGGAGAAGCAATCAGACTAACACACTGTGCATACAATTACTAGAACAAAAAAGGGCTACGCATACAAAAACTATGCAATATTTACATAAAACTATTTCCCGTGCTGTTTACAGCCTCCATTAATATTTACCAACCTCCAAATGCTCAATAAATACGGCTACATTGCCTTTCTGTGGGTTAATTAATTCACAGGTCAACAGCGTGGTGTAAATAGCCCTGTGTCACCTCTATGACCATGTAACTCACTGTACCCCGTCATTATTTAATCTATCTTGTAAGACGAGTGGTGAGGTAGTTGACACTGTCAGCTCACAACAAGAAGGGTCTGAATCCAGCCTGGGGCCTTTCTATGTGAAGTTTGGAGTTTCTCTCTGGGTACTCAGTCTTCCTCAATCAGTCCAGGGTAATTTCAAGTTGTTCGTAGGTAGGAATGGGACTGTGGATGGTTGTGTGTGTCTGTGTTAGCCCTGCAACGGGTTGGTGACCTGTCCTCTAGTCCTGTGACAGCTGGGATGGGCTGCAGTCCCTTTGTTACCGAAATGGATAAATGAAAAAAGAAAAAAAAATGATGGATAGATAAGATGTGCTAATTTTGTGTATCAGTATGGCAGTATCATTTAAAGTGATAATCCCATACAGTGGCAATCACCTTTGAATGCCCCTGAAGAGCTTTGGATATTAACTGAGTTTATTCAAGCTGAGACTGACCGGCAGACCATACTAAACACAGAAGTATTTTGTGGAGGAAAGCAGCCTATTTGAAGGTTCAATAACTGGCAAAAAGGGATGGCTTCAGGTTCACACAGAAATATATTGCAGTTTATGTTTAAAGGAGAATGGAAACCAGTAAGGTCGGCCTGAGAGGCTGCAAGCTTCAAACAAGAAGTTTTCCCAACTGTTCCAGCTTACCTTGATGTTGCACTCTGCGATACACAACAGTCATAAGGAATCCTTGCACTGTTACAATTTCACACATTCTTATTCTTTTGAGGACTCAGAAGAAGGAAATAGTTCCTGGACTGTGAAACTAAAGATTCAGAACATTTTCCTGGCATATGAGTAAAGACAGAGCTGAGCTGGATTGGATTGTGCGTAGGTTGTGGAAAAAAAAAAGTTTCGTGTGTGTGTATGTATATATGTATATATGTATATATATGTATATATTTTGTTAGGTGGGTAGAACGGTGACAATCAGAAGATACCTGATAAATTTAGTATCTTGTGATATCCTGGGTGTAGCCCGCTTCTCTGATCACATTAAGCTTTTGTACACGTTGGTGTACTGCTGTTGATAATGGCAACCTTGGTATAAGATCAAAAGGATGGTATAATAAAAGCAACATCAAACACACACACAGAGCTCATCACATAACTCAGTGAATGGTGGCGTATGATGTGGATGTTTATGCACAGTATAGTCATTTCACCAGTTTTTTTTTTTTTTACTTCTATCAAATCAAAATGTCAGAGCTAGAGTAACAAATTATTCTTTGTATTAAGTAAATTAAATGGACATTATTCAACTAATTTCATCAACACATTTCATATTATGGCATTTCCATTGTCTTCAGGGTATTAAATGTATAAATGTAATGTCATGTAATAAAAATACCTGGCATTCAAAACAAGGATGACATTCATTTCATTAAATATTAAGCAAAATCAATTTTTGGAAAACACTTTTTTTTAAAAAACTTAGTCATTCTCTCTTTGTTTTAGGCACAGCTTGAGAGGGGGGGTCTAATGCAGATACACCTCCAAGAATTCGTTCCATATTGACATGATGGCGTTGCACAGTTGCTGCGTATTTGTTGGCTGAACTGCTGTGCTTCAAATCTCTTGTTCCACCACATCCCAGAGGTCCTCTAGTTCACTGAGGACCTGTGCTTTCATGTTGTTCAATACCAAATTCAGACTCTACCTTCTGAATGCCCCAGCAGAAATCAAGATACATCAGACCAGACAGCATTTTCTGTCTAATCTTCTAGTCCATGTTTGGCAAGCCTTCGCAAATTGTCGCCTCAGTTTCCTGTTTTTAGTCGACAGAAGTGACATGCAGTGTGGTCTTCTGTTGCTGTAACACACCTGCTTTAAGGTTTGATGCAGTGTGTATTCAGAAATGCTTAATTTTAACGTCATCAGGTTATCTTGACCATGTCTACAAGCCTAAATGCATTGAGTTGCTGCCATGTGAATGGCTAATTGGATAATGAAGGTGCAGTAGTTGGTGAGTGTATTACTACTTAAGCACTCATGATTATCTGTTAGCTTGCAGTCAATTTTACGTACTGTACATTGTGGCTTATAGTTCATTGCTCAGATTAAACTGTTACCCAAAAGTTGTAACAGCCACATTATATGCATTTTATAGAATTTCTTCACGTTCCTCAATGCGCTGGCTGATTGCCAGTCTAAGTCTTAGATCTGCCTGTCCATGGCTATAGCTTATTTCTCCCACTTATCTATGTTAATCCTCTAAATTACCCTTTCTGTGCTGAAGGTCCTTCCATAAAAGAGAGCGTGAGATCCATGTCCCCCCTTGATGAGCTCTTCTATTTACCTCATCACCCCACTCTAATCTCTGGCTCACTTAAAACATAATCTATAACTTTTGGATTGTCACCTTTTTAGTGAATGGCAATTTTAAAATGAGTTTTGTCATTATGGGAAGGATATATTAACAAAAAATGGGAAATGCAAGCATGCGTCTCTCTGTGATTTACTAGGAAGTTGACCAAGTATAGAGAAAGATGTATATATTCAACAATGAGTAAAGTGATAAAGTTTTGCACAGCACCTCTGCCACCTCTGGTATATAAATGTATTAATGAGTGCATGGCCAGGTGAATGCAGTCCATAAAGTATATTTTATTGATAGATATGCAAGAGTGTGGAGAGATAACGGCTAGCCAGGTTGGTTAGGAGGCAAAGCTTATTTACAGGTAGTACGGTATGTACAGTATGACATTTGTGACTCTTATGAGTATTGTGTTTTAAGATATAATCAACAAGAGCTGTACAGAAGAATGAAAACAAAACAAAAAACAGCCAGCGCTGATGTAAAGGTTTTAAATCGTAACCAGACTTAAAAGGGATGTGATTAAATTGGTGCTTTTATCACAATTTACACCAAACACATTGGATTAATATAATTATTGGGCAGTTGTAAATTGCTCTAACTAATCACAAGTCCTCCATTAGGGTTGTTTGGGTTTTGAATGAAAGAGTTATTCATTGTGTTCCTCATTAAACTGTTAAAATTACAACATAATGTGCTTAGATCTACGCCACACTCCAGCTATCATTTAAAAGGAGTGCTCAGGCGCAGGCTTGTTGTTTATGGTTTTGTGTATTCCACTGAAAGCTAGTCAAGCACAGCTAAAGGTGGGCCCATACTCCATATTTATGAAATTGGCTCTGTGTGAAATTGGTTTTTGCCTAATGGATCCCTGCATGGGTGCTCCGTCTGATACCTCAGCTTCAGCTTATTGGCACCAGAGTCACATTGAGGACACAGAAACAAACTGGAAGAGGGACAAATGAAAATGGACCAAGACCTAAAAAGTTTAAAAATTTTGTAATTTTTGTAAAGAACTTGGACTAGTTTCAGCCTAGCCTTTAATGGTTAACATGAAATGCTTTCATTCTTTCAGTGGATTCATGGACTGTGTAATATTAATGCTTAACCCCAATCTGAGTATAAATCAATAAGCCACTTTATTTTAACTTCAACAACCTCCTCTACATTCTACATTCTTCTCTTTTACACAATCCTGCAGATTAGTCAGATGGTTAATGAGACTGAGGTTGCACAGTGCAGAATAACACTGGAAGTCATGCCATATTATGTGAAATAAGAATGGCACGAATCTCTGGATGAACCAGCACCATCTTCTATAAAACTCAGAGTCATTAGATAAGGCATATACTGTAAGGATTTCAGCATTGTTAAAGTCACTCTACAGATACGGTAAATCAGTGTGCATTACTGTCTGGATCTTGGCCTCTTTAAAAAAACAAAAAACTTTCATTCTTTTAATGTGTTCAACTTCATGTCGTGTCTGTGGTAACAATTGTTGTTTTCCCCAGCAATTTCCTCCAAATCCCTTCACTATGTGACTGGATTGGGGGATGTAAAACCTTCACAGCAAGTTCTTTTTTGTCTGCAGAAAGTGATAAAGGCCAGCTAGAACAGGCACAAAGAAAATCTTTGTAAAATCTGGCAAACGCACTCCTATTGCAGACTGATGTATGCTGTGTTGCATCAACAACTAATACGGGCGAATCTTTGCATCATTAAGTTGATTAACGGTCCAGAAAATATACTGTCAAGTTTGCACTCATATTCTTTATTAAAATGTCAAAAGATTTTTTTTAATATCTCCCCAGTTTTAAAGAAAAAATATAGTTCAGGATGTATTGTGGGTAGTCAACAGTACCAAAAACCTCACAGTAAGGAAAGACCCAGATAACAACACGTATGACCATTTAGTGTAAAACACCAACAATTTCTTTTTTCTTTTTTTTAACATAGGTTCAGAAGATTGAGCACCACTTTCAAGTTCTCTAGAGACCCATATTTGGTTCATATTTGATTAGGTGCTTTAAGATGAGATATTATTCTGTAGTTGGAATTTGACATGTCTGATCAGTTTTCCCACGTGGCACTTTAGGCTTTGGTTTTTGTATTCTATTTTTAACCAGAAAAGTGGTGGAGTTTAAGGGAGGCGTGGAAGGAGCATGCAAAAGAGGAAACGGGGGAGGAGGGGGAGTGGATGGGTGGATGAAGGTTGGCTGGAGCTGTCAGTCTCATCTCTCTCCTGTCTCTCCTCATCCATTCTCACCATGCTGACAGCAGTCTTCCAAGCAGAACACCGCCTGCCTGCAAGGTAATTCATATTCCCTACCTGCACAGCCACCACCACCACTGACACAAGGAAACTGACATGCAGAGATGGGATGGTAGGAGAATAGAAAAGCACTGGGAGGTACGAAGAATAGAGAGATTTGGAGATATACTAAAACACAGATGGAAATCAATGGTCAGAAGCAATATTTTCATATAAGAGGGTAATATGAATGAGAAAATAACAATAGTGATGGCTTTTTTTTTTTTATTTCATCCTTGCATTGCCAATCTGCTCACTGTTTTCTCTGTGCCAAACCTCACCACCATTGTCAACAAATTATCCACAACTCCTTCCTTCCAATTCCCTGAAGGACTGTACAACAACACATATTAAAAACACAGAAAATCATATCTGACCCATCCCATTCTTACTACCTGTTATATCTTTTGTACTCCGCGGGTGTTGCAGAAGTCTGACCTTGAGGGTATTCTGTCCCTTAACTCCAGGATACACCCTTGCATTTATGCAACATTTCCTGAATATCTAGCAGAAGTTTTTTTTTTCTGATACCCAAGTATACCGTATTGAGCCCTATATTGTATAATGCATAATGTTGCTGCAAACACAACTTTGCTGCGATTTGGTGCTTAAATCAACTTTCAATTACTATGGCTGGTTAAAGTAATGAGAACCAAGGGTAAAATAGCATCTGCACCAACAGCAACACCACCAGTTAACTTTGTTTATTTTGTTTTTCGAATTACTGAAAAACTGCCCAGCAGAATAACTTTCTAAGACATTGTTTTTTAAAGTCAGTCAGCATAAGCACCATTTTCCTCTTAGATGACTGAGTAGACTGGCAGTGTATTATTTTGGTGCAACTTTTGTAAATTGCCTTTTGTGAGACAGGCATCTGGCCAGTGGGTGCAATATATCCTCTAAATTCCTCCAATAAGTCAACAACAAAGAAATCATCACAGTCACATTTCTTATTATAGGCAATCTGTGATTTTCTGCTGCCAAAGAAATTATGTTACTGTTCATTTAGGTATCATCCTTATAAGGACTATTTTTAAGTCTTGTTTAGATCTCTAAACAATTAGGGTGATATGAGTTTCTACATTAATGAAAGCCTTAATATGGTACATGTTACATATATGTTATATATACATTATTGCTTCAAGAAACGCAGTGGGATTGTTTTTGTTTGTTTGCTTGTTTGTTTGTTTTTCTGACCAGTGACCAATACCAACGCCCTGCAGCGGTGTTAAAAATGATTTTTTTTTAGTATTCCACAAACAGAATTTGATGGGTTTGATTTTAAAATTTGCTCCCTGACCAATAGCACAAGCAGCTATTATGTACCATTCTCGCACTCTCTGCTCCCCTTGTTCCTCTTGTGTCTCACTGTTCGTCCTTTGCAATTCAGGAGACATCACGTAGAAATCTCAGCCATCGGATGAGGACAGATTGTGGGCCTCTGTAGCGTAGCGTAACTGATAGGTGATTGGATTGAGAATAATTCCCTCTAATGACGAGGCCGGCTCAAGGCTGTTAGCAGTAATGAGAACACGGTACGTGCACCAAACTAGACACCGCTTCGCCTCCCAATGCACCACAGGAAACTACAAAACACACATACACACACACATCGTCAAAATAGAGAGACTTGCATATCCTGACACAAGGACAAGGCTTCAGTGTTGTGTTATAACACTGTTGAGTTGTACTTTACTAAACCTTAGTAGCCAACTGAAAAAAAGCAAACACACTGACCTGATATGTTAAGGCACACAAACTTTCAGAAAAACAAAACGTCACTATGTTTTGGTTTGGTTTGATTAAATATGCTTCAAAAAAGTCTGTCGGGATAAGTGAAGGACATTCACTTCTGCCTATTAGTAGCTGTTTCTCTGCCCTGAAAGTGCCCCATAGTGTTGGCATGAGATTGGCACAGCTCCCCTCTAGTGCCTGGTGCTACTAACTGGCACACACTATTGGTGTGTCACGAACCACCTGCCAGGCACACATGTTACATGTGTGTTGCCAAGAACCATATTTCCGCACCCCTGCCGTACTTATGTGAACGCAGCAGAGCATCCCTCTGTCTACCTATGTCCCTACCCTTCCATTCATACATGCACAAAAAGTACTACACACCTGCAACTCGCCAGCATTATGTGCACACCTACACACAAGGAAACCCACCCAGACACAATCCCAGAAACATCCAAGCAGAGCAGGTCACCTAAAAACCACCGTATGTGCATCAACAGATGTTGTCGCGCAGGTATCCACATATACAAACAAGGATTCGCCCACACACATACATATAAATGCAGTCACAATCACACAAATAACAGCAGGAAGATTGTGCGCTATGGTATTGGGAGCTTAACCAAACGATGCATGTCTATGATTTTAATAATCATAAAACTCGTCTGCTATCCCTTGTGTGAGTCACAACCGAGGAAGTGGCACTTCAGATGCAGTGCATAATGACGGACCGCCAGATGCTCAATGGTATGCCCAGTGGAGCTGATCAGTGTTGAGTGTGATCACAAAACTCCCAGTATACCTGCTATTCTAACCTCCACTGGCAGGAAGACGTCCAGTGGTAGCAGTCAGGCAAGTCGTTCTGTTCTCCAGAGGAGAGCGAGAGCACAAATGCTGATCTCTTCATAATCACTTGAACATTCTACTGATTTGCTTTCAGACAGCAGCATCTCATGTATATACTCTTAAGGCCCTTTCATACTGTACCTGTGAATATTCTGTGCGTTAAAAATATTATTCCGACTCACCTATTGCACTTAATGCAGCCGTTCATACTTACTGCATAATTTCACTGGACAAATTTTTGGCATTTATTTTTTTCAGACCGAACTTGATTTTTTTTTTCTTCAGATTTTTCAGAATCGAATAAACAGATCTGACCAATCACATCGCTGTGCAACAAGCGCACTCGTAGCTCAAATCACACACCTCTACCGAATGTACAATGATATGGAAATGGTAAAATGATACTATTTTGCCTCAGATACTCAGCTAAACACTGCTCTGGCTCACTTGGCTCTCTGAAATGATTTCTCTGCCTCGTCGAGTGTGGTCCCATTTGTCCTAACAACAGTTAAAACTGCCCCACTGACATCCTGAAATATGCACAAAAGCGGTTGTGATTCAGCGTCAACTCCTGGATCAAATCATAATATTCTCCCTGCTGCTGCCTCCTCTGAGAACTGGATGAAGCCAACGTCTCCTTTCTTCCTTTTTCATTTAGGACTATCAGGACCAGCTCATCTTCACTTCATGTCAACTTTATTTATTCTTTTTTTCACAATTTGAGCAACACATCCATTGTGTAACAGCCTTTAAACTGAAAACTTTTGGTTCTCTAAATACATATTTACATGTCAAGGTGTTGTTAGCTATACAAACTAATAGATGAGACTACTTACAAATTCAAAGCCCCCCCAAAAAAACTAACAAACTACTAAACACACGTGTATATACAGTACGTGAATATCAGCTGTCTAACATATCAGTTTCAGTTTTCCTAGTTTTAGTATATAATAGGATAATATGTTATTTTCATAAATTGCCTCCCGAGTATATATACTTAAAATGAATTTAAGGCACAAGCTCTCCATTTTTCCTTCTTCCTTTCACTTTGTGACATTTAAAGTTTTATGTAGTTTATTTCTCACATCTGATTTGACCCACCACGCCAAAACACCAAAGGCTTGAAAGCACCCCTCAAAGAGGGGAAAAAATGTTTAATTTGCCTTACATCCAGCAGGGGGAGGTATTGCAGCTTACCCAGAGTCAATGTTTACCCCCTGGTACAGGAGTTGAGTAACAGTTGTGTAAGATTCACTAGTGACACACCTGGGTACAAGAAAGCATTTTAATAATAATGATAATAAACAAACAAACAAACATAGATGCAGTGGATGGTACCAAATTTAGTCTCGTAACACCCCACTTTAAAAACATTATGTGAACTATCTTAATTTATGCATTGCATGTTAAAGACTGAGAACATTTTTTTTTATTATCTGTGTGTAGTCCATCAATCTGGAACATCCAGGCACACACAGTACCAGTCAAAAGTCTGAACACACCCACCCCTTCATACATACAGTACATGTATAGTTGAGTAAACGGCTTCAGAGAAGCATAGTTAGATGAAGGATTTCAAAGGATGGAGCTTTGTCTATGGAACCATCTGGTGTTGCATAATTATATATAGTATATATCACAGTCAACAGTAACCAAATCATGTAAGATATGTATCAACGGTGTCCAGAAAAAAATAGTATTTAAAAGAGAACAAGGATGATGAGCAGTCTGAAAACATCGGTCTCTGTTGTGCCTCGTTCCAAAAGTCAACTCCGGGTATCCACCACAGATGATTAAATGAATTCACAATTATGAGTGCTCCTCATCATCTACCTACCTGCTGTGACAATGATGAGCCAGAGGATAGTGCTTCTTCCCATAGTCATATTTAGTAAACATATGATAAATGCTTAATGGGAGGCAAACTGTTATAATGTGATCTCTGCTTGTTTGTATCCTAATCCTCACACCTGTATTAAAGCAATTAATAGCCATATTCTGTCATCGGGGTACGATCAGTCATTGCTTCATACAGGAACATAATATATTCTTTGCTTATTGATTTCCAATTCCCTTCTATTGGCCAGGAGACATTTTTTTGTTATGTCAATGAGCACATGGAAAACGTAATGTTGCCTCTGAACACCACCTCACTGGATTTAAAACGATCAAAATTTGATTAAAATGCACACTTTTAGGTTTAAGAGACACTGTTGTGAAAGTAAATATACAGGCTTGACCAAACCACTGGTTACACTCAAAAACAGGAAGGCCAGATTAAACCTTGTTAGAAAACATCTAAAAAGAGGCTGTATAGTTCTGGAAAAAAAAATTTGAACAGAAGACAATAAATAAATTCTGTCAGAATGATGGGAAGAGAAAAGTATGGAGAAGGAGGGAAACGCCTAACATCTGAAACACACCACATGAGCTGGCAAACTTGGTGGAGGCAATGTTATGGCATGGACATATATGGCTATCAGTGAAAACCGCCCGCTAGTGTTTATTGATGATGTGACTGATAATGTCAGCCAAATTCTGCAAAACTGATTGGACAGTGCTTCACAGTGTAGCTGGATAGTGAGCCAAAGCATACTGTAGATGTCCAGTTACTTAAGAACCTCTGAAAAATGAGGGACACTGTATTAAAAAAAAAAAAAAAGCTGTAACTCCTAAACAAATTTAAAGCCTGCACTTCAACCACATTAATAAATAGACCTAAAACTGTATTTAAATCATTTTGCCAAATCATAGCTGTAAAGATCACATGCCAATCATCACGTTGTGTTAAATAAAGCATTTTTTTTTTTTTTTTTTTGCATTTATAACTAAATTCCACATAAGTTAGAGTGAAGTAATTACATGTAGAATGTCCCAAAAGCTTCTGATACCTGAATTATGCTTTACGTTACAGGTCACGCCGTAGATTTCCCACAGAGGTCAAAATTAGGCTTTACAGTCAAACTTCGGTTTGGTGGTGCAGACCAAAAATGTCATCTTGTATTAAGCACAACAGCTCAGGAAGCACTCATGCATATCATTTTGACAATTACAACCCAGTTATTTGAGAATGCAGTTTAGAGAACTTGGTAACTTCATAAATGTTAATATTTGAAATTCTCTTTTCTAGAAACCCAAGACAGCAGTCAAACTCATGTTTATTTTCTTCTGTAAATTAGCAAATCTAAATATAGTTTTAGTTGAACATGTGAAAATATTTTTGTGAGATGTTATGTTCTAAGTTGAAGGCATTGTATACGTTTTTGCTGTTCAAATTTAGATGATGAGGATGTAAACCTGAGGGGGTAGGGCTAAATAAGTATATACTTCTGCCTACTCCTTTTCAAACAACTGTATGGAATGATTTTATGAAACGTTGGTGAATGCATATGTTTGAAATAAAAAGGAACTGAACTGAACTAGAAACAGAGCAGCAAGTAATTTTGTAGACTGATTAAGTCAAAGAAAAGAGCCCAGCAGACTGACCCGTTCCCATTTTTGCCCCAAAGCTGCTTGCTTGTTTGAAATTTGCTTTTCCATGTTGCAGTAAGACTTTATAAGAGGAACAAAAATTAATTTTACTATTTTCTGTATCCACACTTGGAATCCAATTTCACAAATAATAGCTCCGGGCTTTGTTTGATAAGTCTGTCCTCATACAGATGCATGCATTATAAGTTGACAAAAGAGAGGAGAAAACCTACTTCAGAGTCAATCAATAATAACATTTCACAACTTGATGGGATAAAAAGAGCTGTATGGACGTTGCTTGTCAATCAGGCTCCATAGTCTGCTGTTCTCTTCTACAAAGCTGTCAGCTATGACAACTGACAGCAGCAGAACCCTGTCTGGTCCAGTATTTGCTGTAGGTGTGTGTATGCATACTGTCCTGGAAATAAATTCAACAAGTTTAGCTACATGGCTATTATTTTAAGGTAAGCTGAATCCAGCGTTAAGGTTGTTACTCAAAAAAAGTAATCTGTTGCACATTGTTTCTTTTCTTAAAAGTAATGCAGTATGTTGCTTAATTACTCACCAAAGAAAGTAATTAGTTACACTACTTGTTACTTTTTTGTAACTCATTGTCACTCAATTACCAGTTAACAATTTGAACCAATAGGCTACAGTCACACACACTAACACAAATGACTACCCTCATGAGAACACGCATAAAATCTGTGTTTTCGTTTTTACGTTTGAACACAAATCCAACAACACAAAGCAAAGATGAAAACCAGAACAAAGTGGCTTTGAAGTGATGGACACACTGATTCTACTTTAGAAACATGGACAGGTAGAAATGGAGGCTGCAGAGTGACAGCTCATCAGTTTACCTTTTGGAGATCAGGGTCCGGCTGCTGGGCTGTGGTCAGCATTCACTCAGCTTTAAAGTCGCTCTGGGTTCTTGTTCTGCCCTGCATGCAGATAACTGAAAAACCTTTGTAGTGAAAGTAAGAAAATAATTGTAACCCTAATGCAGTCACTCAGTTTAGTACAGTAATGTGTTATTACTGCGTTACTTAAAAATGCAATATGATTATAGTGTCTTTGTAACTCATTACATCCAACATCGGCTGAATTTGTATAGATATTTATGCAAGCATGCTTCATTACTTAATTTATTCAAATACTGTTTTTTGATCATGATTTTATTTACTATCAGTATCTCCGTAGAGATGAATAAGCGGTCCCAAAAGGTTGGAAATATTTTGATCATATATGCATGTTCAGTGAGTCTCAGCCACATATGACACAACCTCTACGTCAACTTTACAAGTATGGTAACTTTTTATGTGGGCGTGTTTTTAATTTGTTTTCATTTCCAATATTTTGTATGCAGTTTTCCAAATCAGCAGCAAAATGCAATAGTACTTTAAAATGTCTGATTAAAAAAAACCAAAAACGAGCTGGGAATATATTCCATGAGAAATTTGGAAAACAATGACCACTTTGAAAATATTGGCACATTAGTAGGCTTAGAGGAAAATCTTTTCACAAAGCTCTTTTGACATGCAAGCAGCCAACAGAAGACAGAAATAAAACCTGGTTTTGTATAAAGCTATGTTAATGAAATCTGAATTGAATTAATTAATTGTGTTAGGAAGGACATTCGGTCTAAAAAAAATCTGCAGCTGAAAGTTGTTTATTAAAGAGAGAGTGCTTACTCATTACTGTGGATGTCCTTAAAAAAAGCAACACAAAAATTCAAATTAACATAAGGTAGCTATGGTGATGAAGATGAGGGACAAGAGGATAAAGTGTGTTCTCATCATTGGAACAAGAGTGATAATGAACATTTTGTTGGTAAACACAAAGTCACATACACATCTGAGCTTCAGGTGCTTCTTTTCTTCTTCAGTCTTCTTTTCTGAAGAGGATATTTATGGTAATTAGCCACTTTTTGCTGCACTTGTTCTCTGAATGCTATAGTAGAATCTCTATTTCACTCTTAACCACCTGTCACTGCTAAGAAGATGAAAAATGGAGGGCGTACTGCAAAACAAGTGTAGATAGCGCGGTTGTACACCCTGCTCCTTTTTTGCTTTCTTAAAAGCGAAATCAAAGTGATTTATTGGCAGATAGGACATTCCTGCTGACGGTTATCTCAAAGATGGGAAAATGATTGGAAAAATGTGGAAAACGCACACGATCTAGTCGTAAGACAGAAGATATTTTCGTTGAAGGGGCATAGGTAGAAAGGCAACAACAAGAGCCATTGCAAGAAAAGCAAATATGCCTCATCCTCTGTTTGAAATGAACCGTTATTAATATTTTAACATGTTAGCTATGCGTGTGACTTTGAAGAAATGAGCAGTCTTTTTCAGTATATGCTAGAGGAAAGAAGGACAGAGATCAGAAGCTATGACAAAAAAGGATGGAGTTAAACAACAGAGTGAAATAATGGCTCAGAATGGAGCTCTCTCTCACACATAAAGAGCTCCGCAGCATTTTGTCAGCACTGAGCATAGGTAGGAGAGCATAGATGTGAAGTGGTTAAAAAGACCCCAAAGAGGAAGAAAAGTAGAGGAAGGTACATCTGCTTGTGCCTCTGTCATTACCCCTTCACTTTGCCTCTGCCAAGCCTATTACTTAATTTCCCTTGTTGTCCTTCACTATGACAAAGGTTCAAGTGAGTTAAAAGCAAGCCTGCAGAAGCTCATTTTATCAGAGAACTGTGATGAAAAAGTCAAATCAAACAATATCAGGCTTGAAATATGGTCACAAATGGTGCTGGTTGTTGGCTGTAATTGAGCAAAAGCTCAAAGGATTCTACTTATAATACATCACACAGTTAGTCACATTTTACATCTCTACATGCCGGAAACCCACTCTTTATATCCGATACTGGCACACACACAGACATATTCTGCAAAGAAACTATTCCTATGCAATCTCACAGATACAGGATTGTGGCCTAAGAGATTTGTGAGCTCATTTGCAGGCACATTATAGCTCTACTCACTCTAACTTGAAAAAAGAAAAAGTCTCAGCCTTCTGACAATTTTTTATTGTGGAAGTGCAAAACTCATTTAGGTGGTTGACACTAGGGTATAGATATCAGAGATACATGTACTTTTGGAGAGGAACTAGTGCGTGGAAGCAAGGTATGTCAGTAAATTGGATGTGCAAGCATTTTTGGTGCAGGGTGTGTAGGGTTAGGGTACACACGGAAAAAATATGCTTTTTTTGCTGTAATGAAATAAAGTGTATGCTTTCTGTAAGAGCAAGAGAGAAAATTCTCTGATAGGATTTTTCTGATGCCGGTCTAAACAGATGCTCAGATTTCAAGTACCCGCAGAGGTTGAAAAATATGCATATCAGCCTTTCCTATTTCAAAATGCTTTCCTTGAAAAATGCAGATTATAAAATACCAGCTGGGAAAAAGCATGAAGCTGACCCTATAGTTAGGTGCTTTGGGTGCAAATGCACCAATCACTATGTCCCCGCTTCAATTCCTCACTGACAAGACCCTTTGCTATTATTTACCTGGTGCCACAGATGCATATTAGGCAAAGTGCTTAGAAAATCTTGTCACTGTTAGTAAAAACCCATTACAGAAGAGTCACAACTGACTCATTTAGGTGCTGTGCAACTTTTTCAGAGGTCCAGAGCACCATCAGGTGAAAAATATCATATCCGCACAGCAAAACAAACAATTTTATCAAATTTTTTTTTTTTTATCATTATTATTATTTTTTACATTTTTAGAAGGAAATAAAATTCTTAAATGCCATCAGTACTTACAAAGTAATACTAAGGGAAGAAACTATGGGAGCTAATATCATGCTCACTGACAAACTCATTTTGACCGAGCTGCAGCACCTTTTTTCACATCTGTCTGAAACTCACCATTTTAGGTCTTTATTATGCAAATGTGTTATGTAGCGACTTAGATAAGTCACGGAAGGAAAGCCTTGACTACAAACGAGGCGATCCGAGCAGTTCAGCTGCAGTGGGAAGTAGTAATTCAGTTTGGTGTGGACTTTGAATTTTGCAGCATGGCAAACATTTTCCATGCACAAAAAAAGCAATACAGTGCAGTAGACAAAAGTACAGGAAAAAAACCAACTGTAATATGAGTATTGTAAGTCTTATTACTTTAACTATAGTGCAGCATGATTTTAATTCATCTGTTAAAAACTGTTTACATCAGGTGATCTGTGTTGTACGTAGGGGAAAACTGAAAGAGTACTCTTTCCCATTAATTTGGCATTGCAGTATTGTAATATTGTTGGCATAGTATAGAAGAGAGAAAAAAGTACCAATATTAAACACATATTGTATCATATAATTTCAGAATTAATTACCTAAATGTTGTTTCAGATAATTTTACAGAATATAGTATAAAACCACTGATACTATTAACAAACTACTTTCAAAATGAATCTTGAATCCAAATTGACATGATGAAAATATTTTTTTTCACTCATTGATACTAGTTAAGGATCCATGATAACCTGCGATTTAGTTCCTGTGTCATCTACAGTTCGACTTGGCTGTCATGCCTGTCAGGCTGGCTGGAGCGGCTGTATGTGTGCAGTGGTTTTGACTAGTGTGTTGTGATGAAGAAAAAAGGGGTGGAAAAGAGTCTCAAAGCAAAATTCTTATTTTTATCAATTGATCTATAATCCCATCTTCAACTTATGGGGCGCCGTTTGTAAAGTGAAACATGCTGAAATTAACGGCAACATTTTTCCACATTTAGCTCAAAACAAGTCCTTTTTTTACAACATTTAGTAAAATATTTGTAACCTTTCATATTTAAAACAGAATTTTAAATGTTAAATATTCAATCTAAATATTATATTTAAATCTAAATGTTAAATGTTAAATCTATATATTATATTTAAATCTAAATGCTAAATCTAAATATTATATTTAAATCTAAATATACATGTTAAATCTAAATGTTAAATCTAAATGTTTAGGCTAACATGCAAATTTATTGCACGGATCAGCGGAAATACCAAAATAAAAGCTTTCCGAAAACCTCCGGTGCAAAAGTGTGCTGGTAGTGGTCAGACACGTTCTCACTCCCTAAGCATAATAATTTTCGCTAAGTGACAAATTGTCAACATGTTATGCTTTCGGGTACCCAACACGTTCCTAAATGACAGCATCGGAAAAAGGAGAGCACATGAGAACCGTTTGGACTCAATCTACACATGTTCGATCATTTTCTAAAAATCGCTTTGGAAAACACTATTTTATGTCATTTAGCTGCTAGTTAAAGTTAGGGATAAGGTTAGGTTTAGGGCTGGAACACATGGCTGGAACGTCTATTATGGCGGGACCGTCATTCCACTGGAATTCAGCCATAACCAGGCGCGGACCATGAGAAAGCACGTCCGGCGATTTAGCTGAAAACATCGGAAGATCCGTTTTGTCGGCCATCCAAAGGTTTAGCAGTAGTGCACTCTTAGCAGCTGCAGTCTCCACTTCACAATCGCTGCAGCACATGTCCAGCAAAATCGCTGGACATGCCCGTAGGTAAGAAGTGAAGCAGCACATGGCTGGGAGAGGTGAGGAGGAGAGCAGACACAATTTTGCACCGGAGGTTTTCGGGAAGCTTTTATTTTGGTATTTCCGTTGATCCGTACAATAAATTTGCATGTTAGCCTAAATATTTAGTTTTCTGTAACATTTAGATTTAACATTTAGATTTAACATTTAGATTTAGCATTTAACATTTAACATTTAGATTTAAATATAATTTTTAGATTTAACATTTAACATTTAGATTTAACATTTAACATTTAGATTTAACATTTGATGAAAAGTTACAAATATTTTACTAAATGTTGTAAAAAATTACTCGAAAACACATGTTTTTGTAAGGTTTTGAGCTAAATGTGGAAAAATGTTGCCGTTAATTTCAGCATGTTTCACTTTACAAACGGCACCCCATATCAACTATGATGGCAAACACGGGCGGCTGAAATGATTTTCTACTCAGAGTAAGTAATTCTACTGCTTCACACTGCTGGAGCCAGCTGGAGTGGTTTCACTGGGATGAAACATAGATGCCTCCTTACACGAACTTTCAGGCATAGCCAACTGAGAGGTTACCATGAGGCAGAACAACATAATGCTCAAAAACATAGCTCATGGAATCACCAGTTCACCATAAGGTGCCAATTCAGTGATGAGCTTTTCTAAGTGTCGTTTATCTTATTCCCAGAAGAACTAACTAGTAACTTTCCACTTAGTAATCATCATACTAAAGGTATTTCTTGGATAAAATCATTGCTTCCTTCTTTGTTTGAACTCTTGAACTGTATTTCACAAAGGATGCATCTATCTATTTTTGGTATATGACTCCAGTAGGCTGAGTCAACGCACTTATAAAAGTTGTCTCGCTAAACATTCACTCACTTCCATCACCACCTCAACAATACCACCTCCCACATAAACCTCCCTGGTTTTTTTTTGGGTCCCAGGAGTGCTGTGCGTGTGATCTCGCATACATCCTTTATTCATGTAGAAGGAGTGTTTTTTGGTGGTCCTGCTTCAGACTGGGACATAATCTCTGCTGCTGGTAAACACCAATTTAATTGGCTCAGCTGGTTGGAAAGAGCTACAGTAAGCTGGGGGAAGATGGCATGTATAAGAAATGAGCAACACAGATGTGTCAGGCAAAAAGCAGCGAGAGGAATGAAGTGGCAGCATAGCAAATGTCTCAAACTAGAGAAAGACTAAGGGAGATGACAATGTGCTGGCGTGAGCTCTCCGTTCCCTCAGGGTGTAGGTACTGTATGCTGAAATGCTCTGAAATGTTAGTGCTGGCCCACTTTGCCTTTCTGAAACGGTGATACAGACAGGCAACCATGTTGAACACTTAACTCAAAGGTGACATATAGGTACATATTAGAGAAATTCCTGGGAGATAAACAAGTAAGCCCTGCATACGTGTGTGTGCGCACAGTGGATGAAGGTAAGCAGTTATCTAGGGCACCAGAACACTCAGATCACTAAAAAAATGTAACATTACTTTTACTGAACATGGGAAAAAAAATCAGATTTGACAGTACAATTTGGACCATTCTCAGTTCTTATAATACAAAAACATCTTTCTTCCTCAGTTTACTATTTTGCTAATTCATTTGAAATATTTCTTAGAGGTGTAAATAGTAAGGGCTGTTGGAAAGATGACTCTACAGGTCCTGTGGCTCACCTGTTTTCCTGTATTTAAGGAACTAATGTTTCTTCTGAGAATTTCTTGGTCCCTTTTTCTAACGCTTCTGCCTTCCTGTTACCAGCGACTGCATTCTGAGGAAAAGGATGGATTATTCACCTGTGCCACTTCCTTCCATCCATGAATCCAGTCCCACGTGCACAGAAAGCATTCCAGGATCAACAGCTCTCACTACCTGCCTATTTGCCTGCCCCCCTAGAACCTGCCAGCCTTTCACCAGCCGCCTCTCCCACTTTCCCAAGTAAGTCAGAACATTTTCTCTGACAGTCTTCCTTACACTTGCACCACTTTCCTCTCTCCTAGTGGACCTATCTAAAGACCACAGCTTAAACAGTCCCCATCACTCTAGTGAACAAATCCTGCCCAGTTTTCCTTTCGAGTTAAATAAAGACTTTAAAACCGCTATCATCGTTTGGGTTTTATCTGCACTTGAGTCCTCCACTGTACAGGGCGGGCCATTTGTATGGATACACCGTAATAAAATGGGAATGGTTGGTGATATTAAAGTCCTGTTTGTGGCAACATTTCCAAACAAGCTATATTAGTTTGGTCTTTTTCGAATTGTACTGTCATCTACTTTAACATTTAACTCGTTAACTGAGGCCTCTGACATTGTATTATCTGACCTTGGGATGAATTAGTAAATTAGGGACGTCCACCACTCCTGCGAACACACACCGTAATGCTCCAGACCAGCAAACTGCCAAAAGCTCTGTTTTTACACAGGTGGTAACACTTGCTGAGGATCAATTATTCAAGTTCATTTCCTATGGATGCAGTAAGGATCTGCTTATTTTCTTCACAGAGTCCTGTTGAAACTACAAATATAGATTTAGAATTTATATGCAGACACTCCAATATGTGAGCTTGTGCTCAGAGTGGATGAAAAAGATGTCTAAAACATCAAGTTTGTGTCCTTATATGTTCCAAAGGAGCTTCATTAGCACAAACCTATCATACTCTAAGATATAGGAAAAGATGGGGGAATGAGGACAAGACAGCCGCTTGAGCTGAGAAGCTGAAAAATCAGCCGAGCAAAGCAGAGCAGACAGTAACTCCCCACACAAATCAGCAGGATAATGTCCATGAGTAGAAACAGCTCTGACACATACAGTGTTACAGCTACTGAAAAGGAGCTGAAAGAATTTCCCCTCCTTTTATGTTATGTCATATTGTGAAGATTTATGGAAACATACACAAGCATGGTGTAGCCTTCTTTGGTAAAGCTTAACAAATAAGTATGACAGAAATTGCTAGCTTGTGTCAGCGTGGCATGTAACACATTATTGTACCTGGAGCTGGTGCTATACTGATACTGGGATGTTGGCAACTCTTGTCTCCTCCACTTTGCATGTTGATTGTTCAACCAAACTGCTGTCAACCTCTACTCTCATCCTGAACCTGACAAGTTTTCACAGTCCTAATAAAACCGGTCTGAAGATGTTTTGAGGAGTAATGGAAATTAAATTAAATTGAACAAAGCCAGATAAATTGGCTTGGTGGCATTTGTTATTTAGAGAGTGTTAATCCACAGCAGTGCTGTCCAAATAAAAGCGAGGGCAGAATGAGCTGTTGCCTTTAAGCTAATGAGATATTAGCCAAATCCTCTTAGCCAAACTATTTTGTTAGGGTTCAGTGAGCGATTGCCTTGCTGGCACTAATATGGATGAAGAACTGTGGTTTTGTTAAGTGCCAGACTGAAAGCGACTCCAGTTGAGAGTGGTATTAACCATGGATGAATGAAGGAGGAAAAGTGAGAAAACTGAGATTGTCCTTTTCTCCATCAGGTCCTTCAGAAAGCTTGTTTTCATTTAAGATTTTACTGTTGTGCAAACCTAGACTTTTATATTCAGTGTTAAAGCAGAAAAATATGTCACTTAGCAAAGGAAATGAGATTGCTTTTCTGCATGGTGTTTGTAATGGATACAATGATACAAATGACACAACGAAAAATAAATCTGTATTTTCAATTTCTTGTATTCCACTTGAGAAATATTTTGTCGCTTTTGCTTTTAAACACCCCAAGGCAATTGATTTTGATCTTGATAAAACCAAACTGTCACCAATGTAGGCTTATTTTACTTGAAAGATTCTTTTAATTTATTTTGACGTAAAGATTCAGTTCTAAAACTGTGATATTTTTCAGGTTCAGTATATTTGATGGAGTTTTTAAATACTTGTTAATACTCCCCCCCCCCCCCAGATTTCTTCTCAAAATTTATTGGCTGCTTCTTGTTAAAAACTAGAATTGTATTTTCTTTTTACATGTTAGTTTGAGAATGCAATAAAATACAGAACTAATTATGTGTAATCCACTTCAACCAAACCAGTGGGGTATTGCAATAGAAGAACAGACGCTTCACAATAGATAGAATCAGTGGGAGTATAACAGAGTGGGGCACAAGCCAATTTTCAATCTGAGACGCAAAGCTTAGAATAGACTGACGTGCAGACGCTGTTTGTTTGCCAACTGACTTTCTTTTCTACACACAAGATGGCTTTACACGGGGTGTGAGTTTTACAAACTATAATGATAATTAACACATGACGACAGGATGGTCTTAGAAAAAATAGGTAAAATGGGCTCACGTGACCTCAATCGTAAGTAATCTATGCTAACCATAAACGGCATAAACAATACCTTGACATGAATACATGAGGAATATACAGTTACAAATGAGTGATGACAGTGCTGTGATAATACAGTCTCCTGCCAGTTTGTGACATAGTCACAAAATTGGTTTCACTGATTCTTGCTCACTGACAAAAATTGTCCTTTTGTTGGTGTTAAAGCAGCTGCCGCACAGTTTGAGGGCAGTGCATGAAATACTCAGGAAATTTGATCCTCTAGTTTGTGTTCATGGACACGAACTGCCAAATTGTAGTGCTTGCTCTTTGACAAGGTGATAAAGTCCACATTTGGTGCTTACTTCTGGTTTCACTTGCTGTTTGTCTGTTCTTGTTTAATTGAACAAAAACACTATGCTAGTTTTTAAATAATAAGTCATTTTTATTATTGTCGTACTTGTTTGTTTACTTATCTATAAGCGGAAAACCTGTTGGTAGCTTGAACGTTATTAATATTCTTTTGTTTTGTGGTATGGTGACCTCTATTGGCCACAGTTGGTATACTGGAGCCTTTGTTATACCTAACTATTTCAGTGCTCCGCATAGGCGCAGTAGCGGGTTTATTCCTGTAAGTTTGCATGCTGCCTAATATTCTAATTTACTTTATTTGATTTGTGATGCATGTATAACATGAGTACATTAAGTTGCTAGTTTGTTTGATAAGCTGTGTGGCTGTGTAATTATATATTACACGTATAAGTATATTAGCATTGTATTCTAACTTGTTCTGAGGAATAATGTTACTTCACTCAGTGTTAAGGTTGATCCAGGCTACTTTGAAATGTATGCATGCTCAGTGAATGAGAAAATAATGATCTGTGTTGTTTTGTGTTCGTTTAGTTTTTAGAAAAAGAGGAAACAGAAGAAAATGATTAAAGGATGCCATGTAGAGAAAACTCAAACTCTTTAAAAAATGCAAATGCAGATTTTATGTGTCAGTCACCACTGAAATTAACGTTAATTCAAATAATGAGGAATTTGTGTAGATATAGGCACCTATTGGTCTTATTGGCCAACGCAGCAGTTTATGATATAGTCACAACCACAAACTTATACCATGGGGATGCTACACCTTGCACAAATGGACTTAAAAAGTAGTCTGACTCCAGACTCCAGACAAACATTTAGTTTATATTGACAAGTTAATGAGTGAAAAGTTTAAACCTGCTTATTCTCATCAGTGTTTTGGGGGCAATTGGCTCTAAATGATTATATTATTGCCACAAACATTCTGCTCCAGGCAGCAGTAAAAGAAACATTTCCAGCACTAAGTCAGATTTATGTCAAAGTGTTAAATCAGCAACTGCTCAAATAAACCTAGAAGCCGATATTATCCTTAGTTAACACATTTGGACTACATTACATTGTAGTAACACAGCAGTCATTCAGAAAAAAATGCTAATAGCAAGTATAGCTTTATTTTCTTTTGTGACTTTCACAACTACAAATTTCTCAAAAAACACCTGTTTTCCTTTTGTCATAAGATATTAGATAATTGATGCAGTGTTTACAGTACTCCACCATAATGCTGTAGTTATGGGGCACCATTGAAGGAAATGAAATTCTAATATTTATATCTACTGACAATTTTACTTCACATTTCACATGATAGTGTTTGCTAGATTTACAAGGAAGACTGAAACTGATAGAAAGTATCAGTACACCAATCTTTGCAACTACCGGGCCAATTATAATACCACTTAAAAACACTAGGTTGAGTGAACGCTGGCGCGACTGGCTGCCGCTACTCACCGGTGTTCCAGATCAACTGGCGTTTAGATCAACTGGCGTTGGTCGAACAGATGTGTGGCAGTCTTGCGTTTCAGGAGCTCCTACCGACAAACCAGCAAAAAAACGCCAAATGTGTCATCTGTGACACTTGTGAGGTTGTCTCAAACACACTCCGTCAGTCTTGATGCTGTTGAACAACAAAATGTTTAAAAATGTGGCGAGTTTACCTGGTGATATCCTCATGCGCGACGCGATCGCGAAAACAGCAAACAAGTAACACCACGCCGTTGTTGTTCACAGGACAGCAAGAGTAAACGATCGGGAGACCCTTGTCGTCGTTATCGTTCCCCTCGCACGGTTTATTTCACCGAATTCAGCGTTTTTGCTCCACAACTAAAGCGAGCAGTTTGCTCTGTGCACCAACATGGAGTCGAGTCAACCAGCGCCACCTCTGGCCAAGTGCCACAGCCTACAGCCAGATCAACTGGTGACACACATCTGCAGCACGTTGGAATTCGTGTCATGCACATTTGTACCTTTCAATTGTGTCTGTTTGTGCGTCATGCAAATAAACCTTTGAAATGAATGAAATGATATCATGTATTTATTATCAGCCTACATTTGTACAAAATGCCAAATGACATACACATAAGAATCACCATCCTGATATCAACACTTTTGCCCATAAGAAAAATGTCGTGAACAAATATATGACACACCAATATTCCACCAGTGTTGTAACTCACATGTCGCCAGCATAGTCTGCCTGTGTCCCCCCTCTGCAAACGCACATTTCAGAGTTGGATGTGATATACAGTCTGCATAAGTGTGGTCAATCCCATAACGATCCGTAAGGGGATGGCAGCTACGCTGAATGTACAGCAGTCACACAGTGATCAGCAATAAACAGTCCCCAAAACTTGCATATAATCCCCAATGTGGAGCCCATCTACTGACTACCACATAGCAGCTGGACCAGTCCCCAATGCAGGTCAGTCCACTGCTGCCACCTGTGGCCAAGTACCATAGCCTACCACTAGATTAACTTGTGACACACATCTGCACCTGCTGCTATGATCACATTGAGTAAAGGCTGAGTGGCTGCACTCACACGTGGTGCATCTAAATCTACCCACAAATATGTTGAAAGATGCAATGCCAGCAATGTGGATTGTCAACACTACAAACAATCAGTAAGCAAAGACAACAGGGATCATTTGTTTCTGTTTATTTAGCACCCACAACATTTGTAGTCGCCTTCTGCACAGGGGAAGTCCACACACACCGTGTGGTACCACTTTCCACAGAAGGTGCAATCTGCAAGATTGAATGAGATTGTCAGGGTCATTGTCTGACTGTTTATTACTAATCACTGTGTAACTGCTGTACATTCACAGTAACTGCCATCTCCTTATAAATGTTTATTAGATTGACCACACTTATGCAGACTGTATATCACAACCAACTCTAACATGTTTGTTTGCAGAGGGAAGACACAGACAGACTACGCTAACGACATGTGATGTTACAACACTGGTGAAATATTAGTGTGTTCACGACATTTTTCGTATGGGCAAAAGTATTGATATCAGGATGGTGATTCTTATGTGTATGTCATTTGGCATTTTGTACAAATGTAGGCTGATAATAAATACATGATATCATTTCATTCATTTCAAAGGTTTATTTGCATGACGCACAAACAGACACAATTGAAAGGTACAAATGTGCATGACACGAATTCAAACGTGCTGCAGATGTGTGTCACCAGTTGATCTGGCTGTAGGCTGTGGCACTTGGCCAGAGGTGGCGCTGGTTGACTCGACTCCATGTTGGTGCACAGAGCAAACTGCTCGCTTTAGTTGTGGAGCAAAAACGCTGAATTCGGTGAAATAAACCGTGCGAGTGGAACGATAACGACGACAAGGGTCTCCCGATCGTTTACTCTTGCTGTCCTGTGAACAACAACGGCGTGGTGTTACTTGTTTGCTGTTTTCGCGATCGCGTCGCGCATGAGGATATCACCAGGTAAACTCGCCACATTTTTAAACATTTTGTTGTTCAACAGCATCAAGACTGACGGAGTGTGTTTGAGACAACCTCACAAGTGTCACAGATGACACATTTGGCGTTTTTTTGCTGGTTTGTCGGTAGGAGCTCCTGAAACGCAAGACTGCCACACATCTGTTCGACCAACGCCAGTTGATCTAAACGCCAGTTGATCTGGAACACCGGCCGCCACTCACCACTATCGCTAAACGTTAACGCTACTGGACTCTGGACTTCTGTCCTACTCCTGTTTCTAAGGCCCACCGGTGTCCCTACCCGGCTGTTCCTGTCCATGATGTGGCCTTTCAGGATCTATGTACTCTCAGTGTGGGTCTGGATCCTTATGTCATCGATCTACCGACTCGGCACTGGACTTCATCAATATACAGCTGATGAGCTCCTCCGGCTCCGCTTCTCTTTAGCTGCTCCGCCGCTGGCTGCTCTTCATTTCCACACGGACATTGCCTTCCTCCCTCGTCGAAAGTACGTACATCGAGGCTCCCGTCGGTATTTCCATCAGGATAATTCCAAACCAATTCAGTCCTTCTGGTCCACCTCTGGTCGCTCTCAACGGAACCCCTGCAGGTCTATTGACCACAATGTTCTGACTGGTCTGCCTAGGTCGGCTAACACTCTCATCCAGTCCGACAGTATTTCTGTCAACTTCGGCCTGCTTAATATCCGTTCGCTTACGAACAAAGGACATCTCATCCAGGATCTCCTAACAGACCGTAAGTTTGACTTTTTCTGCTTGACTGAGACATGGCAACAGCCCAATGACTTTTCGCAACTCAACGACTCCACCCCCCCCGGGTTTGTTTACACCTGCCAACCTCGCGAGTCCGGCCGTGGTGGTGGCCTCGCGATAATCTATCGCGAGAACTGGAAAGTCTCGCCGCTGTCCGCCCCTACGTACAGCTCCTTTGAATCTGTTGTTTGTCAACTTTCAGGACCTACCCCAACTGTAATAGCTGTCCTCTACCGCCCCCCAAAATTTAATTCTGTTTTTATCAGTGACTTTGCCGATCTGCTGACCAATCTAGCTACTGTCTCCCCTAATATAATATTGCTGGGTGACTTTAACGTTCACGTGGATAACTGCGACCATCCTCTTACCAAGGACCTTCTATCCTGCCTTGATAGTTTCAGCCTTAAACAATACATAAACTTCCCTACCCACATTAAGGGCCACACTTTGGACCTAGTCTGCTGTTCTGGACTTACCCCCTCCATCTGTACAGCTGACGAACTGCTAATTTCGGATCATCTACTTCTCTCCTTTAATGTTCACATGACCCTCTCTGTAATTAACAATCCCCGTATTATCTCTTTCCGGAATATCAAGAATATAAATCTTGATATCCTTTCCTCTGCTTTTTCTAGCTGCTTGTCTTCTAACAACTTAGCTATTCAAGAGGACCTGGTACTTTTTTATAATCATAGCCTTAGTAGTATTTTAAATTCCCTGGCTCCACAAAAAACCAGAACTGTACTTTTTTCTCGCTCTGCACCCTGGTACACCCCTGAACTCCGGCTACTGAAAGCTAAAGGCCGACAGCTTGAACGTCTCTATAAGAAAACTGGCCTTACTATTCATAAGGATATGTTTAATAACCACGTTCTGTTTTACCAGGAATGTATTAGTCAAACCAAATCTGCTTATTACTCTGCTATTGTCTACTCAAGTGAGAACTCTACCAAGACCCTTTTCTCACTATTCAACTCTTTTAACAGGCCACCTGATTCTCTCCCTGCTCATCTCTATTCATCTAACTTCTGTGATGCTCTAATGCTATTCTTTATTGATAAAATTCATAAAATACACTTAGACCTGGACCCTAATGCTCAATGTAGCTTCTCTGTCCTAACTTCTCCCCCTTCTCACTTCCTCTCTGTTTTTCAACTTCCATCCTTAGCTGATATTGCTGATCTCATCCATAAATCAAAGCCTTCTACCTGCCAGCTCGATCCTATCCCCACTGTCCTCGTCAAAGCCTGCTTACTCCCTCTCCTTCCCCTCATATCTGCTATTATTCACTCTTCACTCACCACTGGAACTGTTCCTGCTTCCTTCAAAGTTGCTGCTATTACCCCAATTCTGAAAAAAACTGGTCTAGATCCCAACAACTTTAATAATTTTCGTCCTATCTCCAATCTACCATTTCTCTCAAAAATCCTTGAAAAAATAGTTGCTTCACAAGTCCATCTTCACCTAACTGATAATAACCTTTACGAACAGTTCCAGTCTGGCTTTCGTCCTCTACATAGCACTGAAACTGCTCTTATAAAAATAACAAACGACCTTCTTATAGCAGCTGATTCTGGTCTCCTCTCCATCCTTATCCTTCTTGATCTGAGTGCAGCTTTTGACACCATCTCTCATCCCATTCTCCTTAGCAGATTAGCTTCTATTGGTCTCTCTCACACTCCACTAGCCTGGTTTAAATCATACCTATCTGACCGCACTCAGTTCATTCAATTAAAATCCTTCACTTCTCAGCTTTCTCCTTTATCCACTGGGGTGCCCCAGGGATCTGTCCTCGGGCCCCTTCTTTTCATCATCTACCTTCTTCCACTCGGACATATTTTTCGTAAATATAATATTCAGTTCCACTGCTACGCCGATGACACCCAGCTCTATCTCTCTACCAAACCTGACTCTACTCTTCCTCCACCCTCCCTCATCCTCTGTCTAGCTGAACTTAATTCTTGGTTCTCCTCCAACTTTCTTAAACTCAACAGCAATAAATCGGAACTTCTTCTGGTTGGCACTAAACGACTGCTATCCAGAATTAACAATTTCTCTCTCACCATCAATAACTCGCTGGTCCCTATCTCTCCCTCTGTAAAAAGCTTGGGTGTCATTCTCGATAGCACATTATCCTTTAACTCACATATCAATAATATTACACGTGCAGCATATTTCCAACTCCGTAACATTAATCGCCTCCGCCCCTTCCTCACACCTCACGCCACTGCCATTCTCATCCATAATCTTGTTATCTCTAGAATTGACTACTGCAACTCATTATTATTTGGCCTCACACAAAAATCTATCAACAAGCTCCAACGTGTCCAGAACTCTGCTGCCCGTATTATTACTAGGACTTCTTCTACCCACCACATCTCCCCAATCCTGAAGCAACTTCACTGGCTCCCGGTCAAATTTCACATCCATTTTAAAATAATTCTGTATACATTCAAGGCTATTCATTCTCTCTCTCCACCGTACCTCTCTGACTTATTACAGATGAAGCTCCCATCCCGCTGCCTCAGATCTTCATCTTCTCTTTCTCTCTCTGTTCCCTCTGCTCGTCCGATCACAATGGGAGGGAGGGCCTTTAGCTGCTCTGCCCCTCGACTTTGGAATTCCCTACCCCCGGACCTCAGAAATATTAGTTCATTCTCTCTTTTTAAGTCCACCCTCAAAACTCATCTGTTTAAAATTGCCTATTCTTAAATTTCTGTATGTTTTAACTTTTATCTTCTATTTTTACCATTGTGTATATTTCCAGTTTTTATCTGTTGTACAGTGTCCTTGGGTGCTTTGAAAGGCGCTATTTAAATAAAATGTATTATTATTATTATTATTACTCATCCTGTGATTATCACTTTAAAGTAGATGCAAACTCTCATGTTTAAACTGATCAACTTTGAAAACACAAATTTGCATATTTTTTTTCCCTCTGTCAATCCTGTGAAAGGATTGACAAAAAAAGTTGATTCTGTTCATCTGGACGTAGCGTTTTCAGTGGGAGACACGTTTCGTCACTCATCCAAGTGACTTCTTCCGTCTCAGCTGACTGCAGGTTTCCCCAAACTTACAAACAGTACATTTGCACAATAACTGAAACCGTGAGGTCAGTTTCCTTTTCCTGATGACACTCAGTTTGTGCTCCAGTGGATGATGAGTGAAGGTTTGACTCTCATCATCCACTGGAGCACAAACTGGGTGTCATCAGGACGCTACAACATAGAGCGAAAAACCATTCCCACAGACACAGCGGCCAGGGAAGTAAATGTGAGTAAATGTGGTTATCCCAGCTGGATGTTTCTCAAAGCTGGGAAGGCACCTAAAAAAAGCTTCAGCTGATCCAGGAAAGAGGGGCAACTGCTGCCTAGGCTTAGTGATCCAATATGTGTCAGGAGTATCGGAACAGTTGACACACATTTTTCTCCAAACACTGCGTCTCTGTGGCTTTTAAACCCCAAAACACGCTGCTCCAAAAACTGTTCCACCGCAAGGATCGGGTCCCCCGACACAAACAGAGTAATGTCATGTATGCTGTTAAGTGCCAGGAGGATTCCCATGATTTATACATTGGGGAAACCAAACAACTTTTGGCGAAGCAGATGGCACAACACAGAAGAGCTAACTCATCAGACCAGGACTTTGTAGTCCAGTGATGAGGATGTACACATTCTGGACAGAGGAACGCTGGTTTGAGCGGGGAGTCAAGGAGGCCATTTACGTGAAAAGGGAAAGAACATCTCTGAATCAAGGAGGGGACCTAAGGGTACATCTTTCACCATCTTACAATGCTGTGATTGCAGCCATTCTCCAACTCACTCTGAATGGTACTCATGGCAATTGATTAATGGTCTTTGATCAGTGGGCTATGACTATTGAAAACGCTACGTCCAGATGAACAGAATCAACTTTTGGGATTTACTTACCTGGATTATTGAGCATGCATCAAGACAATCCTGTGATGATCTAACAGTTTTCATGTCCACCAGCTTATAAGGGCTTCATAGCTGCTAAATGCTGCACAGATTCCTCTGGCCGGCTTGGTTGCTAGGTAGCTTACTTTCAGTTAGTCCGTGAGACTAACTAGACAGTAAATTTGAGGCTCATAACAACATAACAATGAGCTGATGGATATTAAAAACAGTCTTTAAAGCTTTGGGGAGCTGCATGCTTGATTAATACAGCTAATGCAGGAGTTTTGCATGCTGCTACTACAGGAAGCAGTCTGTTCCTTGGAGGCAAACCTTGTGTTTCCCTGCTACATATGCTAATGAATTCTAAGGGCAAAAAACAGGTTGATTTACAAATTGACCCTTACCATCTCAAACGGCATTACAAACAGCTCTGATTTCCTTCTACACGGGAATCTGGGAAGACAGAGAGGGCAATCATATTCATCTGTAGCCACCCTCCCTCTGCATTTGCCTGGTCTGACAGAAACTGCAGGGGTTGTGTGCTCACGGAATGAAATGTGAATAAATAACAGCGAGAGAGAGAGAGAGGAAGAACAGGCAAAAGCATTAATTTCCCACCTTCCTTCATATTCACATGGTGGGGCCATCGCTCTCAGACGTGTGATCTTAAACAGATTTTTTGGCGCTCACCCCCATCAGCGCATTTTTGCTGTCATGTATCAAAGCTGTCGTGTATATGAATAAACCCCGAAACCCAGCTTCATATCCAGCCTGAGCTAAAGTGATATGCGGAGGTGGGGTGGGTGCAAGGCAGCAAGGACCCAGTTGCACATTGCAGGGATCATGGCAGGAGACGACACCATACATCAGTGAGGACATAGGCTGTCAGAGCATGAATGGGTTTTGTCATGAATGAATAACTACCACAAATGTGCGGTGAGGGGAAGAGGAGAGCTTTACTTGCCTTAGCCTTTTCATCTCCTATGATCCACACTTCAGAGTTGGAGTGAAGAGGTGTGTGTTTGTGTGTAGTGAGCTTGTTGAAATAAACAGATTCCTCATTGGAAGAAACAAGGAAGGATAGCCTCCTCTTCACAATGAGAGAACACTAACGGAAAGTGAAGCCAAGCAAATGTTGCCAGGGCAAACGGAGTGTGTGCCGTCTGTGTCAGCATTGTGTTTTATACTCATGTGTACTGTCACCTCAGGCTTGTGTCGTCGGAACATCTCAACACTTTTGTCTCACTGAATAGAGCTAATTTCCCACCCAAAGGGAGTTCTGTCACAAGGAATGTGCAATGAGAAATGGACTCATTGCTCGTCACAGTCACTCAGTTGTCATCATTTTATTCCCAAGAGGTGTGTTCATTTCTGCCTACTATGTATTTGAGGAACAAAAACTACAGTAAAAATGACTCTCTAGTAAAAGAAAAAAAGATAAGAAAAACCCACCAAGATGGAGTGAGACAAAGAAAGATGTAGCCCCTCCTCTGGGATAAAACAGTCCATACTGTGAGGAGGTGGGTGAGACTGGGAAGGTGAGGAAACTGGGCTGAAACAGTAGGAGGGGGAGGGGATACTGAGTCTTACCCACCATACTGTGTTTGTACTTCATCAACAGTATCCCAGAATGCCGCATGCTGATTTCCCGTATGCCCTGGCACTCTCTCCCATGGCAGCTGGTGTCCATTCTCCTTGTACTTCCATTCCACATACCATGGCAACGACTAACTCCTTCCACCCCCTAGTTTGACTCTCCTGTTACCTGTGACCTTACTGTTGTTCTCACCAGGGGGTATGTTATCCTAACATACACATTCACACGTATGCATTTATATCTGCTCAAATATTTACAGATATGTTTTCTCTGTCCCACTTTGTCTGCTAAAAACATAAAAGTAATTACATTTTTAAAAAATATTTCGCATAGATTTTTTTTTCCTTTTGTTTTCTTTTTCCATTTGTGTCGATGCCAGCTGGACTGGACTGTTTCCCCTCAGCGCACACACATTTGCACATGGTTCTGCACTGTCCACTGTACCCTTGACTGTACAAGGTGGGAGTGATTTATGTATTTACAGGGACAGTGAACAATGAAAAACACTTATTAGGTGTCATGTTCTTCATCGTTCATGATCAAGGTTAAAGGAGGATTTTAAACATGTTCTGCAGCATAGGCGTTGGTGTGTGTGTGTGTGTGTGTGTGTGTGTGTGTGTGTGTGTGTGTGTGTGTCTGTGCCGGTCCCCAAAGGCCCAGTGGCTTCCCCTGAATAACTGTGTAATCGATCATAAAAACTGCTGATTAGCTCAGTGTGGACAAAAGACAAGAAGGCAGTCGTGTACAAGGGACATTGACTGAGTTAATGATGGTTTATGTGATGGCCGGTGCACAGGCTATTTTATGATCAATGTATGAACTCAGTCACACTGGGCTAGTTTATTGGATAAAATTCTAATTTGTATTGGGTTAAAATAAATTATACTTTTATTGAATCATATCCATCCTTTTTTTTACTCAATGGCCAATTTAGATATCAGAGCTATTGATTTGTGCCTTGCTTTCATTATGTGATTGCATGCAGACCCTGAACCACATAAGCATTAATTTTTGAAGCTCAAAGGAATACCTTAGGATTATTCATTCATTAGCGTTGCTGAAGATGAAGCCAACAGTTGCATCTCTTGCATGCACAACAAAGATCTTGTTTTCTGAACCATCAAGTCTAGTCAACGGTGTTACTTTTACAGCCCAATATTAGAAACTATGAATTTGCCACAAGCAGCTGCACATTATGCACAACATGCAACACCCTTTATACTCAAACAGTTTAAGACTGTTGGAAGTGTGAAATACAGTCACGGTATAATAATGCTTAATGCAAACAGTCTCCAACAAAATGATGAAGTACTAGACATTATTGGAAGTCATTAAAAGTCACCTTCAGTTTAGTTGGGCCCAGTTGGGTTGCATATATCCACAAGCAAAACCACAGTGGAAAACAATGAAAAATCAGAGTTAATTTAAAAGATTCTTTTAAAAAAACGCTGTGTTCAGTTAGGGCTACTGATATAATGTTGTTTAGATTATAGGTAAGAATTTAACCAAAGCATTCAAGCTATTTTAAAGTAATTAAGTATTCAAGGGATGCCCAGATGAACAGAATAAATTTTTGGGGATTTCCTTACCTGGATATTGAGCATGCATCAAGATATTCGAGGGATGATGTCTTTTCTTGTCCGCTGGTTCCTATCGCCTATTTCCAAATTAATTTCACATTGCATTTAAAATAAACCAAGTTTTGAATTTAAAAAGAAATACAAACAGATAAGATTCATATTACAACATATTACAACTTTGAGTTTTTCAAATCTCTTTTGTGAAAATGCCTCTATGGTGGGAGAAACTGGGGACGAACCATGTAAGCAAAGGTTGTAAACTCTAGACAAGAGGCCTACTAAGTTCAAATATGTGAGAAAATGTTAAACAAAGGATTTGGGCCTCCTAAAACAACGCAGTGATTGCCAGAAAAAACATCAAGAAAAATGTGCTTGCAAAGGACACCAAAACACAGACAGAAGAATCAAGCAGTGCACCCTGTCCTAATCCAGGCTGGATGGAGCCTGCAATACAGCGACTCATCCCTCCTTGTAGGCCCCAGTTCGTCTTTTATCTCCAAGGGACTGTTTACTTCCAGTAATTAGGCTATTCATCACACTAATGGGAACATCCCCCGCCACTAAATAACTTCTCTTTTCTCTGAATAAGGCTTACAATTCCGGCAAGGCATCATGAGAGGGAGGTGATACTCCTCCTAACCATGATGCCATAGCGGGCAAGTTGTCTAATCTGTCAACATTTCTTATCAAAAGGCCATTCATGGCCTACAATGCACTGGGGAGCATCATGAGCAAATATTAACAAAAAAAGTATAAAAATATAATAATTCCAAATGAAGTATAGAGGATTTGCTCTCCAAATGCTGAATATGCTATGTGAAGGAATTTTTGATCTACTTCCCACAAACAGCAATCTTTTGGAAAGCCACTAGATGAAAAATGTAATTTCAGTTCAGTCAGGGCCACTTTATTCTGAGTAAATTATAAATTACTGTGGATGGAATAATATTTGCTAGTATGGATCTTTGCTGGGACCTTTCTGCCCTTCACATGGAAAGCCTGAGGCGAGAAGAACAGCAGCAAAGGTAGAGGGCAAAGTAGGCATCAGTGACAACAGTGATGACACTGATTAAGTCAGATACAGCTTAAAAAGCAGCATCTTTGGTGGTTGCAAAGAGGCATGCAGATGAAGAAGCAGAGTCAGATAGCAGCTCACCAGACTCATCTGAACCAGGGGCGATTTTAGCCCATTTTTGGGGGTGCTTCAAATCAAAGCGCCCCCAAAGATTTCTTACTTTTTTTGACAATATTTGTTGTTTGTGGGACACACTGCTAAAAATATAAAAAGCATACAGTACGTAATTGATTCGGAACATTTTAACAACAAAAGTATAGATAAGCCCTCCCTGTTTGAAATGGTTATTTTGTCCTATGTGTATGTGCCGATATTGAACCCAAGGTACTAACTAGCTAACTGGCTGGATGCCCATTAACCTTATAACTCCTGGTGTGTGTGTGTGTGTGTGTGTGTGTGTGTGTGTGTGTGTGTGTGTGTGTGTGTGTGTGTGTGTGTGTGTGTGTACAGAGAGACAGGAAGGTTTTTTTTTTCAAACACATTCAGTGTAAGATCAAATGATCCATCAATAAAGGATAATGTTGGATCAGTGTTTCAATATTTATATCCTCTATTAGATGTACATGTGGTTTGGTTATTTGCCTTTTGGTTGAAAGTACGCTAAGAGAGGACTTTTTTTAATTAGTGATCTTAATAGTATTTTTTTTTTAATCTAATTGAATACAATCTATTTGTGTATGATTGTCAGTCCAAAGAGGGAGAGAGGAAAGAGGAGAACATGAGGAGAAAGTACAAGGTCAGGAAGAACCAGGTAAGAAAACAGACAGGGAGTACTAACAGGCAAAACAGAAACTGTTAAACTGACAAAGAGAAAAAACAACACCTAATTTTACTCATACAATCTGGAAGTTGTGTTCTCCCTATATTAAAGCTGCTATACAGAATCTGCAAAACAAACTAGGTTGTCAGCCCTGGCACTGCATTACCATATTGAAATTCAGTCAGAGGAAGTCACAGTTGCCAAAAACCTTTTGAAGCTCAAGAGTGAGGCTGGTGCCATTCCAGATATGTTAACATTGTACAATCCTCTGGATAATCAGATCTTCCCCACACTGAAAACTGTTATTCGGGTTGTCCTAACAAACCCAGTTAGCAGCTGTAGCGGTGAGAGGTCTTTTAGTGTCTTGAGTCAGCTCCATACCTGGCTGAGAAGGACCACGGGTCAAAGCAGACTCCAGCACCTGGCTGTGATGTCAGTTGAGAAAGAGATGCTTGAGAGACTTGACCACCAAAATGTGATGGACAGATTTACCAACCTCAAGGTGAGGCGACATAGGTTAAAAGAAAAGAAAAAATTTCAAGGACTCTTCTATTTTTGGAGTGTATTTTTATTTATCTGTATTATATTATACATACACTTTAAAAGTGAATCTCTGTCCAAAAAATGCACTCAGTTTACTTTTTACTCACTATGAGCATCATTCATTATTCTCCCGCAGTAATTAAGGTTAGGATATGTATATATATATTTTTAAATTCCAATCCATTCTTCTTTTGCAGCATTTAAATAACCTTTATCAGATTTGATGGTTTTGTTACAGACTTTTCAGTGTTTTGCTTTTCTTTCACAAATGTGGGGATTAAATTGTGTTAGAATGTACAAAACAGTGACGTCATGTTTTGTGACGAGGACCCAGGCACAGAGAGACTTGATGAATTTAAGAATCTTATGATTTAATAAGGAAATTTGCAGATTTGCACAGAGAGGGTGAAACTATGATGACTGATAACGGAGACTGTTGAAGACAACAGACGATGAGGACAGGGAGGAACAGGGTTTTAAATGCACCAAGGAGACAGTCAGAGGGAACTCGGGACAACCGGAGACATTTAAGGATGTAGGGACTGACAGAGACAGGGAAGAAGTCTCATTGTGACGAGTAAAGTTGACCTTGCCTGCATGGGCAGCTCTCTGGGTGCTCAGCACCCCCAAAGCGCTGATCCTAGAATCGCCCCTGATCTGATCTTGGCTCAGAAAATACTGCAACAAAGTAAATTATAAACCAGCTCCAAGTGTTACAATCGTGAGCCAAAATGCTCTTTTTCTTCTGTTTTGTTTTTGTTCTACTTATTTGTAAGTTAGTGTTTAACACCAGCCTTTTCTGTAGCGCCAGGAAAATTGTTTTGCACAACCTTTTGATTTCATGAAATCTAGATAGATGTCTTAATTTGCAGCATTTGTAACTATTCCAAGGTACCATGCATTTTTGTACACAGCATCCACATCTATGCTAGTATTAACTTGTACCACTGCTGGTGTTGTTGCAGTGCTACTGACCTTCTGGACGATGGTTGTACTTTCTTTTCCAAGCAACCTGCAGGTTTTCTGCTTAGTCTGAGTGACTGGAACAAAGTGCGATGGCTGCAGGTTTTCTTGAAATATCTTTCTTTATTCAAAAGGTTCCTTCAACCTTGCACTCTTGGCATCAACACCAGTGGCTGAAATGGAGAACTGAGTAATTTCTGAGATGAGCTCAAATAGTTGCTGTGAAGTCAGCATATGCTCACTGTTTGTTTGCTGCTTGTTGCAAATTGGCTCTGGCTACAAGGCGTTTAATTTAACCACCAGTTCAATCGCATACCTTTTAGCCATGGTTAATTTCAAGAGTAGCTTTTCTTTTGGCATTTATCCTCCGTGAAAACACAGATTTTAGAGGTTTCTTGATCCATGATGTTTTGCCACAATGTCTCAAAATAATATTCTCATCAGTACTGATTTTATGACATTTGCTGAGCGTCACATGTTTATGACGACTAGTTGGAAAACCTCTATTTTTCTGATCTTGTGACTATCAAGACTTGCCCTGTTGCAAACAACATCACCAAAGATCCAAGTTAAACTTGCAAACCACACTTGTGTCCATGTTGTATGCATGCATAAGTATTCACTCGACATTATCGTGGTTTAAATCTATGAGTAAACACACTGTCAAATTCAACATTTAATGAGTGTTAAAAATAACGATATTAAAAATAAAATGTAACAATGTTTCCATTACTATATGTTATAAACATTAAATTTGTAGAGTGTTGCTGCTGAAACTATGATATACTCAATGATCTCAATGCTCAAAGCATAAAAAGTGCTGGAAAAAATAAGGAAACTTAAAGGTGCCAAATTTCAAGCCATCACTCTATATTGAATTAATCAATTTAACAGTTTTTTTGCAGCCACATTCAAATGTCTGGACCTCAGATTTGCACTGTAGTGAATGTGGATTGTAATCATAAAAAGTTAAAAATAGACAAACTTACAGATTCTGTAAAATTGTTTGCATATGTTTTATATCCAAATTCACCTCACAAGTACATACATATATAAAGTGCATATATGAATAAACCAAAAACATGTTGGAGTACAAACCTTTTTATCTAACCAATAGGCTTGGTGTCAGGCTTGGAAACATTTCTTTCAGTGGAGCTCAGTAGAATGATACAATTACTCATCATTTCTGGCTTCAAGAAGCTTCATCTCTCTACGAGAGCGAGTGAAAGCCATTGTGGCATGGAGAGACACCTTTGACAGAGCCATGGGAAGAGATGGGGGAGTATATTAACAAAACACCGGTGGGAGCTTTGGTGATGAGAGATTGGTTAGTTGATGGTTCCAGCAGTACAGCCTTTCCATTCATTACCCCGTGCTGCTGTATCGGCACACACTGAAGCCCAAAGCCTTGTCTCGTCCACGGTGAATGACTAGACGAGCTGGACTCCTCATCAACCTTTCTGATCACCACTCACCTCTCTGAGGTGCCTTTGTGTCCCGTCTCTCTTCATTAAGATAGGCCTTAATGGACTTTTTGCAGGCCTCTGTGCTTGCAGAGAGAGATAGACTAGGGAGATGTAAAAGGGCATATGAGGCTGTGGATGAATGTGTTCTCCATCTTCAACAGCCTCAACAGGCTAAAAAGAAAGTGCCTTTCAATAATGAAAGGGCTTCCTTTCTATATTTGGTCTTAGAGAGAGAAAAATGGGGGAAAAGGGGGATAACTGAGGCATTTTCCTGGGGTCTTTCTATGGACAATCATAATTTGAAGCAGTACCACCTTTTTCGTGACTGGAACTTATTCCTTGCCATATTGGCAAACTGAGACACAGTTAAATGACGATCAACTCCAATCATATTACACATATTTTTATCAAGTCTGATCTATTTAGGCATTCAGAAATACACATTTTCTCTGGACTTTTCCAGCACACTTTTGACCAAAGCAACTTTCACTGTTGCTCTTTATTTTCTACTCTTTAGCTCATTTTTTCATTTGTTTTTTTTTCTGTTAAAAACAGAGAACAGTTTGGGTTTGATTTTTTTTCTCCATTTTCCCCTGTGTCACTATATCTCTGGTCAGACTAACTTGTCCTCTAGGCTACTCAGCCTGTGTTTGGTATGGGTCTACTCATAATGCTCATGCATTGTCTGACATAAACTGACTGACTGTTATACAGTAGTTCAGGGTAGAGCAGGGTCTGCCTCTTGTGTTTGTATATGACTTAATGGGTTATATTATACTTTTGTTTGTCTTTAACTTATCATACACTTTTTTACAGTGTGTATTCAGTATTTCTTCTCAGTTTACTGCTTTGATAAAATCTGTGTTATGCTGTTTGCCACTCCAAATCTAAAGAAGAATGACAATCACTTTGAGTGCACCTATTATTTAAAAAGTATATGAATCTTAATTACTCAGTGAATACAACAAAGATCTAAAAAGATTTTGTGTGTTAAGAACAGAGAGATATCTCATCTGGTTATGCCCCACAACTACTATAAGATGAAGGTTTTGTATTCAGCAAAGGGTCACTCTCATTAGTCACATCCTTATATTGCACAATAATGAATGAAATTAGGTAGCTCATTAGCAAGCAACTAGGTGATATGCGATCTCATTTGAAGAACATGTGCCTTCTTTAGTTTCAGTACTGATGAGGATGTTACTGGAACAGGAAGGTGTTTCACTTGGAAGCTGCTTTGTTGCTCATCTTTGAAGGTTTTACATAAGACATAGAAATGAAATCAATTTGTCACATATGTGATCTCAATTACCGAAAAAAAAATGAAAGCATCGTTAGATCATAATAAGAAAATGGTTCATCATCCACAACTTTCATCCTAACCTTTATAATGCAAGACTGAGATAACACTATTAAACCTACTATACTGGTAAACCCAACTTGAGAAATTACAGGTCAGCTCTACATACCTAAAAAAAAAAAATGGATGTATCCATTATGGATGAAATCCTATTCATTAAGTTAAAAGAGAAGGACAGAAGGATACAAGACAATTGTAGTATAATGCTGCCTGTATATTACCAATAAAAGAATAGTTACTACACAAACAGAACAGAAAAAGCCCCAAGCAGAAAAATAAATATGCCTTGTAAGTGTGGGCTAAATACATAATTTCCACATCTATGTGCAAATACGTTTGAATGAATAGAGCAAAATAATGTGGTAGAAGATCTTGGATGTGAAGTGTAAAAGGGTGATGATATATAGCCTTTAAAGTTGATGAGCAAAGTATGCCAGGTCAGTGAAAACAAGGATTAGACGGTCAGACAGTACTTTCCATCAGACAGGTTACTCGTATCTGATGGAAAATCAAATTGGCAAGACAGGGAGCAGGGTGGTTTCAAGACAGTGGGCATGTCTTACCATTGGTGTAGCGGTTTCCAGTGGCCAGGCAAGAGACTAGTAATGAAATCAGAAGCCCTCTGGGGATCGGGCAGGCAGCTAACTGCACAGGTGGGACCTCTGAAGTGGAATAGCTGGATACAGGACTTCCAGGCATGATAGAAGATGGCCAGAAGGTTGGAAGACATAGCAATCAGATACCAGATGGGTATCAGGAGACAGGCGGACAGATGTCGTCAGGGTGACTAAGAAGCCGTCCAATATTTTACCCATCACAAACCAGGTGCATTGTTATCTTACTCATTATTTCACAAATGTAACAAATTTGGTCAATGGGGGGGGGGGGGGGAAGACAAAAAAAAGGTCTCCTAACAAGCCCAAAGTACAGTCTATCTGATAGTATTATTAGCTTTAATGAATTTAAATAAACATTTTAAATTAAAATGATTTTTACCGTTTCAGTTAGAAATAAGGCTTTATACCCATACCGCTGATTTTTGGTAAATTCTAGCATTGATGCTTCCACTGTCATTTGATGCAACTGCCAGTTTAAAACCTTTTTAGACCAAACTTTGCAAAATTGTAATTTTAATAGGTTCAAACTAAAAGCATTAAATATGTATCAAAACTTGGGAGAACGAAACATTCTAATAATGTTAGATCCACTTTAAAGAAAGTTTCACTAACAAAAGTTAACAGAGGCTAACAGCAAAAACAACAACGCTTATTGACAAAAAGGTTCAGCATGTCAGCTCGGTACCGCTGTTACTGGTGTGAGCTTCACTGACTCACAGACTCACATCAGCCTCCTTTCCCAGTGCTTCACAGCCTCCACAGTAAACGGACGTGGACAACAACTGAGGTCAACAGCAGACTGACAGTCTGTATTCCCTACAGATGAATGGCAGCCAGAGCCCACTGGAGCTAGGATAAAGCATTTGAATTGGGAGTGGTAACCTGATTATTTTATTACTATATAATAACGATTTAAGTGTAATTGGGAGACATCCGTTGAAGCATGGACTTCAATGAGCAACCCTTTTTTAGAATCTTTCACATTGTTTTAGGTTGTCTGTTTGAAGGACAAAAAAAATATCAATGTTAGGGTGTTGGGCCACAGAGGGGGGGGGGGGAGAGACAGACAGACTTGCTTTCATGATTTAAAAGATTTCCCTGCTTAGTTTACTATTTCCACTGAAAAACACCTCTTCTCTCGCTCTCTCTCACACACACTAACAGGCACAGCCATGTGTACAAAACCACAGTCACATCACAAGGACAAAATGCACCATAATAAGAGCTGTGAGTATCCATTATGTTATAAAAAGGGGGAAAATGATTGATGCACATAGGAATTAAAGTTCAATTGAAGGACGCAGCTCCCTGTTATGGCAGCTATTCATCAATTAGTTCCAGAAACACCCCTCTTGCAAAGAGAGAAAAAAATTGAAGGTAACTCATAGTTTCTTTACTTTACTGGCTACTTTTAATTTGATGGGGGAAGGGTAACTCTCTCCTGATAATTTCCCTACAACAGAATATTTAAGAAGGTGGAAGCTGAGCATTTTTAACTTCGACTGTTGTTGGTTTTTTTTAAATGTATAAACTTCAAAGAATGTAAGGCTACCTGTAATTTCTTGGTCTGATTTTTAAACATCTCCAAAGATGGGTGTAATGTTTTGCTAGTATCCAGACATGCAAACTGAACTGGGATGATGAAAGTGACAGCAACTAAGATTAATCCAAATTAACACTGCAGGCATTATTGATAATCTGTTTTTTGTTTTTTGAAGATTTGCTGCATTGCTCTATTTTATTAGTTTATTTCTATTAGTTTATTTCATTACAATCTTCAGGTTTTAAAGTCTACCATTTTTTTTACAATATACTGTGCTCCAGTCTGTCATAACACATTATACTGTAAGAGAAGTTGTTTTTCTGTTACATCACAAAAGGCAGTATCCCCTAAATTGAGCATGTCTGGTAGTAGTAAACAAGGACAGGCCAATCCCTATGTACACTTAGCAAAGGTCAAGCGATGTATGTGTGTGAAAAACATGTAACAATATCTAGATTTTTCAAGTAAGCAAGTATAAAAAGCTAGTAAGTTGACACTAGTATAATACTAAGTCCACAGTGTTGCAGATAATGCATGAAAGTTATGTTAGACCCTATGGTGTGTGTTTAAGGTCTTTTTTTTTTTTTTTTTTTTTTTTTAAATCTGTGTAGATTAGATATATAGCAAATTGTTTACTAGTCCTTGAGAGACCACAAGGGACTTTATGGAAAATGTATAAGAGTGTGTTATATCTGTATTTTGTTTTGCTGTTTTGTATGATTTCGGGATTCAGGAAGTAAAAAATAAAATGAAATCTACAATTGTCTGTAGTCATCGTCTAGTCTAGTATCCCAAGTACTGTATGTACTCTTTGACAATCATATACTTTATGAAACTGGTAAGGGTCTGCACAATAAAACATGTTCCACAGAGAGTGACAGTTCAGCAGCCTTTTGACATTGTGAATAGCGAAAAGCTCAGTTGCTCCATATTTGGCAACTTGCTTGTAACAGCAAATAACGCCATCCTCTAAGCTTTTTCAAAATCTTCACACGTTTTTCTATCACAGGTGCTGAATGCTTCTTTGAAATACCAGACAATGTCTCTTACACTTTTATACTGCAATTGAGCTGAAAACCAATAAAGCACCAAGCTTCCTTGACATTTTGCAGCTTTACCTGTGTCAATTTTACCGTACATTGTTTCTGACGGAGGTAATCCGTGACACAGAGCTTTGATCAGGCACTTGTTTATGGTGCTGCAATCTAAGGTCTTAATCTGCTAGGGAGATATCAGATAGTGTCATCCCTGGGTGGTGTTGAGTGGCTAGGAGAGTGTCTGGTCGTGACTTCGTGTGCACAGGAGGGGATTAGCTGAGAACAATACTGAGAGTAAGAGGAAAGTAGAGATACATAGAAATTATAATACAGGTAGAAAGATGCCTGTGCGTATATTTAAACAAGAGATTCATGATGACATTATTGTAATTGCAGAATATGCAAGACAAAAGTGAAAGAAATTTTTTCTGCAGTTATAAGGTGTAACTGCATGCTTACAGTTAAAAAAAGAAAGACAAACGGCACTCACTGAAAACAACTTCTGCTGTCTAAATGACAGAACAGGTTGGTTGTTTTTAGCGGCTCTCATGAGGCAGCATAAATATCAACATTACATTTAGAGTCTAAGGGCATGGTAATAGCTCAAATCAAAAACAGAATTTATACACCAAGTGTGCATATTGTATGATTACAATGTTTGCCCAGTTCTGGAAATTATAACAATTTGTTTGAAAGTAGTACCTTTCACTGCACAGTTAGGCACAGGCAAATGTCTCATGTTGGCATCATGGATGTATCTCCTGTATTCCACTGTGGGGAAACTGTCATTGCAAATGGCTATATGGCAACCAAATAGGTTGATTTTGGACTTGGGTAAGTTGCTTGTTTTAGTCTTTTTTTGAGCTACTTTACTGCTGATAGGTGGTTGAAGAGTTTTGCAAAAAAAAAATTTTGGCTTCGCAGTTTAAGCATCACCACAGTAAATCATCTGCCTCTATCTCACCTAGCTCTATAGCAGGGGTGTCCAACTCCAGTCCTCGAGAGCTACCGTCCTGCAGCTTTTAGACGCGTTCTCGTTCCGACACACCTGAATCAAATAAATGGCTTGTTATCAGGCCTTTGCCAAACTTGATGGCATGTTGAAGAGGTAAACTAACCATTTGATTCAGCTGTGCTGGAGTAGGAAAGCATCTAAATGCTGCAGGACATTAGCTCTCGAGGACTGGACTTGGACACTTTTGGTAAAAATGGTAAATGGCCTGCATTTGTATAGCGCTTTACTCAGTCCCTAAGGACCCCAAAGCGCTTTACCCATTCACACACTGGCAATGGCAAGCTACATTGTAGCCACAGCTGCCCTGGGGTGCACTGACAGAGGCGAGTCTGCCGGACACTGGCGCCACTGGGCCCTCTGACCACCACCAGTAGGGTTAGTATCTTGCCCAAGGATATTTGGCATGCAGCCAGGAGGCAGCCTGGGATCGAACCACCAACCTTCTGATTAGTGGCTGACGTGCTCTGCCACCTGAGCTACAGCCACCCTCTTGCACTATAGCATCCACTTCTGTCACACCAACCCTCTGCATGTCCTGCTTCACTACATCCATGAATCTTCTCGGAGGTCTAAAACTCTGTGTCATATGTTTTTGTTAGTGCCATGGTCTCACTACAACCTTGTGAACCTTCCATTTCACTCTTGCTACTGTCCATCTGTCACAAATCACCCCTGACAAGCATCTCCTCCCAGTCCACCGTGCTTCCACTTTCCTCTTCACCTGTTGTGTGGACTGTCTGTTGCATTGAGTGGTTGACCTCAGGTACTTAAACTCATCTACCTTCACTATCTCTACTGCTTGCATGCTGACCTTTCTATGCGCTTGTTTCTCATTCACACACGTTTTCTCTCTTGCTACTGACTTTGATTTCTTATTTATCCACAGCATACCTCCACTTCTCAAAGTTCTCTTCCACATGACCTCTACTCTCACTGCAAGCCACCATGTCATCTGCAAACATTAAAGTCTATGGAGATGCTGGCCTGGCTAGATATGTCACCCTGTCCATCATCACTTCAAAGAAGAAGGGGCTCAGAGCTCATCCCTGATACTCTAACCCCACCCCAACCTTGAACCCAATTGTAACTCTTCGTGCACATCTGACCACTGTCTTGCTGTCCTGTTTTTTTCCTCTTTGTTTTCAAGTCTGTTTGTGGTTTGTTTGAAAATTCTAAATAGCAATTTAAGTCTTTGATTTTTATGTTTTTGATATTCTACTTTTCCAGAACTAGTTTGGGTCTCTTTATTTAGTCAGTCTCTGTGTGATGATCAGGCAAGGGTATAGTAAAATGCTAATTTATTTTAAAAAATTCCCTAATACTGTGAAGGGAGATACAAGGCTGTTTAGATACAAACAGCCTTAGTTTGGCAACACCTGGTATGCCACTGCCATGTTCAGATTAAAAGACACGAGAGAGAATTGAAGAAAAATGCCTAAAAGAACAGACGGAAAAGAAGGCTTATCATTTTTCAAACTGATGTTTTCCTCAGGACAAGTCTGGGAGGAGGACAGAGAGACAAAGCAAGAAAAAAGGGGAAAAATACCACAATAAGAAATGCTAATATGCACTGAAATTAATTAAATGATGTCAAGTTTGATTTTATCTGACAGGGAGGTAATTTGTCTCTCTTTGGCTGCCTGTGGACTATGGCATTGTCAGTATTTGTGTGTGTGTGTGTGTGTGTGTGTGTGTGCGTGTGTGTGTGTGTGTGCTGGTGTATGCATGAGTTTTGTAATTGCTTTGTGCCAATGAGGCACCTTCTCTCTATTCCATGTGACTGTAATATGAGCATTTTTTTTTGCGCTTCCCTGTGATTTTCAAAGTGGGATATGTCAGCTAAATCACATGGGGACAGGACATGAAAAACAGTCTTGTTTCGAGATCAGAATCGTGTTGATTTATTTGTGTAACGCTTTTAGAACAAAATCATATGAAGCTGCTTTAACAGAAACAGTGACGGCACACAACCAAGGAAAATTTGTACGTGGGGAAAAAATGGAAACCCTGAGAAATTATTTTAAAAGGCAGCTTTGGTTGTGTGATCAAAAAATTAAGTAATGCCATTTGAAATGCTACAGTAATGCAAATCCATTTAGCAAAACTGTATTCAGTCAGCACTGAATTCAAGCTGTGCATTCAAGCTGACAATACAACCCTAAAGACTCATTCAAATTAGAATGTTTAAAATGTCTTCCTAGCATTTTACTGTATTTAAATTTCAGTCTTGATCTTTTTCTGAGTGTAAACATCTTCATGAAAAATCTCTGGCAGACAAAGAGGTTGTGGATTAACAGTAGAAGAAGTTCTGGTCTAATAACCTGCTCCAGTAACCTTACATTCCCCTGATTTCTTCCACCAGGACTAAAGTCTTCTGACCTTTCCTCTGTTACGCATTTTCAGCCCTTGTGATTTGAGAAGGTGAAGGGTTAAGACTGGGATCTTTTGTGGGAGGATCCCAAAGGTTCTCCTTTGGTGTGGGTCTAACATGAGGAAAAAAAATCTAAGAAGAGGTCAGCACCAAGCAGCAACCTCAGGGGCTGAAAGTGAAGCCAGTGCTAAAATGCCAGTAACTGCAATTCCCAGTCATCAGAGGAATTGTATTAAAACTTACATAAATGCATACTTAAAGGTGTAGCCACTCAGAGTGAACTGTTTTACTATAAAGGGCAGTTCAGTGGTTCATTTCTTTATTCAGCAGTTCTTTATTTCTTTAAAACAAAAAGTCACATTTTTACCATGAAAGGTAACAGTGTAACAGTTTCAGCACAATACCATGATTTATACCCTTTTCTACTAATAACCTTTTTTGAGAGTTTCTCTACATGCAATCATCACCTCTCCTTTTGATATAGTGGTGTAAAATGCAGAACATCTTTGTGTCCAATCAGTACTGACTGTCCACTTGCAAACTGCACCTTAAAACTCTGTGCCCACAATCATAGCAAAACACTGGTACATCACTGTAGGAATTGTGCACTGATTGTCCTATTGTTATGAAAAAAAGCAGATTCAATTACAGATAAACAAACTTAAACATGGTGGATGGCAACAAGAAGCCTTGAAGATGGACAACATTAGGTGGAAACCACCTGAACTGTGCTGCATACCACTGTCACTGTGTGGGCACACAGATACCGGGAAGTGATCAAAACGGGTGGTAGAATGGTGGAAAATATAAAGCAAAAAGCACTGCAGTTTTGCCTTTTGCAACATGGTTTATGTTTTTAACTGACAACTGATAACAGCTGACTACTTAGACCTCAGAGAGATGAAAAAGCAGGAGTCTGTACCAAGACCTTTTTCACTTTCAACCTGTCCTGCTCTCCTGATTGGATGCCCTATGATTTCATCATATCTCCAAGAAATTAAATTCAACCAGAAAGGTCACACAGTGAGAGAGATCCAGACAGCATTGCGATGCAAGTGATGGACTTTCAGGAATGACCTAAATATAGCAGCTCTGTATAAAGTGCTTTAAAGGTTCATAAGAACATGCCCATGTATGAGAAACTTAATAATACATAGCTTTATTTTATTTATATTTTACCCATTTTCTTTTGATCACAGTGTGTGATCAAAACCATTTGTTACATCATCTCACATGTTGCTTTGACTTACAGTTCAACATTTAGTCCTCTTTATAGAAAATAGAAAGAAATATGTTGTATATTACGGTGGCCCCTAGAGACAAAGCACGTACAAACTCCAAAACACTTGCAAACTCCAAAACACATGCAAACTCCAAAACACTTGCAAACTAAAAAACAAATGCAAACTCCAAAACACTTGCAAAATCCAAAACACTTGCAAACTAAAAAGCACATGCAAAGTCCAAAACACGTGCAAACTCCAAAACACGTGCAAACTCCAAAACACGTGCAAACTCCAAAACACGTGCAAACTCCAAAACACGTGCAAACTCCAAAACACATGCAAACTCCAAAACACGTACAAACTCAAAAACACATGCAAATTCCAAAACACAACGGAAGTGCTCCAGGACGCTAGGGGCAGTGTTGAGCTCGATTTGCAAAATAAACGGCAAGTTTGTCTGTATGGGACGGTCTAGTCTCCGTCGCGCTTCCCAGGTTGCCTAGCAACCATGATACTAACCGCTGGAAACGTGTCATACAACTTGGTTTGACAGAAATGAGGGAGAACATATTTTGTTCATTTGTTTGTTTGTTTCTACAAGAGCTTTGTGTGATTTGATAAGTATCTGAGGCTGAGACCACGGGACAGTGATTTTTGGGCTTCATTTCTGTACTGAACAGTTATTTCAAGATTAATTAGTAAATAAGAATTAGCTGATGTTGTTCATGAGACTAAAGTCATATCACTTTGGTAATGTAAATATAATATGGCCAATATTATAGTTATTATATTAATCATTATTAGCTATTACAGCAGTGAACATGAACTCTGTGTCAAATACTGAGCTTCAGTACAGATTCAAGTTGCAGTTATTTATATGTCTTATGACCTTAAATCTTCACTCAAAGACAAGTATCTTTGACAGTGCATATATAGGTGTATCATATATATGAGACAAATATTGTTCCTTCAGTATGTTGGCATTACTAAATTTGGCTCATTGCTTACATATATTTATAAAAAGAAAATGTACAAGCTGTGATAACTGTTTCTGATAAAATGAAGAGTAGACTGATATATGAAATATTCCTTTATTGGGTGAGAAAATCAGACCATGTCATAACTGCTTTAAGTCATACAGAATAGATATCAGAGCCTTAAACAGGCTGGCTTCTGCTAAATGGGTCAAACTGGGCACAAAGTATACAAACACATACAGTAACATCCTTATAGAATATGATGTAACACTATAGATCAACTTACCTCAGAATATATAAAGCATATAAACAATTACAGCAATATGATGCAACAAACACAGCAGTGCTACTAATCCAAAATACTCAAAGCTTCATAGAACTGGAACAAACATTTATTTTTAGGTCCATTCTGCTGCTGATACATACTTTAGGTTTCTGAATATTACACTTGTTGCTGCCTTTCATAGTGTGTAACTTGAAGGCCCTTGAGTACTTTCTCCCACACTGAAAACACTGGAATGATAAAATGATTTGAACATTACCTAATAAGACTGATTCAGGACAGACAATTAGTTATTTTAAACTTTTCTAGCAGTCCTTCACAAACAGGGAACAGTCTGTCTATTCTCTCCATCTGTCAGCTGCTGCTGGCTCTTCCTCCTCCTCTTCCTCACACACTGTTGAGTTTGTCCTGGTGGATCATCAGGGGTGCAAAGCCTCACAGATGATGTGCAGCAGTGTGTCCCTCAGTCTGTCCTCACTCTGGACACTTGCAGTTGTCACACATGGAAATCAAATGTGTGATAAGCTGCAGGATTCAAACACAAGTGTGACTTATAAACACATGTTCATACTTTTATTACACAATCAGAGAGAAAGAAACAGAGAGCGAGTGCAGGACAGACAGACAGGTGAAAGTCTCAGGTGTATACACTGCTACAAAACAGCACAAAAGAAGGAGGATTTAGTGTTTGTGTTATTATGAAACAAGAGGAGTTCCCAGATGGTACAGTGAACACCTGTGTGACTCCTGCGATTAAAGCATCTTTCTTTCAGCTTAACGAGTGAACCGTCAGCTCGTTCAAACACACGTTAAAGTCCGTTTGGCTCGACACCACCGAACAGAGGCAGCAATATAGCAGAGCTAACATTAACAGTGCAGTGGATCCTGCTTGTGCCGTGATATTCAGGACTGCAAACTGAGCAGCATCACTGACTTTCAGCTTGTTGTGTTTGTGGATATATGACTGACTTTAATTATCCACAAAATCATCACAATCTCTGTAAGATTAAGGTCGACTATATATATATTTTTTAAAGTAAAGGCTTTAAAACCAAGTTAATTCTGAAAGTACAGACATCGCTAATGTCACATAACTTTCCCGACATGTGGCCAACAATAATGGTTTAATGTTCTTCATTAAAAAAATATTTGCGCATAAATAAGTGACATAATATTCAGTACTTACTTCTGAAAGTTTACTCTTCCTCCGCTCCGCTTCCACCGTTTTTTTTCGGCAAAATTATCCACACCACCACCGCACTATGAAGTCTGGGATATGTTGGGCCATGAAGGCTACACCGACCCATCCTTAAAATTCAGGGAAATTAAGGACGCATTTGAGGGCCGCATGTAGAGCAGCCTTCTCTTGTCGCTGTGACGTAATCGGCCTTAAAATGCAGCCTTTAAGGCTGCAAACCCCAAATCCGGTCATTGGTACTTCCTGGCTTGTGTAGTTACTAGGTAACAAAAGCTCAACACTGCCCCTAGCGTCCTGGAGCACTTCCATTGTGTTTTGGAATTTGCATGTGTTTTGGAGTTTGCAAGTGTTTTGGATTTTGCAAGTGTTTTGGAGTTTGTACGTGTTTTGGAGTTTGCATGTGTTTTTTTAGTTTGCAAGTGTTTTGGATTTTGCAAGTGTTTTGTAGTTTGTACGTGTTTTGGAGTTTGCAAGTGTTTTGGAGTTTGCATGTGTTTTGGAATTTGCATGTGTTTTGGAGTTTGCAAGTGTTTTGGAGTTTGCAAGTGTTTTGGAGTTTGTACGTGCTTTGTCTCTAGGGGCCACCGTAGTATATGGCCATTTAAACTAAAATAATGAGATATTCTACGAAATTGAATATAATAAGAAAAAATACACACAGGCACACAAATTCCCACAATTGGACAGTCACCATTTGTTTCTCTCAGCCGTAGAGGTCTATAAGCTCTTTTTAGTCTCTCACACTAAGTGCACAGAGGATAGGAAAAAAAAAACACTCCACATAGTAGAGATCTTCACCAAGGCCAAATAAACTGCTACATTCACAGTGAGCATTTTGCCATGTGGATAAGCCAAAGTTTACAGTCTAATAGTATTGCTGAGAGAACAGTCTCCAAAATCAATAATGCTCTCCATGGTGTAGGCATTAATGTGAACAAAAAGCTGTGATCAGGATATGCTCATTGACAAAAAAAAAAAAAAAAAAGAAGCTATACAGGGTGGGCCATTTATATGGATACACCGTAATAAAATGGGAATGGTTGGTGATATTAAAGTCTTGTTTGTGGCAATTTGTATATGTGACGGGGTAAACTCCTCAAGATGGGTGGTGACCATGGAGGCCATTTAGAAGTCGGCCATCTTGGATACAACTTTTGTTTTTTCAATAGGAAGAGGGCCATGTGACACATCAAACTTATTGGTAATGTCACAAGAAAAACAATGGTGTGCTTGGTTTCAACGTAACTTTATTCTTCATGAGTTATTTAGTTATTTAAGTTTCTCTTTGTTCACAGCCATTGACATGTTGAAGAGGTTAACACGTGAGGAGCGGATCGAAATTGTGTTGATATCTGGTGAACGCAGTAACCGGGTCATTGCAGCAGATTTCAATGCAAGACACCCTACGAGACCACCCATCTCCCATGCTACAGTTAGCAAACTGCTTGCTAAGTTTCGTGAAACTGGTTCAGTGTTGGATTTGCCAAAATGTGGACGCAAGAAAACTGTCACCAATGAAGAAACATCAGTGATTGTCCTAGCTTCATTCAGCAAGAACCCGCAGCGTAGCACTCGCCGCATGTCACTGGAGAGTAGTCAAACATCCCTTCGGCGGATATTAGCTACTCACAAATGGCACCCTTACAAACTCCAGCTACTGCAGCATCTCAACAAGGATGACCCAGATCGACGCACAGAATTTGCAGAATGGGCAAAACAAAAATTGGAACAGGACCCTCAGTTCACGCAGAAGATTTTGTTCAGTGATGAGGCAAACTTTTATGTGAATGGTGAAGTTAACAAACAAAACCACCGCTATTGGTCTGACACTAACCCACATTGGATGGATCTCTCCAAGACTGTTGGAACAACAAAAGTGATGGTTTGGTGTGGTATATGGGGTACAACGATAGTGGGTCCATTCTATATCAATGGAAACCTCAAGGCCACTGGATATTTGAAATTGCTACATGATGATGTGTTTCCCTCTTTATGCACTGAAGCTGGCACGTTCCCTGAGTTTTTCCAGCAAGATGGTGCACCACCACATTATTGGTGGCAGGTCCGAGCATTCCTAGATGAACAGTTTCCTAGAAAGTGGATTGGTCGTCGTGGGCCAATTGAATGGCCCCCAAGGTCTCCCGATCTGACCCCCTTAGACTTTTATCTTTGGGGTCATCTGAAGTCAATTGTCTATGGTGTGAAGATACAAGATGTGCAGCACCTGAAACTATGGATACTGGATGCATGTGCTGGCATTTCTCCTGCGGTGTTGCTATCAGTGTGTGAAGAGTGGGAGAAGAGGGTTGCATTGACAATCCAACACAATGGGCAGCACATTGAACACATTTTATAAGTGGTCAGAAACTTGTAAATAACTCATGAAAGAATAAAGTTATGTTGAAACCAAGCACACCGTTGTCTGTGAAGGTTCTCAGTCATCCAGGTCATCGTCGTCAAATGAGCTTGCAAAGAAAAGCGTCTGGACTTCTTTAAGTTACTTGAAGACGTTTCACCTCTCATCCGAGAAGCTTCTTCAGTTCTAAGGTCAAATGGTGGAGAGTCCCAGATATAAACCTAGTGGGAGTATACCCCCACAGAGGGACAAAAGGACCCCCTGATGATCCTCTAATTGCCTGAGCCAAGGTGTGAAATTGGGTGTGGGTCCCAATCAGCCAGAGTTTCGGGTGAGTTCATTGTGAAACCTGGCCCCACCTTATCATGCGAATTCCTGAGATCAGATGGCCCAGGATGTGAGTGGGCGTTAAGGGGTCTGGGAAGGGATCTCAAAACTGGATTATAGATGGCAGAGAGTTGGTGTCGTAAACCACCGCCTCTGTTCAAAGATGGTTGCTCACAGTGGAGATAGATGGCTTCTTTCACTCCTCTTTCAAACCATCTGTCCTCTCTGTCCAAAATGTGAACATTGGCATCCTCGAAAGAGTGTCCTTTATCCTTAAGATGCAGATGGACTGCTGAGTCTTGTCCTGTGGAGGTGGCTCTTCTATGTTGTGCCATGCGATTGTGAAGTGGCTATTTGGTCTCTCCAATGTAGAGGTCTGGGCATTCCTCGCTGCACTGTACAGCATACACCACATTGTTAAGTCTGTGTTTTGGCGTTTTGTCTTTCGGGTGAACCAGTCTGAAATACACTGGGATGTCGTGCTTGGAGAAAACTCTCCTGAGTTTTTCTGATACACCGGCTACATAGGGGATGAAGTCCAGATGCTTTTCTTTGCAAGCTCCTTTGACCAAGCACACCATTGTTTTTCTTGTGACATTACCAATAGGTTTGATGTGTCACATGGCCCTCTTCCTATTGAAAAAACAAAAGTTGTATCCAAGATGGCCGACTTCTAAATGGCCACCATGGTGACCACCCATCTTGAGGAGTTTCCCCCCTCACATATACTAATGTGCCACAAACAGGACTTTAATATCACCAACCATTCCCATTTTATTACGGTGTATCCATATAAATGGCCCACCCTGTACTTTGTGCTAATCGCCACATACTAGTGTACTAACACTATTTAAGGCATAGAATATAGCCACTGTGATGCCATTCATTGGTTTTGGACTACCTGTTTTAAAACTAAACAATATTAAAGCAACATTAGGTGTAATTATGTGGACCACTGCATTACCCAATCAGGAGCAAAAAGGTTCTAGACCACGGGTAGACCACGCCAGGTCTCGAGTGTCCTGCAGGTTTTAGATGTGTCCTTGATCCAACACAGCTGATTCAAATTACTAAATTACCTAGCCAACATGTCTTGAAGTTCTCCAGAGGCCTGGGAATGAACTAATCCTTTGATTCAAGTGTGTTGACAGAGGGTGATACCTAAAAACCTGCAGGACATTGGCACCCGAGGCCTGGAGTTGCCTACCCCTGTTCTACACTGAAGTAAATGTGTTAAAATCATTGAAGTAGCGACAAATTATTCATAACCGTTATTAAAGATGCATGTGTAAATATCCAAACATGTAAATACTAAATATAAACACAAATATGACCATGGTTAGCTCTGCAAATAATGTAAGAAAATTTAACTAAAGTATAAATTCACTGCCACACCTGAAATTAGTGTTTAATGTATTTTAGAACGAGAAATGACCATATTTGGATCACACTGTGCACACTACGTTATCAGCCAATGCTTAGGCTTAGTGAGCCATTTTTGTTCATACTCAGGGGCAGTAAGCAATTAATTAGAGCTTTGAAAAAGATCAATTAAATTCTAGAATTTCTCTCAACAAAACTGAAGTAAAAATATGTGGGGTGATCTGACACTCACAGAATTTATATTATTCAGATAATTCAGTTAAAAAGCTACAAAAAGAAGGCATCAACAGTACAAACACAGTAAAAAATGAGGTCTAGCAAACAGTGACTGACTCCAGCTGCCTGTGTTGTGACTCCAGTATGGATAAAATATTTTAAAAATCGACTTGCTATCAAAAGGACTGTGATCATATTAGATAGTTCTCACAGTTTTAACCTGTAGTCTTACTGTTTATTATACATTGATATACAAACTCTTGGCAGCACAAATATAACCAGTGTTTCAATCACTACTCCAACAAATAAAGTATCACACATTACACTTTACTTTTAAAAAGTTTATTTAATTATCCCTAACATGCTCTGAGAAAACAAGCACATAATTACCAACAATATGAAAATTAGCCTAAGCATTTTGCAATTTTGCACAATTTTAAAAAGTTTAAATTTGTTCAGTATTGAACAGCAGAAATGAGGCTTTCTTGTCGGAAATAAGTAAAAAAAAACAAACAAACAACAAAAACAAAAAAACCCAGCGGCCGACACCTTAGACTGGTTGGTAATAAGTAGGGGTGGGTTTTGATTAGAGATTGAGAGAGAGAGAGAGAGAGAGAGAGCTCTACATGAAGTGTGATATATATATATATATATATTTTTTTTTTTTGGTGGTGGAAGCAAAACCGCAAATGTACGAGGAAATTCGTGACAATGTTTATGTGAAGCGAAATATGAAGCGAAATGTGAAGCGTAGTTTGGATAGTCTTTGTGGCTGCTGGTTCAGTCAATATTGTTTGGAGAGAGATAAAACCTGCAGCTTCAGAATCGAGCGCTGTCGGCTTTCAGCCCCGAAGGCGTGTCCGCGTCCTCGTACGTGCTGTCGGGTGAGAAAGGCGACATCTCACTGATTCGGATGCGTTGGGTCCACGTTTTGTGTTTACGTCTTTGTGCAGAATCCGTGTACCTGCTCTCATTTACTGTTTTAGCTGTTTGGTGGTTGTAGAAAATTTGTGAGGTTTAACCTGAGATTCTGGCGCTTCGGGCAAAATAAATTTATATTTAAAAATCAATTCAGGATTTTAATGAATCAATATCATGTTGTCCAAGCCAGAATCGATTTTAATTGATATATCGATAATCAAAACCCACCCCTACTTACAACTCCTTCAGTTACATGCTAGACATAAGCCTAGTATGTAAGCCTCTCAGCAAAACAAATAGATAAAGTAGTGTTTATATCTCCTCTTCTCAAAAGTTGTAGATCCCTCTAGCATTTTCCTCACTCATGTACTAAGCTCAAATCACCTGAATAAAAGGGAAACTTGTCGGAGCGGCCCCTGCCAGCAGTGGAGAGCAAGCCACGCAAAAGCTGAGGCAGGAGTGCTGGAGGTTCGGACGGCTGGGACACCTGCGTCTGGGACATTGGCATGGTCCCAATCGGGTTATTTTACTGCAGTGCACCAGTTTGTATTGGTGGATTATGCAACATGACGTCCTGAAGCAGCGCTACTGTGCACCATTTGGCACGTGTGCTGTTTCAGGTCTGCATCCGGAAAGAAATACTGATTAGAAAGAAAGAAAGTGTACTTCATTAATGGGGAAATTCTTCTCTGCATTTAACCCATTCACTCAGTGAAGCAGTGGGCAGCCATTGGGCGCCCGGGGAGCAGTGTGTAGGGACGGTACCTTGCTCAGGGGTACCTCAGGGTAGCTGTTCAGGGGAATCGAACCCCCGACCTTCCGATCATGGGGCTACCACTCTACCTACTGAGCTATTCCTGCCCCAGGGATAGCTGGGGCAGGGATAGCTGGGGCATTAACCAGGACACATTGTTCATGTCATGCGTTCAGGGCCTTACAGGTTACATAAATATAAAATACAAATTGTTCAGAAGGAATTGGTTTAGATGTCAAAAATGCAAGTAATACAAGACTCACATGTGCTTGGTATAACCTGTTAGTTTTTGTGGTGAAAACAGATGGGCCTATATGGTTCTACCAACTATCACAAGGTGAATGAGGTCTTGCACTTTGATGCATATCTTGTCCCAGATCCACGTGTCCTGGACTGGTTAGGCACTGCTCGTTTTTTTTTCACAACACTGGATTCGAGGGTTACTGGCAGATTCTGTTGTCTGTTGTTTCCAAAAAGGAAAAAAAAAATGACCGTCTCTACTCTGTAAGGTTTTTACCAATTTGTCAGACTTTCATTTGGCTCTTTTGGGGCCCCAGCCACCTTCCACCTCTTCATGGACTGACTGCTATGTCTGTAGGCAGCTTACTTGAATGATGTTGTCATCCATAGCGACACCTGGGTGGCATGTGCAGTAGGTGGCCATGGTCCTGGAATTCCTGAGGCAGGTTGGGGTCACGTCGAACCTGAAGAGGTGTGCGGTTGGATGGAGGGAGAATATGTATTTGGAGTACCACTTAAAGGCAGGTAGCTGCACCCACAGTTGGAGAAAAGAGCAGCCATTGCAGCCTGCCCGTGTCTTGGGAACAAACAAGAGGTGAGGTGGATTATGAGGCTGGCTGGCTGGCTACTACCACTGGTTTGTGTCCGGCTTCATGAAGCTGGACAGGGTGCTCCAGATCTGGTCCATTTAATGGTTTAACCGGACTTAAAAGGCTCTCTGTGGGGAACCCCTGGTCCATACCCTTAACTTTTCCCTCCTTGTCATTCTGCAGATGAATGCTCGGGGCTGTTTTGGCCCAGCAGGTATGGGAGGGTCAACCGCCCTGTTGTGTTTATTGGCCAGAAACTGAGAGGGAGGTATGTGGCGGGGTGTGGTCTGCGGCTCTGCTGCAGGGGAGGGGTGGTGCAGTGGATTTAGTGGGCAGTGCCAGATAGGCAGGCAGGACAGCTGAGACTAATCAGAGAAAGAGAGAACAGTGCCAGGAACAAGGCAACTGAAAAGCTGTACAAGCAGCTTCGAGAGAGAAAAACATTGTAAATAAATCAACACTATTCCTGCAGCATCATATAAGCCCCTTTTCCATTAGTACCTACTCAGATTGACTCGACTTGAAACGACTGGTTTTCCATTGCAATTTAGTACCTCCTAATGTGTGTGGTCATTGTCATTACAACGTTTCAGAGTGTCCTGCGACACAATTAATGTGAGATGATTGCTACAAAAAAGGTGGACGGGGAGGCAAGAATATACCTGCTGCTCAGTCTCTGCCTTTTTGTCAGACTCTGGGACAACAGCATTGTGGGTTTTTTTAGTAGCAATTTCCTTCATTGCTGGGTTCAAAAATGGTGGTTTTGATTTTCGTGAATGAGACTCTTTCATGACTCATCGATTAAAGCTACTCGCCAGCCAATTGGTGGCATGCAGTCTGATGATTAGTACCTGGTTCTAGATGTTTCATTTTTTTTATCCAAGGGTCTGCTTCTTCTGTTGTAAAATATGTTGTAGAGTCCAAGATATTTAACCCCTAGTGGGGGTTATTTTTTGGAAGTAGTCCTAAGGGTCAGTGATTCACTATTGACCATATGGGTCATCACATGACCAGTGTTGGGTAAGTTACTTTAAATTAGTAACTTAGTTACATTACTAGTTACTTCTATCAAAAGTAACTCAGTTACTTCAAGTTACTTGTTACTTTCAGAGTAACTAGTTACTGGGGAAAGTAACTTTGGTTTGTCTCAGAATTCGCTTGTTAATGTGTTGCTTCCGTAACTGGATACCCAGCAAGATTGCCAGTCTTCTAGCTTGCTTACTTGCCACAAGTGCAGTGTGCCACCTACCAATAGAAAGGAAAAAATAATGTGCACATTTCCACGAGAGAAATCCCACGCCTGATTCTATCCTAGCCTGCTTTTTACATCCAACACAAAAACTGCAGTCGTGGTGCTTTCGATTGTACTCAGATCTCGGAAATTCTGCCTTCTGAATAGGAAGATGTAGGTAACACCAGACTGCAGATGAGCTGCATACAGAGCTGGACTGGGACAAAAAAAATCGTCCCGGGCATTTTGACTAGAGACCGGCCCACCATTATAGGAAAAATCATAAAGCCTTTGAATGAAAATAAACACTGTTGTGACAGTGATGTACACTGTTTTGATGGTATATATGTATCAATCTATCAATCGTTTGTTGTAAGACTCAGATAATTATTTTTTTAAAAGTGAGACATTTTAAATGAGAATAAGAAAGTATTTCCATGTGCCCCCCTTTCCCTGTTAATACCCTACATGGACCCCTGGCAACACTTTGCTAGACCCGCCCCTGCACAGTTACCAGCTGTCAGCTGCTTAGAAAAGGATCCTGGTGTTATTTGTCTCTCAGAAACAGTTCATAACTTCCCTTCAACTCATTCATGTCACCTAAAAGGTAAACCTGTTTCTCCATCACAGCTCTGATGATTCAGTAAGGACATCTCCTGGTTTCATCTTCATGTTTCCCTCTCACCACATAACCAAACCAATATCATGACCAGCAGGTTTACAGCTGTGGCTCCAGCAAACATCAGCTGATACTAGAAATTAATATTAAATAAATTCTAACAACAGCTGATCAAGCTTAAAAGTGCTGCTGTTGTTTAGCGCGACATCCGCTGGTTCCCTCTTTCTGGCGCAAAGTGGGCAATAAATAAACAAGAGAGAAAAGCCGATCAGCTGATCATTGATCAGTTTCATGATTGAAGTAGAAACAGGAGAGGGAGGGTGAGAGGATGAGAGAAGAAGAGGCAGCTGTGCAGCAAAGACACAGAATAACTCCAGCTTTGTGTCTTTTTCAGCTGAAGTCCGGGACAAACTGTTCCTTTTCACCTCAATACGAAATGCGTAATATTTTCTCTGAATACGAGACGATTCCGTTTTTTACTGGACGGTTGGCAACTCTAATAATTAACCTTATGAACAAAATAAAGTTCAACATCAGTAACATAGCACCCACCCAGCTGTATAGAAACTCCGTCATGCTAGCTAGCACGCAGTACGAAAAAGTCAGAATAACGAAAATAAACTCCACCTAAACTTGGTTCATATCTGACCCAGATGGACTGCAGGTTATAACTTCTTACCTGAAGTTCAGTTCACCTGACGCTCTCGGACCAGTGGCCGCTTCGGGTCTCTCCTCTTGCCTCCGTTTTCCTTCATCCACCTGCTGGCCTCCACCACTTGCTAATGTTATTGAATCTGTGGAAGCTCCGCGACAGCCACCACACGAAGTAACGAATAACGAGCCTATCTAAAATCCCAGTAACGAGTAACGCGTTCCCGGTTTTGGCATAATAACTAGTTACCGTGCTCGTTACCACAATAATAACGTAGTTACTGTAACGCGTTACTTAATAACGCGTTAGTCCCAACACTGCACATGACCCAAGGTGTGGAAAAATAGCACAAGTCATTGTCATTATCATAATCTGGGATTAAGAATGAAACCACTGAGATCTTGACCGAACCCATCATATGAATTTGAAGTCACCTGATGCAAGGTGTGAATGGAGCTTGATGCGCCTAAGAAGGAATGTTAACCCCTACATTGTAGTTGGCTGTTCAAGATGGTTGTTCAGAGTGGACATAGTTGGCCTATAACACAATTTACATCATTAAGGGATTTATAAATATTCTAAAAAGAATGTTTTTTCCCTTTAGTTTTGAGTCTAGTTATCCAGAAAACTCACAAAAAACTCGATTGTTGATAACAAGTCTTAACATACCAACTAGTTACGATTGCTGACACAAGAATCTAATAAACTGATGGAATTTGTAGTAATGAAATAAAAGATGAGACACGTTATTTTAATACGGAATGGATGCTACTTAAATCAAAATATAGTGTTGAGATGTGCGAGCTTGATGTGTGAAAGGACACAATTACTCTACTGGAAGCCAACAAAGAACTGTCAGCAAGCCATTATGTTACACATGAATAGAGCAACATAATTGCAATGGAGTTGACGTTAACAATGACGCCTCCTCACTTAAGATCGCAGCTTAATTAAAATGCAGCTTTGCCACAACTGGTCTCATTTATCACTCTGCTCACATGTTATTAGTATATTCTATGAGTCAAAGTAATTTTAAAATCTTACTTCATTGCAATTAAGTCTGCAGACATGCGGAAATGCTAGTTTGGCTGCTGTGTCCTTGATTAATCTTTAATGTGACTAAGAGGATGCGCTTACACACAACTTAATTAGTAAGAACTGGTATCATGATATAGTCATTTTTCTCTATTTTTGAAAATACTTTATGCTTGACTGTGTTTTTGACAAAAATGTAATAGCTCTAAATACAAGGCTTTAAAACTAGCAAAGCCTACCCATACAAACAAAGATGACCAGGTCATGCATACAGAAATGGATTTTAATTTTAGTCTCCACTGTCTCTGTAAAAATAAAGCAAATAGTCCCAGAGTTGCAAGGCATATAAGTTGCAATATTTATACAGCTATAATTACACACCTGAATATGGGACAAATGTGGTATAAGCTTGTTGAAACTTCTTTTCATGGCTATAGTGAAGGTATATGCTGAACTTCACGGCACTACAAAAATCAGAAGCAAAGAGTGACTCTTTTTTTCATTGCCATCATTTCTGCTGGTCATATCAGGAAAAATGCTGTTGTATGAACATTAAAATACCGGAATTTCATCCACCTGAGCACCTTTTTCCTCCACATTGAACCTTTGTTTATTTATATACTATGAATGATATATTAAATATTTTTTTCCACTATGTTAAATGTCAGGACTTATGGTTCCAAATCGATGGTCTTCTGTGGTGAGTTTGTTCATAATTCGAACCTCAAGAATTTATAGCAACATAGTAACAGCACTGAACAGACAAAACGTATCCATCTGCAGGGAATTGATCAAATATGTGCCAAATAGATAAGACGGCCGCTGAGGAAGATGTCTGGATGACATATTTGTCTCTTTCGCACATGACACACTGTTCTAATTAAATGTGTTACTGCATGTAAATGCCCAACTGATTTAGAGTTTTACTTAATTGCTTTGGCACATTTCACGAGGCACATCTGAACTTGTCAGCACTAAGGATATACTTCCCAAAACAAAAATAAACATGCAGTAAAACACTGTGAATACCCTGCAAAAGGCTTCAAATTGTTCATCACAATTGCTTAAATTGTGTGTCAAACAATGTTTTTATGTAAAAAATTGTCATTTTTTACCGAAATAATACGATTTCATTTTGTAAACCCAGATTGCCAGATTAGAAGTATCAGACTATAATTTTAGTTATATCTATCGGTGAAAACACTTAAGATGCTGTTTTCAGGAGAAGGTTATACATTTAAAACTGAATGTATTGTGTTCTTAATAATTTCCCCCAGGGATCAATAAAGTATTCTGATTCTGATTCTGATTCTTGTATGAACCCAGGTAGTGAATATGTTTAGACATTTTGTCAGAATGACAATGAATTCACACAACATAGTTCAACAAATTGAATAAAATCTGAAAAAAGACACTGATTATGACATGATTGCATTATAGTTTGCAGAATAAAAACTTTCATCTGATAGAAATCTTATTAATTTTGTCATATGAGATGAGCCAAGGCATTTGCAAAATGCCAGCAAATAATACAGAATGTTCTTCCTTTTGTGCACAAATACTATAATACAGGATTTCACAAACTGTTTTAAAAACTTTAACAAAAATGAGACAAAGCAACTGATCAAACTTGTAGAATTGGATCTCATGGAAGTAGTGTCCTCCAAGTCTTTTGCATGTAACCAGAGCACATTCATCGATTGTCACCAGGACCTCTGAATCAACTGAGCCAGTGTTAGCTAGAGTTCACAGAATGTCAATGAATTTAGTGACCTGTAGTAATTAGCAATGACAGGTGATGTAATGTGCTGGAGACCTGAGTTCAACTGATCTAAACTTTGACATGACACCTGAAGCAACTATCAGTGGGAGAGATGGATACTGTTGAGTGACATATGAGTGGGAAAGGCAGGTATAGCTGTTGGCCCCAGTACATCTACTAAACCTCTTTAGCAAAGACAAGAAGAAACATATGAAAGCAACACCAGGAAGGCGTTTCAGCAACTAACATTTAAGTTCTAAATATATGTTATTTCTAAAACAGTGACATGAAGGTAGCCTTTGAATTGCCCTGGATATAAGTCAAAAACTGGCAATGCCACCCTACACAGATGCACACCCTTTCCTCCAAAGATGTATTCAGTTCTCACAATGTATCTGCCATTATTGGAAGTGACAGAGAAAATAAATGAGCTGTAATGACCACTTTCTCATTTAAAGTGCCAATGCAGTTTCAACGGGAACCTCTTTGAGCGAATATTGCTTTGTCTAACAAAGCAAGTGATAAACACTAAATGCTGAGCAGCTAATATACAACACTAATCAGATGAGCTGTATTTCACAAGCAGTATGCAAATGACCAGAGAGATTGCCTTATTAATCTTAATGTTTTCATTTTCTAACCACTACTTGCTGAACTGTTGCGCTGTTTTAGGTTCTCCCAAGCTTGAAGTGGCATTATTTGAATGGAACAAAAAGGGAGTGCAAACCTTGCATATCTACTGGTCAAATTTAATATTGTCAATAAGTCATTAAAATGATTTTGGGTGCTCAGAGTTATGAAACTATTTAACCACTCATTGTCCTGACATAATGCAACAATTTGCAAGTTGTATATTTTTGCCACTTTATGTAGCACTGCTGTTGCCATTTCATTGGGGACATATTTCAAGAAACAAGTCCAATTAGAACTCATGATGTTCATTCAAAATTTGTTCAAATTCTTAGGGAGTCATGGAAAACAAATCCAATGTAATAACTATTCGCTGGTGTTTTACCTGTATTCACTAATTGAAAATATAAAATGTTCTAATGTAAAAACAGTGGCTAGGAGATAAACAGTGGGCTCTATTAAAATTTGTCAGCTGTCTTTCTCCAAAGTGTGACAGCACAATAGTTTTATACCCTTTATCAATGTTATGGTAATATAACCTTTGCAGTTTTTAAAAATACAGAAAGTATTACAGTTCTGCTATTGCAGAAATTCATAAAATTCAAAAGTAGTTGCAGGCCACCCATGTAGCTAAAAATCATGTTTTCTGAGGTGAGGTACAGATGTGATATGAATATGAACCCATGTTTCTTGTCTGGTCTGTGGGCGTACTAGTTACTTTAGAGGTCATGTGAAGTGTTTAATACCTGATTCAATAAGATTTCTTAGAATTTACTACTGGGTGGTCCTACATGCTGCCTTTTTAAAAAGATATTTGTGTGTGTGTGTGTGTGTGTGTTTGAGAGAATTCTTGGAGACACCAAAGCCTGCAGAGACAGACGCCCTGTGAAGAAAATCCAATATGCTGTTCCATAATGAAAAGGGGATTGCAACACTACTTAGTGGGCTTGATACAGTCCATTCAATCAGAGGCTGCCAACATGCTGGGATTTAGAGGCAGTAGCCCTCACCAGTGGCTCTCTGAGAAAAAGAGATAACAATGCCGAAACAGTGGAAACAACACAGAACAAGTTTTTGAGCTTTGCTGCTGTCATTCTAATATGAAAAATGATTGCACAGTTGCATTAGTTAAAATAAATAAATATATATCCAACAACAAAAATGATTATTTACTCCAGTGAAACATCTGTATGTTTCACCTGTGTTGAATTCTATTTAATGTGCTGTGACAACTGGTTCCTTCATAAAGCCAGCCAAAATGTTAGCAGTATAGACCTGTGTATGCGACACCCCGTGGCATGCTGTGGAAAACTGCAGCTGTGGTACACATGTCAAAGACAGCAGCACAAGCAATTAAAACAGCTTCACAAGCAAACGTGCAGACAATAAAACACGGTGGTAAAGAATGATGCATCATCAAATAGAGCCTTCACTTTTATTTGTTGAGAAGTGCCAGTCAATCGATTTACCTTAAGATCGTTTACATTCAGCTGTGCCGATCATCGCTCGCGTCACGTAAAAATCTATATAGTTTGTCAGGGCTGCTGGTGTGTGAGAGTGAGTGGATAGGCAGTGACAGATTGTTTCGATCACACTCTATTACCGTCTTAATGCAAGTGATTTGACTTTGCATGCGACAAGGGCTCTGAGATGCTGATCTTGTTATTGGATTTCCTATGATAATGTCATAAAATGTCATCAGCTGGGAAAGAGATGCATCTATCATGCATGAGCAAGTGTCAAAAGTAATAACACTTTACTATTGGCGCTCCTGTGTGATTTTTCTGGCAAGAGTACAAGTTTGTGTGTGTACGAGTGGCTTTTAATGTGAAAAAAACGTCTGAAAAATAGAGGTTGCGGTGATGGTAGCGGTGCTCTGTCTGGTCTTTCTAGCTTAAAGGCATAATATGCTGAATGGTGAGAGATGTCTGCACCCTCATCTGGACAAAATGAAGATGTCGTGCTGTGTCTAGAGGCTACACAACACTCCCATATGTCTGGCTGAACTACTTGAGAATGGTCTGACATTTGAAATAAGGACGTGCAAGGGCACTCAAAACTATTAGGGTTGAATTTGAAGAATCACTCAATCCCTGCTACAATGAGATAAAAATAGGTAACCACAGAAAACCAATAGAAACTCTGGATAATTAACACACTGAATTATTATTTTCTGCTAAAAAAAACCCCCAAAACATAATAACACTTAATAAGAGTGATCAGTGACATAAAGATCTCAAGTGAAAGGAAAACCACTGAATTTGAACCGATTTGGAGATGTCTTCGAAACATATTCAAACCACTTGGCTTATATTTAACAGTGTTTTGTTAAATATAAGCCAAAGATTTTGATGGATTTAATTTCCATTTAAGTTTTTCCAGTGTGTGCCAGCTGGGACTTTATGGAAAGCACTGTTAAAGTCTACAAAATGACCACAATTCATCTTTAAATATTGACTGATCTTTATTCATATTGAATTAAAAATATATTTTTGACAGATCCATGTAACAAAACAGAGGGAATATGTATTTAAATGTATTAGCTTGGGAAGGGTGTCAATTAACCAGTAAAAAGAAATATTTAAAACCGGTAAAATGTGACAAAGCAGGCCTATAAAACTAAGTTCTCAATCATTCTAGTGAATCGATACAAACAACTTATAATTTATGCTCATTTAATGATGGAACCTACTTTCTTCCTAACTTCAGTGTAATTTAATGAACAGATTCAAGGGCATTTGAGGAACTTTCCAAACTGACCACATTCCCAGATATACATGTAAGTGCTGAACGTTGCAAAATGGTAGGATTGCCACCAAAATCATCAAATGCAAATGCCAATATGCTATCTCAACATAAGTGTGTCATTGGCCCATATTTGTCTGTAAATGTAGTGTAAATATACAAAAACTATGACAAACATTTAAGTAATTTAGGAACATGCTCTCAGTAGTTATCATTAGTAAACTATACAGTGTCATCAGAAAACAGCACAAAACAAAAAGAGCTGTCTGGTTCATTTCCTGCATAAATAATGCAAGTTGTGTTTTTTCAATAGGTAAAATAATGCAACAGGAAGTTATACACCTAATTTTAAAATTGTGCATCCATTCAGTTTCCATAGGTATCAAGATTTAGGATCAAGATTTAGATCCTAAGTTTAATGGACCATTGAGCTTCAGTTCATAAACATTATGTCAGAATGAACTGCACTGCTTGATTGCTACTGACACATTTGCTACAATGCCACAATGATGATTTTGGTGGCATTATTCACATTAGATATTAGGTGTCATGACCAATCCACCATGGTAAAAATAATATAAAAATACCTGTAGTAAATATTTATTTTTGATGTCTTGTAAGACGTTATTTGTAGGCAAACGTAATTGTGACAATTAAGTACACCCCACTGAATCTCAAATGCTGCTGCTTTGTCAGAAACCCCTGACATTACAGAAAAATGCACGACTTAATCTTTGGTATTAGTGCCTCAATGTACTGATCATGTCAATACTGGAAATGGAGTTAACAGTCCAGTTTGGGGGGAAAAAAAGCGGCAGGAAAGATGGTGATGCAGTGAATCTTTGGAAGCTTTGCCAGTTACGCTTCATACTCAACACTTTTTTTGTTTTTCTTTTACTGTTTGATTAGGTTTTAACACCAAAGCTACTTTGTTAAATTCACAAAATGTTCAGATTTTGACAAGCCCCTTTACAACACGAATCCTCAACCTTTCAAAATAATTCTTTAAAGTTACCTATGGAAAATTTAGAAGGAGCTTTCACATATGAGTTGGGAATGAGGCTTGTTTCAGTACTGTCATGGCCAGTGCATCAAGGCTCCAATGCCAATGGACACTTTGTGCACTATTCTGCAGTATTCTGTGTGCCTAACTTCACAAAAGTCCTTTAAAAATCCAGTGAATTGAAAATATTAGCTTCATTTAAAAACAGAAGGTACCTACTTAACCGGCACAAGCAGTGCAATGCCAGCATCTCAGCATCCAAACTGTGAGAACACTCTTGGGGGTACACATGATTTTGCTACACCATTCATCCACTATTTTCCCAAATAAATGGATGTAAAAGAATCACTGAACTTACTGCAAATGGAAATTAAAGTATTGTATAGGTTCTCAAAATTCCTAAAGAGACACTGGTGGATTAATAGCATTAGTTAAGAAAAGGTTGAAAAAGGGTGATGTGATACTGAATATTCATTAGTATTGCGACAGCATTTTAAAAGTGTACAAAAACTTGAAAAAAATAAGACTCAAGAGGTGAATAATACTGAGAGATGTGTGTAAATGTAGTGTTGGTAATAATACACCCATTATTTAAAAAAAGAGAGAGAAAAAATCACTCCTACAAAGTGAGCAAGAGCCAAGGTTGAAACACAAAATCCACAAAAGTTGTGTGGAAAACACAGTCACACATTACAGGAGAATGATGGCTTGGGGAGGGGGTGACAAGAAGACCCTGCAAGCGTTTTTTAAAGTCAGAGTTCACGCTCAAATTACATTTACAGAATATATATATATATATATGTACTGTATATATATGTATATACATACAGAAAAGATATTCCCCAAAGAAATGATAAAATACAGTAGATCACTACTAATGCAATGATGCAAGGAGAAATAAAAAAAACAAAAATCCTGATAAAGAAAGCATCATTGTTCTATTTACAGCTGCACCTGGCCACCCTATTCCTGCCTATAAAAATATTATAAATTTTTTTTATTACTTTTTCCCGTGGTAAAACTGTTTAGCAATCTAATCTCTGAATGTATTTTCAAAAGAAAATTATTAGTTCCCTTGTGCAGTTTTACCATCAGTTCAGTACATTGTAAACTGTGCTTACTTAACCCCCTACCCAAATTTGTCATGGCATTGTAGAATTTACAAATATGAATCAGTGTAAAATAGCAACATCTGTTATAATGATAGATTATGTTTGTCAGCTGCATTGTGTTTGCCTTAAAAAAAAAGTATTTTTTTGTTATGTACTGAACAAAAACTGATATCTAAAATGTAATGCAACCACACCACTCAGACCATTGGTGTACTGAATTTCCTTATACTGTAAAAAATATTCTAATGATATGAAAAAGAAATAAAGCAAATACTAGAGATATGCTGTCCTTCCATAGTCCCCATTACTAGGCTTGATGGATCTTAATATAACTAGCTGGTCTATTATTTGGGGCCTTCAGTAACCCACTCTCAGTTACATGTGCACCACTCAGTTTCTAACGCATTATGTTTTGACATTAATTACATAATCTTACCCTAAATATTAACACCAGCAAAAAAACATAACGGTGTGTAAATAATCTAAGGTAGATGGTAAACTTTATCTTTTTTTCATATTGACAATACACACATTTTAATCACATGGGGTTAGTAGCAAAGCCTTTTTTGGATATACAGTGGGGCAAAAAAAGTATTTAGTCAGCCACCGATTGTGCAAGTTCCCCCACCTAAAATGATGACAGAGGTCAGTAATTTGCACCAGAGGTACACTTCAACTGTGAGAGACAGAATGTGAAAAAAAAATCCATGAATTCACATGGTAGGATTTGTAAAGAATTTATTCGTAAATTAGGGTGGAAAATAAGTATTTGGTCACCTCAAACATGGAAAATCTCTGGCTCTCACAGACCTGTAACGTCTTCTGTAAGACGCTTTTCTGTCCCCCACTCGTTACCTGTATGAATGGCACCTGTTTGAACTCATCATCTGTATAAAAGACACCTGTCCACAGCCTCAAACAGTCAGACTCCAAACTCCGCCATGGCCAAGACCAAAGAGCTTTCGAAGGACACCCGGAAAAGTATTGTAGACCTGCACCAGACTGGGAAGAGTGAATCTACAATAGGCAAGCAGCTTGGTGTGAAAAAATCAACTGTGGGAGCAATCATCAGAAAATGGAAGACATACAAGACCACTGATAATCTCCCACGATCTGGGGCTCCACGCAAGATCTCATCCCGTGGGGTCAAAATGATCATGAGAACGGTGAGCAAAGATCCCAGAACCACACGGGGGGACCTGGTGAATGACCTGCAGAGAGCTGGGACCAAAGTAACAAAGGTCACCATCAGTAACACACTACAACGGCAGGGAATCAAATCCCGCAGTGCCAGACGTGTTCCGCTGCTGAAGCCAGTGCATGTCCAGGCCCGTCTGAAGTTTGCCAGAGAGCACATGGATGATACAGCAGAGGATTGGGAGAATGTCATGTGGTCAGATGAAACCAAAGTAGAACTTTTTGGTATAAACTCAACTCGTCGTGTTTGGAGGAAGAAGAATACTGAGTTGCATCCCAAGAACACCATACCTACTGTGAAGCATGGGGGTGGAAACATCATGCTATGGGGCTGTTTTTCTGCCAAGGGGACAGGACGACTGATCCGTGTTAAGGACAGAATGAATGGGGCCATGTATCGTGAGATTTTGAGCCAAAACCTCCTTCCATCAGTGAGAACTTTGAAGATGAAACGAGGCTGGGTCTTCCAACATGACAATGATCCAAAACACACCGCCCGGGCAACAAAGGAGTGGCTCCGTAAGAAGCATTTGAAAGTCCTGGAGTGGCCTAGCCAGTCTCCAGACCTCAACCCCATAGAAAATCTGTGGCGGGAGTTGAAAGTCCGTGTTGCTCGGCGACAGCCCCAAAACATCACTGCTCTTGAGAAGATCTGCATGGAGGAATGGGCCAAAATACCAGCTACTGTGTGTGCAAACCTGGTAAAGACCTATAGTAAACGTTTGACCTCTGTTATTGCCAACAAAGGTTATGTTACAAAGTATTGAGTTGTATTTTTGTTATTGACCAAATACTTATTTTCCACCCTGATTTACAAATAAATTCTTTACAAATCCTACCATGTGGATTCATGGATTTTTTTTTCACATTCTGTCTCTCACAGTTGAAGTGTACCTCTGGTGCAAATTACTGACCTCTGTCATCATTTTAGGTGGGGGAACTTGCACAATCGGTGGCTGACTAAATACTTTTTTGCCCCACTGTATAGCCTTGGCTGGTTAAACCTGGTCAAACCTGCCAGCTGTTGATCATGGGCGGAGATGAAACAAAATAATCTTAACAAGTCAGATACTGTGAAAACGGTGTCAAACAGCCAATTGTAGTTCAATAGTAGGTTGTCTGAAAACAACTCCTTGGTAAGTTGCATGAATTTTTTTTGTAGTCGGCAACTGATTACAAATTGTTGCGGTGACCACTGTCAACTGTGACGGAATTGCAATGTCACCTGGTGGGAGATGATGTGTCTCCAAACAGTGACATTGACCCTTAGAACGACCATAATCACCTCTATTGGTGAAGGTTTGAAAATAACTGGTAATTTAAAAATGCAGAAAGATTGTTACCATATTGTAATCAATCTGAGTCAGTCTGCATTGATGGGCGCATATCATCTTAATTAGGTCTCATTGTTACAGGGGACTCAAAACAACTGGTTGTATCTGGTTATATTCCTAAAAAAAATGTAGAGGAATTTCTGAATTTCCATTTCAGATCAGTAAGGCTCTGGTTGAACTCTGAAAGTAAGTACTTCAAATGAATTTCTGTTGTATATGCGAACAGATTTGCGATTTTCACAGTTGCCATATTATAACAGATTGTATGTAGTTTCCAGGTTACCCCGTTTACTCCCAAACTCTCTCTGTCTTATTGCTGTTTTATCTCTTTCTTGATGCACCAGAGATGCTTTGAAGACTCAAGTGGTCTCAGACCTGGTCCCTGTCTTCGAAGCAGCCACGCATCTACAAATTCATTACACACGACTGCAATAAACTGCAGTCTGCAATAGTGGTGCAACGGATCACGGTTGATCCGTAATCCGAACCGATCCCACTCCACGGTTCGGCACACATGATGTATGGTGGGCGTGGTCAGTCTGTCAAGCGATAGCTATGGTCAGCGCTAGCGGTCCAAGTGGAGGAGCAGAGGAGTTTGCGGTATTTAAGCAGCCCTTTGCTGCCCAATCCGACCGGGCTAAAGCTATTACAAAAGCTATTGGGGGTGTTAAGCTGCAGACGGGAGGCCGCATTCTGTTGTGCAAAACAAAGGGTTTAAACTAGTCAATGCGTTAGTTGAGGCATTGACGCGTGCAGCCCCCACGCAAGGGGCGATCCGCGGTAACTAGTTAACGGAGATTTGTCGCGTTAATGCAGTTATGGCATTAACGTCATTTTAACGAGATTTACGCTGACAGCACTAGTTTAAACTATGATGAACGTGCTTGAGCCACACTATGATATCCTGTCGCGCGTTCACTTCAGTGACAAGATCGCTCCAAGCATGTATGAGCAGGAAATGTTTAAAGTTATGGCTGAGCTGTCCCAGGCATCTTCTGTTGCCCTAACTACAAATGGACCTCCAGGGCAACGGAAAGCTACGTGACCGTGACCGCTCATTATATCACAGCCGAGTGGTAGATAGAAAGCCCTGAACTGCCCTATATTGCACCTTAATTTGTTTTTATATAATTGCGTGGAATGAGTCTTGAATTGAGTGTTTTTAATAGGCAAAAAAATACTTAAATAAGTAAATGGCGAGTTAAATTTTTGTCTTCTGTTTTTTTTTTCTGCTGATCTGAAAATTGATCCGATCTGTGACGAAAAAACGTGATCCGATCCGAACCGTGAGACTTTTGATCCGTTGCACCACTAGTCTGCAACCACTGTTTTCCCTAATGTGACTGTATTAGACAACATGAGAGGCATAAGACGATGAAGCTACTTATTAAAAAGAAGAAAAAAAATCACAATGAGACCCTGAAGACCAAAAGCTATAGTAAAACAAAATTTCTACTCAACTTAAAACATAATTACATTTTTAACACTCAACAAAAGTATGAAATATAAATACAAATTTTTACCAAAAAGGCTCATTTACTGAATTAGCAGTCAGCACTGAGAGGGAGTCATTGTGCTCCTTTACTACTTTACGCTTATGAAGCTTTCACGCAGAACATTACAGACTGCTGTATCGTTCACATTGTGCTGTGATTCATGTTAACATCTTTCATGATCACTTTTTCTCTCCGGACTCCTCTGGTTATGTTCACTCAATAATGACTGCTTTTCATTTTTCACTGCTTCAGCCGCACGACAGTGTTTGCTACAAAGAATTCTATAGTTACCACAGAGGAGGAAAAAAAGAATGGCAATTAACTCTGGTCCTCTCTGCCAGTTTCAGTGCTCTTGCGTCTTCCACCATCATAGCTTTTATAACATTGATGCATTGACTGGGTAACATTTCTTGAATGCTAATACCTACGTTTTAACCTCGCTGCAGGATTACAACCTATTGCAGGGTTTCTCAGCTGGTGCACTGGGTGAGATGTTGGGTAACATGATTTCCCCACAGAACAACAAGGGAAAGTGGATGAATTAGCATTCAAAAAGCTAAAAGCCCCTTGTGATGGTTGCTGGCTGAGAGCACCAGTAGGTTTTCTCGTCCACAAGATTGGCTGTATTTTCCCACAGAGAGCCATTTCAAAGCCTTACAGTGACTCTCAACTGCTGCCGCTGCACTTAGACACACAGCCATATAGTAGTCCACAAGCACTACTGCTTTTTTACGGGTAATGGTAAAAATTGACTTACATAACTGACATTAATCTGTAAAAAATATAGAGGGGGCCATTTTGCTCCATAAATTAGGACAAATAATGTATACATAAGAGTATATTCAAATGATAGTAAATCAGAATACTTGATGATTTCAGAAGTGTAAGACAGTAGATCAGATTTCTAACAGAACAAAGGCCAAAGTGATACTTAACATGATAAAATTCACTATAAAATTCACATTTCTGTTGAGATGCATTTATTATGAGTGCTCTTATTGTGGTATTGTGGGACTAATCTGTCTTCCATTATGATTACATTTCAATAGGCCTGATGTCCCTTTTTGATTTAAAAATTTGTGCCTCAGCTGGAACTCTACTGGATGATTATTATTTCCATAAAACCTGAGAGGTGGAGAAATGCTGTGCCAGGGCAACATCTGCGTTTTGAACAGAAAATCATCGGCACCGCTCATCTGAATCTGTAATATTGAGGCACAACGTTGTGTAACTGTGCTTGTGTATTCTTTCAGCACTGATACATGCACAGGGGTTAGGCAGCTTCGGCCCTCTATAATACCACACATATATATGCTGTGATATTGTAAATGTTATTGAAATTAAGTCAAGCTAATCATATCTTTCAGAGTTTAAAGGCTAGGCCACCAGTTGTATTTATGGCACTCAAGCTACTTACTGCTTACCACTCTGCATCTGAAAAAAAAAGCTGAGAAAAATATCTCTGGTGATCTCATCACTGATGCCTTAAACAAAAATGTTTGGCAGGAAATACACATTTAGGAAGAAGGAATATAAGAAGTGTTTTATGAAGCAGGCTAGAGTTGCGTCACTGGTGATGTAGCTGACATTTGTGACCCTTACTCAAAACTAAAATTGAAGATATTTGATGGTGATTCTTTTTACACCTCCTCTTATTAATCACTTTAATCCCAGAACATTAGAAGTACAAAATCTAAGCACTAGAATATCCCTTTAATCTCTTGAATGTAATAAATAAACAATCAAAAGCGATGAAGAATCCTTCAAATTAAATATTGCTACCATGTTTGTGTTTATAGCTTCTTTCCCCTTGGTGTTGGTGTCACTGTCAGCCCAAAGTGATATTCTTTACAGAATGCTTCTTTGTTAGTTAAATGCAAAAAAAAAAAAAGCAAAATAACCCAAAAAACTCAGGTGTTATCTCACTGTAAATGAAAGTTGGAGTGTGATGGAGAAAATTGCACGAATTGTTGCTTATAGTGAGAATAACACCAACGCAATTTGGCTGTGCCAGAGTGTTAAGTGCTAATAAATTATCAGCCCCGACCTAAATTAGGCTTCAAAGTCATTTGACGACAGATGCTAGCACTCTCCATCATAATTTAATGTGGCATCTGGCAGTACTGTATGAGTACAGCAAGCTAGCCATCAGTAGATTTAGTGATAACTTACAATGTCAAACACCAAGACAGAAAATGTCCCTTTTTTTTTTTTAAACTTGTTACAGGGTAATAATGTAGCTGACCCTTGCTTTAGCTATCTTACACCTAAGAGTAAGGGCAGATAGTGACTTTCTTAGTTTTCTCTTTTTATTACATACAACAGTATTAACACAGAGTGGTAAAAAAAAAAACTCCTATAGGTGTTCTTTTCCTTTTTTGTTGCTTGTGTCTGTCTGGCGATGACATGTAATTGGCTTATTTCCAGCCATGGAGAGTTTTCCTTTTTCTGTCATCTCCACAACGTTCTTTCGTGGCTGCATTACTGTGCTGTTCACCCCATCCCTTTATTGATCAAATACAGTACATTGTCAGACAAGTTGAGGAAATAAACAGGTCCCTGATGGATTAACAAACAAAGACAGACAAACAAAAAAATACCCCCGCTATACTCTGATAAAGATTTTAAAATGCCGTCTTTCCCCCTCAGTTTGTGTTTCTCCAGAAACATGTTGTTGTACCTCTTAAAAGATTTGTCCATTCTTAAGCACCGGTTCCACTGAAATAAAATCTCTTCTACTGCAGTTACCAATGTTTTAGTCAGTCACATGAGCTCATGAAGGTAACATTGAACTGTGCGGTTTGTTCGCTACTCGGACTAGATTGGTAAAGATGAGGAACAGCATGGAAAATTACAGTGGAATTTAAAGGGTCATCTTGTGAGCAGTCAACCTTCTAATCCAAACTTGCCGTGGCAACAATGTGTCAAATGCTGCTCAATCAGGTACCAGGTGATATCACAGCTGTGGCGGTATGTACCGTCCTGTTGGCCCGTTTTAGTGCTGTAACTCTGGCTGCCATTATCGACATTATCTTTTTCAAGTACAAGGTCTAATGTTGTTTCTCCTTCAGAACATATTTCAAGTGGCGGCAGACTTATCTGTCAGTGTGCATGTATGAAATAATGTGTGGTTATTGTAGGTGTATCAAGCCTACAGGCATGTTAACGTGTTTCAGGTATGATTTGAAATATGTGTGTGATAAATGTCTGAATTTCATTACTGGTGCAGTGAAACGTAAAAGTCAAAGCAGCATGACGGCAGGCATGCAGGCCACATCTGGGGTTTTCAGCATGACTGCAGGTTTGCTGGTAAGTCATGACACAACTCTATGTGCATGGACATTTGATTGACTGCACCCAAGCAATAGCAGTTGTGTGAATAGTACAATGTGTGCATCTAGCTGGATGGAAAATGTGCCAAAGGGACAGTGAACAATGATTTAAGGGTGTATAAAGAAAGACATGTAAGGTCATGGAAATAACCGTGCTGGGGCTAACCACAGTTTATTTTTTCCTCCTCTTTTCATCTTTGATTGTGTTAATATTATTTATGTGCAATTTTGATTCTAAAAAAACTGGACTTTTTCTTTTCCAGGACAGAATACACCACAAAGAGATGTCTGTGTTTGCTTTAGGGGCCAAGGACAAAGTAACAAAAGAGGCCGTTAGTGAATGTTGTTATAGTTTTGTCATAGAAAATGCAAAACCAGTGAGTGAGAATACAAGATTAGCAGACATGACAAAGAGAAGTGTTAAGGAAAGGTGAAAGAAGAACCCAGTTTGAGAAGAACAGCATGGAAACGTGAGGACTGTTTACTGTCCATTCATCCCCACCCATACCCCTCTATTCATCGCTAATGTGCTACAGGTGGGTCACTACACCACAGTGTTCCTCTGTCTGTATGGAGGGGGTGGCAATACATTGCCTGTTTTCATAGCAGCCTCTGACAAGTATTCCTGGTTTTCAGCCACAGCAGGGCGAATGCGTCCATTCTGGCGGTAGAAGAAGCGTGTGCTGCAGTCCTGCAGGTACTCAGGGTTGTGCAGTGAGGACTTGGGAGGGAGACTGTGCTGCCAGTATTCAGGATTGTCAAAAGTGGCTTTCTTGCCTTTCTTATCAAACATAATGGTGCCGCTGGTGATGCCTGAGTGCAGAGCGTGTCCTGAATGCCCCGAATGCAGGGTGTGTGATGGATACGATGGGTGGGGGAGGTGGCCAGGGGGTACCACATATCCAGTGGAGGAGATGGTGTGGCTTGATGTTGGTGGGTTGACTGTCTGCAGTACTGATTGTGCAACAGAGGATCCGGAGCCAGAGATGGAGACTGTGCCAGCCAATCCATTCTTGGCCCCAGTGTTGAGGAGGGTATTCAGGTACAGTGGCTCGTTGACATACTCATCATCACCATGAGTGGATTGACTTTTGGGGGCAGCAGTGGCTCCAGCCAAATGCAGAGTGTGGCAGCTAGCTCCATCAATCACTGTGTGGGCATCTCCATTCCTACGCCGTGTGACAAAGGGGTTTTCCTCTACAGGGATGAGATAATCTGGAAACAAAAAGGGGATATTAGCATTAGCTAAGGTCTCTACAGTTCTGTTATTGAATGTTCTAAGTTATAGTGTACATATCAGATGCTTTCAAACCCTTAAAAGAACTGGGTACACATTTAATATATTATTTTAGATAAGTACTGTATCACAACACAAACTATGTCATTTAGCTCATTTTTTCCAAACATTTAGAAATTTGATGAAGACATTCAAAACTGTCAGAGTAACCTGAATTGCTCTTGTCTCTCATGGCATTGCCTTTTGCTCCTCGCTCTGATAAAAGACCAGTGGGATCGGCGCTGTAACGCTGTCCATTACTGTCCTCACCTCCGCCTTGCAAGAGGAAAGGAAGCAAGAGAGAGTTTTAAAGTATGCCACTATGAAAACCTTATGTCAAGATCCATATATATTTTCTAATAAACTACGAGGCAGAGCTATAACTGTAGCCAAGTAACTTTAATTTGGGTGATTTAGGGATGACATCTTTATTTTTCATGGGCTGACCGTACAGTACATGGATTCCGATTAGTGCTCGAACGCAGCCATTACCAATATGTTACACTCTTCTCTTTCACTTCTTACTTCTCCAATGAAGTGACATTATAGACACGCTTGCATTGTTAAACTCACTTTACCTACCCAAACAAATATTGGCAGCAAGCATAAAGGGAAAACGTAGAAAAGAATAACTTGAGTCACAATGTCAACAAATAATTCAGGACATTTTCTCTGTTCCGATCTCACCTATCTTGTCTACTGTGACATGACATTTTTGTCACTGTGTCACTGGCTATGGCGTCACCTTGTGGTACATTCAGGCTCAGTGACTGAAAATAAAATGAGGGCTGATTTTGTTTCGCGAATCCTCTCTTTACATATTATAATCAAACCAGATTTTAAAATAAATAAACTGTACCAAAGAATTCTTAGGATATGTCATTAAGTTTCAGTTTATTCATGTAGAGTTTGGTAATGTTTACAAAAACACAAAACATAATGACTCTATGCTTGATATTTGTTTTCAATTTACTGGTATGAGCAACCCAAAGTATTTTTCAGAGTCCCTCAATTGAATTTAATCCCATGACCGCTGCTTTTGAATGTCATTCTACTTTACCTTGCACTGTGGTGAGAGTTGAGCCAGCCTCAAGGGTGCTTGACCTTGGGGATGCCTGTTTTCTCAGAGTGCCATTACAGCGGGGGTCATCCTGGCTACCACGGCCAAATCCACCAACTATTTTTCCTCCTGAGGCAAGTTCCTGTGGAGCGAGGCAGCTTCCAGTAACAGGGGGACCAGAGATCACTCTCGGCACGGCAGCCAGCATATCCTCCATGCTGAAACTGGGATCCTGACAGCCAAATTGGTTCTGTGTAGAAGTAAATGAGAGAAAGGGTTCAGTTAGGATAGTAGGAATGTGAGACTGAATTCAAAGAAAATCAGTTTACTAAGACAGATATACGATGAGAGATTAATGGCAAATTGTGTTTAAAATCTAAAATCTAATGTCGAAGTCAATGAACTTTAAGTTCATTACCTTCAAGGGGAAACTGTTTCTATTCCAATCTTTTGTCTACAAACTAGTTTGATTTTCTGGTGTGGTACAAGTACAAAAGCAAAAAAAAAACAATATAAAAAGTACAACAAAAAAAGTAAGACAAAGACTATTGTAAAAGTGACAATTGAAGTACTTTGTACTATTGTCCATCTGCAATATTAAAATGTGACAGGCAGGGGAGACAAACAGCAGTGCCAAACAATGATATGGCAGCATGACTGCCAAGTACAATTAAAAGGATTTTAATTAAAAGGCTCCATGCAGCAAGTCTTTAAGTAGCCATATCAGAAATGTCATGCTGTGTGCATTTGTGTCTACACTAATGACAAAAAAGGGCTTTTATGAACCTCAGCAAGTGCTTTACTCGGTTTATCTTTTCTCCCCCATATTTTCAGCAAGTTTTATTTTTTTAAAATTTTTTATTAACTTATCCTCAGGTTAATGCTGAGTCGTCTGTGATCTTACGGCAACAGTATATGGAATTTATTTCCCTTAAAGTGGACCTCTGGCTATTTACCTTATTTAATACTAAAAAATTGTTATAATAGTGGATGAAACATGGCTAAATTACCAGATAATGAGGTCAGCATATGATTAATAAACATTTTGAAAAATTTGGGATGCTGTGTAAAATGTAAATTAAAACAGAATGCAATGATCTGCATATCTCATGAACATATACTTTATTCAGAACCAAACCTGCATCAAATATTTAAACTGGGAAAACGTATCATTTTAAGAAAAGTAAGTACACGGCGATGTTTACAGGATCCCCTCGCTGTAAATTTCTGGGAACAGAAAATATAAGTTGCTGAACTTTTGGGGGAGGCATGCTGTCCCATTCTTTTTATCTCTCTCATATATATATACTACAGCTGTTCAACAGTCCTAGGTCTTCTTTGTGTTTGTATTTTTTGATTCACCACACGCCAAATGTTTTTAGCTGGTGAAAGCTCTGAACTACATACAGAACTGCATGCATACAAGCTGTTCCCTTTGTCCAAAGGATGTGGGTTCCGTGTTTTCCAAAAGAATTTCAAATATTGATTTGCGTTCTGCCTTGTTTCAGTCCACCTTAAAAAAAGCTTTGATATGGCTTCTTTGCATGATAGAGCTTTTACCTGCATTTCTGAATAGCACAGCAAACTGTGTACACAGTCGTGAAAGTGTTTCTGAGCCATGGATGGATTTCTATGAGTCTGACCTATTTTTAATTTGCAGTGCATTAAGGGCACAAAGATCACGAGCATGATCCAATATCGATTTTCATTCTTGTCCCATGTGCACATGTCCACATCCAAGAGATTTCTCAAGATCCTTTTTATCCTTTTAATGATCTTATATACTGTAGATGAAGAATAATTCACCGTCTTTAACATTGTTCCTTCAAGAACATTATTATGAAATTGTTCCACAATTTTTAGATGCACTTTTTCCCCCCAGATTGATGAACCTGTGTCCACCTTTACTTCTAAGAAACTCTGCCTCCCTGAGATATTCTATTTATACATAATCATGTTATTGACCTGTAGTCAGTTAATTTAATTCATTGCAAAATGGTCCTCCAACTGTTTCTTTTTAATATTGCTCACTTTTCCAGCTTTTTATTCCCTCATCTAAACGTTTTTGAGATGTTATTAATACTTTTCATAAAATAGCAAAAAGTCTCAGTTTAAACATTTGCCTTTTCTTTATCCTTCTGTAAATGAAATATGGTTTATGAGATTAGTAAATTATTGCAACTTTTTTCATTTAGATTTTATAAAGTGTCCCAACTTTTTCAGAATTGGGTTTGTATCTAAGATACAAATGGCTTCATACTCTAAATGCCCAGTTTCCAACAATTTCTTTTTTCTTTTGGGTCTATATGGTGTCACACAGAGACAGGTACATACTGATGGAGAGATCCATAATACGCTCATCACAGGCACACATCTCACCCAGTGAACCGTTTGTTTACCATACCCAAATCAGTAGAAATCTGCCTTAAAAGATCAGTGTCCTTAAAGCGGGAGAAGCTTAGATTCCTTTTTTCAGACAGATGGTGAATTGAGGAGTTTTATCAAAGTACATTGTAGCAGAAAATTATTTTGAACTATGGAAAATAATTTAGTGAAGTCCACAAATACAAATCTAAAGCAGGAAATGAGCATACTTCTTTACAAGCTTACTAAGTTATTCCAATAAAGTTTTTACTGAGTGCCCAGTTACTGATGACATCTGACTTTTGTCGCACAGTCATGTAAATCTTTTTTGTTTCCTTTTTTTTTGTTAACTTAGAGATCGGAGTAATGCAATTATTAGCAAATAGGAGCTTTAAACAAAACTGTGCCTACTGCTATATTTTGTCCAAACCTTTGCTTGAAATCTCAGGAACTTCAAAGGGCAGAATTGAGGGGCATTCTCATTTTCTGTATGCAACAGCATCGTTCTTTTTTCCTGATATATTACATGTGGAGTCTTCCCCAGTTTCTCATCTAGTGCTCTACATTATAAGCCAGAAGCAATTAGTTGAGGCCTTAGAGCTCATGCTGTTTTCTCATTACAGTGTAACTGCAGGTATATCTACTAAATTTCCCTCTTTCAATCCTCATTTATACCTATCACTCATCAAAAAATAAAAAACAAAATCAATCACTAACCTTAACACAAATATAAAACTGTGGAGTTTCTTTAAATCATATTCAAACACATGCACAGCTGTATTACTTTGTACCCTGAAGATGAACAGAGACTTAATCCAGTGTGAAGTAAAATATTAACTATTACTTGAAGAGTCAAGTAAAGTGCCCCGTTCACCTTTTTATCAAAGCACAAGCTTTTGGCATCACTTTAAACCAAATAGTTTTTAATCTTAGCATGCATTTTCATAATGACATTTCGGAGTATGGTGGCAATGTCTGTTTAAGTGAGTGCAGAACAAATTTCTTCCAGTTATGAGTCACAATAATAGAGTGAAATATGGCTGTATAAGTAAGTGTTTTAATAATCAAGCTCATTACAATAATCAACCTATTTGAAATTGAATGCAAATAACTTCATAATAATTTAAACTAAAAAGAAAGGCCCAGTAGTGGAAGAAAAGTATAGGCAATAGTAGGGAACAGCAGGGGGATTGTAAATATATATACAGATCAGGCAAATACATAATCATTCACTCTCTGAAATGCACTAAAACAGGTTTGAGACATATCTCTCATTGGCATTCAGTGGGTATTTTTATTCTGACATAAACACAGGGGGATTTTGGAATAGAAAATGTTTGAATTCTGGCTGTGTGACTGGTGCTGTGATAGATTTAAGTCCAAAGAGAGACTATGAACATTTGAACAGTCCAAGAACTGAGAAGATCTAGCTGTAAACTCCAATTCAGAAGAAGGCAATTACAACAGTTTCACAAAGGAGAAAGACGAAGGAAAACAGAAAGAGAATTGGACAGCAAGAGACAGATGGGCGTGAACGCGAGAAAGCTGTGTGAGTGCAGTTTTAAGGCCTCAGTCTTTTGTGCTTGAACAGAATAGTCCTGCATTGCACTGAGAAAACCATTCCCATATCACTTTAGAATGCATCTAAATGATTTGAGTACTTTTGCTATATTGTCCCATTTTTCATCTTTCAACCAGCCACACTGCTACTATGCTTAGAAAGAACTGGTAATAAGAGATGGTAATCCAGAGACCATGTCAAATTAAAAGATAAGAAACAAATTTAATGAAAAAAGTAAAAGAAAAACACACAAATTAAAACTTAAGTTCATTAAAGAAGTAATAACAAAAATAATGAAAAAGGGTTGGGCCACCAGTCTTCCTTACAGTGTTAATGAAGGGATTCACTTGGAAAACACAAACTGGCTTACCTAGGTTATTGCAAGAGGTTTCGAACTTTATGACTTTACAGTTTATCATTTAATAGATTTAATCTTGTGTACAATGTTAATAAGTTATTTAAAAATATTCCAGCTAAATATTTTTGTAGGAAAATCTGTGGACATCAACAACAGTACAGTGAACTGAAAACTACACTAAAATATTGGGTTAGATGTCTAGAATGTAGAAAACCATTATGACTAATGGCAGTTGGCACCTCCTATTACCACTGTTACTTCTAGCTTAAAATTCTGATAAAAACAGAGCAACAAGAACAAATTAATTGTTGAGTGAGTACATCAAAAACAGTTAAAATCAATAGCCCATCCAGCTTGACAATAACTACATTAGAAGGGCTAATGCAATCACATGTTCAACCAGCTGGCTAACCAGATCTGTCATCTTTTTAAAGCTCTATTTAGATATTTTACATAGACAAGAGCAAGTCATTTAAGAACTCTATTTGCTCTTATCACCACTGCCAGCTGGGTATACACAGAAGAAAATTAGTTGAACATTTTATGCACGCTTGATATTGTGAAGGGGTGTGAACCTACACCATAATCCATAGCCTTTTCTTAAGCCTATTGCACCATTGTGGTTCTGCCAGGGCCACTACAAAACCTAAAACTAATTATTAAGTGAAATCAACGCAGAACAAAGTCTGAAACAGGAGACAAACCGTGAGTTGTTGGCTGGCAAACTTGTGATTTACTTCACCACCACCACCCTTCTAGCCTCCAAATGTGGACTTAATCTCTCTTGTCACAGCACAGATGCCAGTGGCATCTGCCAGAATAGCAGTATTTGACATGCTAAGATGAAAACATGCTGTTAAGTCTAAGCTATTTTTAAAAATTCCTCCAAGTTTAAACAATCTATTTCTACCGCAAAACACATTGTGCAGTCACATTGCATAATGATCCACCTTAATAACACAATGTAAGTGTATCTTCAGTATTTCTTCCACATATTGAACATTGTATTAGGGCGCTTGAAATAAAATACCTTGTTGGAGTCCATCCTTGTGCGGGGAGTGTATGCCAGTGGGGGGATGTTGAAGGAGTGGGGCACCAAGTACTCCTCAGCATCCATCAGGTCATCTAGTTCCTCCTCATCCAAGAGGCTCTGGAAGAACTTGCTGTCACTGGGGCTGGGGAGCTTCATGCGATCATCACCCTGAGTAAAGTTTGATTCAGTTCAATTCAGTTTTATTTATATAATGCTAAATCACAACAATGGCCTCAGTGCATTTTATATTGTAAGATACAAAGTCTACAATAAAACTGAGAAAATCCCAACAATCCAAAAAAACAAAAAACAAAAACCCACTATTAGCAACAGTGGGATTGAAAAACTCCCTTTTAACAGGAAGAAACCTCCGGTAGAACCAAACTCAGGGAGGGGCGGCCATCTGCTGTCACCAGTTGGAAGTGAGGGGAGGGAGAAAAACATTTATTGACGATAAAGCAACAAGTTAAGTCAGACTGTGGTTTGGGGCCTTGTCATTGGCAGATCCATCTGATACTTTTGAGAAAGGCTGATATGCAGAGAAACAAGAAAGGGAGGGTGGGGCACAGAAACCACAACAAATGTGTATGGGGTGGAAGTAGACATTAATAGATATATTATCAGACGGAGAGCGTTTGGAGTGAGGTCCAGCTTGTTATTCTGATAACACATTAGCTATTATTTTTAACACTTTTATAGCCTCTGCAGCTTATATTTTACTGAAGTTAATTTGAAAATATCAGAATAACAAGTGTGATAATGTCAGATTTGTTTCATGACTGTTTTACTTGTGTTACTTAGAGAAACCTTTTTTGAATGAGCACTTATTTTAACACAACATAAGCAAAATCCATGTTTTTTTTCTTTTACAAAGAAATGGGAAACAGAAAAACTCTCTATATGAAAAACTGACACAGTAACCGAAGACACACTATAAAGATAACATACATATTCCGATACCATCAATTTACCTACCTGGATGACCAGATATCTTTGGGGATCTCGAGCCATTCGAGTGAACTCGGCAGCCAGCTCCTTGAACTTGGGTCGACTGTCTGCATCAATCATCCAGCCTGAAAGGCATTTCTTTATTATATATTTAACAATATGATGTTCCAAATAAAAATAACGTGTGTGTGGGGTGGAGATGCCATCTATACATCTTATTGATGTGTATAACTTTCCCAGTCAACATTCAATTTGAGGCTTCATCTATCCCCATCAGGATCCTGTTTTTTGTTCCTGTGTAAATTTACTGTTACCCCATTTAACTATTAGGAACAATGTGTTGAGAAGGTGTCAGTGGAGATTTGGCAGTGCAGTTGAGTGGTCTTCCTACTTTGGTGTCAAGGGTAATGCCTCCATAGACTGAGGCTTTGGATTAAAAGCTACATAATAATGCACAATAATTAGACTTTGATATCATCTTTCAAGCATTATTTTTTGACATGCAGCTATCTCTACAAAGTGAATAATTCATTGTGAACGGGTATTTATACGTAAAGTGATAAATTGAAATTATTCTGAACTTGAACTTATTTCCTGACTGGTCGATATGGTAGGTTAAATCTATCATGATGGTGGTTTCAATTGCACTCAAAGCAGCTCTGTATTACACCATTATGCTATTAAGTGGTGGTGATAGTGGAGTCTGGTGTGTTTGCTCGTGTATTGATGGGGCAGATGTGGTGGATTATCCCTGGGCCAACTGTGGTGGGAAGGTCTGGGTAACAAAAAACTGTAGCTAACCTGTGAAAGCTTGACATCAATCACATGACATGAAAACAGGCCATATTCCCCTACTTCTTAAGATTTTTGAAGATTTCATTTTTAAACCATTTTCCAGAATGCATTGTTTCATAATGATTAATTACATGAGTTTAAATTAAGTTCTCTTCTTTATTCAAATATAAATACTGTTTCATCGCTATAATGGCCATATGGAGCTATGTGCTCTTCTGCCAGTTTCCATGTGAACATGATGATATAATGCCAAAGCAATCATGTGGTCTGGCCTTGAGTACAGGCTGACTAGGTAAAGGATGGTTAAATGTGGCTTTAGATGTGAATACATAAATACATACACAAGCCATTTCAAATGTAAAATTGATTATCTTTTGTCTTGGTGCATAGCGTCTATTATTATTGCCAGTAAAGCAGAGGATAGTGAAATTAGTTAAAGCTTCAGAAGTACACTGAGCACATGAGCCTTTTCAGCATGTGCAGTGTTGCAGAAAGAAGTCAGATAAGAGGCAGGTGATAGTAACCTCTCCCTGCCGTGTCTGTGTCCACTTGCCAGATTGGCGCAGGTTGAGGGTGACCGTAAAAGCCAAGGTGACAGAAACGGCCAGAGGCTGAACCTTGAAGAGCAGTAGAGAAGGCTGAAGTGGTGCTGGCACCCAGTCTTTGTCCTGTCAGCAGTGGCCAGAGGGTATAGTGCCACCTGTGACCCCAGTGCCTGACAGTATAACAGCAGTGGCTGACCACTAAGGCCAACCTGTTCATGCTTAGCAGTCCTCTAAAATTGTATACAAGTATGATCAATTAAAAGAAAACAGGTGGGCTAAACTGTAGAACCGCAATCTACCGATTACCAAATGTTTTCTGAACATGTTTTCTATTCAAAACTAGCTAGCATGTTTCCTCATCGCTCTCAGTTTAACATGGTAGAAGCAGTAATTATTAATTCTGATTTATTTGATTTGTTGCATTTGATTTTAGTTTATTAAAGAGAGTTTCTGTTCTTCTGGTTACTTTGAGATTTTACTTACATTTGACCATGACCATGTAAACATCAATGGTGCAGATGGGTGGTTGAGGAAGACGCTCTCCCTTCTCTAACAGATCTGGGATATCTCTTGTAGAAATCCCATCATATGGCTTCCCTCCAAAGGTCATCAGCTCCCAAATGGTTACACCTGAAAGATGTAGGAGTAGTGATATATGAGCACAGAGGCAGACAGATTAAGTAAGGAGAGACAAAAAGATAATTACAAAAACAAGAACAAGTAGAAAGTTGAAAGCCCAAATTCACTAAGTAAGTGGAAATAGGAAAACAAAAATAAATGTTCCTTTTCTTTTAGAGTAAGGAAGCACAAGTGCACTTTGAAATCTTTTTCATTTAATGAAACAGACATTTGAAAAAGAGATGTCTTAAGAAAACAGTAAATGTTGTTTTACCAATAAGTCTCAGTCTCAAGCAAATTACATAAATAAATGACAGGAAAACATAGGCGTGACTCTGCTTTTAACCACCTTGCTACAGTGTCGCATTGTAAGCTATGGGTAAGATCTTTGTCAGACAGGTATGCAGAAATGACAAGGCTTGGATAAAAGCAACACCTTGTGCAAAGACTCATGATGTGACCAATAACAGTTTTATGCTTCCTTGTGCAAACTACACTCAAGTGTCCCCAAATTATTCCCTTATTCGCCGCAATTTTTTACAGATTGCAAAACCCACCAATCAGCCAGGTCTGGTCTGTTCTAATTAGCCACCAAGGAAAAAATCAACCATTCAAATGGTTCTTGATTCTTGTGAAACTAAAAAAATGAGTTAAAAATAATGTTCAGGATTTTATTAATCACAATTTACTTCACATTACACTACATGTATATGAGTTCAAAGTAAAGTGTCCATCCACTGTCTATTCACCGTCTCTTGGCTGCTCTTAGCGTTTTAAATGGACAGGGAAGAGTCGGAGCCAAGCTCTCAGCAGGAGCATGATCTCACCCTCTTTCCTCTCATGGTCCTTCTGTCCTCTCCCTCACAGCCTTGTACCTTCAATAGTTTTCTCCCACTACATGTATTTTGATGTAACTGTCTGTAAATAATGAATAAAACCAAGAATATGAAGATGGCCTTGAACACATTCTACCTCATGCACCCTTTTTCTATTCCCCTCTTTATTTCTTGTCACACACACAAGTCTTATTTTATTTTTTCCTTTGTCTGCAAATTCCTGCTAGACTGTCAGCGGTTGAGCAACTAAACTAGGCACACAGGTACACTTTAAAGGGCCTCGAATGCTCTTAGTGACATCTGATATTACGATGGCATCATGTTACCTAACAATCACCCACCACTGGCTAAAATAACCATTTGCAGTATTTATGTACCTAAAGCACCATACTAAAATATTCTATTGCTAAATTTCGGGACCGTAACATGTAATTTATATCTACAAAAGTTGAATTACACATCTGATACATTATGCTGCCATATGCTGCCTAGCAACTAACATTGTTGTTTCTAGTATATTGATGGCAACATGACAATAAAGTAGTAAGAAACAATAAAACTTTTTGCAAAACAGGTGATAAGAATCTGTGCTTTATTAAAATTGTGGCCATTTTTTTTAATTTCAGCTTTTCTATTTACATTTCATTGGATGAAGGTCAACCAGTGCCTTTGTTATCAATAAAATTATATAGAAAACTGTCATTGTTATATTCAAAGCACACTTACCATAACTCCAAACGTCACTCTGATGAGTAAACTTCCTGTAATGAATACACTCAAGGGCCATCCATTTGATGGGCATCTGTTAATAAAAGCAGAGATGTTAGTACCCTTATACTTAAGGAAAACTCTAATTTTCCATGTGTTTTTATACTAAATATCAGCTAGTTGGGTGTTGACAGTGATAATGGACCATTTTGGCAAAGATACATCAACAACACTGGTGATATGCAGCTTAACACTATAATTAGATATGAAATTCTATTTATTACAGCGATGGAAACTGAGAGGAGGGGCTATGGAAGATCAGAATTTGTCTTTCACTCAGCTGAGGGGAAAATACTACAGTGATCGTCACTGATATAAACCGTGTTGGAGACACTGGAAAGAGACGAAGAGAGAGGGATGAAAAAGACTTTCTTGAGTAAAGAGGTTTTGAAAACAAAATACAAAAGCGGCAAAGGATAAACAAAGATTAGAAGAGGTCAGAACTCAGTGTAAGTACAGCCTCAAGGATATATTTGTTTACTATGTTTACAGGGTTTTGAAATCCCCAAAGGTAAATAACACGGTCCAGTAGAGCAGAATACCATTTCACTCCAGTGAAACTGTCCTTTGTGATGGGCTAAGTTCTTCTTGTAGAATATGAAACCCTCATTAATGTTAATGTGTATCGCTGTCTTTTACAAAATGTCAGCCGTAAGGTTCAAAATGGTTATTTATTAATATTGTATCTCCTAAACCAACACTTTATTCAACAAATAACTGAGGTAGATGGGCCCTTATTACAAGTTCAAGTGATCATACCGGACCAATTGCAAAAGTAACAAAAAGCACTAACATGATGGTTACTGCAGCCTGTACACACTCCAACATTCAAACTGCATTTTTCATTTAAATGTTAAGGAAAGAATTATAAAGCAGACGTTTTTGGCACGTTTCTGGTTCAAATGCAAATGAAATTGAGATTTTTAAATGAAAGCTTTTGCATTATTCTCGTTCACTTTCCTGACAGTCAGAAGAGAAGAGACAGTCAGTCTATACAGAGCAGAAGCCAGCAGCAGATTAGTTTAGCTTAAATGCCTGATCTGGGTCTTTTTGAAGATAACAGGCAATCAGCACCTCAAAAACTCACTACATAGTAGCTATTTGAGCTTAAAAAAACCAAAACAAAGCAAAGTTTCGGATCCCTTTTAAAATGACTCTCCTTCCTAGCTGTCACCATCTCAAGTAACATTATCTTCACTTCACCTGCCTCTCCTCTCCTCCGCTAAGAGTGTGCCTGCTTTACTCTGCTCTGTGTGTGACACATATAGGGGAGCAGATGAAGAGCACAAAAGACACAAGGAAAATGTGAAACAAAGAGCAAAGGAGAGGAACAAACAAACAGTGGAGACTTCAGACCAAAGAAAAAAAAATAGCCCATATAAACAACACAAGTCTTCAACTTCATACATTCAAATGTTGCTAATGTTAGATCGACCTTATTCACAATCACAAGCTCTGATAACTTCAGCCCATTCAGCTATGAAAACATAGTTATTAATTTATGTTTTTTGAGGCTATAATTTCGTACACTGCACTTCCAAGGTGAACATGTTCAGCGGTGGCATTGATGGCTTGTTTTGCTTGCGAAACAGTCTTCTACGATTTAAAAACTCATTGTTCTCTCTAGAGCAAAAGAAGGCTTCCCAGCCAGGAAATTGTTTAATGTTTGCTTTCCATGGCAGTGTGTGGCAGTGATCATCAACTCAGATTCTCAGAAGGAAATTAAATGTCTATTTACCCCCCAAAATTAACCAAATTTCATTATTTGACAATGTTTCTAAAGGAGATGTCACGATTTACCTTTCCTCCATCAGCATTATATTCTTTTTCATTGACATCCAACAGGCGAGCCAGCCCAAAGTCAGTGATCTTGATGTGGTTGGGAGATTTGACCAGGACATTTCGGGCTGCCAAATCCCTGTGGACGAGCCTACGCTCCTCTAGATACATCATTCCCTGCAACACAACAGATGCACATAAAGACAATATTTCCCTCCAAGTTCATTTGCAACAACATACATGATACTGCTGTCTATAAATCAAATGCATGCAAGTTAAGATCACCATATGTTGTCATCATTATCACTATCAAGTCAACGTTAGAATTTTTCTAATTATTTATATCAGCATCATTAAAACCACTTTGATATTTTTAGATTTATAATTCCCATCAATCAACAACTAGACTGTAGAAAAGCCCCCGTAACTGCCAAATGCTTGGCAATGCAATCAAAGGCAGTATCCATAAGCATGTTTTCAATTAAAACAGGACTCATAGGAGCAAGAATGTTGGAGTAAAACACTTCCATCTGTATATTTACTTAACAATTAGGAAACCAACCCTGTGCTCTGTCTTTACAACTGATATGCTTTAGAAAAAAACCCAACAAAACAAACTCTCAAAACATTTTACTGTTGCAGTTTTAGGTTAATAGGTTAATATTTTAAATCCCAATTTTAATGTCACTGGGATGTTTTCCCCATTTTTTTTCAGCAAAAAGTACAAGTGCTTAATAAAAACAAAACAAAAAAACAATTACAAGAAAACAAAAAAACATCATTACCATGTGTAGAGAGGCACGTGTGCACAAACATGTGCACCGGTAAAGAGGATATCAGAATTTGCATCATTACAAAAGCAGAAAGGCAACCTCAGCGTGAAGCAAAATGCCAGCCATGTCCTAAAGCTACAATATAATATCTCCATAAAGCTGTGTAAAGGCTTTTCACTTTCTACACCTTGTGCAGCACATCTTGAGCCTACACTGCCTATTGTGCATCACTGCTAGAGTGGACTTGAAGAGACAGAAAAATAGGGGAAAACTATTTCAAATTGGACAAGCAATAATGTAAGCCACTTTGTTTGAAGTGGTGAGAAGACAGAGAAAACGAGGCCTTATTTGAAGCCATAACAAATTGGATTTAGCTGGAATGGGCTGGAATGAAACGAGAAGTAGGAGCAGGAGGAGAGTAGAGGGATGGAGATAGGTGGGGTTGAGCTACACCAGTCTAAGAGGTGAGATAACATTCATACAGTTGTAAGGCTATGATCACACTGCCTCGTTTGGCTTAATCTCAGGAGCGAACAGGTGCTTTTAGCATACCTGCACATATACATACAAACCCATATGCACCTGTAGACATGAATATGACATAATATTGCTTTCATAAGACGCTGACATAATAAATCATTCTCATGAGCAGATAATTCTATTACAGTACATGTCCATCCAGCTATTCACTGCAGCGCAGTACAGGAACAAGTTCAATAACTGCATATGTGGGACTATATCACCATGCACCTACATCTGCCCTTAAAATTAAGGGCAGGAGGTGAAGTTATTTCACTTCATGAAAAGTATAATGATTTGTGCCAATCAAAAAAAATCACATAAATTGCTGTGGAGACTGAGATTCATAACTGTTGTAGGTAGCACCTCAATGAAGTAATCAAACATATCATACATAAACATACTATTACAGTACAACAGAGTGCATTCTTTGTTTTGGCTATTATATCAGAATGAATCAGTATCTCTCAGATTTGCATGGTCAGATTGTACAAATGAGTGCTTATTTATGAGCTTTAGCGTTAATGACTTTTACTACTGGCTCTAAGCTCAACAAGCACTTGTAAGGCAAATTTAAGCTCTGCTCTTATAGCCAGTGCTGCCAGTTTGGGAATATGTTAGGAGATTAATGTGCCCAATCGCTGAGACTGTGACTAATGGAAACTATGCAACTCGAGCAATGTACTTGTATTTAAACTTTTTTCTTGTAAAACATACGGCATGACTAATGTGCAGGTTTTTGCTATTTACATGAGCAATCTAATGATGTCTGATTCCACTCTGTGCCAGAGCTAAAAAAAAATTACAGTAACAATGAGGATCCATGAGCTGATATGTTATGATGTACCATATGCTCAAAAGCAGAATTTACATTAAAAGCAGAAACGCTGATATACACTAAGGGGATGATTATTAAATTTCAAACATGCCAACGTGTGATTTTCAGTGTCTATGAGAGTGTCTATTCTTTTCCCCACAGTGTTGTGCCAACTTTTGCAAGCATACCTTGCCCAAAATGCTGCAGAAGGGGTAGAATTGAAAATGGACAAAGGCCAAGCTGGTCATTGCCCATGGCTCATCGAGTCTGTGTGTATGTCAATGTATACACTGCCAGGTTTCTGACAGATTCTTATTTGTACATAAATCGCACCCAGTAATCTCCTCAATTTTCGAGACAATTAAGCAGCGGAGAGAGAATGGATGGTTTGGGAACCCATGAATTTTAATTTGCCAGCACGATGAGATTGAGAGGGGGAGGTGATGGTGTGTGTGCAGAGTGGGAAGTGGCTGCAGACGTGCGTAAGGAACAAACTTTTTTTTCTTTTTCTACTCGGTTGCTCTCATTTACTGGCCTCCCATGTGGACATGATGAGAACAACTCACTGCCAGAGGTTTTGTAATTGCAGCAAACCTGGATGAGACAGCCAGGCTGCTGCCAGTAGTGGAAGCTGTATTTCAGGTAAGCTTGCCACCAGAGAAAATCCACAGGGTTCAGACAGACTCTGTTATGATCGCACCTCCAGACGAGAGGTGCTTTCCAATCAGTAGGGATAAGACCTATGCCCTAAACCTTGCACACTGAGATTTTACATGGCAAAGCAAGCCAGGGAGAAAAATCTCTAGAATACCTAGAAGCGGAACAGTCTTCAAATGCCCCCATCAGAATTTTAGGAAATATAAGTATAACAGAACAACAACAACAACAAAACCCATTCATACCATGTAACTCTCACATTAAACAGGTTTTATTTACATATAATAAAATAGCATCACTGTAATCTACACTAACTCAGCCATCCTTATTAAACTTTCTGATGGGAAGAATGTTTGTTTAAAAAAGCTGCAAAGAAGATCTAATTTATAGAAGGGACGGTGAAAAGGACATAAGTAGATACTACAGGTATACAATCTATACAGGTGCTAAACCATCCTCATGGCAGTGAAGAAAATCGCTACTCTCTCGGAAAATATTCTGATATCCTGCCATGGTTATTTGGGCCTATTTCAGAGAGGCCTGCAAACAAAACCCAAGTGGAAGGCATTGTCCTTAGATGTGTTTTGTGAAGACAGATTTGGCAGCGAGTGGCAAAGGGCTGGAGATTAAATCAATAGGAGGAGAGCGAAGAGAGGTGGTGCCCATTTTTCACTGACTGGCACTTCCCACTGTTGTTTATTCTGGCAAGATACACACACACACACACACACACACACACACACACACACACACACACAGAGACACAGACAGATGCATGCAGAGAAAGCTGTCGACCCACATAGCCACCACACGCGCACACACAGAGAAATCTATAATCAAGTGATTCATCCTGAATAATGTTATTCATGAGGAAACACTTCTAATGAGACTGAACATCCAACAGAGGCTCTATAAACCTCTTGTGTGTTCGCTTTCTTCAGTGAGTGTATGTGTATGTGTGCCTGAGGTTATTCTCATGCTGTGCTTATGTAGGAGTGATGTTTCTCACTGTGGATTTATGCTCATAAAGATTCAGGAAGAATTTATAGATTGCACATGGTGACACATAATTAAAGCTGTATTCATAGTGTTACAATTTCCTACATGAACAGTGAACTTTAATTTCATTAAACAAATACAGTAACAGCATTTTTGTGAGGTGTGAGAGGAAAATAATATAGGAATACAATATCTTTCAGTTAAAACAACTCCGCACTTAAGACACAAACTAGTATTGACGATACCGTCACCAAGCATCAACAAATCAATTCTACCTTGGACTGCATTGTTCCCTTTCTGGCTAATTCTCTGTGTTATTTCTGCTTCCTTTGGTTTCTGTAGGCTAATATGTTTAAGTGGATACCATTTAACCAAGAACAGTCGTGAAAGCTTGAAAGAGAAAGCAACTAAACCTCTCTAGAAATGAAAGAAACCTAGTTGCCTGATAGCAGGATATAAGATGGAAGTTGGGACTGCATACACTGAGAAGCACAACTATGTGGCTGGGATAGTGTGCAGGAACATATTTGCCGCATACAGAGTAGAAGTCCCCAAGTCCCGATGGGAGACTAAAGGTTGTTGAGAACAACAAGAATAAGGTTCCAGACAGACAAGCAGATGCTGGCTAACCAACCTGATATAGTGGATGCTGATAATGAGTAGAAGAGCTGTGATTTGTAGTTGTTGATAGCAACATCAGGAAGAAGGAGCATGAGAAAATATAGAAACAGTGAAAGATACAAAGTCCAAAGTGATACCACTGGTAATAGCAGCATTAGGAGTTGTAACCCCCCAAACTCAAACAGTAGCTCCAGCAGACTCCAAATAAAATCAGATGTCATCAGATGCTGCGCAGATCCCCCAAACCGCCAGGCCTCTGAGAGGACCCAAGCCACCTGCTCACAAGCCTTCAAAGAGAAATGGTCCAGTCTTCCAACGTGACTCACAGCAGGAAGTAGTCAGTGCCCTGTCAGCCTTTGACAGTGTGTAATTCAGTCCACAGTTTGTTAGGTTGTTGTTTGCACACATCTTGCATTCAAGGGATCATCTCTGATCGCCCACAAAACCTAGACATTGCCCAGCTGTTCATTCCTGGGAGCGTCTGCAGCTTCTTTTTTGGAATGGGAGGTAATGTTGGAGCACCAGCATAAACTTATACACAAAGATTCCCTCTTTGCGAGAGAGTTCACTCTTTAGTAAATTCAAGGAACATTGCACTGAGCTACTAGGTGCTTCTTGGTCAGTATGGATGTTCCCTTTCTAGTCATCCATAATTCCCCCATGCAATGCATATAACCCCTCACACTGGATAAACTGGCATAGTAGCATCACATCAGCATTGCATACCATATGATCAGTCCTTGTCCATTCATGTCGACTGCCTTATTCCAGTAGCACACTTTTCATCAGTATGTACTGGTTCCCCAACCCCTGATTTGTATCTTGTTAAGTATGGTTTATGTTCTGTTTTCAGTTAGGCTTGAGTAGTATATTGTGCTTGGTATTTGTTAGTAGCTCAGGAATTTAGATTCTATCGGAAATAATACCAACAGGTATATCAATCAAAGTGAAATGCACATTTTCTGTGATGTCGGTGTTGTTATAAAATACTGTGCATTTCCTTTTGAGTGCATAACATCAGACCGTGTAGAAAAGTGTGATTACAATGAATGATAGTAATTCTATAATACTGAATAGTGAGCAGCAAGAGAGCATGACTCATCTGTGCTATTTTTCTCTTTTATTATTCTGCCTCTTTTGCTCATTTTAACAGGGATGCCAGTATCTCTGGAGGGCACAGGATGTTTAGTGACTGTCTGTTTTGTGTTATCATATTGAGAATAATGGTGCAGTTTTATTGGAGACCGGTGACATCAGTACAGAGGTCTGCTTAATGCGGTACATGTTTAATGTAGGGTTTAGATATAAAAAGACCCCAGTAGGCTCGGGAGAAGGTGAATCACCGTTTAAGGAATGAGGTGAAACAAATCGGACCAATGTGGAGGAGAAACTGAGAGAAAGGTGGGGGGGAATGATAACACAATAATGATGAAAGCGGTAGGCTTTCATTTCATTTTGAGCTCCCATGTCGGAATGAATTTAGAAAATGACATTAGTGGGCAGCTTGAATATGAACAATTTGTCTGTGCTCAGAATGAGTTAGCACTTTGCAAAAGGAAACCTTGTTCATATACATTTATTCTCTCTGATGAACCCTTAATGCAGATGCACTACCATACCTACAACCTAGACGAGGGGGGTTCTCTTTTATGTGAAAACAGGCAAATCTGCACCTGCACAAATTGGCAATTGCACAAAGTGCATCTGAGCAATATGCATTCATCTCTTTAATTAAAGATCAGCTAGTAAAACACTAAAAGTTGTGAATTAAAGGTATTGAAGAGAAGGATAAGTGATACTGACAATGTATTGTTTTTTTTAAAAACTATGTCACCGTACAAACAATTATCCCCCACTGGTGAAAGTTCTTTTTGTTTTGAACTGTGCGCTGGGATGAATGCATAATGCCTATATGTTGTACTTTCATGTTTACTTCACTCTCTAGACAAATTATCTGTGATCTCAGAGACAAAACCGGAATATTGTGACAGAAGTAATTTTCCATAGTTTCTTTTGACCCACAACAATTCCAAAAATATGAAAAGTAGTACTTTTCCTGCATTTCGAGTGCATCTCAGAGTGATGTATTCCAAACTCTTTGCATACTCTTATGCAAATATGATGTGCCTTTAAAAAGAGATAACATTTGGCTTGCATTTCAGCATGTGTTGTGTGTAGAATTATAACACATACACACATTAGTACGCCCAGACAATCCTCAATTGTGCGTAAAGCATTCACGGATGCCTCAGAGCAAAGAGCTGGCCTGAGAATCTTTTTGTAGAATTAAGTCTCTTGTGTCTCGCTATTGCTACTATGTCAGGTTCAGCATTAATAAAAGGGGTTAGAGAAGCAATAAATGCCAGCTGAAGTCAAGTCAAGGGTTTTACTCACCAAGTGACCTATCATTTCTATTTTCTGACCTGTGCTCTGGCAGAAGCAGAGATGGAACACTAATAATAAATGATAAAAGATAAGTTTGTACACGTATAAAACTCAGCCCTTACAATCCCCAACAATTGCAATACTGGCGAAACTGTTTTGTTGTTTTGAATTACAACAACCAGCAATAAATATTTACAACTAATAATTTGATTTATGGGGCTATTTTGGATAGTTTTTTTTTTCTGGGAGGAAATGTAAATTAACAGTATAAAACCGCTAATTCTCAGGTAATTGCTGGATGAAGTGTAATTTGAACTATTTTAAATTCTTTTAAAAAGTAGAACTGGTGAAATTCAGATTAGTTAAATGAGTTTTAAAGAGCAAATCAGGGCTGAATACATTTGTAGGTAAATTGGACTAACATAGGAAATTCCCTGATAATATGCAACTTAATCAGAGTAGTGCTTACAATATGGAAAACTATTGTACACTGGATAAATAGCATAATTGTTGTTGCTATTTTGTGAAAGCCACAGGCATCTGACAGATACTCACACTGTGTCCTTTTGCAAGAGACCAGTCTTACTCCTGACTTGTCACATTTGGAGACTTGGGCAGGCATCACGTTTAAACATTAGTAACTCATTAGTGTTATTTCTCAGTCTGTTAAAATTTTGAACCGAATCAGAATCTTTTCCTAATCCCTAATCCTAACCAAAGTTTTTGCCTTAATCTAGCCAAACATGGAGTAAAAAGAAAGCAGGGCTTTGCTACCCATTAAAAGCTGAAAACACTGTTCAGCTTTAAAAAAGTGACAAAGCCCTGCTTGATAAACCCGGTAATGTAAAGTTTGTCCTTATCATTGGATACAGTGGGCACATCAAAGTACAAAATACCTTGTATCATCCAGTGTCTTTTCTGTCTAACACAATGGGAATGAGAAGAAGTTGACTGATATGAGATTCAAGACCCACCAATGCGGATGATATTTGTGAATGCCAGCTTTAAAATTCAAAGTCCACTATAGGAAATACGTGAAGTATATAGAAATCTTATTGGAAATATTAAATATTTGTGATGTTTATGGGAGCTTCAGATATCGGGTTCACTAAAAGATTCAGCAGAATGAGTTGGCCAGTATGAGCATGGAATCTCTAATAGCATGTAATTCGTAATTACATGTGCATGCACCTTTTTATCTATACTTACATTAACCTCCTAGGACGTCCACATATGTGGACATCACATTTTGGGTTATTTAGACCAAAATACTCAATTTTGCTCTACAAGGGCCTGATATCCACTTACGAGGACATTATACCGCTACTGTTCTATAAAAATTGTAAACAAATATCCTCATATGTGGCTCTTATTTTTCATAAAAACAAACACAAGGTAAAAAAAAATCTGGCTATTCTTTCTTTTTACATTCATCGGGCCCCAATATGCTCAAATATCAAAGAGAAATTAAAGATGCATGCCGTGGAAGAGTTCGGGTCTTAGGAGGTTAAAGCGGGTGACTGTTAAAGATCAGGCAGTATGGATAATCTTCTGATCTTACAATCAATAACATCATAACTCAATAACATGAGTAAGCTAAGATGATACATACCTATGAAACTGTGCTTTATCTAATCACAGTGGAGATGAAGGGGAAGTGTCTCATTCCATATGCTGTAACGTATGGGGTATGTATGCTGTTGCTAAAGAGCTGTCAAGCAGCCATCATGATAAGTGGGATTTACTCTCTTGACTCTGAATGAGTAGAGGCTGACCTTACTTAGTCATAGCTGTAGGTGTAAGTTATCTACCGTCACACAATGAATATAAGCTGCTTTTAAATAGATAATGTATAATTCAGTCAAAGGTTTAGCTCATATCAGTGGAGAATAGCGTATGAACGTGATCATTTTTACTGGAAATTAAAATATCCATTTTTTCATGCAATGGAGAAAAAGCAAAAGGTCAAGTTTCATGTCACTGGTTGTATAAAAAAATCAGAAAAATATAAGAGCCTGAGAGAATAACAACAATAAAATATCATTAAGAATGCAAAGGGAATCCCTAAACTTTCTCTTTTTTTGGTTTTTGGAGCTTTTTCACCCATTCCTCCAACAATTACTGGTCTAGTCAAACACATATTTATTTCAAGTCTATTAGGCAGTTTAAGCCTGCCTTTTAAGACTCGTGCATTTTAGCTGGGAAGAGAGTTTTTTTTATAGCTTTGCTGTACATGTCAAGAATTTTAATTTTGTTGTGAATAAGTAGATTTAATGTTCACATAAGTGGGAGCTTGAATTGAGTGAAATAAACAAACAATACAAGAGAATAAAGCACCCAGGGCTCTTTGCTTGAGAGAAAGCTAATATTTTTGAAGCCCATCATCCAGCTGGCTCTTATGAATGAATGCATGAAGGGTATCTTTTGACCTCACCACCCACAGAAGAAGGGACAAAGAGAAAGCTCAGACAGAAAGAGAAATATAAAGAACAATGGCACAGATGGAAATAAAGTAACACATTACATTTAATGCAGCTTTATGTACTGAAAGTTTATGCGAAATGTATCTTGAAATGTCCAATATCTGGGAAAGTCACAGTTTTGCACTTACTCAAATCAATTATGGAGTTTAATCCCTTTAAAGAATGACAATGCACACATGCATTTTGAGTTGTGCCTAAAAAGTAAGAAATAATTTTGTTCAAAGAGCTCTTGACTCATGAAAGTCTGACTGCAAGTTGGTGGAAAATGTGAAACATTATTACTCATTATGTAATAATTATGTTTATCCACAAGGGTCAGTTTGACTTTGGAGATGTGCAGTATATGCGCATATAACGTGAAACAACAGGGAGGCCACAGAGGTTTTCAGAATGATGCGGCATTTCATCGACGTCTACATCATCTAAGATCTGGTGATGTCATAGGAATTCAAGGAAGCTGGGGAGAAGGGTTAGGTCTACAACGAAAGGGCACAGAAAAAAATCAGGTCTATGCATGGTGAGGGCAAAGAAATGCAAACACTCAGCAGAAATTTATCCATCCTTCCTTCTTTTTTTTTTTTAAACCGAATCATCTTATACTGAGAGGTCAGAATGAAATGTTAAATGATGGTTTGGGAAAAGCTTGTTTCAGCAACTCACTCTTCACTTCTCTGTCTTTGTCTTTGTCTTTGCAGAGGCACTGGTTCACTGAACTCTAAAGTCAAGGCTGTGCATATAAAATCCTCAAGGGTCATTTGACCTTTCCAATCAGAAGCTGCAGAATCTATAGGGCATAGAAAACTTCCAAAGAAATGTTATTTGCTCAAGGAGATAAATGAAGGGAGGTGGTTGTGGTTTTACTTTCATAATTATATTTTTCGATCAAATCAATAAATGCTGTAGATGACTTTGGAGTGCTAACCACATAAACAATATGACTTCTGGTTTTGCTGCCTTTCTCTCTCCTCTCATTCTTACAGTATTTCAATATTACCATGTTTCACTCGATGCCTAGTTGCACTCTAGTTATGCCATCTGGCTGTTTACTTGTTTCAAAGATAGATGTTTAGATTGCAAAGATTGCCAATACGTGTGGCAGAAATACACTCATACGCATGTTAAGATTATACCATTATCACTGCCTGATGAAGAGAGACAAATACAAACAGAAAAGGGATAAAAATGGTGATTGAAAAAGACAGCATTGGCAAAAGGTGTTATTTTGTGGGAATACGTACGTGTGTGCATATATGACCCATATTATATTACTCTACCTTGCTTTCTATCAGTGTATAGCTACTGCTGCCACCGTGCCAACATGCTGGTATGCCAGGTCCCTACAGGCATCTTTGGGATCAGGTGGCAGGTTCATAACATACGGCAACAACATGACCTTGTCCTGGATGGGCCCGCTTGAGCCCAGTGACAGGGGCAACAGGGGCCAATGGGGTGAGTGAGAGTGGTGAAAAATGAGACACCAGATGGATATGTTAATATAGTTGGCATGCTGTAATCTGCTACTGTTCCTCTCTCTGTCTCTCTCTTCTGCTCTTACTCTTTTTCAGCCTGATTCGCTTGCTCAATTTGTCAATGAGCACACACAGCATAAAATGTCATTCTTAAAGCTTCAGAAAGAAGCAGATGACTGGGCTCCCTCTATCATGAGCCAGCCAGAGCTGTAGCCACACATAATCAAGTTTGTGGCGCAGACTCATTTAATTTGTGCCCTCTTCAATTACAGTAGCCTATAATTTACAAAAAAAAGTAAATACATAACAGAGGGAACTCAGCACACTAATTAAAACAGAGATCCAATCAAATATCAGCTAAAGCACTCAATACAATAATGATGAGTACAGATGGTGCAGTTGATGGGGTATTTTGTGGCAGTTTTTCTTTCTTTTTCACAGTTCCTGAGCCAAACATTTCAGCATTTGACTCTTTGGCATTGACTGGAAACCTTGTAAGTAGCATGAACCGATGTTTTTCTTTGAAAATTTTGTTCTTAAATGGATTTCATGACATTCTGCTATGAAATGTTTGCACACCCATGGGAACAACAGTAATCAGTAAGTATAAAAGATCAAAGTGTTTCTTAATTGCATACAGTATGTTGTATATTTTTTCAATTAATTTAGCACAATTAAGACACTTTTTGGTGTGACTAAGTGTTTTTGGTTTTTTGCAATGAGATGAGGTACTTGTAGATAGAAACATAATTGATTTGTACACTCTTTCTGAAAGAAGAGTCTCCCAAGACTATGAATCAAGTAATATTGATTCATAGTCAAGATAAATTAATCATCATCTGGAAGTTTATATTCAGAATGAGTCACATCTTATGAAGAGCAATGTACGTACTTTGTATGTACAAAGTGCTCTGAGGCAATGATAACTGAAATGGTATTCAAAATGATAAACAGTTTAAATTTTTATTTAAAATTTGTTCCTTTGGGGTTCCATCAGTCAGCAGAACTTTGTGTTTTTCTCAATCTGTTCTTCTCACATGAAGTATTGGGTCTGGTTGAATTTGCAGTTAGTGAGATGATTGCTGATATGTCACTATGTTTCAGTTTAAAGGTGTGTAGTGTCACTGACTGTTATATAATATAGTTAAAACTTGACAGGAGCTGTATATGACCCCTGTTACAATTGATAGTTTGACAAATCTCTGTAATATGTAATTAAAATTTGACATTGTACATTGTAACATTTTCTTCATACAGTCAAGTTTTCACGTCAATATATGCAGTTCTGTGAAAAACTAAGGATAGTTCCCAATTCAATAGCTTGTAGAACCAGCTTCAGCAGCAAGAACTTATATAATGATCATTTTCTATACGGCTTCATCATTCTCTCACATCGTTATGGAGGAATTTTGGCCCAATTTTTTTTACAATGTTGCTTCATTCACTGATCCAGATTTGCAGGCATTCGTTTATGCACAGATCTCTTAAGGTCCTACTACAACATTTCAATTGGGTCTGAACTTTGTATGGACCGTTGCAAGACCTAGATTCTTTTCTTTTTCAGTCATTCTGTTGTGCATTTTCTGCTTTGCTTGAGATCATTGTTGATTGATCCAGATGAATGATCCAATTTCAGCCAAGCCAAGTCCCATTTGACTGTAGAATTTTTTGGTATACAGAGAAATTCGGCCCTGGTCCTATGGCTGTGAAATAAGCCAAAATAATCACCTTTCCACCTCCATGTTTGACAGTTGGTATCAGGTGCTGGTATGTGTTTATTTTTCACCAAACACAGTGCGGTGTATTTTGGCCAGTCATCTCTACTTTGTTCTTGTCTGTCCAAAGGACATTGCTCCACAAGTCTTGTGGTTTGTTCAGAAGCAACTTTGCAAACTTAAGACATTTTGCCATGTTCTTTTTAGAGAGAAGATGCTTCTTTCCTGGCAACCCATCAAAACAAACCATACTTGTTCAGTCTTCCTCTAATAGTAGTGTCATGACCTTTAACATTTAAGATGTTAACTGTGGAGCCTGAGATGTAGCTCTTGGGTTTTTTGCAGTTTCTCTGAGCTTTGCACAGTCTGACCTTGGGGTGAATTTGCTGGGATATTGACACAAGTGCATCTGATTAGCAGTGCCTCCATGTTACTTTTCTTTTTTATTTCCTATAGAAGCAATAATGATGTACTTAGACTGCATAAATTCCTGTGAGAACTTTCTTTTTCTCATAACTGTACACAACTTGGAATTACTGTTAAATGGATATGTTGTTTATTGATACGTATTAAGAAAGACATCTGTGTTGTTTGTGACAACATACTGAGATATAGATTTTGTTTGTCACCGTAAAGGAGTGCAGACTAAAAGAAAAGACTTACGAGTGAACTCTGCACATCATACTGTAAGTTTAACAATTACTCCTATGAGTAAAGTTTAAAATTACTTTTTCTGTGTTACTTAACTCGACTTGTGTGCCTCACAATTACAAACAGCTGACCAATTAAAGAAAAAAAAATCCCCAAACAACATTAAGTGTCCCAGGAAGTTTCTGGATTTTTTGACTTGACTGGATATATGATTGAGCATTAATCTTCAAAAGCAATTTCCTCTCATTTGATGTTTTGATGATGTGGTGGAGCGCTATGTGACCAAGATCTTTTGCATGTGTGTGGGCACTATTATCTTTAAAGAGACCAACCACATCAGGATGGATGGGTTAAAGGTGACTCTGAACATCTTTGTGAACCTGCAATAATTTGCAGCAAGAAGATCAAACCATACCATCAAAATGCTCTTTATAGCGTAAGAGAGCAGCAGAATCGCGTCACTATAGGAGTCAGACGGATTTCAGGATTCATTCAATGTCTGTATGCTGTCGAGCTGAATGTAAATACATTCCTCTATGAACTGAGTATAACCCTACGGCCAATGAAAATGGTTCACTGCTTATGTCATTAAATCCCAAAATGCATGGTTGTCAGTCTAACCCTAAGTGTATTTGTCTTGACTCAGAGATATTTGACTCTCACGGAGATAATTTATGTTCTGCCAACAACATCATGATGCGATATTCCTTTATGTCCTTAATCGCATTGGTACAGCTTGTGCATCTGGCGTTTAACAACATAGGTTATGAGTCAGTTGTTGACTAAGGATGATGACTGCGAGAAACCGCAACTATTTAGAGCAGGGGTTTATTCGGATTTTTTCACCTCCCAAAGGTGGGACAGTCTCGCTATCTACTGAGCCTGGTCTGTTTGTGCTTTCCAGTGAGGGAGTGTATGGAGATTGCCTGGGGTTGTTTGCAAAGGGGTGGGTGTGTTGAAAGACTGCTGAGAAAGCACTTGAGTAAATATCAACTGCGTTTGATTTGAACTGTAATGTTGCCTACAGGAAGGGTCTTCGAGTGTGTACACTTCTTTATTTTCAAGTAGGATAGTGGGTAGTTCTTAAAGCTCCCTTAAATGGAAGCTGGACAAGACAATAACTGCACTGTACATGTTCAATACAAGCAATGAGCTGTCAGGTTACACTCTTTAGGCTGATGCAAATCTGGCTGGAGGCAATACTCGTGTGTAAATATAGTGTATAGACCTTCAATTGGCATCAACCCAAACCAAGTTTTTGAATCGGGAAGAAAAAAAGCATGGAATATTGATTTTCGGAAAATAACAAATTTACTTGTAGATTACTGTTTCGCTAGGTACCAGAGTGTGCACTGGTGCAGATCTTTATGGCAAATTGCCTGTGTGGTTGTTTGAAAGAAAATGTGATCAAGCAATTTTCCCTAGTGTGAAAATATTTTATCTGCAGGCATTTTCTTTTGAGTTACTATATTAACACAAAAGCATGCATTGGCCATATTTGATTTTCAATAATCAAATAGTTGTTTGATCTTTGATTGCCTCAATAAAATAGCTCATCATAAAATATACTTTACCCCCCTGGCTTTGCCCAACAGCAAATAGTTGTTTACATTGCAGTCAATCCTGTGAGCAAAGTGTATTAAATGCCTGCCCACTGTCAGTTATTTGTTTGGTGAGTTTGCCGTTTTACAGCCCAATAGTTCAAAACCCGGCAATAACTTGTCAGCTCTCAGACACTTTCAGTCAGAGGAGAAAACAGCATGCAACAAGGTTTGCACCTTACAACCAATCAATAAATGGAATAACTGCCACTTAGACCATTATACCATCCTTTTTTCAGTGCTGGAGTAATGAACTGTAATAGAGAAATGATAATAATGATGATAGTCATAATTAGTGGGATAATAACCAGGCAATCACTGGGTGTCGAAACGGGAGACATTAACTGTGATCTATGATTGATCTTTTGCGAGGCCGGCAGCTTGATAATCGAGCAGGAATTCTGTGGAATGGGTTGATGTAGAGAGTATCTGTTGAGTACCGAGTGTCTAATAAATGTTTGTTTTTTATTATTATTATTATGCTCCAGAAGCAAAAGTGTAATCAATCTGAATTCATGCTTGAAAGAAAATTATTTGCCGCATTTCCCCTTTCTTAATTGCAACCACACTATAAAACAACCTTGCTAACTGTGCAATGCAATTCAGCACAGTCACTCATGTATAGCACCTTAAAGTGAAATTTGAGGAATTCAATTTGAGGTAGTCCTTTACTTGAGTATTTTTATGTTATGCTGCATTACACTTTCAATAAAAGCTACCAGTTCGTTTGCTATTACTATTAACCAAGAAAAAACATCCTTCAATATTAATCAAATACTCAAAAGGTATACTGAAAAATAAAACCAGACAGCATTGTCCATTCCTGAAATTCTTGCTATTTTTGTAATCTTAGTGTGTTTTGTCCACTGTCATTTCAGTAAATAATGCATACACTGTCTCCAGAGACAAAGGAGAGACTGTATCTGCACATATATGCACGTGAGCATACAAAGACGTGCATGTGTGTGCAAATGTATGTCTATATATATGATGGTGTGCATTTGAGCCCCCTTTTAAGAGTGCACTCTTGCCTGTCTGCACACTGAAACCCTCTATTGCGTGTGTGTGTGCATGTGTGTCTGATGGAAGTTGATTTTGTGGTAAGCCTTGGAGACAGTGAAGACTGTCATCAATATTGTACTTTCTTTTCCTCTGAGCTTTCGAATGTATCAACGTGTGTGTATGTGTGTGTGTGTGTGTGTGTGTGTGCGGGTGTAAGACCATGAGTGTGTGAGGCCTTTATAGACAGCCCCAATTTGACAAAGGCAGCGTGAGACTTGCCTGCATGCTGTCAACGAGTTCTAACAAAAGCCAAATTGTAACAGGGGGATCCTGTCTCTGCCATGATAACAGCTTCAACAATGTGGAACCTTGAGTCCTGATCAGGAGAAATGAGTAGGACAGGTTTTCTATAGTTTAGCTTCATTTGCTTCATTTCTCAGATGATACCGATGACATCCCAACACAACCTTGAGCTGTGACAATTCTACCGGGACCCTTGAAAGGGTTTAAAAAGAGCTGTTAGCTTATAAAATGTCCTATGCTGGCTTTTAAGATGTGCTCGGAAAAGGAATCTGCTCAAACAGGCTTCATAGGCACAGGGGCGCAGAAATGGATAAGGACAAGGAAAGTTAAATTACAAACATTGCAGTTTCATGTAATGATATTATTCAAATTTCCCTCAAACACTTGAGATAAGCAGGCCTGTATGAGCATAAACTAATTTCCAAACTCCCAAACCTCTAAACAACAAGTACCAGTACAACTATGCACTGAATAATTCTACAACTACTGTAGATGGTGTATTCACATCACATTTATATTGATAGCTACTGTATATCGCTTGAATCGCAGTTATGCTAAATAAAACAGCAGAGCAGAGCCTGGGACCTTGAATTAGGAAGCTTGCCGTTTTATGACTGTTAATGACACATCATGCACTTTCCAAACAGACAATATTTTCAAAGTTGTTCTGAAAAATGTAAGTTACACTTTGATCTAAACTTTTAATTTATTTACTTGGGAAAAAGTTTCTAGTGCAAGTAGTTAGCTATGTTTCTTGTTAAGGTAAGCTTCTTTTATGTAGGTTAACAGCTTAATTAAGCAGGTTATTTACTTAGGACATTATCACTTCCAAATTAGCCAAGTTAGTTAGTTTTTATGCTTAAAAGAAACCCCCACAAAATACAAAAACTATCTTTGCTTTGTTTTAATATATCACTTTGAAAACAGTTCAGAATAGACTGTGTCCATACATGAAGACATAAATAAACTTTATGGTTACTCAGGTTGGTTGACTCGATTGAAAACTATAAATATCTAGTTTTACATCCTCTGGGGTATGACATTTTGACACTCTATCCAAAATGTATTTCAAGGTGCCCAAGGTGAATCTTCATTTAACAAAACCCACCTGCTCTGGTTGTGCTAATGTAGGCAGTATGGCTCAATTCAAAGCAGGTGCTTTGGCATATCATTTCTCATGCCTCGATTGAGTAGAGACACAGAGTGGTTCTTTTCTGTAACAATGTCTGACTCTACATCTCTTGTCAGTCTGGTTATGCTTCTTGTTCTGTTCTGCAGTTTTAGTGAACTGGTTTTCTGGCTGCTGTAAGCTGTAGATCAGGGGTAGGCAACTCCAAGCCTCGAGTGCCGGTGTCCTGCAGGTTTTAGATCGCACCCTGGGTTAACACACCTGAATCAAATGATTAGTTCATTACCAGGCCTCTGGAGAACTTCAAGAAATGCTGAGGAGTCATTTAGCCCTTTAAATCAGCTGTGATGGATCATGGACACATCTAAAACCTCCAGGACACCGGCACTCAAGGCCTGGAGTTTGCCTACCCCTGCTGTAGATGACGCTGCTCAAACGGATCTTCCAGAGAGGAGAATAGCTTGGTTTTAAGGTTAAGTAGTTGCTAATGGCTTACAAGCAAAAATGTAAGCTTTATTAGTTACTATATTATTCCCTTTTAAGACACTAGGCTGTAATTTAGGTGGGTGTCTTTTTATTATATGACATTTTCAGAAATGTTATTGCTTGTATACCTTTAATTAAAACAGAAAATAAGAAAAAAAATCTTTAAACATAATAAAGTCTGATGAAAAAGGTTTGCAGACACAGAGGAATTTGTGCTTCTGAAGTCTGACTCATGTACTTGAAATTGTATTTTTTCCCTGAGAAATAATTGAAGACAGAAGAAAAAAGAAAGAAAGAAAGAAATGTCCTTTCTATGAGTCAGAGACCACTGAAAATAACTGATGGTGTAGGTCTTTATGTGTGACCGTGTAACTTGACCTGCACTACAGCTACATCATAAGTCCACTCCCATTAACAATTTTATTGCTAATTGCAGTGAACTGGAATATGGAGAGGTTGAGACCATTAAAAGGTTTAATGGCATGTTGGGTGTACTTGACTTTGATTGCTTTTTCTTTGCAGTTAGTCTCTCTCATTTTGGCAAGTGCATTATTAAAACACCAAAAAGACTTCTTCTCTACCAAAATTGATAGTGTTGGGAGCTACTTAAGACACTTCTAACATTTTTATATAGCAATAAATGATATATGCTGGGCAAATCTTTTAGCAGGGAGAGTATTTCAATTACAAAAACAAGATGCAAAACCTGCCAAATGTTCTGCCTCAACCACCGTGACGAGATAAACTAAGGTTTATGTAAATGAGGTAAGTCTAATTAATGGAGCAAATGACTACATATATCAATAAATTATAACTATTAATTTGGACTTTACATTTCAAAGGGCTAGGGAGATTAGCATTTAATAATTTCTTGTAGATGTGCATTTTTGCAGAATCGTGGGTGTGAAAAAAATGTTATTACAATTTACAGGAGGAACGACTGTGATATCACCTCATACATAAAAAGTGAATCTTTGACAAAGTAATCTATGGAGGCCACCATCTGATATTGTCATGCAGTAAGCAATGTATCACAATTAGTTAATCCGCTTTCACCTTGTCCTCAATTCAAAGAGCTGGCAGGTATGTTGCAGCCCAGGTGGGTGAGATATCACAGAGCCTGGCACCTGGCTCTGGCAAAACAGCGGACATGTCAACCAGACATCACACTCAAAAACACAAATCCACTCATTGATTTATCTTTGACCATAACTGCTCAAATAGACATGTTTGTAATTCATTCAGACTTACAGTTCACATTACCAGACTCTTAATCTGTTATATTGTTACACACACAGCAAGGTTTGAGTCAATTCTAGAGTAGCTAGTGAGGCTGTATCTACAGTGGCAGCTTAGTAATTGAAAGTGAAGTGGGTCTAAGCCACAGGTGTCGAACTCCAGGCCTCGAGGGCCGGTGTCCTGCAAGTTATAGATGGATTCTTGATCCATCACCAATGTTGGGTGTAATGCGTTACTAAGTAATGTGTTACTGTAATTAAATTACTTTTCCACTGAAAAAGTAGAGTAACTAATTACTGTTCATTTTTAGGTATTTTAATTACAGTTACTTACAATGTACTTGCAATACATTGTAAAATAATTAAACTCGCTGAATATCATTATTTAATTTCAATAATTTATCTTCTAAACGTAGAAGTAAACTCTGCCACTTTAACATCGCTGTAGTGCAGGTGCACGTCATTTCGCGCCAGTTTGCTGCATAGTCGTATTCTAAAGCGGAAGATGTCGGACTCGGCTGAAGCGAGTGGCTCAAGTGGCTGTTTTATGAAATGGACATGCTCTTCACTTCTCTGAAACAAGCAGACAAGAACATTACAGTAATATGTAAGCTATGTCCTGGGGAGAAAAAACTATCGGCTGCTGTTAATAGCAGGAGTAATCTACTGAAGCGCCTGACACGAGAGCATAGACGAACACTTCTGAGTGATCCTTGTTCATCATCCATGGATGATGAACAAGGATCATTTTCGAGAAAAGTTAACCTCTGACCTTGAGGTCAAGAACACCGGAACTTGGACTTATCTGAGATTTTAAGTAGATGCACCTATGGTATGAACTTGAAAATCCGAGGTGATATCATTCTCGATTTATTGTGTTCACAAAATTTTCAGAAATCTTGACCTCTGACTTTAAATTTGAGGTCAAACGCATTGGGACAAACTCGGGTGTCCACACCACCTGCCCGCCCACCCAGTGAGGTCGACAATATCCCATCAGCCTTTTATGGCCAAGGGGTGAAAAAACAGACATCCTGGTTTTCAAGCATCTTTGTTTGCCGATAAGTGATGTGACTGGCTAAAAGTGAACTTTTTTTCCCTAATGCCAAAAGAAAAAAAAGCCCAAAACAACCAGAGCAGGTAAAATTTGAGCAGTTTGCTCCTTACTACTTTACTTACTACTGACTCGAGACACAATGGAAAAGCTTATGGAACAATATATAAGCTGATTTTTGTGGTGACACCAACTCACAAATTCCAGAATTCAAAATGTCCTTACATATGAACTGTAAACAAAGAATATGTGGAACTTGGCCCCTTTACAGCTGCGCACAAAAAAAGAATCCCACAGAAAAGCTAGCCAAAACGCTTGTTGCCACACTTCAGTGTTGCCTTGTTCTTAATCTCATCATTACAATTTTACTCAGAAGATAGAATCAGGAGACAGAATCAATAACAATTACAAATGTGCAAAGCAGTTCTTTGTTTTTATAATGCTTTAAAAAAAATCTTTTGGTATTTTCTTGGAGTCCCGTACTTTTTCAAATGTAACATTAGAGTCCATGTTCACAACCTTTAGGTCACATAGCGATTTAAAAAAAAGACAGAAGGGGTTTTACACGAGCACACACACACATGCACGCACGTGTAGATCTCCAGATCTGTGTTTGCAGAGCCTGTTGATACATCTATATCCTCTGGGAAATAAATATAAAATGTGAGGGAGAACTTATCAGGTAATGAAAAGTGTGGGGAGGATATTTAGGTAGTTTAGTTTGTAAAAATATGCATCTCCAGCACAGTGTTTGGGTTTGTTTCTGTTTGTGTTTATGAAAGGTTAAAAAGAAGTGAGATCATTTGTAGTTTGACACTGACACAGAGCGAAAGGAAAAGTGAAGTAAATAAAAAAAAAAAATACAACAAACTATTATATAGTACATTTTCTATGCTAAACAAAGCCTGTGGGCGTGTGCTTGTTTACTTGAGGGCATCACAATATGTATTTGTGCTTGTTTGCATGTGTTCAATCACTTTGTTAATGTTTGTGTTTTCAAGTTCGGATGTCTACAAGCTTCCGTTTACCTGTGTGAGTTTGTGTGTGTGTTTGGCAGTCACTCATTAGTGTCGACCCGTCTCCCTGAGCTGCCAGTCTCATCCATTGTGTGGGCTGCCTGCAGTCATCTATTTCCCCCACCTGGCCACATCCATCTTCACTCAGCCAGACACTGTTAAAACCGTGTCACTGCTGCGTATGAGTGTGTGTGTGTGTGTGTGTGTGTGTGTGTGTGTGTGTGTGTGTGTGTGTGTGTGTGTGTGTGTGTGTGTGAATGAGTGACTCAGTAAGGCAGAGTCAGAGGAAAAGAAAGAAAAGAAGAGAGAATGTTTTTTCTCTTGTCTTGTTTGTGTTTTCTTTTGACTGACAACACTGCAACTATAAGTCAGTACAGTCGTATAGTCTTTGTATAGCCTTCTGTCCTTTACAGTGACTTATCTGTCTGCTGCCTTGCGGTGTGTGTTTTTGCATTCAGGCCAATCCAAGTTTCATGACCAAGTGTCACTTTTCTTAAAAAAAAAAAATCAACAAACATTTTTCAGGTAGAACAAACCCCAACTACTAAGACCACAAGGCCATCCATCTGTACATCTTCCATCTGTTGATTTTCCACTGCTTATCTGGTCTGGGTCATAGTGGCAGTGGACTGAGCAAGGTATCCCAGATGTCCTTTTCAATTTTCTCTAGCCAAGCCCTCGATCTCTTCCTGGGAAAATCCCAAGGCATTCCCTGTCCAGATGGGAAATGTAATCCTTACAATGTGTTCTGCCCTCCCCTCCTGTTCCCAGTTACATGATCCAAAAATGCCTGCAGAGGAAGGCAGCAAGGACGTAATACTAATTGTATGCCTAAACCAATCAAATTAGCACCTTTTGATGTAAAGACACAGCTATTCTAACTTAAAATACCTTTTGGCTGCTCGTATCCATGTTCTATTCTTTCTTTAACAAACCAAAGCTTGTCACCGTGCTGTATGTGAGAATTTGAAAGCAGGAAGACTGGCAAATCCTGAGCTAATGCCTCAGGCTCAACAACCTTTTCACCATGTTCCAACACAACATCTACACTGCCACTGATGCTGCACCAGTCAGTCTATCAACCTCACGATTATTCGATTTTTTTCCTATTCATTTGGAGCAAAGACCCCAACCAGGTGAAAGCAAAACAGTATTTTCACAGCTATAAATAAAAAACAGTAATACAACTGCAGGTTATTATTTCAAAACCCCAGTAAGTGATTTTACTCGAGATGTTTTACTAGCTAGCTCATTATGTGGTGACATCTTGAGTTTAAAGATATTTCTGATTTTAAATTACATGCTTTTAAATTTTTAAGGCATCTGGTATTATTCTCAGGTATTACCCATGTGTCTCATTGTGGCCAAAAGGACAACTGTGTACTGTTCAAAAGAACTAATGAATATTATCAAAATAGTTAACAATGAAATGTTCATTAGACAACAAAAAACGCTGTCTGCACACAGCAGTGAATACAAACCTAAATGCATTTGATGTGTGTCAACTTCTGCCTGATTGGTAGTGAGCAAATAAACTCTATATGGCAAAAGGCAGCAGTTTCTCAGAATGACACTTCTAGTTGACTCATAAATAAAATGATCGAAACCTGTAATTAATATGCAAACAGTATATGCTGTATATGCTAATGTGTTGGATTTCCATTAAACCCCTAATCAAGAGATATCAGTATCTCTGCAGATAGGGCTCCCTGTATCAATTATGATTTCATTTTTATTTGGATACACTGACAATTACAACAACATGTTGAATACAGGGTGCAACATGTTTCAAGACAGTCCTACAATTAAAAAAAAAATGAAGATGGATCTTTACCAGGGCAATATCAGTAGAATCTCCAGATCTCAGCTATCCCTGTTTCAGTTTTTACACAGACTATCAAATGCTCTCCTCTTTCTCTCCCCTCTGTTTCTCAAAGCAAAGCATTCAAATTGCATTCAGATGTTTGATTCCAAGCAAGCTTTGGCAGATAGCACCCTTGCTCTCAAACCTCATGTTAAGACATGGAGCGCGGCGCAGATCACAAGCATCGAGCCTTTGATACTACCAAACCTTAGAAACGTCAACAAGTGTCCGCCTATCTCTCTTCCTCTCTTGCTCTTACCGTCTCCTTCTCTTTCATGTCCAATCTAATTAATTCTGAAGCTCTTTTTTCTTTTTTTTTGCGGTGGTCTTTCATGATTACATAAATAACTATATGATTTAATGTTAGCGACCAGAATATAACCCCCCCCCCCATCCACACCTCCGATTCCCATGGGTAAATATTAGCTTGTTTAATTTAAGCGCATCTTCATGTCTGTTTTAATCACTTCTCAAGTTTAATTGAAACATTGTCCATTTGAATTTAAATTTAAGAGTAAGGAGTGCACCCCCTGCTAGGCTACCACAATCACTTCCTTCAAAAAAAGAAAAGAGGAAAACCAAAAACACTGCTGCAGTCATTTTAATTTATTAAGGTTTTCACATTAGTCCAAGAGCAGATCTTAGCCCTGAGGTCGATGGTGCCCTTGAAAAATTGTGTCTCGCCAAAAAAAATTTTTATTTAAATTTTTGCTTCCAATCATGACTACTAGGCAATAAATCAAAATACAAAATCATTAAATAATTTTTAAAAAGTAGTACTGCTGCTGCTACTCCTCCTCCTATTACCACTAATTATAATACTATTCCCTTTATATAGCCACTGTTAATATATGTTAAACACATACAAAGTCGGGCTGTGCCATATACAGCACAGTAACAAATCTATGTAGCACTAGTTGCTTATAGGAACATGGCTTTACAAAGTGGGCTCAAAGGGAAAAATAAAACAACCAGCCAGTGGGTAGTTTATCACAGAGATCTGCGTATGGTGAGTCAACACTGCCTTATTACTGACATGAGAATAGAGAGTCCAATATTTGTACCAACAAAAGATTGCAAACAAAAATAAGCATCCATGGGAGCCTAGGGTATATTCTTCTTTCTACAGTGCTCAGACAAGAGGTATAGAAAAAGAAAAATTGGAGATTCACATACTGAAATAAATACAGACAGGAGAGGGAGAAAAGACAAAGTAGACTGGGGAAATGGGTGAACTGAGTTTTCATTGGAACCCTGGGGATGTATGTAATGAGTTGGAGAGAAGCATGTTTGCCTAGTCTGGTTTACACTGAGAAATGACCCTGTGAAACACACAGTGTGGCCCTCTCACCACACACACATTCACACAATCACTGACTTGGAGGCAACCCAGGCCAGCAATGTTGACAAAAGAAGTAGAAAAGGTGGTGGTGTATTCAGTAAAGAATTTCTACTATAATGCTTGGCTCGGCGAGGCATTCCTACAGCGTAACGTTGTCCAAAATGTGGCATTGAATTGCTGTCACTACTTGATACTGAGACAAGTCTTATAGTTAATGGGACACCGAGCTGTTAAATAAAATAAAAAATCACAAGCTCGATGGCATCATACAGACACTTCTTGTCACATTTTAATTGAACTTTTTAACACAGTGATTACAGATGCGTTATTAATGCATTAATCGCTAGCACTTAAATCTGATGCTAAACCAGGACTTGTGATTTATTCGGATTGAGACAAGTGTCACCATTGCCACAACCAAGCAAATGCCAAGGACCAAGGACACCTTGTGTGGATCATTTGCACACTAGCTGCTTTGCAAAAAAGCAGTGTTGGACTTCTGGGAGTATAAACACTGCAACCTAGCATGAGCAGATATCCCACTCTATGTGAGACTGCACAGCATTTGTATCTACTGTCCCATATCTTGAGAAAATATCCCACATTTTGATTGGCTTCGGTATTCTTGTTGAGTGTCTCAACAAGAAGTCCTTGCTGACAGTCTTGGTAGCTATAGCAATAAGTAATAGGGATATATATGTGAGACACCGTAGAAGACAAAAAGCAAGACAAAAATCAAAAGTTACGCACTAGGAAAAAGACATTTAAATAGAACAGACTATATGTCCTCCACGTGATCAGTGTCAATCCTTTTAACCCTCTCAGGCTCAAATTAAACTTTTTGTTGCTAATGCACAACCAAGTCCTGCAGTGGTACTTCTGAGTAAAAAAAACTCATAAAATATGTATGTGAGGTAATCAGGTTGTTAGTATTTAACTGTTGCAAATCTGCAACGCCTGCCTGGAGAGGGTTAACTGCATCCAACCACCTTCTTCTGCTCTGACAAAGATTGATGCAGAAAGATGTAGTTGACAGAAAGTTGAATAAGCTAAAAGGCTTAAAGAATTTCAGTACAATTCACGCAATATTTCCTCGATCTTTTCTTAGAATAGACATTGCCAGCTTGTCAGTCTTAGTCTGATTTTTTTATGTGATTTTTTCTTTTTCTTTTTAAGAGCTTAGTGGCTCGATGAAACTTCAGCAGACAGATAGAAATATGTTCCAGTGGGTAAATTACTGCCTGTCCCAAGTTTGATGGCAGTCCTTCACACATTTCAATTTTTTCCACTTAATGTCAAACTCATAGTAGGATCCAGTCCATGATTATCTGTGATTTAACTTAACTTTCTTTTTCTTTAAAAAAAAAAAAAAAAAAATCTGTCTTACTTTAGAGGTGGAGATTCTTTCGAGAAACACTGAACAGTCTTTGAACTTTAAGAGAAGCCTTGAGAAAACCGACTCGGGCAAAGGGAGAACACACAAAGGAAGGCCATTACTTCAACTTGAAAGAGACCATTGGAGCCGATCTGCTAGCATGGTTAAAGGAAAACACTGGGAAGTGAAAATAATAAGTAATATGCAAGGCCAAGAGACAATATGAAAATTGTGTGGTGTTGTGTTCACAACAGTGCAGGCCTGCTTGTTATCCTCTTAGATCATGTGCACATTAGACTCAATGTGCCCATGAACACGTGTTCTATAGTATAACCTTTTGTATGGCTTACCAATAATAAATTCATAGTGGCGACTTTGTTTGAGGTGGTAGACAGTTTAAAGTCCTCCTCTTGTCAGCTGCATTCCAATGCCTGATTTAATCATTAAGATATAACACTTATTTATATCACAGTTATCACTCTGTATTGTAGTCCTTGTATTCAGTTGTGTAGAGCCAGAACTGACTAAACATATGACAAAGTCTACAAGTGGATTTCACTTCCCTTCCCAGGCAAATTAGTGTGATGGTTGAGCTGTTTCCACATTTCACCCATCACACTAATATAAAGACAAAGCTATTCATCAAGCCCCTTGTGTAAAACTTCTCCAAGAAGCTGTCCAGATTGACTGGAAACAGCATTTCAGACTGCACTGTGCTTACCACAGAAAAACAGCAGAATAATCCTTTTTTTTTTTACTTAGCAGTAGCCAGATCAGTTCTAAATTACTCACATCACAACTACAACATATGGAAGAGAGTGCTGTTGGATTCAGAGAGTCAAAAACCAAAAAGTCATAGGGAAGAGAAAATGATTCTTAGTAACAGAACATGCAAGTATAAAACAAAATTCTGGGCATCATAGCTCTGCGTATGCGGTGGCTCTGATGAATATGCTCATTAGTATGGCTCTCATGACAGATCACTCCATTAATAATCTACAGCTATGATCATGGCCTTGACTGAGAGGGAGGACCACAGGGATGTTGCCTCAGAATGGAGCCCTGTCACTTGCAAGAACCTTAATAGCCATGTGAGGCTGCAAGAGTGCGTGCGCTGAAGATAAACAGAATAAAAAATGTGTATTTTCAAGACGCAAGTTTAGATAGACGTTATTATGAGTCTCATTCAGAGAATTCTTTTTGTATTTATGAAGGACAATTTGTGTTTGTGTCAACTCAAGGGTGTGCACCTTATTAACCGAGGCCCCTGGTGGCTATTTGAGTCTCCAGGAGCGGTAGCCAATTATTGAAAACACAAAACAATATATGCATGGGACACACTGTAACACAACACAGTGGTAAATAATACATTATCATATCTACCCTTTATGAATTATAAATCTCTCCATGTTGACAACTGTTCACAGCAGGCATATATTTATTCATGTACATGTAGCTTATCTCATTGTTTTTTGACAACGTAATTTGTATGATTAATTCTATACCATGAAAATGTTACACAGCCTGGGGGTTTGTCAGCAGCGGCATGGCAAGACTAAATGCAAGCTATGATCGCCTTTGGTGTTAAATAAAAAGCACTTTATATGTGGTGTGATCACAACTGTGTCCCAAATTTAACTGATGGTTTAATATTTTCCCTTGGCAACTCACTTGGGCAAAGCCTGCTGCTGATGTAGCCAAAAACAGCAATTGAAAATTTTGTCTAAGATATAAAATCAGGGACTACAGGGATTACTAAGCCATTTTCCATTTTCATTCGGATTCTCCTGGCTTTTTAACCTGTTATTTTTCGGTGTGTATGACAATTTCATGAACCACTCAAAAAATGCAAGATATTTGGAGATTTAATCACAGACATGGGAAAACCGGACACATTAACACAGTCATAAGAAACAGAACGTTTTCATAGGACTCCGCAGTCCTGTGAATACCTACATCATCATACAGCCTATGATTCAGTAGCTTGTAGAACAACAACGAATAACTTGAAGTAATAATTGTCTGTGTGACTTTATCAGTTTCTCATATCACTGTGGAAGATTTTTGACCCAACACTATTTTCCACTGTTGCCTCATTTCATTGTGTTTTGTACAGCTCTCTGAAAGCCCAGCCATAATATTTTGAATCAGGTTGAGGTTTGGCCTCTGACAGGGCCATTGCAACACCTTAATTCTTTTCTTTTCACCCATTTTGCTGTAGATTTGCTGTTGTGCTTGGGATCAATGTCCTGTTGCATGACTGAGCTGGCTTGGGGTAAACACTTTACTCCAAAATGCCTTGGTATACAAACATGTTCATGGTCAAGTCAGTAACACTAAGGTGCCCAGCTCCCTTGGTTGCAAAACAATTGTTCACCCTTCCACTACTGTGCATGAAAGTCAATAATTTGGTCTCGAGAGGTTTTGTGATTTGTTTAGATGCAAGTATGCAAACCTAAGCTGCATTGCTGCCATTTTCTTTTTAGAGGCCGGGGAATTCTCCCAGAAACCCTTCCAAATGACTCACACTTGTTCCACTTTTTTCCAATGTTACCGTCATGAACTTTAACATTTAACATGCTAACTGAGACCAGTCAGAGATGTAGCTCTTGGGTTTCTTGCAATTTTTTTGAGTGCTGTACAATTTGATCTTGGGGTGAATTTGCTTCCACCCCTGGGGAGGTTGTCGCATTGTGTTGACACTAATCTAAATGCTTGAGACCAGCAGCCTGCCCGAACTTTGCTGATGATCCCGTTAATCAAGAGTACTGAAGTAGAAGCATTTGGCTCTCTTATTTTCCATGAAAGCAGTAAAGGTACTGCACAGACTCCAGTGAAAACCTTTTTCATATGACTTCATGTGTTTCTGTCAGCTATTGATACTGACAACAAAATTCTAAGAATTTGTAATAAACTCCATGATACTATAACATATTTCCTGCATTCCACACTTCCCCCACTAAAGTTAAGTAAGACTTTGAATTATTTACTTCACTTCTACATAGAGACGAGGAAACGGAAGTGCCGGTGTCTGCTGCTGAATCCATAAACACTCACACTTTACCAATAGCCACTCAGTTGTCCATGGCTTGCGGCCATGTGCTACGGACTAACATAAACACATTTTTTTTTCTCAGTTTAGAAATTATGTTGTAATGCATTTGGCCTCTATCGCTTGAAACATAATAGAACAGTACCGTAGTTGTTTTCCAAAGCAAATTCAAGCATGCATTCAATAAAAACCCTTGATGAATGAACCAGAATGCCACTCAAACCACGCACTAGGTTTATCACCAAATATCACTTAGAAAGTAAATACACAGACCATATTAGCAAATCGTGTATTTTATACTTAAATAGGTAATAATGGCTCAGTTTCCTTACCTTGGCTATCTGGACACACCAATTGAGCAATAGCTGTGATCCAATGTTGTCTTTGTGCTCGTGGACATAGTCGAGCAGGCATCCGTGAGGCATCAGCTGTGTGACCAGCTGGATTGTCGGACTCAAGCAGACACCCAGCAGTCGGACCAGGTGCGGGTGCTCCATGCTAGCCATGATCAGAGCCTCCTGAATGACACAGATATACACTCAGGCATGTGGAGGGTAATGATTACAGGTGGCTGTTTTAATCTGTAACAGTATGTCAGCAATGTTTATTTCCAACAGTCGTCATTTTCAATAAACACATAAAAAATATGCTATTTATTAGAAACATGTCAGATTGTGTGATGGGTATGAGGTAAACTGTGCCAAAACAATTTGGCTGCAGAAAAGACTGAAATGTATTTATTTGTGTTTTTCTTTCTACTGGTAATATTTTTTTATTTAATAATAAAAGAAATGTTTTTTCTTTTAGTTCTCCAAATTGTGAATGGATAAGAAGATGGCACTTTTCACAGCCTGAATTACAAGTTGAGTTTCAAGAAGTATTTTCTTACTGGGAATGCTAATTACATACCTGAGGAGACCACTACATTAAAAAAAATGACTAGGATCCTAGCAGCACATCTCTCTCTCTCTCTTCACATTTCTATTCATCTCTTCCTCATAGTTCCTGTCTGTTTTTCTTTGTCTGCAGGGACATATTGAGTGGAGCAGCACATGTGGCATCACCCCACAAGTATAATAAGCTTCCCTTTCACTTTAGCCAAAGAAGAATTTAATGCTAAATGATGTTTTTGTACAGCCTCCCTTTTAAAATAATACACCTGCATTAGGACACAAGCCTGAAAATTGTGTTTTCAGCACCAATTTTATATTTATTCTGATGTCTTGTTTTAGTCTACAGTGTGACACTCTTTTGAAAATAACCTGGAAACAGCCTTGGCTGTCTGGTGCGAGTGCTGGTTCTGGCAACTCCAGCACTCACAACGCTCACTGAACTGGCACACCTGAGACTCATCTTCACATCAAGTCTCTTCACTCCATGTTCAGTATCCCATGTGATACATGTGTGATGGCCAAATTCTAGCTCTTGCATTTTGGTCTCTAAACAATTTAGTTCTTTTGTAATGCTCCTGTACTTCAGGTCAACTCCTTATTATTACACCAGTTAGGTCTCCAAGCCAACTCATTTCTGAACCTTGTGCCAGCCTCTACTCATGGCCTGCTACAAAGAGTCAGCTACTCTGGACTAATGCAGTAAACTTCAGCTTCATATGTAACAAAGTTTCTGTGTCTGCTTTTAGATGAGCGATTTAAACTAAAACAAATGTTATTGTAGCTTGATGTTGTTCCCTTTCATCTGTCAATATTTGTTGCTGCAGGGATTCCATTAAACAAAGATTTCACTAGTTAAAATCAAATTTGTAAGACCATGAATGCTTTTATGCCATTGTTTTTCTTGGTGGCCAAGAAGCAAAGGCAACACACAGATTTGGGTATCGGCTGTGTTTTGTGATATTTACGTCAACCTTAATGTTAGCTCAGACGAGCCTCTTGAACACACATTTATCATAGAATAGAATTAGAATAGAATTCAACTTTATTGTCATTGCACATGCACAGGTACAGGGCAACGAAATGCAGTTTGCATCCATCCAGAAGTGCTTTAGTGATATAGATATATTACAATATATATTAGCAATAATATAGATATGTGAGTATATTACAGAAATGGGTCTATTATGGTATGTTATAATGTACACGGTATGAAGTATGTTGTGAATATTCTATAACTATAAGTATGTACAGGCTGTAGTGAGTACAAGCTATGTACAGGATATGAACAGGATATAAATATGAAAAACTATACAGAATATGAAATAAATAACTTTACAGAATCTGGGATATACAGCTATACAGAAATGGGAACTATGCAAGTTGTAAACAGTTGTAGGATTAAAAATTATCGAATGTACAGAATGATTATTTACACAGAGCTATACAGTAGTGCAGTTAAGATAAGTGAGGGTGTAGATAGTTTCTACAGAGGCTATATAAAGTGCTAGTGGTTGTGAGTGGTGGTTCAGTCCATGTTATTATTGTGTTTGAGGGTACAGTTGTCCATTGTGGGTGTGTGTATGTTCAGTCCATGAGTTTAACGTGGGTCAGATGTCAGGAGGCAGAGTTCAGGAGTCTGACAGCTGTGGGGAAGAAGCTGTTCCGGTACCTGGTGGTCTTAGTCCGGAGGCTCCTGTGGCGCCTCCCAGAGGGCAGGAGGGTGAAGAGTCCATGTGATGGGTGACTGGGGTCTTTGATGATTTTCCCAGCCCTTTTCAGACACCGCTTCCTGTAGATGTCTTTTATGGCAGGAAGTGGTGCTCCGGCGATGCGCTGGGCAGTTTTCACGACCCTCTGCAACGCCTTCCGGTCCGAGGCAGAGCAGTTCCCGACTGTTATACAGTTGGTCAGGATGCTCTCGATGGTGCAGCGATAGAAGTTCACCAGGATGTCTGAGGACAGGTGGTTCTTCCTCAGAGTCCTCAAGAAGAAGAGGCGCTGGTGAGCCTTCTTGACCAGCTTGGAGCAGTTGGTCGTCCAGGTGAGATCCTCGGAGATGTGGACTCCCAGGAACTTGAAGCTGCTCACACGCTCCACAGCCGTCCCCTTAATGTGGATGGGTGGATGTGGGTCAGCATTCCTCCTGTAGTCCACGATGAGCTCCTTGGTCTTCTCGGTGTTAAGCAGCAGGTTGTTTCTGTCGCACCACTCAGCCAGACGATCCACCTCCTCCCTGTAGGCGGCCTCATCGTTGTCACTGATGAGGCCAATCACCGTGGTGTCATCTGCAAACTTAATGATGGTGTTGGAACCATCAGCAGGTCTGCAGTCGTGGGTGATCATCTCTGACAGTGTCTTGTCTTCCCCCCTTATTTCTTACTTCTTCTTGCTGTGTCACCAAAACTGAGATGAACCACTCTCACAAAGGTAATTTTTAAACTTTCTCTTTCACTTCTATCAGTTTGATAAGAGTTTGAATGTTTCTTTCCCTAAATAAAATTCATACTCAAAACAACATTTCCTCATAGGTCAGGCTATTCTGCATTCTTTCATGATTGTTTTATGGCTTGTTTGTGCATGTGGAATGTGTCAGAATATTCACTGTGGGAACAGAGAACTAAGATTCTGAAACATATGTATGTTTTTTGGAAACTGGTGCACATATCTTCCTGTGTTATCGAGGACTTCAGTTTTGGACTGACCATAACTGATTTCTGTCATCTGCTGAAGTCAAGCTTTAGATGGTCTAAGGGTGTTTTCACACCTTTGCTGCCTAATCAATTTAAATCAAACTCTGGCTCATTTTCCCTGGTGAAGTTCATTTGTGCAATCGCATTTGGTCCGGTTCACAACAGTTGAACTGAGACCCTTTGGAGGCAGTGATCTCAAAATGAACTCCAGAGTGGTGATCAGACCACAATCCAACTTAACTGCCAGATGTATGCTAAAGTTTGATCTGACCATCTTTGGGTAGCTAAGTATGTTTTGCATTCTGTTACCTTTTACCATAAATATTCAGAGGTCACAAAATTTAAACTAATCATCTTATATTACTTCTATTGCTCCTGCCCTACACCGAATGGTTGTAGCTTCGGATGTGATTTCTTTAGGAAGACATTTTGGTTCACTTGGTGTATACTTGGAGTCCAGACCTCCCTCTCCCCAGGTATCTCCTCCTACTCATCCAGGGGAACACAGAGGCTTCCTAGTCCAGCTGAGGGACATAATCTCTTATAATATCCAACACACTTTCACGCCTCCACTTGGGACAGCAACTAGTCCCTGAACGGAGTGGACACTTTACCCTTTAACGCTGAACACCATTATTGTCATTCCACTCCAGTGGGACTTGGGGACAACCACCTGTTGAAAGCAACAGAACCACATCATCTCCAAAAATTTGAGACGAGATCCTGTGGATCTACTGTACATCCACTATATGTACAGGTACTAAATGGCCAAACACCTAACGTACTCCTGAAACATCTCCTATAGGGGGAAAAAAAAAAAAATATATATATATATATATATATATATATACATATATGTGTGTGTGTGTGTGTGTTTAAATTTCTCAAAGTTATTGAGAAATTTAAAGCAGGCTTAGGCTACAAAAAGATTTCCCAAGCCTTGAACATCCCACGGAGCACTGTTGAAGCGATCATTCAGAAATGGAAGGAGTATGGCACAACTGTAAACCTACAAAGACAAGGCCGTCCACCTAAACTCACAGGCCGAACAAGGAGAGCGCTGATCAGAAATGCAGCCAAGAGGCCCATGGTGACTCTGGACAGGCTGCAGAGATCTACAGCTCAGGTGGGGGAATCTGTCCATAGGACAACTATTAGTTGTGCACTGCACAAAGTTGGCCTTTATGGAAGAGTGGCAAGAAGAAAGCCATTGTTAACAGAAAACCATAAGATGTCCCGTTTGCAGTTTGCCACAAGCCATGTGGGGGACACAGTAAACATGTGGAAGAAGCTGCTCTGGTCAGATGAGACCAAAATGGAACTTTTTGGCCAAAATGCAAAACGCTATGTGTGGCGGAAAACTAACTGCACATCACTCTGAACACACCATCCCCACTGTCAAATATGGTGGTGGCAGCATCATGCTCTGGGGGTGCTTCTCTTCAGCAGGGACAGGGAAGCTGGTCAGAGTTGATGGGAAGATGGATGGAGCCAAATACAGGGCAATCCTGGAAGAAAACCTCTTGGAGTCTGCAAAAGACTTGAGACTGGGGCAGAGGTTCACCTTCCAGCAGGACAACGACCCTAAACATAAAGCCAGGGCAACAATGGAATGGTTTAAAACAAAACATATCCATGTGTTAGAATGGCCCAGTCAAAGTCCAGATCTAAATCCAATCAAGAATCTGTGGCAAGATCTGAAAACTGCTGTTCACAAACGCTGTCCATCTAATCTGAGCTGGAGCTGTTTTGCAAAGAAGAATGGGCAAAGATTTCAGTCTGTAGATGTGCAAAGCTGGTAGAGACATACCCTAAAAGACTGGTGGCTGTAATTGCAGCAAAAGGTGGTTCTACAAAGTATTGACTCAGGGGGCTGAATAATTACGCACACCCCACTTTGCAGTTATTTATATGTAAAAAATGTTTGGAATCATGTATGATTTTCATTCCACTTCTCACGTGTGCACCACTTTGTGTTGGTCTTTCACGTGGAATTCCAATAAAATTGATTCATGTTTGTGGCTGTAATGTGACAAAATGTAGGAAAAGTTCAAGGGGGCGGAATACTTTTGCAAGCCACTGCATATACACACTAGCACCTTTTTCACAATATGTTGTACTGGGTCAGAATGTCAGAAGACAAATGCCAGACTCACACTTCTAGAAAATTCATCATGTTTACCAGTATAGACTGAACTGCCAAAGATCATAGGACCCCTTATTCTGTTTAAGGTTGAAGTTCCTCTTGAAGTGAACAGCAAGGTTCCACTCAGTCAAAAACAGTGCAATTTTATTCAAAACCTTGACATCAAAGTGACTTCGTACTTTGAGATTGTCAGCATTCTATGTAGTAAGCAAAAAAATGTAGTAAATAGACCAAGGTCAGATTGCTGCAAATCAGGAATATTTGCCTTTAAATATAGAGCAATGGTTTCTTTGTGCTGATGTTGTGTATTATGAAATCTTTCTGTTATACTCTACAGTATGTAGACACAAAGCAACTATACCTGAAGCTTGTAATATTGCATATGATTGCAACATAAACACTAACAGACCCCTATTAATCCCATGGTATAGAAACTCTCCAAAAGACAGAAACAGGCGTAAATTTGCTCACCTGCAACTTTACAACAATTGAAAATTCATCATCGGGTGGGTAGGTATACGCCAAAATACACAAGACAGGCAGGTGTGGCCGTTTGCTTTTACTGGGGAGAGAATCAATGCATAAAGCTCCAATGAACACTAACAGAGAGATGCAACCACTATACATTTTAGAACTGATATGGCTCATCTATCACAATGCTTACATAATGAGGTCCCTGTTTACATGCCAGTGATGGGTATAGTTACACTGAGGGTAATGGCAAATTGGGCCAAAGTCTTTGACTGACTGGCTTTTCCTTTCTGCCTGCAGGATTCCGTACAAGCAAATTTATATTGTGGTGTTTACTTAGCACTGCAGTGGGGTATCCTGTAATCTGTTAGCCCTGCATCCTATTCAGATCCCTTCTGTGAGCTATTATCCAGAAAACAAAATACTTCCACAGCATCCTAAAGAGCATTTCTTGAGGTTTCTATATATAAAAGAAGTATATACAAGAATTATACTAATTGAAAAACACATGACATGAGGAATTGTGACAATAGACTTTAAAGCCACTAAGTGGAGAGGTAGGGGCAGTAGTAGTTGTAGTTAGGTATTGTAAAAAGAGAGAGAGAGAGAATATGTCTGTGAATAACAAACCCTGTGAACATCCCTTTAGGCCCTGGAAAGCACTACTGTTGGGCTGAGATAACAGTTATATAAAACACAAAAAGGGATTTGCAGGGGTTGTTCTTTTTTGTACACTGACTGTATAAAGTTTACATCCCCACTGAATTGTAATTTTGCTGTTACAATTAAATACAAGCATTAGGAAACACTGTTTTTACAAACTTGTGCTACTTCTGTAGCTCGTCATGAAGGTAAACTGAAATAAGGTAGTTACAAATCTTCAGAATTGTATTAATATGTAATAATAGTAAAACAATTTCTTTAAAAAAAGCTAAACTGAAACTTTTTCTCTTTTCTGTGGATCACTGTTGCGAAGTGCTTTATAGATTGCTGCATTTTGTGCATTGTATGGATGTCTCACATTATTAAAACTGATATATTGGAGGGCCTTGGAGAATAATACCTGAGTAAAACATTAATAAAAAAGAAAATAAGATTTTAATTATCTTTAATCAAAACTAAAGGAATAGCATGCTCTAGCTGTTATCCTTATACACAAACATGCACACTCCTAAATGCATGCAGATCGATACACACATGCCAGTACTGCAGGGAATAAACACCCTTTCCTTTTGCCAAGCACTTGCTGACAGCGTTGGTATTTTATTGTTAGCCATAAAAAAAGAGAGGTTCCCTTCTCTTACTGCACCACAGGTAAACTCCTACACAGAACCAACCACACACACACGCATGTTGAAAGACAATCAATTCTCTGTGACATTCTTCAAACAGTCAGTGGCAAGTGAGACTGGGGCTTTGAGTGGCCTGCAGCTAGAAGGTCACCAGTCAGAAATCCCAGTCTGCCAGGAAAATAATGGATGGCAAAGGAAATGAATGGCACTCTGCTTTCCCTTTGTAACTACCACTGGTGTTCCCTGGAGCAGAAGCTTGAGCCCCCAGCTGCTCAGCAGTCAGTCATTAGAAGACCACTGTGGATCTAGACAGAGGTGATGGAAGGTATTCTTAAAAAGAGAAAAGAAACCCCAAAACTATTTAGGAGGTAAATTAACCAAGTTTATGAGTAGATCCACATGGACACATGCCTTTCTGCTGTTATATACGTTATCTCCACTGTTTCTATTGCCCCTACATGTTGTTATCTCATTTCTCTGTCTGATTTTCTGATTGTCAGACAACCTCCCAAAGCACTTGGAACATAAATTAAACACATATGGGATATTCATCAAAGACATCGTGATAAAAATAGAAATGCTAACCCTCCAAAACTCTTCCTTTTAGACTGTCAAACTAAGTGCAAAACATGAGTGCAAGTGGGTCGCTTTCAATGTGTGTGCGTGTGTGTGTGTGTGTGTGCGTGCGTGCATGGGTACGTGTGTTGATATGAGTTATTTCATCTGCATTGCATCATCACAGGGTAATAATTTTGATTTTTTTTTCACTCTTCCTTTTGAAATGAGCCAAGATGTGAATGTTTTATAAATGGGGCCTAGTGCACTGTGCTAGGAGCCCATGGCATGGTGCGTGTATGTCTGCATATGTAGGGCTCCTACAGGCCCCTTATGGTTTCTAGTCTGCTGTTTGTGGGGTTCAACTTTAGTTGTTAGAGATTTCACTTTACAACCATCTGTGTAGCGCTTTTGTAGGCTAGTTTAGCGCTAAACTGAAGTTAACTTGTCAGCAACGAATGCAATGTACAGCTGGTTAAAGGCCTTTAAAAGAAAAGGTCAGTGTTCGCTCCCTTACATACTGTAAGTATAAATTGCAGCACCTTTAAACAGTGTCACTAACAGGCTTTGGAACAAAAGGTTGTTACATTACATTTAGCTTGTAATTTACCTGCGTATATGTTATCTTTATAAAAGCTGAGTTTGAATTGTATTGTCAAGTCTCTTTTTTTGGATTTTGTTTTCAAGATACTCACATCCATGAATTCCACATTAGCCTTGGGTCCTGTGGCCTCATTTAGGATTTTAATGGCAACAGGGATTTTCACAGTTTCCCCCTCTGGGACCCAGATACCCTAAAGAAGAAACGCACACAGACACATACACACACACAACATGATGATGAGTCATTACACTAATTGCACAGTCACAAATCCTCTACTCACAGAAATGATGTTTAAAAAAAGTATTATAACTCCTCGAGGAACAGCAGGAATCGCAATAAATTGAGCGTTTTACACTCTAAATTCTACTTTGTCAGCTTTATAAATAACAACATTCCATATTCTCACTGGCTGATTATAAAAATGAACTGCATGCTGTACGATTAAGGTTATTTCGCCCTTCAAAAAGACTTGGGAAAAACTATTTAATCATTTTGAAGTATCTAATTTTAGGGAGGTTTAAAGTGATTTAACAGCTGCCAAAGTGGATGGAATATTTGAAAGAGGAGAAAAATGAAGTACCTCTCAACTTTTTCAAAGTGATTAAAATGTGTTCCACCTTTGTTCCACCCTTATGTGACTACACATCCAGAGTGACAGAAGGCCTAGATTTCACACTTAGCCTAAAAACAACTATCCCATCAAAGAATTATCGTCATTAGGTGATAATGACGATCGATTTGATGCAGTTTTATGTTTCCTTTTACATATAATTCAGCAGATGATCATTATTCAGCACAATAATTTAAGGGCACACTTTATGAAAGCTTGGACATCGATGTTCTAACTGGAAAAAATGGTTTACAGGTTTGTAAATGCCTCAGTTTATTAACAACACATTTATTTAAAACTGCATCTGCAAACGGGCTGCTACAGCCAACACTGCAGAATAAAATGACATATTTTACATTAGGAGGAGAAGATATCCATACACAGAATTTACCATTTTATTCTAAAATGTTTAGAAAACAAATGAAATTATTTACATATGTTACAGCCTGCTTTAGGGATTAGTACTTGTTTGTGTGTTTTGTGTTGCAGGAGTTGTGATACGGGAGGACTGTTTTGCTTTGAGTTTTCCTTTGAGTTTTTTTTTTTTGCACATACAATGTATACCATATACTTGCCTAGCCATCCATCACTATGCTACACCACTAATACAGACCTACACACACCTTTCTTAATTTATTTAATTACTTGTGATCTATGAGCGGGTTGCAACACATGAACTGCACATTGTGACAGAACATGTGACAGAAGAATCTATAGCTCCAAGTTGTTCTCTTAATGGTGAAATGCTGAGTTGAGCCAGTTAAGCATATTGCCACCAACTATGGATATGGGTCAAATCAAGGAACAGCATGTGGCCTTAGTTTTATTAAACATAAAACTAAATATTGCTACACTTTAATTAACTAACTGTGTTTTAGCTGTATGAGCCATCCTATAAAGCACTCAGTTTACAAGTTGGTCTAAATGCTGAACCTATGAACTCTCAGCTATGGAGATTAGGTACAAGTCTGATGTCTTCTGGCTGTAAAAGACCTGTCAGGGTTCTATAGCTCACCTATAAGACTTGAAACTGACTATACAGCATATCCTTACAAGTCTAGAAGTGCCTTGAAATTTCCCAGGAGAGCATGCAAGACCTTGCTTTGAAAAAGGACATACACTGATGCCACATACCTCTGGCCTAAAAAAAAGGTGCTACAATGAGAATGGGTGGACACAAAAAAAGACGAATTATAATTTCAGTGAGAGAAAGTCTGCTTTTTCTAATTTCAGATTTTTTTTTCCAACTTCTACCCAACCCTTCATTGCTCTTATGGTGACCTCAGCTACCTCTTATTTCACTGTCACCCCAGGGGTCTCAGTGTCTGCTATTACTTATTCTTTTCATCTCCCGCCTCCAGCCTTCCATCTCATTTCCTGTCATTAATGATCCTGCAATGTCCCTCTTGTCTTTTTCTCATGAAGTGAGAATGTGAACACAATGTGACATCATGGTCTCACTTTTAGTAGAGGAGCAGTTAAGTATTTGAAGCTAAAATGCAAATAGTCACCGTTAATTCACATTTGATTGTATTTTACCTTGTAAACAGTTCCAAAAGCTCCGGAGCCGAGGATCTTGACTCTTTTGAGTTCTGTTTCTTTCAGGATGCGAAGCTGGGCTTGATTGGGTGCCGTTCCACTGGGTGTTAAAGGTTCCACCAACTAAGAATGCAATAAATAAGTCAGTGAGTGCTGGAAGACAAGTCTAGAATCTACATAACAAAAGCTACTAAGATTAATTCATGATACTTTAAATTAAAACATCACAACTTATCACAGGATTAGTCCAATTGCTTGTTGCTGAGCAATTAAATGCAATTTAGCTTCTCAGGATCTCAGGAACACACTTCCATATTAGAAAAAAACAAAACAAATAAAACCCCAAAATAAAACACACCTTTCTTCCATGCAAAATCCTTCTTTAGAGGATAGGACAGTTTCTAAAAGCTGTGACCCAAATTCCAGGAAGTCAGGTAGTGAAACAGGTTGTACAATAACAATGAAACTGAAATTACTATTTAAATTGTAGAAAAACAAGAGTAATTTCATACAAAAGTTTGACTCAAATGCAACATTTACTCTTAAGGAAGGTTCCAGTGGGTAAGAAAAGTACACACACACACTGGGTGGGTGGACAAGCAACATGAACACCCAAGTTTGTGACACTGATAACTCAAGAACAAAGCAACGTAGGACTTTCAAATTTATACTACAGGTGTTTCTACTAAAAATCTCAGATGAGTTTGAATCTCAGGGTTAGAGGTCAAATTTTCTGAAAAACTTGTGACTCAAGAACAAAGCGACATTGGAGTTTCAAATTGATACCATAGGTGTATCTACTAAAATCAAGACAGCTGGTTGTAGTTACATTTATTGCCCCTGCACTTGTGGTTACAGTAGGGTTGTAATGGAATTTTTTTCCAGGAAGATAAATCTAGACTATGATGAACCATTATTATGACATTCTCTATGGTAAAAGGAAGTGAAAGCGATACTACATGGGAACAGAAGAGAGTGATGGAGAAAGGTGGATGAAAACAGAGAAAGACTGGGGGAGACAGATAATTGAGGCAGCTGAACGGGAGTTGAAATTTTTGTTGTCTCATTACTGCTCAAGTGGAGGAACAAACAGATGAAATAGTAGGAGAAGCAGAAAGATTATATCCGAGGAGGGAGGAAGGAAGATGTGGAGCGGGAAAGGAACTGTAGCAGAAACAACAACAAGACAGCGATGGAGAATCGAGCTGCTGAATTAGTCAGAGGATGCAAAAGCATAAGTGAGGGAGCAATATAAGGAGAATTAAAGGAGAGGGCGGAAGATTAGAGAGGGAGAGAGGACAGAGAGAGCCTAACAGACAGAGTGTAAATCAGCCTGGCTGTGCTTGGCAGCTTCTGTCCCTCTGGCTTATGGTTACCATTTGATTAAAAACAATAGCCATTCTTCATTTAAATGGAATAACAAATCAGCTTCTGCAGGGTGGAAACAAGTAGGCTGGGGGGCCACAAACACACCCAGGACAATACAGACGTCTTTAAAATGATCTAACCGTACACACACAAAGGCAAAGCTCTATGCTATTTCCACTGTGCTGGGAGCTGTCCAGCATTAGTGGTGCTGAAGATGTTGAGGCTGTGTAGCAGCCGAACAGCAGCAAATGTAGCTATCCACCTTCTCTCTCTACACTGCATTTCTGAAACTGAAGCAAGTGCTGCCTGAAATATACTGATCAAAATATTAACACCACATATCAGATCTTGATGAATGAAATATTTAAGTTAACATACACTATATGTGCAAAAATACTGAGTCACCTACACATTACATCTACTGGAGGACCAAGGTCCATGGAAACCATGCCATGGAGCTCTCGGTGCACGGTGTTTGTGTTGATGTTATTTGCCACTGTGCAATTATTGAATCATCAGAGCCATGGCAACCTTTACACACAACACACCTCAGCACTCAGCGACCCTTCTCTGTAACTTTATGTGGTCTTCAATTTTGTGGTTGAGTTGCTGCAGTTCCTAAATGCTTCCACTCTAAAATAATTCCACTAACAGGTGATTGTGGAATATCTAAGAGCAAAAAAAACCCCTGTGAATTGTCTTATTGTAACAAAGGGATCCTGCCGCAATATTGCACTCAAATTCAGTAAGTAAAATAATGTAATTTGTTGAAAACAACGGTTAGTGGAATCTAAAGTGCAATTCAAAATCATACCAAAAATCTAAATTAAATTGCTCAAGTGTTGCTTCATTGTTTTAAGAAGTTTATATGTTGCTATTCTATTAAAGTGGTGAGCTGGGCAAAATGACATTAAAACCATTAGACAAACATTTCACGTGCAGACTGATCTGATTAGATTTATAGTCCATCAACATTTTCTTTTAACAAGTCTAAAATTATTTGTTATATAGTGATAGGATGAGGGGGAAACTGTCATGGTCTGCGAGGGCAGACCGTATGGAGTGAGTTGAGGACCCAAGAGCAGACAGAGGCGAGGAGACGAAACTGAACTTAACAAAAAGCGAGCCTTTATTTAGGGCTGAAAACTCACGGAAAAAACAACAACAAAGTAACTGAGGGAAAACCTGAACATAGACTAGGAAACTATGACTCTTACTGAGAATTTAGACTATGACTAAACAATATACAAACTATGGCTGGGAAACTATGACAAGGGGTAGGGGAGATAACACAGACGACACGACGACGAACAAAGGAAGACTGAGGACTTAAATACACACATAAGGTGATCAGGGGAAGTGGAGACACATGAGAACACAGCTGACTAGAATGAAACATAATGACAATACAGAGGAGAGTAACACTAACTACAATGAACAAAGAACACCAGACTCTTCCAAAATAAAACAGGAAACATGGAGACATAGACATGAACTTAACATAACCGCATAGACAAGAAACATGACACGTAGACGCAGGAACCAGGGAGACTAAGTACAGGGGGAGATGACAGAAACAACTAAAAAATAAGGACTAACTAGCAACCTAGAAATTAACTGGATCGAAAATGAATACAAAAATACCTAAAACTCAAACACGGGGTCACACGACCCAGTACCATGACAGAAACTGATGCGCAGTGCCTGAAAACTAACTAGTTTCAGACTTTATTTTAAGCAAATGACTATTAATCAATGAACCTGCAATATAAGACTTTCCCTGCAATTACATAAAATGCATAATTGAATGTAAATACTAAAAATTAAGGAAAAATTATCTTCTTTTTTTTTGCAGCCCAGAAACAAATGAAGACAGGATGGTTTCAAAGACAAAAAAAGATTTCCCATTTCCTTCTCTGCTCCTCTACTTTTGGAGCATCTAATACAATTATTGGGCCATAAATACAGTATTTTTTATTAAATAAATGACATGTAACAAGAAAGGCTCTGTAATATATTAAAATAGTGCCTGGATTTATGTATGACTACTAAAAAGAGACTAATGTAAGTACTCAAGAAATAGTGGCAGTTTAAGGGTGGCCCATATATGAACGGGTATAAAAGAAGTATAATAATTTATCATCTTAATGCTATTTCTTTTTCAAGACTCTTCACTGATACTTGTGCCCTGAATAGAGAGAAAGCACTGAAATGAGACCTTATTCTCAGTGTGGACACATAAGTACATTAGATGAAGTACTCTTCTGGTTTTTTTAGATAAAGAAAGAGTACTTTTGCCTCTTCTAATGGTATACTCCCTTAGCTCTTCCTAAAAGAAGTGCCCCTATAATGCACTGTAGGATATTCAAACCCGAGTCGTCAGAGTTTCTAAAACTTTCTACAGTTCTGCAATAGTTATTTAGAATCCACCAGTCAGTCTCTATTTTATTTCTTTTTGCTTTTTTCAGTCTTGTTTTTCTCATATTTTGCACAAGCACAGGCCTGCAAGCACATACAAAGGAAAACGTCACATCCATATATATTTCCTATGTCTACGCATTTTGACATAACAAAGTAATGTCATGAACTGCATTGTAGTAACAACGGTGGCATTATGAAGGCTTTCTTTAAAACACAACAAAACACTTTTATTGCACAAAATGACACATTGTACATGTGTGTTCATTATGATGGAGACATTTGTTAGATAGGTTTATAGTCTTAAATGGTAATTATGTGACAATTTATCTTAGGCCATATTAAAAGTATTCCAAAAGTAATGTATTTTCTGTGGAGACTAATTAAGTAACATAGTGCATTACATTTTTTAAAATAATGAGCAATGTGTAATACGTTTCAAAAGCAAAACAAATATCTTGTGATTCCACAAAAGACCATTTTCATCCATTTGCTCTGTGATTGTGAATTAATGAGTCTGAGAGGAGGAAACAAACTAACTAATGAACCAAACACTGGTACGTAAGAGGCAAAATTCCAATCAACTTTGAAATGAATGAATACATTTACAAGGAAAATCTACGCATTTTAATAAATAATGGCCTACATTTCCAAAATTAAATACAACAAGCTCACTATAGTGAAAGGTGTAGCAGTAGGGGTGATGTAGACAGCAATAAACTTTCATTTGTCTATTTTGCACTTCCTGGTGAACAAAGATATATCCATCCTTCTTTATTTATTGACATTTGTTGTTTTCTTCTGAATAGGTCATTTTACTGTAACCTCTCCTCAAAGTCTGGAAGGATGGTTTGTGATAACGTGTTGATTTGGGGACAAAATCAGGTGTACTTATTTACTGATAAATCCAATTGCAATGTAGCCTGTAATTTGATTATGTAATCTTCTCCAGGCATAACAGTACCATGGCATATTAGAGGGAAACAAATACGAGAAACAGAGCCAAGATTAAAGTAATAAATTTTACTTTTAGTTCTTTAAAACTATGGCAGAGTTATTTGCGCTAATGGGATCCAATTTTAGAGGCGTATACTATAAGATCTCTGTTGACACAAAACATTTAGCATAATTTGGGCCAAGGTAACTTAACCTATGTCCTTAGTTTCTGATTATCTTTCAGTGCAACAAACAGCATGCTCTTTCTCGCTGGAACATCAGCTTTTTTTTTTAAACTTAATCCACTTTCCTGTTTACCTCTGTCTCCAGGAAGCGGCGAAGGGCCCTCTTTTTCTTAATGTTCTTCCGTCGCACAGACACTGCTACACTGAGTACCATGATCACCACCATGAAGAGTCCTCCGATTACGCCTGCTGCAATCAGAGGGGTTCTGAAGAAAAGACATTGGAGAAGGAAAGGGAAGAAAATACATAAAGAACAAAGGGCATGCAATGAAATTACAGAAAAGGAAGAATGTTACTGGGTATCAGTAAAGAAGATCACACACAAGCACAAACTAAACTAAAAATACATCAAGCAAACATCGGGCTAATATAAGCACAAAGATTAACACACATAACATGTTTCTACAATATATATCCATGTGGCCGATCCCTTAAAAACCTCTTCACCTTCGGTTTTTGTGTATTTTCCCACTAAGCTTCATGTGGTAACAAATATCCCTCCATGCCCTCTCATTAAAATCGGGGCTGAGATCAAAAACATGGAAATAATCTTCAAAGAGAATCCTCAGAACCACGCTGATGCTGTCACTTGAAATGAAGAATCTCAATATTTTTACTGATATGCACCTCAAACTGTCCGAGTTGGCTTTCTGATATACTCGGCCATGGCTGGTTTATTTGATCTATCGGAAGAACCATTCATAATCAAAATAAGGATGTTATTCGGGGTTGTATATTACGGACTTCAAGGATACACCTCTATAAAATGATATCACATTCAGCCCTGTTCATGGGAAATGAAGAATGCTTTATCTCTCTGTCATCACAGTCTGTGGCTGCACAGGGGAAATCTCTATACATGTGATGGTTAAAAGAAAGGGGGTCTAACCAATGAAGACACGCGGGCACTATTACCTTACTTTAGATAGAGACAGGTGTCAAATTAAAGGGAAAAAAGCAGAAAAGGTGCAACACATTATTGTATAGTTATGCAATTATTATCCTAGCATGCTCCACTGAATTTCTAAAAATGTTGAGCAGGCACAATTGATTCAGATTTTGTAAAAAGATTGCAAGTGACTTTCAAGGAGGGTTTAATGTTTCAGTCCTATAGACTTCATTATTCATAAGTGCTTCAATAGCACAGTGACTAAATTACAGATTGTTACATTTGTATTTAGAGCTATCAAAAAGACACAAGTACATAACTAGGGTCAGAAATTATGGTTGTACCCATTTAGTGACTCTGGTGTTTGGGCATTAGTGCAGTATGCAAGAGTTACTCTTCTTATGGTGACTGAAAGTTTCAATACAAGATGTAATAAGGCCATAAGCACTGCTGTGCACCAAAAGAATGGCACAGCCTGAACATTTGATCGCTGCAATGACCGAGTGTTGTGGCTATGCTGTGATCGGGGCTTTTTCTGGTGTCTATTTATCCTCTTAGCACTATCACTGAATCACAATTAACTTGAGTCAACTTGATCAACTTTATCCTATGATTTGTGACTGGAGCTGTTGTGGTGGCATCACACTATATGTTATCCTAGTCTTAATTTTACCCCAATCTGTGTCTTGGAACCAACAGTGAAGGAGAAAAAAAATACTCTAGATATATAAAACCTGTGGTTCTTTAGATTGTCCACTAAAGACTTTGGATAATTATAAAATGCCCTGGTGACTCCATGGCATCATCACGATTCTTTGGTGAAACAGCTTGATCGTTGCCAACATACACAGGTTTGTTTCTCGGAAAGAAGAGATTGAGGCCATTTTAAAATTGCTCTGAAGCTACAACCAGGTGATGTTTACCTTATTTTTGAGGCTTACTAATATCTGCAGATGCAACACACTTACTTTATTATTTACATGTGATATGTATATACAAAGATAGCAACACTGGTTTCTTGCTGCCACAATGAAATGATTAGGCAGCTAGTAAATTCAGTGCACCCGGGGGTGAAATGCACCAGCATATAATGCCTGTGAAGCCCTGCACTGCTTCTACAATCTGGGTTTTATATGGATTAAACAAATGAGATATGGTATAACGAGATGATTAGTGAGCTTTAGAGGTGCTGGTAGACTATTTTGGAAAATAATCTAGACTAATTGTTCTCCCCATTTCTCATCTTTATGCTGTTATCTATCTCTTGGTGTTACCTCCATATTTAATGGGCAGTTATGAAAGTGGTATCGATCTTCTCATCTAACTCTCAGCTAGACAGCAATGGTTTTTTTGTGTTTTTCTCCACAAAATATCAATAAAGTTCTTAAACAGAAAAGTTTAAGAGAGAGTGGTAAATGTAAATATTATGTTTGATTTCATTAACTTACGCACTGCAGTTTCACTATGGATACATTTCAAAGCAGAGGAATGAAGCTAATTTGTGTGAAATGAAAGCCACACGGTTAATTTTGTGCACGTCTTATTGTTATAGAATGAAAAGAAAACTGATGGTGAAAGACACCGTCAGCATGGCACTGGCAGTAGCTACATGAGGCTTTTCTCACAATGACAAATGTCATTTGGCATTGGGATAAACAGCTAATGTGCAATTCATTCTATACACTCAAATTTGGTGGCTTTTGCACACTCAGCAGAAACTTGATAGCACTGGGTTGAATCTCCTGCCCTCAGAACTAGATCTAGATTTGAAACATTTCGACAAAACGATGGAAACACTCCTCACAGATTTGACGTCAGCTATACATTCATGTATGCAAAAATCCCAGTTCACTACAAAGGTGCTGTACTGGACTGAGATCTGGTGACTTCAAGGCCCTTTAAGAACTCACTGCTGTGTGTGAAACCAGTCGGAGATGGTGTGAGCTTTGTGGCATGGTCTGCTGCTTTCTGGTGAAGCAGCTATTGGAAGATGCATGTTCTATGGTCATAAAGGGATGGACATGAAAACAATACTCAGATAGGTTGTGGTGTTTAAATGATGCTCATTTGGCACTAAGGACCCTTAAGTGTGGGCTCCTTATCCCTCATCAAATTACACCACCACCAGCAGCCAGAACTGTTAATAAAAGGCTGGATGGATCCATGTTTTCAGTTTTTTTTGAATATTGCCGCAGAAATCAAAATTCATCAAACCAGGAAAGATTTTTTCCTTCTATTGTATGATTTTATTGAGCCAATGCAACATGTAGTCTCACCTATCTGCTCTTAGCTGACAGGAGTGACACCTGGTCAGGGCTTCTGCTGCTCTAGCCAATGTGCTTCAAGGTTTGACATGCTGTGCATTTGGAATGGCTCTTCTGCATACCACAGATGTAACAAATGGTTATTTGACTTACTCTTGCCTTTTTGTCAGTTTGAAAAAGTATAGTTATTTTCCTCTAACTTCTGGCATCAACAAGGCATTTCACCCAGAGAACTGCTGCATATTTTTTTTCTTTTTCTTTTTTTTTCTCCATAAACCCTAGAGATGGCTATGTGGGAAAATCCCAGTAGATCAGCAATTTCTGAAATACTGCCATTAGAAGATTTTGTGTAAAAAAAAAAAAAAAAAGGAAAAAAAAGGCTTTGTGTAATGACATGACACTTTCAGCTATGCTCAAAAATGACACATCTAACAGTTAACAGATTTACTACTTGTGTGACACATCAGAGCAGGCAACTAGACCTGATAGCTGTGGCTACAGCTACATCCTGGCCAGAGATATCAGAGATCTGATAAAAGCTGATCTCTTCACAAGGTCGGCTGATAGTTACTTTCAGCCATCTGCTGCAGTCCCCATTCATCCTACTGGCAGTTTCCCAAATATTATTTCAGAAGCACACTTGTAGATTTAGTCTTTTGAAGGATATGACTTGTTTTTTTTGAGCTACAGTAGAAGCTTCAAGATACTGAATACTGATTGGTCAGTATTAGGCGGAATATACAGTAAATGCCTTTACAGTGATTATCTCTATGTGAATGTACGCTGTGCTGCAAGACGGTAAAAGCTTCTTTCGTTTCACTTTTTTTGACACCCACTTTGATAGTCATCTCATTACATTTACCTTTTACCTGAAATTTGTATATAGTATTCTTTTTGATGTGCTGGAAATCTCCATTGCAAAATAGTGAACTGCAGGCTGTTCCTCTTGCCTACCAGCCTCTTTTTTTAATCATCCCTCAAAACGCCACGCAACAATTTTTAGCACCACTTGATTCCAAACTGCTTCACTTATGAAGTCTTGAATCTATTTGCTGCAAACTATGAGCAGCATTTTCTTGCCTTTTCTCCCCCCAGCTTCAGAACAAATGCTAAAGCACAATCAATTTATCAACAAACAGGCACACACACACACACAACCGTGCACAGAGAAGCATTAAGGACCTCACAGGGATTTGGGGCCTTAGAGCTATCCATTAATCAGAGACTTTGCTTACTGTACGGTTCTTCTATGTGTGTGCGTGTGTGTACTTCTGTTTAAGTGCGTTTGTACGTAAGCACATAATAGAGGGATCCAATAAAAGGAATTTTGTACCTGTCCATCCAGCCGATGCAGTCTTGAAGTCTCGGTCCAATGCACCTTAGTAAATAAATACAGGACAAATGCTGTATTTTATCCTATTCAAACATTAATATCGCATATATAAAAATGTTACCATAACACACAGGCAGCCAAAATTAGCCAGAAAGTGTTGACCGTCAGAGATGTTTTTGCTTGCTCATTGTAGAGCAGATGTCAACACAACAACGATACCTTTTATATGATTAACGCGTTTTGCCTTAAGTGTGGCACAAATGTGAATAAAAGCCTTGTTGGCTACCATTTTTAGCCTTGCTTTAGAACTCACTAAGAGTTTACTTTTAGAGTGACAGATTACAAAGTTATACTGACTTCTAATGAAAACTAACCAAATCTGTTGGACGTTTCACCAGTCGCCTTGTGTTAATCTTTCAGTGGCATCACACGTCACATATACTGTCTCTGAAATTTAGTAGCTCTTTTGAATGTTTGGAAGCCTCCAGCTCTGTCTCTCTCCCACTCAGAATATATATCCCTCCCCCTCGATCAGCTTGTTGGGTTTTTTGCTGCTCTGAGAGCCGGCCCTGCTTATGAAGCTGTACCTGTGACAGTGTCAGCCTGGTGTTTTCCATTTACGACAACATTGTTATGCTTAAGTGAGCTGGATGCTGTCACTCACAAGAGGAGAAATAACACACAGGGAAGTGACATAAACTCCCGGTGGAATTAAATACAAAATGATGTCTTTCCAAACCTTGTTGAATATTACATTGAGCGATCAGTGGCTAGTGAGCAGTGGAGAGTGGCAGGGTATTAACTACCCTTACTTTCATTCTTTTTTCTCTTCAGGTTCATTTTCTGCTTCACTTCTCTATTTATCTCACATGTCTTGCAAGATGTAATTTTATGATAGCAGACTATGGCTGGCGAGAGCTTTGCGAGCACGTGCTTTTCAACCGCTAAATATATGAAGGTCAAATTTCGCTTGCAATATGAGCATGAGAAAACATAGCATGAATATTCTGTTAGTAACTAGTCACTTTGGTAAAATAAATAAAACAGTGATGTAGCAACTGCTTGCGGGGCAAATGGTGTGCAAATCCACTTCTTGTGACGACGTTACTCTAAGCTGATTACTCCCCACATCTCGAACTTGTCCTTTTCCTGTCTGCACTTACCCTTGGGTGCAGTTAGCATGGCAGGGGTGGCATTCGTTGTTGGCTTCAGCGTACTTGAAGATGAAGCTGTTGGCACCTTGCAGGCCATCGGGACACTTTTCCACACAGTTTGGACCGTCTTTGAAATGAAGGCATTTCACACAATGCTCTGGGCCCTTCGTAAAAAGAAAAAAAAAGGATTTTTATTGATTTATTTTTTGTTTGTTTAATTGTGAAAACCTTATTTTCCTACATGAAAACTTACCATGTATGGACCATAACTTGTTGTAAACTGATTTTGTCACATGTGCTAGATTTGTAAAATGAGAGTATGATTAGTTTTATCGCTGGTAAGTCTGACTCCCTCTTGACAGCTTTTTATCACTTGGTAAGGTGTCAGTTTCAGTGTCAGCATCCTTTGCTGGAAGTATAGACTGTTGATTTTTCTGATATCATTAAACAAATAGGAAGGATGTCAATGGAAAATTGTATTTAGTAGTCAGTATAATCTTTTAGTGATATAAGTTTGCTTATGGTAGGATGCTGTTTGTAGTTATTTGTATTAGGAAATGTATACTTAGAAGCATATAATTAATTGTGTAGTGACAGGATGTGTGCACCCCAGGAATGCACCCCCACGTCCTGGGAGCATGAGAGCTCGTACCTTGTCTTGTTGTTTATGGGGCCACACTCTGACCCCACACACACACATACACACACATACGCTCAATGGAGTATAAAATAAAGACCGGGGCAGTTCTCTCACTGGAGTCTCTTAGAGTGGAGGCTGCCCTTGCTAGCAAGAAGTTCTGTGTGTTTCTCTTCTCTGAGTCTTTACTGAAGAAGTGTTTTAGAACATTTTCCCTAACAAATGGTAAATGGTAAATGGCCTGTATTTATATAGCGCTTTTCTAGTCCCTAAGGACCCCAAAGCGCTTTACATATCCAGTCATCCACCCATTCACACACTGGTGATGGCAGCTACATTGTAGCCACAGCCACCCTGGGGCGCACTGACAGAGGCGAGGCTGCCGGACACTGGCGCCACCAGGCCCTCTGACCACCACCAGTAGGCAACGGGTGAAGTGTCTTGCCCAAGGACACAACGACCGAGGCTGTCCAAGCTGGGGCTCGAACCGGCAACCTTCCGATTACAAGGCGAACTCCCAACTCTTGAGCCACGATCGGACACAAAGGACAAATCTGTCAGGTTGAACAAACTGTGGGTTATTGTTAGTTACTTATGATTTTTCTTTTAAATCTGTGAAGCAGTGGAAGCTTAAGAGTGAAAACGCGATAACAAGCGGCAAAAGACAGAAAGTGGAACTGGTGGAGTGGAGGAGAGATGAGAAAAAAAAAAAGGAAGTGCTGTGGAGTAATAAGCGAAGGAGAGAGACTGGACATGGACATTCAGATTTACAGAGAGAGTAAGGGTGAACAAGATATAGTGAGAGAGAGAGAGAGAGAGAGAACTGGGAGCAGAGGAAGAAAGCATACGAGCATCATAAAGCTGTGTGAGCAGAGCAGGCAGATAATAACCATCGCTCACAGCACACACAATGACCATAACAATCCGCCTAGAACAGGATTTATGGAGCTAATATAGGCGAAGGAGGGGGTAGGAAGGGAGAGGAAGAGAGGTGAAAGAATCTCACAGACGGGCCTCGAAACATCAGCAGGCCTAAAGAACATCGTACTTACAGACTATATACATACATAAGCACAAATGGTTGGAAAGCAAACAAACCGCCATAGCTTTGAGTCACATAAGCAACACTGATTTCTTACTTGTATATACACAATAAATAACAAAAAATGACCCACAGACACAAAATTCTATGTGCCAACTTCAACAATAAAATCCATCCCAACTGAACTATTTAAGGACTCTTTGCAACACAAATTAAAGTTAGTCATGAAGTTACACAGGTTGAAACTTTGCTCCACAGAAAACAATGCATTTCCAATGCATTGCTATACAGATGACATCAAGCATATTTATGACACTGACAGGGCACGCTAACATTTCTCTCATTTAAACTGATCTCCACTGGATCCTTTAAAATCTTCCCTTTCCCTGGCCTCAAAGTCCAGGCTCCATCATATCTTAATGACCTCATAGTGCAACACCCAAAAAGAGCACTTCACTCACAGAATGAAGGCTTAGTTGTAGTTCCAAGAGTTACCAAAAAGTACATCTAGAGGCAGAACATTCTGCTACAGCGTGCATGAAGGCAGACTCTCACCATTTTTTGGATTAAGCTCGAAACTTTCCTTATTGAGGAAGTTTTAAGTTAGGGTTCTTGCCTTTGAACCATCCTTTAGTTATGCTGCTGTAAGCTACAGGCTGCTAGAGGACCTCCAATGATTACCTGAGCACCTGCCATCTACTCTTGTCTCTATAACTGCCCATGCATTTGTACGCTACTATTGCATGTCATTAACTTGGTGGCTTTTCCCTTTTGTAGTGTGTGTTCTTTTTTCCCTTCGTCTTCATTTTCTTCCAAAGTTAATTTCCTGAGCTTCATATTCCTGACCTGTTGTTTCAGGCTCCACTAATCCGCCAAATGTTTATTATTATATTGTTTGTTCTTAATTGTTTCTCTATGCTCTTCTTTTCTCTATTGCTTTTCCCTCAACCTAGCAGTTAGAGGCAGATGGCTACCCTTCTTCAGTCTGAATGTGTTAGAGGTTTCCTCTTCTTAAAAGTTTTTTTTTCTTTTTTGCTCCCACTGTCACAAAAAGAAATCGCTGGCTTTCACAGTATAATATTGTGAGATGTTTATCTTACAATGTCTGGCATAAAACTACACTGAACTGAACATTGTGCACGACAAATGCAGCTGAGAAAGAAAGACACATAAAAATAAATTTTCTTAGGAAAAGCCATATCTTTCCTTCTGTCTCTATGTGTATTATTGCTTTGTCAGTCAAATCAAAACAAGAAGTAGTGTTTTGCATAGACTTTATATGGATGCCTATGTACTAATGCCTCTGCATGTGCTCTTTATAGCTTCTGTGTGTGCGAAAATGTTCTCACCGTGAGTATAATTATGCAAAGTGAAAGTCTTGCTGCTCTCGCTGGCTTTAGCGTTGAGCTTGGCACTTTGATTTTCTGAGTGTCTTCCCACCCGTGGATATTTGTATGTATGTGTATGCACTTGTGGCATCACATCAACAAGCTAAATTATGTGACAGAGCAAGCAAATGGTGTTTGGTCCAACGGGGTATTGGGGCAACTAAAGCTCCAACCTAAGCATCCTGCTGTAAATATAAATTAGTCTGCCAGCACAAAAGAACGTGTGTAATACTCTTACAGTATAAGTGTATGCCTATTTTTTCCATCACTAGACACATGAACTTCAGGAGACACTTAAAAAAAAAATCGATATTATGTATTATAACTATGCACATGTATATTTACTTGCTGTATGCTCAATCATTCAGGTAAGTAAATGCCAGAAAGTTGATTCTGTTCATCGTGACATAGTTTTCAGTGGGAGAAACGCTTCATCACTCAGCCAAATGTCATGACCACTGATCAATGGCCATGAGCACTATTCACACAGAGTTGAGAAATGACTGCAACCAAAGCACCATGAGATGGTGAAAGAATCCCCTTTGACAATTTATATATTAATAATCATGAAACTGACCTCACGGCCCATTTTTAGTCAGTGGTGCTAGTTTTAGTCATCATGCAAATGTACTGTTTATAAGACTGAGGAAACTTGCAGTCAGTTGACAGTAAGGAAGTCACTTGAATGAGTGGCGTAACATTCCTTCCGCTGACACTATTGTGTGTTATGTTTATACTATGGTCAGTGTTGGGGAGTAACGGAATACATATACCGCCGTTACGTATTTAAAATACAAAATATGAGTAACTGTATTCCGTTACAGTTACCGTTTAAAAAGGTGGTATTTAGAATACAGTTACTTTGTTGAAATAAATGGATTACACGGCGGTACTTTCCTGTTTCATATTGTCACAGGTCAGGACTGTTTGGGTTTTGTTTGACAGCTATGTTCTGTTGTTTCAGGCAGAAGCGTTATGGTTGCCATGGTTACAGGGTGACGCTCTCTCTCTGCGTGTTTCCTGGGTGAGAGAGCGCCTTTTTGTTGTTGTTGTTGTGCTAAGCTAACAGGCAGAATGCTACAGGTATAGCTCTAAAGAATGTAGCCTCATGGGCAGTGTAGTCCGTGCTGCAGGGAGAATGGACTGCCATACCCGTTATGTGTCTGTGAGCGCGAGGAGGGAGAAAAAGGAAAAGTACGAGCTGTCATCGAGCAGAAACGGGAGCTGGAAGCATGTAAATATAATAATAACCACTGCAGCCAAGAAGAGTGCCTGAGGAGCCCAGTTGTAAGTAAGCTATTAAGACTCGACTGTACGCTGTGTTCGTGTTTTCCTCCGAAACAATAAGTTCCGTTGGAGCAGCCTTTCAACACCTCTCTCTGTCTCTGGCTAACAAAGTTGACCCAGACAACAAAGTAAAGCTATTTTTCGGCTACGAGCCCAACATGGAACCCACCATATTAGTCAGAGGTCCCTTTACTACGGTTCGGAGCCGTGGACCGTCAGTAACAGTAATAAATCACAGCAATAGTACATTCACGTAGTTGTAAACAGCATATATTAAATAATCCAAAGTATTCAGAATACGTTACTCTCATCGAGTAACGTAACGGAATACGTTACAGAATACATTTTGGGGCATGTATTCTGTAATCTGTAATGGAATACATTTTAAAAGTAACCTTCCCAACACTGACTATGGTCATAGATGGCTACTGCATAGTGTCAGAGAGAGGATGGGTATTTCAGACATTCAAGATTAAGAGTTAAGTTCAAAGTGCTGCAGAGAGTCATTTATAAGTTGATAATAGGATAATAAGTCCATCCATCCTTTTAACCACTTATCCAATTTAGGGTCATGGGGGCGCTGTAGCCTAAACCAGCTTTCACAGGGCAAGAGGCTCTGAAAGCTTCTAACTGGTCCGCTTCACTCCATCACTTTTCTCAGCGTATGACAAAGCTTTCCTAAACTGGCTGGGAGACATAATGTCTCCAGTGTGTCCTGGGTCTGCCTGAAATCTCCTTACAGTTGTATCTGATGTAAATACCTGGTATAGGAAGTATTCAGAAGTAGAGATGGACCGATCCGATATTACGTATCGGTATCGGTCCGATACTGACCTAAATGACTGGATCGGATATCGGAGAAAAATAAAAAATGTAATCCGATCCATTAAATATCACGAAAGCACCTCGCAAAACTTGCAACACGCCGTAACTCACCTCAGAACGTTAGCAGTCGGAACAGTATGCATCACGTGATAGAGCGGCTGTGGCATGCGGGACCTGTCGGTGGTCTGGATAGCATGTGGAGCTTCGCTAGCAACCTGGCATTTCATCTCCGACAAAGTTATCCCCGAGAGAAGTAAAGCAAGTGTGTAAGTCCATCTCTGAATGTTTGTAAAGCATTCCTGCGTTAAGCTTAACAAGCGACTGCCTCTCGCTCTCTGGCTGCTACTTCAATCTTGAAACTGCTTAATGATCAGCTGATCGGCTTTTCTGTCGCGAGTCCGTGTCTCTAGTTTGCTTTTGGTCCACTTTGCACCAGAAAGAGGAAACCAGCGGCTGAACAACAGCAGCACGTTTAAGCTTGATCAGCTGTTGTTAGAATTTATTTATTATTACTTTCTACACCAGGATCTTTTTCTACGTAGCTGACGGCTGGTAACTGTGCAGGGGCGGATCTAGCAAAGTTTAGCCAGGGGGGCCGATTGTGCCCCCTCTTCCCTGTTCATGCCCTAAGACATACTTTTCTTTCTTATTCTCATTTAAAATGTCGAGCTTTTAATAAATAATTATCTGACACCCAAAGTTTTAATTTGATGTAAAATGAATAGAAGTCAATTACTGTATATAGTGACTATTAAGTCTAATATATATACCCTAGTAAGCTATAGTACTTTTTCCTTTGGGAAGGTACCATCTGTGCAGTCTGCAATTTTGTTGAAGAAAGATGTTGAATCTATTTAATATTTCTTGAAAAATAATTGATTTCTGTGCATTTTTTTTTCACACTGCATCAAATTAAGGTTGATTACGTCGATTAAGCATCATGAGGTGGAGCGTGAGGGGTGGTTCCCTATTTTTTATTTATTTATTTTTGTTGTTGCTGGGAGTTGGAACCCTATTAGTTAGGTTGCTTAATATTTACGCTAAGTACTCTTTAAAATACCAGAATAGGGAGGATGGTGTAGGTTTAAGTTTATTAGATTGATCAGTATTGCTGAACTATGAAATATTTTTTTTGTATACAGGTATAACAGAATAGCTTTAGTGTAGTAGTTGTTTTAAACTTGAGTATGAACTTGCAGACTTGCAAAATGCAGCAAGATATTTTAAAAAAACAGTTTTGTTGATTAAAAAACACTATATCGGATTCATATCGGTATCGGCAGATATCCAAATTTATGATATCGGTATCGGTATCGGACATAAAAAAGTGGTATCGTGCCATCTCTATTCAGAAGGTGCCCTAGTGAAATGGGCAACACCTCAGTTTGCTTCTTTAGATGTTGAAGAGTAGCTGCTGCACTTTCAGCTACCCTCAAATGGTTGAGCTCTGTGTTTTGTATCTAACGTAGAACCCAGATACCGTTTGGAAGTTCATATCTGCTGCTTGTTTCTGTAATTTTTGCTAACCAGCATCTGTTGCTAAAGTTGTGTACTGTATAGAAATGCAGAGTAAATCAACAGTCCACATCACTGCAGATGCTGCACCAATCCATCAGTAACATGGCCCTGAAAAACTTAAACTCCTCCATCTGAGGCAGCAAATAATTCCTAACCTGGAGTGGGAAGACCAGCGTTTTCCATCTTTATAATATATACAGTGAAGTTTGGATGCTGCTCACAGTTTATACTGTGATTCTTCATCTGTTTGGCAGATTTGGAATTTACAAACACTAAACTTGTCCTCCTTTTTAAACTTACACTTACAAGAAATATGATGGGCTGTATTGGGCTTAAAAAGATCAGTTATGACAGGAAAAAAACACTCTTGGATTTTCAGGTTATAAAATTATATTATTGGTTTATTTTCAGATCTATTTTCGAATGTGTATTTTAGCTTTGTGAGATTTTCAGTCTGACATCAACATGACTTTGGCTTAACTGCCTGTTGTAAAAATGAATGAATGTTCCACTCTTTGAATGATTTGAGCGTGTTTGTATATCTAATAAAAATCATAAACACACTAGATCTACCATCAGCTCTTATTTGGTCCACAGAATAGCCTATAATTATGAATATTATGAGAAATTCAGTCTTTATACTTTAGACTGCATTAACTCCATTAGATCGCTCTCTGTAAGCTGTAAGCAATTACTCTCTGTAGTTATAACATGATTGCTGTAATCCATTTGGATTCCCATGCTGCACATATGAGATCGACACACGCTCCAACAGGTTGAAGGATTATTGGGTGATTTTATTGTACTGAAACTGGGCTGGGGACTTTTGAGGCATGAAGTGGATAACCAAGACAATGAAAACAACAAATCTACTTCAGCAACAGCATTTGAGCCAACAATAATTTATGTGTTCCTTTTTTTCCCCCTTCCGAACTATGTGAACCGGCTGGCTATCATCTAATGATTAAGGGCCAAATTTACTAAGTGGGGCAAATTAGTTTGAGGCCACAACTGCAAAAAAATATGTGGATAGTAGCAGAAAGTTACTAACAATGCCCTAATTTATAAACACAGATACATCCAATTAATTTCAATAGTGACCCGCATTCTACAGAGAGCAGCGCAAATTAGCGAGTCAACAACAAGCAGACCTGATGAGGGAAAGACTAATATACTAATCAAAATGATACACTGTAAGAGGGGCTGACAGGACAACACACAACATCCTGATTCGTCTCCAGGTTAATGAAGTTACTGTAACTATGCAACGCATGTAAACGTGTGCATTGCCAATAATTTTCTACGTTCTATGTGAAGCTAATTATCTATATCACACTTAAAATATATTGTAAAGAAATAAACCAAAACTCTGAACATCACCTGCTCTTAACCAGGTTACGTGTTCAGCATAAGTTACCGTAGTGATTTAGCCAGGTCTTGAATGGAGTCAAGTTTAGATTTCATACATGATCGGTCAATACTACGCTGGCTTCCAGTGCCAAAAACATTTTCAAAAGGATTCAGCAAACAAATCTGTTTATTTCTGTTGTGTCTTATACACTTAATCACAAACAATATTGTTGTTTTTGTTGTGCGTGTCTGAGTTGGGATGGCAAGACGGGGGGTTGGAGGGGTTCCACACTTCTAAACTATAGTGATCAAGACTGTCAGACAGGGTGTGATGGGATACAAAAGACAGCACAAGGACCCGTTGGCTTACATCTGTCCCGAATCATCCATTTCTCTGAAACAGCAAGATAAGATTTTAAGAGAAAGAGCAGGGTCAGGGGACTGATGTGGCTGTGGGTGTTGTATTCGCAAGAGACAGAGAAATGAAGGTCAGGAATTTCACTCTCCCCCTTTTTTAATATTTTATTTGCAGCTGCTACCAAAAGAATCTTCCAATAATTTGATGGGTTTTTTTTAAATAGTGCACAGTTAAAGTTTGTTGGGAATACAAATATACTTCCTTATTCTGACCTTTTTATTTATTTGTTTAGTTATTATTTTATTACAACAACTCCAACCTCCAATGTTTCTTTTATGTTATCATGGTATCTGTCATGTTTTGGTTTGATTATACATCGAAGTAAAGTTCATTTTTCAAAAATACAGTATTGTTACTGTCTTACTACTTATGATGCACAATATTCTCGCGCTCCTCAGAAGCATATTTGAATTGTTTAAACAGCCCCGTTCACTTTCTATATTAAGAATACATGTATGAACATAATGATTTGATCTGCCTTAAAATTGTTGTATGTAATAGAAAACTTACCGGCCCAAGACAGGTCAAAGAGTCACCGTCAGCTCTTTCACACTGGGCATCACACTCTACGCACACTGACCCACTGGCATATTCTCGAATATCCCTGACAGAAATGGAGAAAAGTGAGAGAAAGAGTCAGTCTGATGGATGACAAGAGAAAGACAAACATTAATTTGAAACAAGTTGGGGCCCAAAACATATTTTTTTGATAGCAGAAGCAACCACTTTAGTTAAATGTGTCTCTTTGCTGGGGTAGTTGGTGTAAAGAAAACAGCACTAATATTTATTTTTTAACCGAACTGATATGTCCTTGTAAAAAGTATGTCAACTCAGCTCTTTATTTGTAGGGACAGCATGTGTATATACACATATACAAACAAAACAATGCAATGACCTTTTCTTTATGTAAAGCACATTTGTGAATTAGTGTTGTTGCTTTTAATGACTGATCAATCAATTCAGAGTGGAGGGAACCCTGCCAAGAGCAATAATATACTATAATATACTATATTATAGTATATAATACACACACACACACACATAAACATACATACAACTGTGATACCCACAAGCATTATTACCTGTTAGCTATCCTTAATAGTGAAACCAGCACTCAGGGGGTCAGTGCTGTTAAAAGGTTCAGGACCTGGGAGGGGTGCTGCATTTTCAAAAATCAATCAAATAAAGTGTCTTGTTGTTCACTTTCTCCAATCCCTTTATAATTGCGCAACACCAGAGTGGCCTAGAAAAAGGCATTAAATTTGACCAAACTGCTACTAAGTTGGCACTTTGCCTTCGTCACTACAGGAGAAGAAAATTAAATTGGGGTACTTTTTTTGGCCAGTGAGGAAACACAGAATGTTCTTGGCTATAGAAATACATTTTGCTAACCCAGTGGGAACGAAATCATATTACTATTAATTATGCTTCATCGGCCTTCATAAAACCTTCCAAGAGGCAAGGAAGGTAAGCTTTTGTCGGAGCGCATGCTGTTTGGGATAATAAAGGCTGAAATGTAGCTGGAAGATATCATGGATACTTACGGTTTATAGGGCATTGCATAATGTTCTGGTATGATATGTTTTCCTGTATTTGCTGTATTCCTTTTACTTTCTGTTTGTTATAGGGAAAGAAAAAGCAATACACTTCAAGTGAATGAAAATAAATAGTGTTCCTGTTTAATTTGATTTTAGTTTATTTACATTTTGTAGAAACTCTAAGAAATTGCCCTTGATAAGGTACTTGAACCTCACAATGATCATGTCTGGTAAATGGTAAATTGACTGATTCTTATATATCGTTTTTCTACTCTTCTTCAGCACTCAGTGTTTATTTAACACGTCTCATTCACCCGTTCACACACAAATTCATACAAGCACTTTTTTCTATGTACAGGGAGTGCAGAATTATTAGGCAAATAAGTATTTTGTCCACATCATCCTCTTCATGCATGTTGTCTTACTCCAAGCTATATAGGCTCGAAAGCCTACTACCAATTAAGCATATTAGGTGATGTGCATCTCTGTAATGAGAAGGGGTGTGGTCTCATGACATCAACACCCTATATCAGGTGTGCATAATTATTAGGCAACTTCCTTTCCTTTGGCAAAATGGGTCAAAAGAAGGACTTGACAGGCTCAGAAAAGTCAAAAATAGTGAGATATCTTGCAGAGGGATGCAGCAGTCTCAAAATTGCAAAGCTTCTGAAGCGTGATCATCGAACAATCAAGCGTTTCATTCAAAATAGTCAACAGGGTCGCAAGAAGCGTGTGGAAAAACCAAGGCGCAAAATAACTGCCCATGAACTGAGAAAAGTCAAGCGTGCAGCTGCCAAGATGCCACTTGCCACCAGTTTGGCCATATTTCAGAGCTGCAACATCACTGGAGTGCCCAAAAGCACAAGGTGTGCAATACTCAGAGACATGGCCAAGGTAAGAAAGGCTGAAAGACGACCACCACTGAACAAGACACACAAGCTGAAACGTCAAGACTGGGCCAAGAAATATCTCAAGACTGGTTTTTCTAAGGTTTTATGGACTGATGAAATGAGAGTGAGTCTTGATGGGCCAGATGGATGGGCCCGTGGCTGGATTGGTAAAGGGCAGAGAGCTCCAGTCCGACTCAGATGCCAGCAAGGTGGAGGTGGAGTACTGGTTTGGGCTGGTATCATCAAAGATGAGCTTGTGGGGCCTTTTCGGGTTGAGGATGGAGTCAAGCTCAACTCCCAGTCCTACTGCCAGTTTCTGGAAGACACCTTCTTCAAGCAGTGGTACAGGAAGAAGTCTGCATCCTTCAAGAAAAACATGATTTTCATGCAGGACAATGCTCCATCACACGCGTCCAAGTACTCCACAGCGTGGCTGCCAAGAAAGGGTATAAAAGAAGAAAAACTAATGACATGGCCTCCTTGTTCACCTGATCTGAACCCCATTGAGAACCTGTGGTCCATCATCAAATGTGAGATTTACAAGGAGGGAAAACAGTACACCTCTCTGAACAGTGTCTGGGAGGCTGTGGTTGCTGCTGCACGCAATGTTGATGGTGAACAGATCAAAACACTGACAGAATCCATGGATGGCAGGCTTTTGAGTGTCCTTGCAAAGAAAGGTGGCTATATTGGTCGCTGATTTGTTTTTGTTTTGTTTTTGAATGTCAGAAATGTATATTTGTGAATGTGGAGATGTTATATTGGTTTCACTGGTGAAAATAAATAATTGAAATGGGTATATATTTGTTTTTTGTTAAGTTTCCTAATAATTATGCACAGTAATAGTCACCTGCACACACCCCCCTAAAACAGCTAAAACTAAAAACAAACTAAAAACTACTTCCAAAAACATTCAGCTTTGATATTAATGAGTTTTTTGGGTTCATTGAGAACATGGTTGTTGTTCAATAATAAAATTATTCCTCAAAAATACAACTTGCCTAATAATTCTGCACTCCCTGTATAAGTGATTGCTATCTAACAACTCTGATGAATGCATCAGGAGCAAAACAGTATCTGGCCCAAGGATGCTGGAGCTGAAGCGGTGATTGAACCGATCGGTAGATGACCCGCTCTGTCTCCTGAGCCACAAGAACCCAAGAAAATTGCAACAACATGCACTTAAACCACAAAAGGCCATTTGATTGGACTGATACATGCTGTTCAGATAAAAATAAAAGGGCCACCAGTGTTAACATAAAATACGGGAACTACGGAAAGCGCTGTGCTTGTGCGGATATGGCAAAGGGTTTGGACTGCATTCACAGAATTATTGGGTTTGGTGAATGTGCCGGTGTTGGTGACGCTGATGGTGTTGGTGACGCTGATGGTGTAGGTGACGCTGACGTGCAGGTGGACAGGTAGGCAGGGCGTGGCCCCGTGCGCAAGCAGTGACTGTGACACGCAGTGACACGCCTAGCCCCCCTGCCCGAGCAACACCTCCTTGTCCTCCTCTGTCCTCTCCAATGTGGCCACCAAACTTTTCTGATCAAGTTGGGACAGAACTTAAAAGCATCATCCCAGCTGTTCTGCAGGGTAAAAACATCTAAAATTTCATTAATAAAACTCCCTGGGGGAGCAGATCTTTCATTAGGAGGTAGATAGCATCAAGATATATTCTTTTAAAGTCAGGGGACCTCTATTGTTATGACACTCTGCAGGGGTGCCTTTTAAACTAAAAATTAGCACCACATTTTAAATTGTTCTTTTCACCCCCTGGCTCTTAATATCATCCCCAGTAAACAGAACAGTACTGCTTATCTCGAAAATGAAAGCGCCACGGGCTGTTCAGGTAAAGTTTTGATGAGCAGATGGCGTAGCAGGTCTTAAAACTAGAGGACTGTTTTAATGTCACAATGTATTTCATTAAATAAGACTAATGAAAAAAAGCATAAAAAATCAATAACTCAAATTAAAACTGCATTTATTCATAGTATTTATAAGATCATTCGGTAGTTGCTGATGCATTTGATTAATCGTATATTTAGAGGCATGCAGCATGCTCCAGCCATTGCTGACTTCAGTAGCATTAAAGCCGAGCTATATTCTCAGATGATTTTGCCAGCGCCTACGGACTGGCCTCCTGTTGAATAAGGTAATAAACTATCCCTGGAACATGCAATTATATCCTCTTGCTCAGAAATATAATCTGGACAAAAATCTATTGAAAAAAAAACTTTGTTCTTAAAGGAACTCAGTTTCTTTAAGAACTGATAAAATACAAAATAAACTGCTTGTCATGCTGTTTAATCTGCGAGTTTGGGGCCATCTTTAAAAGCTTTTCTTGGAAGATAATGAACCAAGAAAATAAAAGACACCTCAGAGGGCAGTGAACAAAACGAAACAAATTTTTCTCACCTAGTTGTTGTGAGCATGTTTTATTTTGTTCATAAATATGTTCAAGTTAAATAAATTCCCTGTTGGCAGTAACAGGGTAATATATTTCCTTTACTTTTTTAAGTAGCTACATTTTGCCACACAGATGCCCGTCACTTCAAAAGCTTCACGTTGGTGACATGACAATCATTATCTGTTGCTACAAAGGTATGAGTAAAGGACCGTACATGACACTCATGAGAGCATTCTGATGTTAGATCAACGTTTTGATGTGGCACTCATATGACCCATTTACCATACAGCGTGTCTGTTTTGGCACAATCTAAGAGAGTTATGGCTCTTAGGGGCTCGAACACACTTAAGAATAAAAAGGGCTATTGATGCTGTTCTTTTTGCCTAACTTATGAAAATTCCCAGAGAGTGACTGTGTTTCTGTGGTGTTCTAGCCCATTTTACTGTCAAGAAGCTGAAGAGTAATCATTAACTAAGCATTTGTGGGGACTTTTATAGACTACAACAGCAGAAAGATGTGTTTGGCACCTTAACAAAATTAAGTAAAATTTGGTGGTAAACGCATCCTGATCAAGCAAAGTCTAAGGGAGAAGCATACAAACCATGTTTTGTCACAAGTGTCACTGATTATAAAAGACTTTTTTATCAGTGTTGTCATGCTGATGCTGGCCTAGCTGTAACAATGTAACTTGTTTGGTCGTATTTTGTCTGCTTTACTGTTACTTGTTATAATAAAAAAGCTGAATATTTATTTTACTTACATAAGCTGACATAATATAGCAGACACTGCTTTCCTTATATATTTTTTTGTTTGTTTGTCTGTTTGTTGTTGTTGTTGTTGTCAAGCAGGTTTTCGAGGACAACATATAAACTTCTGTATATACGAACAATGCCACATCTGCTTTCTCTGAGTCAGTCCAGTAGCAACAATTAAACTCAGCCACAAACCATCCACCCACCTCCATCTTCTTATCAGCACTATATCTGAATATATATGTGCAAGCATATTCAGGACTCACCCCTCATAGAGATTGCAGGATTCTACACACGTTCGTCCACGACTGAAATATCGACAGGACAGGCATTGGTCTGGGCCGGGACCCCAACATCCAGCATCTGAACACAGTGGGTCACACACCATGTGCTCCTTGGCTGCTTAATACACATATAAACAAAGAAGGCAAAGGATTATACTCATGTAGCATGCAGCTGAGCTTTGATGACTCAGTGTCAGACGCAATGAATAAACCCTAAATTCCCCCAAATTAGCTGGGTATAAAATTAGCCAAATAATCCTATTATTTATGAAAAGACACAGAACTAGATTTACTAAGGCGCTTGCAATTTGCGAAGGCTTATTTTTGCATTAAATTTCTCCGCCTCCACAGAGCAGATGTTCATTTTCTTGGCCTATAAAAGCTAGCTTTTTTTCCTTCTTCTTCTTCTGGGGACTTCTTTCCTAAACAATGGCAAGAGTAATTGCAGCAAGACACAGGAAAAAGGTGTGCGTTTGAAACACGTGCTCTGGGATAAAGCGGTAAACAAGAAAGTGTCAAACAATACGCTGTACACTACAGAGTGACAGAATAATTATCCTCCAGGATGAACTAAAAGACGACCTAGTTCCTCCCACAAAAACGCTCTCATGTATCCCAGAAACTTTTTAAAAACATCACATTAATTAACTCAATTCATCAGAGGACGTGGTTGGCACTTCGTTTTTAGTGTATACTATATGTTCTCTATTAATATAAATGGCCTGCATGCTCAGTGTGTCTACAGTACTGACTGATATGGTGCAATTAGAAAAGTAGAAGGCTGGGTTGCTTCATTGTAAAATTGCTGTGCAAACAATGAAGAGTGAGATACAGGAAGCACATGCAGATGCCAGACTAGTCGAGTTAACAAAACCTTACAAATAATTAAAGAAAAAGTCATTTTAAGGATTTAAGCCTTTCAATTTGAAAGGGCAATCAAATATACAGCTACTGAATACTATGATTGTATATTATGAAGTTGTTTTACGTAGCAATAGTATCTGGTTTCAGTGCAAAAGTGCTTAGCGTGACATTTACAGCACAAACAAGTGTTGTTTGGATAGCCACGTAAAGCAATACTAAAAACCACCTGTGATACAAAGATACAAATGTTAAACTTGTAAGTCTGATATACTTTGCTGCACTCAGTCATGTAAAGAAATGCCCCTTTCTCTCATTTTATTCGTAGTGAACAATCTGTTCTGTGTTTCTGCCTCAATGTTTTTCATATAGCACCGACTGACTCAGGCCATTACATCTGCTCTATAATGGCCTGGATCTCTTATCTCTTTCTGTCTCTCTCTTGTCCCCCTCTAGCACTCAGTTGTACAGAGGTTGCTACATTTCAGAACATTACAGTGACAAAATGAGTGTTGAAGTAACGCGGTGACGGCGCTACAGATACACTGTGAACTTTTATCATCCCGCCTGCATCTGACGTGATTTCCCCCCTTGTAGGTTTTCTCTTTCTCTTCTCTTCTTTTCTCGATAGCCAGTGGTTACAGAACATGGTTGCAAAAGGGTCCCCTGCTGTTTTTGGGAACCTGGCTACATGCAAGCCAATGACTATGCCATAGTGTCATAGCCACAGCTTTATTCCAAATAAAAATAAAAATTCAGACAAAAAGATGCAGATACATAAAGAAAAGCGGATGAAAGTCTTTCGCAAGAGACAAAACCACTTCTTTCATGCTTCTAGCCTCATAGGTAAACTGACCAGGCAGAAATAAATGAGGAAGAGGAAGAATGATTGGTGCAAGATATAAACAAGGGGAAGTGGTGGTTGCATGGCTTTTTAACTATACAACAAGATCAAAAACATATCTTAACTTCAGATGTTTCTGACATGGCTGACTAACAAAAGCCCTGGCAGGAGCGTTTTTGAGACTGAAAGAAGACAAAAGTTCAGGCTATGATTACAATTATTATAAGGGCAGAGAAAAGAAAGAAAGAAAACATCAGAAGAAATAAATAAAGATTAAAAAACCTGTCCCTGAACAGTGCTGATTAGCACGACTGAGGGGAGAGATTTAGCTGGAACTAGACTGGAATTAGTGCCTCCAGTTTTGGGGACCTCTCTTTTCTGTATTAACATTTCAGGGGCAGTCTGTGAAAAGGCTAAAGAGAGTAGAGGGGGAGCCGGAGAAGGGATCCTTTTCACATGCAACATAGGTGAAAAAAATAGTTCTGTATTTTAAAAAAGGCCATTTACTGTTTAGTTAATAGTGTAATTAAATAATGAGCCAATATGAGAGACTCTGTGTTGACTATTTTCTCAAACAACATGTATGTGTTCCACTGAGGTAACCAAACGGATCTATAATTGTACTATTTTACATTTTGTTAATAGAGCATTATTACAGTGGCAACCAGTGACTTCTCTCAGTGAAGTAACTACATTTCTAACATCATCAGAGTACATTTGTTTCCATCAGTGGGAGTATTTCCTGCAGCTTTTTATCCAAATTTTGCTGTGAGAAAATCAGAGCTGTGGGGAAAATTACACTGATTCATATGTGTGCCCCTTTCACAGTATTTTGACTTGCATAAAAAGCGCTGGTGCTACTGACAGTCTCTTAAAGTATTATAAAATATGCAAATTCAGTGAGCACAATGAAAATCATATTTACACAAGAACCACAACATTTCTGCTTTGCTGTTTTCTTTCTTTACTGTACGCGCATGTAAAATAGTGCAGAAACAAACCAGGGATATTTCATTTAACTGTGTCACAATGAGGTGAGATAAACTTTTGATGCTAAATATGTATAAAATAATTAATACAGTCTGAAAAATATTAACTGAAAACTGTCCCATTTGCTTCTATACATATATTACATTTCCATACAATCCTGGGTTATTATTGATATCTTATTGATGAGGCTATGCCAAAATGTAATATGTAAAAAGTAAACAAATTCAAAGAAAAATTATGGTTAAAAAGCTATCACAACTGTGTTTTAATACCATATAGCATGAATGTATTACTTGTTTTACATGCTAGTACACACTAGATCTCTATTCCAACTACTATGAAAACTAGATGTCTTAGTTTCAGGTTTCAGCAACTACTTAAATCGCTACAACCGCATGCATATTCACAAGAATACTCTTTGCTGCACTGTAACAGTGTGATAGCTGCCCTTTTCTAGCCCCATGAGGCTCAGTCAACTTTAGACACACAAACACGCGCACTCTGATGCACACATGCAGAACCATGTCAAGTATGTGACTCTTGAAACTAACCCAAAGTCTTCAAAGACTCTAAAGTGTGTGTGCGCGTGTGTGTGTGTGTGTGTGTGTGTGTGTGTGTGTGTGTGTGTGTGTGTGTGTGTGTGTGTGTGTGTATCTGTCTGTGTGTGTGTGTTCAACAGTAAGGAAGTGCCAAGGGGAAAGGAGCACATGAACAGTGAAAAGGGGCCAACTCAATAATGCAAATACTGGCTCATTAATGAACATTATACATAAATGAATAATGTCTTAACACTTGTGGCAGTGATATAATAAAGCTCTTCCATTTTTAGAAATGCAATCTTTATCTCACCACATCAGTTATTTGCCTAATTTCATTTTTCTAAACCTTGCACTCTCGGAATGACCCTGATGTTAATTTGTTTAATTATTGAATTATTGTTTTTAGTGTCCTTCAGAAGCTAGTGAGATAATGGGTACCATTCATAAGACAGACAAGCCTCAAAACCTTACTATGAATGGCCACTACAATAGCTCCTTTAAAACAAATGCCTTTGTTATGAAGGCTGGGTGATAACTTAGAAAGCAGAATTTTGTCTGTTGGTTTCTTGTTAGTTCGACAATTCAAACTTCTTTTAAATCTATACTACAAGAAATGTTGAGTAGATTCGTTCCTTTCTTTAGTGTACAACCTGTTTTAAATATGAACATGTTTGAGAAAAAAAAAAGCGTACTCTTGATGGTGCCTGAGGCTAGACAGTGAGTGTTAAATTAACAGCTAAAATATGCAAATGTATCACGGTTGTACAACACAGAGGTCATTTAGCACATTATAATGACTCAAATATGTCCTGCTACCAAAGGATATCCAGAATCAGAGGTTAAAACATAATTTTCATACAATGTCTTTGTTTTCATAGCTGTTCAAAAGCTGCAGCACAAAGATCTGCTCTTGTGGTAGATTTCACTAACAAATGCATACATATATAATGTTTTAACAGAAGTCGTTAAACTATGACTGGACAGGTTTGCTACTTATTTTTTGTGGACATACAAACATAATTTACCTTTTTTAGTTTTTTAAAAGTTTATATTGGATATTTAGCAAATTTGCAACTAAATAATTGTATCATACAGTGCAGCACAATATAGCAACTGGTATATTTTCTGTAGCTTTTTTTTCACAAATACTAGGAGGTGACAAAAAGAGCAAACCAACTACCATGAAACTTGGTAGAAAGGTGTTGCTGTGGGCAAAGAACTAAAAACTTTAACTTAAAGTTTTCTTTAAAAGTGTCAATGCGCTTTGAGTTGTGTTGTAAGTGGAAGAGGGACCTATAGAACAGTGGTAAAATATATTGCAGTACATCAAATTCATTAGATCGGTAAAAAAAAGAAAGTAAATAGGGTTCAAGGTTCTTTATTTGTCACATGCACAGTTATACAAGTATAACACACAGTGAAATGTGGCCTAAACCAGAGCAAAAAATAAGTAAAAAATAAGAAAAGTGGATAGTCGGAGCGGAGCGGTAAGGAAGGCGCCTGGACGTGGCCGCGCCATCTTTCGAGTATATGCCAAGAATGGCGTTGTTGAAAATCTGCAGAAGTTTTATTTCTGTTTTATTTCTGTTCAGATGACTATTTTCTTCTTTTGCTGTTATAGCTCTTTATAAGTACATATACAATCTAAATAGCCTCTGATAACATTCAAAGCAAGGTGAAGGTTGTTGATCATTTTTGATCATTTATTTTTGTTTTGGTAGAGCAACTCATGAGATATGGTCATTTTTTTTAGTGCAAAGTTGACCAAATATTTATTATTTAGATGTTTAGAATGATTGTGGCATCAACTTACAGCATTCCTGTGGACTTCGGTTGTTGCGAATAAGAACCTTTTGGTTTGTAGTACGGAACAGTCTTGTCCAATTGACGGTGTTATAGTAGCAAAGCTGGCTGTTCTCTGCAATGTGGACATTCCCAGCACTGATCTCTCTCAGAGACTGAAGCTGAAGTGATGTGATCCCCGGCTGCTTCAACACCAGCAGAGAGATCCCACTGAGAGGTAAGAATAGGTAGAGGTGAGAGGAAGACGGAGCCGACAGCAAAGGAAAGAAGGTCAGAGGAGCAGGAGGAGAAGAAATGATGTGGCGCAGGGACAAAAGAGGAAAAGAAAGGGAAGAGAGAAGATGGAATCATTTCACAGGTTTGGTAGAAATGCTGTTTAAACATCATAGCGGTCTACCAGTCATCTCAACTGTGATCTCATTAGTCAACATTAATTCTATCACTGAATCATAATTTCAAGAAGAATACACTGTGTTTTTATGAGATCACATTGTCCTATGTTGCAACAATGCAACTTACAACATGTGTTTTAATCATTCTGTCTGCTAGGCTCTCTCTCTTTTTTCTTCCTACCCCCAGCTATCCTGATATGTCCCACTTGCATGGTTTAAAAATGACAGGATGCCAGTGGGTGTCAGAACCATCAGATAGACAGAGAGTATGCAGGATCAAGCACGGGACAGGGGTGGGTGGCAGGCTATAATTTGTACTGCAGCCTGCTGTTTCCATCTGCAGGCAGGTGCAGTGCACATGCACACACTCTCACACGCACGCCTAGGGACACACACACACAAAAACACACTGAATCTCACAGTCTACACTTTATCAGCAGACACTCGCTTTGATTACATCCAAATCCCGCTACATTTTTATTGCATGTTTTCCAAATTAAGAAAAAAAAAATCTAAATGATGAATAATTAAGTGCTATAATTTAGGTTAAATAATTAAGCTGTCTTTAGAAAGTCATGTTTTAAGTACAGCATTCTTCAGCAGTAACAAAAAAAAATTACACTTCACACATTAACATGCATAGCACTTATCCAGATAAGGCTATCCAACAAAACCGGATCCACTTTCAGTTTGCATTAAAATGGTTTAAATATATAACCAGAGGTAGAGACGTTTGATTGCGACTGTAACCTCGTCTTTCCGATCTTCTTTAAACCACAGCAGTTTGCAACAATGCATGCGAATTTACATCTGTGAGATAAGCTGTGTAGTGTAAATATTATCTATGCGTTCATATACATACAATATGTGTACAGCCCCTCCATACCAATAGCAAAAAGAAATAGAAATTAGTCTACTGATAATAATAAACTTTATTTGTATAGAACAGGAAATAATCAAACTTAACTCAAAGTGCTTAACATAAAAAAATAGAAATTAATTATAAGAAGTAATAATAATAAAAACACAGCACAATGAAATACTCTAAATTTACTGTTATCGGCTCCGTCTTTCATTCCTTCATTTCAGTTTTCCAGTGAGCTGTGGCTTCAGAGATTGTTCGCTACAATTAGCTAAAAATAAATCTAAAACCACAAATTTTCCTGCTTGCCATTGATTTAGAAGAACTGAGCTCTGATTGAGACATTTGTGAAACAACTTGGCATAAACTATTCCCAACAATCAAAAAACAAAATACAAAAGAAAGAAAGAAAAAGAATTTGTGAAGGTATTATGCACTCAGGTACCTGTACAATGCTCTTCCCCCAATAGTAGCCAGGTTGGAGAAAACACCCAAGTCTGTCATGTTGTCAGGCCATGACTGAATGTTTAGAAAACCTAAATGAAGACAGGGATGAACATAGGTTATAAATCCACATGAGTACTGACAGACCAGAATCACCTGTCTATCACACTGTCCATTTCTACAGTGACAAGAAGAAAATGAGCAGAGAGAACCGGCCTCTCTCTAGAATTAGCAACATTCCAGAAACACAACAATGCAACTGCACCACCTGAGCCTCATCTGAAATCAGCGAAGCACTTCTAAGCCAGATAAATGTCTGGCACAGCAATGCCACAGAGGAGTTTGGTGCCAGCTATAACAAGTCTGACTTATCAATATTTTTGCATTTCCTTTATTTCCCTGTCAACTGTTAAATAATTTAGGAGATAAAATCAAAAGCTGAGAAAATGGCCATGGCTCATTTAGGATTTTTAATAATAGATTCAGAAATATGAAATATTTATTAGAAAAAACAGTAGGGGACTACAATCCCCAAGCCAACACCAGAGGACAAACAACAGAGGCTACGAGACCAAAGAAAAATCCACAGTGGGTAGAAGAGCAGAGGTAAGAGGGGAGGAGAAGGAGGTGGAAGGAAAGTCTAGACAAATATAATGGCATGTTTTAAAAGCTAAACATGCAATACTCCAGTCAATAAACAGTATCAGACTCTATTATGCTAGACAGTGTGAGTTCTTCCCACAGGATGCATAATTTTGTTGGTCCGGGAAGGGAGGAATGGCAGAGAAAGGTAAGTAGAGCTTGTGGCAACACAATGCCACGCTTGGCTTGATGACAAAAGACAAAGTGCATCCAGTCTGAGTAGTGACGGGGTCTCAATACATGCTTATTACTAATGCTTGGGAAATGTCCAAAACAGGTGAGGAATCATGCATGATTTTTTATTGCAGTTCCATCCAAAATGATGCTACTTCCCAAAATGGAAAAAACATTTTAACATTTTTTGTCATTTACACATTTTTTTTTTAAAAGTGAACCTTTAATGAGAGCATAATGGCAGTCATTAGGATAAAAGAAGAATTTTTTCCATTATATAAACCATTATGAGGTATTCGTACAGAATGTCAAATATATTGCTGGGGAATTGCGGTTTGTAAAAGGTAATTGCACTTTTGGTATTTGTCCATCTTGATTCTCATGATGTGCAGTTTATGATGCTGTGAGTGCCTCTTAGCCCAGAGGCAGCAGTTCTATAGAATCGTTAGCGCTGTACTTGTCAACACTAATTGTCTTAATGACAAAACCTGCAGTGCTGAGGCACCTCGCTGTTCTGGCACGGTGCTATTTCAGACGGCTTTGGGTGTTCTCTACTTACAATAGCAGTCTACTGCCTGTTGAAATCTTTCCTGTCTGTTCCAATGTAGGGATGTGATAGCAGCGAACGTTTGCTATCTGTATTTGCTATCATCAGAAAGTGGGTGAAGATTGTTGATAAGAAAGGTTAAAATATATAAATAAACAGTCTTTGTCCAAGCAGAGAGACACTCTAGAAAGAGTAGGTTTCCGCAATTGTGTTATTGTACTGCCAAGTAATAGTAACTTTCACGGTGTAGTAAAAGAGACAATAATGCTAATAAACATGGCGAGCACTGAGCTGCTAAGCTACAAAAAAAGTAGTACAATTCTAAAGGTGACTGGAAAGGTAGCTAGAATGACTGTTCAGTGCCCTGCTACATACGAATACAGCAACGAAGACATGTGATGCAGTCTGTATATGTATATAAATTGTTACATAGAAATTGTTACATAATTTCATTGTGCAAGCAACTGTACAATGACAATAAAAGGTCTAAGTCTATATAGTTTGTGTATCATATGTAAAAATACACCAGTATTGTATTGTATTGTACATGCTTCCTAAAGTCTGTGCAGAGTAAATGGTCACAATGCATTTTTGGAACAATCTAACTATATACACATTAAATATCCTGCAGGTCTCTACACACTTCACATTTACACTTCAGGCAAACTTCATAATAGATCTTCCAGTGAAGAGCAATAAGAATAGATTACAGCAAGTTATCAATTCAGAGGTTCAACTTCCTTGAGGTAACTGTTGTTGCTGATTGGCATTAATAATAACTGAAATTAACTGAACTGATTTAAGTCTTTGTAGCTAATTTGTTTCTAAGTTGTGCTAGATGCCTTAATGTGCATTTGCATCACTATCAACAATCACATAGGAGCGGTCCATGAGGCCCTTCATAGGGGAAAAGTGTAAATGGCCTGCATTTGTATAGCGCTTTACTCAGTCCCTAAGGACCCCAAAGCACTTTACACTACATTCAGTCATTCACCCATTCACACACTGGTGATGGCAAACTACATTGTAGCCACAGCTGCACTGGGGCGCACTGACAGAGGCGAGGCTGCCGGACACTGGCGCCACCAGGCCCTCTGACCACCAGTAGGCAAACATGGGGTTAGTATCTTGCCCAAGGATATTTGGCATGCAGCCAGGAGGTAGCCTGGGATCGAACCACCGGCCTTCTGATTAGTGGCTGACCTGCTCTGCCACCTGAGCTACAGCCATCCCTTAAGTGTAGGCCTGATCCTTTCAGACAGATTGTGGAACCTCACTAGATAGAAAGATCAATGCCAAAAAGCAAGTCAACAAAAATTTTGTGTGCAACATTATGCTAGCGCTTGTATTTTTTTGTGTTTTCATGTGAATTTTCATGCACATGGAAAGATCACTTATCAGGAGTGTATGCTCTGCTGGGAGCCACATCAGCAGCACACCAATGTGCATAGTGAATTAAAATGTGGAACCACTTGGACAAGAAGGCCATGAGCTCATAAGCAAAGGTTAAGAGCGCTTAAGTTGTAGTGATTACATTCTGAGTCACAACACCGAGAAACCCACTTATGCTGAATCGTGCTAGCTACACCCACACTTTGGGTAAATCCTGACCTGGTAAGAAGCCACCGAAAAGACAAAAGCATAATGGATCAGAATTTGATTTGAGACAGAAAGATGCGTGTGCTGGTGTGGATGATGAAAGCTGTCCTACTACAGAGCTCATTTGAAAGCCAGAGCAACGCTAGCAGTGACCTTGGGGTCATGGATGCAGGTTGCCTGCTTTTGTAAAAAGTCACGTTCTTCTGCCAGCTCAGAGAAATGACAAGCTGAGATGACACACGTGTCTGACCACATGGCTGCTGGTTTATGCTTCATCACCTGCTTTCAAACTGTCATCACTAACCATCAGAGAGGAAAAGCAAGAAAACAAAATGACTTCGAAGTCAAGTTTTGGAATATATCTAAGTCAGTTTAAAGAGTAAACAACTGGACTTATACAGAGATTTATATACCTTAGCAGATACAAAGAGTTCAGATGCAAAGGTTTCAATCAACTGAGTTCAGTGTCTTGCCTGAAGACACGAGGAGCGGGTATCAAAATGGCCCCAATGGTGTTAATGGACAATTCACTCTATCAAATGAAAAACAGCTGCGCTAGTTTAACTTGCTTTCCTAACTCACTATAATCCTTCCTTTTTTCCCTTTGAGCAGGCTTAAATATTAGTTGTAACTGACATCAGTTGTCAGTTTCCATTAAGGAAAGCGCAATAATAAAAATGCTATTTTGTCTGCAGCATTTCATTTCTAAATCTTTCCTTTTAAGTTAGCTTTTGAACTGCAACAATACAACTCTTTTTCTATCAGAGTGGTTTATCACATTTAGATTATGTAGACAGATGGTGGTCGCAGCTCAAAAACATGATTTGGATTGTGAACAAGTAGGAAAACTGCTATTACTACTACATGTATGTTGGCAGTTGATTGTGTATGTTTATTACCCCCCATATTAGCTTTTAAGAGTAACTGCCATTAGGTATAACAATATTTATTATTATAACTGCTACAGGTTATGTAGAAAGTAAAGTATCTAAGACACATCTTAGATACTTCACAATTTTCTTTTCTTTTAAAAAAAATATAACTGATGTAATCCTAAATAAATAAGTGGTGTTCAGATGAAAGGGACACACTGTTTAATAAGACATCTGCTTTTGCCATTCATGGCTAAATAGCAAGGCAAGGCAAGGCAAGGCAAGTTTATTTGTATAGCACAATTCAACAACAAGGTGATTCAAAGTGCTTTACAGAGACATTAGAAACAAGAACAAATAAAAAGCATGATTTAAAATTGATTAAAACAAGCAAATAAACTAACTAACTAATTAACAAACAAACAAACAAACAAACAACAGTATATAAAATCAAAACAGATAAAATCAGAACAGTAGATAAAATCAGTAGTTAAATGTAAGTTTTGAAATTTAAGCTTAAAGTGTGGATTTGGTGCTTTATTCAAATGCAGCTGAGAACAGGTGAGTCTTCAACCTGGATTTAAATAAACTGAGTGTTTCAGCTGATCTGAGGCTTTCTGGGAGTTTGTTCCAGATATAAGGAGCATAAAAGCTGAATGCAGCTTCTCCGTGTCTGGTTCTGACTCTGGGAACTGATAAAAGACCGGATCCAGATGACCTGAGGGATCTGGATGGTTCATACTGGGTCAGGAGGTCATTGATGTATTTTGGTCCTAAACCATTCAGAGCTTTATAGGCCAGCATCAGAACTTTAAAGTCTATCCTCTGACGGAGAGGCAGCCAGTGTAAGGACCTCAGAGCTGGACTGATGTGGTCCACTTTTTTGGTCTTAGTGAGGACTCGAGCAGCAGAGTTCTGAATGAGCTGTAGTTGTCTGACTGATTTTTTAGGTAGACCTGTAAAGATGCTGTTACAGTAATCAAGCCTACTAAAGATGAATGCATGGACTAGTTTTTCCAGGACCTGTTGAGACTAGAGATGGCACGATACCACTTTTTTATGTCCGATACCGATACCGATATCATAAATTTGGATATCTGCCGATACCGATATGAATCCGATATAGTGTTTTTTAATCAATAAAACTGTTTTTTAAAAAATATCTTGCTGCATTTTGTATAAGTTCATACTCAAGTTTAAAACAACAACTACACTAAAGCTATTCTGTTATACCTGTATGCAAAAAAAAAAATATTTATAGTTCAGCAATACTGATCAATCTAATAAACTTAAACCTACACCATCCTCCCTATTCTGGTATTTTAAAGAGTACTTAGCGTAAATATTAAGCAACCTAACTAATAGGGTTCCAACTCCCAGCAACAACAAAAATAAATAAATAAAAAATAGGGAACCACCCCTCACGCTCCACCTCATGATGCTTAATCAACGTAATCAACCTTAATTTGATGCAGTGTGAAAAAAAATGCACAGAAATCAATTATTTTTCAAGAAATATTAAATAGATTCAACATCTTTCTTCAACAAAATTGCAGACTGTACAGATGGTACCTTCCCAAAGGAAAAAGTACTATAGCTTACTAGGGTATATATATTAGACTTAATAGTCACTATATACAGTAATTGACTTCTATTCATTTTACATCAAATTAAAACTTTCGGTGTAAGATTCGGATAATTATTTATTAAAAGCTAGACATTTTAAATGAGAATAAGAAAGAAAAGTATGTCTTTGTGCCCCCTTTTCCCTGTTAATGCCCTATCGGCCCCCCTGGCTAAACTTTGCTAGATCCGCCCCTGCACAGTTACCAGCGTCAGCTACGTAGAAAAAGATCCTGGAGTAGAAAGTAATAATAAATAAATTCTAACAACAGCTGATCAAGCTTAAACGTGCTGCTGTTGTTTAGCCGCTGGTTTCCTCTTTCTGGTGCAAAGTGGGCCAAAAACAAACCAGAGAGATGGACTCGCGACAGAAAAGCCGATCAGCTGATCATTAAGCAGTTTCATGATTGAAGTAGCAGCAAGAAGAGGCAGTCGCTCCATATATCGCTTGTTAAGCTTAACGCAGGAATGCTTTACAAACATTCAGAGATGGACTTACACACTTGCTTTACTTCTCTCGGGGATAACTTTGTCGGAGATGAAATGCCGGGTTGCTAGCGAAGCTCCAAATGCTATCCAGACCATGACAGGTCCCGCATGCCACAGCCGCTCTATCACGTGATGCCTACTGCTCTGACGTGCTAACGTTCTGAGGTGAGTTACGGCGTGTTGCAAGTTTTGTGAGGTGCTTTCGTGATATTTAATGGATCGGATTACATTTTTTATTTTTCTCCGATATCCGATCCAGTAATTTAGGTCAGTATCGGACCGATACCGATACGTAATATCGGATCGGTCCATCTCTAGTTGAGACATCAGATCTTTTATCCTTGATATATTCTTGAGGTGATAGTAAGCTGACTTTGTTATTGTCTTAATGTGTTTTTCTAAGTTTAGGTCTGCATCCATCACTACACCCAAATTTCTCGCCTGGTTTGTGGTTTTTAGATGTATAGATTGAAGTTCTCTGGTGACCTGTAATTGTTTTTCTTTGGCGCCAAAGACTATTACCTCAGTTTTGTTTTTGTTTAGCTGGAGAAAATTGTGGCACAACCAGTCATTGATTTCCTCAATGCATTTACCAAGAGCCTGTACAGGGCCTCGGTCTCCTGGTGACATTGTGATATATATTTGTGTGTCATCTGCATAGCTGTGATAGTTTATTTTGTTGTTGTTTATAATCTGTGCCAGTGGGAGCATGTAGATGTTAAACAGAAGGGGTCCCAAGATGGAACCTTGGGGAACTCCACATGTGATACTTGTCTGCTCAGATGTGAAGTTACCTATTGATACAAAGTATTTCCTGTTTTCTACGTATGTTTTGAACCAGTTTAGTACAGTTCCTGAAAGACCTGTCCAGTTCTCCAGTCGTTTGAGTAATATGTTGTGGTCAACTGTATCAAATGCTGCACTGAGATCCAGTAAAACTAAGACTGACATTTTTCCACTGTCTGTATTCAGACATATGTCATTGAACACTTTGGTCAGAGCGGTTTCAGTGCTGTGGTTCTGTCTAAAACCTGACTGGAAGGCATCGTAGCAATTATTCTGTTTTAAGAAGTAACTGAGCTGTTGAGAAACTGCTTTTTCAATGATCTTACTTAAAAACGGGAGATTTGAGATCGGCCTGTAGTTGTTCATTTGTGTCTTGTCAAGATTGTCCTTTTTCAGTATAGGTTTGATTACAGCAGTTTTTAGTGATTCTGGAAACACACCTGATAATAAAGAAAAGTTGACGATCTGTAACAGGTCTGACTCTAAAGTCTTTGAGACCTTTTTGAAAAAACAGCACTGATATTTTACGAGAATAGTTTCCTATTGCTTTTGAAAATATGACATCAGAGATATGATGTGTTCTTCTGATGGCATTGTCAAATTTTGGGGCTGGAAAGATGACAGTGTACACGCAGTTAAAAAGTGGAGGTGGCATGGAGAGCTGGGGGATTAACGATGTGCACCGCATGTTCTGGCTCTTTTCTTCATGGTGCGTGAAGGGAGAGCTGGGGCTGCGGGACTCAAGGCTAGGGACTCCCTGAGGGAGAAGCAGTAGAGAGAAAGAGGAGACTGAAAGACTCATATGATATTCATCTTATTCTGCAAGGCCTGTCCTTGGTTTGGACATTCTCAAGAGGAGGGGAGGACTTGAAGAAAAACACATATGCTGATACATGGAAGTATTTATAAGCATTGATGTGAAACTTTCCTGTTCAAGAAAAGAGATGACAGTAAGAGTAAACATTTGTTCTTTCTTTAAATACATACGCGTATAAGACCAATGCAGTGCAACTTATACACTTACCTGTAATTTCCCGAACGGTGCGGAACACGTTGAGTTTTTCCGGGTCCAACGCTTCAATGTTATGATAGATATCCCTGTGAATAAAAAGAGATCAGAATGACAAAAACAAATCAAGTAAAAGAAAAAAAGAATGTGTTTTAGTATTTCCATCTGTATGTGTAAGGGATATACCTACTTAGAATAGAATAAAATAGTCCTTTATTGTCATTGTACATGTACAACAAAAATGCGATACTTACAGGAAATTTTCTTACTTACAGGTAAGAAAAGTTTGCTACATTTACCAGCTGAAGAGGTAAATCATGTATGTGTACTGAGAATACCTGATTGGGATATTTTAAGTGAACTATATTAAATACATATGAATGAATGCAAACAAATAGTACTGTATATCCATGCAGACATAACTAACCACTAACATTATTCAGATTAATCCACCCAATTAACAGTTTGATTCAATCTGTATCACACTGTTAATAGCTCGATGGTATTTAAAATACCATATTTTCACAAGTATTATAATCAGTTTTATTTCAAATTGCAATTTTGAGTCAAAAACAAAGTTTCTGATTATTGAGAGAACAACTCAATAAAGGAGACTGAGAATGGAGAATAAAAGGAAGGAAGCAGTCAGCAGGTACAGCGGTGAAGAAGCTGACACAGCCCCGGAGAGATCTTTGGACAGAGAGGTCACACTTAGCCACTCTAAACTAACATCTGTTAAGCACACATGCTCTAAATGTGTCCATCATGGATGTTCACTTGTGTGCTAGCTGAAGAGTATCATCTATCTTAATTAATAATTGAATCAATCCCCCAATCTGTATGCCAGGTGACCCAAATTAAACACACCATCTATGCTATGAGACCAACAGGTGCACACTTAGTCTAGTTGAAGGCTAAAATGGTCACAGTGGACTAGCAGCTGCGATTTTTACTTTTAGTTACTTCCAACTTCAGTGGAGTGTGCACTACCTGTGGGCTCTTTTTCAACAATCCACTGTGAATGCTCAGTGCTCGCTCAGCTGAATACAGAAAGGCTGAATGGAATGGGAAAAGCCATTTTATATTTAGGCAGATTTTTTTTCTCCCACACTGTCTTCAGTCATTCCGATAAGCTGAATCTTCTCAGCTCTCACCCTTTGATTCCAGTAATGAGGAACACCAGGTTGCCATTGATTTTGGTGCAGTTGACAAACTTGTCAATGTTGTTGGAGTCCACTGTCTGAGCAGTCTGTAGGCTTGCTGTGCCTATCCCATCACATGCTGAAAGAAACACAGTGAAACCGTGAAGAGAAAAAATTGCATCAATTAATTCAATGGTGCAAACATGCAAAATACGAGGTAGATTAGGGGTTTGATGCAATCAGGACAACATGTACTTTTCCTGCATTTGCCAAAATAAACCCAATAGTGAAACTGACAACAGTGCATACATACAACTATATAGTGTTAATAATAAAATAGCTAAATCGATGGAGACAAACATTCAGTAATTATCTGCTGCAACTATATGTTTGAATTTTACCTTTTGGACAGATGTCAGTACAAGGGATGCACATCTTAATGCGATTCTCCTCCACCTCCATCTTGTTACTGGGGCATGCTCTCACACAGGAGCTGTGGTCTACCACAAAGTTATCTGGAAAACAATTCATTGTAAATGTCAAATACAGATGGCTGCTGTTTGTCACACTGGAACATACAGAACAATAAGTGGCAGTGGAGTGTAGGCAATCACATAAAAAAAGTGCTGAAAGTGACTTTGAAAGTGACTTTGCCTCACCATTATTTTTATTTTGCATAGGATTTATGTGAAAAACTACCAAAATAAAAAAACTGCATACTTTCATAACAGTAAACAGTTAAATGTTTATATTATTCTCTATCCTGTGTCTGTTTAAAAGTAACAATGCCTCGAAGCGCAGAGCTCCTCTTCCCTCCCTGCTGGTTGGCCTTTTCAGTGATGTTTTGAACAGCATGGGGTGTCTACAATTAGTTGTGGGTGTGGTGAGTGACTAGCTTGTGGTTAGCAGTGGCCAAAGAATAATTTATGAATAAAATGACTAAACATTATACACAGGAGTGAGAAGAGCTATGCTGCTAGTGCAGACGCAGGCCTCTACTTCCCCGTCACCTGTACTGGCTTTGCAAACAAGACTGCTTGTCAAGATGACATGTTGGAACGACCATTGACCATTTATGTACCCCCAAGAAGTGTAACAGTGTAGCAAGTCAACCATCCATCCATCTTCTTAACCACTTATCTAATTTAGGGTCGTGGGGATGCTGGAACTTAAACCAGCTTTCACAGGGTGAGAGGCTATGTACATCCTGGACTGCCAACTTATACGTACAATGGCAGTTATGTCAATTGGACTGGACTTAAAAGAAAAAAGAACATACAAATGTGAGAACCCAGCCTAACAAATACATCCCATGCCTCTTATTCTGACCTAAACTTTAAAACTTAATGATGTAACTTGACTTTTTCTACTCCTAACACAAAACTTTATACAAGTTTTACTTTTAAACAGCCATTTGCTGAAATTAAAATAAAAGTCCTTTGCAAAATGTCGCTTTTACAAAACTGTAAAAGTCAAATTCATCCTCACAGACATAGTCACGCTCACACACACATAAAGACTATTTTAGGAAAGAGACAAGCTATATTTATGTTGCTAGTATTTGCCCTAAAAATGATCTACCAGCAGTAATGAGAAAGTTATGAGAAACCTAAGGAGTAAATGCAATTCAAGAAGCAGCTGCATTTATCTTCCAGTCCAATGCAAATGAGGGTTATAAAGAACATAACAGGCATTGCTACTGTCCATTCCTCCTGCTTGTGGGTCTCGAAGACCAAGGAAATCAGCTGATAGATTGCACATGGATGCAGGTGTAATTATCCACAGTGAACTGAAACTGTCCCATTAAATTAGTACTTAAAGTGTAGCTATGTAGAGGTTATGACTTAAGATTAATGTTTAAAGCAGTATGCATGTATGTGGAGTATCCATGTTTGTGTGGGGGGGTGTGTTTGTCTGTGTGTGTATGTATGTATGTTTGTGTTTGTCCAGGTGGTCAGACTTACGTGGACACTTCTTGACGCAGAAAGCTCCATAGGTGTACTTTGCCCTAGGGTTATGCTCCAGCTGGAAGGTGGTAGGGTTGTAGACAAATGGCTGAGGGCACTGGGTCACACATGCCCCACTGTCATTAAAGTTGGTGCAGGCCTGCAAACATCCACATAAGTATTATTAGCAGTAGTAGTTGTAGTAATAGTACTAGTACTTGTAGTGGTAGTAGTATATTTACATGATCCGTACACAGTCACAGATTAGGTTACTTTTGATTGTGTGGCCAAAATCTGGTTTCACGTTTATTCATAACTGCTGCCAGCCTGACCCCAGGTTTGTATTGCAATTTCCTTTCAATGTCCAGTAGTGATATTACTGAAAGGTGGAGATGGAGACTATCAGCATGCACCCAATGATATTACAATCAGTTTAATTTTACTAAGAAAAATCAAGCCGGAGTGGAAAAAAGTAGATACAGAAATCGTATTTTGCTTGATTCTTTTAAAAAAAGTTAAGCTACAGAATTTTAGTCTGGTTGAGCTCTGGACTTTGACTGGGCCATTGGAATACCTTGATCGTTTTCTTTTCCAACTATTAATTTTTAGATTTGCTGTACTTCCCATCACAGTCTTGTTGTACGACCCAATTTGGACTAAGCTGTAGCCACGACGCAGACAACTTGACATATGACTTAACAATACAGAAGAGTTCAGGTTAACCTAATAACTCCAAAGTGGCCAGATTCTATGGCTACAAAACAAACCTGAATCCTCACCCGTCTACCAACGTGTTTAATAGTTGGTATGGGGTGTTTATAACATCCCGTGTTTTGTATTTGGCAATAATAATAATGGGTTGGATTTATATAGCGCTTTTCAAGGCACCCAAAGCGCTTTACAATACCACTATTCATTCACTCTCGCATTCACACACTGGTGGAGGTTGTAGCCACAGCTGCCCTGGGGCAGACTGACAGAAGCGAGGCTGCCATATCGCACCATCAGCCCCTCTGGCCATCACCAGTAGGCGGTAGGGTAAAGTGTCTTGCCCAAGGACACAATGACCAGGACAGAGAGCCCGGGGACTGAACCGGCGACCTTCCGGTTACAGATGCGCTTCCCAACCCCTGAGCCACAGTCGCAAATGTGTCACTATGGCCACACATTGCAACTTTAATCTTGTGTGTCCCAAAATGACCAAAAGTCTTGTTTGTTAAGGTTTGTTAAGATACAAATTTGCCCACCCAAGCTATACAGCATTGTTCTTTTTAAAGAGAAAAGGCTTTCTCCTGGCATCTTTCCAAACAACCTATACTTGTTCAGTCATTTTTAGTTATGCAATTGTACTGTCCTGAACTTTAACATCCATCCATTTTCTTCTGCTTATTCGGGGCCGGGTCATGGCCAAGCAGAGAAGCCCTCCCTCTCCCCAGCCACCTCCTCCACCTTATCCGGGGGAACGCCAAGGTGTTCTCAGGCCAGCCGAGAGATATAATCTCTCCAGCGTGTCCTGGGACATGCCCGGAAAACCTTACCCAGGAGGCGCCCAGGGGGGCATCCTTGTCAGATGCCTGAACCACCTCAGCTGGCTCATTTCGATGTGGAGGAGCAACGGCTCTAGTCCCGAACTTGGCCGAACTTCTCACCCTATGTCTAAGGGAGAGACCAGCCACCCTTCGGAGGAAACCCATTTCTGCCGCTTGTATTTGCGATCTCGTTTTTTTCGGTCACTACCCACAGCTCGTGACCATAGGTGAGGGTAGGGACGTAGATCGACCGGTAAATTGAGAGCTTCACTTGTACACTCAGCTCTCTCTTCACCACAACAGACCGGGCCAGCATCCGCATCACTGCAGTCGCTGCACCAATCTGTCTGTCTCCCAATCCCTTCTCCCATCACTCGTGAACAAAACCCTGAGATACTTGAACTCCTCCACTTGGGGCAGGGTCTCGTCCCTGACCCGGAGTGGGCACTCCACCCTTTTCCCGGCCGAGGACCATAGCCTCAGTTTTGGAGGTGCTGATTCTCATTCCCACCGCTTCACACTCGGCTGCGAACCGTTCCAAGGCGAGCTGGAGCCCATCACCTGATGAAGCCAACAGGACCACATCATCTGCGAAAAGCAGAGATGAGATCCTGAGACCACCGAAGTGAAAGCCTTCCGCCACTTGGCTACACCTAGAAATTCTGTCCATAAAAATTATGAACAGAATCGGTGACAAAGAGCAGCCCTGGCGGAGCCCATCACCCACCGGGAACGAGTCCGACTTATTGCCAGCTATGCGGACCAAGCTCTTGCAATGTTCGTATAAGGACTGAATGGCCCGTAGCAATGGGAACTTTAACATGTAACATGCTAACTGAGGCCTGTAGAGTCTGAGATGTAACTCTTGGACTTTTGGTAGTTTCTCTGAGTATTTGACCTTGGGAAGATGAACGACTTTCTTAAGTGTTTCCTACTTGAATGAACAATTTTTGTCACTGTAGGCTGATGGAGTTGTCCGTTTCCAGATTGGGCAGCAACAATTGCTTCTCTAAGCTCATTACTGATGTCTTTCCTATTTAGCATTGTGTTAACACACACTGAAATGCTTTTCACCTCGACTTCATTATTATTTTGTTATTGCAGTACCTGCCAGTCCATTGTAAAAATTAATAACAAATATGATTGAAATACTGATGAATTTAATTATACTTTGTTTTACTTTACACCCAGAGGTTGACTATATGCACACACTGGTACAACTGTTAAGCTACGTAATTATAATGCATGTGGAACTTGATTTTCTGGATGTTTGCTTGAGGAAATTTTCTCTGACTGGACCTCCTTAAATTTTAATTGAATATTCCTGTACTAAGACATGTACTTATTCTATATGTGTTTACAGACCCTAAAAAACATATACTTGTACACATTTAATGTTATCTATGATAATAATATAGAAATAAATTCTTGTGTCTAAAGACTTTGAATTTGCCAGGATTCAATCAAGAATTTACTTTGCCATTTTCTCAATTTTATGATGATTGTGAAGAGAACAGAACAATAAAAAATTATGATACAGAACTTGCTTTTCCAAAGCCAGGAAGAAGAGCTCGATTAGCCACGGACTCACAGCCTCAGAAACAAGTTTAACATGAAAACAAGCACAGATAAAAGTGATAAAGCACATGGCAAAAAGTCAGAATGAAGAGTTCCCAGTGAAGTCCATATTTAACAATGACACTCATGTCAGGAAGAAAAGAGAATTAAATGTCATCAAACGATATTTGCCATACAAGTGGCATTTAAAAACTGAGTCAAATCCATTTTAAGAGGTACCTGAAATTGAAGGAAGGAAAAAGTCACAAGTAAAATGTGTCAGACTTAAGAAACCAAAAAAAAAAGAAGAAGAAGAAGAGAAACGTAAAACAAAGTGTTAACACAAAATGTTATCTGCGTAACCATATTGACATGGTAATATCACCAGGAAAATGATCACTTTAACCTCTTTTGTCACACCGTAATGATGTAAAGTGTGTGTATGTGTGTGTGTGTGTGTGTGTGTGTTCACTTACAAAGCAGTCTGTGTCCTTTGGGCCATAACAGCCACCTGCACACTCACGGTGGCAGCAGTCACTAACAAAGGGACCAAAGCAACGGCCGTCACACTGCTCCGCACACACTGTCTTAGTTACTTTGAAGTTACAGGCATGTTAAAAAGAGAGAGACACAAACAAAGGATAAAATGTATATACAATACACGTACTTTATGCATACATATATAAAACGTAAACACAACACAGTCTTAGAATGTGTCTGTCTAGCCAGTTCAAATGGCAGGTGAAGATAAAAAAATTAAAGCCCAGTCACTGGAAAGTTGTCACTGTAAAACCTTTGAGAGGTGGGGGGGTAACGTCAACTTCATCATCTGCTCTGGAAGTTATATATACTATACTAACCTACCTACCATCTATTGCTTTGTAAAATGCATGCATACACATGTTTTTACATGTGTCTGTGTCTGGTGAGTTCAGCTGAAGCAGAAGTTCTTTTTACCACCTACTAGCTATCTTCAATCATGTTTTCATCTCTGCTCTCGTCTGCTGTCTGGCTCAGTGCAACAAAGACATAGCGATTCTTATCTGAATGTACTACCAAAGTGAACATCTGTCCACCTTTGCAATCATATGGGCGGCCGCATGTCTGTGTGCCTTTCTTCTTGACAGCCATATATAAATGTACATAGGACCCTGCTATTTCACAGGTAAAGACAGCTGGTAATTGACATAGCTTAAGTGTCAGCAGTGGGACTTTCATTATAGAGCAGGAATACATAACTAAGCAGTTATGGATGAACCAGTAAAGTTGGCACAAGATAAAGTATTGGGGTGGGTTAAAAAAAGATATTATACATAGTGGTTTGGATAAATGAATGTACTGTAATTACAAATTAAACTATTTGCATAATTTTGTTGTTATCATATTTACTTTTACTTCTAAATGACTGAGGCTCTCTGTTCTTTTTATACTCAGTCATGTTGGTAATTAGTGACAGCTATGGCTTTTGGTTGTATGAGGTGAAAGATGCTCGACGATGTGGAGCCAGCGTTAACTGAACACAAACAACAAAAGCTTGTAATAAGAATAAAATTCAATGTCATTTTAAGAATATATTTGGTGATAAAGGTTAAAGCGAACTGGTCAGAACTGAAACTAAGAAAGTAAATTGCAACAGTAAATATTACTGGGGAACGTAAGGCTACTATTGTACACCATTACACATCTATTGGTGGTGCTTATTTTTGTTTTGAGCAGGGCCATTGTTTTTTTGATCTGTGTTATGTTTCCCTGCAGCCTTGTGTTGACAGGACACCATCACCATGATAGATAAAAGCTATGGACAAGTCGCCAAACAAACATGGACACACAGACACACACACTCATGCTACTGAGTGGAAAGCTACTGATTTACCATCAGTAGCATTCAATTAACAGTGCCTGGCCTGCATTGATATGGTCTGCTTTATTCAAAAGACACTTTGTCAAAATAATGGCCAAGCCACATCGCCAGAGACGGACACAATTATGTTTGTCAATTTGGCTTTAAAAATCCACTTTAACCTCCTAGGACCTGGCGTCCACATATGTGGACATCACATTTTGGGTTATTTAGACCAAAATACTAAATTTTGCTCTACAAGGGCCTGATATCCACTTATGAGGACATTATACTGCTACTGTTCTATCACAATTTTAAATGAATATCCTCATATGTGGCTCTTATTTTGGTCTTCCATGGTCTCTTGTGTTCTGGGGGCCTCTGGATGTCTGGAGTTTTGATCTCCTCCATACCCGCTTCACACCCTGGAGGACGGGGCTGTGGCCCCCCCACACTCCCTAGCAGATCATTACATGGAGAAACCTTTGGAATGCAAGCATGCTGATCCACACAGGTATGCACACATGGGTATTCACAGACGCGGACTAAAGCTTTCTTGGCTGCTGCCTCAAAGCACACTGTGCGCTGTCTATCTTGCGTGCTGCACAATATCGTTTATTACTTAGTAAATACTGATATCTATGACTAGCTAGTTTATTGTGATGGTGCTTTGTTTTCTCTATTATTATGTTGCTCTTTGTTGTTTGCTGTCTCCTCTGTTTGTTTGTTTGTTTGTTTGTTTGTTTTTTCTCCATACAGGTGACCCAGGAGTTTTTTTTTTTTTTGTCTCTCTTCCCCCCCCCTTCTCACCGTCTCTTCTCCCCTTGGGTTTTCTTTCTTTCTCTCCCCCTCTCTCTCTCATTCATTCCCCCTGTCCTATTTATTAAAAAAAAAAAAAAAAAAAAAAAAAAAAATGACAAAGGATGAACTGAAGCTCTGCCATCACGTAATGTCGCATACTGCTGTTTCTGATGTCATTTATAAAAAAAAAAAAAAAAAAAAAACAAAAAACAAAAATAAGGTAAAAAAAAAAAAATCGGGCCCCAATGTGACCAAATATCAATGAGAAATTAAAAATGCATGCCGTGGGTCTTAGGAGGTTAAGAATAACTAAAGACAAAAAACAAAACAAATCAAATTACAGACATCACTCACAGGAACCAATGCCTCTGAGTTCCCCTGTGAATTTATTATTATTATTATTATTATTGGGCACATCTGGTTCTCAACACCTGTCTTTTTCTGAGACAAAATATTCAGTTAATTTTTCAATTTATTCTTAAGTGTAACTTTATTTAAATAGGGAATGAATGTCTATAGATCAAATGTTTGCCTTACAGCGCAATGGCTCAAAAGTTTACAGTTATAAGGTAGCAGTTTGACACAGGAGGTCAATTCAATTGCATATCAGTTACAGTGATTCCCAATGTTGAAAGTGAAATGACTTCTTAAAGCAAAGGGAAAACATATCAATGATAAATAGTGTGCTTAATTTGACAAGTATAAGTCTTTATTTGCTAATTAATACCCTTGTTAATGCCGTATTTTTGAAATTATTTGCATTTCAAAAATGCCTCATTAACTAGATGTAGTGATAAGGCTATGATGAATAAACTGAAATGAATAAACACCTTCATCATGGGATGTTTGTGAATAGATACGCTTCTTTTTTTTTATCTATGAGCTGATAGATCTGAGATATTCACCACTTGTAGTCTCACAGTGTTTCTATTTTGTGTGTTTCGAAGGTCCAGAAGTTTATTTTGATGCAATTTAACATGGGAAAGATGGAGCAAAACTTCCTCTTTGCATTTCACGCAGTGCACACACAGAGACACACACACACACACACACGCACACACACACACACACACACACATATATATATATTATACCACAATCACCACCCAGTTCAAAGGGTCTGATGTCATCTGTTATTATCAAGGACCACAGAACTTGTCAGTTGCGATCTCTGCAGCCAGTGGTACAACTAATAAAAATTGCTGTTTCGTTTAGAGCAGGTGTGAGTACTTTATCCTGTATCCTTTTATAGAACATAACATGTACTTCTATGGAAAAAAACTACCTCTGCTGACAGAGATCCAGTTTTTTATGTGAGAGACTCAGTAAAGAGAGTGGTTTTGAATTGTAATTTACTTCCTCGGTGTATTTGGTTCGTCATAATTAAACTTCATAATTAAAAGCATTCCAGTGCAAGAAAAAAAGCTCTTCTTTTTTGAAAGCAAGTAAAATAAAAGATGAATCATGGCATCCACAAATAAATGGATGAGGATAGAGAGATGGCGCGATCACAGCTGAAACAAGGCAGATAGATGGGGCCAGGGCTTATCTGGGCCTCCTCTGTGACGTGTTGTTAACAGGTTCTGGTCAAACAGTTCATTCCTCATTATCTTAACGAGATCACAACCACAGAACAAATAAGATGTGACATGCCAGGGTTGGAAGGCATAGATGAAGTGGTCTAAGTACGAAGTGATGGACAAAGAGCAAGAACTTGATGAAGGGTGGTACAATAAAAAAAAGGAATGTGAGAGGTAAAGAGGTATGTAATGAGGAAAGAAATGTGAGCATGTGTCCATGTGAGTACATAATTTTGTTTCTGACTAAAACTAAATGTGTACATACAGTTTGCTATAGGTCAAAAATATACTAAATATGAAGTCTTCCTGTGGATGTTAGTATGTGTTAAACACAGATAGAAGGGTGAGCCACTGTGGGCTGTGAAGAGGGCTTGTAGAGCTAACCATTAACAAAAGTGCAGCCTTAAAAATTACCATTTTATGACACCTAATTAATTTAAGCACAGTTACTCTGAACTACGCTGGAAAACAATGCAATTGTAACAAAATAATTCTTTAGTATTAGTAAAAATATAATTTTTTTTAAATTAATTTTATTGTTAAAAAGTGGCCTTATTTGATGTTTACTTGTGTAGGCAAAAGCATGTTGCATTAGCCAATCTCTCTCTCTAGCCAATGTTTACCGAACACCTCAGAACTCGTTAAGTTAATTGCATTCTGAAGCATCAGAATATGCACAACATTGTCGTCAGTGCTGCCGTGCTGCTACTGACTAAATTTGAATGAGACCAGATGCTGGATGCTGGCATGCATGACTTAGCTGTTGCTGCAGCCTTTCATGTCCATGAGACAACGATTTCTGATCTGCCTATTGGTCGACTTGGTCAACATTTGACTGGATAGAGTAAAAATGAAATACTCCAACATGCATTTGTGCAATTCTTGCAGCAGGATCCCAGCCCCGTGGCTGTTTCAGCAGGACAAAGCCAACCTTCACACTGCCAGGGTAGTTAAGGCCTTTCTGGATCAGGAGCATATCCAGACACTTGCTTGGCCAGCATTTAAACCCAATATTTCTTCAAATGCAGCCACAACCAGTGAGCATTACACAGCTGCAGGCTGCACTCATCCAGGAATGGAGAGCAATTCCTCAACAGCAGGTCTAAACACTTGTGCAGTCCATGCACAGATGGGTGACGGCTTGCATCACATCCAGATGAGGCTATGCCTTGTCAGAAACATGTTGTATACAATTAAGAATTGCTTTTCCTGACAGGTATGAGAGCCAAAACCATCATTAGCATTACAATCATCACTGGTTCCCAACCTAAACAGCACTCCCCATGCCTGAGGTGTGGGAATCATCATCAGAAAATATGCGACGAAGCCTCTCTTACAACATTCTCAAATGTTTTTTTCTAAAAAGCCTTGTTTTGTATTTTTCAGAACTGTAGAACAATGTTAAAATGGAGGGATTGTTGCTGTTCCTGTTTCACTACTTGCAGTTAGGCTGTCACATATCATTTGCATCACAGTGAAACTTTTGTTATCTTTTAATGATCCGGTTTAAAATAAGAGCTTTCCTCATAGGTGAAGACAAGAAACAACCACTCATCACAGCCTTGTGTAAAATGTTTTTCCTTTTGTAGACTGCAAGTTATTTAATCAGTGAATGTAGATGATGTTGTTTTTTGTCCTTGAATCTAGGATTTTTGTATTAATGATCTTTAATAAGGTTAACACAGAAGATTTGTCTGATTTTTAAATTGCTGGTAAAACTTTGTTTTTTAGAAATTTCCAACCAGTAGTACTAATAAAATCCGTGTGACGACGTCTATTTAATACCAGTCAAAGCCACATCAAACTTTCTGCTTGATAGAATGATCTAAAGAGCATCCCTGTTTTGATTATTTTGATCTGATCTGTTGATTATACATTTTTGAGGCTAAAATTCCTTTGCATTGTGGAGCTGTGTTCATTAAAATACCAGAATATCATGTGTGTTAATTTGGAGAGCATACAGTCTCCTCAAAAGAAATGATGACTTTCAACAGCAAAAAAACCCCAAAGAAAAATCTGATGTCATCCCTTTGGGGCAACAAGCAGGAAAACCTTCACTTTATGGAATTCAAATATAATTTTAGATGCTAATTTATTGGTGATATTCTCATGTCCCGTTTCCACAGAGGCAGCATGGGGTTGTGCTTAGTTTGTGAGTAATATGCTTACAAACTACTGTGCTCAATCCTGCCTCTTATTTCCATAAACACCTGTTGCCACTGATTTGCAGTGCAGCTCTTGTGTAATCTGGCATACCTCTGCCTTTTTCCCTGTTTCTCTTGATTAGGACTAGCTTCTTGACAGCCATTCTTTCACTTAGACCATTTCTAAAGAAGCTTCGGTGAACAGTAGATGGTTCTACTGAAGGGCTGGATGGTCCTCTCCTCTCAGGTCCTCTATGAGGTCTTTGCTGGGTTTTTTAAAAATATATTTCTTGGGACATGACTTTCTGATACTTTTCATCTGCTTTTTTAGACCTACCACTTCTTTTGTCCTCCACTTGTCCAGTTTCCTCAAGTTTTTTTCTATTTAAGAACACACTGCACACCATGCTAAAGACATGCCAAGTTTTTGCACTTTAGGAATTACCTCACCTGAATACAGTTAACAGGTCATCAGCAAGACTCTATAGAACTTGACTGCATGCTGCGGTGACAATTCAGCCATTTGATTCATGTTACAGCAGTTCATCAGTGAATGATCATGGTGCAATAAAAGTACTTTTAGAAGTACATTTTTCCAAACATTTACATTTACTTAGGAGTTACCAATCCAGCATGCAGTCAAGTTCTATACCCTTGCTGATGACCTACTAATTTTATTAATTTGTGTTGCAACAGGGACACATGGAAAAGTTTCAGGACACCGGCCCTCGAGGACTGGAGTTTGAGACCCCTGGGTTAAACTAAAGACTTAACCCTTTGTCACCAATGTATCAAACAGGCTGCCTAAACTATTTTTGTAATTTTGCCTGTGAAACTACATAATATTATGGTTATGGTTGTCCCCAGCTAATATATCTATCTACACACATATTACAGTGTTGGTCAATACAGTCTATATTTTAACACAAAGTTGTATTTCTTTTTATGACTAGTATAAACCAAACAAAATAAATGCAAAATATCAACAAGTGAGCAAAAAGATAAAGGTCTTTGATTATTTGGAAAATTGTTTTTGGCCTAGTGTCTAATGTCTCAAAGTTGATATTGTGATTTAGTGAAATTTGCCCAATCAAACAGATGACTCAACTTTAATTCAAGAATAAGAGATTTGTCATTTACAAAAATGGCACTTTCATTTCCTGTTTTCAAACTGAAAGATGCTGCAGTAACAAGTCTCACAGTTCATAACACTGTTCACGCACATACACGCACATATACACACACGGCCTCGAGGGCCGGTGTCCTGCAGGTTTTAGATCTCACCCTGGGTCAACACACCTGAATCAAATGATTAGTTCATTACCAGGCCTCTGGAGAACTTCAAGACATGTTGACGAGGTAATTTAGCCATTTGAATCAGCTGTGTTGGATCAAGGACACATCTAAAACCTGCAGGACACCGGCCCTTGAGGCCTGGAGTTCAAGACCCCTGCCTTAGATGGAGTCACATGGATGTATACATAAATGACATCCAAAGGTATATCCACTAAATAAAGCTTGGAATCTCGTTCCAAGTACATTGCCAGGTATGCTAAAGATATGCTAAATTTTATTTTTGACCCACAACAGTTATCAGTAAAGTTTTGATGCATGCAAAAGTCACTCAGTGGTGATTCTAACAACTCGAAGTTCTAATCAGATAATAATAATTAACTTACAGCTTTGGCACTGGTCCTCTTTGGGTCCCCAGCAACGGCCATTGCAGGAACGGTGGCATTTTTGACCTGCACAGAGGTTCAAGGAAAGAGACTATTGGCATTTCAAACTGCAACTTCACAAACTATTGTCAGTGTCATTCAACCTTAAAACAGACCAGAGAATTGCTGCTGGAGTTTGTCTTCAAGCACTCAACCAAAGGCAAACCAAACTCACATAGTGAACAAAACTATGGAGGATCATGTGGTTTAACTTTGAATTCACTTAATATCTATTTGTATGTTTTTCTTTGGATATGCATGCATAGGTGCATTCTGTTTGCTCACACTGAGCAATTGTGACCTTTTTAAAACTTTGAATAAGTCTTTCTTCTGTTATACCACAATAGTGTCTTTCTCGCCTAGTTATGCAACAGCTCAACTTCTTCCTGGATATAATCCTGTACATGTTAGGATTGATTTTTAGATTTTAATGTTCATTGACTTCCTTCAAATCCCTTTATTGGTATTTTTTAGGGATACAATTGTGCAATTTGTGCTAATGTTCTTCTTTTTATTTTTGGCTCTTGGTCCTTCTTTTCTGTTTGAGTCCTGCTTATGCTTGTCTGCCAGAGCAGTTTGTAAACTCTTTATACAAAAACTCTTTAAAGGCACCAAATAATTAAAGTTATTGCCATCATTGCAATTATGATTGTAATCATTGAACTGTAGGTACTGCAAGTAGCATGCAGCAGTTAATTTCGTTAATATGACGATGATACTACATTTAACTGATACAATCTTAAGAGTTAAGAAAAAAACCTTTGAATTCTCAACATTGTTTTTTTTATACATATATATTTTAAGGCAGGAAAGATCCATCTTCCTTGACTGATATATGCTGTTGTGGTAATAAAATCCAAAATAACCTTGGCACAGGTTATTTTGGGAAAATGAGATGATTCTTTTTGCCACTTCACGCTAAACCAGCCCAGCATGAAGCCAGCACACATCAGGTTGAGATAAAAGCAGTAAAGGAGCGGTAAGCAGCATCATACCCTCAGAGCTTTAGCCAGTGCCTTTCTGGGTTTTTGGAGGACTTAATTGACTGTCTAGTAATTGACTGCTGGGAGAAGTGAGTCTGGATAAGTGCAGAAGTGCTGTCCTCTGTCCATCAGCCTCTCCAGATGAGAGCTATTAGCATCCGACTGACTCCATTGCTCAACATGAGAATCTCCATCTTCTGCCCTCTTCTTCTTCCTCATTTTTGAGCCCATCTACTACACATTTTTCTCTTCATCCATCACTTATAGATTCATCACTCCTCTGTAGCTCTCTTTCCCTTAGTGCCTATTCCTGTCCCTTTTTTCTTAAACCACTACATTTCTCTATTTTTTTTTCTGTTTCTCCAGTGTGTCCCTATTGAACTGACAATTTAGTAAAATTTGAGAGAAAGGCTGGCAGCTTTGTCTGTATGAAAGCAGTATACAAATGGGATATTAATACAAATGTCCGCCAGCCATACAGGTAGAACTTCTGCTGTTCTTCCTTAATTCTTTGTTCTTCTCCGTGCTATGTGCCCCAGGAAGTCAAGTCAAAGAGTTTTCATTCAGTGACCATGGCCTTCACTATCTCAGCTTCTAAATCCTCATTGACCTTGTATAAGACCGTCAAACCCCCTTTCCCGGAATGCACCGTAATCTTTAACATCCCCTGAAGGTTAAAATGTTGAAACTGCTGCCATACCAGCGTCAGTGTACAGCAAGCGAAAGATGGAGGTGTTTAAACAGAATCAACAGGGCATCAGTTTAAAAAAACAGAAAAAAAGATCACAGTCCTATTTTGAAACCAATAACATAACACAACCATGGCACAAATAAGTCACAAGCAAAACAACATGAAGCTTGTGTCGTCGCAAAAAATGAAACAGAGATTATGTTCTCAATTGTGGATTACAAGTTTGCAGACCCTTGATCTTTCAGCGAGGGTGGAAGACTTGCAAAGGAGTCGGGGTCGATCAAGGGCTAACAGGGCTGCAGGGAGGAGGGTGATTGAGCAGAATATCAATGCTTGGAGCTTTTAGCATGCATCTGAAGCCCTCAGCTAGTACTATGAGATGATTCCAAGGACATATGCATCAAAAAGGAAAAGTCTGTTTGTTTATATCAGAGTCAGTGATAGCGTATTTTATCATTTGTTTATTTGTTTCCATTTGTAAATGAATGAGATGAGACAGTTTGAAAAAAAAAACGTGAAAACAACATTGGATTTAAATGTCAAAAAGTGTGAGAAATTAATGTTAATTAAAAACAAAAAGAAACGAGTATGCTAAGAGGTTTAGTCAGCAAATTAATAATAATGGGTCAGAGGAGATCAGTAAATGCATTGTTATTTCACTGATCATCCCCTGTCCTCTGACAGATTGAGTATGTGTATTTCACACTAATAAATCCCATCATAATGCTATGCATTCATTAACGGGTCTTCCAGCTGGCTACAGAAGGACATTTAAGTGATGTGAGCTAGCAGTCATTGTGAATTGTTATGGTAAGCAGGGTGACAGAATAGGGTCAAAGGGTGATTTTGTGATGACAGTGTTTTGCTGCTCACATTCAGTCATTTATTGTGAATCGACCAGGTTGTGATAATGGGCCTCCTCTGGATCCTTTCTTTTGTCAAAGATAACCTGCCACTGAAAGACCTTGGCAAGTGTGTGGGGAATAATTGTGAAAAGACATTTTTAAAGACTAATTCAGAATTAGCACAAATTCCTGCAAATTTGAGTTACAGAAACTGCCAGGTAGAGTGGCCGTGACTTCATTCAAGTCTGCTACCATCACATCTGCTACCCTCATTATCAGGGTACACTGTCTCAGCTACTTTTTTTTTAAAATCAAGAAATAAATTAAATGACAGGTGAGAGAAATTAAAGATTATTATTATTATTATTATTATTATTATTAGGTTGTTTAAAAGGGAAAAAAACTGTCTATCAGTTGCAAAACTACCTTAAATATATACCATAAATAAACTAAATAAAAAAAACAACAACGCCTATTTGGTAAAAGTTTGATTGGTAAAACTTTAAAATAAGGTATTGGGCAACAGTAACTCACTCAATGTATAAAAGTGTATTACATACATAAAACAACAGAATGCACACAAACACACACCCACACACAAAAAAAGGGACCATGTTCCCTTCACCCTCCACATCTTCTCGAGCGCTTCTCTCAGCCCATGGTACTTCTTCTGCTTGTCCACCACCACTATGTCCGGCTGGTTAGCCATCACCAGTTTGTCTTTCTGTATCTAGCTCGGTCATTCTCACCCACACTAGGGAATGTGTCCCATTTTGACCTCCAGGCCATACTCGGCATATGCTCAGGTGACTGGATGGGGCCATTCTAGCAGCTTTATTTTGGGATCATTGCCTTTCTGAAACATCCACCCTTGTTTCATATTCATAGCAGATTTTTATCAAGAATGTCTTGTGTTTTGTTACAGTTTTCTATTCATCTGTCTTTCAATTATATGAAGTGTGCCAGTGCAGTATGATGTTCCCACCTCCAAACACTGTCGTTATGGTGTTGTTATGTTCCATAGACTTCAATTTTGGTCTCCTCTGACCCGACTATATTGTCTCAGTATTTCACAGGTTTGTCTAATTGCTTTTTTAGCAAACGTTAAAAACACTTCAACATGCTTTTTTTTTTTCGACAAAGGAGTCTTGCATGGTGAGCTTGCATACAAGCCATGTTGGCTGAGAGTATTACTTATCGTTTTCTTTGAAACAATTGCATGCGCTCATTCAATGTCTTTCTGTAGCTCTCTACAAGTGGCCCTTGACTCTTGGAGAACTCTTCTGATAAATCTATTTACTCCTCTGTCTGAAATCTTGTGGCACACCTGGTCGTCTACACCAGGTTTATGGTAAAGCATGTTTTGATTATGGCCCCAACAGAGCTCACTGGAACTTTAAGTAGTTCAGAAATGCTTCTGCAACCATTGCCTTCAGTGTGTTCTGCAGCAATAAGGTTGCAAAGGTGTTGAGAGAGCTCAGTGGTTTTACCCATCATGTTTCTTGTGTGACACCTTTGTAATGAGACACCTTTTTATAGGCCATCAGTTGGGACATAACCGGCTGATATTAATTTGCACTAAAGTGGCAGGATTGCTTTTTAATTACTGATAGATTTCAGCTTGTGTCATGACATTCCATGCCTTTTTACACCTCCCTTTCTTCATGCATTACTTCTTCAATAGTTCTCCCCTGTGTCATTTCTCATTATTACACATAAAATAATTTATGGACAACATATGGTTTGATTTCTTTGCATGTGTGGCTTGGATAGGTTATTACCGACATCTGATGGAACCCAGTATCACAGCAAAACATGTAATAGACACGCCAGTCCACCTTGTCCATTTCTACAAAACGTGAAATGGACATGCATGGAGAAATTGCATTACTGCATGCAGAAGTTGCATTACCAGTGGGGGGAGATAATATGTTTAAAACCAAGAAGTTGGTAGTGAGCAAAAAATGTGTGAAGTACATTCCATGGTCCTTAATTGCCAGAAACAATTAAGCTAGGCGGCTAATATGTGTTTACATGTAAATGTGCTAATAATGTCTGTTTAAATCCTGTGATTATTTTCACGTTGGGTTGAAACAAAATCTCTCTCTCTGTTGTTACTCCAGCTTACTACAACTCTCTGAAATGTTTTGCATGCATCTACACTTCATGCTTTGGAGAGGAAAAGCATAAAATGGAAACGTTGGACAGGTACGTTGTTTTTGAAATCATCTTTCCACTGATTCAGATTTTTGTTGGGCTTTCCTGGATATCCATATATTTTAAGTGCCTTTTTTGGCTTTTGCAAATAATTTTTTCTCATTTTCTTCATGTGTACCATTTGGGTTACTTACATGTGACACTGCTGTTGGTGGGCACCACCACAGGTTGGATCCTTGGGTACTTGACGATATCTTGCCAATGGATTGTGTCCGCATGGCACAAGAACTTGTTTTGGTCAACATAAACACCTCCATTTAGGATTTCTGTAAGAAAACAAATAAATAAGGGACACACTAAGTACATATATACAAAGAGCTCTCATGTCTTTTTACCTGTAGGATGTACCAAATTCAGCATGCTGCCCTTCTCTGGATATGTTTTTCAACTGATTGACTTTTTCCTTCTAATTTTTCAATAACAAAGAACATGACTAGATGAAGTTAAAGCCATAGTCATTAAAAAAAACGTAAGGACTACGTTTTTCTTTTAGCTGGGGAGAAGAAATTATTTGGGGTGAACAGTTGATTTTGAGTCACACAGATGTAATGATTGCTGTTGGTGTGAAGCACCAAGGACAAAGCCATGTTATATTGCTGTTATTACAACCTCTGATCTTTTCCCATTGTGTTGTTTTTCTCATCCTTTTCCTTCTATGCTGTGAGCCGATAGAATCAATTATGCCCCATGGCCAACATTAAATCCATAGGATTTTATCCTCAGTAAGGGGCAGCAGGCCTAATATTGTTTTTTTTTTTTAATTGTATTTCATCAAGGATGTGATGTATCTCAAATCATAAAATGCTTTCCCTTGTCAAACCAATGATCATCAGGCTTATAGGGACAATTGATCCCCCCCCCCACACACACACACACACATAGAAATGTACACCACTGTCTGTTGAATGATTGGATACGGAGGGTGGTTCAGATTATCGTCATGCAGGACTTTAGAGAATGCTTAATCTTGACTTTTATGAGAGAGAGAAAGAGTGCTAAAGAGAAAGAGAGAGACACATAAAGAAAGGCACAAAGAGACGGAATGCAGAAAAGGAAAGAAGAAGTGAAGCCCAGTAGCAGATTTGCATTATTTACAGAGCTTGTGTGTTCTCTATCTCCATACAAACAGATTACTGACACAGGGCTGAAACCAATGAGACACATAATCATACATGAGGCGCCCCACCAGCTCCACACAGAACGAGCCAAATACAATATCATCCCACAAAGGCTCATATAAATAATAATCATTGGATAATAGGTGGCAGTGGTATTACCTACACAGATTCCCCACCCCACAACCCCAGCCACCACCACCCCACCCCCATCTATCTGCATTTGTGCTGGGAGTTAGGGAAGAATTTAATCCTGCTTCTCACCACATAAGCGATATCGCTCGACCAGGAGGAGGCCATGTCTCAAATTCAAATAGTTTACACAATAGAACGATTTGAACCGCAGTTTAGCGAGATACATGTATTTTTTCTGTGTATTCATCTTCATCCTGGCTGGTTTGTTAGCCAACATGTATCAAATGTATACATCAAATTATACATCGGTTATGAAAAATATGTATATATAATTATTATTATAAATATTTAAAGTTTACCGATCTTACAAAATAAAAATACATCATTATTATCACTTTGTAGTGGTGGTGATCTATCTAAAGAAAACAACAACTATGAAACAAGACAAAACATATTTGCTAATCCCTGTGCGTGTAACCTAGAAAGAAATGCTGCTTCGACGAATATCAGCTGGACAGATGCAACAGTCGTGCTCTCAAACACTATGTGTAAATCTCTCACAAGTGGATCCCCTGACTGTCTAACCCATTGTCTAATTCTTTTCACACGTGATGCATTTAGACATGCGCTACGCATACAAAACATGTATTAATAGTCTGACATGACATGTTCATGAATTTAGATTGTAGTTTACTGTAATTCGCTCCCTGAGGGCGCTTTGCCCAGGACAGTTTTAGTATTTCCCATCAGGATATTTCATGGCCTTCCTCATCAAGATATGAACAATTAACAAACAAATATTACATAATAATTACAATAACATTCCCTTCTCATGCAGGCTTTAGTTTTATTAGAAATACATGCTTGGCTTGCATATTTTCTGGCTGTGCAGCTGGTAGCCAGGGGGAGATCAATGGTTAAATTCTGTTGTTGATTGTTTGGTGGGTAGAGAAAATGTCTTAATTAGTTTGCTCATGTAGCTACTACTCATATTTCTGAAATGCACCCCCCTAAATCACCTCCAGCCTTGTCCCGAGAGCAACTCCAAGCATCTCTGTGTGACTGCAGGCTTCAAAAGGTGCAGCAATCTTCAGTATCAGGCTGCATAACCATTGCAGAAAGACAATATGATATTCAAGGCAGCACAAATGTATCCTGGTAATTGCAAAATGATGTTAAGTGCTTTCTTTCTCTTTTTCTTCCCTTTATTGCAGTGTGGGGATGAGTTTGATTAAGACTGGGGGGCAAAAAGCAAACCAATCATCAGAAAAAAAAGGCACATTAATGAGTGCGTAAGGCTGAATTAATTGGTGCAGAGTGAACAACTTAATGAAGACATATGTAGGACAACAAAAACCCCATAAATCTGGCCGAGCTTCTGTAATGTTGGAGAATTACATTATCGTATACCTTTACTTTTTTCTGTACACTTAAGAAAATCCATGTGTTGAATCAGCCCAATCAAGGAAACAGATTTACTGCGATTCTTAACTTCAGTCTCACTTTGTGCTGTCTTTCAGTGTCAGGAAGAGAAACACCCTTGTTTAATAGAGCAACCACAGTAAGCTAGAGAGTAGTTAGAAATATAGACAGGTACCCAGGGACTCAGGAAGACACTCAAACAGTCAGGCTATTACAGTAGATAGATAGGTATTCAATCAAAAAGATAAAGGTGTTTCCTCTATCCTATAGCAGTGGAACTGGGGATTTAGCCCTGGGTCTCCAACATATTGTCTTATTGACTCTGAGAGCTTCAGCTTGGTTTCAGGCGATTGTTGCTATCAGCTCATCAAAACAGTAGGGAGAAACTCTGCGGGAAGATCAGGATGCATTCTGGGTCAACAAGGCTAAATGCTCAGGCACACATCCTGTTGGACATCACAGCAGAAGTATTAGTTGCTAGGATGCATTCCTGAGATGGATTGGCAGAAATGCAGCAAAATAAGAGATGAGACATGACATGCAGTATACACATACAGGCACACAAACGCACACAGAAAGAGCATGCTCAAAAGCCCTTGACATATATAAACATTTACAAATATGGCTCATGCTTGCTATTAATGAGGTCCTCATCGCATGGCTTCAGCATCAATTAAATTACCAGATTGCTTTATCAAAAGGTCACTAATTTCAATCTTTGTGTAAGAGCAGGGGCGGGTGGGGAATGTCAGTGCTACTCAGCTGGCCCCTTGCAATTTCTTTTACGCATCAATCATAGTTTCATTTCCAATCAATCTAAGAGAAATGGATGCTTCGCAAGTAAAGCGTAGAGAATGGCACTGCACAGTTTATCTAATTCCACTTACACTGTGTCACCATTCACCGATCTGCCGTTAGAAGAAATAAAATATATATTCAGTAACTGGTTTAGGAATGCTAAAGAAAAAAAGAGATGGCAATGGTATCAAAAACATCTAACAACAACATGTACCATGGAATGCAATAAAAATCATACAATTATTAAACAGTGCAAGGTTGTGAAAAATACCATTTTTTTCTTAGTTTTTTTTATTGCGTGTTACTATAAAGTTATTGTTATTATACGGTTTTTGAGGGCTAATTTTCAATTTTTAAGTGTAAAAACATAATAAGGAGTAACACATACACACTGTTAAAGTAAAAAAAAAAAAAAAACTGCCATTGTGATATGATGTATTATCAACTGCCACAGCTGAAAAAGGAATCAAGAAAGTGCAAAAAAAAAAAAAAGTAGTTTCTGGAACTGCCACTTGGGGCTGATGCTAAATGTGAAAACTCCCCATCATTAGAATCTTAGCTTTGTAGCAGAAATAAGCATGTTTACAGTCTGGTACAAACTGTATAACTAACTGTATAACTAAAAAAAACACACAAATGGAAAATTCCTGTGTCTGGTTTTAAGACACTGCTCATGCTGCCACCCACACTGTAAAAAATCAAACTTGCAGTTGTTGAGCTTACAGTCATTTCTTTCACAATTCAACAATAAAAGTTCAGTTGGCCCATAAACTCAAATACATTAAGGGTTTCAACTAATCATTTAACGTTTTGGAGCAAAAGTTGGTCTCAGATGAAATTTATTGCTGGCAAAATGAATGAATTCAAGTTTTACATGAGTTGAAGCTATTGGCGCCTTTCTGTGCCTGAGTACGCATGCGCATCTCATATTTTTGGATGCTACGGGGTCTACTTTGCGCTTTTGCAAGGACTGAAAGCCACCTGGCCGTCTGCCTTAATGAGAACGTGAGGCTTTTTATACCAGGAGCTGGATAGATCGTTCATCTCAAGTTTCTAAAGGCAAGTAATGTTTCTTTTATTATATCAGACAGTATATGTTTGAACAGTCTCAATTTGTCTTTTAGAAATATCACAACTGAAGTTCTTTGTATTTTTCCGAAACTTAGCATAGCATTACTTTCTTGGCTAAGAGGCCTTGTGGCTTATGGGTATGTGTTTACTATATCATTTAAGATTCCATGTCACAAACTACGTGCCATGTCACAAAACAATGAAAATCCGACAAACTTCGCTACTAAAGAGGCGCGCTCATATCTGACAAGCCTCCGCGACACCCCCTATGCATATTTCATGAAGTGCAGTCTGTGGCCGCCATACCACCTAACGAAACAAAATAGGCTGGCTCACTCATGACCAACGGCAGCAACCCCCCGCCGCTATTTAAATAAAATAAAATAAAATAAAATTCGGGGGCGCCTGCTGCTATGTCTTAATTTGTTCGAATCACATTTAGCCAATAAAATGTGTGTTTTAGTTTCTGTGTGAACGGGGTGGTGGAGTCCTCATGGCCAGCGAGCTCCACTAAATGAACTAAATGAAATATGAGATGTGACAATATCGTTTATATCGATATAGTCTATGTTACATTATAATTATACTCGTGGAGCCGCAAGTTTGCCTCTCTTTCGTCCACTTTTGTCTCTACGCTGTGTTACTCCGCCTCTCTCCTTCACTGAACACAACTCCCCCTCCCCCATCGCTTCACCTGCAGGCAACGACAAGATGGACACGGCAGCTATCAAAGAGGAGCTGGTCGGTAGGGTTGCCAACTCCCTGAAAAATAAATAAGGGACACCTCGTGGCCAGGGCCGGGCGACCCAGTTGTCTTCACCCTTCCCAGTGTGGTGAATTTTCTAGCTCTTTTTTTGTGTGTGAAATTATTTTTTTAACCATTTGACTTGAAGTTGATTTAAGTAGATGCATATTCTATTCTTTGTGATATGAACACATGTGAAACAAATGATCATTTAGACATTTATTTTTAGCTCAAAATGACAACATTAACACAATAAAACAGGTCTCTTTCTTAAACAGAAGCCTGTCATGCTTAACTTTTGAGAATATAAGTAAATCTTTCTTTAAAAGAACTCTGTCCTGCTTAACTTAAAATAATAGAAAACAACAGAAAGAAAAATATTCTTGTAACAGTGCACATTTAGTGCATTTAGTACAATTGGCTTCAGTTGAGGTATTATTTCAGCTTTTCTAATCAGCTGCGCCTGTTTGTAAACCCGCTTGTTCCCATGATTACGCATCATAACTCATCATCATTATTCATCTATGTATTACTTTTATGTATTAGTCATCAATTTGTTGTAATCATCTATCCTTGCAGTTGTTTATTACACAAAATAAATTATATTATCACACTTCTGGCCACATAGCGCTGATATTCACTGCACATGCCCATATTAACGTTTTCCAGCCAGGTGTTTTCCTTTTCCCATTCTTCCCTTTCTCTGAGGGGAACAAACATTGCTGCTCTAACGCTGGGCTCACACTGTGCGATTTTTGGCCCATTTTGAGCCGATTTTTGAGTGATCGGACCGATTTTGGCCTTCATCGTGCGTCGTGTAGTATACGTGGGGTAAAGAGAAGTGATTAACACCTCACGACCAGCTCCCGATCATCAATCGCTCGTGAGGGTGTCACCACAGGCGCTCACACGCAAACGTAAACGTTGGTGAAAAAGACGGCGCAGCACGGCTGTGCAGCGTGTGATCTGGACACAAGCGATGGAGGCACTAGTGATGGGATTTCCGGCTCTTTTTACAGATCCGGCTCTTTCGGTTCGGCTCACTAAAAAGAGCCGGCTCTTTCGGCTCCGAACCGGCTCTTCAGGTTGTTTTGTTGCTTTAATTAATTTATTATTAACAATAATATAAAATTATGCACAAAAGGAATTACTAATGTAAAAAAAGTGGTTTTATTTATATATGTTTATATATAAATATATGCGGTGGCCCCTAGAGACAAAACACGTACAAACTCCAAAACACATTTCTAGCATGAACTGAACTTCCAAAGCAGAGCTACTAGATCACTTAAATTACACAATTGAAAGCATGTGTGTATTGTTTGTGTATTTATACACAGGCACTCATATATATATTCAAATAATTTAAAAAAAAGTTCATTTACCTGTTACTACCACACATCAAATCCGGTCGTTGGTACTTGCTGGCTTGTGTAGCCACAAGATAACAAAGGCTCAACACTGCGCCCAGCATCCTGGAGCACTTCTGTTGTCTTTTGTACGTGTTTTGAGTTTTTATGTGCTTCTGAGTTTTTACGTGCTTCGGAGTTTGTACGTGTTTTTACGTGTTTTGGAGTTTTTACGTGTTTTGGAGTTTGTACATGCTTCAGAGTTCGTACATGATTTGAAGTTTGTATGTGCTTTGTCTCTAGGGGCCACCGTAAATATACTTTTATTTATTCACTCCACATAAAATGTAATAAATAAATCACATAATACAAAAATCAACTATTCACATTTCAAGTTTTAACTATTTAAATTTTCAGCTTTTTTCTTTTACAAATTTAAAGTGAAAACAACACAAAACACTGCAAACCACAACACAATTAAATATAAATTATAATATGAAAACAAAAAGAAGATGCATATTCTCTGTCATATGGACCTGCATGAATAAACTTTCTGAATCCTTTATCATCTGCAACCGAAAATAGTTGTGGATGATTACTATACCTTTCTAATGTTGTTGTCCCTGCCTCTCTTTCTCTCTCTCTGGCTCTGTTCCTGTGCTACTGAGTGTAACTACCGCCCCTCCCCCCCTCTGCCCAGCGTAAAGCACAAGGCTCGCTTGCAGAGTGCAGCGGAAAAAAGTGCGAGAGAGAGGCTGAGAGAAAGAAAAAAAAAAAACACGTGACGGCTCGCGATAAGGAGCCGGCTCGCGTCGTTCACGTCAAAGAACCGGCTCTAAGAGCCATTTCGTTCGCGAACGACCCATCACTAGGAGGCACAACTTGTAGAACTTTGGAAAGCTCATCCGAGCCTTTTCGATGTGGCATCACACAATTATCACGACCACAACAACCGTGAAAATAGTTGGATTTACATTGCTGCTCAATCACAGCTGCCTGATCAATGTTTTTCATTAGCAATTTAGCAAAGTTGATGGTGGTGGTGTGTCTGTGTGAGTGAAAGACAGAGAGAGCGAGCGACAGATTATCTGTTATAACCTTCATTTTATGGAGGCACAGTGTGAGCACTCAGGTCGCATCAGAGCATCGGGCGGTATAGTGTGAGAGTACATCGTGACCTATGAACTTCTAACCCCTGCGAGTCAATCGTGCAGTTTGAGCAGGAGCTGAATAACGTGACTGAAAAAAATCGCACAGTGTTTGCCCAGCTTTAGGTGTACTGTCATCCGAGACTTGCACCGCAGAGTCGGCGTTTGTTCCCCTGTTGGCCATGCTTCTTGTTGTGGTCATCTGTTGTCTTCCGGTATTTTCTCCGCAAGCGACCTTTCCTCGACCAATGAGATGAGCGGTAATCTGAATTGTCATACTCGAATTGTCATAAGTGTGCTGTCAGCTCATTGGTCACAAAGCAGGAGAGGGGCTGGGAATTATGTTTTCAAACAAAGCGTTAATTCCATAAACATTTATAGACTACTTTTGATTCTCACTGTATTACGGGACAAAGTGCGTCCCTTATTAGCTCAATACGGGACGTGTACTTTTGTTTCGAAATACGGGACGATTCCGTATTTTAAGGGACGGTTGGCAACCCTACTGGTCGGTAAAAAGAAAACATTTGAAGATTACTATTTTAGTGCTGTCAGCGTAAAGTTAATGCCATAACTGCATTAACGGGGCAAATCTCCGTTAACTAGTTACTGCGGATCACCCCGTGCGTGGGGCTGGGTGGCGTTAGTGAGCTAACCGGGCTAACGCGTTGACGCACGGCCTAAAATCCTTTCATCTCAAAAATCGACAGTCTGCCTTATGCATGAATTCTGGTTGTGCTTACTGACCTCGAACCAATTTTATGTGGTACACAGCTTAAAAAAATATGTCAAATGTTTTGGTACGACTTTGGTAAGCTATGAAGCTGCACTGCTTGATGGATTGTTGGAGCATTACGGCTGATACGAGTGATACGTACTCTGCTTCAACGTAATATTACCATATTATGTGTGTAAGGACCATAAATGGCACCTGTAAGAGACACGGTTACAAAGAGGATTTCAAACTCCAGGCTGTCAGTTGCGCAGTAGAACTTGGAAACAGAGCAGCTGCAAAATCTGTCTTTGTTATTATGCTCAGCATCTTTTATTTTACATTTTGACTGCACAATTGTGAGCTTTTTGTTATGCACAAAACAACATTGTTTTGGTTTATTTATGGAGCACCATTAATAAATGCACTGATAATTTAAACAGATGCTTCAGGAGTTTTATCCCACTCATACTCTCAATCCAATGTTTGTCATTCTAAGTTGTAAAACCAATCACACAAAATTATCCTTTGCTTACATAATACATCCCAGTATACTGTTGGTGCATTCCATGTAGAATACAATTTCTTAATAATAAATTAAATAAATTAAACATTTGATGTAATGTATGTTTTGTAAATTATTTGTTTTACTGTGTTTCACATGGCATTTTACAAGGCAGAATCAGCTCACTTTAGTGAGCCAAAAAAATTAGGACAGGAGAAAAAAATTCTTAAGTAATGTCAGGAAGCTGGCATTTTATTTTAAAACTAATTGCTATTTTTATTTATTTAGAGAATTAAAAGCCAACTCCAGACCACTGCTTGTCCTGATTTATGAGGGACTGATGAGGAGTTGGTAAGGAGAGGAATCAGAACAGGAGTGCCTGCCCCCCCGCCCCAAACACATTATCAGGTAATGTAACTTTGGTAATTTGAGATTAATTCAGGTTTCTTTTGAATTGTTGACACTGTCCTCTCCTCTCTTCTCATTATAGCTTTTGTATGCAGTGCCAGTTCTGCTCTTTTGTCTGTTCAAGCCAAGAAGTACTCTTAAGACATCACCAGCTACGACATAGAAGAGGATTTCATTTGCCCTGTGTTTACAGTGACTGCGTCTGTTCGTTCAGGACACGAGGGGCATTGAAGTCTCACCTCAGCAGATCACACAACAGGGCTAAGAAACCAGATAGAAGTTGTTCACATCCTGCCATCTGATGTTTTGAATCTGTTTGTTAGTGACTATCTATCAAGATAGGTTTGATATTCTGTCTGACAACACCACCTTTAAAATTGGATGAGTAACATTTGTTACAAAAATTTTTTTGTGTTTTTGGAAGGACTTTATTTGTGGCTGAATGTTGTCAGTATGTTAAAAATGGCTGATCTCAAAAGTCAACATTGTCAGTGGTGCAGTTGTGTTTGAACACAAAGTTATTTGAAAATCAACTGTGTAAACATTCATTGGTACAACAGGGAGCACCTCATGAAAACTATGAAAGATACTTTTTCTAAACTTTAGGAAATTGATTGGCAAAACAAAAAAATATGTTGTGTAAACTTCAGGAAATACGTTGCCGAAACTAAAACTAATACCTTGTGTAAACTTTAGGAAATACGTTGCCGAAACTAAAACTAATACCTTGTGTAAACTTTAGGAAATACGTTGCCGAAACTAAAACTAATACCTTGTGTAAACTTTAGGAAATACGTTGCCGAAACTAAAACTAATACCTTGTGTAAACTTTAGGAAATACGTTGCAAAAACAATAAAATATGAGTTGAGAAAAAGGACAATTATTAATTTTGTCAACACAAAAACATTAGCTAAAGCAACTTATCTCCTAAACTTGAAATTATAAGTTATCCATCAGAACCTAAAAACGTAAATGCAGTCGGTTGCCTTGAGTTTTTAAGTTTTAGCAACGTTTTTTTTTTTTACAGTGCAGTGCCGTGTCAATCACTGTGCTTTGAGCCACTTGCTTGCCGACAGTAGATGTCAGGACAGCAAATCTCTGCATTTGCTCTACAAATAGGTGATCTACCCTCCAATCCATCATCTGCTGCCACCACGCAGTTCCATCCGTGCCCTACAGTCCCCAGTGTTGTCAATGAGATGCAGTGAGGATGCAGAAATGTAGTTTATCGGCATAGTCTGTTTTCGTAAGAGCGAAATGCAATGTTTTTTTTCGCTTTAGTGCATTTATTTGTATAATTGTGTAGATATTCACATACAAGAGCAGAAGAAGAAAGAGAAAATAAATTTACTGTGTACATGTTTTTTCCACATAACACTTGTTGAGAGGGATTTGTCCCTGCAGGAGAGAGGTCAGAGTGGAACTTCTATGCCTCTAATAGCATCATGGACCAAATGAAAGAGATCATACCATTATAACATATTCTTCCATAGTCTTGTATTATACAGTATCTTTGTAACTTAAGAGTAAATATAAAGATTTTTAAAAATATTTTCTGTAATGTTTAGAGGAACATAGCAACCTTTAGTAAAGAGTGGGTGGCTATTAAGTCTTGTTCAACATAAAGGAGTCGGCTGTTCAGTTTCTTTAAGTGAATTTTTAATAATTTAGTTTTTGCCTGTGAAAATTAGCATCCCTATGAATATCACAGTGAATTACCAATACACATTTCTACCCAAAATCATTAATCGTTATTTATCAGTACTGACACACCAAATTTCAGTATCCTAAGATATAACCTCCACCAGTAAGCAAAAGACCATGGCTTAACTTTAGCTTCAGAATTATTGCTTACGGGGATATGAAAAATGCATACTTTTATACACTGTGGGGATAACTACTGTAGCACTTTGGTCAACATCTGAGTTCTTAGAAATGTAATAAAGCCATTCTGTCAGGCTCAGGAGGGACTCGGAGGCAGACCGTCACTTAAGTTCGTAATTTATTTACACACACAGACACCAGGTGCGAATATATACAGGTGAGGGGGCACAGGAAGAGGGTCTCCGGGAAGCACAGGCAGGGGAAGAAGAGGGCTATGTACAACATCCACTGAAGCTCAGGTAGCTCGGACTCCGGCTTTAGCTCACCAACGGCGGTCCTCAGGCTGGCGAGAATCCTGGCACAGAGAGGAAAGGCAGGTGAGTAGTGGCACGACAGAAACTCGAAAAACGGCTCAGATAAGTGATGACACTGACGAGTGTTACACAATAATCCAGCGAGGAAGCACTCTCAGCAGCCGCCTTAAGAAGTGAGTGATGATTGCTTGCAGGTGTCCGAGCCAGGGGCTGGAGCCGTCATGACTCCGCCCCGGTAGAGCGCAGTGCAGGGGAGAGAGAGAGATGCAGCACAACAAAAACACTTGTAGCCATACAGAGTCAGCCGAGAAGGCACAGGGTCATGACAGTACCCCCCCCTCAACGGGAGCCCCTCGGCGACCCACCTGGCTTACCCGGATGCCGCCGGTGAAACTCGCGGAGCAGACCAGGAGCCAGAACCGCCGACCGGGGCACCCAGGAACGTTCCTCTGGCCCGTAGCCCTCCCAGTCCACCAGGTACTGGACGCCCCGCCCCCGCCGCCGAGAGTCCATAATGCGGGTGATGTCAAACACTTCCTGCCCATCCACGAGCCGGGCGGGCGGAGGGGGCCCGGAAGGAGGGCACAACGGGCTGGAGAGCACGGGCTTGACCTGGGAGACATGGAAAACATTATGGATACGCATATTGCGAGGCAGCTTCAGACGGACGGATACCGGATTGACCAGGGCCTCAATCTCAAACGGACCGATGAAAGCCGGGGAAAGTTTCTTCGACTCTGCACGAAGGGGAACAAAGCGTGAGGAGAGCCATACCTGTTGCCCAACTGTATAGGCAGGCGCAGGGATCCGGTGGCGGTCAGCGATCTCCTTATTGCGCTCCGCCGTCCGCAGCAGAGCGGCTCGGGTGGACCGCCAGGCCCGGCGGCACCTGCGGAAATGATGTTGTACCGATGGGACGGCATGCTCACCCTCCACGGCCGGGAACAGGGGTGGTTGGTAGCCCAATGAGGCTTCGAACGGCGACAGTCCAGTGGCTGAAGAGGTCAGGCAGTTGTGGGCGTACTCAATCCAGGGGAGCTGCTCGCTCCAAGTGGCCTGGTTGAGAGAGACGACACAGCGGAGTGCCGCTTCGAGCTCTTGGTTGGTACGCTCGGCCTGTCCATTGCTCTGAGGGTGGAAGCCCGAAGAGAGACTGACCGCGGCGCCGATCTGCACGCAGAACTCCTTCCAAACCCGAGAGGTAAATTGGGGTCCCCGGTCGGAAACGATGTCCATCGGAATGCCATGAAGCCGGAAGACGTGGGTGGTGAGCAGCTGGGCGGTCTCCAGGGCTGTAGGGAGCTTGGGGAGGGCGATGAAATGAGCCGACTTAGAAAAACGGTCAACAATAGTAAGGATGGTGGTGTTACCGGATGACGGTGGGAGCCCCGTAACGAAGTCCAGCGCTATGTGAGACCATGGCCGTCCTGGCGTGGGGAGTGGTTGAAGAAGCCCGGCGGGTGGTCGGTTGGGACGTTTGTTCCGGGCACACGTGGTGCACGCCATAACGTACTCCCTGGCGTCCTTGTCCAAGGTGGGCCACCAGAAAAACCGCTGCAGGAAGGTGATGGTGCGGCGGGCTCCTGGATGACAGGTGAACCGGGCAGTGTGGCCCCAGTGGAGTACCTGAGGTCGGACAGCAGCAGGGACAAACAACCGACCAGGGGGGCCCGTCCCCGGGTCGGGGTCAGTATCCTGGGCCTCGCGCACGAGAGCTTCGATCTCCCATGTGACAGCTCCAACAACACAGGTAGCTGGAAGAATCGGTTCTGGATCGGAGTCTCCTTCCGTACTGGAAAACTGACGGGAGAGTGCATCGGGCTTCACGTTGCGCGACCCTGGTCTGTAAGTGATGGTGAAATTGAATCTTGTGAAGAAGAGGGCCCACCTGGCTTGTCGTGAATTTAGGCGTTTGGCGGACCGGATGTACTCAAGGTTCTTATGGTCGGTCCACACGATGAATGGGTGTTCCGCGCCCTCAAGCCAGTGCCTCCACTCCTCCAGGGCCAGTTTGACCGCTAGCAGCTCCCGATCACCAATGCCGTAGTTCTGTTCTGCGGGTGAGAGACGACGAGAAAAGAATGCACAGGGATGGAGCGTACCTTCAAATCGTTGAGACAGAACTGCTCCCACTCCAGAGTCCGAAGCATCCACCTCCACCACGAACGGTTGCCTGAGGTTGGGCTGACGGAGGATGGGGGCGGTAGTGAACTTCTCCTTTAGTAGGGAAAAGGCCTCCTGAGCAGAGAGGTCCCACTGAAAAGGAACTTTGGGAGAGGTAAGCGCAGTGAGAGGTGAGGCGATCTTACTGTAGTCCTTTATGAAGCGTCGGTGGAAGTTGGCGAATCCTAGGAACCGTCGGAGTTGCTGGCGGTTCGGCGGTTGAGGCCAGTCCACCACGGCCCGGACCTTCTCGGGGTCAGGTTCGAGATCCCCCTGAGAGATGATATAGCCAAGGAAGGCCACAGTGTCAACGTGAAATTCACATTTCTCCGCTTTCACGAACAACCGGTTCTCCAGGAGGCGCTGCAGGACCTGCCTCACGTGACTCTCGTGCTCCGCCTGGGACTTAGAGAAAATGAGAATATCATCAAGGTACACAAAAGCACATCGATTAATAAAATCCCTCAGAACATCGTTAACAAGGGCCTGGAAGACCGCGGGCGCATTGGTTAAGCCAAAGGGCATGACGAGATACTCATAGTGTCCGATATGAGTGTTGAAAGCGGTCTTCCACTCATCTCCCTCCCGGATCCTCACCAGGTGGTAAGCGTTTCGCAGGTCCAGTTTGCTGAACACCGTGGCCCCCTGGAGTAGTTCGAAAGCAGAATTAAGGAGGGGAAGAGGGTACTTGTTCTTTACTGTGATCTTGTTGAGGCCGCGGTAATCAATACATGGCCGGAGCGTCTTGTCTTTTTTTGCAACAAAGAAGAATCCTGCCCCCACGGGGGAGGATGACGGGCGAATTAACCCAGCAGCCAGAGAGTCGTTGACGTATCTCTCCATGGTTTCCCTTTCGGGCTGTGTGAGGCTGTAGAGGCGGCCAGAGGGGAGAGGCGCCCCAGGGAAAAGATCAATGGCACAGTCATAGGGCCGGTGTGGTGGAAGCGAGCCCGCCTCATCCTTACTAAAAACTGCTGCGAGGTCATGATAGACGGAAGGAACCGAAGACAGTTCTGGTGACTTTGAAGGCTTCCCGGGGGGGGGAGAGGGAGCAGATGGCGTGGCGGCCCGAAGGCAGGTCATGTGGCAGCCCACACCCCACCCCATAACTTGCTCCTTCTTCCAGTCGATGTGTGGGTTGTGTTGTGAAAGCCATGGATAACCTAGTACGAGCGGGGTTACTGGAGCCTTAAACACACAGAAACAAACGTTCTCAACGTGGTTACCGGAGAGAGTGAGTGTGACAGGTAGGGTGACGTGCGTTATGTCAGGCAACCGGTGACCAGACAGGGCGGACACGCGGAGAGGATGAGGCAGTGGTCGTGTGCCAATGCTGAGCTTGGAGACTAGCGACGCATCAATGAAATTCTGTTCTGCACCAGAGTCAATTAACACAGAGAGGGAATGGGACAACGACCGGAGGGTGAGTTTAGCAGGCAGCAAGAGACGGGGAAGAGGCTTGTTGCTGGACAGGTCGCCCACCAGTACCCTCTCAATTACTGGCGGGCGCCCCCTTTTGCCAGCGCCGGGCAGGCAGAGATGTAATGCCCCTTGCGACCGCAATACAGACACTCACCCGCGGAAAACCGGCGTTGTCGCTCCGCAGGGGTGAGTCGAGAACGTCCCAGCTGCATGGGTACCTCCTCCTCAGTTCCAAAAGCTCTAGCCTCCCGTGCGTCGGGTTGGGGCTCCCGAAAAGCCAGGGGCTCGCGAAACTGCTGTCTTCGTGAGCTCTGGCGCGCCCGCAGGCGATCATCCACCTGAATACACAGGGACATCAAAGCATTTAGAGAAGCAGGAAGCTCACGCATCATTATCTCATCCTTGAGCTCTTCGCGGATATTATTTAACAGAGTGGTCTTCAGGGCCTCAGGTCCCCATTTGGTCTGTGCAGCTAGAGTCCAGAAATCAACAGAAAAGTCAGCCATGCTTCGCCTACCTTGCTTCAGATTAATCAAACGATAGCCAGCTGCCTCTGTACTAGAGCCTTTATCAAACACCGACTTGAAGCGCGACAGGAAGTCGTCATAAGACATTCCGGGGCAAGCCTGCAGCTGGGCCTGGGCCCAGGCCAGGGCTCGATCACGTAGTAGCTGGGTGACGTAAGCGATCTTAACCCCGTCAGAAACAAACACATGGGGCAGTAATTGAAAGTGCATAGAACACTGCAACAAAAATCCCGCACATTTTCCCATCTCCCCAGAAAAAGCCTCAGGTGAAGGCAAAAGCTTATCCAGCGAAACCGCGGAGGCTACTGATGATACCACGCTAGCAGCCTGGGTAGCTGTGGCTGTTGTAGTGACGGCAGGAGCGTGCGTTACCTGGGGAGGGGCCGCGGGAGGCTGGTCCTCGGCCAGCGGAATCCGTTGGGCGAAGGCCTGCGTTAGAGACGCCACGTCTCCGCTGAGCTTCACCAGCATTTGCTCGTGTCGGTGCAGAAGCTCCTCCAGAGACATAGGGGCTGTCGCTGCCGAGGCTGGGCCTGCTGAGTCCATAGCGGTGGCTGGATTATTCTGTCGGGCTCAGGAGGGACTCGGAGGCAGACCGTCACTTAAGTTCGTAATTTATTTACACACACAGACACCAGGTGCGAATATATACAGGTGAGGGGGCACAGGAAGAGGGTCTCCGGGAAGCACAGGCAGGGGAAGAAGAGGGCTATGTACAACATCCACTGAAGCTCAGGTAGCTCGGACTCCGGCTTTAGCTCACCAACGGCGGTCCTCAGGCTGGCGAGAATCCTGGCACAGAGAGGAAAGGCAGGTGAGTAGTGGCACGACAGAAACTCGAAAAACGGCTCAGATAAGTGATGACACTGACGAGTGTTACACAATAATCCAGCGAGGAAGCACTCTCAGCAGCCGCCTTAAGAAGTGAGTGATGATTGCTTGCAGGTGTCCGAGCCAGGGGCTGGAGCCGTCATGACTCCGCCCCGGTAGAGCGCAGTGCAGGGGAGAGAGAGAGATGCAGCACAACAAAAACACTTGTAGCCATACAGAGTCAGCCGAGAAGGCACAGGGTCATGACACATTCACTACCACATTAAAATGACACTTCTTTAATACGGCTTCCATAGTGTGAAATGCATCCCATCATGCATCACAAACTTTAGATTTTCTATGAGGTCCGTAGATGGGGCACCTCCCACAAGAATTGCATGCAATTTTAACACTGTTAATGCAGTCCCCAAGCAAAACGGTGGTACCCATTCAAATGCAATTGCACTTTTATGTGTTTAACTATTGACCTGAAAAGAACAACTGCATTAATTTGACTACATGGTGCTTCATGAGAGCTACAACAGAGAGATGGCAGTGGTGGGATTTGACTGTCTCAGAACATGCGGTCAGGAGCAGCAGCGTGGGCACTGTGTATGTGTATGTGCATCTCACACAGCTCGACTGATAATAGAAAGAGAAAAAACTGAGATTTAAGCCATGAAATGGAAGAAAAGGGGAATATGTTAAAGACTGGAATAGACTGTCTTTCTATGAGTTACAGACTTAAGAGTGCGTACAGATACACTTTGGTGTGCTTAATTAAATTCTCTACTATTCACACAACCTTTGAACATCATGACATACCCAGACAACTTCAGCAACATTGTGCATACAGACCCACTAATTTAGACAAATCTAAAATTAATTATGACAACACATGCCAGAACGCCTTCCAAACATTCCCGATGTCACTTGCCAAGACCCTAATAATGTCTTTCTCTTTTGTCCTTGTTGGTCATCTTTGCTAGTCAAGTTAGCATACATTTTCCTGTAAATGGATCAACAATGCTACTGGTAGCTAGCACAGAAACAGCTTTTTTATTAGGTAATAACTGTTGAGTTTGTTAGAAAAGGTCACATTTAAAATGAACTGTCATATAAAAAAAGGAAAAAAAGAATGTTTTTACAATATATGTTTGTTTTAGCTCCCCTTCTGTAATGCTAGGTAGATGCTAAAGTACCACAACCACAACTTTATTGACATATGCCGATTCGAAATAAAAAAAGGAAAAAAAATCAAAGGCTATTTTATTATCTGCAGGCAGGAACACAGAGCAACGTTACTTTGTTACTTTTTAGTGAGTATGAGTCAGCTGGACTCAAAATTGGGCTCCAGCACATAAAGAATAAACGTATTTGATATTATGATGCATTACATATGCCTATCACATTTAATTTTTAATTAATTTAGGGTGATGTAATGTTGTTCCATTGTTCTAACTGACTTCAACTCCCACTTTTAAGCGTAATATTTATATTTATATATTTATATATATATATAATATAATATATATATATGTGTGTGTGTGTGTTAGTACTTAAATGAATCCATTTTATTCTCTGTGTCACCCTAAAGGAGAAGTGTTAAGCTCTTTTCTGATGTATAGTAAATGTCATGGGGGTGTTGGCCAAGGTCCCATCCCCCAAACCTACGCCTCTCCTTCACCAAGATAATTGCATTCACAGGCTGCTGATTAAATTTGGCCCATCCTTCATGAAATTGTTTCCTATGAGTCTTTATGAAAAATGGCTGAGATTTAGGGATTATAGTATTATACCCGAGCAAGGCAAAGCATCTGCTGAAACACAAGAAGAGGGAAAAAAAATAAAATAAAATCATGACAGAATTGTTAGGGGGGTGTGGGGTGCAGCCTTCCTTATTTACAACTTGAACTGTGATAAGCCCTCATAATCTGAGCTTTATGGATAGGAGAAGAGCAGAAAGGAAGCGGAGAAAAATCATATTCCAATACTTCGAGATAAGACACATCTACAAGCAAAGAAGACAAAACCAAGAAAACAAATTGGGAACTAGACAAAATAAAATATAGAAAATAAAGAAATAAATAAAGGTTGAAAAGATTATCAAGGGAACATACAAGCAAGTGATTAAAAAAGAGTAAAAGGACCTTCAATTGCTGCTGCTGAGGGCCACTTAGCTTATCAAGGCTGATGTGTGATCAGCCTGCCAGCTGAATTAAAATGAGTCACGCTCTCTGCTCTGGAATGGACAAAACAAACCAGGGTCTGAGAGGGGAAAAGAAAAAGAGAAGGAAAGATGGAGAGACTGAGAAGAGAGAACGGGTATGTACCACAAGCATACCAAGTATGTTGGTTTTACCCAGAGGAAGCTGACTTTAGTCAGTGCATGATTTGCTAAGGCAACAACACGTTACCGAGACCTTGTTTTTTCAAGTCAAATGAGAGATAGTGAGTAACACACTGCAGACCATGGCTGCTACTTTGTTTACACACCTCAAATATGTAGTGAGCATTATCTGTACATCAAGACTCAGTAGATTTAAAGCCAAGGGATTAAGCACATAATCAAAACGTATTAACTTAATGTATTCCTTTTTGTTTTTTTGGTTAGAAAGGTTCAGCTACTCAGCACTGATCTGACACAAACAGGTAAAAAAAGGTCTTGCTATTAGCAAGTAATAAGACACCAAAAGAACAACTGGCAAATTAAGCAAAGGTGAGGTAGTTTTGAACTGAGTAAGATTTCATATAACTTTTCCAAAACTTACAATATTCACACCCACTTAACACAGTCACTAGCCAAGCATACTGAAGTGAGAAAGAAGGCAGGGTTTGAACTTCTCTATCAAGCTCTCTTCTCACTACACAGCTATTTTTGGCACATAGTGTGTACACAACCATGTTGTATACACACTATGACTGCCTTCCAGGAGAGATTATCTGAAATATGTGCCATCATCCCCATATTTAATAACTATAATGCTTTCTTCCTCTCTGTAACAGTTAGGTCTTCATTCAGTTTTTGAATATGATCCTTTGGAACACTAAAAAGATTGCTGCTTTGCCTTGGTTGTTTGCTTAACTAGCTCTTTTTTGAGCAGATCTCTTCCTTAGAATGCATACAGAAGGGACAAACAGAGATATTGTCCCATTAAAAGACACACTACAGAAGTTCTCAAATTACAAGGCCTTGTTTCAAAACCCCATGCACTGTAAATATCCAAACACAATTCCAATAAAGAGTAAAATCCAAATAAAAACAGAATGGATCTGCACAGAATCTTTTACTACCTCATTAAAAATATTACCTAATTTCAAATTTCATTGCGACATGTCAAAAATGTTGGGATAAGGTCAAGTTTACCATTGTGTAGAATCCCTTTTTCTTTTAATAACAGTCTATATTCTGGGAACTCAGACCAGTTGCGGAACTTACTATTTAAGCTTCGTCTTTGTTATATATCTGATTTTACAACATGCCAATTTTTTTCAATTGGTGAAAAGTCTGGATTGAAGCAGGGCAGTTCAGCACTTGGCCTCTTCTGCTGTGCTGTTGAAGCAGATTAATTCAATTCTCTTGTTCGGATGAGAACACATGTTGCATTAAAACCTTTATATACCTTTATATTCCTCTACACCCCCCCCCCCCAATTTTTGCACATGTCGAGGAGCGTGTCAGGCTACATTACACTGTGTGTTATACTTGTATAACTATGCATGTGACAAATAAAGAACCTTGAACCTTGAACCTTTCAGCTCTAACGGTGAATTTCCAAACGGCAATTCCATAGGCACTGATACACCTTGATACCATCTGAAATGCAGGATTTTCAGTGACCACTGATAATATGTCAGGTGGTTTAGCGACATAGTTTGTTGCAGATTAGCAAACGTCTGCCCATCTTTATGTTTGAGAAACTCTGCCTAAGATGCTCATTTTTACCCAGTACTGACCTTTACCGAGTTAACATAATTAGGTGCAAAATGTCCTTCAAGCTGTTTCTTTTTAGTACCACCTAATTTTTCTAGCCTTTTGTTGCCCCTGTCCCAACCTTATTGAGACATGTTGCTGCCATTAAATTCAAAATAAAGAGGGTTTTTTTGGTTTCTTTGGCATGCAGCATCCCAACTTTTTCAGAAATGGGTTCATATATAGATTTTAAACTTTTTGAGCAGCAGCATCAAGGGTAAAAAATGATGGGCGATCGTGGCTCAAGAGTTGGGAGTTCGCCTTGTAATCGGAAGGTTGCCGGTTTGAGCCCCGGCTTGGACGGTCTCGGTCGTTGTGTCCTTGGGCAAGACACTTCACCCACTGCCTACTGGTGGTGGTCAGAGGGCCCAGTGGCACCAGTGTCCGGCAGCCTCACCTCTGTCAGTGCGCCCCAGGGTGGCTGTGGCTACAATGTAGCTTGCCATCACCAGTGTGTGAATGTGTGTGTGAATGGGTGGATGACTGGATATGTAAAGCGCTTTGGGGTCCTTAGGGACTAGTAAAGCGCTATATAAATACAGGCCATTTACCATTAAATAATGTATGTCTAGCTTCTTTTAAAAATGAAGGACATCTACTGCATTCTGCATTCATATTGTCTAATTGTATGATATAGTGTGAGATTTTCCAGTTTTACCACTTTATTGTTTGGAATTGAACGTTAAAAGAAGAAGAACATAGAACAAGTTTAATAAAGACAAAGAACCAATAAAAGCTAAGATCATGGATGACTGAGATGCACTGATGCAGTCGCTAATGAAGCTTACATTGATTACTTTTAATGTGTACCGTCTTGCACAAATTAACCTTTGAGTGCCTTTGTCTCTAAAGTCTCAAGATAGTGAGGCCACTTAACATATTTTAATAACCACTTGGATTTCCTACTGTTATGTCTGATGCCAGCCATCATATTCGAAGAGCACGATTGTGTTGGATCTTGCCATATGCACAATCCTGACCAAAGTGACCTCTTTGTATTGGAAAATAGAATAGGTCCCACTTAATATGAATAGGACAACCTGGAAGATTGCGAAGACTGATCCAGAGCTTTAACAAAGAATACCACTGGTGAAAAAAAAGCATGTACCACAGACAGAAACAATTAAAATTTAAATATTTAGTGAAGCCATGGCTGGTGATGCATGTATTAACACCCATCATATCTGTGTGGAAAAGTGAGATGGACAAAAAAGTCTTTTTCATGTCCCATTACCCACCACTGCCCCCATCAATAGCTGTTCCACTTACCCAAGGCTTTGGCCTTAGAGACAAAAATAAGCATATTAATTATTAAACGGCCAGGGGAGTAAGGGGCGAACTTGTCGGGTCCGAGGGTAATATGTGTGTTTATGTGTGTGCTGGCACTAGTGAAAGATATTAAATTTAGGTTTGACAGCAGTGTCTTTTAAATTCACATTAAGCATTTTTAATAAAAATGTAACACCTTTTATCCAGCTGTTTAAATATGTACTTTATATGTTACCAGGATGTAGGATATTCTGAAAGACTCGAGGTTTATACACTATCAAACGCTTAAAGTCCAATATAGGTTTTTGATTTCTGTTTTAACATGTCAACATAAAATTTAATGAAAAAAAAAACTGTTTACACTGTCAACGGTTACAAAATAAACAATTTAAAAAAGTTAACAAGAAACAGTATTTTCTGTGTGATTTTAGGATTGCTTTCTATGAATATCAACCATCTCGTGTCTTTAAGAGTAAAAACATTTCATCATCAGTCCACAGGTGTCCATTTAGACCTTGTAACTAAGTTGATAAAAAGTGACATTTTCCTTAGTTACTTCGGAGACCCACGGAGCTGCCAGTCAGCTCCTATTTTATTTGCTTTCTTACTCATTTTGTTCCTCCTCTGAGATGAGCACTGAGCGCCTCTGACATCAAAGGCCTGTCAGAAACTCTGTCTGGTCAAAGTAAAAACTGTGTGTCAAGTTTGCACAGCTGTGAACTGACATGGTAAAGCCATAATGACAGCCAGTCAGTGACAGAAACTGAGCATGATGAGCACCATGTGATCGTTTTGAATTTTCAGAAACATAGAAAGAAAGACAATGAAGTCGATACAGTATAAACTGGAACTTTTAAATCTTTAAAAGTATGAAGCTCTTGACTGATTTATATGTATCCACACATATATTTACTTTATCTCTTTTGTACACTCAAAGCAGTGCTCACCTAATCAGGACAGGCGTAATTAATACAAAATACTTACAGAATTTATAAGATTTGTAATATTTTCATTGACCAAAACGTACATAGCTTTTGTGTTTTGTTTTGTTTTTTAAAGAAAAAAGAGACCCGTTTAATCAACAGTATGTATTTTAATATGCTTCTCTAGTGAAATAGTTTACTTATTTGTCCTTTGGAGGTATACTATTGTATGGACTTTGCGGTGTAAGTACCGCAAAGTCCAAGTCACACTGGCACACATGGTAATTTACATAATCTACAGAGGAGACATACATGCTTGGGCTCTTCTGTGTTTCCTGTTGGAACAAGAGGGAACAATTCAAACGTGGTTATGAAGTAAGAGAACAATGTCCTGTTGGTCTCTTGCCCAATTTTACATCTACATCGTGGCGGATCTATGTCTGATCTAAGCCACTGCCTGGGGGGATGGAAATGTTTGAGAAAAAGAGAAGAAGACTGTGTTTTGATTATTAATTGGCATTAAAATTCTTTCCACGCCTACTTTAACTTTTAATGAGGTGAAAGTCAACTCTCACTTAGAGGAGGCCGTAGAGGCTCCTTTAGGAAGGCAAACTGGTAATGAGTGGTATGTAGGTATGAGAATATTGTGATATTACCAGATAATATTGCAGTATTATCTGCTAAAGGGGAAGCTGAAGTAAGGTCATGTCCTGGAATATATTCTATTCAGTGAGGACAGACTGGTCTGCAGTGTAATCATAGGAAATGTAAATTGTTTATTGGAAAGAGACGAGTGTAGGGACTAGTGTAATGCATTCACACATTAGCATTCTTGCATGAAATAAAACAAGCAACCGAATAAAGAATGACATAAACTGCTGTTAGAACAGACAAAATTGTCAGTTCTATGTATCTGCATCAAAACACTTTAAAAGAAGTTGCTGACCAAAACAATCTCACTTAGGGAGGATAATTGATATCAGACTGCTTTAATAGCATACAGAAGAAGCAATCACTAATCTGCCCTGCACTTTGCCAGATGCTGTCTAAATGTGCAGTACTATACTAATGTCTTGAGCCGCTCCTCATTTCTTTAGCTCTTGCTTCCATGGAGCCAGACTTTTGTATAATTTGTGGTCTTGAGCAGTAGTTCTACAGTCTCCATTTTCAGAGGCTTTTCTTGTTTCTTGTTTGTTTTGTTTTG